>NC_092828.1:71295950-72545950 GCF_039878825.1 Excalfactoria chinensis
TGAACACAGTACAATATATGTTTGTATAATTCTACTGAAAGTCAGAATCCAAGACTATACTTGCAAATTTACAATCATTTTACCATGAGATTTTATGTTCCACATGCTGTAACCGAGGACATCAAATACTTTAAACTGCTTGCGTGGGTGGTGTTCGGGTATAAGACAGAAATTTGTACAAGATTATATTATACAAGATGATACTCAAAAATCCTTGAACCTCTAAATGAAATTCATAGATATGTTGGTGTTGTTTCATGAAGAACTGATAATAAAAGTAGTTTTTTAGATATTACAGTGACAGATAGAAATATAAAGTTCTCAGGAGAGAACAAAACGTGTTCAGTTGGATTTTGAAGTGCTTAATCAACTTTACATTGGCAAAGTCCAAATTACTTTAACCGATGCTCCTGTATGGATGAAGATGACGATTTCAAATCACTGGAAGAATCTAAAGGTAAGGTATGGTGGTTGCATCTCAAAATGCTACAGAAATGTTATCAGGTCTTCTAAACTCAAGATTAAGAAAAATATCACAGCTTGAAGGTTCCATGCACTAACAAAACAATGCTGCTTGTTTAGTTACCATATATAGTTTTCTGATACATCTGGGATAGCAAAGATCATAAAGAAAAGCGTAAACTGCTTATAATTCTTGACACTGTTATGCATATGCAGCAAAATAACTCACCAGTCTTTTCTTTATGTTGCTTTACACTGGGCAGAATGCAGACCATGCAGCTTTCTATGCTGAGCAATATTGTGTGACAGACAGAAAAATCATTTTTACCTTCTAAGATTCCTAGCAGTGGCTGCTTTGAAGAAATAGGACTTTAACCTAATATGCAAAGGGCTGATTCAACTGAATATTAGATTTGCTTTATTGTATTCAGAAAAGCTATGTCCATATTTAGAGGATAGATCAAAATTGTTCAAATTCCCTCAGGGAACTTTAGACTTTTGAATACTATGTCCAAGAATACAGATTAAGATAGAACACAAATTCTTTTTATCCTTTTGCATTTCAGATGGTAAGAATACACACTGTATGGCCACATATTAGATTTTACAAAAAGGTTTTTTTAATACTGGAACATGCTTCTTACAGCCTGTTTATCTCTAGTGTGAAACTAGATTGGAAGCTATATCATTGACCAAAAAGCCACCCATCTTATGTATGAATCAAGACAGACAGATAAGTAACCAACTTTTAGAAAAGTATGTCACAGTTATCTATGAAGCAGTTTTGAATGGTTTATCTTGCACAGAGTGGATTCAGCACTTGTCTTCAAGTTCTAGAGCAGTTTCTTGTATTTTTTTTACATAAGCCTCAAACATTTTGCATGTAAGGTAGCGTACCTGTTTCACTGACAGACATCAACATTCTGAAAATGGTTTGGCATTTTCTTTCTTACCTATTATTGATCCCACTGATTAATTTTGTGACCCCCCTTGGAGTTTTCAGGAGCACAACTCAGTCATTACTTGTCTGATGGTGCCCCTTTCAGTTTATATGAAAGGACAGCAAAGCCAGCCTTAGACCAATCTATGTCCAACCAGAAAGCACACATGGGATTTGGGTGCCTAAGTGCAGAGAGGGGCTATTTGAGATTTATGTCTTATAGCCTGGGGTGGACAAGACATTCACACTGGCACATGGGTTTCAGTTATCAAACCTCTAATGTTGGGGTAATTCACATCTTTCACAGAGGAAGAAATTCTACTTGTGTTTAATCAAATGATACGATTCAGCAGATACTGAATTATTGGCAAGGTTTTACATATTAGAGAAAATTATACTTCTGTTCTTTTCATGAGAACACAGTTGTAAAAAATCTATTGGAGCTACAGCGATGAGGGTTTCCGACCCTTTACATGGCAATATTCTCTATGAGGTGACAGCCTCATTTGGCTGAAGAAAAACTCAGCACAAGCCAATTACATATAGCAATTCTGTCTGGAGGAAGATCAACTTCAAAGTACATCATCTTTAATGGTGACGAGATTTCTATACAAACTATTACATTGGAAACTCAGAAATTCTTTCAAGTGCTAATTTCTCACTTCAGTAGCTAGAATGGTTCAGCTAATTTTTTTTTTCTAATTCCTTAATTTTTTTGCAAGATAATATTGATGACAGGAAACTGAAAGTGAACTGCACACTTTTCACATTGTAGAACAATTAAAGATGTAGACTAATTAGTGTAATACCTTCTGTACATTATAAATAGACTGCTTTAGCTTTATCAATTATTTTCATAAATATTCATCTGAAATGCATTAATATTACGAGTGACAATATATCTATGAAGTTTCTTTATGCCTAATATGCACAAAGGACAGAGATGGTTTTCCAAGAAAGTACACTGTCTTTACTGATCTTTTCTATTAATTTAAGTAGAAAACAAAGTAGAAACAAACAACAACAACAAAACCCAACTTCGAATGCATTTTCCTTAAAGCAAAAATCTGTCACAGTTTAAGCAAGATTGCAAGAGCTTTGAGAGAGAGGTGGATGAAATTGATGTCAGGAGTTTCCTTCCATGAAAGAAAGAAAGTCTTTGAACACCTATTTAGGTATGGATAGCAGGGGCCAACCAGTTGAGCAAAAATAACAATGAAAATAAATAAATAAATAAATAAAAATCATTGTTTTTTAGAACCTCAGTAACAAACAAAAGTTTATTGCCTGAACATATACAGACAGTTCTAGAATGAAATAAAAAATTTAAATGAATGATGCTTTACTAGAAGCTAATTTTAATGATGTGCTCTTTCTGATTAACCCCAATGGCATGTATTTAGTAAACTCTCTAAGTATGCTGTTTCTAATTCATACTCTTCTCCTTTGCAACAAAATTGTTTCTCGCATGGGTTAAGGGTATCATTTCTACTTATGGTCTCAAGTCTCAATATGAGGATCTTATGCTTCTCTGCAAGATAAAACATCTGAATTTAAGTGGTTTCATTAAAAATATTTTATCTTGTAGTATACATTCCTCACTTTTGTCCATTCACGGAGACTTTATTCTAAGATTTACAATAAATCTAAACCAGAACACAGTAAATCTATACAATCTCCTCTGTATCCATTTGGAACAGCGCAGGCATATGTTTCACAAACTATTCTGAATACCTTCTGGTGACACTTCTAAAATCAGTTCACTTCTTTTTCCAAACTGGTTATCCTCATGGCAGAACACAACAATAGATTGGTCTGAGGCAATACAGACCACAAGACAGGGGAGCAGAACATGAAAAGTAACAGACAGGAAAAAAATACAAAAAATTATTAAATCTTATTCATTGTAAGAACAGCCCTCCCTTGTCTCTATTTCTTTTCTTCATTGCTAAAAAAGAACATATAATCCCTCAAGTGTTAAATGCTTTCTGCTCCTTGGATGTACATAACTGCCTAGTCCCTCATGTCTACAGGGCTGCTGTCAAACAGCCACCTCTATGCTTAATGCCAAGATTGCCCAAAGCAGTGTATTTTCACATAACAGTTTTTGATTTTATTACTTCCTTTGCTTTCTCCATAGGCTTGCCCAAATTTGTGTCTGCTTCTCTTTCAAATCTCACACTGACAGGTAAGCAAAGATAGCATTATTTTGACCAAGATGCTAGAAACATTTGTTTCCATATGGACCTAATTTCCCTACTCTGCAAATCTTCATTGTATGATAAAATTTGTAAAAGGGTGTCTTTTAAAACAAAGAAGTACCTGAATTTCCTATACATGTTTTAGCTGCAAAATATCAAAATAAAAAATATGAGACACTGATATTCCCAAATTCATTTACTGGCAGTAGCATAACAAGGATTGCAGCTGCTGAGCTATTTAGGTACAAAGAAACTGAGGTCCTGGCCTCTAGGCAGGGAACCAAATGAGCCCCAGGACACGTCATAGCTCACTAAAACAGAGTTCCCCTAAGGACTGATTCTTCAAGCCAAGGCTCAGCTGATCATTCTCTTTCACCAATTAAATCAATAGAACCACTTAGAAATGCACAAAAGAGATTTCTGTAAGAGGTAAATGGAATTTATATTTCACAGTGTGAGCAGTAAATCTGAGGAAACAATGAAGACAGGACAACTGCTAGGAACTGGCTATTCTTTCACAGAAGTGGTGTACACAGTTCAGAAACCCTCTGGAGAATACAGTATTTTCTACAGTTTAACAGAGACTCAAAAGAAATGAAATAGGCACTTATAGCCTTCACTTTCTGGTATTGGCTATTTGTGGAGACAATGCTTACCGCACTTTGCGGTAGAGTCTGTGTCTCTGTCTCCACTATCATTAGACTCCAGGTTTCAGATACTTTTATTTTGGCTGCTGAAACAAGGATTACCTTACAGGTCAGGACATCAGCACATCATAATTTATAGACTGAGGGATAGGGATAAGGTTTGATTTCACTTTTGCAACAACGTTTACAGCTAAGATTTACAGTGAGATCTTCTTTACACCAAAGAGAGTACCAAGCATCAAAATAAGTGAACCATTCCAAATACAGTTCAAATTTCAAACTTTTCAGAATGCTGCCAGGGTCAAAAAAAAGTGAAATATTCATTTTGAGTATAATCTCTTACTTGCTTATGAAGCATCTAGAAAGATTAAACACAATAAACTTATGGAAAATATAACCCTCTTCTGACGTTTATCATCTCAACACAAAAAGGCGTTCTTATGGCGGCATAAAGCATTATTTCATTTGACAGAAAGTTCCATTAAATATGTTATTATTTTTTATAGATAGGTGGTCTAATTTCTTAAGCATGGCAGTATGACACCCTGTATGCTTTGGAAACTCTTATTATTACACTTACAAAGAGTATTATTTAAAGAAAAAGAAGGAGTTTATTCACAGCTTCTGGTAAACAGAAAATTCAGAAATTGTGTGAATTATATACAAAGGCTTTCAGTGCACTGCTCAGTAATTGTAAAAGCTGTAGAACTGTCCTGCAGCACACAAATAACCACCTCCCTCTTATCTTCAGCAAGTAGGAATCAAAACAAGCCATACAAGGAACCCAGACTGAATCACAGTTATAAGGGCTTCTATATTTTACGTATTTACTAATCTTGTTATGGGGTTAACAAATCTAGCTGCTGTATATTAATACAGTGTTTCTATCAAAGAGTTAAATGCTAACATTTTTTGATGTCTTTTTCCAAAATTTTGCACAGGACTAAGACAATCACATCAGACACACTCTCTGAAACAGGGAAATTCATTACAAAATCTGTTCTCATAGAAATTCTGCAAGTTTGTCAGAACCCCTGACCTCATGAGATTGTAGTCAGGCAGTGATTGAAAACCTGTTTCATTCATGACATGATCAAAGTCTCCAAAACATTTGAGATGTGAGGATATGGGAGTGTAAGATGAGGTTCCTTACTGTATTTCCTTGTACATAATAGTCTATCTAATCTTTATTCCTTATAGTATTTACACCAGGATCAATGCTCATGTGAGAAAGTTTTTGTGGGAATTTAAATGCAAGAACTGCGATAAAAGGAAGCTATGACAGAGCTTCCCTGCTATCTCATGCTTAGCTTTATTTTTGCTGATAGGAGAAATAGTGACTAGGTAGGGAGTGAGCACAGCTAACTGCTGACTTAATAGAAGAGATAATTAATGCCTACTACTTCAGTAACCTGCGGGCCAGACTGCATATAGTACAGTTATGAAAAACTTCACTTAGAAACAAAGTGTTAGAAAACATCTGTAGGATTTACAGAACACATAGAAAGCAGTAATAGAGCGACATTGTACACATCACACAAGTCTACAGATTCTAGGTAGTATGGTTTCAGTGTAAAAGCAATATTCTGAGTAGTGTAAACTACAGTAATAATTGCCCAGGAATGGGTTTATGTTTGAAATAGAAAGATCATTCTTTTTTGTTCAAATAAAGCTCATTTTCAGAGTGGCTGCTAACTTTACTAAATATACATTTATCAGCTGTTATCTAGAACTTTTACCCTCTTTCTTCAGAAAGATTACATGAACATAATCTGTTTTGTCTAGGACTTCTGCAAAGCTACTGCATTTATTCAAAGCAAACAAGGAGTCAAGATTGCAAATACTCTCACTTCTGCAAAGGCACGTTTTAAAGTGCCCTGTGGACATCCAGGAACACAGTTTGCGCTCAAAGAATCTGGAAACTTAGGTTCTAAGAAACAGAAATATTCCCTGGTTTACGTGAGAGCTGGAATTCACTGCTGGCAAAAATTCTAGGACTATCCCTAGTGCTGCTTTGTCAGAAAAAGGAACATAAATACGAGTAAGAGAGCATGAAGATCTAATTCATCAAGCTAACCATACAGCAAACTGAAAAAGCAAAGATCAGGTCACAAGCCTAAGCTATAGATGAAATGCAGAGCCCCATTGGAAAACTCAGCTCTGCTTTCAGGTCCCACGATGAAAAAAAAAATAACACTTATATGGGGTCATTTGGGGGACACTTCATGAAAAGGCTGCATTAAGTGAGGATGCGAACAAATCTGTTCCCTTTAATGCATCACCTACAGTAACGGTAGAAATGTTTGTAGCCTAAAGTACTCTTAGATGTTTTCAAAACCTGCAAAGTGTAATATAGTGGAAACTAAGTATGACTTAGTGTAATCTTCTGTGCCACGCTTTCAGCAGAGGCTTTTAAAAAGCGTGGGAAAGTTCTTTTTTTATAATACATGTGGGAAATCAAAGGCAAAACATGGGTCAACAAAACGAGGTGCACGTGTTGGACTTGGAAAATCTGGAAAGGTCATCAGTGTGGTGTCCTCATAGGAGGTTTACTAAGACTATCAAAGCTGTTTTCTGAGATCAGTAGGACACGCAGGACTGACAACACCACTCCAGTAGTTTCTAATGCACTGTACAGTTATAATAATGCAAGAATAGTAATGACAGTTGGAATAGTACAAGAACAGGTATAAATAGATAAACATAGGTTTTCTACACGAAAAAACTCACCAATTCTGAGGCCTTCAGTCAAGATGAAAAATGTTGAGGCTTGTCTCCACAACTCCACGAAGGAGCAACACCCAGAAAGAGACAGTGCCTTAGTGATGGTCAGTCCTTAAATGAAATCTAGGAGAGGTGGAGTCAAGCTCCACCCCCTCCAAGAGCACAGCTGAATTACCTTCACCTGTGCTCCCACAGCTGACCCGACAGTTGCCTCAGATGGTTAATCAAAGGTTCAGGCTGTGATTAACAGTTTCCCATACATGCACATAGACAAAACAACTATATCTAAATTCACCCATATATTACAGCATTTACCAATGTTATTATACATTTCTGAATAGATGAATTTAGTCCATTTTTCTTAGTACCTCAATAACCCTACAGATGACACAGAAAATATGTTAACATTTTTCTCTCTTCCTCTAGAAAGATAATTGTAAACCCTGGTACTTTTAACATCTGAGAACCATGAAAAGCATTTTTCAAATATAGCCTGAGTGTTAAGCAACATATAAATTCTACAGCAATTTACCACTAAACTCATATAGAAAGATTTGCAAGTGATTTAACCATGAATATAAAATAATGTGGATCTAAAACTATGTTAATCTATCTATAACACAGATACGAGGAAGACAAGAAATCATACTAATTTATGTGCATTTTATAGGCCAGGGCAAAGTGTGGAATCCTTCAGTCTTTACTTTCAGTTAACTTCAGTAATGATTAAGAATAAAAAGATAGGTTCAATATTTTATGCAAAGAAAGATCAGTATAGTTGAACCAGTGAAACAGCAGAGGAAGGACAAAGGGAGAGTTGATTCTGACTTACAGAAACATTTTCAAATGAAGATGTATAAAGTTTATGTATGGTCCTGCTAAATACGCCCCAATGGATACAGATAGCGTAGTATGTGTTTCTACCTTCACTTTCAAACATACACAAGTAGGGTAAAATGAGTTGACTGAACAGCTACCAAAAGGAAATCAGATTCAAATTCTGCATTACAACCCAACAAATAAAATTGATTGCTTTCTACTTAGGGTTGTTGGTTTTTTTTTGCTACATTTATTACAAATCACTGCGTATATCATCTTTGATCATCTTTGGTTTACATTCATGAGAACTGTAAGAACAGATTTATAGATACCTTATAGATGAATTTTTACTTGTATTATAAAAATTGAATTAAAAAAAAAAAGTGCTCTGCTTTTATACACAATCCAACTGATGTAGCTATCCCTTCTAAAAAGCATGCTCAGAAACTGCTTTAAGAAAATAACACATCTTTAAAAACACATTGCAGAGCTCCTGCCACTGAAATATGTGAATTATACTCCATTACTGCCAGCATTAGGAAAGCATGTTATTTGTTGATCAAGATACAATTTTTTTGCACAGCTAGGAAATGATGCATTCCAAGAAACACTGTGATATGTTAATTAAGTAATTCTACTATGGACATCACTACATTTTATGTACATATATTTCACTTTTTATTCAACATTCCAGACCACAACTGCTTTTAATAGGGCAAAACATACTATATATGTGGAAAAAATAAAGAAAAATATTGCATTCTATTTCAAGGCTTTTTTTTTTTTTTTTTTTTTTTTTTTTCCCCCATGGAGTTGTGAAAAAAGCCTAATATGACAATTTGCTCTTTGAAAACTGACACAAAAGCTATCGGCCTTAGTTGACCCCTCTCAGCAGAGATTACATCTCAAGTAATAGGCAAAGATCACAAATGTGATTTAACATACAGTTAAAATAAAGAATTCACTTTATGATGATTGCAAGTTGATCACAGATCATTCACAGAAAAAAAGAATACAATATTTACTATCCTGCTGCAAAACATCAGATGGGATGGCTTTTATATGTATTGCATATATAGCATGTAAGTACTAAGTTATGCAGCACTTCTACAATCATTTAATTGATAAAACGAACACTCAGGAAGTGTTCACTCTGTGTCAGAATACTAAGAGTAAGTGATGGCACTGATGACAACGGAGACATTTTTCTGCCTTTGTAATTTTGGTTTGCTAATATCAGCGTTCCCTAGATTTATGAAATCTGACATCATTAAAAGCTTAATGTTTCACCATAAATCTCTCAACTCAAAATACTTTCAAAGATTGTTTATGTCTTTCTACTGAGAGACTTAGATATAAATGACTTTGAAATTAATATTTGAACTTTACCAGAGGCACGCACTCCAAAGTCACTGAAGCAATGTCTGAAGCATTAACAGCAGATGCTCTTTCAAGAACCTCCCTGCTCATAGTGCCCCCATTTTGTTGACCCTGTTATCCTGTCATCTGTGCCTGGAAAAGCTGCATTCACAGTCACTAGGCTGAATTTTGGAGCAGTTCATCATTATACAAGGTCTATCTAGAGCATCTGATCACTCTATTTATCTAGTTACAGAAGCTCTACCTTCAGTCCTTCCTAGCTTGTAGAGATCTTTAAGGAGAATACCCAAAGATGAAGAGATTTTCTTGACACGGGTATTTTTAGCTCCAACTCTGGATCTTGTTCTACTGTGTGAAAAATGAAATCTTCACTGAGACAGGAAAAAAATGTGACTCTCAGCCCTCTGGGCTGGCATTCAAGAGAAGAAAGCTATCCATGCTCCAAAAAATTATTCCTTTATTTTTATGTGAAAATATTATTGATAAAAATGTAGAAAACACCCTCTAGCATCAGCACATGAAATACTAAGCTTTCCCATCAGCTCAGCACCATAACTAAGAAATTACGTGCTTTATGGTCCAGTCAAAATGATACATATTACCAAAGTGTAGCTCTTTTCTAAAGAGCCAGTGAAGGGATGAATGGAGAATATTTCCTGTGGTTCAACGATTCTTTTGAGAACAGAGATACAGGCTTGTTCTCTCAGGCAAATTAAAAACAGCTTTGATTCTTTGGAAGATTTCATAAATACTGAAGTACCATGTAAAATCGAGCACTGTCATCATCAGTTTTAAACAACAATAAGTAGAAACGCCTGTTCAGCACTTCAAATGAAAGGAGAACACACCTTGCTGTAAGAAATGGTTGTTCAGAATGGGACAGAGACTGCGCAACGGACAGTGAAATTTAAGACATGCCTTTTCTCAGCATTTCCAAAGAAATCAAACAGCAAGCAATTACATGTAGTATTTTGATGCTGCGTATGTCCTGCTCATATTTAAACATTAGTATTTGTGTTCATTTATGTTTACCAGGAAGTTAAATATATAGATTACATAGCCAGGTGTCAGCCTTTTCATAGAATTACAGAACCATAGGAGTTAGAAGGGATCTCTAGAACTCCCCCAGTCCAATCCTCTTGTAAAGCAGTTCCCTTCAGTAGGTTACACAGGAAAGCATCCAGATGGGACCTGAATATTTCCAGAGAAGGAGGGTCCACAACCTTTTTGGGCAGCCTGTTACAGGACTCTGTCACCTTCACAGTGAAGAAGTTTTTTCCTGACATTCATAAGGAGCTTCCTGTGCTCCTGTTTTATCTATTGCCCCTTGTTGCATCACTACTGAAAAGAGCCTGGCCACATCCACCTGACTCCCACCCATTAGATATTCATAAGCACTGAAAAGACTTCCCCTCAGTCCTTTCCAGACAGAGCAGTCCCAGAGCTCTCGCCTTTCCTTATACAGAAGATGCTCCAGGCCCCTCATCATTTTTCTGTCCCTTCCAGTTGTTAGAGATTAATCCTGGATTAATAGGTGCTTCTGTGAGCAGCTAAGACAAAACACTTCTGTAATATGCTTGAGGTTTAAGCAAGTATTTTTGGTGTGGAAAAAAAACCAACACAAAAACATCTTTATAATTTATCTGAAACCAGTGAAAATGCATCTTAGTAACTATCAGTATCAGGGCCACATACCTAAGGGTGATGAACTACTCTGGATGCAATATAGCTGAAAGAAAGTAGAGAGCAAAGCAAGCAAAAGAGACCCCACCAGCCTGAGAAAAGAATACTTCAGCACTAATATTAAACTAATCTTTTCTTTTTTTTCTGAGAAAGATTTAAGAATAAGTTAAACCGGACAGTAGACCAATTACTCAAGAAACCTTAGAATGGTAACATGTAAAAGTTCACAAAAATAGACAATTTAGGAAACATATTGTTGTAAGATGATTATATGCACTTTCCCATCATTTTTATTTGTATTAACAAAACTAACCAGAGATACACAATCCAGATCACCATCTCTGTATCTACAAATCCACATAACTTCCATTACAGAAACACTAGGGACAGTATGACATTTCCGTATTTGCCTCTGGCCCACAGACTGGACCCCAACTCCATGGGTTTCCTTGCTTACTCTTGCCTCATGTTTTGCACTCCAATTTTCTGTGACTCCAAGCAAGTGGAAAATATTAGAAGGAGGATTGTTTTTACTGATGACCCAATGAACTGGTGAACTCCCTATTCAACAAAGAAGTTGCTTAAGAAGAAAATGTTTCTCCAAGCTGTATGCTGATATTTGCATTGGTTGGTGTGGCACAAGGACTGAGAGTATCTGTCATGAAACCTTGAAGTCTTTCTCTGAAACTAAACTGAAATCCCTTGTCTCAGATGGGAAGCAGATGTAGGTCCAGGATGACAGCAATGACACCTGTAATGGCACCCAGTGGAGCACTCCTTGTGAAGTACCCAGCCTGATATGGACAAAACTGGGACAAATAATACTTGTTCCTAAGTCAATTATTTGAAAAGAGAACCCATAATGTGAGATTTACTGTGATACCGTTAACTTTGTAGTGAATTGAAGTGTTTGTAGCATCTGTAAAACTGATGGATTGTTTCTCATAGAGCTGGCAGTTCAATAGCAAATATGGCTTTTATGTGCAGGAAACCAGCAAGGTCAAGCAGCTGTGAAGGGTACACTGGAAACACAACTGATTTCTAGGGGAATAATGCATGCACTAGAGTTTACTATTTGTTTCTTCGAAAAGAGAGCAGATATGAAAAAAAAATCCACAGACATAATCCATTCCTTTCTTTTCTGCCAGCTCTATGTACCTAATGTGAACAGAATAAGTAAGAAAAAGTATCTAAGTTCTGAGTTTATTTTTAACTTTCAGCAAGTTTCTACACAGACAAATCTTTTTCAAGAGGATTTCAAAACCTGAAATATATGCTCAAGTCCTGCAAATGTAGAAACAGCGCCCAGTTTGTCTTTGTACCGTCTGTAAAACTGCAGCAATACAGGAAGAAGAAGCAACTTTTTTCTACTCAAGCATAAAATAAATGCAAGTTGGGAGAAAAGCAATTCCCATCAACATTTTACTTTTGTTACCTTTTCTCTCTATCTATCTGCTTCTATCTCAAACAAGGAGAGAGGAACAGAATGTAACTCTTTAGAGAAGGTATTTCACTATTGTATGAAAAAATACTGCAATTTACTCAATGTAAATCCACATTGAAACATTCACTAGAGAAAATCATCACAGTATAGTTTTTGATTTTGAAATTATAATGAGCAGCATTTGAACAAGCCTTCTAGGAAACAGTCAGTGAGGAAAGAGTTAGTGATGCTCTATAGTTTAATGAAATCTTTGGCTCTGTGGCTTGTCATGAGCGAAGCATTAACTGTTAATATTAAGAGCAAAACATGTGCCTTGTCAAGCAAGGAAAGTTGATCTGACTTTGGTTATTGTCCAAAGAACCCTAACTGAAGTGCTAAGAAACAGTTAAATGAGAAATTAGTTATTACAGATCTGTTTAATTCCTAGCTCTGATAATCTTCCTTCCACCTTCAAAAAACCTTTACAAATTATTCATTTGTTGTATTAGAAGCTTGCCTCCAGTACGAGTAAACAGAGCTTTTCAGCCTGAATTATGGTGTACATTTAATATTTTCTTCACAATGAATTTATTTTATTTGTGCTATCTCCTTTGTGTGCCTCAAACACCAGTAAAGTGGTATTAGCCATTCTCTTTCAGGTCATTTATGATGAAATAACAGCTCCACTTACCTAACTTAGAACCTAAATACCATTCCTAACACCTCCTCAATGCAGACTGCACTCTTCAAGCTATAGAGTTGCCAATTTGCCTTCAAAGGATCTTTTTTTTGCTTCTAAATTCAGAAAGTAGACAAAAATCTCAGTTTGAAACCACGGTGCAAGTTCAACTGTCCTGAGGAGTAGGCCCCAAAGGATCATTTTTGCAGAGATGTAAGATAGAAAGATAACAGGGACAGCCGATGATCAGTTTCCCATTTCTTCCCAGCCAAGAGGTGAGGATTCACCATTCAACCTGCCAGCCTTCACCACTGTCTCCAGCAGCAACTGTCACCCCAGAAGTAGACAGGAAGAGAGAGCTCCAGAGAGCAGGCAAGCCCACTGCTGCTTCACACCGAACCTTTTGCCAATTTGTTCATATCTCCCTCACATTTGTTTAACCTTTCACCCGAGCTTCAGCCTCAGGAAAGTGAGGTCATAAGCAGAACTTTGAAAATACTTGAGAACTGTATGCTAAGTCACACACACGCACACGTGTGGTAAAGTGGTAAAAAGCAGAGCAATAAGAAATTTGTTTAAAACTATTTGACAAGTCAGCTTGGAACCAAGTTTCACAGATTCATCCTTTTATCTACATTACTCTTCAGTGTCACTGTTCCAGTTATTTCATAACTCCAGGTCAACCCAGCCTTCCGTGAAATAGAAGCTGTGCATTCCTAGAGCAGTATGTGAGCTGAAAGCACTCGTGATTCCTTGATGTAGAAAACAGAAATTAAAAAGCTGATTATACTCACATCCAGTAACAGAGCTGTAGTGTGATGATGGCAAAGTATTACCCCTTCATTAAAATGCATATAATTAATTTCAAATTTGTGCATGTCTAAATAGGATGCCTTGTTAGTTAAAGAACCTTAACTCTTCCATGATGTCATGAAAATATATTCATGGAACTTCTTCCCTATCTCATTTAACAGCAAGATGCAAATGTAACTAATGTTTCTCTAAAAATTGAAGAAAATATCAACATAGTGCCTAATGAACTTCAGTAATGTTATGCCATTTATCACCAAGCAGAAGTGTAAAACTGCTTTTGCAAAATAAATAAGTATTGCTTGTGGTTTGCATTGCACTTTAAGATAACCTTCAAACTGAGAAACATTTTAGCTAAAAGATGAACAACAGATTCAGATTTTACTTTTATCTTTCAGTATGCATTACTGGACCTGACTCCCACACAAGTTCAGTAGAGGAAATTAAAGAAGCTTCAGTGAGTGAAGTGCACACATCAAATACATTTGATTAATAATTTAACAACTTGAACAAATAATTACATAAATATAGATGTATAATGAGATGCTTCTGAATCTAAAGCAGTTTAAAAAGTTGAAGTAGATCTTCTAGGAGCACAAGCTCTACCTTATTGCTTGACTACTATAGTAAGATTCCAATTCTTTCAATTAACATCTTACATGCTTAGTATGTTAGAAATAAAAATCCCCATATTTCCATTTTCAGATAACCTTAGTGAAATAATTCCATATCTGGAAAAAAATGTCCCTGGTACAGGTTAATAGTAACCCTGCAGCATAATAATTATCACCATGCACTAAATGAAGAACAACCAAAAAAATGTTCCCAAAGTACAATTAATTTTACTGCGTACCTGATCCTAAGTATCTTCAGTTTCTATGAACTCCTTAAAAATGGATGAGATTATTCACACTTCTATTTCTTGATGATATAGAAAACATGCAGACAAACCCAAAACAAAGTAATGAAATGGGTGTGTATTATTAGATACTGAGCAAGTTATTTAATATAAGGGAAAGGAGACATAAATTAATCCATTGGATTAAAAGGGATATAAAAGTTTGCAGTATTGCAGTAAGCTTGAAACAGGTGGAGAACGTAAAATCCAGTGGCAGTATCCTGCATGTAAGATCATGCAGTGTGATTCTGTACTTTGCACAGTTTATTTTGAAGCATTTAGCATTTGTCAGATCTCCACTCCATTCTCAAATATCACTCTACTGCTAGCTTTGAACTCTGAGACTGGCCTGAGCCTTGTCATGGTTGTTCTCTGGTATTTCTTGATGACACATTTACAGACACGTTTAACAACCAGTTTCACCCAAAACCTGGTGTAGGATAGAAAGAGTGGGTACCCAATTACTCTGTGTTTCCAGAAAGCTACTGTATAATTGAGTAAAATCCACTCAAGAGATTAGTTTCTGGCTAATTAGTTTCAAGGTAGGAAAAATTTCTTCTTACAAAAGAGTGACTAGTCACTGGAACAAGCTGCCAAGGGAGGTGGCCAAGTTCCAGGAAGTGTTCAAGAAACAGGTACATGGCTTAGTGGGGAAAATATTGGCTGTGGGTGCACAATTGGACTGGATGATCTTGGTGGTCTTTTCCAACCTTGGTGATTCTGTGAGTAGAGTCTGGACAAGGTGGGCAAAACAATTCTTCCTAAAAGAATCAATTTTATTTCTGGACTAGAACTCTGAAAGGACCCTTCAGCCCTCATTTTCACTGAAGCAGTTTCATTGAAATAAACAACATCAGTAGGTTTAAAAGAATTCAGAAGTTCAGCTCCTCGTTTCTGTCAGATACAAGCCTGCCTATAATGAAAGAAGTTTCTGTACAAAGCATGAAATAGTTTGAAAAATAAGCTGCAGCACTCAAAGCAGCCTTAAAGAATTGTGAAGTAACCTACAAGACCTTTTCTGTATGAGAGCCTGAGATGAGGTGAGAATTCAGATCCTGTCGCCACTACAGGAATCACTTCTGGAAAGCTATGATGGCTAACCTGCCTGATTGAAAAAGAAATTTTGGATGGATATAAAACTCAAAGCCATAAATCTTTAACATGCATTTTCAATCAAAAACAAAAAGCCATGGTTATAATATTTCCTATTTATTCAAAATAAAATCAGCTTTGAACTATATTAGAATCCTTTCCTATTGCAATGCTAGTTGAACATGTTTTGTGTAGCACCTTAATATGGAAAAAACAATTGCTTGAAATTTACAGAAAGTCAGATCAACATTTTTAAAAGCTCTTATTGCTGTTGAGCACATGAACAGGAAGCCATTCAATATTTCATCTGTTCTTAACCACACAAAGCATTTCTCCCCTTGTTCTGCTGCAGTTTTCATCACTAATTTCATATCACTTCATCATTTCCTGTAGTTAAGTCTTAGCAATTGCTGCAACACCAGCTTGAAGACTCAAAACATGATATCAACATCCTCTCAAGACTTTTTCACTTTGCTGTATAACAGCAATTAAAATAATTTCAGAACAACGCTCTCTAAATTGATGGATTTTAACAAGCAAGTTTCAGCCTACTTCCTACTTTCCTGACTCTTCAGCTCATCCCTATTCAATAAACTACCCTGTCATATTATTACTACTCTGATTAATTGATCAAAGACAATGACAGCTATGAATGTGCAAATGGAACAAACTTTGTTGCCTTCATATTTCTCCAGAACTCCTAATTGCTTGGGGTGTTGAATATATATGAAATAATAAAATTCAAAAAGTTGTTTATCAGGAGCTGTTATAGAGACCAACATGCAAGTTAAGCAAGTGCATTCATCCTAAGATGGAATATTTTCTCTTATAAAAGAATGGTTAGCACCTTTTGCTTTTGTATCCTAGTGAGTTTACCAAAGCTAATGAATACCCTGAGAAAAAGAAAGTTCCTTCTCTAAAATATCCCCACTTCCCATCCATAAATGGGAAGGGAAAAGGCTGACTGACTTAAAGAAATATTTTCACTTTTCAAACAATGAATAGCATGGCACTTCATCTTTGTTACCATGTTGTAAGCTAAAGATAGCATCTGTTTGTACCAAATCTAACTGAAAGTCATTATTCAGCTAAATCTCTCTTATTTGGCATTTACGTGTCCAGCAGGAATACTTAGCAGGGTAGAATCTGCAATGGAACAGAGTAAGAAGCTAGCTTGGTTCAACGATTTTATGAATCCAGAATTTATTTTTAAGAGAGGAAAGAGAAGTAAAAGAAAGAAAAAAAGAGAGGGAGAACAATAACAACAATAATAGAAAAAGCCACAAAACTATATTTTATTTTTATTGCTCAAGAAGGAATGCCTTTCATCCAGATCAAGATGATGATGTTGTTACCAGCTGGTTATCCACAAGTAATGCAGACACCAAAGCTGAAAATTCCATTTAACTTCCCTAACACCCATCTTTGTTATTTTAGGCAAGTTGTACTGCACCAGTTCCAGCTGCCTAGAAAAACCTATGTAATTGCAAGAGGCATCAAAATGATCTTCCTAGGAAAAAAAGGTAGAGTTTTGCCTGATCAGTACTGAACACCGTACAGATAGCATTTAGAACAGAGAGTTGGCACAAATCTATACAAGTTCCAGTAGACGCACAAATAACTATGCAAGAAATACACTCAGGAGCAAAAAGTAAAAAATCACACTGCTTCCTTCTCACAGTTTTCAAAGAAGTTCTGTATTAAGCTAAATCCTTCTCCACTATTGACAGTCCAGTGTCAGAAAACTTGTCTGTTCCCCCTGTGTTTAGATATCTAATTCCTAGGTTCCACAGAAACATGCTCCCTAGGGATCATGTGTTTCTAGAGCCTGGTAAATAGCCTACTCAATGCTTAGGCTTCTGTTGACTTCATGAGACTTCAGACCAGATCTCTGGTTAATCTACAACTCATCAAAACACAGAAGTTCCATGAAGCATAGGATTTAAGTTATCCAGTTTTGAAAAGTACTCCATTATTTGGCAATCTGAGATAATGGAAATTGCCATACCAATCACAGAGACTTTGAATTAGATAATTTCAGCTCTTTGTTATTATTTAACTTGAAGTCCACTTATCTAGTAGATGCCTGCTAGTCTGCAATTTTAGTTTTCAGCATACTGCTTCCTTATCAGGCAAATAAGTAAATTATTAAGAGGTTGCATTTATGCATGATATAAATGCCTATAAACACATTAAACATGTTAAAAAGCATGCCTATAAACAGTTAAAGAGAACACTGAGAACTATTTGAGTCATACCAGTTAGAGACAACAACTCACACTGCCAAACTCAGGTTACATTCATAAAAATAAGGAATGAACTCATCAGCTTTGGTGTTTGTAGTTACAAGATGTCTCTGATACACAGATTCAATGTGTCGCATCACTTTCAGATGACATGGAGCAGGAGTAAAATGGCATACACATAGCTAGAACACATATACTGAAGCACTAAAGTAATTGTCCCTAAGCAGCTGGTGTGAAAATAGCCCTATGGAAAAGCCACAAGAACCACTACACAGTCTATCACACATCTTGTTTGGGCATTTGAACAAATCAGAAGTACAGAGACCCTGACCAGGAAGAAGATAAAAACATCTTTCTACATTTAAGAATATTCAGGATATGAGACATTTGGATATAAGACAATATGTAAATCATATATTTTATCCTCCTTTAGAGTAGTCTGTGGAAAGACAGAAATGAGTAAGGAATTCCTAAGAGGACATTCACTCTATGATTTCTACCATCAGTACAGTGCTGTTAAGTAATGTATGAGCACAGAGAAACTGTAACAGAACTTCTGCTTCAGAAGGTTATGCCTATTTGTAAAGATTTTTTGAGTACAGATATTCAGACAACTTAAGACAGATACCTTACTTTTCAAAACCAAAACTCCAGTGGAGAGTTTTTCTCAAGTCATCAAACTAAGGAAACTTGAAGAAGTTTGATATTGAAGAGTTTATACCATTAGCAGAGAACTACATAGTGCCTGACAAATCCTCCACAGCAAGAACAGAGTTAAAAACAGCATGCTCAGTATCACCATATAGGCAGCAGGGAATTCCCTCTATCTATGCTATCAGGTTTCTGTTGGCATAAAAATAAATAATAATAATAATAAAAAATAAAACAACCAAATACTCAACAACAGAAGACATAAGGATCTTTTTACTCACATCTGGCAGATTCTTGGCAATACAAGGCAAAGAACTCAAAGCTAGGACAACGGTCACATACAGAAAGCTGAATTCATCCAACTGGTAAAGGGGATCTCTGGCTACACAGCACTCCTCAGGAAGCAGCCTAGAGACCCTCCATTCAGTTGCCAGCCCTTGTATGAGCCCAGGGTGGCTTCCCCTGGTTCCACTCCTTCTAGCCAAGGGGGGAGCACAGCTGCAAACAACTCACCTGTGCTCCCTGGGCAGCAACAGCACTTCACCAGCTGCTCTATCACCAGTACAAGCCTCAAGGTAACAGTTTCCCTACACAAGATGAATTGAATTGCATGCCATTAACAAACTATATTTTCTTGGTTTTTTTTTGGCTAAGAAGTGAAGGCTTAATGCTGGAGAAACAACCAAACAAAAATATATATATGTATATAGAGAAGTGTTTTTATTTACCAGTTTAACAGAACTTTAAAACAAATAACAATAAAAAAGTTGTTATAAAAGCTGCTGCTCTCATCTTTGTGACAGACCATATCTGTACCCTGTTCCCTGAATTAGTATCATCAATTCCTTAGCAATTTCTTAGATTTCTTTTGAAAGTAGAGCACTCTATTTACCCATTACAGCTTTATACCAATTTTTATGTACTGTTAGAAAGCACATATTTTAAAGCTAGGGTGTTTATCTCAGATTCAGCTTCAGAGATTTTTTTATTTTTTTTTTAAATGTGACAAAAAAAAAAATCACATTTTATGGTGAATTGGAAATTGCCACACAGTGAACTCTGAAAAGGGCTCAACTTCCTAAGAAATGTGTAAGCACATCATCAAATATTAAATTATTTTATTTGAATTTTCTCTTAAGTGAAGATCTTTCATCAGCTTCAAATTTCTACAGAAAAAAAAATAAAAAAATAAAAATCAAAGTTAATATCCAGTATAGTGTACTATGATCATACACAATGGTTCAATTAGGTTCATTTGAGCCAAATTCTGCAAGTGCCTTCACGGTTCTGAGCGGACACGTGGCAAAGAAACACTTCATAAGCTTGATCCAACTCAGCTGCCAAATAACATACAGCCTTTCCTTGTTTTCCCTGTTATTTCTTTGTCAAACCGATCTGGCTATCAGCTTGCTCTCTGATTAAGATAAATCTGAGAATAAATTACAAATTATCCATTCATCTTATTTTGTATCTCAGTTTATTTCTGCAACTGTCATTTTAATCCACACTAAGATTAGATATAGACTGAACTGGAATTCTCTAAAACGTACATTTTTTTCTAGACGCTTACTTTGCTAGATCAAGATGTCTTATCTGTGAATTAAATAAATCTGCCTATCAGCTTACTACAAAGCGATATCATGTAAATAAACTATATGCAGTGGTCATAGCAAAGCTAACATTTTAAAAATAGAATAACATCATGCTTTCAGGATTAGGTACCCAACGTTACCCAAGTACAAATGATATCGAAATAAGTGAAGAACGAAAAAGATGCAAAAATTCTCAATAAACTCTTGAGATTGTTGAAATATTTTTGAAGAGAAAAGTATATGAAAAAAAAAACAAACAAAAACAACACCTATTTCTAGAGCTGAAAATATTGTGCTTTCTTAAGAAGGAAACAGAAAATGAAAGGACTTGAGGTAGCTGTAAATGTATATACTGCAGTTAAAGCAATAAAAAGGAAGTGTCTGCATATTTGTGAGAGCCAGCCATTCAAGCATAAAAGTGGATTTTCTGCTGTAGCAAGAGTTTTAGTTTCTGGTTTTCATCATAAAACTAATTAAAAGAAGAGAAGGGTTGAATTGCATAGAAAAAAATACGTATGTGGGTATATTTCAATACAGGATTATTCATTGAGACATTTATCACTTAACAAACCTGGTTCACTTCTACAGACTTCAGGCTCTTCAACACAAAAAGAATCAGAATTTGTCTGAAGCAACTTCCACAGAAGAACCCAAAAATTACTCCAAAATATATATTTTTTGAGAGACAAACATATTTCCTCTTTCTGTGTTAGCAAATGAAAGGCAACATTTTACTGTGGATTTGCCAGGAGGAAGCCATTACTAACAAAAGCTGTATAAAATATCTGAAACAATTTTAATTAAACGTGTACAAAAAAACAAAAACAAAAACCAAAAAACACACCTTAATGGATTGCTCTTAAATTCAATTGTTTCACATTCCTATTTGTGTATGTATGTTTAAAAGTAATGGAAACATTTCTTGAACTGAACTATGTGTAGCTGAAGTGTATTAAGATATAACCCAGCAAACTTCCTCTTTGTTTACTCAGGCATATCTGTATAACTTGAAGCATTTTCAGGAAGAATAAATGGAAGAGACAGTTGGTTTAATAGATAAGCCATACCAAAACTCAAGAGAGATTTTAAAATGAAGATAATGGATGCATGTTAAGAAAGTTACCAAAGTCTTGATAGAATATAGACCTGGAGGCCAGAAGATGGGTTAATGAAACATAACTTCCAATTCCACATTTCTTATTTCAAGAGTATGCAAAGTGCTTGTATTCTCACCCCAGCACCTGCCCAGATTGCTGCTGGGGACAGAGGACCACAAAGTGACCAAACCTGGGGCATGGTGCGCAGATCAGCAACAGCCATTTGTTTATTATGGCTGCTCCAATATCTACCAGTCAAAAGTACTTAAATTCTTTCCAGGAGTATTGAAACTTTATTGAAATTTTACTCAAAACTGGTGCAATTATTTTCAGGTTGTATACTTGGATAACACAGACACCTGACCCTCACCTGTAGGGAAGCAAATGATTTGAGTGAACTCTCTCCTCCTGATGGTTACAGCTGTCATGGTAAGCTCAAAATTCAGTCCTGTCCAATTTCTAATTAAAGACATGAATGAAAAGCCAGCTTGCTGTTGCACCTGTGAAGATTCTTTTACTCAGAAATAATATACTATGCAAATGTCCTAGAAGTTAATTTGAGTTAAGTTCTAGATGTTTATTCGACAATTGAAATATATTTCTGGTGTTTAAGTCATGCAGAGCATTTGTAATACTCAGACAAATGGTTTGTTACCCCTGATAACATTTAAAGTTCAAGTACATATACTTACAGCCTAGCAAAGTAATTTGAATTCTGAATAGATATATATCATAATGTAAATATTATGAATAAATAGTTCTCTAACTAGCAGTGTTTATAAAGTAGAATTTAGTTTTTAATAAATTTGCAGCACTTCATAGGTATGTAAGCATATATATGCAAAACTTATTGGTATGTTAATAATTTTATTTCTCATTGTTACAAATTGTTACCATAATGACAAGATGAATGCTTTTTCTTATAGTTCATCTAAGCAAAGCTATTAGGATTAGGACAACATAGCAATTAAAGTTTTAGAATAAAAGAATAGTTTCTTCCACAAAGCATACTGCTTTAGCTTATACTAAGGATCATCTACAAACTTACAAACACATTTTAATGAACAATTTTCATATGCCAAATAGCTTAAGAGAAGGATCAAGTACTGATTATACTTCAGTAAACGTATGCGTAGAAAGAAAAAGCTGGTATTTTTGACTTCTGAAAAGGGAGCAAAAAT
This sequence comes from Excalfactoria chinensis, assembly GCF_039878825.1. Lineage (NCBI taxonomy): Eukaryota > Metazoa > Chordata > Aves > Galliformes > Phasianidae > Excalfactoria > Excalfactoria chinensis. The sequence continues at coordinate 71,318,476 of NC_092828.1, forward strand.
AATTTAGAGACATGGCAAACCGGACATGACTGACAAAAATTAAATTGATTTCTCTAATTTAATTTACACAAAATTCTCTTTTCAGTACAGAAAATATCCATTACTATCTCCTAATGAAATGAAGTTTTCTTAAATATCCATATTTATACAGTTGTTACACTTGCTGCTGATCAATAGTTGTCAAAGAGCAGTTAACTTTATTAATGGCCTGGGGTGACTGTCCCACGCTTAGCTGCAAATCTGCAGTAAATCCAAGTAGGATAGGACAATCAATAGAAACATAAACTGAAAGCAAAGGAAATGAAATGATTTTTTGTTTGCTTGTTTGTAAATTATCACTAAACGACAGTGGTTACATGACGCTGTGTGCAAAGCTTTAAGTTTAGATAAACAACAGTTATTGCCATGTAACAGTGAGATAGATAGGCCTTTAAAACTCTAGAAAGAATATTTCCCTTTCTGGGGACAATATTACTCAGTATAATTACACCTATACAACTTTTACCTTGATCGTGACTCATGCTTGATAGGAAGATGACAAAGCAGATATATCTATGGCTTGATTCTGAACACCAAAATTGCTTGTCCTTTCTTAAAGCCTGAACATCAAAACTGTTACATGAAATGACATTTAGAGTTCACTCTTAATTTTTATATTTCTGCTATGATGCCTGTATAATCAATAAGTGTACTGTGAATAGACTTATACAGATGTTTGGTTACAGAAAGATAATTTAATGATAAATGAAAATCCTCACCAACATCAAAGGCTTGCAGTAAAACTCCACAAAGGAGCAATCTCCAGAGAAATCCTTCCTCAGTGACAGTCAACCCTTAAATAGGATCTAGGAGAGGTGGAGCCTGGCTCCACATCTTCCAGTAGCACAGCTGAATTGCCTTCACCTGTGCTCCCACAGCTGACTCATTGCTTGTCATTCTTTTCTATCCTTACTCTAGAGAATTCTTCCAAGAATTCCTGAACAGATATTTTACTAGCTATACAAATTAGGAACTGGTAATTGTAGAAGGCAATTATTGCTTTTATTGCTTTCTTTCTTTTCTTTTTTTTTTTTTTTTTTTTTTTTTTTTTTTTTTTTTTTGGAACAGTTTCTTTTCAGGTGTGTAGTTCAGCTACTCGGTATGATTTGTTGGTGTACTTTTAGACTCCTCTTTAAATCATTTTTTGTTCAACATTATAGATTATTGTAGCAGTTAGTAAACAAATGATGGAGTTGTTCAAATGCCTTTATATATCTGGAGTGATCTTCCATGACCAGATCAGGTGGAACTATGTCATTAGGTATAGAAAATTCAGTGTTAAGCTTCTTAGTTTATTTCTGTTTAAATATTCCAGAAGTGATCCACAATTTCCAAAGCATTTATCAATAGTTCAAGAGGTAAAATATGAATTGATCTGCTTGTGATGATAGTTAATGAGGGTGTCAGTCTTGCTGTGTGACAACTGCTAAGTCAGCTCTCTACCATGAGTACAATGAGAACAGAACCAGTCTCCACATCAACTGTGCAGTACCTACAATGAACTACAGCCACAGACTTTCCATGGTTACTAAATTGAAACTTTTCCTCCTTTCTTTACGGCATGAGATGAATATCTCTTTGAGCTTTGCCTTTTCCTCCCTTCCTTTCTTTTGCTTTTCTTCTATTCCCCCAATACATGCACATTCCTCCTTGCCTTATGGAGGTCTGGTCTATGTTAAGTTTCAATATACAGGAGTATTCCCATAGCTATCAGGTTAACAGCTGTACACTGTGTCAAAATGAACAAAACCCAAAATCTTCTCTACAAAGCTTCTGGTGAACTCAGGGAGTTTTAGCACAGTAATAGCCTTTGAGATTCCAAAATCACAATTCCTTTTATAAAAAATATTTTGGAAATTAATTTCAAGCTGGCAAGTTTTGTGAAACCCAAACAGCTAAAATTGGCCAATCTACCATTTAAATGAGAGTGAAAAATGTGCAGTTTTGTTGTTACTGTTCCTGCAGAGATTAAGCAATTTTCTATTGAACTGTTTATTGTTCAGTAACATGATTTACAGTACGTTCTGTGCCAATATTTTGAAGGGAACACTAAAAAAAAAACACATTCCTTTCTGTGCCTTTTTAATGAAATAAAACTTTCCCAGAAATAATAAAAAATATCACAACAGGGAAAATTCTACTGAATTCAGTATCTGCAATGCTTACTGGACAAGAATAAATACCAATCTATGCAGTCATCATTCACAGTAAAATTCAACTTTACTCTTTATACCTAAAACCATCACCTGCTTCTAAAATTTTAAGGTATTTGCATATCATTTTGTCACTAAAATACATGCTGTGTTGCAGGACCATTGTGTGTTACTAGCTGTGAAAGCAATAACTGTTCCTGAATTGTATAGTTCATTATATTTTTACATATAAAAGAGAAATACAACTGAGAACAACAAAAAAAACTAACAACAAAAAACAAACAAAACACACACACACACAAAACCACACCACCAACACCCAAACAAAAAAACAAACAAAAGAAAACAAAACAAACAAACAAACAAACCAAAAAAAAACAGGACTACATTTAAATGTATGTAACAGGTACAACATCACAGCAGGAAACTGGATTTGATGGTGAGTACCAGTGATAGACTATTTCCTATGGAGGATATCACATAGTAATACAACAGCAGTTGAAACAACGCTTTTGGTAACACATTATACTGGCTTCATTTATCTGTTCAATGAATAGGAAATCTACTTAAGCCATACTGCCAAGATATGCTATTTCTTTCTCTTTCAAATGCATTTTTCATATTGCCATACCACTAATGGAAAATGTGTTACAAACAAGAAAAAAAAATGCATTTTTTCTCACAGAACACTTAATTCCTGCGGAGAAGATTTTAACTGAAGTTTCTATCATTTTAAATATGAATGATTTTTTTTTTTTTTCCCCTGAAGTTTTATGACTGTTCTAAAATGATGTGTTTAGTACAAGTGAAAAATATCTATGTGCATCATGGTTGTCTGTTAGCAGTACATATAAAGAATAAATGCCTTCTGTTTATTTAATCTATCTGTTTAAAGTGGTGGTCAGTATTAGAGGGCTACTCCATGCCTTGCTTGATTTGCATTCTCAAATTTCAGTAAAGGCCAAGAACGCACGTTTACAAACACCACTGCTAATAAAATTCTTCCCAGTTCAGTATAGTCCAAAATCATAGGGAAGGATGACTCAGTCATTTCTGCACTTGATCCAAGCAGCATGGCCTATCTGGTAGATGACTGCTGACTCACAGGATAACTCAATTTCAGTCATAGCTATCTGCTGCTGAACAGAAGCAGAAGGAAGAGAACACCAGGGATTTTTACTGTGAGTATCTTTCAAGGCTTTCAAGGTCTTGCATACACATAACAACATTTCTTGAGATAAAAGGAATGAGAATGGTTTCTGAAACTCTATCAAGGAAGCTATCATTTTTCTGTAGAATTATAAAAGCGGGAATGGTTTAGAGTGCAAGGGACCTCCAACCCCAAGCCACGGGCAGCGTTGCCCCCTGCCAGATCAGGCTGCCCAAGATCCCAACCAGCCTGGCCTTGAGCACCTCCAGGGAAGGGGCATCTACCACTTCCCTGGGCAGCCTGTACCAGTGCCTCACCACTCTCTGAGTAAAGAACGTTTTCCTAACATCTAGGCTAAATTTCCCCTCTTATAACTTAAAACCATTCTCCCTTGTCCTGTTGCTACTAGGCTGTATAAAAAGTCTCCTTCTCACTTAGAAACTCCTTTCAAGTACTGGAAAATCACAATGATGTCTCCCTGGAGTCTTCTCCAACTGTGTGAAAAACAGTTCAATGTTATCCTGTACAAATATTAAATTGCATTAACATTACAACAATATTAAGAAAAAAATATTATTAATTTGTAATCACTGAACTCAGGGCAGAGGCGCATTATGTAATGCTATATATCACCATGAATAGTTACATAACTTTATTTTAATGGACAAAACAAAGGCAGTTGAACAAGATTTTCATTTTCTGAATGTAGCATTCTATGTTCTATATATTCAAAACCAAGGCACAAAAATCTCCTACTATGGATATTATAGAAGAACATCAATGTTAAAATCAGAACAAAGGAGTATTTATAAAAGATAAAACATTTTGAAGTTTCCAATGAGGGAAAGGTGTGAAAGGCAAGAATAGTACCATATTTATTTCTCAGATTTACTGTCTATTCAATAGACTCTCTTAAAAGGCACATAGCTATAAAAGACTTTTCGTGCTATGACAGTACTCTCTATATTATACTCACTGATAATTTCACCCAAAAAAGAAAGCATTCCTGCTACTACTATACTAAGATGATGATGGAAAATAGTTATGTCAAGCAATATTCAGAAATCTTTGTCCCCTTCAAATTCACTTGCTCTTCAAATTTCAGGCTAATCAACATGTTCAGGTGATCCAAGTAGCAGCAGTCAAGCATTTTAGTGTAAAGATTTTAGGCATGTTGCCCCATTCACATTAAATTGTTTTATTTTCAGTGCTGCATGACTGCATTTTTTGATAGCATAGAGTGCTATGAAACAAGTTCTTGTGATTTGTGAAGGGCACAGGCAATCAAACACAACTCTTATGTCATTACCACTGCATAAAAGTGTATGTTCGCAATAATGTTCTAGTGCTATAGGAAATGCCAAGTAAAAGAAAAACAATGTTTGATTGTTTACTCACTCCATTTATCCCACATTTATGTGAAATAAATAAAGGAGCTGTAAGAGGGCTCCAATGGCACACCACATTTAACTCTTGCTGTTGAAAAATTGAAATATAATAGATGATTCCCAGAACATTATGGAGAAGTTTATGGTATTCACTTTCTCATACAGCCTCTATCCCAAAACAGCAAAAAAACAAAACAAAACAAAAAACAAACAAACAAAAAATGTATAGAGGAAAATATTTAAGAATATTTATAAGGTTAATGTGTGTTTTTATTACACATCCGATTGCAAACAAAAGTAAGTGTTTGCTTCAGCAAATATTGCTATATTAACGTTTTGAAATACAACACTCATTTGTTCTTTAGAGCAACAGCAACTTGTTCCTTGGCCTATTGCAATGGCAGGTACAGTTAATTAGAATCTACAGTGGCAAATGTCACAATCTGTCTGGAATACTACAGACTCCTACCTAGCTGAATTAGCTGAACATATATTTAATTGCACTTCAGTAATATATAAATTGCATTTTGTTTAAGGTAGCAGAGAAAAACGCAGATTTACTGGATAGGATTGAGGTATATTTTCCTATTGATCATACAGATGATATGCCACTGAACTTAGTCTTAATGTAAACAATGGATATAACTTTTGACATGTGTTTCCATTTTTTGAGGAAGATTAGCAAATTAAGAATCTATAATACAGCAGCTGACACACTCAGACTGCCCATGTTTAAGCTATTACCTGTAGCAAAAATTAGTTATGTTCCATTTGGAGGAAAAGGGGAACTATCTCGTCACACTATCCCGCTCACTGTGAAAAAAGAGACTTCGTAACTTAAGACCTTAGCTTATTGCAGTGTAATTGTTTTAGATACCTTTATACTTCCATTCATCAGTAGAAAAGAGATGTTAGGAACAAGAATCCTTTCTCTGGTACACACAGTGATTTTCCAAAAATGAAGTTAATAGTAATTTTCAGAAAAGACTGTAAATAAACTCAGCCCAGAAGATCACACTTTCATTGCCACACATTGGGAGACATACTGGCACTTCAGAATAACCTACATAACTTAATACTTTGTCACTTCAGGGAGTTGATGATTTGGGTTAAACTTAAAACTTAGCATTCTCTCTCCTTTAAAGAAATCTTTATCAACTGTAATTGCTTTCTTGTGGTTCATTTGCAGTGCCAATTCTCTCTGGAACCTCGAGTCTCTAGTTTTCTCATTTAATTCAGTTTCTTCAATTTAGAGTTTAACTTCTTCCTTTAAATGATTAGTTTTCTACTTTTTTTTTATTCATTAAATTTCTCTTGATGTAGGCAAAAACAGAACTGCATGATATGCTTCACTCTGTTGTTCAATAATTTCTACGTAACTCTATTGTGTTCTAAAAATTAGATCATCTAATCTTTAAAACAACTTTTACGTCTTGTCTTGTTCCTTTCAGAAGTGTGACATACCACAAATATATTTTTTTCTTGCTTAAATTTCTTTTGTATTTTGGCTTTTTGTGTGTGTGTGTTTCTTTTTTTTTTTTTTAAAGAAACCAAGACCAGAAGAAAATAGAATAGGACAAGAGAAGGGAAACTACAATTTTTTCATTTTTCTTTCCAGTAGCTCTTACTATTTTACACCAGGTTTACTTAAAAAAAAAATCAGCAACAAAAACCAGCTTAGGTACGCAGACCACTTCCACACTGATGATACCCAGGCATTTTTTTCAACGTATTACAATCAAAACCTTTTAATAAGTATAAATATCTGCAGTGCTATTCCACCATAAAGTACGTGTTTAAAACACCTAAACTGGCATTAATTATCCACATACAGCTTATTTGCCAATTCTGTCAAAAGTCTCAGTGGGACATAACAGTCTTAAACAGCACTGCAAACAAAGCTGTTTTCCGCAAACTCTGACACCTCACCATACTCAGATGAGTAGTAAACATAACAGGCAATGCTGTTTCTAGTGTTAAACTTTTGGGTCCTTAAGACTACCCTTTTCTTTCCATCATTTTTTTCCATTTTAGCTACTTTCTATTTCAGTATCAGACCTTATCTTTCAGCCAAAACTTTAGCAACAAATTTCTTTAGAGTGTCCTCACTCCATTATCCACTAGTTGATAGATAAAATAGGTATGTCTTTTTCTTAAGCAAAGCCATCCTTTTTTCTTCCAAGAAATATAAATATTTGCAAAATAATTTTTTAATTAAAGCTTGCCTTGTTTAATTTAAGAACAATTCCTCAATCATGTTATGATCATCATTGACTAGAATTAAATCTTGAAAAGACGGCCACAAAACTGAGATAACTAAGATGGACACAGCTTAAAAGTACAGATAAAAAAATCACCATCAGTTATGACAACAGAATAAATGAAGGTCCCACAGTGATCAAAGTTCACCTGAACAACAGCATGTGTGCCTTGAGAATTTGATTCAGATGTTTGGAGATAACATAACCATGTTGCTAAGGTAACAAATGTGTCTTTTTGCTTGGAAGAATAAACAGGCATGTAAAACCAGTATAAAATTGACAAGTAATATCTTGACACCCTAGGGCTTTTCTAGTTTATATATCGCACTTTGCGTAGACACTTGATATTCATCTTTCACAGCTGATTACCCCTTTCCACATTTAGAGATTCCTTTAGAAACCCATTGCATAAAATTGAGGAACACTGAGGAATTCAGAAGGAAGAGCAACATGGGCAGGGAAGGCACTGCCAGTCTTACCCAGCTGCTGCATTCATGAGTGAAATGCTGATTTCTTTCTTTCTTTCTTTTTTATTCTTTTTGGGAGGGGGTCTAATGTACAGTAGAAAAAAATGCCAAAGCAAAGCAACTTGTGCATAAGGTAATGCTAAGTCATACATAAGTAAAATTACTTAAATAACTTTTACATAAATAAAATTGAGTGTTTGCAGTACAGTGAAAACTACAAAACCAAACAAATAAATGAAGGGATAAGATTCCATCTGCAATTTTAATTACACTGGAATCTTCAACCATCTTTCACTCATTTTTCTTCAGCTATTACATTTTCTTGAGTATTCTTGAAAAGTATTTTCTTAAAAATGCATTGTAATGGTAAATCTCAGGGTTCAGAGAAGAATTACCACCAGAAATCATCCTAATATTTTGTTAATTAAATCAATTAGGCACATCTCACTCCACATGCTGAGATAATATAGGTCTGGCGACATTATACCACAACTGTGCTTTTCACTGCTGTCTCATTATCAGGTTTTATTCAGAGAAGGCAGAAATTGAAGTACCAGAGGTTTCCATTTTACTTAAATCAACCACCCTTTTCCACTACAATATTTTTTCTTGTTCTTCGATCCTTCCTGCTATCCAGTTCCCTCCTCACAGGGAAAAAATAATTCAATAAAGACTGATAGAAGTTTACAGATTTGAACTAGGCATCTATTATACAGAATTTAGTTGTAGTTTTGAAGTTTTTATTCCCTATGAATCTATTCCTTGTGCTTCTGGGAAATTATCATTCTTCCATTTACTTTTAGGCAATTCAAAGCTCTGCATTCTTTTGGGGAGTGAGGTCAAAGGCAGGAACACAATTCCCACTCAGTATTTCCAACCTGTCCACATGCATCATCACTATGAATAGAAAAGCTACTTATAGTTTAATGAATACCATTCAGTGCTTTCCCAAGCTAATGAGCATTTCTGGGTTATACTTGAACACATGACTTGCTGTCAGAGAGGTTTAATTTGGCCATAGCAGTCATTAATAATATGGTGACAGGAGGTGACAGCATAAAATGGGGCTGAAGCAGTGAGATATGATGGCAATGGCATCTCATAGAGCTGGAGTAGGAGCTGCGCAAGGGGCTGAGCACAGACACAAAGAACACAGATGACTGAACTGATGAGAAGAGCTGTGAAACTGGGCTGGGAGAAGGTGGGAGGAACGACAATCTCTGAGATGGGAGTGCTGCATTTAAGAAGAAATGATAGGGGCTCTCTTACAGTTGGAAAATCTTGGAAAACCAGATAGAACAAGGCTGGGCAACTGGACATTTTTTTGTCAGGAGGAGGAGAAAGGGAGTTGGAAGGAAGGGAGTGTGGAAGCCCTGGTCCACAGAAGTAAGGGGATGCCTTTTTGGACTGGAAGAGCTGGGAATGGAGACCTCAGGACCTCACCTTGGTAGTTCTAGAACAATTCTAACTGTGGTCCAGTTCAGCAGTAGACATCACATACAAAATTACCAGGATGCTCTCATTTTCTTCTCTTATTCAAGTCAAGTATACTTCCCTTTTCGATCAAAAGCATGGCCTAAACTGAAATTCTTTCTAACTGCAAAGTTTTGAGGGAAGACCGAATGACAGCACATTACTGGGAAGGAAATTAAGACTGCAGTCTGAACCAGACAGCCCGCACAAATACAGCACACTAGTTTATAGGAGTTTTATACTCAGGGAAAAAGAAACAACAAGTAAACTCAACACTTTAAATCAATAAAATAATAAAATACAAATATATTTTTTTCCAATAAATTGGATGTTTAAAAAGTAAGGGAATGAAACATATCTTCAGCAGATTAAATTAAGTGGCAGGTTTTTGTACATCACAGAACTTCTTCAGCAAGCTCTCACCAAAACAGTGCTTAGTACTGTAATTACAGCAATCCAAGCTTTTATCCTCAGATACTGACAGAAAAGGTGTTTCCTAAAGCTCCTCCAAATATCTTTTCCTCCTCCTAGTCAACCTTATTTCCTCCATGTAATAGAAATAATACTTCCACAAAACAGTTCATCTGGCTGCCTGATACCTTTGACACTATTTGCACAAGTCCCTTTCAAAATTCTTGAATAAGATTTTAAGGAAAATGAACCTAATTAATATTATAGATTACTCCAGATATTTTGTTTCACTTTCAGAGTTTGGAACAACTTGAGATTTCCTGTTTGATTGCTGAATGATCTTGTTTGTTTTAAAAACTCAAATCAACTCTGGACCTTCACAACTGAGTACAAGAACCAACAGGAAGAACTTGCCCCTATATGACATACACCAGCTTATTCAGAAGCTGCGATCTAACCACAACCTTTGTGAGCTAATGGAATTGGTAATTAGACAAAATAAAACTCAGTTCTGCACATTTACTCACCTCTTTCTTCTCTCTTTTTTTCTTTTTGCTATTACCTGAAACATACTGAAAGTGCTCATGCTGCTAACATCCCATCTGAAACCTTAATTATCATTAACAACCATTTATGATATCAAATCACTGTATTATAATATAAAGCTAGTAAAGCATTGCAGAAATAAATATAAGCATATGAAATAAAGTTACATTTTAATATGACTATTTCCACAGTTTTTCAACAGCTACTGAAAATAAAGAGCATCCTAATTAGAACAATGTGGATTGTTTTTAATAAGCTTTGGAAGAATTAAAATAAATAAATAATTTACTTCTGCTTACTCTGTGGTATGTTACATACCTTGCTTAAGGTTAGAAAAATCTTTATCACACATTATATCTACTCTCCATTTAAATAATGCCATATGTTGATTTGATGTGTAATAACTGAATTGAACACACAGAGAACTATTTCTAAGTCATCACCTCCTTTTTTTCTCCCCCTATATGATATCAAAAGTAAATAATTTATGCATTTCCTTATTAAAAACCACACCCAAGATTCTATAGATCCCACTCCTTATGCTGCCCCACTCCTCTGAGCATCAGATCTCAGGGCAGTGGTGGCAAGGTGATGTTACCAGTAACACTCAAGAATAGTCAGATGCTCTCTTCTGCTCATACAGTTTATTTTCAAATGGAGTGACTAGCAGCATCAGGAAGCAGAAAATCCAGGATGGGTTGAACTTACTGGTTTTCTCACTATCAATCAAAAACAAACCTTGTATCACAAAGACATGTTTGTATCTTGGAGATTTACATGACATGAAAGAACAGGCCTCCTGCGTAGGTGAGCAGCTCTTGCAAAAAATCAGGCACAAAGCAGTCTCAGCCCCTTGTGTCTGGGCTTTTGATGGAGATACAACCAAAAATAAATGAGTCTTCTACGAAATGAAGGAGGCTGCCTTGGAAAAGTCCCAGTTATCCAGAATGGTTAGGAAAAAAACCCTAAATGTCCCATCTATCAAAAGATTTTAAAGGATTAAAAAGGATTCTAAATTTTGAAGAACGTTGATACAGATGGAAAGCAGCAAAACAGCAATATCTCAGGTTTGAGAAGAAGCATCACATTACCATCACGAAGCTGACAAGAAGTGACAAACGTTTGCCTCATCCTATAAGCTTGTTTAACAACCAGAAGGGGACAAAATGTAATGTGTCTATCACAGGCATGCTGTTCAGGATTCAAGTGGTAACTCACAATCTCAAATACAGAATTTTAAAATGAAAAAAAAAAAACACCATGCACCCATTTCTATTAAACTACTGCAAGATGCAAACTCATTGTGATAGCCCTGTCATCCATTTTTATCCCCAGCTCCCAAAACTCGCACAAAGAATGTTGCAATCAGCTTCAGGATGACAAAAAATCTCCCAGGCCCTGACAGGCATAATCCTTTGGTAAGATAGGCTTCTTTATCTGTAATGCTATCATCTGTCGACAGAAGTGATGTGATGCCACATCAAGGACAGCATATAATGCAACTCAGATATAGATTTTTAAAAAGTTTTCTGTGCATGAAATAATCTGGTCTGGAGATTTCTGACAAGTACTGTAATTATTTGAAGTGCTTATGACAAAATGGCATCATTTGTCAATATAAAAACCATAATTGCAAGGTGACTTGTCAAAATAATTCTGATTAAAACACTTTATAGATACTGTGTATATGATGATATAATAAGAGCAACACAGTCCGACTACTGACATTTAGAACTCCTGGAAATATTTCAAACACCTCAGGAATTATGTAGATGGAGAAAGATTTTCTGTTTTGATTTTGACATTACAGAAGTGTTTAATGCTGGCTTTTTGTTTTGTTTTTCTAGAGACCTGTTAGTAAAAGACTCCAGCTTTACACACAATGTTCCATCAGTCTAATATGACTGTTCTGCCCTGTGTATTCTAGAAGAGACTCACCACTCCTGTTGTCATTTCTACATCAACCTGGGTCCCTTCTCAGTGTCTCAGATGACTGCAAAAGACAACGTGTTTTACAAATTATGTTATTTATTTATTTCAGGATTTTTCTCAAGTCACCACATTTAACCATTTATTCCATACATGCAAAAATTTTAAGGACAGAAAGGACAGTTTTTTATCATCTCCTGCATAACACAGAACCAATAATTCAGGCTGGTGGATTAAACGTTATCCTAGAACTACAGTTTATCTTTTAATAAGACATCTGGTTTTGATTTAATGAATTAACGCATTACCAACTCTAGCACATTCCTACAAAAATATTTTTCTTCTTTGCCATGTGTCATGGTTACTTCCTAGGATCACTTGGTTACCAAATTCCCTGCCATTATGGAGGACAGTAGTGCTGCCCTTCATTTCTTCTACTGTCTGTTACAAATAGCTCAGAGCTTAGGTCTCATTAAAAAATCTCTCATTTATAACATTCAGCATGTATGTTTTGCAACCTGCTTAATACAGGGAAGTTTTATAAAGGATGTTTCTACACATCCTTCTGAGAGTGACACACAAGACACTGACTGCAAGCAAGTGGGCTACCTGACTACCTGCAGTTGCAAGGGACTAGATTTGTTTAATCAAATGGTTTCTTCTCATTCCATACTTCCGTACTCCTAAAATATTTAATAACCTTATTAAAAATTAGTATTTTTGATCTTTTATTCTTGCTTCCTTGTGGATTTATTATTTTTGCCTTTCTACGCTAGTTTAGAGATCCACTTATATCAAGATCTTTTCTCCTGCATGTATCTCCAGATATACTTTTCACAAGTTATAATATAAACCTTGGAAAAAAATGAAAGAAACAGCTTATTTTAAGAAAGATCATTTTTTAATCATCTTTGTGATTAGCTTCTAATTTCAATCTTTTTCTTTTTATAAAATATCCTCTGTTAGTGACTTATTTCATGTCATACGCAGGCGGTAAAGCACCTACTTTAACCTAATATCTTTGCACTTAAAGACAAGAATTACCTCTCATAGGTATCTTTCCACAGAGGATAAACGACAATGGGTTTCACTATGTTGACACTTCAGCTATCTTCGGAATTATATTTTTTAAGACTGTATCATCACTCTTCCCCTCACACCAACTTCTCCCTTTGAAGTGTGGCAAATCTTTTTATTCCTTGAAGCGTGATCTTCCATTTTAATAAAGAGTAAATCTGAGTGTCCTAGGTGACCAATTTGCAGTGACCTAAAATTCTATTGAATTACTCTTTTATGACATTCTTTTCACATTCAGTCTTTGAGAAGGTTTCATCCTCTGACCCAGCATATTTATTCTGACCCACAATATTTATTCTGATTCTTCCCACCTCAGCTACTAAACAAAACTGTCATTTCCACAAACTTCTAATTAGTTCTCTATTTTCAACTCAGTTTCTTGAGCACGACTTTTCAACTGCTTTTGAATAGTAGTAATAGAATTTTAATACAGGCGATACTTTATCTGGTTCTGAGGAACAGTAGATTATGGATGAAACCCTTGTGTTAGTTTTGCATGAAATTACTATATCAATTAAAAAGAAAATATATGCATGGAGGCCTGACTTAAAATTCATCTTCAGCACAGAGGGTTTTATATCAGAAACAGTGATCTGAATGCAACACAGTTTTATGGAGCGTTAACATGTTCAGATTATCTATCCAATGTACTTACTGAAGCCTCATAGTCCTGACAGACTCATAAGCCCTCAAAAGAAATATGACCACCAAAATGCACCCTTGAACTTGGGAGGGCAATGTGCAGTAGATCATTTTAATAGTGATTTGAGGGTCGATGTCTCCTGGTATTTTAATAATGCCAGCTAGTGTTATAGTAAAAATAATGTGCTTGAACTTTGGAAAATGCAGTTAAACTTGCATGGCACCTTCCAAAATTTTTTTTCCCATCTACCTGAAGTCTATTATATGATATGAGATGTTAGATTTATTTCTTGATTCTGTTTTATAAAATTAAGACAGTTCTTTGCAGAGTAGGGTGAAAAATATTCATCCCCAGAGTTTTCAAGATCTATTTTTATTAAGTATTCTAGTTACTTTTTAATTTCATAATATTTGGAGACTTAAAAACCAGTTATTTCTTAATCAGAGCAGAACTACCCTTTCAAGCGCGACCTTCTATATCCTGCCTTCCAAATCAGCTCTGTCTTATAGGAAGAAAACAACATTTTCACATCAGAAAGTAAGTAGAACAGTACGCAAACAGGGAAGTAATTCTGCAGCCATATGTCCTACACTTGTATCCTCAGTCTTCTGATGGTGAATCCCATTGGCATCTCCTGCTCTGTAAGGCACACTGCACAAGGCAGGAGCTGGGCCACACTGCAAGCTGCACTGGGCTGCACTGCCCATGGATTGGACATGTCTGAGTTAAGTGCTACAGGTACTAAGATGAATATAGTATACAGAAATCTTCAAAATCCCTAAAGAGCAAACTATGAAACAATTACTATCAAATAAACAGTTTTTCTGAAGGCATGCATAACTTGGAAATGTTCATTTCACAAGAAAAAAAGTGTCAGCTATCTTTTTCGTGGTGTTAGTAATACATTTCTATTTCCAAAGAATACTTCTCAGAGAAGTTACAAACCTAATTAAAAGTATAGAGCATTTGTGGGTAAGTTTCTCCAGTGGCTACCTTATTATCAGTGTTATCTCTGCCCTAAATTTGTCAATCTTCAGCTTTCACTTATCAGATGTCTTTTAGCGTATATTTTTAAATTCTTCTCTGCTGGATTGAAGGTACATCTGTTATGCATTTCCTACTACACTGACATTTAGGAAAAATCTGATCAACATCTTGTATTTGATAAACACTTCAAGATTTGGCTTCTTGAAATTTTTCTCTATGAATTGCATTTTCCTTAATCATTCAAATTTCTCTATTCTTTAACATTCATCTTCAATTATGGACACTAGAAATGAATGCAGAGCTGGCAACAGCACTGACAGAGAATTTGAACAAGAATAAAAAGTTACTACAAACCTGAAAGATAAAATGCCTCTCTTTAAGAACCAGACAGTAGAAACTCAATGACACAAACAAAAAAAGTTGTGTCATGCTATTTTTTCCACATGTAGATAGGTATTCTTATTTAAAGCAGCATCCTACACTAGAGAGTTATTTAACGCGATTTCTTTGATGACTTCTACGCAGTGCCACTAATTCAGCGTGAACACAGCAAAGGCTAAAACCCCAAGTTGGGTGAATACAGAGATTAAAACTAAATAAAGCACTAGACTATTTTATACATAGATACAATATAGAGTGAAGTGCTTTGAAGTCAGTTCCTTACAACACCTGAAGAGCAATGCACTACATGTTTATTAAGTCTATATTTAAGTCTACATATTTATTTTTTAAGAAAATAAAGAATAAATAAAGAAGAAAATATGCAAGCGAAAGTAAATGGAGAATCAGTGAATAAAGCAAGGGAGCACTTTGATTTAGAAGGTTAAAGGCCAACTTTGTGTCTAGAGGAAGTGTATGCACAAACACACAAGGAATGTAATTCACTGTCCTGAAGTGAATAGTCACCATTTTATCATCATCTTTCAATCTTCCATAAACTCTCTGGGGACCTGTAAATAACAGCAAACCATATTCTGTTCATGTCATTTTAGAGAGAGATTGATGTATACTCTCCTGATCTAAATACATAGCAAAGATGTCACAAACCTTTGTGAGGCCATGATTTTTTTTAAAACTAGTATAGAAACAGTGCTGTAATCCTTCAGAATTACACTGAACTCTATAGTCTTTTATTACGGTAATTTTTCAATACAATAACCCATCCCTACTTTTAAAGCACAGTTGCACTTGGAAGACCATAACAGGTCTCAGATAATAGAAATAACACTGGTAATTGTAATCTCTCTGACATGATCTTGCCTAGCACTAGGAAGAGCATCCTCCCATTAACTTTCCATTATACTTAGCATCATTTTTGTAGCTGTTGTGCTATTGCTCTCAGTATATCTCACTGGAAAAAAAAAAAAATAATAATAGCATCTATATTTTGTAGTAACGTATCACCTAAACATCCAAAGAAAAAGAGGATGCTATACTCTAATTTACCTATGCACAGGACAGGGATTAAAATGACTTAAGCCCTCTAATTAGGAAGATGACAAGCAAGATATTAAATAACAAGAAATGAATCATTCGCAGGCAAGGGAATCATACAGCTGACCTCTTGGATTTCTATCAGACAGTATAGTAAAGAAACCAAATAAAAAAATATTCCCTCAAAAACAGATACCGAATGAGTTTTCTCATTTTATTTTCATCCTTTGGTAATTGATTAAGTAAACTGTTATGTGGTTTCAATATGATAGGTTATAATCAGTAGTACTACTGACTCACTTGAAAGTGCTTATCAGTAGAGCTAATTCCTTCAGCACTCCTTGTGTCGCTTTCATCTACCACTAAAAAAATAAGGCCTTTTTCCTAGTGATGATTTAATGAGTGAAGCTCAGAAATGCATCATGTTTTTCATATTCAGTTCCACATCTGGTAACTCAAAATATTTTTAAATAGTTAATGTTGATTGGTGAGTACATTTCTTGAATAACACTTCTGTTCTCCGCATAACAATCTAATTGATAGAAAAGATATGAACATAATTTAATTTTAAAACAAACACTTTTTAACAGTCTGAATGGGACTTTGAGTTGCTTGTAAGATCAAATTTTCAAACATTAGCAAAAAATACCGAATGAAAATTTAGCTGCTGATGTTTTTTCACCATCATTAGCTGGTGAAATGCATCTAATTAAAATCCAGCTATAGTGAGAGGTGATGGGTGTAGCTTCTTCCTTCTTTTCCTCACACTGAATCTTCTTTTAAACTAAACCATGTAGAAATCATTGGTATAATTATAATTTATGAACAGAATTTGAAAATGCAATCATTCTAAAGGAATAAGTTGTATTTTTTTCTGTCCATCTCCTAGGAAAGATTGAGTTAGTCTATTTAAATTGGTGTATTTAGCTTTCAGATTTAAGATGAACAGTGTTAAGGACACATCGTTTTTAATATGCACAATCTTTCAGCCAAATTGATGTCCTCCTCCTCTTCCTACAAGATGTTCCATATCGTAGGCACTACTAGAAATATAAATTAACAAGTAATTGATTTTCCTCAGAAGAGACTTCAGGTAGAAGAAGCTGAGAAATCTAATATACAAAAAGGAGGGTTACAGGAAATGCTTAAATAAAAAACAACATGAATCAAATTCTTCCCAACAGCTTGGCTATAACAGAATAAATAGGTAAGAGAGAAATAAATACAGACCCTATATATATTCAAGCCTTAATTTTCCCTTTCTTTTAGTACATAAACATCAAATTTACACTTGAATGTGTAAGTCCATCATCCCCTGAAACTTATGGATCCATCTTGTGAAGCATTTTCACTCATATTATTTTAAATAAAAATAAAGGATATTCTTGGATAAAAGGAAAGTCTTTTACAAGTGAAGGTGGTGAGGCACTGGAACAGGTTGCCAAGATGATATTTGATGCCCCATCCCTGGAGACTTTGAAGGCAAGGCAGGATCAGGCCCTGGGCAACCTGATCTAGCTGTGCTGTCCCTGTTCATTGCAGGGGAGTTAGACTGGATGTCCTTTAAAGGTTCCTTCCAACTATAACGATTCTGTGATTCTATTCTATGTCTCTTTATGAATTTTCTTATGGAATGAACTTGGAAGAATTCATCAGTGCAGAAAAGACTCAGGATATCATACAGGAGGAACTTTAGATCCTTCAAGACTTAAATAGTACAGACAAAATAAAGTTCAGTAGTGCAAGAATGGTGAGGGTAGAGAACTGGAAACTATCAACAAAAACACCGGCAAGAGTTGAAAGAACATGAAACAGAAAACATGAAAGAATAAAAATCTTTAGGTACTAGCTGGTTAGGAATGAGATGATTGTACACACAAAAGTATTTGTTTATGATGTGTGTGATTCATCACACATATTCAAGGAATAGTGGTGCAGCCTGAAACTAGATTCAGAGGTAAGTAGGTTCCCCAAATTATCAAGAAAATAGATCCTTTGCATGAGCAAAGATGACCAGATTCTCTCATTTTTACATCAGCAAAACTGAAGCCAAGAGTGAAAGGTACAGAACGACTTTGAAGGCAGTTTCAAATCCCACAGTAGACACTCAAAGAATAACTGGTTATCAGATGAGTTCAGGAGACACTTTTTTACAAAGTTTCATTTCTTGTAACATTTTCTGTCTCCACTTAAGAGAGTGAAAAATAATTGCCTTTGAGATAAATGCTTGTTGATACAGAACATGGAACTACAGAGTTTTGTTAGTTGTTCAAACCAACCAGAGTATAAAACAATTTCTATCTTCAGACCATGAACTTAGGAGACCTTATTTTTCTTTACACGTACTATGTTGTTTTTACAACATATCTAAGCTCTAAATTACCACAACAAAGAAGCCCATCGCTGTATCTTCTTATTACACCCAATTATAGAACCTGAGCTGCTTTGTTAAGGTACTCATTAACCTTTTCAGAACTTGTAATAAGAAATCTAATCAAATAGAGGTGGTAGGGTGCATTCTGAAATGAGAACAGTTGTCATGTACAGTAAATTTTAATACCCTGACTGTTCTTAAATTAGCTAGTTTTATTAAATTCAATGAGGTGAATTTCTTTTAATCAGCACTAGCTGCACAAAACAGAAATTATTCTGCCCTGTAAAAATAATATATACACCTGGAAGGTGTGTTTCAGACTATTTTGACTTTTATTCAAATTAAAAGTGTAGCATTTATTATTATTATTTTAATTTTGTGCCAGGTGAATTTGCACTCTTGTAAGAATCTCACAAGCAATTATAAATAGATGTAGTTCATTTCTTCAGTATCCTAGAAATACAGAACATGTTTCAAAACAAGTAGAGACTGAAACAGTGAACAGTTTATAGAATAATATAATCAAAATAACCAGTAGTTACCTTATGATATTATTTTTTGTAAATAGTCCCTGTGAGAACAACCTCTGCATGGGGTGAAGCCAACTGGGACAGCAATGTGTTGTGCGACGTCCTATAAACCTAGGTAAAATCTCCAGTGAAAGTCTGATTAAGAAAGCCAATGCTCTTTGAGAGACATGGGTGAACATAACAGCTAATTAGATTGGCTTCCTGAAACCTGGGACATCTGGGATCTAGTCCCTGTTCTAATAAAAATTTTAACATCCTGTATGAAATGACACAGCTTCAGAAGGAAAGATGAAGAGACCACAGAACACTTTACTGACAAACATGCGAGCAACATACTTGGGATAAAAGAAAAGGAATTACTTCAAATCTTTGTCCTGAAGGAAGTTGAGTGGATTTGATCCCATCTCTCGTATTTACCAGAGGTATACTGTAACTGCCAGAAAGTATTTTTTAAACATAGATCCTCATTGTGATTATAGCCCTTGGCTTTTACTTAGCTTGAAAAACAACACCGTTTCTTTCATTCTCTATTTTATTTTTTGCCACTTGTCCAAATATTCTGCTGAGCATATGAGATTTTTCTTTCCTAAAAGATGCTTCAACTTCAAGTACCCAAGATGATTTATTTTTTTCAGTGATCACTGCAATTTTAATAATCTGTTCAAGAGCACATGCAGCTCCTTCCTCTCCTGCTCCACTATATTTCCACTATAGATTCCTGGATGTGGGAGGAAGCACGTGAGGCAATTTTAGGACATGTATCTTGTGCTCTATCAAACTGCACATTTCATCTATGATACAGTTGTTGTGGTGGTGTTGGTTTTTTTCCTCAGAGATGTTCTGTTCTGTCTGGTTTCCTCATGTCCACAGTTTGCGCTTCATGGAGGTGCTTATTGATTTCAGTGGTAAGGAAACTGATTGCTGTTCACACGTGATTCTCAATCTTATTTTGAAGTCATATAGTGACACTTAGCACCATTGTACAACTACGTCCTGTTCCACAGAATCAAACCAGTTTGAAAAGAACTATGGTGGTGCATAGAATACCTAATCAGATGAAAATATTTCAGCACTGCTAATGCTCATTTAATTTTGTACACTAACAATGAGCTCACTGCTTTTTGAAGCAGCAACACCATACATGAAAATGCAGTTTTATAGCTTACAATACCAACAGTTAAAAACCACAATTAGAGCTCTATTTACACTGTTGTTTAGGTACAAGAAAACAAATGGAGAGATTTATGAAATACATAACACCATAGGTTTGGTAACTTGGTTTCTACCTCTTCTATCAAATCCTTACAACTTGTCTCAATAACTGCCAGTTAATCATCACTAATTATTCAAGGGATTATTTCCCATACATAATTACAGTTTTTGGTTCACCGATTTCCTGTAAAATATTGGCCTATAAAAGCTCCTGTTAACTTGACCTTGCTTGTAAAATACGTTATGAAATGACTAAAGCTATTAATGAGGAAAACTGAGGCCAATGTGTGAAGGACAGGGACATCTTTCTCCACATTTAAATATCTCTAGAACTAGATTAGAGTGTATATGAAGCCAAGGCCAATTAATTAATCCTGATTCTTACAAGCAATTTCCTTGGGTTACTAAGTAATAGCAATTCTAGAGCTGAACGAACAAAGTTGATTAGAATTATAAAATTTCAATCAAAAGAAAAGATGCATGGAAGCAAACAATACATTTTAATTTGTGTTTGTACCATGTAATTCCTGTGCTGAAGTTCACAAAAGGTCACAACTAAGACTCTATTGAAAAATTCAGATATTCAGTAAGCTGTCGAACACCTAGAAAGTGTGCAATACAAAGTAAAGGAATATATTATACCTATTATACATGCCCTAAAACTATTTATTTATATCCAGTTTAGATATTCCAGAGGATACGCTAAATAAACCTACTACACTAATACTTGAAAATGTAGCAACATGATGAAATCTCAAGAGTTCTTGGATTTAATATCCATTCTCCATTCTTCATAGATTGTGCCAAATCTTAAAGAAAAAAGGAAAAAACAAAAAAAAAAAAAAAAAAGGGAAGTATTTCCTCCCCCCCCCCCCCCCCTCAGAGACAAGTACATAATTTACCCTTGTGCAGAAACATTTCCAGGGCAGAACTGCATGCCCTAACAAAACACGGGCAACAGACATGTTGGAACATGCAAAATTCTCACTAGGTAAGATGAAGATGAAGATGAATATGGCTAGATACTTGAACAATGATTCAGATATCTGGTGGAACCTCCATCATTGCAGTTATTTGAAACAACTGTACAGGGACTTGAGCCAACACTCTCTACTACGAATATGAAGAAGAATTGGGAATAAAAAGGTCTCTCTCAAACTGATTCTTCTAGGGACTATTTTACTAACCTACTACAAGTGGGTAGATGTTACCACCCAGGATATTGCTATTCTTGTAACTTGTTAGCAAGCAGTTTTTGAATTAATTTCTTACTAACATTAAGTTTCAAGACTGCTACTAGTTTGGTGACATGAATATATATTAATAATTTTCCAAACTCAGCTCCTAAAATGCAACAATGCAGATTTAAGCATTTGTGGAGACTAGAAAAAATATTTTGAAAGAAATGATAATAGAAAGAGGACAAAAAAATAAAACAACATCTGGAACATAACCCTAATGTGTGACCCTGAGATGAATCAAAGATAGAAAAATGTCACAAAGCAAAAAGGAAAAGCATTGTTTACATTGGTAAGGTTTGCAATCATTTTCATTTTACAAGTAGTTCTGTTACTTCAAATATAGAGCCTCTGGGCAAAGAGAAAGCATTGCTCAAAGCATTCTTCTTATCCCTTGTTCTTCCAAGGAAGAGACAACAGACTCTTTGACTACATCCTCCACGGAACAAATGTTCTGCAGTGTTCAACACCATCAAAAAGAAAACGAAAGACAAAGGTGAAATCCTTTCCTTTCAATGCATTTGAGCAGCAGCCTTACTTGTAAAAGTTGTCAATTTTTCTCCATCTTACAGTCCTCTCTGCCTACCCCTGACCTATCACTCCCTTGCATCCAAAAGCTGCATTTCCAGTCCCCAGTGTTTTATAGCACTCCTCACTCTCTCACACTCTTCTCTGAAATAAAAGCAGGCTGAACATTTAGAGTGAGCTCATGTGTAGAAGGAAACAGTTCAGTGCCATCTTTAGCCTTCTTACATGAAGAATAGCTATTTTTCGACTCATGTAGTTGAAAAATTGAAAGGAGAAATTTTGCTACACACATCAAATTGTTTCTTTAAGAAATGTTTCAAGCTGAATTAAAAATGCTAAATAATGCAAAGCCTGTCTTTGGTGACGGCTCAAGGGATAAGAAGAGGTTTAAAAACAGCAAGGCTTTCTAAAAAAAATAAAATAATAATAAAGTGAAAAAGCACGATAAACTTGGAGAGACTGAGGATCATCTTTTAGAACAGAAAAGTCACAAAAAACAACAACAGTCTCTACAGTGCTGCTATTAATCATGATGTAGAATGCAGAATTCGAAGGAGAACATTTGAATGCATTTTTGGCATAGATATCTGCAAATATGTGGTAAGAGAACACCTTGTAAGAATTAGTACACAGCAGTATAATCCAGGCTAATCTTTGAGACTGTCATGAAAATTAATTTGTATTCATGAAGTAATTCAGAGTAAAAAACATTAATAGCTGATATAATTAGTTAATTCCATGTGTTCAGTAAATGTTCATCTATTCAACTGAAAAGTGTAACACAGTCTCAGCATCAAAAATGATCTCACACTAGTAGTGTTGTGTTTGTACATCAAATACACCCCAGGAATGTAAGCAGCTTATAAAAAAATACATGTAGATGGCTCAAAAAATAATGCCTTCTATTTACTTTCATGGTAAATACAACAGCTTCAAAGAGAATAACGACACTATGGATAGAGCAAATTCACAGCTACCATTTTTCAACACAGACACCACCAATGAATGCCACATTCATAACTGTATATCTGTAGCAAAATACTTGGTTTACATGTCCTTGTCACCACTGCTGAAATGCACCACCCACCTCCTCACTGTGCTCACATCCACTGCTTGATCTGTTCAGCAATCATTGATGAACGCCAGTGGGTGCCATTTTATCTACATGGAGAAATTCAGTTCCACCCCCATGCTTCATATGTGCTTCCATGTCAGATGCCATTTTGTCAGACTGCCCCTCTGCTGCCGTCTGTCACATAGCCACACAACATAATAGAACAGTGGTGGGAAGGCTGAACATCTACCACCATCCCATCAACATCCGCCTCCAATATTCTGGGACAACATCATAAAACAGGAGGCACCACTCTCAGAGCAGCCCTTGTACATCCCTACCCCTTCTCCCCTCTATGCCTCTCCTGGAAAAAAGAAAAGTAAATGCTTCACAGAAAATTGTTCATTTCTGCTTTCCCAATGACATGGCAATGAACACATCACAGAGCTTAGTTCAGCTCATACCCATCTGTGTGATAAGCAGACTACACACAGTACTGCAAAATTTACTGGTAGACATATGTGAAAGGGTGTTTTTTCCATAAATCAGGTATTTGCAAGTCAGCAACAGCAGTAGGAGAGTTATCAATAAAATTATTTAGGAAAAAGCTTAAGTCAGAGCCAGCAGTTCTCAGTAAAGGTTTTCACATTTGTGATAACTGACTGAAGTTAAATGCAGAAGCTGAAGAGATGCTTATGGAGCATAATCATAAACATAAGTCAGTACAATATTAGGTCTTTATTACTTTTTTAAAAACCAGCTTCACGTGAAGTTTCTATTTTCAGTGAAAAGCTGGAGTCACCATACACTGTCATGGATCAAATGTGCTACTTTAAGAGGCCAAGGAAGTGAGTAGCTCAAGAGTGAACTACTCCTACCCTTAAAAATTAGACAGAAGGGCTTGCTAAGCCAAAGGTACAGACCAATAATATCACTTGCCTGGCATTTTCTCAAAAGGATGGCTTCTCATCAGCCACAACTACCTCATTGGAGAGAGACTGCGACTTTCTTTTGACAAGTGCCAGGGTGCTGTTCTGCACTGCATATGGATACGTGACTGGATAAGTAACTGCTTCCTGGCAACAGGCAGCAAACACCTGCTCAAGGCAATATGTGCAAGGAGTGGATATAAAATCTCCCTTCCCAATTTCTGGTATAGATTCCAAATACTTATCATTTCCGCTGGGACTGAAGAACTCATCCCATGTAACAGATCTGCGCTGCTTTGCAGGACAGAAAAGAATGCATGCACAAAAGAACCCTTAGTGTATATCCCTTGTTGCTTAGTTTCATTAGGAAGTTAGTAGATGCTAAAGCTAAATGCAAAATTATTGGAACAGATGATTTCTTTCTTTCTTGTTTTTTCTCTCCATAGAACGACATACCAAGGAAAAAGTACCAACTAGTTTGATTTAGTTGATCTAGTTTTCTAAAAATTGGAAGACTTAAAACTGAAACGGAACTATAAATGGGATGATTTGCAGAGCTCTGTCTACATGATCTGCAGTCAGAAGTCATTTTGCATCCACCTTTTAAGGTTCACATACACATTTTTTAAATATGCACTCAGGCAGAATTTCACATGGTTATAGAAATGCTGATAGATGGAGGAGAGAAAAAGTCGTTGTTCTGTCCTCAGCTGCTCTTACTCCTTTCCTTCTGGAGAAGATAAGAAATTCATCAGCACTATCAAGGAGAATTGCTTCTCCACAAGGATGGACATGGATGTTACTTTGCGCAGCATTAAAATGATAAGAAATTTCTTTAATTCCAACCACAAATTAATGAAACATGCCTGAGCACTGTCATATTAACCACTGCTCTGCTCTTTCGAATTTAAACACAATGACTATTTCACTGCCATTTGAATTTGTGTCTCATAGTCATCTTCTACAGAACTAAATTCTAATCTTCACTATTTTTGAGTGGAACGTACGTTGAAAAAAGGAATACTACAATAATACAGGATAATCTTAATGTTGATATATTGGTATAGCAGATGGATTAGAATGTTCATAAGTAAATTAAGCTTTATTACTTTTTCTTTGTATTTGCTTTCAGCATATCTATGATTTCATAAAAATAATTCCTCTGGCTAAATGCACTTTTTAATTAGCTGATCTTCAGTGATACAGAGAAATGTAATATCAGAGACAAGAGTGGTATCCAATTGCTCATGTAACTCAGTATCTGCATTGTTGCTAGGGAATATGTTCACATCTCATCTGTTCTTCACCATACTAAGGCTATTCCTAACATTATTATTAAGGTTACCATGTACTTCAGGTGACAACAGGTTTATCTGCAGTTCAATTATTTATGGATAACCATGCAGAACTCTTTGCCAACCAAGCTTAAGACAACGCTAAGTTATGAAACCAGGCTGGTATGAATTTTAAAGTGCCCCACAGAAAATTGTGTCTCTCTTCTCTAATAGCTATGCTTCTAACATAAGCACCTCCTAGAAGAGGTCAGACTTTACAGTGAAAGCATACAAGAAAAGTTTACCCTATTGTAAGATTTTTACATAGAATTTGAGAGGGGCTTTTTTGTGTGTTTCATTTTGCAAAATGGTTCTTTGTTTTTGTCTGCTAGCCTGTCTCTGCAGCTTCAGAAGAGAAACTTGAAGCATGATCTTAACCCAGAGTTATGAGACTAACTGCACTTGCTTCATTATTTTTTGAAAATGTGTCCAAATATCAAATTAGAAGAATGTGTGAGAGCTGAGCCCTTTAGAACACTGAACATCCTGCTGCTTCTCTCCTGAAAATGCAGACCAAGAGCCCCAAGCATCCTAGAACTTTTAGTCTTGAAAGGAAATAGTATTCACAGAAGTTTAATTTTAAAGAAAGGTTATAAATGTGAGAATTTATGAAATTAGAATATTTTCTTCATGCTGAGTTTCTTCTAATTCTCTCAGCTGTACCTTTTGGCAGAAGCCATGCGGATTGCTAGTGGCATTTTGTTTATGAGTAACAAGAATCAAAACTGCAGAACAACTTCAAATTGAAGAAGCCTCCGTGGAAGTAAGCAGTTATCTCAAAAGAATTATTTCATGCAAAGGTAATAAATCTAGCAAACAGAGAAGAAAAATAAAACAATAAATGAGCCATGAGCACATGAAGCAATAAAAATTTAGCTGAACTGCCATCTAAGGCAGGAAAATAACTAATTACTGTGCATGAGAAAAAACACTATTAGAAGAATTTCATCTGCTGATGGATGGAAAGAACATTCAGGCTTGCTATGCAGAGACTCACTTTGCTGGTGATACACAACTAGGTTGGATGGCATTTTGTTTTCAAATGCTCTCCAAGCTGCTGCTCCATACTTTTATTTTCCCATACTCTGTCCTCTGTATTACAATTGAATATGCAACTTCTGCATACTGTTGGCACAAGTGCCATGGTAATACCACACACAGCAGCATGTTACAGAAAGCACACTAGAAAAGGAAATTAAATGATCACCAGTATGTTCTAGTACCAGTAACAAAAAGGAAAACTTTGTAATACTACTGCCATCTGTGGTAAACAGCAGCAACTTGAAAATCCATACCTCAGACAGTGAAAAGCAGCAACTTTTCTTATGTTACAGAATAGTTGTCTCAGGTATGACAGTGTAGACACAACAAAGGAGTATTTGCTGAAATTCTTAAAGGAGACAGCATAGTGCTAAAGATAAGCATTAGTCTTGACTGAATTTCACACTGATCATTAATTTACATCGAACCCCAATTCTTCTTAAATTGGTGCTTTAAGATGCAGTAATATATATTGATGATTAAGCTTAATGCAGAGATTTTCTAGATTCTTCACCTGCTTTCTAGAAGTTATTTGAAATACAGCTCCTGAAAAACACTTAATGTTTGCAATCTGGATGATGCACTGAAGTCTAGTAATGGCTGTAGTAAAATGTTTCTTATAAATATATCCTATTAGTCTGAGAATGAGAACACTTCCTTTGTTCATATTAGGTAAGAGTTTGTTACGTGGACTGCCAGAATTCCTAGCGAAAGTAAGAAATTGCATCAATAAACAAACGTCACTGAAGGCAAAACAATAACATGATTACTAAATGACTAAAGTAGTTCCCCTGCTAAAAACTTATTAGGAAGATTTCCTATTTTCTGAAAGAACCATGATGTTTTTACTTATTCTACTACAATGCAAAAGGGCACGGCAGATGCCAAACAACAGAACCCATGCCTGGCATTCACACACAAACACACAATTTGAGAACGTTGGGAAAATGTGAAAATATGGAAATTTATGAAAGAAATGACTGAGAATTGGTCTGAGCTTAGAACTGTTCATCAAAGGAAAATCAGTAACACTGAAGAGTGTGTAAATCTGGCTGCAAAGCAGAATCTAGGAAGTAACTCAAAAAGGATAAACGTAACCTGGAAATATGTTGCATAATTTAGGAATGATTATTCTTTGAATGATGTTCTACACCTTCCTCCACCCCCCCATCACACGAAACCTCATCCTTTATTTTTCCCCTCTTGTGATGTCCTCAAATCACAATCAGATGCTTCTATAAAGGCAAAGCTCAGTAATGTCAGTGTGCAAAAAATAAAATACAAGGGTACAGAATGCAATATACAATAACCTCTGAAATAGATGAGGCAAAATTAGATTATCTCATGATGCCATTGTGCCTTGGACTGATAAAGCTGACACCTAAATCAACAGGAGAAAAATCTTTTCTTGAGCTCACACAGCACTAACATGTCACACTATTGCACTCAGCAGAATTCTGTTATTTGAATTTTAAATAACATTGCCCTATGACATACACAGAGATTTATAGTCACCATTTAAGATAATGAAAGGACAAATGTCATATTCAAGCAGAGCTTTTCTGATTCCAGATCTCCCATTGTCACATAAGCCAGAAACAGAAAGAAAATATGCAGCCTTAATTCATTTGTGCTCTGAAGCATTACACCATCTAAAAATCATATAAACATTTAACACTGACTTTATTCTACTATCTGCTAGGTAAGAACATCTCACACCTAAGTAAAGTAACTGTCAAATCTTTAAATGCTTCAAAAATCTATTCAATTTAAAATCTGTTTCATGTCTCAAGGCAGCTCCTTTGCCTATTTGTTTTGGGCTGTGGGATGGGGATATTTAGTAGTAGCTTAAGATTTGTTTCTGTTTGTTTTCAAAGATGAGCACTGAAAATGTTCTATTGTTGCCATTGATGAAGTATCCTCTCTATTTCATTAAAAATTAAATAAAAACCCTGGGGGCTGAAGGAGAATGGATTTTTCATTTTTCTCCCTTTTGCTCTTGGGAATGATTTATGAAGTACAAGTGCATTCATAAACTAGATACTATACCCTGGAGAAAATAAACTAGCTATTATTCAATTGTTAGTGGTTCATATTATAAATGGCCACCACCAATTTTACATTGTTTGTTGAAATCATTTTTAACCACATAACTCTCACTCAAACCATGAAAAATTGGATGGAAAATGACCCATTTATCATTCAGATCAAAACCTAAACTCACATCTCTCTTCCACTGTTATGCCCAAAATTATCTCGTCATGTTTTATTTCATTCATTAAAAGTTACAGACACATCAAAATAATGCACTCTTAGAAAAGCTGGTCATTCACTTGGCTGTCACACTGAAGAAGCACACGAACTCATACCATCAGTTACGTATATCTGTCCAATTATCCTCCAAAACTATATTACACTCACATTATTTTAAACAACCCATAAACAGTGGGTGAAGGAAACATGAAACAAGAATAAGGATGGATCTTTAGACCAACCAAAACAGTATTTGTCAGCAAACTCAACACTGGTAGAAGAATATTTTGGCTATGCCTATGGCACAGATAAGCTCATGTAACACAAACTCATTCTTCAAAGATTCTCCAAGTCTGGAGTACATGAAAACAGCCCACTTCTTCCTCAAACTCTTTCTCACTGTATAATTTCAGAGGTGATATCCACATCAGTTAATTTTCATAAGCCAAACCCAAAAGAAGCTAATAGTTACCACCACCTCATAACTGCAGTAATCTAAACAGAGATGGAATGAGGCTTTTGTTTTTGCTACTTTCTAATGTGCAGTCAAACTAACAGGAGTCTTAGTGGTTTTTTTTTAATGGATCTCAGTTTATCAAACACAGGTGAAACTATAGTTTTAATGATTTAAATCTTAACGAGAGCCTAGTGTTATCTGACAGTGTTCAACCTGCACTGTCTTGCCATTTCAGCTAACACTGCTGAAAGATAGCAGTTACGTGTGTATGTAGAGTTCAATAAACAGCCACTGGCAGTAAAACTGCAAGAACCTGCACACAAACACAGTCTCTGCACTGCTACTTATTCATTCCCAGGTACAGAGCTTGAACTGCTGCAGAAAAGCTTTCCTAGAGTTCACATTCATGCCCTGTATCAGAGCATCCCTGACGTTTAAATAATGATGAGGCAGAGTGCACTTAGCACTCTATGTTTTAGGAGACAGCAATCCAGTCTCATCATGTAAATATCTGCTAGCTCCAGGATAATGTACAAGCAGTCTGAAAGGGTAAAACAATGGGACCCAACACAGCTTCCCAACCTGGCCCAGTTTAGAGGCATTCCCGTCTTCCTGACACTGAAGTTTCACTGAGAGAAAGGAAGATGTCCTGTCTCAGTCAGCAAGGCTCAGGCTTCTTGTTTGGTAAGCTGTTGAAGCACTGACATCTATGAAGAAAAGGTGACTAATTAATGTGGAAGTCTAAGGACATTTGTTTTGCCATATCAGGGAGAAAGTTCATATGCAATACTGTCTAGAGGAGTCATGTTCTGGATGGGAGTAGAAATACCAGTAAGAGCCATCCTCTTTCCTCATATTAACAAGACAAGTCCACTGAGAACCAATCAACTCTGCCACAGCAGAGCCTGCATGAGGATTGTTCAGCACTAATAGACTGTACGAAAGTAAATAATGACTTTTTAGTATTCTGAAAGCTCTCTCTAAATCACAGAAGGCTCTAATAGCATAGTTACACACTCTTAAAAATAATATTTACGTAACACAAGATGTTGGGAATGATTCACTGAGTAAGTTTCAAAGCCTTCCCATCCCCCTGCATCACAAAATTGCAAGAAGCTGTTACGGCAAATGATTTTTGCTTTACGAACATGATAGCTTTTGTTTAGTGCCTTGCCAGTCAGACTTTAAACAATTATGGAAATAGCAGTTTAAACTGAGCACTAAATTCAGCTCCGTGTTTTAAGAAAGGTGATGAATTTGGAAAGGATGCAAATCACACATTCCATGTGTTTGTATTTCTTCCTCAGGGTAAGCCTAGAACAACTTCAGACAAAAATAATGTGGCTATTTGCACATGGATGGAAGAAAGATTCACATTCTTTAATGCCCAACTTATTTAGATCTCTTGAGAACATTAAACTTAAGCACTGGTTTGCTACTGTTCAGTCTGTTGAAATTCTCTGTCACACCAGCCATAGGAGCAGAGCACACACTTTAGGAAAAGAGAGAAAAATAAAATATATTGAAGTTACATTAATATAAGTATTGCACATTTCAAAATATAGAACTACCTAGATTACTTTATAACTACAAATTTGGTAGCATTCCATGAATGAAAACCGGGTCAAATATTCCAGCTTCGGTGGTACAGAAGATTACACTGAACAGGCCTTAAAAAAATAAAAGATTAGGAAGTCAACTGTACTACAAGGAAAGAGTAAAGAAATATTCAGAAATATGACTAAATTCAGTGGATTCTTAAAGCAATGAACAGGTCTGTCTCTGGGAACCACAAAAAAGAGCCTGGCCCCATACACTTGACTCCCATCCATTAGGTATTTATAGGCATTGACAAGATGCCCTTTCAGCCTCCTCTTCCCCAGGCTAAACTGCCCCAGGTCTCAGCCTTTCCCCAATATAAAAGATGCTCCAGGCCCCTTAACACCTTTCAGCTGTCTGTAGAATGCTTCCTCAACTTTGGCTACTGATCATGTGGCTGTAGTAAACACCCACAAAGATGTCACCCATATTATCTCGCCCTTTAATTGTCACTCATTAGCTCTCTGTTTAGTCATCATTCATCCTGAGGCAGAGCTTGATAAATTCCATTTATACTCTCACATAAAAAGCAACTCCACAACCTTGCCTTTCTGGCAGGTTCTTCCTAAGAAGCATGTAACCATTCATGGCAGCATTCCTGTCACATGAACTATACCACCAGGTCTCTGTAATTGCAGTGACATGTAGCCCTCCAACCACACACAGACCCCTAATTGTTCCTGTTTATTCTCCGTGCTGCGCGTGTTGATATAGAGGCACTTCAAAGAAGAAAAGAGAGCAGAGGGTGCAGGTATAGCTAGAGAGACGTAGGAGGAGTATATCACTGCTGTAAAACGTTTTAGAAATAAAACCTTCCGTATTTTGTGACTATTTAATGCATTTTGTTCTCCAACTGTGAACGCCTTCTTGCTTAACATCAGATATATAACACATGATTATTTCAATACATCAATATATACATCATATATATTGATACAGTTGATTTCCTAAAGTGCACAAAAGTCTGATCATTATACTACATGAAATAATTAAGTTTATCAAGATAAGCATATCCATACTAACTGTTTCTGACATGGCACAGGAGCCATCCCCTGGTACTGTACTTTAGTGATCTTTTCAGCTGTCTACTAATAGAACTCTACACAAAAAAAACTGCTCTGCAATGGCAGAAATGCTTCATCACAGAAGAAAAAAAACAATTCCTCAGGAAAGAAGTGTTTCAGTGAAAAAGTACTGCAGCAGAAAACTGAGAAGAAGGTCAGCTTCTGAAATCATCGAGGAGACGATATTACCTGCAGCTGAGGGCTAGATTTGCTTTCTTAAAAATCCTTTCTAACCCATTCCATGTATGCTTATTTTTATCTAAAGCTTGGAATGGACAAATTCTTCATCTACGATGTGAGTGACATTAAATAAAATAAATAAATAAAATCACAATAATCTAGAAAATAGTTTTCGTCTGATTTTTGCAGTTACAGCATGATGTTCCAATAGACAGACACAGAACACAGTAATTTATAGCCACAGCCCATACACTCCTTCCCGCATCCTCCTCTCCTCCCACCAGATTCAGACACTACATTACTTTGGCATTAGACTAGTACTCCTTAAAAGCTGGCTTTCAGCCTGGATTCTGTTGGCAATTAAACCACTACATTGTGTAGATTTATATAAGCCAAACTAGACGTAAATGAAAACAAAGCAAATTGATAAATCCCACTAGTTGTGAAACTCAAAATATAACTGCACAATGGCTATTAAAATATTCTGCACCTCTTCTATAAGAGATAACATCTAGTACACCAATGCCTGTTTCGTATATACAGGAAGCCAACAAAGCTGCAAGAGATGTGGTTTAATTACTCTATAACTTCATTAACTTTCTTAGAAACTACACAGAAATGAATTACACAAAGCAGAATATCCTCAATACATACCTCAAAAACAAAAAACAAAAAAAAAAAAAAAAAAAAAAAAGATTATTTTCTCACAGCATTATTAAAAGCTTTATGCAGTTTTAAAAAGTAGTGATAACTGTCTCAGGCTCATTAGTAATTGGATACCCTGGCCTTTGCATCACCCAGATAACCATGCAGTGTAGATAACAAAGGGAGCCTACCGGGCAGGGTTGGCTGCATCTTCTGACATATGCTGTCCTTCTCCTCCCAAAACCAAGGAAATCCCTACAGGAGGAAAATTTTGTTCCTCATTAAGAACATCTTCATTAAAAACCACACAAGTCAGGAGCTACAGCAGCAAGCAGCCATTTTTACCCAGACAGCAGAGTATCGTCCTAATGCGCTGCAGTGCCCTTCTAATTAGTCCAGCCTTGTAACCCAGCTGCAAAGTTTTGCTCCCCAGGTTCCCTCAGAGTCTAATTAGGGTTGTCATCACCCTGCTAATCAACACTAATCACCCACTAACAAAGAGGCCCCTTGGTGCCGTGAAAGGGCAGGTTTCACTGAGCTCTCCCAGCCCAGAACTGCCCTGCATGAGCAGGCATGTCTCTGAAGGGACAAAATGCATTCACTAACCTTCCAAGGAGAAACCCCATCAGGCTCTATATAATAACCATTTTCTGAAGGTAGTTACACAACATAATGACCCATGCTGCACCAAAAATTAAATGTATACTCAAAGATATTCTTTCTTTTCTAAAAGGAATGTAAAAGACTAGGAATGCGATTTGATGAGTCACTATGCCGTACAACAGCAACATCAGTATTAAGAAATTATATCCTAACAGCATCAATAATCACAACCCAAATATTACAAACAGCATGAGCAGTAGTCACCATCTGAGCAATAGCTTGAAGCTGTTTGCATGTGGATAAAGCAGTGACTGCTTAGAGCTGATGGGGCAGAGAAGCCCCAAGCAGTGGCACTGTGTCCTTCTGCATGGGCTGCCCTGGACACTGCCTTCATGTCCTGCTCTCAGCTATGAAAAGTGGGGCAGACGCAGCCCTGTGGAAGTAGGAAGTACGTCTCTTTCAGAACCAGCTTATCATCCAATAGTCTGAATAGATAAGAGTATCTGAACGTGTAAGGAGGACTGTGATGATTATGAGGAATATTCCAGAGTGAAGAAACAGAAGATGATAAAAGAGAATGCTGTTGAAGAAATATGGAACTCTATGAGAAAAGAAGCAAAGCCTCAAAGATGAAAACCTAATTGGAGAAAATAAGCAAAGAGTAAGAAGGGTAGATTAAATGAGCTAAGAGATAAAGATGAGTGATATCAGGACTTTGCAAGATACTTTAACTGCTGGAATCTGATGCAGCAAAATTCTGTGATGTTGCAAAATAATTTAAAGAGAAAAAATAATAACGTTGGGAGTTGTGGGAATGGAAGATTTCTCATCAGATCTCTACTAAATAATTGTCAAGCAAGGTGAAAGACAGGAGAAGAACAAAGAAAAGACAGAATTCACCTTTAGCATAGCATGAAAATTGAAAAGCTTATTTGAAAAATGTATAGGAAGGAAAAGCAGGTAGTACGAAAAGTCTGGAAGAGTAAAACAAACAAACAAAAACAATACAGTGCCGCCATTGATGGAAATCAGGAAATAGGTAACAGAAAAGTTCAAGGATAACATAGACTCATCAAATGGCTGGGGCTGAAAAGCATCACAGTGATAATCTAGTTTCAACCCCCCTGCTATATGCAGGGTCCCCAACCACCAGACCAGGCTGCCCAGAGCCACATCTAGCCTGGCCTTGAATGCCTCCAGGGATGGGGCATCCACAACCTCCTTGGACAACCTGTTCCAGTGCGTCACCACCCTCCATATGAAAAACTTCCTCCTGCATGAGACGACCAATTCTGAGAACAAGATATGAAGCCACACATTTCCTTTTGAAATGTCACTTTCTATTCTCTTCTCGCCTTTCCTTTTCGGTTTTCAAGTAGCCTGGCAGTATGGTCTCCAAGCACTGGAGAACAGGCACAACTTACACAAAACAACTGATTCATTTCTGGAGCCGTTCTCAAGTTTATTTTTTTCCCCTAATACATCAAAAATTACCTTTCTGCATTCAAACACATAACTACTATCTAACTAATGTTGTATTGCATCTCGTCTGTCTTTATCTCTGTTTAATTCAGGCAGAAGGAGGGAAAACAATACCTTATCAATAAAGAATATTATATCTATATGCAACCTCCATCTCCCTTCTCCATTTCATTTGTTAGAGTGAGGATTTTTGTGCTGCACTCTGCAAATACATACACTGTTATACCAAATTAGCCTTTTCCACATTCTTTTCAGGGTAACGCAAGTCTACTGTCTCTGCAGATACATTATGAAATGATTGATTCTGAAGAAGCTTTGCCTTGTATTCTTGAATGTTTCAATAATACAAAAATAAATGGAGTTTGGAAATTTCCATCCTTTTTACTCTCTTCTTTTACTGTGGGGCACATGTCACTTTTTTTATTCAAAAAAAAAAAAAAGGAAAAAAAAGGAAAAAAAAGTGATCACATTTCAACCATTACTGCTCTCACTGAAATTACAAAGCAACACTAAACCCTTTGACAGACATATATAAGCACCTACTCACTAGCGTACTGCAAAAAAGTAAATGATTATACATACTGAAGTGATTGAGCCAATGCTTCTAATGCAAGGAGAAAACCTTGATTATAACAAGTGCCACTAAGAGAACAGATTGCTTTATGAGGAATGAATCACAAAGAAAGTTGCAATACAATATGTTCTTGTTCATTGGCTGACAATTGGTAAGGGAAAAAATAAAAATACAAATGTCTGAAGATCAGTAACACTTTGCTAGAAAGATTTCTAGAATAAACTCCTTTCCTTTCCTCCAATTCACAGTCTGAGGATGATCTTCTATACTCAGCACCATGCTGCTGCTTTTGTGGTTTGAACTTAATGCACATGAACCTAAAAACAATATAAGGTGATTGATCATAGAGTAAAAAACATTTTATATTTTAAGTTTGCATGCCAGATCTGTAAATTAAATATCATATAGGATCATGCAATGGTAGAAATTGGAAAGGACCTCTCACTCCACCTGGTCTGCTCCAATTCCTGCTCCAGCAATGCCACCCAGAGCAGGGTGCAAAGTATTATATACAGAAGCTTCTGACCACCTCTCAGAAGGGGAACAGCACAGTCTCTCTGAGAAACCTGTGCCACTGCTGCATCACCCACGCAGTACAGAATTGCTTACTGGAGTTCCTTGGGAATGTCCTCTGTTTCAGTTTGTGCCTGTTGCTTCTAGTCTCAGCACTAGTACCTAGTACTAGTACTAGGTATTTGTATATAGTAGAATTGTTCCATCTGCTTTTCCAAAAAATGCAGGAGCAGGTGAACTGTACACATATACAATCAGTACAAACTGCTGGCCAGCAGTATGCCTGGCATCATCCCTGGCAGCAGACTAATGAAAAATCACCTGTGCTGCAACAGCATGCAGCTCTGGATATGGACCCAATCAAACCATACTACTGGTTTTATTTCTTTAATCAATTTTTCACTTGTTAGAGTGCTTAAAAGAAACCAGCAGACAGAATTACTTATTTGGTGCATATTTGTTTCAAATATTCTCAGGGGAATTAACAGTCCTGCTTTCCTAAGAACACAATTCCAGCCTTTTCAGCAATAATACTAATCAGACATAGTGGCTTTTCGTTGTGAAAGTATCCAGATTTGATGTTCCAAAACAAATGGTTTCAGATGCAGTATTTGAGTAGAGTGACTTGAGAAACTTATTTGGGGAAGGATTTTTTTAAACAAAAAATACGGAATGCATATAAACAATTACCTCCATCCTACTAAATGTTACTGTTGAAAGACTATAATTAGTAAACCAATATTCTGTACGGACAATGCTAGTTTGTAAAGGAAACAGCTGGAGTTATTGATGGAATATTGACAAGTTTGGTAAGTAGGCTGCAAATGGCATATTTCTGATGCAATAGGCTTTGTCTCTAAAGAGAACTCAAATATCTCTGAATCAACAGAATACTTAAGTGTCTTAATTGTATAATTATACCAGTAAGTATAAGAGTAATTCCACTGATTTTAGTGATGTGACTCAAATGTAAGCACATGCTTATTTCAAGTATTTTTCTGCGTAGTGACCCTTAGCGTTCATCTAAGCTGGAGTGTATTCTTAATTCTGTGTTTGTAGTTACTCCTGACCTCAAACTGAAGCTTTGCATTCTGCCAACATCTCTACATTTCATTTTGAAAACAAGGTAATAGGCATATTTTCACAGTTCCTTAAAACAAGAGTTCCTTGCTGCTGTAATAAAACAGACCGGTAAGCTCAACAGAATAGGAATTGAGCAAATCCATATTGATGACACTGTATTATTAATAAATTACCTTCTGTGAACTTTCCATGAATTATTAAAATAAATAAATCCTATTTTCAAGTATTATAGATACTAGATAATTTATAAATATGGGATCATTGAATTATAATTCAATCTTTTCCCCTGATCTCTCTGTATTTCCATTTCCAAATTGCTTCTAAAATGTCCATGCAGTATTATTGGCTATAGCTGTTTATACATGAATTGGAATTCTCCTACTTCAATGCACAGTTGTCAAGCCTGATACATACCTGATGCATTGCAGGCACCACAAAAGGCTGCAGTTACTTATCTGGAATCTTTGATTTGCAATGAAATTACCTTTGCTCCACTCTTTCTAACAGGACAAACACATGCCTTCTACATCAATGAGTTTTTCCAGTCCATTGTTCCTGGATAGGAAATGCTAACTGCACTTAAAAGAAAAAGAAGGAAAAGGGAACGAAATTTGGATCTGTCGAGTACTCAAAGAACAACTTCTACTGGCAAGCAACCTTTCCTTACTCTAGAAGTTCATTTCTGCCCTCTACCAGCTGAAGGCCCCCAGCAGTTCTCATGCCACCAGATTTCTGGTAGATTCTCCAAGCGCTGTGAGTAGGTGACAAATGCAGTATTGTCCCAGGACAAAGCTGGGGGTGGCAGAGCACTGAGTAACATGTAGCAGCATGCTAACGACCAGGTCTTGTTGCTTGAACTCTGGTAAAGTCTTGAAGTTCTCCATTCCACTTTATTCAGATAGCCTGCATGCATACAGAGATCCACTGGACAGATTCAGTGGGGGAACTGCAAGTTTTGTACATTCCAGTAATGTAAACGAAGAGCCTGAGTGAGTGTCATGAGCCTGGATCTATGCAGTTGAAAGCCCTGCTGACATTGCTGTGTAGGATAACAAACCCCTCCAAGGGGGTTTTGGAAATGTCAGGGAGAATGATCTGACGTGGATGGACTTCAGTTGCTGGCCTTTTCCTTCTTGCCCTTATAAGGAACAAGCACCTCTTCTATCAAAATAACCAATATATCTATCCTGAAATTTGTTGCATGTTGAAAATAAAATGTAAAACCTTATATGATGGAGTAGAAAATACAGGAGCTTTCCAGCTTATAAACCTACAGAGCGCTTAATGGAAAATACTGTGCATTGGAATGATCTATTTTTATTCTAGCAAACAATTTCTCTCTTCTGCCTGCTGTGTTTCAGATACAAATCAAAATAAATCTGCAGTAATTAAATTAAGAGCTTACACATGCTGGTTTCGTTTGTTTTCATAAAGGTTTTTTCTACATTTGATACCTCTTTAGATTTTTCAGCTGAATTTAACATGTGTACCATGAAGGATAGTACTGCAAAGGCAGTGTTAGGTTACCACAGTTCACCCTTTCCTACCCACACACTCCCTGACCTGTAGCATCTATTATTTCAAGTAGTGAGCTACTTGAGTTCAAATTAAACATTTTTTTTTTTTTTTTTTAAAGAAAAAGCACTAAACCTACAGTATTGTGAGATTACAGCAATTGTAGTTTTAAGACTTGGAAGAATGTGTAAGAAGGATTAGGATGAGATCAGTCTACTAAAATAGTTTTATCTAAATCTCTGGAGGCAGAACTTCATTATACCATGCCAGTGTAGAGCTACATAACAGTTACTATCCAAGAGAATAAATTCAAGAATAAATTCTCTGGGAATTGAGGGAGTAGTTGCAGTAGAGTTTGCTGCATTCAAAGAGAAAGTATAAGAACATTAATTCTGAAGTTACATATTCTTTTCCTTGACTGCAAACAGGAACAAGTTATCAGTGAAAGACATTAAGCTGCTCTGTGTGGTCTTAAATAAAGTTAAACTTGGACAGCAGCTATTCAGAGATCACATACTGTCAAGGAATAAAGGAAACACCATAGTGCTCTGCTTCAGTGCCCCAGCTCTAGAGTACAGAGAGGCTTAGATGTGCACAAATGCTCAGCAATTCCAGCAGAAGGCCTTGAATTTACCACCTTGCTGTAGGCCTGCGAAGAACCACACCAGTGGTTAGGAGGGACCTTTGAGCTCTTGTGCCTAAAACAATTCGAGTTTCTCTAATGATATGATATTTCTAGCGTTGCTGTTCACTGCCAGCTTAAGAGAAGGACAATTTAGGGCAGATTTCCTATTAAACAAGGCAGCATTCAACCCCAATAGCATCGAGATAGACTGAGAACCTACAATTTGATGCCTTGGGCTTCAGTTGTGCTGGAAAATATTAACTAGTTAAATGACAGAAAGAACAGGATATGAATACTTTTGTGGGAGTCTAAGTAAGATATGCAGAAAACAGTACATATTCAATCATTTATCACCTTCCTGATGCCAGCAAAATACATAAAAAAAAGTACTCACATGATCTTTCTAATATTAGTAAGAACACATACTATTATATTAATAGATATAGTAAAAAACTATCATCTTTATCTATTCCAAAAGTCATTTTATCTGTAAAATTATGGTATATGGGCAAGAAAACAAAATAGTAAAGCTGTAAGCAACTCTAGTCCTTGGTAAGTATTGATATCTTTCTTGTTACTGATTGACTGGTTTATCAAATACACTGAAAGAAGTTAGAAACATCTCTACCACATATGGGCTTTTGCTAGAACAAACTCAGATAAATGATTAATTAATACATCAGTGATTTCTAAAATGAGACTTTAAAGATTGTAAAATAATTTGAATTGCATAAGGATATATTTTTCTTAAAGGACAGAGCTCTGAGAGATCGCAAGTAACTGTCTCCATGGTGAATTGCTAAGAAATTGCCTGCTGGAACTCCATAGCAACTTTTTTTTTCATGTACATAATTAAAGAAGTAATGACATTTCTCTGCTTGATAGTTCAAATTATCTCTAAGAAACGTTTTAATCCTGTTTTCCATGTTTTGTTGTTATAAGTAAAAAAAAAGGAGGATACAAGATTACAGTTCAAAAGGTAAGGAATGGCATGTGATTTACAGTGACAGACAATATAAAAAATGTCATATTTGCATTATGGATTGCTGCTGACTTAAAAAAAGATTTTGTTGCACAGAAGAATATGGGATTCAGTGTACAGTTTTCTACTTTGCTACCTCAAATTCACACCAACACTACACATATTCTTTGGAATCACTATGACATATTGCTAGAGCATTTGTAGCCTGTGAAGGTGGAATGAGGTTCCAATGAGAGAAATAAATGAGACACAAGCATCATAATGTGACATTTTCTGAAAATGAATAATTCAGTAGTTCTTACCCCACATTAGCCTATCTTGGCTAGGAGCAGAAAATACAGATTAGGACTACGTTAATAAACAAAAGTCGCTCTAAACCAAACCCAGCACTGGGAAGGTAAGTTTCCACTTAAGTGCCTTAAGTGCAGCTGTTATCCATTTTTATCTCAGTTTGCAAGTTTCTAGGACTGAATGCTCAGGAGCTTACTGTAACACTTTATTAATGTTAGTAAATTGGTTTCACAATCTAAAATGAAAGTAAAAAGAGAAGTACTGTTGCAAAGTGTTTTTCATTGATTTCCTTGTGATTTCCAACAGTCTCCTATTTCACTATATCATTATTAATAGAGAATCTCTGATAAGAGAACCAGTAGAAATGAATGTTTAAGATCCTCAAAGTGAACCATCTGCTATATGGAGGAGAACCCTCAAGCATTTCAAACAGTACTATATCTAAAATAGAAAGTGCAAGTTATGCTTTATCTTTTATAGCTTGCAAATCCAAATGCATCTTGAAAATATGAATACCTTAAAGATACATTACAGAAATTATCCAGGAAACCACTTTTCTTCTTGAAGGCATGTAACACTATCAACACTTGGCAAAGGCTGGCAATTGTGTGTGGACATACATTGCATGTTCTCACAGATTTCATAGCAGAAACCCTCCCCAGCTGCACAAGCTAACAGAAATTAATAGAATAGCAATGTAAGACATAGCTTATAAGAGTGATATCTAATCACATACCTAGTACACCTAGTAACAGAGGTAAATCAAATTCTTTCATCCATGGTATAAGGATTGTTACTATTCATTAAGAACAATAAGCTGTCCTATAAGTAAAATGAATGCGGTTTTTTTTCTTTTTTTTTTTTTGGTTTGTTTTTATTGTTGTTGTTGTCGACAGTTGAAACTGCAAAGATAATAAGCCATAAAACACTGTGCCTGGCTACCATACCTACAACAATACTCTTTGGCCTTAAACACAAAAGCTACAACCCGAAAAGAAATGTCCCTAGCACTGCAATATTGATACCCTAGTTTTGGTATCAAATATCAGTAACATATAAAGAAATAGGTAACACGTACCACGGGGAAGATGTTCACCGCACAGAGCAAGAAGGTAGTTTGATTTCCACTGCAGAACCCCAGGACAATTCCCTGCATTCACAATTTTTCTCCTTTGTGGATTTCCCCTTCTATAAGAGGCACAGGTTCTGACTTAAACACTTCTCTAAGCTTGGTACATTAATTAGGTCTCTTTCTTTTATAGACTGTCTTAGAGGAGCTTACTAAGCAGTCATCCCTTAGGGCATTTTAAAAAAATCCTTTTTTTCAGCACAGCCATGTTTTTTCACTAGTATGTCAGGAACTTAATTTTCTTTCCAAACTTTTTTCCTTTAATAAAAAATTACATGCCAGTTAGGTCAGAAGTTATTAGGGGAGAGAAACACAGACATACCAGTCACAAATGCATATTATTGTAATCAGGTAAGTCTAGAAGCAACAACAAAACCTTGACCATTTGCTGTATCAATAGGGTTCCCAATTAAACTGCATACAAAGTCAGCATGTTTTTCATTTCAGTTGCCAATTCATTGCACATTTCTTCAAAAACACCATCCACACTCATCATCTCAAAGTATTTAAATTGTCAGAGTACTACAAGGGTTTTGAAGAAGCATGAAAGCTTCAAAGGTGGAAAAGTTAGGGTTTAAAGCAACAGAATACCAGAAAATCTTTAAGGCACTAGCTATCTAGCAGACAGCTATCTGCTGAAAGAATAGCTTTGAAATGTAATTATAAGACACTGAAAGGAAGTTAATCTACAGATGGATCAAGTGCACTTTAACATCATTAATTGTAAATTAACTTTTGAGGGTTTTTTTTTTTTAAATGGTTCTTGTTTATAACTAGTTCTATGTAAACCTTTCATTACTTCCATACACAACGCTAAAATGTCATTTTTTTTTTTCTTTAATTATAGAAATGTCTGTATCCTCTTATTTTTGGCGGTCTCAGAGACCAATACTATTGAGAACTGTTTTGCAACTGCTCAATAAATGGACTATTCAATAAAATTCAGAAAATCAAATATCAGTCAGAATGAGGTCCTGTGACCATCCCCAGCTGTTAGCAGAAATGATGTCCTATATGGGTGAGAAAGAAGACTAATAGCAGTGTAAGACAACAAGATGGGATTCAGAAAACACAAGATCAATTGGAAAATCTCTAGAGATTTATACACCACAATCTTCATATGGAAGAGTAATTTTTGATAGCAATTGTCTAGAAAATACTCTAGGAATGTTCATAACATTAATCATCAGTTATATCTGGAGGTACAAATCTCCCTCAGTGACACATGTTTTAAAAATACATCTATTAAAACCAGTTATACTTATGGCTGATCTCACAATCTGGTGATGCCATGTAAGAATTTTTTTCCAGCCACATAGTGGTATCCCTTATGCAGCTAGAAAAGCAAAATTATAAACAGTTTTCTTGACTCTATACAAGGTATATGTTCACCAGTCCCAAAACAAATCAATAACATTGCATATTGAAAAGCAGAGAAACCAGAAGGCTTTCTGGTCTGCTGGCTTTCATGTGAGGAGGTTGAATAGCCATCAAGCCTGGTCTGCAATATTAGTTTGAACATGACCCATGGCGGAAATCTGAAAATGTAGATTGGAGAAGGGAATGGGGAAAATGAGAGTGGGATTCTAATACTCATGTGCTGAACGTCAGCACAAATACAAAGGAAGCCACTGCAGGCTATACTTTTCACACCTCAAAAAAGTACATGTTTTTTTCAAACTACATCTCCGTTACCTACTTACTCCATCAGAGTTAAACCTACACCTCTGTTTCACCTGTAGCTCTGTCTGCATTACTGGATATTACTGCAATCCTAAACAACATTGCAAAAGACACTCCATGTATTTCAGAAAGGTCCATTATCAACAACAAAGGGAATTATAGCTTTAGTTGCTGGAACGTGGAAGTCTTAATACAACACCCAATATCGCACTATACATATTTGGACAACATAAATCTAGACTGATTCCAAACTGAATTTGAAATAACTTCAGAAACGTCATTTACATTCATAAGTTCAGCATTAAGATGTCAAACAATCTTTTAAAGTTCTCCACAGTACAGTAAGGTTCATTTAGCAATTCCAGAGCTCTTATCCCTATTTGTCATTTGTATCCTGTGGCTACATCTATAGTAAAGCACTCAAACCAACCATCCAACCTGCAGTGTATGCAAGAATATAATGGTAGTAACAGATCCTCAGTATTAAGATGCTTAACATAAACATATTTAGTTCTCAACGAAATTTTTTAATGCCATTAATCCTGGATATTTTTAAAGCTACTTTCTGTTCCTTTGACAGATGTGCTATGCTGTATTTCATTACTTTCTCTCCTTACCTCGTTCTTCTTTTGTTTTAGATAAGTGATGAGGCTTTCGGAAAAGATTAAGCACTGGCAGGCAAAGCAATGGCCCAAACACTGTTTTAATTGGAACTTCAAATCCTGTGGAAAAAATAAGAAATTAAACCATTAATAATTCAACTTTACTAGTGGAATGAGTTCATGTATTCTGTTTTAGGCAGCTTTTAACAAATTTCTTTGTATTTGATTTCAACATGTATAAATGTATTAGTCAAATCACATTAGAAATAAAATAATTACCACAAGACTACAGTGAGGTATGCACAGTTGCTTAGAAGTGCTACTGTGACTACTTCTGATCTAGAGACATAATCCACTGACTACTAGTACTACACTACACCAGTTTACTTAAGCTTTGAATTCAAAAGCCTTTGTTCTGTAAAAATCTTGTCCTTATTGTATAACATTCCTAGTACATTTTTCTTATGCTGCTGCAACATATTCTTTGCCCCATGGATGCTTGGTAGAATACAACCATTATATGGCAATATGACTCAAATGCAATCAAGACATAATACTGAACAATTCAAGCTTCAAGACAAAAGGCAGTGAAAGATATTTCATTTCTCTTGAAAATGGTCAAGACTCTAAACATAAATAACTCCATAAAAGAAAATCATAAAAGCAGTATTTTTCAAGAGTCAGAGGTTATGTATTGTAGTACTGGGAAAGCAGCAACCAAATAATCAACAAAATAAAACAAGTCATTGTGAGAATAACTTGGTTATTTCTGCAAACAAGATATTCTTGCATTAATAATTTTTCTTTAGGGATACACTAAAAAAAAATCCCAGATGCATCATAGAACACATTTAAATATCTTCTGAGACTTTCACTTTCTTTCTTAAATTACCTTGGGCCACATTCTTACAGATAGTAAATGGTACTGTTCTAGTGATTTCAGTGGACCAGCAGTAATTGGCACAGGTAGCTAATCCAGCCAAAAGAGCTGACATTTTCTAGGTTCTAGAAGGCACATCAGGAGAGGAGGCTTCATTTATTTTTCTTTGTCTGTTATGTACAGTAAGTTTATGTAAACAACTTGGGATTAAAAGTAACTTTATGTACCATGACCTTAGTCACACTAGGCCACTGGAATTAAAAAAAACATTTTTTAATAGGCAACTGGTTATCACTATGTGTGTTTAATTGCACATACGGCTGTTAC
Source organism: Excalfactoria chinensis (assembly GCF_039878825.1). Classification (NCBI taxonomy): domain Eukaryota; kingdom Metazoa; phylum Chordata; class Aves; order Galliformes; family Phasianidae; genus Excalfactoria; species Excalfactoria chinensis. Next base: position 71,363,161 of record NC_092828.1, read on the forward strand.
TCAGTGCAGTGAATATATCTACAACCTATCCAGAAAGTGGTGTTTGGTGCTGCTATATGATCATATGCTTCCAAGAGCTCCTTTCATAATGATAGTTTGGATGAATAGTGCATCTATTTGTTATTATTTGTTAATTGAGACCTGAAGACAGCCAGAGGGGTTTTAAAGTTTAAATTGATGCTTTCAATTGGAAAGAGTGGATTTTTATTATTATTTTTTATTTTTTAATTAAACTTCCTTTTCTAGAGAATGAATTTGCTGCAACATTTCTGTAAACAATCCACTGAGAACATTTCTTCAGACAAAGAAGGAATATCCAATCAGAATGAAAGTAAGAGAAATGGAAAGCCACCGTTCAAATTTCTAGTCAGATCAGTTTTTGAGAAACCTTATAAATAACATTCTTCTTTCTCAGTTCTGCCCAGGATCCAAATCCACATAAGTACACACTAAAGCAAATTTTAGTCCACAGATCAGATTACCTAGTCTATTGCAGTCTGGCATTTCACAGAATTGGCTGGCCAAAGACAACACAACGCAGATGTGAGAGCCTACTTAGATAGCTGCTTAGGTTCAAAAGTAGCTGCAGTTTCATTGCATGGCATAGAGATTAGCTAAGAGAACCTGCAAAGACAAGCCTAGATAACTTTGCGTTATCTGCCCCATTGTGCCCTCCTAGAAATCAGAAGCAGACAAGAATGCAGATGCACTGAAGAGGCTGTGCAGAAGCCAATGTAGACCAAGCACAGCTGATGAAGCATGGTTAAGCAAATCTGAGCAGAGTCATTCATATTAGTCTCTGTGTTATGCTCTACAGTATTTCTGGTCATTCCTAGGTTACCAAGATCTTTTCACTGCTAAGGTAGGTCAAACTTTCCTCACCCTTCTAAATAACAAAGGAAAGATAGATGTTATCACTTTATCAGGTGCAAAGTCAGATGATATGTGTACTAGATGAAAACTGTCATGACAGCTGGGAATGAATTTTAAACTGAACAGAGACGGAACCAAAGCAGAGGCAACCTAGACCATCACGTTTACAGTAAAAGTCCCATTACTCTTCACAAAATGACATACTTTAGATTTCTGATGTTCCATATGTAGTATGCAATTGATGTTCCACACCAGCAATTTAGCCTTAAACATTTTTAGAGGTTTATAAGACTGCTTATTCTCCTTAAACTCAGAAACAAGCTCAAGGGGAAAAGGGGATATTTGCTCCTGAAAACAATTTTTAGTCCAAATATCACTTCTTCACTTACTTCTCCATTAATAAATAATTTTAAATACAAGTATTGGGCTCTTCTATGTGCATTTCAAAAACATCTTACAAACTGCAAGCTCTCTGAGCAGCTTTGCTCCTCTTAGCAAAAAGAAACATTAAAGTCAGTCATTCAATACCTAGCCATTCAGAGGCATGATTAACATTTCACAGGAGGCAATTTTAGAGCCTGGTTTTCTAAATGAGGTCCGTGTACTAAGTCTCTGCCTAATTTTTAAAAGGTATTTATTTGCCTATGGAGCTATAAAAATAATAAATACTAAAACAACAACCATCACAATAGCTATCATTATTGTTTTGTAGCCAAGCATGCCAGAAACAAAAAAGGACAATATCTTTGCTAAAGCAGTAAAGGAAGGACAGAGTGGCAGTTAGACTCCCTCTGGAAATGTGTGAGCCCCTGGGGCATTCAGGTTGTGCTGTATGAGAACAAAGAATGCTCTGGGTGTGATCTATGAGAACAACAGTGGAACAACAACAAAATAATAAAACTTTTGAATAGTTTAACTGCAAATATATTAATTGATGCTTCAGGCATAGAAAATTCAATAAAATGGCAAAGTACAAGTAAAAAAACTTCCATTAGCCTTCAAATTAATTCATGGAATTATCATAAAGATAACTTTAAAAGACAGAAATGAACTCCATCCGACCAACAAACTCAACATTTATTTACAGAATGACTACATTTTGCTTGATTTACTACCAGCATGTCCAAGAGCTTTAGCAGTTGCACATGCCAATTTGCTCTTATTCTACAACTAAATTTTTCAGTATCAAAAGAGGGCCACGCTTTACTAAATTATTACATAATATAATAATAAATTTCTTCTAAGTCTACATTTCCACAGTGAATATATGCTTTGATTGCAATGAGAAGATACATCAGCATTTCCTCCACGGCATGTGTTTGTATAAGAATATACACAAAAGAAGCAGAGAGAGAACCTGACATGTCCTTTTGGTATGATTAAAAGCCAATAAAAGAAAACATTTCAAAAGAGACAGCTCTGACTTTAACCACTGCCGGGGACAAGAGATCTTTCACCTAAGACACGTCAGTCATTTGTAAGTGAATCTGAAATCATACTGAAGACAAATTTTAAAAACCTGGTAATTTAGATACAAGCTCCAAGTCAGAGAGATGCTCTGTGTGACAATAACGACAAAAACTTTAACTGTAGTTTCCATTTTCATGATAATGATGATCCAAATCTACCCACCTCCTGCTGATAAAGACTAAGTGATGAGTAAAAGTACTATTCGAGAGAAAAAATAAAGGAGTGAGTTTAGAACGTTTTTTGTTTGTTTGTTTTTATTAGAGGAAAAAAATTCTCCAGGTTGGTTTCTGTCTGATGCCACATTTGGGCCATCTTAATGCAGTTGCATAGTAAATTTCTGAGTTTAGTCAAAGTTATTGAGATTTGTAACATATATATTTATATTTTAAGTAATGCTGTCTTTTAAGTAGTTGCATTTTATTAAAAATACTGTTTCCTAAGCTTCAGAGCTTGTTCCACATTTATGAGGGCTGGGAAAAATCTCTAAGATCATCCAGTCCAACCATCAACCCAATTATCTATTGGCTTTCCAGCCTAGATGGAAAACCAACCTCTGAAGCCCTTGGAACAGACTCTTAAATGCAGGATGCCTATTTCTGAACAAGTGTGATGTTCAAATTTTGAACAATAATCCCATTTCTATTAACAAATTAAAAGCTGAGTGAAAGCCTGCTTTCTGTCCTAATAAGACACAAAAAGAGCTGCTCTTTTTTTTCTCCTCTATCTGTGATCTCCTCCCTTCAAAGTGCTTAGGTTCTTCTGCCATATAAATATTTTCAATCTCAATAATATCAATAAAAAACTGTTATCAACAATAACAATATAATTTAAATTTTACTTAGATTATTTCTTAAAAAATATATATACTCCCATCAAATAAATAGATGCTATTATTTACTTACCCCGCTCTGTGTTATTGGCTGTTCTGGCAAACTAAACACATAGTTGTGCTGGTCCCTACCAAAAAAGGTCTCAGCATTACCATGCAATTACTTAGTTAAGCTTCTAATTCATTTGTTCTTAGTTTTGTTCCTTTAAATAGTTCCTCATTAAGATATTGCAGGGAGCTGTGTTTGCACAGCAAAACAGAAAAATACAAGCTCTTTATTGCATTCTTTTAATACCCCTTTTTATCTAGCCAATTAGCATATTAATTAATTAGATTATTAGCATTCATGATTCTGCAATTGACTATGGGTACTACATTCTACTGATTTAGTGTAATGCCAGCTGTACTTACATCATAACAATATCTTCACTTAACTTTGCTCAGCTGTGCCAGATATTTCATAACTAAAACTTAGAGTATTTTAATGTATCTTATTAAGGGTAAGTATCCAAGTGAGTTCTTTTTGTATTTTGTCAAAGCTTTGCAGTCCTAACAAACACACAAGGCTCATTCACTAGCTGAGAAATGAAATTCCACAGGTTAAAAGCTTAGTCCTTTTCCAATTCTGCTATTCTATTCTTTATTTCTATCTGATCTCTTATTTTACTTTTTAGAATGCACTGATTTTCCTGGCAGCTTCTACTGTTGCAATAGAAGAAAGAAATAATTCAAAGCAGTGGCCTTGAATGAAAATTATAAACCAGAAGTGTTTTCTGCTCCAATGCAGGCTGCTGCTGAGTGGACATTCTGAGCACTGTCAGAACCTTACCAAGAGCACCTCCCACCAATGCAGTAGTTGGTTTGTTCCCTCCCACTTCATTTATTAACATTATACCTGCCAAGGCTGGAATTATACCAAGAAATCTACCCAAACATAAACTTTTACCTTCTGAAAGACATCATCTTCATAGAATGAAAGCAAAGTTGTGCTTTCACAAAAAGCAAAAGCCATGCAATTTCCATCTCCACCGGGGCTGAAAATGGTGAAAGTAAGACAGTTGCTATTCTGTACTTCATGATATTATATGCCCATCAACATCCATACACTGACACTCAGCATCTGAAGGGAACAGAGGGGCAACCACAAAGACTACATTCCCTCTCCTGGCATTAAGTCTTCAATGAATTTTTTCCATCCAGGTTGCTTGAGAAGCAACTCCAAGACTGCCTGATTGGTAAACAAACAAGCAAACAAATAAAGTCCTCAAACAGCAGCTGCACAACATTTCTCATCTGTTAATCGTGCCAAGATGGCCTCATCCCACAGTGATTTTTGGAAATTAATCTGTGATAAGTGGCCACATAGTTACTGCATCGTGGTAGCCTTGCTAATCTGAAGATACTACAGCTGTTAGAATGCATGAAGTAAGAGTCTGCAATCCTGGTCAGCCTCTTCAGGAGCTGTACAAACAGAAGGGAAGAACCACATCCCAGACTGTGCCTCCCCATCTGGGCTCAGCTGGGAAGGGACACTCCAGCTGGGGCTACTTTTGAATATAAAGCAGCTCTGTAATAAACTCATAATTGAAAAAAAATTCTCATTCACAGTGAAACAAACAAACAAAAAAAATTGCTTTGCATGACTGTATCACAGATTGGTCTAAAATAATTCTGACAGCCAATAAATATCTGGTGACAAACTCAAAATCGGTGCTCCGATTTGCTGAGTAAAATTCATCTACTGGAGCAATAAGGTTACATTTTCTGTAGCTGAGCATTTTACAATACAAAGAATTCATTTAAATGTAACATTCCGGCAATGCCCTCATAAAACTGTGGTTTGCTGGGATCTATCTTTTCACATGAAATCAAAGGAGCACAAACATTTATAGCATGGCCCGAGAGCCTGAATACAAAATGCCAATCTGAATAGTTATAAACTGACTTCAACAAGCATGTAACAAGACTGAGGACTGCACGGCTGACTGCACTGTAGGGAAGGAGCTCCTGTACTGCAATTGTTCATGAAAGTTTCCAAATCATAAAAAGACCCGTTCCTGTATGGTGTGATAAACATCAGCCTTGTCTGCACTGCTCCTTCTTTCCTGTCCTATAACTCCTCAGTTCTCCGGACACATGCAATAATCCAAAGCAATTTAAAAAAAATGAAAAGATAAATTACAGGCTGCCTGTTTATCATATTGCTATCTTCGCAAACGCCTATTGATATTAACAGGTGTTTATGAAATCAAATACACAAGACAGTATTTCAAGCTGGCTGTGGCCTTGCGGGAATGTACATAATGTATATTATATTTTTTGAGAAACCTGGCAGATCTGGGCATTTTATATTGCTTCATATAGACATTGATGTATTGGGTGATTTACAGTGTGTATGCTTTGCATTTGTTTGAAATATCTGACAAGTAGATATTTTTGAATTAGTGATCTAAAGATTTTTTTGATGATATAATTATGAGCTTGAGGCTGAATTTTTAGAACTGAATTTGGTGGTAGATTTGCAATTCAAAGGAGTTACTTAAATTAACAAAAATGCCCTAAAAGAACAGCTGTCTACCTGACTGATCCAAGAAAATGAACACTGAAAATAAACAGCTGCCCTGTAGAAGACTATGTGATAAAAACTAATCACCCTTTGCATAATGTATTTATTTTCCCCTGTGCTTATTACAGACTCGATGAACCTTCAAAGCTATAAATATTTAAAGGTAACAGACATCCAAGGCATGTGGGTACAAGTGACAGCAGCCTGACTACAGAGAATCCAGATCTCTTAAAGAAATTACTGGTTCTGATAGTTGTATAGCACTCCAAAGCATTTTGGTTATACCAATTAATCCTCATTAAAAGGACCTCTCTGCTTAAATCTGAATGTTATCCAAACAAGAACACGTGCAAAGGCTACAGCTCTCTAGTGTCATCACAACAGCACAACAGACACTGCAGATATCAGAGGAGTACATATTTAAAGTCACTAGGATAAATATCCCCAGGTAATGTACTTCATCATAGATCCACCAGAAACAGATCACTAAGGGTGACCAAAAAATGACACTATCCACTAGTTAAGATATCTTAGCTGTATATTTTTTTCCACTTTCAAGAAGCTAGGTGGATGCACTGACACAAGCAAAGATGCTTGTATTTTTGGGGTGCAAGCCAGGAAATTAGCTTTAAGTGAAGGTCATTTCATACCCATGAGGACTCAGTATTTGTGACCCAGATAAAGACAGTCCATGGATCCATGGAGTTCCAGTTGGAAGAAAGTGCTGCTTTGCAAATGAAAGTGTTTGGAGATAGATCAAATTCCCTCTCACTTTTTCCATGCAATGAAAGAAGATGGGATGTCCTATCCTTCAGACCTTTATTTCCACTCTAACAATTTTCAGTGGTTTCCACCATTAAAATACTCCCTATATTATTAGATGCTCCCTCCCCCATTCCCTTGCATCTGGTCTTACTGGGACAATCCAAAATCAATGCCAAACAGCACAAGAGAGAAGAATATTAAAGTGAAGCCAATCCAACCATCTGTCACCCTTGCTTTACTATGGGCACAAAACAGCTTGGTCTGATTAACCAGGAATCCCGTGTTGTCCTGAAAGCCTATTTTGGAAAACATTATCTGGGGTGCTGCCACTTCCACTGAAGCAACCAGAAAAGCTGTGAGAGCTATGGATGTGGTCTCTGCACTGAAGCACCATGGATGCACACTTCATAGCTTCATTCATCCCAATAGTCCCTGCTGTAAGCAGGAGTTTCTCCTAAAAGCCTCCTCTTAACAGAATAGACCTCCCACATCCTGCCAAACCTGCTGCCATGCTGCACAGTCTCCAGAACAAGTGGTTTTTGTTCTCAGTGTTAGAACAATCTCTTTGCTCTCCAGGGGTTCAGTTTCAGCAGCAAAGATGAGGGAATCAGGCTGACACCCAGACATTCCTTCTTAAGCGCCATACACAACCATACACAACCACCCCACAGCCAGCTGAACAACTGCTTCATTTGTCACACTTTGCATTTTACTTCTATTCATTTATAGGCTTTATCAGAACAAATGGCTGCAGGATTCGCTAGGTAGAAACACTACAAGAAGCAAATAAATAATATTTACTGCATTCAGCTAAAAGTTTTTGCTAATTTACAAAGGCAAAAGATCTGCCTATTATCCAGTCAGTTCCCTGCCTCCTTCAAATCCATTAAAAAAATCCATCCATTAAAAAACCAGATGCAGTTGTCACTTGCCCAGGTGCACAGCAGGAGGAAGATGCAAGGAGCAGCCTTCATGTCACACTGTCATGAGAGGTGTATATTAAGACTAACTCCTATAAAAACGAAGAAATGTAAGTAGAGATGTTTCAGTCAGGCAGCAGAGGTGCCAGCCTGGACAGGAGAGCACAAAATTGACTTACAACAGCTTTGCCTTGAGGGCTTTAGCAGAGGTCTGTCTTTTTGAGGCTCATATTCTTCCGTCTTTACCCCTTCAAAAGGGCTCTCTATGTTGAAGCTCCAGTTCCCACCACACTCAACTGGAGGCTTTTCTCTGATTTTAATGAGGTCGTGGGTTGGCCCTCAGTAAGGCCAACTTTTTTTTTTTTTAATTTTTAATTCCAGAATTGCCTTGCACAGGCTGTCTGGACAGACATAAAGAAGATTATCAACAATATCCTGAACTCGCTTAACCTAAGAAAAAGTATTTGTTCTAAAAGGTCTCCATGCACTCACATGTACTATACGCTATAAATATTCAGCACAAGCCCCCTCCTCTCCCCCCTAGTAGCCATTCTTTGCAACACTATTTTTACTAAAAGCCATTTTCATGTGACATATAGGAAAGATAAGACTTCTTATACTAAATAGGATTCACTGGAAATACTTTCTAATGAAATTTTTATTCTGTGTAAGCTATTCTGCTTGCATTTCTTTTGGCTCATCCTACATTTGCTGCTACAATACATTTGACTGCAGAGCGAGTTTAAAGAGAAACCATTGTGATCATCCATAAGCCTGTATATAGGAATATGCTATTACAGTCAGAAGATGACCCAGGCATTTCTCAACAGTGAAATATTTACCTTGCATATCCTCACTATGCTATCAAAATTGTTACATGCCCTTTAAAATTAGTAACAAAAAATAAATCTTACAGGATAGTTAATAAACAAGCACAAGAGAAAGTAATTTTAAATAGCTCCTGTTAATTGTGTTTATCTCAGTGTGAAGCCATGTCAAAAAGCCTGCAGCAAATGTATTTTGTTAAAAGTACCACTTGCGCAGCAGGCGCCGAGCATTAGAAAGCAAGCTTGTCATTAGTGGCCTACAACTGAAAGGCTACTAAGACTGAAGTAAATTATTAACAGGCTAACTTAATGTGAGATCAAGAATTAAACTCCTTTTACGCAGTACAAGATTTTGACACTACTTTTTCATGATGTCATTTTGATTGCAATGCCCCAACTTCTATAATCCTTGAGAGAATGGCAGACGGCACCCCTGTGCCAGCCCCTGGTTTGCATTCTTTTCTGCATGAAGTCTCCCCTTCCCTCCCATCAGCCTTCTGGGGATCTCATATTTAACGTGTGTGTTCGCACAAATGGAATTAAGAATTTTGCTTGTTTTCTCAGATTATTTATATGGTCAGTGGAGCATAAAAGATGACTATTTTATTTTTTAAAGTTTAAACCCCTATTGGCATTTGGGAACCCTACTATTTCTACAGATGCTGTTTCAGGCTGCATACAAGTAGTTCTCCTGTTGTCTCTAAGTTCCTAACCCAGTTCATACCGAACTAAGGGCTGAATCAGTTTACTTAAAAAATGAAATGTACTCTTTCTGGATTATTTTTCCATTGAATGAGCCACACTACCAGAACAGAAAAATCAAGAAGCAGGTGGCTTTTTTCGATGGAAACATGCCAGTGAATTAGTTTTTTTTTTTTAGCATGAAGCACAAACCTCAAATGTACTGGCTTACAGAGAAAGGGTGATAACTGGAAGATACCTGTGACTTCTAATAATTTCTTGAACAACCTCAGTGTAGGAAATGAGCTACCTATTGTATTGCCCATCTAAAGTTTTGCTTGCTTTTGTAATTCATTACAGCTCTCCACCATGAACAGGCAACGCACAGACAATGGCAACATTTTTTTCCTGTTGGTCTTTGAAACCTGACAGAAAAAAGAAAGATGAGAAATACGAGAGATCCCTTGGCAACAGAGCTATGATCAGAAATTGTGTTACTTTAAAACGTGAACAGACTCTCACCCCAGCAGGCTATAGACTCTCAACCACCAGCTGCATGGGTCAGTGCTCACATTCATCTACCAAGCTCAGAAAAGAACTTCTGAGGGTTAGAAGCTGATTTTGCTTTATGTTTGGTTTTTTTGTTTGTTTTTTATTTTTTTTTCTTATTTTTTTTTCTTTTTTCTTTTTTTTCTTTTTACTGACAGATGTTTATATTCATTCTACAGATGACTTTTAGTCAAAGAAACCATCCTGGAAAAGACAATGAAAGCCCAAAACCGCTATGTCATCTGATTTTTATAGCTGAGAATAAGGTACAAAAGGTTATGTACTCCAATATCATCAAGGATTGCAAAGCAAAAGCTGTATGAAAAATATTTTATTAAGAAGTATCCACAGCATTTGCTATTAGTTTGAGTCCTTTTTGTAAAGGTGCGTGGTTCTAATTTCAGAGAGGACCAAGAGATGAAAAAATATGAAGAAACTCATGTTTGTGCAAGAAAGAGTGGAGTGGGAAATACCTTGGTGACAAATAGGAATAGCTAAATTACTTTACAATTACTTGGGAAACAAAGAGAGAGACTACTGACACATGCCTTCACTGTTGTCAGAGAACCTGGTGTTCAGGTGCTGCAGCAACCCAACATGATTTTTTCTTGATGGTCTCTGAGAACAAATCTGACATGAGGAAGCAGCTCTGCAGCCCTGTAACCCTGAGTCAAGCTGCCAGTCACTCACTGCACATAGGTGTCCTGTAGAGCTCATCAATGAGCCATTTCCCAAACTTCAGGGTTTTAAAGACTGGAACCATGTTTAGGATGCTTACACGTCAATAGAAGGATCCCTAACATGCCAGGCATTCAAGATTTGATGAAACACAGCAGAATCCTAAATGCAAGCCAAAATTATAAACTTAAGGGTTTTTCTTAATAATAATAATAACAACAATAATAATAATATATATTAAAAAAAAAAAAAAATGCTTGAAAATAATCCTCCACAGAGTGTTAAAAGTCACTTTAGCACCTAGGGTGTTCAGCTGAGGACAGCAAATGTGCATCGCGAGCCTGGTGAAAGTTCCCTAGCAGCACTCTTTCTGCTGCCCTCTAAATGGAGCTTAAGGTTTTTCATTTTGCTTATAAAAAAAATCTTAATGTTCGTGTTCCTGACTATTTCAAGGATCACATTCTCCATAAAAAATGGCATTACAGAACATATTCAAGGCAGAAAGTTTTTTCTGTTTAAAAGACTATTGTCAAGATATTACCTATCATACAACTCCAAATCATGATGAGCTCCTCCCTACTCCAGTGGGAAAAAAAGAATAAAAATAGTAGCAATTAAAAAAAATAATTGCAAGTTTCAGGCAATATAAGAAACGTTGTCCTTAGAAAAACAGGGGGTAGGGGTCATTTACAACCAGTTATAAGGATGGACTGGAGGTAAAAGAGCCAACTGAAAAGGAAGGATTGAACTGCAAGAAAGACTGCAATTTGATGTTTTAGTCCAAAAATGGAATACATTTCTTATCCATCTACAGCCAGCAGATCACTGCTTCAGCTGCTTAGATAGAACTTCCATATTTTTAATAATTGAACATGATTTTTTTTTTTTTTTTCCAAATCAATTCACTACCTTTAGGAAAGTGGGGATATTTTTATGTTTGTATTTATAAATAGTTATAGTTAATTAAAGAGAGAGAAGCAAAAGACTGTACAAAATTATCTGACAGAACTGGGGAGTAAAGGAGACAGACAAGTAAGTGTCCTTTGCTTGGTGCTTTCTCAGAGCTTAACTTCTAACACTAGTTACTATTCCACTACTTACCCCTTCTACTTTGTCTCTTAACTCTTTGCAGCTGATTGAACTCCCTAATTTCAGTTATTCTATCTTCATTTTATTACTAAAAAACAAACAAAAACCAAAATGCCCAATGTATCAAAATAGGTTAATCATACTCGTCACTCTGCAAACCTCCCTCTCCCAACCCCCCCTAAGTTTTATACATCATTGCTTTCAACTACATTAAAAACTCTTTAAGTACTTCAGTCTTTCAGCCCTCTTGAGAAGCTGAGAATCAATCACTGAATTTTATAGGGAGGATCCCAAATGTTGATGTAAGTGTGAAGGTTGACAGATTAAGGCAAGAATAAATAAACTAGTACACTATTGCAGCAAGGATGCAGCCAATGTTGTGTGAAATGAGGTGGTCTCTGTTCTGAATTGCCTTGGGAGTTTGGAAAATGTGCAGCCATTCTTCTGAGCACAGTCAAGGCCCACTTAACATCAATATTTAGAAATACATAAATAAATCCCAATAAGATCAAGACTTTGCTGAAGAGACAGCTTAATCTCCCTTTCATTGTGAGTTTAGGGTCTGTGCTTTTATCTTTAGCATGATTTGCAGAAGTACTTGGGTGAAAACACAACAATATTTTCATCAATGTAATCTCAATAAAGGACATCATACTAAGATACTTCTGTTCGTATGTGAGATGTCTGAAGCTTAAAGTTGACAAAACGTGCAAATACCAAGTACCCAATGTCTACAGCAAGCTCATCTGTGCACCCCTGTCAGGGTAACCAAGGCTCCCCAGCTCCCAATGGGACCAGCAAAGCTGTGGCTTCCTGGGAGCTGACACACAGCAGCGTCCCACAGACAGCACAAGAGCAAGAGATGAAATTTCACAGTGGAGACTGAGCAGTCAGAATTTATTCTCACATCATGGAGTCCAATTTGCTTTCTTATTGTGCTCAATCAATGGTGCACATTACAATGCTTCATGCCATCTTGCAGTGTCAGATGGACTCGCTGTGCTTGTGCGGGGATCAGTTGCAATGGGATAAAGTCTAAGTCTCTCCTTCATTAACGGTTGAGCACAAAGAAGATCACTACAGGTATTAGCTCTTTAAATATGGGCATTCTTTCACACTAATCAGCTTCCTCTTTCCCATTTTATTCATGATTAATATGGAGGTAGGGACTTTGTGTGTCACATCTGTCAAACAGTGAGGTTCTGACCTACTTTGCCGCTATAATAAGGACAATATTCCATCTACAGAGCGCTGCAATAAAAATCTCCTTTTTACCACAGTTTTTTGGAAGGAACAGTGACAGTCTTAAGTGGAAAAAAAAAAAACAAAACCAAAAAAACTATTTGGGTAGAGAAACAGATGGATATTTTATACAAAATCTGAACTCTGTGAAAATATCCCAAAGAGATGTTATGAGAGCAGGAGTAAATCATGATCCATCACAACTTTCCCAAACATTCATTTGCCTAAAACAGGTAGAAAACCTACAACTAGACAGATGCCTTGACACTTTTCTTGACAGATTCATAACCTTATGGTTCCCAAAACTTTAATGTTCAATAACATTTCATTAGTATACTCCAGCGTATTTATTACTATGCATTATTAATACAGATATGTGCCTAGGAGATGTACAGTTCGTAATTATTTTTCCTTTCAAAACATAATAGCTTCACACTGGGCTTGTTGCAGCTACAATATTTCATCTCTGAATGCTCCTTCAAACATTCTGGGTCTGTGACAGAAATTTGTATTTGAACAGAAAAGCTGTCATGGAGGTGCTATAGGGCTATCCATCACATTTTTAATCCTGACCATGCTTAGACATTAGTGAAGCTATCTGTCCAGGACACTAAACAAAGACTGAAATTATGCCTTCTGTTCTTACACATCAAAGCTGAAAAGTTAGACTGAATTCAATAGGCCCATATTACACTCTATTAATTTCCTATTAGTTCTCAACTACACAAAATCCAGCCACGGTGTCATTGTGGTTTAGACATGCAACCTTGATTTCAGCATCAAAAAATGGAGCCTGTCACTTTTCATGATTTTACAGGAGATCCTACAAATATAAATCCTTTTTCATCCTGTCATCCTTTTATGTCTTTAATGAGTTTGCTCACTAACAGCGCAGAATCTTAATTTCGCATTCAGAAATACTAACAGTTACTATAACTTCCAGCATTTGAAGTAGCTGCTTAATTAAAGTGCAATTTCTACTTATTTTTAGAAATAGCAATGACATTTAGAATTTGAGCTTTTTCTTCCTTCCCCATTTATATTTTACCTTGCTGAGAAAAAAAAAAGAAAGAAAAAAAAAGAGATGACATTAAAAACTGAACCAAAGATCCTAAAACAGTCTTTAATCAGGAGCAGATTATGTAGTATAATATGACTCCTTAGCAGTTAAAATCTAACATGTAAAAACAAATGGCATGTACTTGACAGGCAAATTACACATGGATTACCAATTGTTAAAATTTCATCACAGAAAATAGTTTAACTGTTGTGGATATGAGCCAAGATCAGCCTGACAAGTACTCTACATGAAAGATTAGCATATTCTCTTCCAGAGGTTTATACTTAATTTAGATGCATTGACTTTTCGTCACCATTGCTGACCTTTATGTCTAATCAAAGTCCCTTTGAATCCAAATCCCCAACCTTTTATCTCTCCTGACAGCTTTTAATTTGAAGCCTTGTAATAAAGTCTATTAAAATTCAAAATGTATCTGTATTTAAAGCTCAGCTCACTTTGCTGGATTTTTAGATATGAAACTTCAAATGGGTTGATTACAGAGAGAGCAAACTTTTCATTCTAAGATTAAGACTGAGCTGAAAGAGCCCTTTGGAAGGAGAATCAATCTACAGATTTGGTGAAGGCCTCCTCTCCCCACAAGCCCCCTCCTGTTCAAGTATGTTGTTTCTGCAACTGGCATTTCTTTTGTTCTTTCACAGTAGCATGCATAAATCCAAATGCTACATATGTTTTATCACACACAATCCTAGTATTTCATCAGGTAGGTGATATCATCAGAGAAGATGTAGATGGGAAAAGGAGATAAAAAAAACATCCTGAAATAAGCCAACATTAGAAATTCCTTTAAAGAAACGACACATCAGAAGTCTACAATGAAACCTGAAGATTATATTTTATATCTTTGCAGCTGCATTGGCTATAGAATTATTTAAACAAATGAAACACCATCAAAAATCCATCAACTAACAATCCACCAACAAGCAACCTGGATACCGTATGCTTCCTCCATGCAAAGTGCTGCAAAGTTCAGTGTTTATCCATACAGTCTCAGAGAACACTCCATGAAGACCACAGAAAAGGACTTAATTTCCTTGCAGCTCAGAGAAGAAGAAAAAAAGAACACCTAGCTTTTGGCATATCTGTTTCATTTAAACTCTGGAGTTTGTTGCAGTACTGTAGTTCTAAACACAGTATTCTTTAACTGTTACCGAGCACAAACAGGTTCAAAGCAAAGTGCTTTTTTCAATTTTTAATATTCTAAAATTTAAAGTTTAACACTCTACAGCTGTTTTTATTCTGCTATAAAAAGTCATAACTTCTCAAATCTGATTAACTCATCCTCTAATCCCAGCCCAGCAAATTATGTATCACCCTCATTTGGTGCAAGTGAGACAATGGGAAACATGAGGAATGTCTAAGTACAGAATCTAGGACCCTAGCTCTAAGGCTGCTCTGGGGAATCCAGAAAGGGTATTTACAAAGTTAGCACAGCTAAATGCACATAGAATAGAAAGGACTGAGCTCGTTTCAGCATTGAAAACAGTAGGAGTTAGCAGGTGCAATCATAGCTGACTTACACTTCCATATTATCCTGTTATTCACTTCTCATATTCCTCCTAAACGTCTCTCTCTAACACCCTCCTTGTCAGAGGCTGGCAACTACAATAAGCTGAATACCTTTAGTTGCTTCAGCTGCCTTCCACATGATCTCAGAAGATTTCCAAACTGCCTCCAGACAGATTTTCCTCATGCCCCAGTGCTATTTTCTGGCATCGAGCTGAGCTCGTGTTGCAAATGCACTCAATGTCACCCCAAGTTCAGAAACGGCTGAGCTGTTACTCAAAAAAATGCTGTTGCATCACACAGATATATATATATATATATATATATATATATATAAGTAGAATTTGCTTGATATTAATTACTTACTTACACGTTGAAGTAAATTGTTTTTATATCATTACAGATCTGTGCCCACACTAAACATGTCTTTAACAGAAAATCTTTGCTTTGCACTGTCGTTGACCATCAACACGAAAGTAACAATTTCTCTGGTCCTGAAATAAGCCATGGAGACTTGTTAAATTTCATATTCTAAACTCATTTTTTCCTTATGATCCCCCTCTTCCTTTCTTTTTTTCTTTAATCAGAAGTTACAGTTACCAGAAGTTAATAGCTGATAGATAGGAAACTTGTGCTTAAGTCCTTGACTGAGTTAAATATTTTCTTTACAAACAGACAGATTTAAACAATTTCACCTACAATTAAATAACCAGATAAATAAAAGCTAAACTTCAAATTTCAGAGAATTATGCCTGTAGAAATTATCAGAAATTATTATCATTATCATAATCAAAGAAATAATATTACATTAATAATGTTACAGACTTAGATTTGAGAGATTTCTAGATCACTGAAGAATCTACCAGTAGTTTATATATCTGCAGAGGAATAGAATTCCTCAGATCTAAAACAATCAAACAAACAAACAAAAAACACCCAAAAAACACTCCCTCCTGCATCTATGGAGTAAGGCTTTGCAACAGCTTAAGGAGGTGTTCAAACCACCACTAATAAAAGCAAAAGTTGCAGTTGCCAAACACTATTTGGGTTTTGCAAAGTCAGTCTATTTGACCTGAATTTCTCGGCTTATTTACAAGCACTTATGTAGAGTTCTCACCACATTCAGCAGTCAGAATTAAGAAAAATGGGACAAACTGGACATCATCATCATTTTAGGAATAACATTCTCTGACACATTCTACTGATGTTTTCTCACTCTTCTCCCACCCTGTTTGTGCATTAACATCACTAAGTAAGCCCTACTGCTGATCCTCGCTGTGATTATAAATCAGTTTGACTCATGCTTGTTTAATTGGACCTGTATCGAAAACACTGCTGTCTAATTGACCACTTCCCTGATCAAGATGTCCCTTTGCAGGGAAAGGGATCATCCCCAACACACCCTGCATCACATATGAGATGGGCTTAAGCATTTGGGTAGCTTTTTCATTCTGCTTTTTACCTTTGCACATTATTTTTAATATATTCATCACTTCATTCAAGAGACAGTTTACCTCTCATAGTTTGAAGGCATGTAATTGCTCATTACATCTAATTACACGGATTCAAGTTTCAAGCCTCATCCTCATGAAGAAAAGAAAATTTGGACAGTATTGTTCTGCAGCTTCCTACATTGTGACGCAGCATGATGCTTCAGGAAACAATGAACTCTAAAAGCAACCTTAAGAATACAAAGTTCTTGGAATTCTCAGCTCCAGTTATCATAGACAAACAGCGTTCAAATTTCTCCTTTTCACTGTTCTCTGAAAGTAAAAGAAGGCTGGCTTGCATATGCTGCTCAGCCTTCGCTTTGAGAAGAATCCAAAAACTTTGTTTCATTTTTAATGTTCTTTATGCTTTTGTGAGCATTTGTAAGTTTAGGGATAAGCTAATTTTCATAGCAGCCCCAGAGTGAAGAATCAGCTATACAATTCCCATTTTATAGATGAGGTACAATAAGCACCAGGTAAACAACAAGTCTGTTCATCTTAGACACCTGATTCAAGATTCATTTAGATAACTAGTTTCTATTCTAGCACTTTGTATTTCCAAAGCACAGCTCCACTGACTTCAGTACAAGGAGTCAGTGCTCAGTATTTCTGTGAATCAGACCCTGAAATAATTATATACCACCTAAATGAAAAACAGCCAGCCAGCAACTATCTGAAAATCTTCTAGACTTTGTGCAATAGGCTGGGAACACAATCAGATCTCCAGCACAACATTCAGCTGCCTTATGTCAACGGTTGATGGGCTGGTTTGGCCTGGTTCCATGACTAGTGGGGCAGAGGGATTTCACAAAATCCGCGCCTCCAAAAAAGGGAATTGGGACACCAAAATAATTAAAAACAGCAGCAACGATCTGAGGAGAAACAAACTAATTTACTAACTATGGTATCAGAAGGCAAGATAACACAGTATAATGCAATATAATTAGAATTGAAGCTAATAAATCAAATATAATGAGAGAAAAACTGTTTGAAAAGCTGAAGGCTTTACACTAATACTGAAGTGATGTGCACAGTTGGGATGGGCAGCAGCAAGCAGAGGTGAAGGAGAAAAGAGAGCAATCAAGTGACCTTGCCAGGAGTTATATCTATCATCTCCTCTCTGACTGCAAAGGCCTGTGGAGAATGTAGTTCTCTTCCAGACAGATACCTGGAACTGGAGCATTAACACTTTAACTCCCAGTGCCTGACATGATGTTATGATGTGGAATACCAGTAACAAAAACCATAAAACCATGACACCTTACAGGAGACTATTTCCCCAGCTGAGCTATACATCATTCCCTAGATGTTCTCCAACTTCTGTAATGAAGATGGGGATGCTGCACAGAAGATAAATTCACTTGACACCATTTGTTCCTAAATAGACTGAACACATCAATTCATAGAATCATAGAATCCTTATAGTTGGAAGGGACGGTCAGCTTTGATAGGTGGGCTTCAGCTCCTGCCTGTGATTCCCACTGGAGTACACACAGTGCCCTGCCTCTGAAGGACAAATCTCATATTGGATTGCTGTCATTGATGTGTTTTACTTCTCTAACAGACGCCAGACATAAGTTAATAAATGTACATGAAACAAAACTTCTAATTCTGGAAGTACCGCCACAAATTTCTAACACACTTCAGAATAAAACTCAGAGATCTGCAATATGCCACCACTCCACACAAAAATGACATCAATATAATTATCCATGCTTTAGGGAGATATTATAATTTTAGATAATTAAGTCAAAATGTCAATGAATACAAAGGAAATTGAACTTTTTTCTGAAAAAATAAAATAAAAAATTCCAGTATCTCAGGGGATGATTTCAAAAAGCCATATATGATATCCAGAGGAACATTCAGCATGGATAGGGACAGAACATTTAATATTCAGAGTAGAGAGACAATTTTCCAAAAAGCTGGTTTGTGTAAAAGACTAATCAAAATATTAATTTCCTGTTTGTAACTTAACTTGAGCCCACATCAATTAAACTATAAAGCAATAAAAGATGTTTAATGGTTAAGCAGCAATAAAATGCTTAATGAGCCAAATGATACTTTCTAATGCCACCGATCTGCGTTATTGGAGGAAAAACAAACAAACACAAAAAAAATCAAAACCCCACCAACTTGGATTCAATTCTCAGTTAAAATGGATCTGCTCAACGAGAAAATTGCTGATAGGTTTTCTTATACAGCATTACAGGTATTCAGGAAGACAGGGGGTCTACACAAAAGTGCTTACTCATCTTTCTTGGTGGGGGCTACAGAGGTAGCACGTGCTAAAGTAATATGTGCCAGGGCAAATAGACTACATTACAATATTAATTTTTGAATCTCTCACACATCTGTAGAGCTGAGATATCAGAATAGGTCTAGTAATTCTAAACCAGAAAAAAAAAGAATTCCCTGAGGTCTAGTGCCATATCTTTCTACAAGAGGTGGATCTACCTATGGAGAGAATCTATATACTGGGAAAGGCTTTTCAGTAACACTGCACTTGAAATAATGGGTCCTCCTTGCAAACACTCAGTTACCATCAAAGGAGTTTCAGAATAAGAAGTATAATTTTCCTAGTCTCAGTTTAGCTCTCCATACTAATAGGTTTCAAAAGCACCTAAAAACAGTCTGTCTGCCCTTTAATTAACAGCAAAAAAAGTATATAAAAAAGAAAAAAAAAGAAGAAGAAGCCTATGCAGGAGGCACAATGTACTGTATCTGGGAAGCTGTTCGAATAATCAAGAGAAAACCTGATGAGAATTTCTATATAAGAGATGTCCTTTGTCAGCATTAGTGTCTATTTGGAAGAAAAGAGCTTTTCATGAGTTACTTGAGGAAAAGGTTCCATATATTTAAACACCTCATTTGATAATATCTAGTCTACATGTTTTTGAGAGGGGAAAGGCTTTCCTGAGTAACAGAAAAACCTGGAGCACTGACTTTAAATGAAGGGTAAACTTCCAGAATAATTAAATCCCACTGAAAACCAAAATCAACTTCCTGGTTTGGACTTCTTAAGCAAAACCTTTGCGTTTTGAAAAGCAGCTTTTGCATTCAGCAAATGAAGAAGAAAACAAAAAATAAAACAAGAAAAACCAAACAATGATTTACTAAACAATTCCCTCTTGCTCCTGTTCATGGCAACTCTGCGCTACAGGGCAGGGGCTGATTAATTCTGCATGAGCTCATTCCAGTTGTGATGGCTGAAGAGCATGCTGCAGACACCCGTGGGAAGGTACTGGATCAGGTTGGTCTGAGCTCTGGGGTTACTAGCTTGTGTTTCATTACAGTGGACAGTTATGCCAGAGGATATCTTCATGCAGAATGCGTGTTGATGATTTTTCCAAGCTGAAAATGAAGAAGAGGTCAAATTGTTCTCCTTTAACATTTGCGCTGCATTTGTCACGGTTCAATTTTGGCTTATACAAATACAAGACTATTCTTCACCACAACCTCCAGGAGCAAGAAAAGCTCTCTGTTCCTTCTGCATGATGCTGGAAATGTGAAAGGAAGTTTTCTCAGAGGATGTAGGTCATAACTATTTGTCCCCTACCATCTGGTCCTTGAAACCTAGTAAAGCAAGCTGAAGATATTGCATTCCAGCCATCCCCATTGACAGACAGTCCCTCAAGATCTGTAGCAAATTGGTGAAGTTTAGAACAACCTCCAAACTTCTAAACATCACTGCAGCTACAGTTGTCTTATTTTGGCTCTTGTATTACCCCATGCAGGAAACTATAATCATCTCCTTCATCTGCCTCCACTCTCACTACAGTTAATCTGTATGTTTTTGCATTCAGAAACCATTCACACCTGAAAGTTGACTATTTTTTTTTCCCCATGTAATCCTCTTAATCAGCCACAGAGCATTTATATATTTAATTCTAGACCACATTTGATGGTGGTTAATACTTTAATTAGCTATTTACACATGGTAAAAATTACAGAAGTAATTAAGGATATTCAGATTAATTAAAAGCATTAGGTAGTATTAAACGTGAGAGAACAGATTTTAATTAAGTCTTACAAGTTTTTTTTTTTACATCTCTTCTGTTGAGAAATAAACTGTAACATAACTGTATCTGCATCAAATAGCTTTGCAACATCATCACCCATAAAGCTTAAAAAAAGAAGAGCCAGAAGGACTACGTTAACTTACTCTTCACTGTTTAGTAAAAACCCTGCCCAGACAAACTTTCTTTTCCTTCCACATATTTGTTCTACCACTACTGATATGGAATGCTCTCCTGGTTTCCCTGTAGCTGATTTGCACTCTTCTAAATCATCTGAGATTGATATTTTTTAGCTCGTCTGAAAAGTGCTATTCAGAGAAAGATCCCTCCTTTATACTCAGAAAAACCAAGAGCACTGCAGATACCCGTGGATTCCAGTGTGGCTGTTCAGACAGCCTATAGGCAAGCCGTGCAGTTAGGAATGTGCTAGTGTGTGTCCCATGCTCAGATTTGTGCCCAAGGTGGTGTCATGAAGCACTGTGTAGCATGTGCCCTGTGCCAGCAGTACCTGGGCAACCTGAAGCATGGTGCTTTGGTGCACAGTGCATGGAAGGCCCAGCAGCCTTTCAGCTCTGTTCTGAATCCTCACCAGGGGGATGAGAAATAACTTGAGGATTTTTCTCCCCACCAGAATGAAATACCAGTTTTGTGATTATTTGCACATACAGACTGTATCCTGAAGCACAAAAGATACTAAGCAATGGTGGGTTGAAATAGCCGGACAATCAAAAGGAAAAAGGAAAACGTACTAAGACAAATTCCTGAAGAAAAGCAAAAGACTCGTAGATCCTACAATAACTGGCACCATGTCCGGTGAACACCAGCTCCACCTACATGATTGCCCTGCAATCAGCAGAAAAAAAATGTCTATATTTTAAACAAGCATGTAGATCAAGGACTTTTGGATGTTGCAGCATACAGAGAAATAAATGGCGCAGTTAGGTATTCAAACAGCCAATAAGATGTGTGCTTACTAAACCAGATAGCTCTCTTCAAAATATCACCTTGAAAACCTGAAGACGTTTATACTCTGTTAATGGTATATATATGCAAGCCAGTGTAAGATATTTAAGTTCTGCCTTTTTTACTCACAAATGAATCACCCACATGAACACCTGTGCTGTTTGTTCCATTCCCATATGCTCCAGAATACTATTTTGTCCTACTTTTGTGTGTATACAAAATTAGAATTGTAAGATGCATCAAGTTTAATCTTTAAATTGGTTTTACTTACAACCTCTAAAGTTCCGAGATTATTTCTAGTAACATTTGCATCAAATCTTTGCTTAAATTATTCATCACATATCAGTTATATCATTGCGTGCTTCAAAGTAAAACTCGAAGTAACTTTTCGACTTATCTTTCCTGAGAACAAAGATATACTTTCCTTGCTCTTGAGCAGAAATTCATACAAAGATGAAAGAAATGCCAAGAATTGTTAATAAACAAATTTGTGGAGTAAATTATAAACAGAAATAAGTTTTCCAGTTCTGGTGGGAATATTTTCTAGCTCTAAAAAAGGCCTCCAAACTCCAATTAGGTGTAACCAATTAGGATAATCTTTGATTTATTTAGGTCAGGACTCAACATTTTTGCCGCTTAAGTAGCATCAGAATGATGTACTCCCTTCTGCAGGGGACCGGTGACTGGAGCAAATTGTACTGCCACCAGCCAGACCATATGGCTCTGCTGCACCCTGCAAGGAAGGGGATGGTGCCAGACAGTGCCCTGAGACCATGTTTGGAGCTGTGACAGTCTCCCCACCACCTGCAGAACTCAGGGTTGGGGCATGTGGTGCCAATAAAGGAGACCAGCAAGCATAGGGGGTACAATTCATGCCCCTGATGCCTTCCTTACTCCAACAAAGAGGCACATTCTTCTTCTTTTTACATATAGCACTAAAAGCAATGAACTATATATAAACATGTAACGAGAATATTAGCATGAATTTCTGCTTATTTAAAAGATAAGAAATTGGGCTGAGCTTATTGGAATTTGTCACTCTAAACTCGTGGTCTCATTTTCACATTCTGGCAGTGAGACAAATGTCACACATGTATGACTGTGGAAGAGTGGGACATTACGAAGCTGATTGAAAGCCTTGAATCAAAACTCACAGCTGAGATCCTTTTTCTTTTCTTTCAGTAAATAAATACAATGTCAAATTTTTGTGTGCAAGCAATGACATTTATGACTAAAATGCAACTTCACAGCAAATAAAGAATTTAACATTATGAAGTTTGATGGTGACTTATTTCTCAACAAACTTTAAAACAATACCAGGAAAGCATGGATTTATTTTTGCTTCCTCGAGAGGTTTCCTAAAGTGCATGATTAAACATATTTTTGTTATCACAACATGTTTCTGATTTCACACCAAATCACGTGAAATGTGAAGTTTCATATGGCTCAGAATCACAACCAAGTTAAAGGCTGCCAATATTTGACTGAAACACTGCACTGTGACAATAGCAGTTGATCCTGATATGCAAGTGAAACTGGTCACAGTGACTCACAGAAGTAGGTGATTTATTTCACAGGGAAAAACGTGGTTTAAAAAAAAAAAAGTTTGGATTGAGCAGCCTTCCTTGAAGAAGGATTTAATTGAAGGGTAGAAAGAAAAAAAGCAGCGTTAAGCTGTATTTCCCTTATCATCAGCTTCTACATTAGAAAGCTAAGCAGCTGCAGTTTAAAATGAAAATTCTGATAAAATAACAGATTGCTCTCAAGATGCTTTGTTTCCCTTCTTTTTCCTCTGCTGCGTCCCCCAAAGAGGCTCACCAACACAGGTACAGAAGCAAGGGTAGCACCAAGGGCCTGCTGTGCGTGCTGTACTGGTTGTACTCGGCCCCACAGGCCATGGAACCCTGCCTACAGATCGGACAAAAAAGCACCGTGCCAAGTGCCAACCAGCAGCTCCCTGTCAGCCAAAGGCTTCAGCAGTTCCATTTCTTCTTCACCTTTCTGAAGTTCAGCAAGGGAAGAATCACCTCAAGGGGAATATTATTTTGTAGCAGTATTTCCATTAGCTCAAACATGACTGATGTTGCTGTCATCGATTACATTGACAAGAGTGGGTGAAAGCTTATAAATGAAATTCACATTTTAAAATCTACAAATATTTACTTTCTCTGTGGCAATAGAAACAGGGAAGAGATGTAGCAAAAACATATGTTAAGTTGTTAAAACTGTTCAGGCTTAAAGAGATATCTATGTGCCAAGATTTGATATCTTAAAGAATAACTATTATTCTATGCTAAAGACCTAGAAGAAATGGTCTGAAAAGAGAGACATCTGCTAGGAATTATCTGAATAGAAATAAATGACTAATGATATAAAGCTAAGGAGACAGATGGCCCACACTTCAGAAGCTAGCTTGAGAGGTGGAATGAGCTCGAGCTGTTCTTCAGGGCAAGGCTGGGAGAATGGCATGCTAGGAAGCTGTTCATATTTGCTTGAAAGGTTTTAGTAACTTTTTCTTTGTAAAACTTCTACTTATTTTTAGAGTACTGTCTGTCATCCTAACATTTACTTGCTCCCAATACAATCAGATGATGCCAAAGAAGAATGAAAAGGTTACTATATATCCAAAGAAAAAAGGTGATGCTGGAATCAAATTTACTTCTTAAAATACACATGAGAGTGAAAATATCTGACGTAGATAAACTAGCAAAATAGAAATCTGTAGGTGAGGAAGAGTGAAGTCTCTAAAATGTTATGGGAGAACCTTAAAAAAGTGGCATATTAGTGTTTCTTCCGTAAGATGCTGCTCAAAATTTTCTTAAAGAACAGTAAATTGAAATGTACTTGAATGAGCACAGTGTTGGAGCTACATTAGAGAACTTACTCCTGAAGTGACACTGAACTTCAGAGATGAAAACTACCAAACTAGTTAAATTTCTTCAAGGCAGTCACATTCTTTAGATAGGATCACACTGCAAACATCACCAATCAAAATTAAATGATTTGACCTTCATTTAGCTGGAAAAAATGAATAAATAAAAGAATTATGAAATCTATGCAAAGAAGGAAAAAGTTTATTTCTCCTTCATAGCTCAAATAGTAATTAATATTGTGTTCTTTGAGATCCAAAACTGACATTTAAAAAGCCAGGAATGTTTGCTAATGCAACTCATGGGAAGGGAAGCAATGTCTTTTCTAATAAAATAGATTTTATCACATCCTGTAAATAAGGCAGAGTTGAAGTTCAGTTTTCCCCAACAGAAAGTTAAAATCTATGTGAGCATATTCAATACAAATAATAATAATAATAAAATATATCCTGTTTTAGTCTTTGAAGTAATTATCATTATTTGCAAACATGGGAACCACTGCCCAGAAATAAACATCCAATTTAAGATCTTTTGTTCCTGAACTCTGGCTGGTGTGAAAAGGATAAGTGGTCTCATAAGGGGGGAATAAATAATAATAATAATAAATAAAAGAGGAGGAGAAAAAAGAAAAAGAAAATCTTGCAAACCCTCAGTCTTCATAATTTAAGAAAGAAAAACAAATACCATCTGACAGCAACCCTTTATGACAAAGAGATGCATTAAGCAGAATATTTTTCTGACAACATGCAGTGCTGACTGTTAGCACTGCTCTGTGATACATGGGTAGACTGGAGACCTCACAGTCACTCACACTGAAGAAGCATTAGTGATGTATATTGAGTGACTAGTTCTCCTCTGCAATATATTACTACCTGCCTTCCTTCCATTCCACTAAAAAGGCTTTATTATAAAGCTGAAGAACCATTTCTTTTGTTGTCAAGACAAATACTGACCACATCAGCAAATAAAAGGCTGGAGTTTTTTGGAGGTATCAGCTTGAAACCAGCTGTACTTATCAAGGAGGATATGAACATATGTAGTAGAATGCATTGTCTTCTCATTTATTCACAAACTAACTCACTAGGTGTTTGTCACAATCTACACTAAGAACATCAGTATTTAACTCCTTTTTGGGATGATTCCTAGAGAAAAAGTAGAATACCAAGCAGCAGCAGCAAATGGCCTTTGAAATGCAAGTGTATGCATTTATATAGTAGTAGCTGTCAAGACAAGAAAGCTGATCTCACATCAAAAGCATTCCCAGACAAACTAACTGGAGTTGTGGGAAAAACAAAACAAAACAAGCAAAAAAAGCCAAACAACAAAACCCCACGACTCCTACCCCTGGTGGCTTCCTTTCTCCTGTTACAAATAATTAAAGAAATGGAACACAGCAACAACATGGCCATTTAACTTAACAGGGAAGAAAAGTGTCTCTCCCTCTCATGATTCACGGTGCTGGCTTTACAAATTTGGCTCTGCTTCAGATGATATACTAGGCAGCTGTAAATAGCAGTCCCTGTTATCTGGACAGGTCCATATCAGCTCTATTTAATAAAGCAAGAGCTGTGGTTACTTTCTGCCTCTGATTTGTGCGCTTTCTTTCTCCCCAGAGAACTCTGAGGTGCGATGCTTTCTTTATCTGGAAGCACTCCAGAGCAGTTGCCTACCATTTGTTCAGACTTTGGTTTTGAGCGTGCCCCAAGGTGGTTGGGTGGTAGGACTAGAAGTACGTCCAAACTCCAATAACTCCACTCTAATTAATTAGGGATTTTAAGGAACAAAAGGGATGCTTTACTTTTAATGTGTTTATTGAAACAGCTGCCTTCTCAGACAGTTGTCTTGTAGGAAATCCTGGGCTAGGATCCTGTGCCCTTTCAGCTGCCAGAACTGACATTTCAGCTCCTCTCCTGCCCCGCAAAACTAATCTAATTAGGTTCTGTTCATGTGCCACCGTTTTGAGGGAATTTTTACCGCATTTTCAGTGATAAAACATTTAACAGCGTTAGGGAACACTGAGGTAAGGATTCAAATAAGAATAATCATTAAAGCTGCTTGAACTCATACATGCAGCTTATGAATAAATGTGGTGAAACAGTGAGAAACAAGTAGAGCACCTGTTTCTGAATCATAAATGAGGAAAGCTTGGAGAGTTGCAGCTCCCTAAGTCATGGTGCCGATGCTGTACATTTTCATTCCCCAGGCAAACAAATATGACCTCATTGATTTACTGTCATGAAGGCATTATCTTTAATCACGCGATCAAATACAGAGGACAAAAAACTACTTTTTCCAGAAGGAAAAAATAAATAAATACCCAAATTTTTAGAAAGAGCTTAAGTTCAGAAGTCCTCTATAAAACCTTACATGCTGTTTTGTGCTCCCCTTGTCCCCCCAGCAAACAAAGATATGTATACTTTCCTAACTTAATTGGTTATGCTTTTAGTCTGTATAGTGTAGACTTAAGCTGGAAATAGAATCAAAACCTGCCAAACTGTTGCTGCCTTTCTATCAGATGCCCAACTACAAATGCTCTCTCAGGCCTTGTAGCCTAATCCCCAACTTGCTATGGCCCTGCTCCTCCTCACTCTACTATCCTATCTTCAAGACTTTGCTAAAGAATCCCCTCTCCTAGTCTGGACAACTGTGTCTTTTGGTCCCAGGTAGGACACACTTCAGATGCTACAGGCTGTTTCCTGCACCTGGAAGGGTTGTTTCCTGCTGTCTCTTGCTTTCATCTCTTTCACAAAAGCTTTCCGTACACAAGCAACAGAGCACTGATATGATTCCACTCTTGACAATATTCACAGTACAAGGATAATATCTCCATACAGATATCTTCTCAAAATTCATATCTAACATTTCACATTGAAACAGCTTCTCCTAGTCCCACAAGGCACAGGCTGGCCATGGCTATAGGGATGGAAAACCCCTTGCAGTTTCTCACACAGAATGAAGACGACTACAAGTTTCTAAGAACTATACCTTTCCAGAAAAATTGCTGCTTTTAATTAAACAAACCAGTGCCATTTGCATGTAAGAATATACTAAAAGAGTTTGGGCTGCACAGCTGGTATTACTGCACTTGTAGGTGCCTGTCACGAAGTTGGAGAACTCACACTAGATCCACTCTCCCACAACAACCTTCCTGGCTTAGACAACATCTGCAAACTGCCTTATGTGGTTAGGTATCAGTGCAGGAGCACTGACGTTGTTTAACTAAAAGCAACAAAAAAAAGCTTGACTAGTAACTAATGAAATACACTCAGCATTAATAACTTCAGTTGGTCAATGGCTTATCACTGTTCTTACCACATAATATAATCCAGTGACTGAAAAATACACCTCAGAAATGATCATTCTTAAACAGCTATAGGGTGTTAACAGGGAGGCTGTCATTTCTAAGCTAAGTCCTTTGACTTTCCAATGTTCAGCATTTGAAAAAAATTAACAATGCAGAATTCAGCTGCAAAACTGCATACACTGTGAGCAGGCTGTATCACTGCACTATCTTCCTGGAGGCTAATCACTTTATAATGAGTTTAGTGAAAAGTACCTATGCAATAAGTTGTAGCTGACAGCAGCCCAAGGGAACCTCTAAGTGCTAAAAATTAGCTGCTGAGGGATGTTGAATCTCATCTTTTTGAAGACAGAAAACAGATTTCTCTCTAAAATACAGGCAGTTTAAAAGTAGACATAAATCAAACAGATGGTAAAAAATTTGTTTTGCTATGGGCTTTATCCTGTTTTTATTCTTTCATCCTTATGAGGTAACAGATACTTTAAAAAGAGAGTAAGATTAGTCATCCTGCTAGAGATCCAATTATACCCATTTGTGACACTGTGTATTCTCAATTCAAAACAGACTTTTTTTTTTTTTCTTCTTCTGTGGTGAACTACACAGCAAAACAGAAGCCTCACTTCTATGAGAACAGAAACCCAGAGGACCCAACTCATCCCAAACCCAAACCAGATAGAGCGGAATCACATCTGTCCCCATGCTAACCCAGGAAGAAGACCCCTCTATGGCATTGTATACTGCTAGGGCATCAAGAACAGTGATTATCATTATCTAGCATATTACACAAATCTCACTTATCTATGATTCAGAAAACAAACACCTTTATGTTATGGTGCATAATGCTAGGGAGAAGTTCAGCTCTTTGAAATTCAGAGCTTTGAGCCATAGGAAACTAAGAAGAAAACAATTCTGAGCTACGGAACTGGTAAGATAAGCAGATACAGAATCTCTGAACTACATTAAATATCAATTTTGCAACTGAGATCACTGTAGTGATGGGCAGTGCACCTACATTTGCCAGTAGCTTTTCTGGGTGATATGGTAACTGTTCACAGGTATGTTAGGTATGTGTTGTAATCCATACCCTAATCTAGAGATATTATAGTACACGTTCTGGAAATTTAACTAATAAAAATTAATGCTATTCAATATAGTACTCTTCAGATTTCTCCAACATTAAAATGGAAAAAGCTATAGGAAACAAATTCCTTGCCTATTAGAGCATTTACGATAAATACTGTATGCAGTTCCATCCTAGCTTTCATAAATAAATGCACGTATCGACTCAGAGACCTGCATTTCCTAATCTATTATCAATAAGAATGGCACTTATTAACCACATCTGCTCAGAGTTTTCGTATATAAATCTAAACTAAAGCATGTAGTATATTTAACTTAAAGAATCAGATAGTGAGCTACTTGAATGTTAATTGACACATAAAGACTCCATAAATCTACAAAACAGTATGAATATATCTCAATAACCAGTCCCAGCTCTTTACAAACTAGTATAAAACTTCTGTACTTTGACATACTGTAATCATACTTGATTTACAGTTATATAGATAACTGTAATCCTAACCAGTGTATCCACTTTCTTTCATGATTCATACCCATTTATTATACTTCAAGCTGAACTCTTAGTGAAATATTTACAAAATACAAACCCATAAGTATTAGAACAATTTCTTCTTTTATAGTGTATCATAGTTTTCAAATGGTAAATAAAAATACTTCCATTTTGCACTAAATTTATTACCTTCTAAAACTATTGAGAGTACAAGCAACTCAACCTGAATTTTAATACTTATGAATGAGTGACTTGGAATTAATTCAAGCTTATTTTCATCTCACAAACCCTGCTGAGATATGAAAAATATGATTTTACAATTTACCCCATTAATTTTTCTCTTTTTCTTTATTTATGGTTTTCAGTGAGATCTGAAGATGTATTTTCAGAGGCATATGAAACCTTTAAAAAAGCCTGACAACAGCTTAGTTTTCAGACCCAGAGCATTCAAGATAAGCTTCAAATATGAAATGCTGGCTGCTTATCTCAATTGGAATCCACATCCAAACCGTTTCAAGTGAGTCATTATATCTTGCAGTCTTTAGGTTGCTCTAGCAATCGGCAGTACAGACTTCATTTGGAAATGGGATGAAATTCATAATTCAATTACAAGGATGGCTGCCTAATCCATTGAATAAAATGGACATAAAAGGTAAAATAAACAAAATTTCCACCTTATTGAGATTACTTAAAAGAGGTAAATTCAGTCAGTTCACCTACAAATAGTGGCTGAAAATTTAGATACTCATTGCCTAAGTCCAGATTTAATTGCAGCATAAATTCAGTTTAAGCAGAATACACTGAGTTACAAGTACGCTGTAGTAACTGAAAACATCACCCATTAGGGCTTCAGAGTTAATTCTAATATGCAGAGAAATCATGCTTAAATAATGAGTAGTATTCAACTTAAAAGCATATAAATACAATAAGTAGAATTCTGCCATCAAATAACAGTACCTAAAATTTCCTTTATTTATTTGTTTGTTTTAACAACTTAAAGCAATAATTAGGGCTGAAAATATTGATCCCTAGAAATAATACAACATTTAAAATCTAGCAAGATACAGTAACGCTAACTAAATAAGCGTAAATTAAATCTGACAAGTAGAAAGATAATTCCTATTAACGTTTGAACGAAGGGCAAATAGTGGGTAAATAATAGCAAAACTAATTTAGTAATGAAGGAAGAACTGCATTTATAGGAAAACTGCTATGATCTTATTACAGACAAGTAAAGCAGTTTAATTTCTATTTAGTACTTTCAAATTCCATTCACCATGCTTGATGAGTGTTTTACAAACTTGCTGAACTTCATTCTGAGGAAGGCAAATATATATACCCACAGCGCACTTGACTTTTCAAGTTCACGAGCTGTTGAAGTCTAATGGCACACCTCAGATTCTGTCTGATGCCCCCGTATTAAAGAAGATATTTGTTTCTAATCTACAGATATGGGATTCACTTTTGCGTTTAACTTCTGCTTCTGGTCTGCCACACAGAAGTGCAGAGACTATCAGGCTGAGTGCTGGGTCTGATGGCACTCTTGATACAGTGTTCCAAAGCAGAGTGAAATCTGTCTTCATGCATAAACTTAGAAAAGAAAAATTTATCCTAAAACTTTGTATCAAACTCCTCTTGATTTATTAGTGTTGATGTGCATTTGTCAAAATTGCTGTTGTGCAGCAAATGCATGTTTTAAATTATCTGCAAGAAGGAAAAACATTCTCACTAGCCAAATGAAACTTTTTGCTCCATGGAGCACGTTCCCCTCCTGAAGCTCCTCTGGGTGCTGTTTTCTGTCCCTTTCACTCCCAAATTCTTATTTTTTGATCCTGGACAACTTGGAGACACAGCACCATAGACCAATAAACCCTTTTACTTGGCTGCATTTGCACCAGTCAGGAAAATTCAGGTTTTCTCCAATCCATTTGTTTCATTCTTCTCACAACTCTACCAGAAAATTACTTTAGTAAAACAGAGGCTAGTAACAGTGTGTGTATGGTCCTTGACCTTAGAGGTATAAATCTCTTCCTTCTGACACAGAGGAAAAAATCCAATCCTTGCCTTATAACCTTGGTGGAAACCATTGTTCTCCTTCAATATCAATTCTTGTTCTTAAATTAACAACATCCCTAAACTTGATGAGAGAAGGAACCAGTTGGGCAAACTGACTTTTGCTTATTAAAAGCATTACCATAAACCCATACCACTTAATCTGATATAGACTCAAGAAGATTAAAGAAATACATCAGTTTTTATTTTGCTTTCTTACTGTTAATGCAACCATCAATACTGTATTTAATTTTACAGTCTAGATATAGGATAGACTGAAATGGGTGTAAACAAAAGCAACTGCTTTGTCACAGTCTTGAAAGCAAGCCAAATCCCTACATGATCAAAATGACTTGGGGAAAGTAGTTCCTTCATGAGATACACAGGGGTTTTCTGAAAATGCTCACACTTTCTAAAGGGAAAATATTTCTATAATCTGTGCTAAAATGAAATCTGGAATGAGAAAAGGAGAAGCAACAAACAACAATGTACTACAAAACCACAACCAATGTGACTTTCTGCTGTCAGGAAACGTCATAAAAAAACCCAAGATATTTTCTGAACAAGCTCAAGAATTTGGAGAAATAGCCAAACATTTGAATATATGTTTTAACTAAATCAAAAGCATGCATGTAGAGGGATGAGCAACATTAACCAATCTGGAGAAGAGAAATCCTGGTATTGCATTAGAATTCCAGCAATCATCACAAATTTTCACATGAATTACAGTTTCAGGGAGCATATATGTTGTTAAGCTTTTGTTGTTGCTGTTCACTTTTTTTTTTCTTTGCGATATAGGGATGTAGCCTGATTCAAGGTGCCAAAGTGTGGGGGCCAAGGGGCAGTAATAATAGAAAAAACCTACACCACAATTAGCAGACAAAAGCATTAGCATTTTCCATTGCTGTTTGCAAGTGGAAGAGTCTGAACAAATGATTACTTCATGTGCCACAGAATAGGTAGATTTATTAACTGGTAAATGCAATGCTCCATAAATGCATTCTCTCCAAAGAATATTTCCTGGCATCTGTCACCACATGAACATAATCTATAAATTTCTCCAAGGTTAAACAGAAGGGACAAAACCCACTGTTATAATTACAACTCAAAGATATTAAAATACACTATTCACTTCATGAATAAATACATATGGAGAATCACACCGTTGTATTTGCTGCTGGAATAGCTGCTCCCAGGAGTGAGATAATAACTAGGAAGAAACAGAGACTTGCGCTCTCAGCAAAAATGGAAAAGTTTATGTACTGAAAAACTGTTACATAGATGCATATCTTTTTATAGGAAAGCAATGAACAAACAGGTCAACATGTCTGAGCATCTAACCACCTCCCTCAGGACCCAACGAGCAAGGCACTGGTGGCAGAGCAACCTTTTTTTGTTGTTGTTGTTGTTTTTTCAATGGCACATAAGCTCTGGCACAGAGCTAAAATACTGCAAGCATTTGAATGTTAAAAGGTCAGTAGAAGATCTGTCTTGCCACGGGGCCATTTCTGAATTGTACCAAGTTCCCTCTGAAAGAAGCTATGAAAACTGTGATTTCCTCATTTACAAACACTGCTAGAAAAGACAAAGTGCTAATATATCCAGCTCCCTGATGCAATGCTTGAGAAGTCTGCAAAATAAGAAGGGTGCTCAAAAGGATACAGGCATAACAGAAGAGCACTCTGTAAAAAGTCAGCTGCTATCATTCAATTTAGATTTCATGGAGCCGGTTTATTAGCTATCTGCATATAAATGTTATATCCCTTACTGAGTCTCTAGCATCAAAATCCCCTCTGTTGGTGTGTGAATGAGCGATGGATGGTCTGTAGAACTTCTCATCTAATATTTATAAGTTATAACAACTTTAATACAGAAATCTCCATCTTTCAAGCAGTGTAGTTTATGGGCACCGCTGGACATGCAAGTACTGAATGTCTCCATCTTCAGTAAGCACAAAAATGACAGTATGAATTTATTCTTAAAGACAATTTCTCAGAAGATAGACAATTGAATTGGAATTCTTTCATAGATAAATGAACAGAAAAAAATCACATGAGTTCCAATACTGGTATTGTACTCCTGAAACTAAAATTGAATTCTTTTTCCAATATTTTACCAAAAGAGACTTCAAACTTACAATGTAACATCCTGTAGAGATTATGTTCCCAATACCTGGACTGACACAATTCACTCAAGTTAGCAGCCTTGCTGCTCTAAAAGTGTTTGTTAAAGGAAAAGAAAGCAGAATGCTTTTTTAATCCAAACAAGAACATCCTTACGTTACAGAATAAAAATGTTGGTTTTTCTTCTTTGTTTGTTTTTTAATTTAATATCTAGAAATTCTTATATCACACTGCTTTGTTGACTTATGAAAAAATGTCCTCTGCATTCTCCTTCCTAATGCCTACTTATGCCATGCTAAATGGGCTTATTGTTCATCACTTTCAAGAAGTAATAACAAGCTAGCATCAGTGCCTTCTCTTCATTGCTCTAAGCTCTGTATTAAAAAACAAGGTCTTTAAAATAAATTGAACAATTACCCTTTTGTCTGTCTGTGGCTCTGCTCAGCCACAAAATCATTCATTAACAAACTAAACCATTGAAAAACAAAATCGTAGCCTTCTTTTGTCTTCCAGCTCCAGGAGACAGAGATTTCATCTTCCTAAATCACAAGTACCCTTCTCTGCAAAATGTTTTAAGCCAGTCTTTCCTTACACCGCTTTTTGCACAAGGTCTCTTCACCTTTCTATTACCTTCTCTAGAGCTATGAGTAAGTAAAAGACCTGCTTTGTGTAAGCACTGAATTAAATGCATAGGCTACATTTTGTAAACGTGGAATCATTTACAGTATTTAATGCTTCTGAAGCCACTTCAGCTGCGAGTATGCATTCAAACTCTTGTGAACCACTCCTGAGAGCCCCACTCATTATTTACTTGTTACCATCTATTCTGCATTCAAATGCGGAATCAAAACACTAAAAATGATTGTATCAACATAGAGAAGATTCCATTCACACGCTTTCCATAATAAAGAAACAAATGAACAGGCCTGGAAATTGTTTAAGAGATGGAGAAAACTAGTAATGAGCACTTCAATTCTTTAGTTAAAAGAAGGTTAAAATCTGTGAATTGAGCTTGGATCAACCTCTTAGTTTAAAATATTTGATATAAGAAGGGGTGGACTTGTTTGGAACAAGAGAGAAATGGTCAAGGAATAGCAATGTACAAGCAGATTTGAGCTGATGTGTCATTTATCCTTATGAAAAGGGGGGCTGAGATGCAAATTTACAAAACATGCGTGCAAAAAATATCAATTAGTTGTTAGAATTTGGGCCTGGAGTTATTACTTTATTCTATGAAGAGATAATACAAATGAAGCAGAATTAAGAACTCTGTTTCAGACTGATTTTAATGTAAAATTTCAAAGACACATAGTATTAAAGCAGCATTTGTAAATATTATTATTGTTCCACTGTTATTACAATTCTTTTGCAATATTTCAAAAGCAAAATTGAAGATTATCCTAGCTGCTTTGTTATCACTTATAATTGGTTTAGGATGATTTGATTATTTTTACAGCTATCTGCTTACATGCAAAACAATTATTCTATATTCTACAAAACTACTTAGCTCCAAAGCAGAACAAAAAGGCATAATGTGTGCATGCAGACATTCTCTACATGCCTTCTCCCAACATTCTATTCACATCCCACTGACCTCTTCCTTCTTGCCCTCAGGAAACCAAACACCCTGTGGCTGTCCAGATCACCTTTCATGGTTGCTACTCTTTTGTCACTGTTCAGTATCTGAGTGAGGGACAAAACACTATGAAGCATTAGCTGATAGAAATGATCTTGCAAGCTCGAAGTTCAAGCATTCCACAAAACTGACATGGAGCAACAATGCTAAAGTAATTAAATTACGCTTTAGCACACTTCAAGCACGAGAGCGATGCTGGATTATTTCAACTTCTAAATAATAAAGAGTGAAGAAAATATGCTTTGAAAACACAAGAATGAGCAACATTGGTACTTACTGCTTTTGTTTGCCAATTTTAAACTGTTTTTATTTAGTTATTGTCAATTTATCAACCATTTCTGTATTACCCATACCTATAACATAAACCTATAGGAATAAAAAAAGAAATGCTTGAGAAATCACTGTCCGACAATTACAACCTCACTGACTTTACTCTGCGCCAAAGCCACTGAAGTTGACCACTGAAGTTAGAGATCTGTGAGAAAGCCTGTTTGCATCTCAGCTACTTTGTCTTGATTATACACAAAAACACTTTGCCAGACTCCATGCAACATAGAAATACCACTGGAAGAACTAAGGAACCTTTAAATTTTCTATGCTTTTGTTTAAAATAACATAATTGAATGGACTGGAATGGACTGCCCAAGGAGGTGGTGGAGTCACTGACCCTGGGGGTTTTCAAGGAAAGACTGGATGTTGTGTTGAGGGACATGGTTTAGTAGGAGCTATTAGTAATAGGTGAACGGTTGGACTGGATGATCTTTTAGGTCTTTTCCAACCTTGGTGATTCTATGATTCTATAACATAATTATACAAATGGTGCTCAGGTCAGGTATTACTAATCATGCTTTCTCTGAGTGACAAGTGCTCAAACTCATGTTGGATTCCAGCATTCCAAATGAGTTAACAGCTATAAGAAAGTATGCTAGAATTAGGTTTAATTGAAACCTGTAGCAACAATGGAAGTTAATACAGCAGAAACACATTAAAAAATGAAACAAAAACTTCAAAGTTGCTGCTTTCAAAAATATGCAGTCTATTGACCTTAAGCAGATTTTTATAGGGTTACTCTTTCACCCTTAAAATTGATCAGCATTTATTTATGAGAAAGGTCAGTAAAACAATTGCTTTAAGCTACATTCCTAATGTAGCCCTTGCTTCTGTTTAAATACATATATAGATCAAGGAGCTTTTTTAAAATTCCATTATCTATTTAATTTATGAAAATAAATTGCCTCTGACATGACCTGATAGATAACATCTTTCACTTCATAGCAATTGCAGCAGGAAAAAAACAGGAAAGACAGACATCCTCTGGGTTGGGACAAAGACACAGGAACTGAAATCTGAGAAAAAGCCAGGATTTCCAGGGCGACTTTGGACAGCTTCCATGTCAACACAGTTCAATTCTGTAATAATTTCTCTTCTCATCTCTATAAAAACAACACGTTCCTGAAGCAAGTCCCTTCACTCTAAGGATTGCTGCTTTGTTAAAAAGCATCATCCCAATGTACATAAAAATATTATTTAGGTATAAGGTGCCATTTCACAAATCTTGACTGAAAAATCTAGATAGAAATATATATATTTTTTTTCCTTCTAAGAACGCAGCAGAAAGAATGCATCTTTCCACTAAGTTCTATGACCTTAAGACATGTACTCTTGGAAATATTAGGACAAAGGTACCTGGATCCTACCTCTATATTTAAGTGTTTATACCAGGTTTTTCTTCACTCTAAATTTTTCAGACTGATGGTGCCTTCATAAAACGTGGCATTTACGAGATGTCACTCTCCTCCCTACCAGCCTCTTTTAGGCCATCAAGACAGAAGTTATTCTAAAGCTTGCATTAATACCGTCCTTCCTAGATATAATCAAGTGTGCTATGGTCTGCATATGCCATATAAGTAAGTTTTAGGAGAAATTCAGCAAACTGTAGCATTGCAAACCACATTCCTCAGCCTATCAGATTTGCCTTCACAGTCTTGTCTTTCAAGGAGATTTTAGAGAGATGTTTGCTGCACTCCTCATCATCTTGGTAAGTTCATGCTTTCAGAAGAAATCAGCTTAAAATTAGTTAAAAACATCGCGCTTGTACTCACTCCCTATTCTATCTCCAATACCTATTAGTAATTACATGCTTTTGTCTACTGCCTTTTCACCCTTTTGATTAGAACAGCATTTGCTGCAGCCTAGAGGCCTTTCCCTGCTCATACAGTCTTCTCATTGGGTACACGCAGAAGAAGCCCAACACCAAGACATCCTGTCTTTTGTTCCGTACCAGAGCTGCAGAGCAAACAGTTTGCCTAAAAAAAGTCTGCTTTCAGAAGAGTTTTCTTTCGTATTTACTTTTAATCAACAGGGGAAATTACACAAGTGCATTCAATAGCTTTGCTGCACTGTCATTTGTTTAAAAGCAGTTAAACAAAAATCACAGAAAACATTTCCTGTCTCAAAATCACTTATTTTATATCTAAAATAGACCAGTCATAAACAACAAAGTAGAAGATTATTGATTTGGATGAAAGGTGGCTGGATGGCTTAAGCCAGTTCCACAGTGAAGGGACTACCACAAAAACTAGCTGCACGGAGGAAACAAAACTTGAAGACAGCAATTGGAAGCACAGTAATGATACTCTAGTCAGAGCTTCTCTGGTCTAAGAGTTTTGTTAAGGAGATTTTGATCATTCTGTTCGAAGGATGAAAATTATCTCTTCTCTTTGAAGGACAATCAACAGATATGCAAAACACACCACACACAGAAGCTGTTTTACTGGATTCTGGGAGATTAGCTGTGCCAATATTATCTATGCCAATACAAATAACTCAGACATTAAATATTTACAGGAAATGAGCTTGTAACTGCAATTAAACTGTTTTTTGATATTCATTCAGTTTCTCCACATACCAGCCAGCACTGATACCTGACACTTGTCTCCCTGGGGACTAAAATCCTTTAATAACTTGGGTTTAATTTTTTGAAACCAAAGGATAAAAAAATTGGTGTTTAGTGTGCCTCATGGTGACCGAATACAATACAACTACTTTCTGATGAAGAAGGCTGCTTGATTAAGAGCAGGGGTGCAGGTAGATGACTAAAAGGATGTTGCAGCCTGTAGTCATAATCCCCTGGGTGTTTCTCATGCGAATAAATGAGTTGTATCATCATTCTTTTATTTGAATAATCCCTCCTTGGAAAAAAAAAATTCTAATCTGTTTATTGCGCAAAGCACAGAAGAAAGTGTGATAATAAGTTGAGACTATTACTTATCTATTGTAATTCACAAAACAAGAAATTAGGCAATTATGTTAATGAGATAATATTCACAGCCCAGACTTTAAAGAATTATTATGCAAATCACATCATGAATAAGGAAGGAAAGCAAAAGAAAAGTTTGTGCAGAATCAAACCACTATGCCAGAAAGCATAAACTCTACTGAACTTCAATTTGAATTAATGGAATTAAATCATGCATTTTCATCCTTTTCTAAACATGGAATACAGCATTGCTGAAACCATTCCACCATAGGTGCTAGCCTGCAGAGAGAACATGCAGGTTGCACTGAAAAACAAAGAAAAAAAAAAAACTGATAGAAGCAACTAAACCATTTTGCCATACGTTCGATCTACCTGAACCTTCCATTTTCTTCAATTCAAACTCATGCCAAAATGCTGGTGCTTTATTCAGTAGCACAACATTCCTTTCCAGTCAGATTCTGCAAACCAAACTGCAGTAAAAAACTTTCAAAAATGAGTATGGGTAGCAATGTCCAACAAATAAAAAGCCACACATGAGAATAGGTACACATATGTTCAAATGACTCTGCGATAGAAGGGATAACCAATTAACCAATCTCAGAAAAAAAAAAGAATGCACGATGAGGAGCTGAGCCCAGGACTGTGAAATGAGCACAGCAGGATAATTTCAAGTTACTTTGCTGGCACTCCTGGTGAGCTGGATCATGCCTCCTCATTTCCCTCCTCCTCTAACTGTCCTCCCTCCAGAGGCCAGGGAATCCCCTCATATAAGAGAGCTCAAGTGCTTTCACAGAAAATCAGATCTCTGAAATCCTCAGATTTGTGTAA
This sequence comes from Excalfactoria chinensis, assembly GCF_039878825.1. NCBI lineage: Eukaryota > Metazoa > Chordata > Aves > Galliformes > Phasianidae > Excalfactoria > Excalfactoria chinensis. The sequence continues at coordinate 71,402,345 of NC_092828.1, forward strand.
TATTCAAATAGAAATATTTTCATAATCTTTTCCCACGGGATTCTAACACACTGTCTTTTACATGGCTTAAAAGTTCAGTGACCTGATAAGAAAACTCCAATAAGTTACACCACTCAGCCAACCAACTCTAAGATGTTTGAGCTCTAAAAAGAGAATGGAAAAGTATCCTTAAACTCTGGCAATGTGACTGTGAAAAACTACATTTACTTGAAGGTGTTATTGTATAGTAAGACCAATGAAACCATGAACAAAACCACACCAGCTTCCTTTAAAACTGTAAGGTCAACACATTCATTTCTCAGTTCGTTAAACCATGATCTCTGCAGCATTGTTTAAAAGCTATGTTGATGAGCTAAGGCTAATTCTAATGGCAATGGGAGAAGAGCCAAAGAAAAGTTTGAAAGCAAGGAGCTGCATGACCTTGATCAGTGGCTTGCTCCGTCAGCAGCGGGCCAGAGCCATGGCAGAGCAAAGGCTAAGGAAAAAGCATCATGTGCCCAAAAGGATGGAAAGATGAACAATACCAAAACAATGCTATTGATTATCTCATTACTTTAGCTCTTGTCCTCCTCATCCAGCAAAAAGAAAGGTTACACCTGGGACAGCTCAGTCTTTCATGAAAGGGAAATCAAATAGGATTTACCACTTCTCTGATGTACAACTGACTTTTGTAATGAGGAGGAGGGGACTGTGATCCTGGGAAAGCTTTTCTCATTAAACTGTCAATTCTGTGTTTCTGAAAAATTGATTAAGCAAGGTATGTTGATGATCCTGTGAATTTTAACAACTTGAAGTCAATTACACCAGCATCCGAGCACAGAGTTTCGATATTGATGCTGAGACATCATCTTTTACATCTGAATGAAATAAAGTCTTGAAAACCCAGGGTCAGGAGGGAAAGTTGTGCAAGTGCAAAAGGCAGCTCCCTCTGTGTAGCTGTCATAAAACACATTGTTGTTTAAAGCATTTAACAGTAACTACAACAGATTACTTAGAAAATACGACGAAGCATCACTTCTCAGAACCTAAAATTATCATGATGGAGACACCATTTCTTCCTGCTTTAGCTAACAATCAGATTACATAAGGTGAAGGTGAAACGGAAGCCTTCGGCACAGGAAGTCTAGAGTGCTCGCTATTTTTAGCTTTTTAAGTTGCAAACGAGGCAAGCTGCAACTGTCAGGAACAGGAGTCACACATGTCCCCTTAGATCCCCACTGGAGGAGTGCAATATCTACATGCCCCTCTAAACTTAATAGCAAACCATGTGGGAACAATGCCAACAAATCAAGAAGAAAAATAAATAGATAAATAAATACACCTTATAATAGATAAACTGTCAGAATTAACCCAGGAATATAAATTTAAATGTCTTATCAGGGAGTACTTGACTTGTTGTCAGACACAAGTTCTATGAAAAAAGGAACGTTTGCACTCCATGCAAAGCTACAATCGGTAAAAGCAATGTTCTGTTTGCAAATGTGTGATTCCAGGATGGTTGGTAAAGAATGATCAATTTTATAGGTTTAATATCATTAGTTTAGAAATCATATTGCTATTACAATCACTGAGAAAAACAAATATTTTAGTGAAGCACTGCCCTTCATGAAAGAATTGCATCAAGTTAACATCAGAAAAGTTTTCTGAAGGTTGGTTTTAGTCATTTTTGGAAAGTCAGTGCTTAGGAAAATATGCTTAGCATATATATTTCCATATAATTTCAATAATTCATATAAACATGAAAGCCTAATGTTGTACTTAACTTTCTGGGGGGGAAGAGCAATACATTGGGTAATACATAGAATGTTCAAAAACAGGGCAGCAATTCTCTGCATTAATTTATTAAGATTTAGTTATCTATAAAACACTTTTTATAAACCCAAAGGACAATCAGAGCTCACTGTCAAAACGTCAGCCTTGTATCCTACACTGGCTATTACCCCAGCATTACTTCTTACCATAGGTGCCTATGCAGCTGATATTTTGCAGGCAAGAATGTACTGTTATGTCAAACACAAACCAAGATTTCCTTGACTTATTTTATTTTGCTAGGTGTGCTTAACAAAGAATGGTTACATTGCACTTTTAGTGCAAATGCATTCAGTATGTTCTACTTAACATATTGAAACAAATGGGACCAACAGTTAACACTTAATTCTCTACAGGGTTATTACTTCTGGGCCAGACTATCACAAAGGCTGAACGAAGTATCTCTTTGAGCATGACTTGAATGAACTTATTTAGTCACCTTGAGATTTAAGTTATTAACTCTGGTTTTGGAGAAAAATTAGAGAATATTTTTTCTTTCTCTTAGCACTAAGTTTATTTTACACTTCAGCTACTTTTCAAATACTTTTAATACAACCCTTGTTCAATAGCAACCATCAGTTCAGGGTCTGATTGATACCCATATGCTGACCCATGTGTCCAAACCAAAAGCAGTCTCACCATCACAAAAGATTAACAACATCAACCAAAATAACCCAGAAGAGTACTCAGTAAATTATTCTGTGCAGGCTCTGCCTCTCTGTTCTAAAACTAAGCCTAGAGAGCACTGGCCTGATTTGGTAGTTTCTTTAGACAGCATTTAACCTTAAGTACTGTGCAGTCACTGTCGGTCACCCGAAACTGCACCAGTCTTGAACTACTTGCTAAAGTAAGACAACCTAAGTGTTATTTTCACTATTCTCAGAGTTGTGCAAGAATTCCATATTATTAGTATTTCTTAAGAAGCTGTTCTTAAGCAGGGAAAACAACAACAAAAAAGTATGAACAAGTCCTACAGCTATTTATTGCAGAGTATTTTATTGCCTCAATTTAGCAGTAAACAGACAAATGGAATGAATCAATTTTAAATATGAAAAGTATGCTTAAGTATACTTAAAGATTTTACTTTATTATTACTATTATTTATACTTCAGAACTCTAGATGTTTTCATGCTCAAAATTTTAATTAAAAAATTTGAAACATTTAACATGAATCTCTTTTCTGAGTGGTTACCCTGCTCTTCTGTTATCAGCTACTTCAGATGTATCAGTTGCAAGGTCATTTTTATGTTTCTAATATACCATAACACAAAGTATAAACTAGTAAATAGTGTAAATTACTCATGGCTAACCCTAAGTCAAACTTAGGGCAAATAAACAGATATTCCAAAGTTCCTACTTACTGTACTCACATTTCCACCTTTCTCCTAGTGGAGTACTAAGTTTTCATTATTTTACTTTAGGTTTTGTACTAATACATTAAATCCTCCATAACATAGCCACACGAAACCCCATTCACCAAATCAATTAACTCATTCAATTTTTAATAGGTTAGGCCAGTGGTATATTGAAGTTTTAAATCAGTTCTAGAGGCAAATTCTATGAAGACCTACATTTTTAAGCCCCTTTTATTGGATTGTTTCACTGCTCACCTTAGGGACTTTAAAATATCAGATTAGAGCTTGTGAATTCCAGACTTCTGTTGATAAAATTGGATTCCTCAAAGTTTGACCTGTGGCAATGGTTTTGTTTTGCTTTGCTCTCTTCCCCAGCGGCAGTACTTTACAGAACAAATGAAATACACAACAGTCAGTCAGTGAATGACTGAGCGGATGCTGCACCAAATATTGTCGCAACAACACTCACATGGTAGGAAAAGGAAAAGATGACAGTTAAAAGGGACAAAAATGATTTAATGGCATTCATTTTCTCCCTCACCCGACGGATTGCCCATTGGTTCAAAAATTGATGTGAGACACATTTTGCTGATAAATCAAACTTGCCTACATTAATCTTTAAAATGAGAGCTATTCAAGCCTTTGTATACTCAAGAAAGAAAGAAAAACCAACCACCTTTCCTACCCACCCCCCCCCCCCCTTCTTTTCATTTTTTTCCTAAAGTGAAGTTTTTACATGTCTACAAACATTTCAAGCACATTTCTGAGTGTGGGTTGAACAGGGAGCAAATCGGCAAGGGTTGGATTGAGTTCAACTGTGAAGCTTAGGAAATGACATAGCATCTGCATTCCTTCTTTGTCCAGAAAACAGGGCTTCTCACTGACACGCTAAGGCTGCCCATTACAGTGATGGCACTAGGATACAATGCATTTCACACTAGGTTGAATTCCATCTTCCCATTATTCAGCATTGCTAGCAAATTATGCTTTAGCCTTAAATCATAGGCTTAGACTAACAGAGAGGGAAAGGTTATTTTCCCTCTCTACTTTCTCCCTGCATAGTTTCAGGCAGCTGTGCTGCTTTTCACGTTTATAGGTGCTCAACACAGATTCTTCGCAGCCTTTTAAAATCCCTTCCCAAAAATGCAGCATCTATTCTCTCAGAAAACTTTCCCCCATTTCATGTAAACTTAGAATATTTTTTTCCTTGTTAAATCTCTGCTGAATTCCCAATACAGAGTAGCTGTTAGATGAAGTTGATTTAGATCACAAATAAAGCACACTATTTTACCATGTGGGTAATTAAAGCTTAAAACAATTTACCTACAGGTGTGCTGAACTCCCCATCAAAGTCTCCAAATTAGCATTCAGTATCACTTAGAATCATAGAATATGTAGGGTTGGAAGGGAGTCCAAAGATCATCAAGCTCCAAATCCCCTGCCACATGCAGGGCCACCATACTACACATTTAGCACTAGACCAGGCTGTCCAGGGCCCCATCTAACCTGGCCTTGAACACCTCTGAGAACGGGGCATCCACAACCTCTCTAGACAGCCTGTTCCAGCACCTCACCGCTGTCAGTGAAGACCGTTCCCCTGATATCCAACCTAAATCTTCCCTCCCTCAATTTAAAACCATTTATTATGTAATAAGTTCTAAATCAATCAAGAATCATTTTACCCAGTGTAAGAGTCATACAGGAAGCTGCATTATATAGAACAGACCAAATTATTATTATAGGCTATTTAACCTTAATATGTGTTAATATTTAATTAGAAAAATAACACAAAAGCCCCATAAATCCCACAGTTATCGCATGGAAAAAAAATCAGCAAGTAAGCCTAAAGCAGGAAAAGTCCTATTTGTGAGAAAGCACAACAGGGAGATGGAGTATTTCATTTAAGACCAGCACCTCAGAGTCACCAAGAGCTCCCTGAAAACACTACATTTAATATGGGTGAAGACAGTAGAAGTCTAACGTAGAAAAAAAATCATCCTTGGTCTTGAGAAATAGGGGACAGCAGGTTAAGCATACCCATTGAGTTCAGCCTACATATCTCTTTCAGCACTATTAATACTGAAGTTATTAAACAGGATTATTGTCAGCGATTAATTAGCAGTGACATTCAAAATAATCAAAGAGAGGCCAAATGAATATCTGCATATTAAGGAGGTTGAAAAAAATAGCTGTTATGAATGAACAAAACAAGGTAAACTACAACATAGTCTTGGTTATTTTATAGAAAGTCACCTTAGCAAGGCAATAGAGCTGTTGATAATTCTATTTTTTTTTTTTCTTACTTAGAGTAACATCTTCCCTTCTGAAGAGTCTTTATAGAAAAAGAAAACCAGTGACTGAGAAATTTACAAGAATCATTATTTGTCAAATATAATACATCTGTTTCCTTACATGAGGTAACATCTCTAAACCATTAACAACCAAATTCTGAAGAACCAAGAGTCCTTTTTTTTTTCCCCAAGTGATTCTTGTCTTACAAACAAGAAAGCGAAGAGCGCAGCAGGGTGCATGAATGCAAAAGAAGGAAATATTATTTACTTTTTAAAATTCCCAGTATTGCATGCTCCATCAGAAATGGTAATGACATGCCACAGAGCCCTTCTTCTAGTAGCTGCTGGTGTTGCTACTAGACTACTACTATGCCAGAGTCTCGGACTCACCCTCTGACAGCTGATGTAGCTCAGGTCTCAGGCTGTAGGGAGTGCTGGAGGCACAACCCAACCCAACACTGTTGAGGAAGGCTGCATCAGAAAAGGGTGACCAGCAGGGCAGAGAGTTGTATACTCCCACTCTAATCTACTGGTTTTAAACTAACAGAGGTAGGACTTAGACTAGATATCAGTGGGAAAAATTTCATTGAGAGGGTTGTGAAGCACTGGAACAGGATGTCCAGAGCGGTTGTGGGCACCCTGTTCCTCTGTTCCTGGAGGTGTTCAAGGCCAGGCTGGATACAGCCTTGAGCAGCTTGATCACATAGTTGACAACCTTAGCTGTAGCAGAGGGCTTTGAAATTGATGACCTTGAGGTCCTTTCCAGTCCAAGCCATTCTATGAGTCTATGAATATAATGCTAGATTCCAGCAGCTTGAAGGCTGCCACTTAGTTATAAAAATGTAAGGGCATAATCCTAAATGGAGAAAACTTGTTATTACAAGTGAGTGCCAAAGCACAGCATATTTCTACTATAACTATAATATTTCTATTAGGCCACTTTATCTTTTAAAAAATTCTTCTCTTAAATTGACTCTGTCTGAATTCAGGCTAGAGTAGCCCCTATTCCTACTTACCAGGAAAATTTGGCAGCTCTATTCCTTACATTCAAAAAAACAGAGAACATAAGTATTATATATTACTAATATTAACTTTCACACTTTTTGAATATGTAAAGGCATTTATGTATTGTTTTCCAAAGTTGGGTTTTGTCTTTTTGTTTTTGGTGTATCAGCTAGACGGCAAATAAATGTTACTATCTACCGAAATTAATGTATTTTTCTCTATTGGAAAAAACAAACTTATTTTCTATTTTTCAGAACTACTGTATTCTGCAAGTATCATTCAATACAGCAAATCACTTGAATATACACTTAGAGTTAAATTGACTTTCATAAGTTTATATTTGATATTAGGCATGTACTTTACTGAATGCTGATAATGTCAGTATATTACTTTTCTGGCCCATTTTCTGTACCTCTCAGGCTTGTTATAATCACAGTTATATTTAGTCAGACATATTAGTAATGCAGCACTTGATACATAAGATGTAGTGTTATAATATCATCATAGAACATTTGTTCTATTAGATTTTGCACAGATACATATTAGGACCAACCCAACGCTCAACCCTTCATTCTCAGGAAATCAAGGGCACGAATTTATCTTGAGTTATAGGAAAAATAGCTGGGGACTCCTGCATGTCAAGTTTCTTATGTAGAAAACTGCACACAGGAGTCTTGCGTAAAAGGACTTTAGGAAAAATTAGGTTCTATTAATACAGGTGCCAATATAAGCAATAAAGAAAAGCCTCATATGTCAGATGTTCAGCTTCAGATGTTGTAAATCAGATGGTAATTCAAGAATAAATTCTGAAAACAACCGACCAGAGTGCCAGGTGGGTTATTTTCTCATTTTCTCCACCCCCACCCCCTCCCCCCTTTTTTTTCTTAAATGCTGGATTCTGCTACCATTTCCCTTTCATCATCTTCACAATGAGCCTTATCCTTACAGTTTTCCCAAGGTTTGCATTATTCAGATTCTAGTGTGCAGATCTTTGACTCCTTTTTCTTCTTTGGGCATGGTCAAGGGCTTTAATGTATTTCCTGTCATGAGGAGCCCAAAACTGAGGACATTAATGCAAATGTGACCTCACTAGAACTGAGTACAGAGGGTTGATCAACTCCTGCTCCTGCTGGCCAAGCTACTTCTGATACAAGCTATTGGTCTTCTTGACCACCTGGGCACAGTACTGGCTCACATTCAGCCAACTGGTGAGTAACACTCCAAGAACTTCAAATGCACTTTCTCGAGGGAAATGAAATTTTACAGATTTCTTCTATCTACTCTCCAATGAACAAGGAACTTTAAAAATAAAGATTGAAACTTTAGCCTGAACAGATAATACTGAGCCCTGCTTGTTTTCTATTTTGCATGCACATTACAGGATTGTAAAACTTCCTCTTTGGTGTAGTGAATGAGTCCCTTGTGATGCTCCTGACCCCCATGAAGCAAAGCTGTTCATAGTGAAGAGGCAGTAAAGAGGATGAGAAGACAGGATGGAACCTATGGAGCTTCATAGCACAACAGACAACACTTAATTACAGACAGATTTTCATTGTTTTGTTTTCTTCTCCTGTGACTGAAATACCATCTTGAAAGCAGAAATATTTGATGAGAAGATTTTCTCTCTCTTCTTCAATAACTTTCCTAAGCTTTTTTGTTTCTTTCCATGAACATGTTAACCTGAGGATCACATAATTACAACATTTTTTAATCTCTGGATGGTTTGTGGTCAGTTTTGAAGTTTTCAGAAGGTTTAAGGTTCACTGCATTCAAAGTGAAATCTCATTATTCTTGAAGTCCTCATACAGAAGACGACCACTCTGTTTTATCTCTTAAATATCAAAACTTTTTTTAAGGCAGAAGGAACAGCTTACGTAATTGGATGTAGAGACAAGAGCATCTGGAAACTCAAACAACAAAAGAGTTTCTTGCTAGAGACCACAAAAAGTGCCCAAAAGACTTTATTCCCTTACCAATTGTGAAATACTTTGAGACCCTTAGGGAGCAACTACAACGGTAAGTATTTTATCATTACCAAATTAATATTTTATATGTTTAGACAATGGAGTCACCTGTTGAATAGAAGATCATCTTTATAGAAGTGGCACCTGAATTTTTACTTACTGACATGAGCTGCTGACATTCACATTGAGAACATCTGATATTTCCTAAAAATTTGTTGCATTTCTCTTGTGGGACTCAGCATTAATAGCAGGGTGTCACTTACTTTTACCTATGTTAAAACAGAGTAACTCTTGAGTGTTGACTCTAGCTAGATTATTTTATCAAGACTTCAACAAATTCTATGGATTTGTCTATGGTCTTAACCTTAATAAAAGATGTTAGCCACTGATTTTTTCAAGCACCTTCCCAATGATTGCTGTGCACTATCACAATGCCCAACTACTTTACTACTCAACTTTCAGTACATTCTTTTATCTTAGCTTGCTCTCTAAAATAACAAATCTAACGAGAGTGATGAAGTCCAAACTTGTTAAATTACAGTTAAACAAAAATTATTTTGCATATAAAATATAGTTTCAAAGAAAATAAAACAGGATGGAAAACTTCATTGAAGCCACTATTCTCCACATTATAGCGAGTATTTACAAAATCACTTGAGCATATAAGTAAAATTCAATAAAAATGGATAAAGTTTCCCAACAAAATTTAATTCATTTATCTCTTTTGCAATGAATCGTGTGCAGAAGTTGCACAGGTCTCCAAAGTACCACACTTATAAAAACTAATTACAGCCATCCCAGACAAAGGAATGCATTAAGCACTAGTTTGTTCATCCATTCATTTACAGAGATACTTCATTATAAAAAAAAGGATCAGCAACTGGATTATAAACCAAATCCCACTTCCTTTTTTTTTTTTTTTGTAGGCTTTTGTCAGCAAGAGTCAGAAACACAAAACACTCAGCTCTTCATTTTAGAAACCACATTCTCACATGAAAAGATACTGTTTTCTTCTTCCATATTATTATTAATCCTGAGGTACATGAAGACACTATCACAACATATTTAAAGAAATATAAATCTGATTTTTAAACATAAAGATATCAGGACCAAATCGTCACCAGCACTCCTTCTGCCAGACTCAACCAATTCAGTTTTCTAAGACCTCCATGACCACAGGGAGCTGCAACTAATGGGCAGCAAATGTGTCAAGAAAAGAATGAATACAAGAGCGTACACCTAAGTAATTATCCCCAGTCAGCTGGTCACAAGCTATAACTACATCTATCCATCACACAGTGAATGTATAAACCAATGGCCATTGAAGAAAAAAAAAAAGAAAGATATTTTAAATGACACATTTTAAAATTGTCAGCCTACACTTAATTCTTGATCAACAAAAGGTAAGTGCCAGTGACACAAGAACTGAAAAACATGCACATTGTTATTTTTTAATGTTATAAATATAAGATTAAAATAGTTTGGTTTTCAATCCATTTTTTAAACAGTACAAACTAGAGCATGGAAATAATAAGTTGTGCATGAGTTATGCTATTTTTAAGGGAAATGTCTATGTGCCTTTTTAGCATAATGTTATTAGACTTATTTTAGAATTTAGTGCTGGAGAGGACAAAGAGTGCTGTTATCAGACACTATTGCCAGCAGATTACAATTGAATTGTAAACAACATCAGCCCAATTAAAACTACAGGCAATGTGTTGGTGTTGGCATGGCACAGGTATAATACAGTGCTTGCTGTCTCTAAAAGGAATATTGCAGGTTTTATGTAGATTCTCTGCTGTGCATGTCACAAGTGCATCAAAATTGCATCTAATAGGACCCTGTATGAAAAGTTCTCATTTATTTCTGGATCGAAACTATTTCTTACTTTTCCTGTGAAACAAATATCCCTTTTGCACCTGCCTGTTTACACAACAGAGTGGTACCCCTACATTTCCAAAGCCACAGCATCTACTGTAGTTCAAGGAGACACTGAATCAAAGCTAACATGGGACTTCTAGTGGATAAATTGTTTTTCAGTGGAGAATACCCTCATCTGCATGAATTATGTACTAATGAGCTAAGCAGGACTGAGACAGACTAGGGAAAAGTGAAGTGGAGTGATTTTATAATACCATCTATAGGCACCGTGGAGTAAATCAAAGCAACTTAGTTATTAATATTTCATTGATTGCAATATAAATAGTAAAAGAAAACAAACAAACAACAAGAAAAAAAAAAAAGGACAGAGTGTACTAAACTATGTAAGCCACATACTGCCTTAGCAAAAAAAGAAATAAAGGAGAAAAAAAAATGTAAATCTTAAAGTAATGAAAGACTCACTTTATACAGTCAGCTCTTGTTAAAGACACATAATGCCAAATCAGTTACTCACATGCTAGCTTTCTAGATTGCAAAAATAAAAAGGTGCCTATGGAGCAGCAGGATACTGCAGCTGCATCCCCTTCCAATGGCAGTGCCCCTCAGCTCCAAGCTGGCAGCCCTGCAACTACAGATGGAATGGGGACATTTCTATACCAATGCAGCTTGTGCTGAAGTTTCTGATTTAGCTCCTTCATTTCAGGCAGAACAACTAGTTTAGATATCTCAGCAACAGGCAAAATGACTAAAGATGCCTATGTACAAAAAAAACCAAATACACATAGAAGAACCATTAGGCTTTGTCTTCTAACTGCTGTGCAGACTTTAAGGCCCAGTCCCACCACATTCATTGTTTGAAACCAGTGACGAATCTCAGCTTGTCCAACCGTCCTTGAAGTTAGACTGAAGTGAGCACTGGAACAAGAGGCATCATTTTTCAAAATCTCAAATTGCCTTTTTCACCTTTAACAATCTCCCTGCTATTACTGCAGAGAAGATCCTGACAGGCTCTTTGCTGATGCACAGGAGGCAGCTTTTTAGTAAGCCTTTCATTCTCTGTGTTTGGATGTGTCTGAACTGCTGTGGATCCAGGAGAGAAAGAACATGTCACAGCAGGAGCAGGGGATGCATTTTGAACCCCCTCTCCAAAGGATTATATCAAAGCACGTCCTCTTCCTAGGCACCAGATTGCACCATGGAATGAACGAGAAGGAAGAGATTCCACTTTATCTGAGAGAATGAAGGACCATGGCAACAGAATGTGAATGTACACAAGCATATGGCAAGGAAATGTTGGTCATAAACTCAGTAACAGGCTATGCAGAATCTTGAGTAAAGCACAGAAGCACATTACAAGTTGTATGAACATTACCCCAATAAGTCACTTACTAGCTGGCTGCACAAGGGACATTGTAGGACTTGGTGCAACCCTTCCACTGCTGTTAGAAAAGTCTGTCTCCATTTGTCTCCAATCACAACTGAACAATACTTGACAAGACTGAAACAAGAGGTTGCCAAAAACTCAAGCTACATCGATCCTCCAGTTCCTCAGTAAACAGGCAAGTCAACTTTAAAAACAACCCTATAGTTTCTACACACTGAAAATACAGTAAAGATGAACAGCTATGGACCATATTCACCAGCTAGAAAATAAAGTTTATGTCAATTTTTTACTTAAGGTTCATCTCAAATCAATTTACAATGTCAAAACAAACAACGGAAGGGAAAAATCATTCACTAAACCTAGTGTGAAGATTGAAGTCAGAAGTTGAGTGCAGTCAGAACTACTTTTGAATGACTTCTGTAAGAGAGCCCACAGTTTTAACCATAATTTTTGGGACCATTTATCTGAGTTTTCTTTCACAACCACTCCTGTACTATTACATTACTACCTCCAGGCCTAAATTTGACTGACAGCTTAATACGTTGCATCTACATCAAAATGCTAGATATCCTTATTTCTTAGGTCTTTTGAAATACTCGAAGAGCTGTCACTGTAGGATACACATAGTACAGGAAACACTTGTACAGAAGCCTAAGCTTTACTTGTAGCAGAGTTTGACAGTACAAAACCAAATTTCTAACACATAATAACTAAGTTGGCCAGAAAATGTCTGCAGACAGACTTAAAACATTGTAGGTCATCAGTGGGCTACCGCTCTGTGCTTTTGAAACATTCATTTGGTCAGATAGAAGGAAAACAAAATCTCATATAACAAATAGATCTAACAAAAGTGAAGTACCAACTTTAAATGATAGTACTGCTAATTAGCACAACACATTCTAATTTGATACAAATTTCTCGCAATTGGTTTATATGCTATTACAGTATTTATTACTTAGGATGGACTGAGACAACTACTGCTTCTTCTTTTCTTTGCTGTGAAGAACCTCTAGGATCAGAAACTTTATGAGAACAATCACTGCCAGCCATCATAACTGCACAAGCTAATCCCTAACATACGTGATCCAAGTTTTGCTACAATGTCTATTTTACTTCTGGGGGCAGGAAGAATTTTTTCTCCTGCACTCAGAACACACTGATATTTGGCACTGATGCTATAGGATTTTATTGTTTTTTAAAAATGTTTAATCACTTTTGAAATAAATGTTGATCGTAGGGTAATTAATGGAAAATCCATATCACTAAACTAAGCCAATGTAAATCATAAACCTACATTTCTGCAAAAGCATTAGTTAAATGTGCTTCTTGCATTTATTTATTTATTTTTAAAGTCTCTCTTCAACAGCTTTCATCTCATGGAAGCATCTCCCTTGTCACTAATGGAACAGCCAGCAGAACTGGTACTTTACCGTAACAGTATAAAAAGACAGATGACAGCAAGTCTCCATTATCAGATGACAAACTAAATGAACGTTTTCCTTATTTGGAGAGAGTAACTAAGTTGGAACAGATATAAGAACCTTTCACAACTCTTCACCAATAGGAATGAACTAGCAAAGAAATGATGCAGAGGAGAGGGAAGGAAAGTGAGCAGTACTCTTTTTGTGTGAAGAACAAGGACAAGTCCCAGCGGTAAGATGAGATTTCCAAAGCTCTCAGCACTGGGATGTTGAATCAAACCAGAAAATTATACGAAGAAACACTCCGGTTTGCTCTGAAATTTTCAAACTGCAAAGCCAGGACTCAAGTTCTGTACACAAAGCTAACACAAGCTAACTTTAACTAGAGGGTCTGTGATGTAGAGTGAATCATAGAATCATAGAATTATCCAGGTTGGAAAAGACCTTGAAGATCATCAAGTCCAACCGCAGCCTAACCAGTACCCCATCTCTAAGAAAAAAAAAAAAAAACAAAAAAAACCCAAAAAAAAACCAAAAAAAAACCAAAAAAAAAAAACCAACCTCTGCTAAATCATATCCCTGAGTACCACATCCAAACGGCTCTTAAACACATCCAGGGATGGCGATTCAACCACCTCCCTGGGGAGCCCATTCCAGTACCTAACCACCCTTTCTGTAAAGAAGTTCTTCCTAATATCCAACCTAAACTTGCCCTGGCGCAACTTGAGGCCATTTCCCCTCGTCCTGTCACTTGTCACTAGTGAGAAGAGACCTGCCCCACTCTCACTGTAAGAACTTTTCAGGTACTGGAAGACGGCAATAAGGTCTCCCCTCAGTCTCCTCTTCCTCAGGCTAAACAGCCCCAGCTTCCTTAGCCTCTCCTCATAGGGCTGATTCTCCAAGCCCTTCACGAGCCTCGTTGCCCTTCTCTGGACCTGCTCCAGTACCTCCATATCTTTCTTGTGCTGAGGTGCCCAAAACTGGACACAGTACTCGAGGTGAGGCCTCACCAATGCCGAGTACAGGGGCAGGATGACTTCCTTAGTCCTGCTCAGCACACCATTCTTGATACAAGCCAGGATGCCGTTGGCCTTCTTGGCCACCCGGGCACACTGTTGGCTCATGTTCAGCCGTGCATCAATCAGTACCCCCAGGTCCATTTCCTCCACACAGTCCTCCAGCCACTCCGCCCCAAGCCTATAGCGCTGCCTGGGGTTGTTGTGGCCGAAGTGCAGGACTCGGCATTTGGCCTTGTTAAACCTCATTCCATTGGCTTCAGCCCAGCTCTCCAGCCTGTCCAGATCCCTCTGTAGGGCCTCGCTACCCCCAGGCAGATCCACACTCCCAGCCAATTTAGTGTCATCTGCGAACTTACTGAGAGCGCACTCAATGCCCCCATCGAGGTCATCAATAAAGATGTTGAAGAGGACAGGCCCCAGCACCGACCCCTGGGGAACACCACTCGTGACCGGTCGCCAGCTGGATTTAACTCCATTTACCACCACTCTCTGAGCCCGGCCCTCCAGCCAGCTCCTTACCCAGCCGAGAGTGTACCCATCCAAGCCACGGGCTGCCAGCTTCTGCAGGAGAATAGCATGGGAGACAGTGTCGAAGGCTTTACTGAAGTCCAGGTAGACCACATCAACAGCCTTTCCCTCATCCAGCAGATGGGTCACTAGATCATAGAAGGAGATCAGGTTGGTCAAACAGGACCTGCCCTTCATGAACCCATGCTGGCTAGGCCTGATCCCCCGGTCATCCCGCACATGCTGCGTGATCTCCCTCAAGACAATCTGTTCCATAACCTTCCCTGGAACCGAGGTCAGGCTAACAGGCCTGTAGTTCCCCGGATCCTCCTTACAACCCTTCTTGTAAATGGGAGTCACGTCAGCAAGCCTCCAGTCTTCTGGGACCTCACCAGTCAACAAGGAGAGCTGGTAGATGATGGAAAGTGGCTCGGCTACCACCTCTGCCAGTTCCCTCAGCACTATCGGGTGGATCTCAAGTCATACTGATTTGCACAAAAACAAAAAAAACACTTCAACAACAAAAAGCCCTATGCTTCTGAGGTTAAGCCTTTATTTGTATGCCTATGCTCCTGAGAGGTTTAATGGCATATCTCGCAGATGCAGAGCACAGGCAGGGTAGGCACTTATTTAAGCACATGCCCACACAGGCACATACTCTTACAACAAACCTTTACAAAGAACTAATAGCATATTCCTGTCTCTCTCACACAGTTACATAACACCACTTTTGGTCTACTGGACACCAGAAATATATGTGGAGCAAAGCAGTAATGAATACATACTTTCTCCCAAAATACCTTTTTCAAGTCCAAAGTTACCTGCATCTACCTTACATTTACTGTTTAAAAAGTGAAAAAGAAATGCAGAAGCAACTAAGGAGTTATTGTGGTTTTTTTTGTTTGTTTTTGTTTTGTTTTGATATAAAACCGGATATTCCTAATTTTAGCTATGGCCACTAAAAGAACACAGTGGGCATTCAGATACAGGATAACACTGCTGTGAAGGGTGGTTTGTAGGATTTAAGATCCTACATCTTTTCCAAAAAAAGTCACTGTAATGAAAGAATCACCAAAGGTCTCTGGTGGATTTATTTACTGATTCATTTCTGCTGAACTTTCAAAAAAAAATCTGCCTTCATTTCAGTCCTCAACATCTGCTCCAGAAAGATCTTTGGTAGACAGACACTTTTACAGTGTCCACTATAGTAGAGCTGATGATTTTACAGCTTAAAACTGTGAAGACATGAACCACCTACCTTCAGGTCTGATTTGCAGCTCAATGGTCAAAACAGAGGATGTAACTTACAATAAGTTTTATTTACAAATAGAAGCCACCAAGAAGTCCAATATTGTTTCAGCATCATCTGGTTCTTGTCCCACATAGGATAGAGTCCTAAAGCTAGCTCTTTCCTCAAAAAATTTACAGTGCAGACTAATAAAAAAATGATACTTATGATCAATATATCAAGCTACACATATCATATTGCTGAAGGTATATTAGATTTAAAAAAAGTCTACTTGACAGAAGAATGAAAGAATGGGAGTCAACAAGCAGGAAAAAAATACTCAAAACCTGAATCTCTATTTGTGGAGCTCTGTAAGTCCATTTTCTCACTGAAGCACAAGCTTGCCATTCATACTTCTATTCACAAAATAGGTAAAGAAAGAAGAAAGAGGAGAACAAAATATATGTGTTGACAGGAGATATAAATTTTCAAGAAATGTGAGTAGAGGAAAAAAAAAAAAAGAGACAAAATAAAATTTGGATTTCACACTTTTGACGGCACAATTTTAAGCTTCCTGTTGCAAAGGCATTCAAGACCACAATGCTCACTGTTAGAGCAAAATGAATTCAAGATTTGCTTTATGCAGACATTCACGTGTAACATAAACTTCTATCTACTGTGTAGCTTTGAAATCTGTCCCAAAAGGTAAAGATTCAGCCCTAGGTACAGTATCTTGAAATACTTCACATAACCCAGTTTATGCATACTGATGTTGACATACATTCTTACTATGCAAAAACTCATTTCTGAAGTAACAACAACAATAATAAATTCTTCTACACACTCTACAACCAAAGAAATCCATGCTCTGAATCAGAATTGTAAAGAACATCTCTTGAGCAATGGACTGGCCTAATCCAGTTAAATTCATAGAATCATAGAATGGTTTGTCTTGGAAGGGACCTTTAAGATCATCTAATTCCTGCCCCTTGCTGCATGCAGGGACACCTCCCACTAGACTAGGCTGCTGAAAGCCCCATCTACCCTGGCCTTGAATTTTACAAGACATTATCTACTATAATCTCTTTTGCAACACTAATGCACAAATAAATACAGAATACAGTATTATAAGAGCCAATATCCATGTCTGTTGTCTGCAAATTAGTTAGCAAATTCCTAAAATGAACTTGTACAGTTCATGCAAAATGAACACTCCTCCAAATAAAGTGAAATGGGGCTGTAGATGAGAGACTTCCAGGAGGACAATGCATTAGACTGATAACTGCTAATTTCTGAAAAGACTCCAGAATGCTCCAGGACGAATACTTTTGGAAAATTAATGACTTCATAAAAATGTGTAAAAGCAATAAACCCCCGAGATTAGCAATAGAGCATCTGTTAAGTAGTTAATTTTTTATGTTTGTATAAAGTCTGACAAAGAGGTCATGCCACGCTACCATGTATGTCGCAAGTTACATTACGTTTATTTCTCTGTGAAGCATAAAATATTTACTATGCTATAATATGTTCCTGATATTAAATAATTCCATCAAAGCCAAGATACACACAGGGGTTTGCTGACTTGCTAAGAAAATATCAGCATAAATCTTAGGTTTCTGTATAATTAACTAATACAGCCAATAGACCTCATATGGTTTCCTCAGGCCCATTTCTCAAGGCAGTAATACAAATGATGCTTCTTCAGGGGGAAATCACTCAAATATGTAGACAAACACTGGCTTTCTGCTCCACATAACCTCATTAACTCTCCTGCTATCCTGATTTCTCAATTTCATCAACTCAAACTGACTCTCCGGTACTAATGGCAATGTAAAATATAAGGGAGCCCCACTGCACTATTTGAACACATCACCTGACTTTTTAACTTGACCAGTCATTGCTTAAATTCTTTCACATCAGGATGCAGCAAAAGCAATGGAAGAACCATCACTGGACAAAGCCAAAGTTATAGAGTGGGTTGGGCTGAAACAGGGTTACACAGAGGTTACACAGCTATTGGGTTACAAGGGTTATATTACAAGTGCTACAGGAGGAATTTATTCATGCTTATAACCCAAGGAATTTGCCACTTTAGGCACTCACACATACTATTCAACACACTTCAGCTACTTTCAACATGGTTCTTTGCTAACCTTAACCAAAATATTGTTTTGCTTAAATCTAAGTGCTCGTTTGTCTTCAAACACCACCAATTAAGTGGTATAAGCCTCTTTGTCAATGCAGTGACTGTTTGCTGCTACTTATTGTGAATAAACAAGTAATACAGTCAACAAATTTGAAATTGTTTCAGCTACTGTATTCTGAAAGTGGTCACTTACTTCCTCAAGGTCTTTTCATGCTGTAAGTAACATTTTATTTCACGACATTATCTGCCTAATATTCTGTGTGAAAGCACATCAGCAGGGGACGCTGAAATTTAATGTAATTATAGTGGTTACATTATGAAAAGCCTGCCAGTCCACTTTTTTTTTTTTTTTTCCTATTTCAGTCATACTCCCATGAACTCCCTTTTCAGAAGGAAATGGAATTTTACATTTCTGCATACTTGTGGCTGATTGTGTTGATCTGAAGGCTACCATATAATCAATACCACTTAACGTTGTTTTCAGTTTAGTACTTTTCTACTACTATTCTAATTCACAGAATCACAGAATTCAAGCTATCTTAATAGCTAGGAACAATTGTTTTACAACAAACAAACTCATTTAAAGATCAGTGTAAGGTGGAATGATACAAAGATGGTAACAGATATTCAAAACATTATTTACAAGGAAAGACTCACCAATAAAGCCTTCACTGGGAAATGCTGAAGCAATCTCCACCGAGAAGCTATCTCCAAGAGATGCTGCTTTAGTAGTGGTCAGCCCTTAAATGAGGTCTAGAGGAGGTGGAGTCAAGGTCCACCCCTTCTGGGAACACAGCTAAATTACTCTCACCTGTGCTCCCCCACAGCTGACCCGACACATGCCTCAGCTGATTAATCAGAGGTTCAGGCTGTGATTACCAATTTCCCATACAGATCAGATAATCACAGGATCACACAATAGCTTGGATTGGAAGGAAACTCAAGGTTGATCCAGTTCCAACTCCCCTGCCACAGGTAAACCCATTCCATATTAAAAATATATATGTATTAAAATAATAGCATGGCTGTAGCAGATGTATCCTTTTAAGAACATTGAGTGTTATGTAATGAAGTTGCCAGGTCTCCAACTTTATCGGTTCAGATATTCTCTTATTTTCATAAGTAAAGACAGACATGACTTATCCTAACACATAGGTCACCTGCCAAATAGTATATGCTTCTGGTCTGTCATGTGCTTTAATAATTGTGAAGCCTGGTCAAGGTCAGAAGCTCTTTTTATAGCTGTAAAAGCAATCAACTTGCAACACACAAAATGGAAACAAGATCCTAAAGTAATAATCAAAAAATATTATCAAATTCCACAATAATGCTTCTTTCCAAAACTCTGGAGATTATTACCCATTCATTTTGAACTGGTCTTCCCCTTTAACTTCTCATTGTTGATCTCTGACAGCATTCGGGACAAGTTGTCCTTGCTGTTTGATACATTAACCCCTCTGATCTCCCTCAAAGGAAAGTAAAACAATTTTGGCAAGAAAAATGGCACTTTTTTCGCACATTCACTCATTCAAGCTATGGATTGACTGATAGGAGGGGTCAAGGTTAGTTTCATTTCGAGAACGTCTGCTTCTCTTAAAACACTTCTGGTAAGTCCCCAACCTTTTCAGAAATCTTTTCAGGATTCCTTGGCCATATAATTTGTATTTGAAGGAAGGAAAGAAATTTTCCTAATAGCTCCAAATGTATCACTGCTATCAATCATATTTTGTCATATGAACATTATCCTAATTAAATAGTGCTTTTGGTATGTGAAATTTTTCTTCCTACATTCAAATACTTGAAAAAAAAATTAAAAAGAATGAAAATAACTGCTATATTTGTGTGTATATATATGTGTGTGTGTATGTGTGTTTAGAAGTGTGCTTGAAATGCCCTAAATGCATTTCAACTGACATGGTTAAACACATATTCCTGTATGTAACAGCTATATAGCTGATGGTTTATTTTGATACCAGGAAGGAACCATAGAAAATACTGCACTCGTCTTTGTCAGATATAGGAGATCTTTACCAAGTTGATCAGGCCGTGAGTGGTTAGCGGGAAGACAAGAAATGCAATAAACAAGCACAGATTGAGGAATTGTTCACAAGGACTATGATCAATCCCTTCAGCCGCATGAATGATCAAACCATATCCTTAGGCAGTGTGAGACAACTTACTAAAATAATTGTTTCAGTGTGAACTAGTCTATTCAATAATAGCAGGAGACAACACGGGAATTTCATTAAAGAAGACTTGCAATACTCTGATATAATTCAGATTCCGGATGAAAACAAAGAGCTCCCAGCAAGCCTAATGCCACTGTGTTCAATGTAACCGATACATATTAAGATCCTAATATTTAACAAAGTTGTAATTAATTACAGACTAAATGTTAGAGAAAAATCCAGAAGACAAAAGGGATGAAGGGATCAGGCATCAAAGAGAGCTGGGGGAATTTTGTGACCAGTTTTTTCATCATTTCTCATTCTAAGCAGATCTTTCTTGTCCCGAACATTTAAGCACCTTTTGCTCTTCAGCAAAACATGCATATTATGTGCATGTGTCCAGGGCCAAGAAGTCTCTATAGAAAAAAGATAATCATATAATAAGAACTTCACCCTGAGTCTGGTCTAACAGGGAAAAGAAACAAATCCTCTAATTTAGGTTTATTTGAAATGTTCAACACAGTCATCATTGAAGACTGTCAGCAAGCTTCCTTTTGAGCATCTCATTACAAGCTCTGACCAAGAGATGAAACTCAGAACTCCATAGTATGAGGTTTCTGAATAGCACTGTAGTAACTGCCTTGCCACACAGAAAAAACTTCCTATCTCAGAGAACTCCTTTATTCCACAATTCCAGCACTCCCACAAATTTTTCTAGGAATGAATTTACACAGACAGGCACAAACAAACCTCCACCAAAACAGCAGCATCTGAGAACCACCTTAGTTTCCACAACACAGTTTTTGTGTTTTGTGCTGCTCCTTCAAGCAGGCACTCTGTCACAGAAGTTGAGGTCCTGTGTAAGAGGACAAATAGGTAGGTAGCCCAACTAAAGCAAAGAACATGACATTTGATTGGGAATTGCATAGAAGTTCTGCTGCACATTTGGCTATCAGCATTTGCCATGCACTAGCTAAGTTTACAGAGTGGTTTGCCACTGTCACAATTCATTGTCATGAAAATGAGGAGGAAAGGGTGCAAGGATGTGCTGATGGGCCTCATTCCCTAAGAAAGATGTAAGGGCTCAAAGTGACAAGTTGTCCTTTGCACAGTTCAAAAAGCACATGCTAGAAACAAATAATATCATGGATCAGACTAAATCTTGCCCAAACTAACACAACTGAGGCTAATATAAGGGTGTCAACAGTAACTGTTTTCATCTAGTGAACATCACAGATTGCAATTAATTACTCATTAATATAGGCTGTTACCCTGTCTCTTCCAAAGGATTCATACTTCAGAGTAATAGAACAAGCCATAGGGTAAGAAATTAAGCACAACATGCAAAATACATTTATTACATATTCTCCTTATGATTTCCTTGCACAAAACTGCCAAATAGAAAACTAAGGTGTATTTTACAATCTGGTCTGTTACTCACCCTCAAAAAATGTGCTCAGCCCTTAAGAAATAGTACTGTACAGCTAGACTACATTTTATCAATGGACAAATTTTGCTACAGACAAACATTATACACCCTATGGTAGTTATAGATTTGTATGTACGGTCAAATTGAGTCTGAACAAACTCGTTAACTGTCTCAAAATTCACAGCTTATCAGATTTAAAGGGACTTACTGTATGATTTAATAATTTGGAGCGCTGAGACCAAATGCGAACACAGCTCATAGGGACTAATAATAGAAACTGCTAGCCCTTAATATCTGGCAGCCTTGCAGAAAAGACCTGTCAAAAAATTTCTAATAGCTGTTGAAAAGCCCACGTCAAAGGTCCACTGAAAGAAAAGTCCTCGATATCAAGGGGTCATGATGATTTGAAGGTCTGTGGAGAACTGCTACTCCCCACATGAGGAAAAGAAGCAGATTACTCCTCACAAGGCAATGTGCTGCTTTCTGCAGCAGGCAGAGCCACAGAATGGCTGTTGCACATGCATGGCACTTGGAACACTTTAAGGGTTGCACATAACTGAATTCTCTCCCTCCCAATTTTAAGTTTTGGAATTTGTTCTTGAGTAATAGCTGCAGCCTGAAAAAAAAAAAGGGGGGGGGGGGGGGCATACCCACACACAACAGGTTCATAAATGATTTTCCTATGTTAAAATATAGCTATTTATCAAAACCAAACTAGCATCAATTTGCTTTGTATCTCAAGTAGCTACCATGCAATACTATCATTTGAATTTTACATCTGGGATAACATCAAACACATGGTAAAAGATTCTGCTTCTTGTACTTACTCATAGTCGCTTCTAAGCATGACTCTGTTGCAACTACAAGCTAATACCTATATCTGAAAAAATAACACTGATGTCACAAGTGAAGCAAAACTCTTTTCTGCAACTAAGCCATCAGTGTTTATCTTACACTGTAAACAGAACTGTTTACATGTTTTAGCACAGTTTGGGTTCCACTGTGCAACACGCTGCAGGGCTTTCTGAGGAAAGGCCTGGGTCTCTAAACCACAGGGCGTGGTTGAACCCACCTGGTTTTACTTGCCAGTAAATGACCTCTCTCAAAGTTGAACCTGTCTTGCCTGTAACTGGTCAGCCATCTTCCTATTTCTACCCACAGCTTCTCCAGCCCCTTTTCTTCCCTCTGCCAGGTAGCTGCAGCCATTCCACCACACACTTAGTGGGCACAGGCTGGCCACCAGCGGGTAACGTGCTGCACGTTACGTAGCAAGTGTAGGAGAGCCTGGTGCATTGGAAGTTACAATAGTCTTGCTGCCTAGGACAGAGGGGCTGAAGCAATATTTTAAAGATCTCATATTCCCCAGCTAATGAGCTTTTAAAATTTAATTTATAGCCATTCTATTTTTCCAAATGTGTCCATGTTTAATTTTTTTAAATTTTAATAATATGCTCATTAACCTAGAAATGATTTACTTTTATCTACCTTCTCATTGCCAGTAGAAATGACTTTGATTGGGACATGAAACCACAATAATGCCACTATGAAAAATACAAACCTATTTTCAAAGTCTCTTCACACCTGTTTCCTAACATTTTAATTTATTTTCGTACTCTGCACATCATGCTTTTATCTTCATATCGCTGTTTATTTATTACAGTTAAATAATCGGTGTCTTTATTTTCTAATCTACAGGGCTGTAGTGTTTTACTCTCTGTATATAAAGTGGAAAGGCTATCAAGTTAAGATCAGATTATTAGAGTACATTAAATATTCTGCATAATTATCGGCCCAGTGGAAGGTTAAGAAGGATAATGCATTACAAGTCTCATTTATCAGGAGTTATTTCTTATTACCTAAATGAAGCTTTCCTTATCTTAAATTGTATCTCACTTGAATTCTTGCTGAGCTTGATAACTGTTGGCCCCCATGTTTAAAATGAATGTTGTTACACTTAACTGTGTGCCAGCCACAGGATTCTGAAATGGAAGGACCCTCCAGAAAAAAAAAAAAAAGAAAATAGCAATAAGACCTTCACAACTAAGGACTTGATGCTTTATTATTTGTCAAGAAATGTTGAAGCAAACTAAATAAATTAAAAGGATGCACCACTTTAGTGAGAATAGAAACCTGTCATATAAATTTAATCTGAGGCATTTAAGTTCATGTTCTACAGTAGCATTAAAAAATACAGAATCCAATTAAGACCATGTTGTATTCCAAGGGCATTGCAGTATTCACTCTGCTTCTGTTCTGTAAAATAAATTTAGATCTGGTTTAGTGCTGAATGCAAGAAATTAGATTATATAATGATCTATTTCCTCAGGTATTTTGCAATACAGTCCATAAGAAATACCGAAAATTTAGCTGAGCCAGGAAGTATAGGCTTATTTATAAAGTATATCTAATTATTGGGTAAATCATCATCAGACCCTGACATCAGTCCCCAAATTCATATGCAAAAGTGAGTCTTAAACAGTTTTCAATGGGACAAAAAATTTTAAATCACAGTGTAAAACATAATTCTGCGTTTGAAAGCCCAGCAGCAGAAGGAAGAACTGCCCATTTACTTTGTCCTGGTCTCTGCAGTGTTGGTCAGAGCAAACCTGACCTGGGAAAAGACTTCTTCAATGAGCCCCAGTGGGCACACCGGGGCAGGAGCACCAGCTCCATTTTACTCGGTCTCTTCTATTTATAGAATTATCTTGTCTTAGTTTCTAATTTGGTGTTCCAGCAAAGCACAGTCCTAAGTTTTAGAAGCTTTGCATACTAGAGCATGTTCTTATGGGTCATCCTGAAATTTTGTAATTCAGTTTATTCCCATTAGTCAATTCATTTCACAACCCAGAAACACCAACAAAGGAATGAAGTTCACAATTCAGCACAACAATTAAAAACACATTGATCTTCTGTAACAGTTTTTACCAACAGCCACAATGTTTTGCTTCTCTGTATAAAGTAATAGCTTTATGCCACATAGAGGGAAAAAAAAAGACCCGTACCTTATGAATGCTTCTACATACCTCTCAAAGCAATGAAATAAATACTTCTATTGGAATCCATTGTTTCTTTTACAAGTTTGTTTTTGCTGATTGTACTATCTCTATATTATTTTAATGAAGTCACAAATTATTCTAAAAATCTAGAAATGGTTTTAAACTGAAAAAATGTAAGACAGATTTTTTATATCAGTTCTAATTTCAGGTATGGTTGCATTGCTGTTTTTTTCCAGGTGTCAGAGTAAGCACAGCACACTTGCATTCCAAACACATTTAGATAATAAATTGGATTACATATAATAATAAATGGTGCTGAAAATATTTTTGCACAACTGCTAGTGGAATGTCTCACTCAATATATATGAATAAATGAAATATATGAAAAAATGTGTTTTATTGTATTTTCATTAAGAAAATTGTTTTTTTCTATTAGGTGATTAATTTAGTCACTGTTGAAAAATCAAGTTCTAATGATTGCTCTTCAGTACAAGTGCTCTACCATCAGTTCTGAAGAAGTCAAGTCCTTATGCAGGACTCTGCCTCCTGCTGAATTCAGATAGAATTTTGCAAATTTCCTCAAGTTATTAATACTAACAACAAAAGTTAATTAGAAAAGTGTTACTTATACAGCAACTTTAAGGGAAAAAACACATTCTGTATCTTCATCTTAGCATATGAAAGATTCCAGTTTTTATCATGCTCATCTATTACTACTGAAGTGAAAAGCCTCTTTTATTTTTAAGCAAGTCTGTGCTTTTTATCTGCAATAACCTCTTTGGAAGTCTCAGGTCACAGGTGATATATCCTAATGACCTGAGATTAACATCTGGTGAAAAAACAGGCTACATATCTGTTCTTCCCCCACTGAGCAGAGATTTGAGAAAGAAGTGCCTTGTAGACCCTACAGATAAAAAAATCATCTCCTTTTATGTGTGGGGAGTGGAGAAAAGCTCTGCTAGCAGGGCTTAGAGCTGGGCCCATACCAGTTTACACTACCTGAAGAAATGGTGTTTGCGAAAACCTGAATATATACTCAATGACTGAAAATCTATGGTGATGATCACATTTCAAATTTGGACAATATGATTATGATATTTTTAAGAAATGGCCATGTTTAATTAAGTTAAGATAGCAAACTGCTTGAGTAGCTGTAAAAGCTTGGTTATATCTCAAGCAATCAATCTGGATATCTATTAAGTGTGCTTGGTCACTGTACCTTACATCAGAAACATAACAAAACAGAACAAGCAGAAGAAAACTAGTCTTACAACTCAATTATTAAAGGATCCAGCCACTCAAACTTGAAGGTTAAGTAGCTCTAGAAATTTGTGCACTTGAAGTATAGTGTTTCAGACAAAATAGGGTTATGTGTTTTTCTTAGCTTTCTTGTAACTTCTTCCATTTACTTTTTTGAAATGTACAAATAAGACAGGAACTGCCGAAAGTAAGAGAGATGGTTTGTTCATACCCTCATTGTCTACAGCAAAAACAATTTTAGCTAAGCATGTTAATATTGATTTTTCTCTTTGCTGTTGTAAAATATTCAGTATATTCTACAATGATTTAAGGGTTGGAAAAAAAATCTTGATTGGCAATCATATTTAATAAGGAAAACTTCTAATCTAATGTAAAGAAATCAGATTAGACGCTTTAGGTTAATCATAGGCTTTTGCAAAACTTTCATTGGGAAAGTTTGTACTGTGACCCCACAAAAACAAAACGAAACAAACACTTCAAATATTATCCTCCTACTCTGGAGAGTCTTTGATATGCATCTCTAACCACCTTAGTTATCATCATGTTAGTTCAAAACTGCTACCAAGTAGTAGTAAGCAAAGCGGAACATTTTGAAGCACAAGAAGGTCTGTTGAACTGATTCTACATCAGTCCAGATATTGCCCTGTAATTTTGGAGTTACATAAAGCTATCATTTTTGAAGTACTTAAACAGATCTGGAACTTGCAATTAAACATATTCGTGTACTTGAAAGCATCATTGTAAGAAGTATAATTCCGCCCCCCTCACATGGTCTGGATATATGAGATATGTGAGAGCCATTCAGATTTATTTCCAATATCAACATGTTCCTTGTCATACACTTGCTCAAATAAATTACAAAGGATGCATGACAAATGCAATCAATCTGTCAAGTGCAACTCCATAAGGCCAACAACAATGTAAGAACAAGATGCAGTTTTACATCCGTTGAGCTGAGTTCCTCCAGAACTGTGTCATTTCTGCTTACGAGTAAGACCTGAGGAGTGCTAAGACATCTCAGCACTTGTCACCAAACCCATGTTGTTAACTGCATCCCCCACGTGTAGATGTAAATCTGATTCTAGAATGATTATTAGCACTACATTATGTTTCCTTTCAATAAGTTCTATCGCCTGCTCTCCTGCTGCAAATTATGCAGTTATACCCAATAAATCATATCAGTGATCTCATATGCAAATCAAAACAGTATGAACACTACGAACATCTTACCTGTGGGCCAGCAAGTACCACAAAGTTCACTGCTACATCAGTTTCTGTTGAACCATAAAACACATCAACATTTACTACATGGATTCCAATTTTTAAACCTTTAATAATATATTAGCTATGTCCATTTTGAAGAAACCAAATGAATATAAATGTAAAGACCTGAAAGAGAATTTCAAATAATGATTGCATGGCTAAGTACTGTAGCATGCAAGATTCATATTTTATATTTAGTCACTTCTTCCATCAAAAAATATGATTTATAATTTAGAAGTTGAGTACTATTCTCAAAATATTGTGGCCTTGCATTATAAATCTGACAGGGAAAAAATCTATTTTTAAAAACACACAAGTCTACAAACACAATAGAGTCTCAAAGTCTTCAATGTGCACAATGTATAATTATGAAGATATTACAATTATGAAAATATGCAATACTTGCAAGCACAGATGCTCAAACTAAATTACAGTATTTCACTGCAATATATTCTTTATGACAATATTTAGCCAAAGAATTATTTTTGCATTGCCTAAATAAATGTAGAATGGGTCTTCCAGATTAGCATACTTCCAAAAAAAAGGTATGCTCCCCTCCTCTTCCAAGACTGAGAGTTTTGGTTTGTAATGCTACAGTAAAGCTACATTTCAACGGAACTTACTAGCAGTTCTTTCATGGCATAGCTCATATTTGAAGATACTACTCTAATGAGTGACCTTGGTACTGCTTCTTCCTTTCTAAAGCATTGTACTGTTATCTATTATACCTGTGGTTTTCCCAAACTACCTTCTACTTCATTAAGGTGCCTGCAAAGACAAGCACTAGAAAACTACCCTGAACTCAGCCAAGCTCTCTGGATTTAGCACAACTTCACTAGCCAGCATTTGACTCTTTCCTCCTCCTGTTTCCTGTCACATTCCTGTTCTGCCATTCCAGTTGGACCCAGCATCAGAGCAGGACACAGCAAAACTGCAGGCCAGTCAGGGGACACATGACTATCTGTCAGCAGGTTCCACGCTCAAGGGGGCTACACAAGAAAGCTTAATGCCTCTTGCTGCAGCTTAATCTCATGGGCTGAAGACCAAGCTGCAGGAATTCCACTGACCTTAATGTATCCAGTCAGAAAAACACCAAAAACTGTTCATCAGCAGGAATCTATGTTAACGTGTAAATTACCACTAAATACAAAGGGCAAAGAAAGGATGAAGAGAGAAGGCAGTTGGAAGAGGTACTACAGGGAGTTAAATCATTCTTCTTCCAAATACTTGGACCACATAGACACACATCTACTTCTGCAAGATACAAAATGTCCATAATTACTTGGTGCCTACAAAGACAACAAATGTGACTTTCAAGAAGGATTAAGGAAGCAGGATCTGGCCTGGCTGTTGTCTTTAGATGGTAAGATCATCCACTGCAGAAGATGATGCATTGAGGACAAAACATGCTGTCACTGAGTCTCACAGAAACCATATTTTTCCTGCTTTCTCCTCTTTTTGGTGTTCATTGTACAGTGAGTGACAGGCAGTGAAAGTAAAGTGAGGCATTGAAAGCCTTAAATAATGTAAAAGTAGGCCTGATTACTAGCTTTACCTGGTCAGCTCTGCAGGGAATATTTTAATGTCTTCTGTTCGGATGACATCAAAAAGTAACATACATCTATGAGCTTAATTTCCTAAACATAAAATAAACAGTCTTTTTCACAGAGATAAAGAGCATAGTCAAAAGATTTGTAAGTTTTTTGTTGTTTTTTTTTTTACCTTTAACAGTTTATCAGGCTACTATCACTACAGACAAACTCAATTCATTCTGTGCATCTGAAGCCTTATGACAGGAAACACATTTTCAGAAAAGCGCCCATTTCAGAAATATTAATAGATTTGAAGACAACTTATTTTTCAAAGTACCACCAAAGACAGCTCAGCAATTACTGTGTTGAAAACGGAAGTCTGATTACAATTAAGCAGAACACCAGATGTACAAAATGACATTCTACACTGGAAGTCATTCAGCAGCACAGTCAGATTTGAATACTTTCCATAAGGAAACCACACAAGAACTGTAAAGAGCATGCAAAACTTTGACATTTAATGGTACAAAACTCCTAAGTGACTTGTGCCGTGTGTAGGGTCAAATTTTAAAACGCGGAGCAACTGAACTCCAGGGCAGAATCTATTAACACCATAAACATCAAGAGGCTTTCCAAGTGTGTTTCAGCACCAGTACAAAGCTATAAATTTCACACCACAGTAAAGTGTTCATCAAAGGTAGAATGGAACAGCCTTTAAGATGCAATCACTTCTAGTTTTCAGTGTTCATGATTTAAGTTTCTATCAGTGCTCTATTTGAACAGTACCACATTTTGTCTTTGCAAGCCTCAGGAGTATTTATATGACAACACCAGACTTCCAACTCAGTAAACAAAGGCTGTAGAAAATCCTAAATTGCAGTCTAGAAAAATAGACATACTTTCTGCCATCCAAAAATTAAGGAAAAACTATAGAGAGAAATGAGGCATCTCTTGCCACATGATGAGTGATGCATCTTGAGAACTTCACCTTAAAACAGCCTGCATATCTGAATCGGACTTACGTAGGGAGAGTTACTCAAACAACATGGGATTATTAATGAGAGAAGGGGAAGATATTAGACAAGAGAATGTTCTAACAGGGATAAACTCCCATCAAGCAATATGAGGGCTTGAAAGACTCCTAGTAGCCTATTTGTCTGTTGCAATTGCCCATATTTTAATGAACTGTTAAACACTGATAACTCATCCCAGAGGTGGAAATGTATGAAGCTTTTCTACAACTTCACTACTTTTCAGCCATAAGTAAATAAAACACTTCTGCTCCATTAAATATCCTTATCTGAAGAAGTACAGAGAACTAATCCTCTCTTTGATCTCTGACAGATGCCAATACCAGCAGAAAATCTGAAGTGGGATGTACATGAAAGAAAATACCTCTTGGGAAAAGTGTTATAACCAGCCCAGACAAGCGTGCCAGGAGCAGAAGCCCATTGTAGAGATGTGAAGAACTAAAATGGATGTTAAGAAATGGATGCAAGGAAAGCAATGTTAGCCATCTTAATATGGATGACACCCCCAAGAAATTGAGGAAAACAATTTTATTTCTCCCCTAACAGAAAAGAGAAGACTTTCAATGAATAAGGATCCATATATTCATTCTTACTATCAAAAATGAGTGCATCAAAATGTAACCTTACTCCTCAGAGCAGTAACAGAAAGTTACTTTCATTATTTCTAATAAATAGCTTCAATAACTTGCTATCTCTAAGAAAGATATCCTAAGATGCAGGAAAGCTGATTACAGGAATAAATAAATATTTGAAGAGTATATACAATGTGGGAAAGAAATAATTTTTATTTATTTATTTTTTACAGCAGAACATTTGGAAAAGAACTCCTATTCCTATGTTACTCTTCCCTGTGGAAAATACTGTCTGTTTTATACCATGATCTTAAAATAAGCCACCACTGAACATGAATTTGAATACTCTCACTCAAAACATTATGCTGAGACTACTTGTACCTGAATAAGCACACTGAAATGGAATATTAAATACATACTGACAGAAGTCCACATTAGTTAAAATTCTTTCACTGGATGACATTTTTTTTTGCCATTAAATTGTTAGATCTGATATGAATTAATATGATTATGAGCATCGCAACAGCTGAAAAGTTTGAAAAAAAAAAACTTCTAAGAAGACTGAACAACCAATATTTGCTGTGATTATGAGTGATGGAGTATCTTGGCTTTTATATCATGTTAGGATGCTGTATTTCTGAGCTGCAGATCTCTGCTGGCTCCTAATGGAAGATGCTACAGAAAGCTTAACTAACATTAAGAGGAAGATCAACACTGTCAGACAACACAATGCAATTGTTTAGTGAATTTCATCCATGAAACATCTTTAGGTACAGCAGCTAAGACATTCAAAATGTGGATAGAGATTCAAGGGAACAGTTGTTACAGTACGTCTAGTCTGGGTCACTAGTAAATACTAAATTCACACAAAATAGCCAAACACCCTTCAATTCTCCAAGATGATCTTAACCTGATATAATAATTTAAAGACAAGTAAATCAAAATTACAATCTAGAATTTATTTTTATTCAAGCAACACATTCAAAGTTCACTACTTTGTTGTTTTTCTTCTGTCATGGGGAAAAAAAAAAAACAACAAAATAGAATCACAGAATCTTAGGGGCTGGACCTCTGGAGTTCATCCAGTCTGTCCCTCCTGCTAAAGCAAGCTTCCTAGAGCAGGTTACACAGGAAAATGTTAAGAAAGAATTTGAATGTCTCCAGAGAAAGAGACTCCATGGTCTCTCTGAGCAGCCTGTCCAGTGTTCTGTCACCCTGAAATGAACAAGTCTTTCCTTATGTTTGTATGGAAATTCCTATGTTCAAGTTTGTGCCTGATGCCCTTTGTTCTGCTTCTGGACACCAGAAAGAGCCTGGCCCCATCCACTTGACTCTCACCCATTACATACATAATTGAGAAGATCCTTTCTGCCTTCTCTTCAGACTGAACAACCCCAGGTCTCTCAGCCCTTCCTCATACAAGAGGTGCTCCAGGACCCTCATCACCTTTGTAGACCTCCGCTGGACTCTAAGAAAATTCTCTTTCTTCAACTGAGGAACCCAGAACTGGACACAATACTCAACATTTGTCTTCATCAGAGCAGAGCAGTTGGGGAGGATCACCTCTCTCACCCTGCTGACCACACTGCTTTTAACACACTCCAGGATACCACTGACCTTCTTGATTGCAAGGGCACTCTGCTGGCTCATGGCCACCCTGTTGTCTACCAGGACATGCAGATGTTACTCCACAGAGCTCCTCTCCATCAGGTCAGCTCCTAACATTTACTGACACAGTTATTTCTCCCCAGGTACAAGGCTCTACACTTCTCTCATTGAACATCAGGTTCCTCACTACCCAGCTCTCCAGCCAGCTTGTTGAATAGCAGCACAGCCTCCTAGCGTGTTAGCCACTCATTCCAGATTTTTATCAACAGCTAACTTGCTGAGGGTGTATATTACCCATCATCCAGGTCACTGATTAAGCTATTGAAGAAGACTAGATCCAGTATTAACCCCTAGGGAACACAGCTAGTTACAGGCCTCCAACTAGACTCTGTGCCACTGGTCACAACCCTCTGAGGTTCTTTTTACACATGCATTCTTAAATTTTATGGCAACATTTTTCAGAATTTAGGCTTCTGCTGGTTCATGTGTGTCTACAATAACTTTTCACATTCAGTCTCTTCTATTTGCAGATCTAATCAATCATTCTTGTCCGATTCTTACTGAAATATACATTTTTCACTTTGAATTCTGAAGTGCATCTGAACTTGGAAGTTAAACCAAAATCAGTAACGAAAGCATGGCTCTTTCTTTGCAAGTGATTCATGGAAACAAACAAACAAAAACCCAAACAAACAGTATTAAAGTAACCTCAATTACACACACACACACACATATATATATATAATCAAAACCATATCACAACAAATGAAATATATCCTTAAATTTTAAACACACAAAATCCATGTGGAGCTTTGAGGTTAGTACATCAGCATAGTTATGAAACATATCAATTTAACAATTGCTAATTTAATTGTAATTCTTAATTTAACACACTATAACTGCCAGCAAATACTAAATAGCCTCGAATGGATAGAACAACCTGCTACAGAAGAATTTCAAACACATCCTAATTACTGTTGAAATCAATAAAAATTAAATATTGAGGATCTGCTCCTTTCTAACTTTTGTCAGCTCTCATATCTCTGCTTTGCTCATTATTATATTTTATTTAAACTGAATGGATTTAGAAATAAATATTTGATTAATTACACTACTGACCATATGAAGATGGACCAAAGCCCACCTATTCCAGTATCCCAAATACAGAAGCACATAACAAGCTTTATTGGCAAAAGAAAATGAGAATAAGAACACTAAATAATGACTCTTTTCAAGTCCAATCTCCAGGGCTCCACCAGAGCTCAGGAACTTCCTAAGCCAGAGGTAGTTTCACTCTTTACAGTAAAACTAGAAGTGCCAGAATCCAGCCCAGAGCTAAATTCTGCATTTAATAGTCTAAGCATCTGAGCTATTCCATAATGAGAAAGAGGGAAAAAAAACAAAACAAAAAGGAAAACCACTCATGCACATTTATACACTTCTCATGAATGAAGTATGACAGTTGTAATAATAATAAAAAAAAAAAGTATATTTTCTACTGAAATAATTCCATTTTAATAATATCTTTGGAGAATTTCAAAGTATGTATTATGATTTTTCCTAAAGCAAAAAACCACAAATCAGACCTTCTGCCATGTAAGTGTATATATACATTCCCTCAGCTCCACTTGTCCAAAAAAGTCCTGTGCACATATGTGTAAAGAGATACAGTTCACCTCTAAAAAGATGTGTGTAAATACTTTTCTACTGTGTTATCTCTTCACATTTGCTGTTACCTTTCAGAAACACGCTTATTCTTTTGAATTTTTGGCTCAGAATTCTCTAAGTTACTTTATAGAATTGACTCTGTTCAGGTTGGTTCAATGCCTTATTCCTTATCAATGCTTATAGCCATGGAAGTGCTAAGTCAGGACCCTATATTTTACTTTATTTCAGTTGATACTCCACTTCTTTGGGCTTTGTGCACTTCGAAACATCAGCTGTTCCAAGATCACCACCTTTTCAACTGTTATTTCTTGATTCTTTCTTTCAGTGCTGCAAATGCTTTACTGTTACTTTTCCTTGAGCTCTTGTGGATAATGGCCCATCTTGAATTACTCAGTGAAGGACAGGAGTGGCAAGAGATTATTTTAATGCTGTTATGTTAACAACAGTTTTTGAGATTAAAGGGCTGTCAGAAAGTTATCCCATTCAGGTTTAGTCAGGGATAGCATTCAGAGGTTATTCTGATCTAACAACTGCAAGAATTAACTTCTTTAATACACAGATTAGTGATAGAAAAAGAACTGGGGGGAAAACTCAATTTCTATTTATCATTGGAGTTTTAACTCTTGAAGTCATTCATTCTATGCTTTGTCTTAAGCAGCAAGTATTTTTAAATAACGCAGTGCCTTGATGTACTCAAGCTGAATTCAGTGAAACTTGCAGGATGTTTCTTGGTAGATTATGAAATGGACCATACGAACACTGAGAAAACTCTAGTGCAGTTGTCGACAGCATCATGATTATTTAAGAGCTAAGAGAGGTTACTCAAGGACATCACATCAGAGGGACAAGATGAAAGCACAGAATTCATCTAGAAAGACCTAGGGAAAAGCAAATGTGGGTTGGTGTTAAAAATAAGAAAACATCTTTTACAAAGCAGAAGACATAAGAAAATCCAGACAGAATCAAATTCTGGTAGGTTTAATTATGGAAGCAGAGACAAGCCAAAAATGGTCAACTTAGAGTCTGTGGGTACAGTACAGGTATTAAAAAAAGACCCTGAAAACAAGGCGATATGAGAAAAAGCTAGGATTTAAGTTTGGTAGCACACAGGGAAAGATGCATAAGTCCAAAGAAATGGAGTAGCTTCTACACAGGACATGATTACACAGCTAGAGAAAAAGTAGATGGTGATGCAACAGACATTAGACAGTAGAACATGAGTGGCATGGATAGGTGCTCACACCTTTTCTTCCTTAAGTAGTTGAGCGATGAAAAGGCAAATGAATTTGGCAGATTGGAAGTTTAAAACAGGCAGGAGAAGATTGTACAACAGCTGCCACAGGATACTACATGCAGATGCTACACCTAGTGAGGCTGAAAGACAAGCTAGTTTTCATTTATCAAATAAAAACCTGTTGAAGTTTGTTAAGAATAGAGGGACCACCTCCAGCTCAGAAACATCACTTGCTGCATGGTCTGGCTTCCTAAGCTTCAGGAAACAATGAAAAAGGACACTGAGATAAACAGCCCATTTCTTATGCTGTATTTTTATGTGCCATACTAATCTAAGAGCAACAATGAATTTGGATTAAATAACACAGGGTGTTGCGTGCAGATAGTTCACATGCTACTTCAAAGCATGGAATACATCATAACATGAGAAACTTTCTTCCTCCTTGCTTTCAGTGAGCAAATCTCTTCATTTTGTGTTATCTGGCAGAAAGCAGATGCAACTAGGGCAACTGTGAGGGAAAAAAGATGAATGTTTCCCATGACTTTAAAGGTTGACCTGGACCTTATTGCAAATTCCAATGTTTTACTAACAAAGAAAAAAACCACAAAACTTAAGCCTAGTTATTAGAATGCATGCAGCCTATTTTTAATCCATTTTTTTTCCAGCAAGTCTTAAGACGTTACCTCAAGCAGTTGATTCAGTTGAGTATTTCTGTCGGTTCAGGTCACAGCAGTGAGGCAAGAACTCAAGTTGTCAGACACTTCGACACAGAGAATTCCACATTTGTAACTCATCAGTAACTACAGTGACTATACACATGCTTAAGACCTGTTACCTACATGTACTAAATATCGTGTTTTAAATTTCAGCTTCAATAAAATTCTATCTTTGTTTTCCTTCAGAGTTAGGAAGGAAATAAAAAAAAAGTTATGAATATTTCACCTTTTGGGTTTTATTTTTGCTTTCCAAAATAATAGAATTAAAGAGACATTAGCAGCCAAAAGAATCTGACAATACTGGAACTTTCTGAAATGAAGTTTTGCATATCTCACTTGGCAGCTGGCAGCAGAATATGACAAATGAGAATTCTCACTCCAAGCCACTGACTGCCAGTCATGAGTTATCTTATTCCTTGCAGTGAGAACAGGCCATAGAAAAAAATATATGTGAGCAAATAGACATGACACACGAGAAAGAGACTGGAGAGGAAATAAAATTAAAAATAAAATTAGAAAAAAAAAATCAGATAATGAATGCAGTGGCACTTGCATTCTTGGTGCTTTATATAGCACTGAGTACTCTCGTGTCACATCATCACAGGCACTGATGAAGGTTACATAAAATTAAAATCGTGCGCTTTGCTATAGGCACATTTTAATTTGTTCTTCAGTTTATTTGAAGTGTGCCAACATTTAATTGTTCATTCAGAGGAAGTCACGACTAACTGCTTATTATAATGCAGGACCTACAGCTAAGTTGAGTGATAACTAGCAGGTCGTTTTCTGGTTGTGATCTCATTGACTTCAGAACATGCTTTGACCAAATAAATTCTTCTCCAAACCAAAACATACACTACACAGGGCGAGTTCAAGCGAGAAACAATGCCTTCCTTGTGCGAGTGTGTGTTCAATGTCTTCAATTTATTTTGCATTTCATCTTACTTACTGATGAATTACCCCCCACCCCCTCTCCTTTAAGAACCTCAATTCCAGTTTTCTAAACACCCACAAACCACTGATTTGTTCTTAGATTTTAAGTATTCACACACAAATTCTACTAGCCTCACATCACTGATAGGAAATGGGGAACAAACAGGAAGGCTAGACCGCATTGCAACAACTTCAGAACATGATTTCCTTAACATAGAACATTGCAAACGCTATCAGAGAGAAACGAACATTGTTTTCCTCATCTTCCTCCAGCACTGTGCCACTGTTTATCCTTTCATAGGGCCTACATCTCCTCCGGCAGAGAAGCAGGTTGCCATAGGACAGTGCTTTCATGGTGCAGCTTTTAAGTATTAACCCTAATTACTTCAAAGGAGGAGCACCAGAGCAGAGCAGACATTCTGTGGCATTTCTTAGCTTTGCATGCTCCTCTACATCCCTCTCAGCTTAGGCAGAGAGTCAGCCTGGCTCTAGGTATCTTGGAACACCTGTGCTCAATGTTTTCATCCTATAAACGTGTAGATATTTCTATGGTTAGCTCCACTGAAGTTTGAAGAAGCAACAGATAAAGAAACAGTAGCACCACCACCTATCGGTGAGAATAGGTAATTATGAAAGTTACTAATACAGATTAGGTCACATAAATCTAGATTTGTTAATATTTCATGCTTTAGGGCAGATATTTTTTATTCAGAAAGCTGGGTGAGTATACTCAACATTAAATAAAGTTCTGAAGCACAAATGTGTCCTGTGAAAAAAGCAGAATGCTATGGGATATAAGTGCTGAAGCTTCATATAATCTCTGAGCAATAGTAATGAAATCTGTGAGCAGGTTACTATATACCTATGGTTTCTTAGGCAGTTTTAATATTATACTATTTGAAAGTACTTAAAGTTTAGAAATCTTTAAAAGGTTGCTTCTCACCACAGACTACTGCAATTACAATTCCTGAGTAAGACTTATGACTTTTCAGGCGTTTCACAATAGCTAACAGGAAATTCTCAGAACACGAGATTTTAGAAACAGGAAGGAAAAAAGCCCACAACAATGGATGACATCTGGCAACTTTGTAATATCACACAGTTGTGAGGATTTTACTAAGATTCACTCCAATATAATGTAAAAATAATCTTGTGGCTGATTACTTTTACCTCCTTAGATTATAGAGCTCAGATAGTCTTACTGAGTCTTAAGGATCCCACACATGGTGCACTACCAGCCCTCATTGTACACAGACCTTTTTTCCTGGATTAAAAGAATATGAAGTTGAGTTTTGTTGTGTGTTTTGTTTGTTTTGTGTAACACCATTATCTCCAATTTACTTTTCTTCACACCTGTCAGTGCGCTTAAGAACAGAAACTTCACTGATTAAGAGATACCTCAGGACTCTGTTGATCACTGCAGTATACTATCCTGCAACATGCATTATCTATTTAGGTAAAGACTAGATTTAGCTAAATGCCATTTCTTGAGAAGAGGGACTTCTCTGTTATTTCTTAACAAGTCGAGTTATCAACAATGAATGTGAACATTTTAAAACAGCAAAGTGAAAAGCTGATGCTTCTTGATTGACAACTGAACTGCAATATTTGTAGATATTCCCGAATAAGATGGAAGAAGAAGTCTTTGAAACATTCTTCCAGTAAGAACAATAACAAATCCTAAGACAGCACACTAACCCAGACATGCACCAATTCACCACTGCAGCTAAGTGAAGAGATGCTTGTAAGTATTGTTGTGAAAGATTAGTTCATTTTCTTCATCATTAATAAATAACAACTTCCTGAGAAGCACTTCAGTAAAGACATTCTGATGATACTTTCCTAGCACCCAGCTGCTTAGAGCAAAAAAATGCTGCTATGAAAGCCTTGCTGGTGTCTAGTGACATTTCTAAATGTTATCTATGTGGAAAAATGCATAAGAAAATCTTGGATAAAGGAACAGAAAAAACATTGGAGCTGTTTATGATCACTAGCACTGTAACAGCGATAGCTTCAAGGCATATAACTTGGATAACTTTTGCCACAATAAATCAGTGTCCTCTAGAAAAAAGGGATTTAAAAGAGCAAGACATTGGATGGGAAATTTCCAGACATTACCAAAATTAATCAGTATATGAAAGTCAGAGAAAAGACATGAATTAAATTTAAAGAGATCTTGCTTTGTCCTTGAAAGACCAAGAAACTCAGCCCCCTACTATCTTTAGCAGAGGATGGAAATACCCGAGACAATTCCTAATCACTTCTGTTTCTATCATGAATCCAAATACCAACAATTGTATCCAGCTGAAGAAGGTTAAGATTGCAGGGTTGTGTTAACATATGGTTATATCTATTAACTATGGTACTGGCACAGTTTAAAACAGTCGTTACAGAAGCGTTCAGTTTTTCTTGGATATCAGCCACTTTAAAAAGCCCAGAAGACACAAGAACAGCCTGATGGCCATTAAGCATGCAGAAATGGATTTCTGATAACAAGCAAGCCACCCATCTTAGGTCTTTATGAAAGAGAAAGACTTCCACAAAAACTTCAGAACTCCTAGTTTGAGAGCCCTACTTCTTTGCAAGGCAGTGGTTATAAATTCCAGACTTCCCAACATGCAAACACTTTGTCAGCTGTAGATTAAGATACATCCAGATCAGTGTCAGGTCCCCACAAGCAGTCCAGTCAGAATAACAGCACACATAGCATACAATACTTTCTCTCAGTCCAAAACATTTTCAGACCAGAAGTTCCGAGTCATCTGTTTTTTCAAAAGTTTGGTAAATCACAGTAAAGCTCTTATTTGATTTCTAATAAACTCCAGCATTAAGTTTTGCATAGCCACTGCTGAGTAATGAGTGACCACTGACACTGACCATAGTTCCTCAGTTCCAAGTGATCACAGGTTAAAGCACAACATTCCTCATACAAAGTTAGGACCCCACCCCCATCATTTCACATAGATCCACAGTGAAATTTAGTTGCTCTTTTATTGTTTGGTCTTACATCCCAATCCTAACAGAGACATTAACAGTATCCTAACAGTGTGCCTCCGGTGGCGCAGCGGTAGAATTCCCGTTTGCAACACCAGGGGGCCCGGGTTCGAATCCCCCCCTGTGGAGCAGGAGGTAGAAGTGCCGCTCTGCTACACAGAGGGCTCGAATCCCGGGAGTTGGACTAGATGATCTCTAAGGTCCCTTCCAACTCGCACAATACTATGATACTATGATACATGCAGGAAACGGTCAGCTTCACTGATGTAACACTATCACTGAGGAAATCCCCCGTCACTGCCGCCAAAGCAACTTGATTTTGCAGTTGCATATAAATATTTTTGCAGAAATGCAACCCTCAGCATCCACTACCTGCACCCTTGACTTTACAGACCAACAACCTACTACACAACTGTGCCTCACATGCAGGTTTATATATTCTAATCAATCAGTCTGATTTTAATTAATCCTAATTGTCCTATTAAGGTTCCTGGCTAACAACAACACAGCAAAAAGGAATCCCTATGCAGCCTAATTGACTTAATCAGCTCCTTAATAATCTTTCTTCAGGCCTTTAAAATGAACTAACCTCCAGTTCATTTTAATAAGCATATTGAAGAGGAAGATAAAGCTTGATTGTAGGAGTCAGATTCCATCATGGCAATAAGGAGC
This sequence comes from Excalfactoria chinensis, assembly GCF_039878825.1. NCBI lineage: Eukaryota > Metazoa > Chordata > Aves > Galliformes > Phasianidae > Excalfactoria > Excalfactoria chinensis. Next base: position 71,442,431 of record NC_092828.1, read on the forward strand.
ATGGTAGGAAACAGATAAGTCAGGTTCTATACATAGCAGAAGACTATACTGGAAAAATGGGGCCAATTTTCTCCAAGAATTTGGACAGAATTTAAAAAAAAATTCTAGATGCATTCTCTCAAATGAAAATCTGGATTTGTAATCTTAAGTTGTCCTTGATGATGCATCCTCAATCCTAGTGAAAATACTGTCAGTATTGATATAGTCATGAGTTAAATAATCCTAAAAATCAAAAGATCCCAAGTAGAACTAACGCATGAAAATCAGCAAGCAACCTTTAGAACATTTTTAATGCTGAACTTCAGTCAGTTTATACATTTAAGGTGGTGGTAGACATTTACAGGTTTTGGGGGACAGAAAGCAAGCTAAGCACATTGACTTGGTTCTGACAGTGATTTGGATCTTACTCTGCAAGAACAAAAAACACTCCTATTTTCTACACTTCTGTGCACGCTAAAGTCACATCAGCTTCCAAAAATTCCAGTTGTGTGTCATATTCATCCTCATTACTCTTATTTGTGAAGCAGTTGATATATGCCTGGCATTGTACAGACAAAATTCTTGAAAGGTTTCTGACCACAGAAGCTTGTAAACAAGAGTTACGTCAAAAGATTTATTTATTACAACCACTGTGTTAAAAAATGCTCATGAATCTCAGCAAGATTTTCAGAATTGCCTGCTTTTCTTTTTTAAATTATTTTTTGAACTTTTTATAAAGATTTCTAAGCAGCAAACATGAGATATATGACCTCCGCTAGCTGTATGATGCATGTGGTACAAGCGAATGGGACTTGATATTCTCTCATTGTTTTACTGAAGATAACAAGATGAACACAGGTTTAGTAAATATGGATCAAAATGATGTTCTTAGTCTGGGGAACTCTGGCATGAAGTTTTTCTTCTGACTCTAATAAACATTTATTCGTGTAAGTAATCATTAGTTTAGTCCCCAAGGACTTGCACATTATCTGTAATGGGTGCAAGCCAAAGTAATGAAAGGTCAATTGCAAAAGCAATGTGAATTATTTTGTTTTGGCCTTCTAATTTATTTAATATTTTAAATTAGATTCACTGGATTTGTCTTCATTAAATTCTGCATTAATTGTGAAGAAAAAAAGAAAACCAAAACCACAACAAAATTCCTGTTTCAATTATTTACCAAAACGAGATTATTTTTGTCTTTCGGAAATCACATTTTCTTTCTGTCGACAATCAAGTTTCAAGATTTACTTTCTCAATAAAACCATCATGATAGGAAGCAGAACAAAAATGCAGAATGCAGTCCATTGTAGCAGACAGCAGCCGGCCATTCCAACTGGTGTCCACAAACAGCACAGCAAGCAGATTGTACATTAGCGTTCCTGTTGCGACAGTGCATCTTCAGAGGATCTAAGTTTGTTATGCCTTGAAATAAAGGGTAGTTTATTAGCCCCTAAGGCAACACCACATAGGTGCTTTCTGAACTCATCTCCTTACACCTCATAACTACTCTTGAAATTTTGATTGAAGAAATTGCAGGAGTCTTTATATTTGCATAAATACTAACACCCTGAACTAACAACAGCTACTTACCACTAGCCTCACACTGGGAATAGCTGCATTACTATGTTTTTACTCCAATAGACAAAACTACACTGTAAAGGATCAGGTGAAATTCAAACATTATTAGTCTGATGTTTTTGCAAAAAAATATTTGAGAAAAAACATTACCATTTAATCACTTTTAAGTATTTAATCTTTCAAGCTTGGTTTGATAATTGAAAGTGATATGACAGAATACTTTTCATTTAAAGGGAGAAGAATATGACAATGAATTTCAAGTTGTAATACACACGTTATCCAATTGCTGACTGTACTTAAGAATTTTGGATGTGGTCACAGACAACTTGCACATGCAACCCTCCTTATGGTTTTCAAAAGTTGAGACCTCTCTCATTTAATTAGGAAAATGACAGTAATCAAGTCAGAATCCAGAAATCTGAAGATAGTTTAAAAAGAAACCCTCGATTCTCTGCTATTTCTTCCATGAAATCCTGCAAAACATTTCCAGGTTCAGGATCAATTTCAGCATGCTTACCGTACATTAATAGCCCAAAGAAATTACCATTAAGTTGCCATTGAAATGAAGCTCTGTAAGTGTGCTACCATTCTTCCATTCAACAAAGGTCAAGCTGTTAGTTGACTGTCATTAGGCACAGTTTCTTGACTGCTTAAAGGTTATATAAATATTAAACTTTATGAAGTCACCTAGGAAGCTTTCTTTTCAAATATCTTTCCACATCATCCAGAAATAATTATACAACATACAAGAGGGTGAGGTGCTTTTGAGACAAGCACCTGCTTTTCCATAAATAACAGTTTTTTCGAAGATCCCGTTAAGAAAATAAAAGGATAAAAAAAATCTTAACTGAAGGAGTTGATTCACATGCTTATTAAAAACAAAAACAAAGAAAAAATCCTCTGACTTTATTCATTTATCCAGACTCTGAGAAGCGTGGCTTTCATTATTAAGTTACAATAGATCAAGATTTACACTCACACTAATGTTGTCCTCATTTCCATTTATATTAAACTGGTATTTGGTGTTTTTCTTTTAAAGGAGGCACATGAATGAGCAGAAACTTGCCCAATCTCTGTTTGTTCAGCTTGTTACTTGCACAATAGCAAATTCAATCTCGTTAAGAGGCTTATTCTTCCATTGTAAAACTTACTTGAATTGCAAGAAAGTTTGAATCTGCATAGGCTATGTATTTATGTGGAGGGGGTGGGGGGGAAGAAAGAAAAATTAGGAAACAGGAGCTTTGATTTGCACTAATAAATTTCATCTAACTGGCTCATTTGTAATATTCTTTGCCTATTTTATTACAAAGCTAGGACAAATGCCTTCAATGAACAACAGCAAATGAAGTTCATCTGACAACACTATAGGAACACTACTGAAATTACATTTCCCCTCCCACCTCCATTTGCTAGTGCAATTTGTTTCCTGAATATCTGTCCTTGCTTAATTATCAGAAAAGGAAGGAGAAGCCTACACTCCCGACATGATGCTGCTGTGACCCCCAGCAATTAATGGGGAGGCTATTAATTTATCCTTAACTGTTCACCTGATCTCTACTCTTTGCCTGGCTACTCACTTGCTCACACACAGCCTTCAGCAAGATGCTTGTGTTTTTTTTATTTTGTTTGGTTTTTGTTTTTTAATAACCTCCCAGTTTGCAAAATGAGTGAAACAAAGTAGAGCTCTCATACATATGTAGGTAATCTCATTTCTGCAATATTTCTAAGCCTGGATTTTCAGTAATATTACCTGAAGATAGTTGCAGGAGTAAAACACAAGTATAATATCTAGTAAACCATGCTGATCTTTAAATGTGGTGCTAGCAGGGGGAAACAAACCTGCTCATTTGCTCTATTACCCTCAGTAACAAGAAAATTAACATTCTTCAATGCTGCTCACTCATGTGACTAATGATGACACATCATCGAATGGATCAGATTACTTTCTTTTTTAAAATCAACTCCTTAAAAGCTTTTTTTTTTGTTGTTGTTCAAGATTCTGGTTCCTTCACTATCTTCTATGGGTCTTGGCTGAAAACATTAAATCCATTTATCATCTTCATATCAGCTGTGTCTTACTCCTGCAAGTAAGAAATCTCAAACTTCTTCCTGAATTGAACTACTGAATAATCAGTTATTTGCAGCCAAATCTGCTTTCCTACTCCCTATGTAAACTCCCTAAAAAACCCTCCCTTAAGAAATGAAAATAGTGATGGGTTTTTGTTTAGAAAAAGTGATATTTTTCAAAAATACAGATAAGACTAGTTTGCCAAAATGAGTATGATTGCAACCAAATAGTGCTACTGACTTTTTAATAATAATACGCTTTTAAAATTATAGCTATTATTCTCTCACAGAAGAGGATGTACATCATCTATAACCATCCAAAAAGTTGCTCGGTAGATCCAGAGAAGTAATTTTCCGATGAAATAAGGAGCATTTAGACAGGCCTAGTCAGGCTACAAATGAGTTATTTTAAGTTAAAGCAAAAGTAAATACATAAATTCTTCCCTGCGCCCAGGAGCACTATCGAGGACTGGAGTGCTAGATCATTAATTTCTGTGAAAAAAAGTATGTTTCTTACTTTTCTCTAAAGAAGTTTCATAAAGATTCAGGGGACATTAACATAGGAAGTGGTCTTGTTCCTTTTAGAAAGCTGGCACTTTGAACCATGCTTCCCCCAAAATGTCTATATGAAGATAGATACAATCAAGTGTAAAAATGAAGGCAATTCCTTAATCATTACTTTTACGTTGTAGGCAACTCAGCACAACAATGAATTAATTTTTTTCTGAAGTTTTTGACAACACGGGAATATAATATTTTTGAGCTTAAGGGCAGGAGGGAAAGTATCTTTCTAAAGTAAAACGAGAAGGTAGAGACATAGTAGAGCCTGTTTTCACTAACAGAAAATTTGACCACAATAATTAGGCAAAATTACTGTTATACTACAGCAGGTAAAAATTAAATCTCCAGAGAACTCAAACCAACACTAATGCCTTTGAGTTTGAAATAATTTTTATCATCCTATAGCAGCTCTCTACCGTTCCCATACTTGTGAGACCTGCTGGTGGGCTTGGAATCTCTACAGAATCACACTGATGACGTTACTCAGGACATCAATACTAGGGTTTTGGTTTTAGATCTTCTGGTTTCCTCCACTTAACAAACTGCAGTTCATCCCAAGAAGCAGTCTTAATGACACAAGAGCCATATCTTCACAGTTGAAACTATGCCAGAAGATATCTCACTAGCTACCACTGCTAACAGCCTCCCAGCTTACACAGACAGCCAAAAGCCAATGTGAAGGAAAATCCCTGAACCACTTGTAATGGGGATCCTGGCTCATCAGTACCAGCTGCTCTGCTCAACAGCTCTGCTTGGCTTGTGCTACATTACTTGCTAATGTAAGCACAGCCGAAGCAATTAACTTCTGGAGACTAAAGCAAGACACAGGTTTTGTGGTTTAGCAATCATTACTAATTGTTCTGCCCACATTCAAGTAGTCTGGGAAGAGCTATATACTCAGCTTTCCCCAAAGAGAGAGGAAAAGTTCATAACAAAAATGTCAGGGTTGTTTAGGAATATAGAATGTTTCTCACAGCAGTAGAGTATCTGAGATACAGCAGTTCAGTTAATTTTACTGAAATTTCTCTCTATTCTCTACAGCTTTTAAAGACTTTGCCTTTATCTCTTCTAATACTTGGGTATTACAGACAGAGAATTTACAAAATCCAAGACATAGAGTGGACAATTACCAGGTTGCTGAACCCTCAGCCAAGCTCAGTAATCTGCATTTATTAGGTCCTGAGCACAAAACAGTACCAGGAAACTAGATGATGGCATTTACTAAAAGAAAGCATATTTGTAAAATCAGATCTATGCCACATCTAATACAGTTTAATTATAGTTATCTATGCAGAATGGAATACTTTTGCTTCAATTACACAAAAAAAGAATTAGTTTCAGAAATCCCCAAGCAAGAGAATTAAAAAATATCCTTTTTTTTTTTTTTTAATGTTTTATAATGTAAGCTTTGTATTTGAGAGTTTGATAAATGTTTTTGTATTCCTTAATCTTCATTCTAGAGCTCTGTCTCGATCTTCACAAGAGTAATATTATCTTCCTGGTAGTATTGGTGGTCTGCATCTGGTTGATCAAACTGTTAATATTTAGGAATGGTTTGTCACTTAAATATTTTTACCATGATGTAATATGTACAAGATCTGTATAGAGTACTGCTTCCAATATAATACAGGGTAAACACATAACCGAATACTTCAGTGTGAAGCTTATAGAACTACACTTTGACACAAACATTGAGAGTCATGCAGACAGCAGATATTTCTGTCCTGCAGAGAGAGATCTCAGTAGAAATATGCTGATAAAAAGAATTGAAGTAGGAGTACCAAACACACTGCAGGTGCAGCATGTTCCTGTCTAACTACTCCTAGTACCTAAAAGGAAGTTCCTGTATGAAATAACCAACAAACTTCAGACATTTTCACAGAGCAAGTTGATGTGGATGGTTTATGCACTGTAAGTTCAATATCTTATTAATCCAGATTGTAAATAAACTCTAATTAAATGCTTCTGTTGTGTTACTATGTACAAAGAGGTAGCTGGCACATTGGAATGGGCGTGCAAATTACTATTAATATTTGTCATCTCTTAAAAATATTTGGATTGTGTTTGTTTGTACTAAGAGGAATTTTATTCTCAAAATTATCACAGCTACACAGTCAAGTAAAAATGTGAAAGCTTGCCTCACTGCTTGATTGCTTGTTTTCACTTGCCCAACATGAAAGTAGAATTGATTCTTTAACTAGAATTTTTGTTAGCATAAGCACTGAAAATGAACCCAGCTCAGGCACACACAGCGCTGTTGTCCCTGCTGTGGGATTATCACAATTAAAAACCAGCAGCTACTTTCCTGATGGAAGCACACAATCTCAACCGTATGCAGAGAATAGTAAAAAGTTACCAGTTTTAAAGGCAGTTTTTTATCTCCTAAAAGTTAATAACTTTTTCTTACCAAATTTTCAAAGCATAACTCTAATGGAAGAATATTACACTTGCTATCGTAACATTCCTGATTAAAGGAGAACTGCTGCAGTCAGTGATTTGCAACGATTTATTTGGGGATATGGTGAATTAAAAACTTTTAAAACTCATATAGAGCGTGGCAAGTGATGTACGACTGAATATTACTGTAGAACTACAGCACTTAGAAGGTTTACTTCATACATTTTTCTGTTTTCCTGCATCTTAACCAGAGGTTTGCTTTGCTTTATTTTCTCTGAGCAAAACAGGTATATTTTGTATTCAAGCAAAAATGAAGAACTACTGAATGCAATCACTATGAATCTCATCATTCAATTCATTTTCTATGATACGACCCACATTAGAATGAATTATATTAAGGAAACTTAATAAAACCCCTTCTACTCCTACTCCTTTAGAAAATGTTTTTTGTTGTTGTTTTCTTTTGTGATAGCTTTTCCTTCATCACAGTCCAGAATATATTCCCGTGCTACAGTATTTTAGATGCCCATCTGAAAGGCTTATTGGCAAAAAGAGACCAACAGAAAAAAAAAAAAAATCTTACCCAGTAATACTCTATATTAGTTTTGCTACTATTTAGATTATCTATTAGTTTGGATAAAATACACTGAAATGTCATTTAGGTGGAGCATAACTGAAAAAGTAAAAGATTTTGGAGATCATTTGGGAACAGTAAGTTGATGTAAACATTATAACGAATTTGTTACAAGCAAAGATTAATTGTTACACCAAACTGTAAAATACCTTATTCTATGAAATTTACTTGTGATGGTACTTTTATTTTATATTCACTTATTCTCACTGTTCGTTTTTACTTTCAAGAAGATATGATTAAAATTTCTGCAGAAAACTTTGAATTTTATTTAAAAAAAAAAAAAAGAATAGAGGCAAGGCTGCACTCTTAACTTTTACACCTGGTTGTAGAATGTTCATCTTGAAAAAGGCAGCATTAATCTTGTAAACTCTGAGTCTTAGCAGGATTCTGATGCATAAAATATTTAAAAAATACATTAAAAATCATACGAGTCAACAAGACTCAACATGTTCCAATAAGCACTGCTACAGAATTCCTTTAAGTAACAAGTGGGTTTGGAGCATAGTTGTGATAAATTAGTGTTTTCTTTTAAGCAACTGAATAAATTATTTTCAGTAGAAATCATCCATCCGCTTCCCCCAAGTCTTCCAATTCCCCCAATTCTTCTTCTTAGAAATAACAGCCATCATAAATAATTTACAGTACAGAAGGGTCTAATTCAAAAGAGCACCTCACTTCCATGCCAAGAATTTCTCTGCAGTTAAAGTTAATATGACAAATACTTCTCTCTAAACAGAATCTAGGTATTGCTGAGAAAAAAATACAAAATAAGTGAGAGTTGCAATGAAACTCATAACTAAGGATTTTTCCCTTGTACAGGAGTGAGAAAAGATGCCTGGATTTCTTAATTGCTCATGGTACTTTTGTACACTTGCAGTTTAATGACTTAGTTTTCTGTTTTGCTTATTACCACAACTCCAGTGCAACATCCTGTCTGAAAGCCATAGGAAACTGTACAGCTGGAATAATACAAGCATATAGATGCAATTACAGAATAAAAGGATAGCCAAAAGGTATCTAAGAAAAGACTCACCAGTGATGAGGGTTTCAAGTTGAGATGGATGCTCACCAATGTTGAGGCTTTCTACAAAAACTCGACAAAAGAACACTCTCTAGAAAGAGATGCTACCTTAAGGGTCAGCCCTTAAATGGGATCTGAGAGAGGTGGAGTTGAGTTTCACCCCTTCTGTAGCACAGATGAATTACCTTCACCTGTGCTCCTGCAACTGACTAGTCGCTTGCCTCAGATGGTTAATCAGAGGTTTCAGGCTGTGATCAACAGTTTCCCATACAGAAAGAAAGAAAGAAAAAGAGAGAGAGAGAAATAAATAAATAAATAAATAAATAAATAAATAAATAAAAATCTTCTGAACTGCCCCCATAACTTTTCAGTTTAGTTTTCCTTAGTTACTGCTGTACCACTGAATTAATGGTTATTAAGTACTGCTTAAGTGCTATTGCTAAAAACAAAGTTACAATATTTCTGTATCTTCATTTTTTTGTATAACAGTGAAGAGCTACACAGTTGTAGAATGCAACAGAGCTTAAGGGCAAATAGCATCCTCAAAGAGAACGAAGCCAGAAGAAAAGCACAGGAGTTTTACTATCAGAGAGTAATACAGCACATTTCAGACTTAAGTAGTAGCTAAAGTGAATACAGATCTAAAGAGTGTAACTACATAAGCTAAAGGTTAGCTAGCAAAGAAACATTTATGGAAGTTACCTCACCATCTGTCAAAGCTGATCACTTGCACCTCTTTAGTTTCAAGGCTGACCATCTGATCTACAGCTCTACTCGGGAGGATTTAAAATATTTCTTGTTTAAATTCCAGTGAATTGCAAGAGAGAAGTCTTGTAATACCTTCTAGGAAAAGACTACAATGCATATAACATGAGTATCAGGAAATGAGAAGGATACATAAGGAAACAAATGAAAATGGAGAAGCACTAACTTAGAAGACAAGGGTTTTTTGTTGCTGCTGTTAACAGCCAATTTGCTAACAGCTTCTGCGTGTAGCAAAAGCAAAAATCTCTCTGCAGCACAGAAAATAAATAGGAACAATTTTTATTTCCCTCACACATAACAAACAGTTCCACATTTATGAGCTATAGTTTTCTCCTACTTACATATTTTGAGATCAACTTTTTATTCACCATTATAATCCTCCTTCTAACAATCCTTTTGAATTATTGTTTTGTAGTCAAGCCTAATAAAAGATACCAACTTATTTTATTCTACAAGAACTGAAGCAAAAAGGACCCATACAGTTCAGTTAGCACACTCAGTGAGGAAATCAGCATCACAACCACGGTGTTCTTCACACAGAGCCAGTACTGCAAATCTCTGTATTAACAGCAAACTGAAAACAGGTGTATTCCTTAGCTATGAGGTACACGTTATAGCTTTTCAATTTATTTCCACCAGATGGCAGGTGAAAGTTTGATTTTCATGCAGAAAACTCTTACAGCAAATTATATTGACAATACAGTTCCTGTAAGTGGCATCTTGATGCATTTTTAGCATTTGAGGTACATTTTTAACTTTGATTCACTCTGTCTTGGTTTCAGCTGGGCCAGAGTTTATTTTCTTTGTAGCATCTGGTATAAATGCTGCTTTCCAACTTTAGGAGAAAAACAATGTTAATAACACACCGATGTTCAATTGATGTTCAGTAGGGCTGCACAGAACCAAAGATGTTTTGGTTTCTCAGCATCTTGTACTGTCCTGCCAGTGAGGGGGCTGAGGGGGCACACAGAGCTGGGGTGGCAGAACCAGGACAGTTGACCTAAACTGGCCAAAGGGACATTCTGTGCCATATGACATCATACAAGGAAATAATAAAACTGAGGGAGCTGGTGGGCACTGCCTGGGGACTGGCTGGGATTTGGTCAGCAGGTGATGAGCAACTGCTTTGTGCATCACTTGTCTTGTGCACATATGAAATTTATAATTCTTATCATTACTGTTATTTCTCTCTCTTTCGTTTCTGTCTTAGTAAGTAGTTTTTATCTCAGTCTATGAGTTCTGCTTTTTATACTCTCCCTCATTGCATTGGGATGTGGGAGCATGAGGAAAAAGACTGTGGTGCTTAGCTGCTGCCAGGTCAAACCACAACAGGTTAAAACCAAGCTTCTCAGGAACCCTAACCAACACAAATAGCTTTGGGTGTGTGAAATAATTTCTGTTGTTCCCGTAGCAGCATTCTGCCCTTTCCTTTCCTGTGAGACCCTCTGGCAGACCCAGATCTCTGCAGAACTGTGCTAATGATGTCAACCAGGACATGAACAAGAGCATTAAAGAAAAAGTCTAAAAAATTTTTGATATTCTACTCCACTATTATTTGGAGGACATGCTTTTGTATACTTCATAATCTGGTGGATACTTTAAAATTTGAAGACTGATAGTAAAGTTTTAGCTTGTAATTTTTGACTTCTAGCAAAACTATCTGAGCCTCATTTAATTCCTCTCTTCAACAAAATCAGTAGCACCTGATACACACTATTTAAAGGTCATGCTTTCAGTTGGAGCCTGGACTGAATTAGGAAGTGTGATTAAGCCCCTGTGCAACAGACACTGGTCTCTACCATTTATTTATTTATTTATTTCCCCATTAAAAAAAGGGCAACCATAACTTTTTTCATCGGTACTATTCTTGTTTACTGACAATGAATTATTGTAGGCCAGGTTCTTTAGGAAAACTAACAAACAAACAAACAGAAAACCAAAACAAAACATGAAAAGAAAAATCCAGTTCGCCCTTATATACATCCATGTGCACATACACACCTGGAATTACAACAGTAAATGTTTCTATAACTGAGATCTCAATCTCTGATTATAAGCAGACAAAACTAGAGACATCAAATGGCACAATTAAGCAGAGACCAAATGAGGAAATATTTAAGTGAACACATGTCACCAGCTGGTGAACTGGTTCAAACTTGCAGTGCCAGTTTCTAAACATTAATAGGTCCAAAATATTTCAGTGCCATTCCTTGCTAACACTGACTGAGAGAAACACACCAAACTTTTCCACCTAAATTGGTTCCTGACAGACATTCAGCTGGCATTCAGGTCTCATTCCTTACTAAGAGATCTTGGACCAAGGTCAATCCATGACCAAGAGGTGAGATGAAGCCTAATAACAGTTTTGCTCTGCTTACACAATAGGATTTCCTACAGAGCTGGACATTTCTATGCAGGAGGCAACATACCCTCAAGACCGAGGAATTCAGTCATTGCCCACAGAGACAAATCTTTTCACCTATTTTTTACAAGAACACAGCACACTGTATTGTGGTGAAACAATATTACCTAGGAATGAATTCTACTGCAGCCATTATATCTCTTGGAGAAAGGAGGACAAAACAAAGTTCTGTCTGATAGCCAATTTGCTTAATGCACAGCAATCAGATGCTCAGAGGATGCAGTGTAGCAGAGAGTGAAAAAAAAGAATGCACACAGCATAATACAGTTCATCATCTGTATGCAATCAAATTGTGGGGGAGAAATGCTTTTGAAATAGTAACAAATACCTGCCCAAGCATTCACCTTTGATACTAACTGCTCTCCTGCTTCTGTCCACATACATAAGCTATCCCACAAAACAGCTTAAAATTTAGGACACCTTTTTCACAGAGTCTAAAGATGCCAGTTATTCCCTTTGCCAGACATTACAAGCAGCTGCATACCTCACATTTGGTCAAAAAACTGAAAAAAAAAAAACAAAACCCAACCCACCAGCAATCGTAACATAGCAAAAATACCAGGAACAATTGTAACACTGGAGGTGCATCTCTCATTTACCAATATAAGGAAATCCCTAGTAAAATATCAGCGATATCGATTGCTGATCTCACTAGTTGAGTAATAATACATGAGTGAGGAGTTCAGATTCTGGAAAAGTTTCATTTTCCTCCTGAAGAAATTATGCAAGCAGTTAGGAGGAATGAGATCTAAATGGTAGGCAATAGAGTAGTGCAAATTTTTGCTGTACCTAACAGAAAAACCATCGTATTTAGCACTGCGCTGATGCCCATCACAGTGATATTTCCCTAAATCCATGTGCCTTTAGAATTAAAAGAATAATGATAACCAGACAGAATTACTGAGAAGCAAAAGGTGTCTTTCCTAAAACACCACATTTCTGTACCTCAGTGGCCAAATGGAAAATTCTGTGCCTGTTAAGTATGTGAATTAAGCTGGAGCTTTGATAGCTCTCATTGCCAAATGAGAGCAATTAAGAGCTCAATATCACTGAGCATTAATGCTCTAGAAACTATGTTATAGTCACAATTACTCCTGACTCCATGTAGGAAGAAAAAGAAAACAAGTCATGTTATCTCTGTATTAAATAAAGAGAAGAAGTACCCCTCTTGCTACTCCTTTTTATTATTATGGAGGAAAAATGACAGCAAAATCTACTAAATCTTTTAATGGCTCATTTCTCATTTCTAAAGTAACGCCAAGGCTATCTTAAAAACAAACAAACAAAACCTGAAGTATTAGTACGCCCTGTTGATGTCTTTCAATGTTCTGGATGATGGAGCCCCCTTTAAACAAGAACACAGTGCATGCAGTGGGTGCTTTCAAACACAAACCTCAACTGTCTTACAATGTTTATCATAAAAGGCAGGCAACATGCTTCCAAATGTGCCAAATGAGATGATCTAACCTCAAAATGAAGAAAATGTATCAACACCGGCCCTTTTTAGGATCACATTTATTGTCTGATCCTGATGGAATAAAGTCAAAGAAGAAACAGGCAGGGAGATATAAATGGTCCTTTGCCAGATCGTACTCCCAGTAAAATGTTAGAGATATGGAGAAAGAAGGACAAATGCAATGAAATAACAACTGTCAGGAAATCATGGGAGCTAAGGGAAAAGGAAGGCAGAATTTTGCTGTTTTTAGAAAAGGACAGAAATACTGATTTCAAGCCAAAAGAGACCATCAATGAAGGTCTGAATGGTTTACCTGGAACACTGTGGCTCCCTTGAATTGTCATTTTCTTGCTTTACATCAGCAGCCTAATGTTTGTCATTTCTGTGCAACTGAACAGTACAAAGTGAATGAAATAAGCTTTCCTGTGGTGCAGAGAAGATCAAGAACTTCTGCTAGTCTCAGTCCCAGAATATTCACACCTCTGGTTCAGACAGCTACAGGAAACACGCATGCAGCCCCTGGGGAACTTGCAGATGAGGCTATATGTGGTTCTGGTACCTGAATTCCCACTCTCCAGATGTTATTCTGTGCTCAGTCGTGCAGCTGGTTATTTAGCAAATGTGCACCAACTTCAAAAATGGTTTCAGCATTTTTTAGGAGAGCCTCATTCCTAGTAAAGGAATCAGTCACACGGGAAGTTGTGATGAAATTAGACTCATGGTTATAAAGGAAAGAGAATTAAAAACTATAGTATTGCAGTGATGGTTTTGTTAAGTGAAGAAAGCAGGAGCATCTGAATCAAAGAGAAGATACCTTTAAAGAAATACTTTTGGGGAGTTTTCAAAGGTAATGAAAGAAAACAGCCCTCTCTTTCAGCTGTAAAGAATCTAGTTTAGAAGACGGGCATTCTTTATAAAAAAGAATAAAAATTTCTGTCTGATAAAGGAAGCATTTAAAATTGTTTGTGTAAACATGCCTCTCTGCAGATGGAAGCCAAATGTAGTGAGAAAACATATCAAGTCCACTGATACAAGCAGGACTATTTTTTTGCACTGATCAGATCTGTGGCATATTTTTAATTGTTGTTCAAGAAAAAGATTTCTGCATACAACCTACCTGCACAGCCTCCAGCTTTTAGTCAACGTCATACTCTTTAAAGAACTAATTTACTACCACTTGCATGGTCCACATGTTAAGGCATGCAAATTGAAGCTCAGATATTTAGTCACAAAGTCACTGCTCTGTCTGCCAAAACAAACCAGCCCCAGCATGTGCAAGTGAGGACAAAGAAGCACACGGCATACACAAGACTGTGTAGAGGGGAAGGCTCACCCACAGGCTGAATGAAAATTACACCCCCAAAATTCAGCTGTTTTAAGAAAAACACAAGGCCAGATTGGATGGGGCCCTGGGCAATCTGATCTAGTACTTGATCTAGTGGTTGGCAACCATGCCTGTAGTAGGGGGATTAGAATCTGATGATCCTTTGGGTCCCTTCCAACTCAAGCCATTCCGTGATTCTATGACTCTAGGATACCTGGTGGTGAAACCGATGACTTTCAAATAAGATATTTTGCATGTCTGAGAGGAAATTAAAGAGACAACTGAAAGTGCATGTCAAGAAATGCAGGCAACTGCCACATCTGAAATAACAGAAGACACAAAACAGTTCAGTAATGAATAGGTTATATTGTTCACTAGTTTGAAATGGAAATCGGCTAGTGCAGAAGTGAGAGCCTAAGAGTTAAACTGATTTTTCAAGTGCGCTCAAATATGAAAACAAGGAATTTAGCTCAGGAGAAAAGTGAACAATGTTGAAAAAAAGTTAAAGTCAGAAAAAATGATTTTACCAAGTTTTCTTCTAAACTATGATTTAGAAGACTGTATAGTTTAATTTCTGTATCAGTCACATTTATAGGCAATTTTTGTTCATTCAATCTGGAAAGATATTCTCATCAAGTAATACTAGAGTCCAAAAAAAACCCCATAAAGTGGATTAATGAAAATATTTCCTCAGCTATACTGATGGCAAGCAACATACACTTCTGGATATCTAGTATACACTACAAAAAGTCATGGTGCTTTCTTCTTTCACTGTAATGCAGTATTATGACACTGGTAATAATCCACAAAAAGCCACCACAGTGAGTACGTCATTGAAATAAACAACCTAATCATAGTATTGTACATCTTAAGGAACAGAATGACCACGTGTGAATAGACTGCCTCTCTTAAATGATACAAACACAGTTCAGAAGAGAAAGAAAAACTAAATCAATGGACACGAGGTTTACTCTTTTGCAGGCTTTTGGTTCAAGCTTTTGTTCCAAAATAAGTATTTGGGCATCTCTTGACTGAATAACAACCAAATCAGATCAGATCGTAAATTAAAGGGAGATGCTACTTTGAAGAAACCATCTCGGGATAAGATTTTATATTTAAAAAATAAAAATCTGTATACTCCCTTATGAATCCATAGCTATATTCACTGAGTTTCACTAAGCTGAAATTTAACCTCTCATAGACTAAAACAAAATACATGAAATTATATTTTGGAACACAGAAAACGAAAATTTGTGAGTAACCAGAAAGTCAAAGGGATGACATTAATAAGTGTGAAGAATCCCATAATTTATCTCATAACAATTGAACACATTCTTAATCAGTGACTTTTGTTACAAGGACAAAGGAAAATAAGAGCATCCTCCCACAGATCTCTATTCAGGCTGCAGACAGCTCAATTCTTAAAAGCTCTGAATTTGATTTGAGTGTTATAGAAAATCACACTGTACAATCTGTTATGCTTCACAGTCTTAGCACATGTAGAGTATTTATGACAATATAATGGAAATTTGTTGCCAGAAAGATATCAGAGAAGATCATTAAATACGTATATATACTTTAAAACACAGTGAATCATAGCTTTTTTCTTTACTGGGAAACAATTATTTATTTTATTAACAAATAGCAAATCAAAGGAAAGGTGTTAGAGATCTTGGGCTGAGGAGGCACTTCAGTGCCTACAAAAGAAAGCAAATGCCTCTCTGATAAAATTGGGGAAAGTCAACCATCCACAGGAGAGGGGCTCTTCCCTCAGACATGACATCCACATTCAGAATGATAGAAGTGGACAGTGCTGTACCTCTACCCTGACTCATGGATTGTGGCAAATGCCCTATAGGGATGGTTACAGCAGTGAAAGCAGAACACTAATATGTGTAGCTTGAACTAAAATTTTTCTTTGCATTGCTTGCTATTCCCTGCATCCTCAAGGGGCGCATTGTCTGTAACGGAAGAAAGCAGCTCATTTATGCAGCCAATTCCAGAGCTTTGTTTTCTTGTGTTTCACAATGGATCAGAAATTCTTCCCATATTACATTTCTGCTCTCCCAATATGCAGCTTAGAATTTAGAAGCATTTGACAAAAACACAAAGCAATGGTAAACAAAGTCCGTGGTAAATACAAAAGTCAGTGGAATTTAGTTTGCTTTACAGTTTTTACAGAGATTTAAAAATCTCTGGGTCAGGTACCAAAATTAGTTCCCTGGGAATGAATTTTATTTAATTCATCTGCTACCATACTGCATGTTACACAGTGACATCACTGCACTTGTTTTAGAAGAGAAACAAAGTCAAAACATATACGACAATGCACTTTCTTACTGTTTTCCCATGCTCATATCCTTTATCAGCCTTCCTCCTCCAAGAAACAAGGGTATAATGTAGCAGCAATGGAGTAGTACTTGGTTCAACGCTCAGTGTTTATTGTAAAGTAATTAGACCCCAAATGCATGCAAATAGTTTCCAAGCTACAAGCTAGATAAAATGTTAATTGCTTTTTAGTAGCTACTTGGGCTCTGATTAAACTATTTTCTCACTTAAAAATCAAAATAGTGAACATACTAGCAGAGAAGAAGGGAAAAAGAGACCCAGTAATTCACAGTGATATAGACCTCATGGTAACTCAAACTTATAATTATATACGAAATGGAAGAGTTAGCACAGCATCGCTGTCAAGCTCTGTAACACAGGTGAGTGTGCTTCGTCAAGATTTCTCTCACTTTTTTCCCCCTCTCTTTCTTCATCAGCATATTAATGCTCTTCATCATCATTCTTTGGAAGTGTGACACATATCACATTCCCCATCCTTCTGAGCATATGGTCTGGAACTATTCAATAGCTGCAATATGATGATTCCAGGCTGCTGAGCGCAACTGATTGGCACATTAAACTGCTGGGAGACTCTTATCTGGGGCAGACAGGATTCTTTCCAGTGTAGTCCTGAGGGGCCCTCAGTAATGAAAAATAGTAATTCTAAGTCTTTTCCACCTGTCTGTTGCCAGGCATTTTAAAATGGAGTTTCAATAGTTTTTCTTTCCCCATAACCCTTATTAAAGCAAATCAAGTGTAAGCTGGAAGAACTTGAAGAGCTTCACTAGAGACCTTGCAGTTATCAATTTAAGAATAGGTATTTCAAAGCTGATATAGCCTTACCTTTAACAATATAAAGCAACCTAGTTTACAAAACACGTTAACACAGAATGGATATCAAATTAACCAAATAAATATAGCAGTGGAATATTTAGACTATATTAAACAAATCTCTTATTATAAAAGGGATTTTTCCATTTGTCACTGAATTATTAAAGGATAAAGAAAATAATAATTGGTTTTGCATATAGGTAAGATCAAAAAAGTTGAAATCTATCTGAAAATCTAAAATGTACCAGATATAAAGAGATTCTTTCAGCTACTGCAGCCTCCCCTTAACTGTGACAGTAGTGGCAAGCACAAGCTCTCTTGCTGGGAGGGACACTGAAATCAAGCATTTACTTCTAATCCCCATTTCCTTCTCCAAAGGAAGAAAACAGTCAGCTTCCAGAATCATGACTCTATGAAATGAGAAGAAAACCTTCTGGAGAATTCTTGTAGGAACTGGATACTGGTATCATGATCTAAGGACAGAGCTGTTGTGACTGACATAGTGGCAATTTAAATGGTTTACGTGCATTGCTTCTTCACTCGATAAGGTAATGTTCCACTTTGATTCATCTACAAAACTAGATCAACTCTTTTCCCATCAGTGTTCTGTTTTATTATGCTTAGACCTTTAAACACTGTCTGTGTTTTTCCATTCCAGGAAATGATATTAAATCCTGAAGAGAAATTAGAATGTACAGGACTTTGTGATGGATACAACTTCTGCAGTAGTGCACAAAACTAGATAAAGGATGCATCAATGAGAAGTCTTGGAAATACTCTCAATTGTTTCAAAAATTCTATGCACACAGCTTTCTTGTTTATCTTTTAAATATTGGCAACATTTCCTGCACTGAAGGCTTCACACCTTTAAACTCTAAATAACGGCTTCTAAAAGTTTATGAATTTGCTGTTTGCTGTCACAGTTTTGCATCTTCCCCAGTACAAAAACAGAAATAATTTTATTCCATAGGAGTCAGCCATTAATACTACATAAAGTGTTTTGGAAATTACAGTTCTTTCTTTTGAGACTGCAAAAAATATTCCAAAGAGACTTCTTCATATACAGGTCCTCCTCGAAAGTGCTGTTAAAATTTGCAATTACTCCCCACTTGCAAGGATTAGCTATTACCGCCTGTGTTTGAAAAGCTTCATCTCAGAGGAGAAGCAATCACTTTATTTTAAGGCTGCTACAAAGTAATCACAAGCAAATCTGTTTATTTTCACATAAAGGGTAATATTTAAATGAAATGCTTGTCTTTACATTTCACATAAGAACTGCATTAACATTTACATTTGTTGTGAACCAACAGTTTCTTTTTTAACTTCATTTCCCATGTCGATGTTTTAGAAGTCTTATTTTCTCCAGCATGAATGTACACTGGGGTTCCTGCAACGTGATGTACATTCACACTGGTAAAACTGAGTTCTATTCAGTGGTGATATATTAAAGCAGTTGGATGCATTAAAGTTTGTACAGCTCTCCTGCTGGATTTCAGGTTTTTCTATAAAAGATAAAAATCATTTGTTTGGAGAACTTTATGAGTGGATTCTTGTGGAATAATCTACTGTGACACACAGACCTGTGGCAACAGCCTACCAAGGGGTAGCTCAGATGTACAGCAGAATGTGAAACTTTTTGTACTATCACATCTGTTCATGTTTCTTCATGCTTTTCTGTGCTATGTAAGAAGGGTCAAGAAGCAGTTACTGTGTAGCGGCCAGTGATAAAAACGTGAAGTAGACTGAAATGAAGCTTTCACATACTGGGCATAAACTGTAAGTTTTAGGCTCTTGGGCAGAAGCAGCATGTACATAGTACTGATGTAACCAGGTAGACAAGACTTAGTCATGTATACGTCAGATCAGCAGTTTACTGAATTTATAACATGCCTCGTGTTTAACCAGCTATCATGTCCTAATCTACATTTGCAGGGAGCAGTAGTACAGGTCAGAATTTTACATTGGTTTGTGTTCTTTCGCAGAAGGGCAGACATCACATCACTTCTATGATATAGCATTTCCACATAAAATAATGATGAATTAGGAGTAGCTATGATAAGCCAACTGTTCAAGACTTGGAATTTTTAAAGCAATCTAACCTGAGTGCCTTCTCTCCTAACTGACTACTTAAGGGCTGATGAATCGTATTTAAAATTAAAGACTTGTTTTACTTATTTATTTTTTTCTGACAGATTTGTAAAACTGTCGTTAATGATCTTAACACATTTCATAGAACAATGTTATTGAAAATCAGCAGCAAAACACAGAACATAACCTCTTTTTTTCCTGAAGTGTTGAGAAATATACTTTCCTGAAGAAAGTTCTGCATTACAAATGTCTTTATTTAATGCATCAAAATTCTAATTAATTATAAGAGATGATGAAGTCTGGAGAGAAGAGAGCATGCATAAAGAAAATCAGAGTGCAATGAAGGAAAACGTCCTCATCTTTTTTGACTTCTCAGAGATGTTGTCCTTATCCCGCCTTGACTAGGTATCATATTCCCTGAAAGACTTTAGAAGGTATTCTTCTGCAAGTCAGTCTGTCATTAGCACAAAGTAATCCTTACTGTAATGGTCTTTAATTGCCTTTAATTATTTTATATCTGAATTACCGTACACTGCAGGACATTTAAAGTCATAATAATAAAATATCTTATTATAGTGGCTTATTGAAGTACTACTGGGCTTTGACTTCTGGGAACCATTCTTAAGTCCAACAGTGACTGTAAATCATCCTGAGCTCTATCATATGGGTCAATCAGGATATCACATTAGAAATGGAACTTGTAAACTTTGAAACATTAATTTTTACTAGAACTAAAGGCACTAAACTGCTTCCCCAGTCCTATTAGTGTTAGGCTAAGCTCCAAACACAAAGCAAATTTCAGCTACAGCACAGTGGTAATGCCTACATGTTGCAAAACACATACTATTTTCAAGGGACACATTGCAACTATTTCTAACCTGATGATAGGCAAAGTGATCTCCCATAAGATAACAAATTCATATAAAGTACAGCAGGAATTACAGACGGAATTTTATAGGAACTTCACTGGAAATCAAGACATACACAAGAACCTCAGGACAGTTTAGAGATCTTCAAGTCAGACTACTAGACAGAAATAACTTTCAAGTCTTCAGCTGGTATTTTTAGCAACACTATAATTAATTGAACACATTATTGGGGAAAAAAAATAAACAAAACAAACAAACAAAAAAAAAAACAGTAGAATGTTCTAATTTCAAGACATTTTTACACATTTTCAAGACATTTACTAAACTCTTGCATTCCTTGTCTTTGTGATCATTACTATTTTTTTCCCCATTTTTTAGATACCTGAGGTAGATGTCAAACAATTACTATCCTGACCATCCCAGCCTGCATCAAACCTTGTCTGCTCAGATATAACACAGGCATACCATCATTTTATTTTATCTTTCATTATTAGCATGTATTAAAAATTATTTATGGAGAAGACAAGCAAACATAGACTTTTCTCTTTGAAAGAAGAAATGTTTGTTAAATTTGTTGGCATATGCCTACCAAACCAGCACAGCTGAGACTGATAAATAAGAATTTGATTAGCATTCAAATTATAACTTGTCCATTCCTCTTCATAATGACAGCTTGACTGAGATTGTATTTGTCCATTTTCAGAGATGAATAACCGTGGCATTTAGTAAAGAAGTGAGAAAACCATGTTTGGTTTTTAATTTGCTTTAATGACTTTCTTGGCCATGGTTATTTGAAGAAGAGTCTTGCCAGCTGCCTTTATTTCCCTTCTGTCAGATTACAATCTCTCTCAAAACAATATTTGAAAATGTCTTTTCATAACAAAATTCAGAAAGTGCTACAGAGCAGCTGACTAGAAAGACAAAAGCAATTGTGCCAGTATCACTAAGATAAATTCAAGGTATGTGAGCAAAGTACTTTCAGCAGAGTGATTTATGCTAAAAACCTGGAGAAAATAATTTGTCTTCAATCTTCTTTATAAGTAATTTGATTTATTTTGGTATGCATTATAGCACTAGGCTTTTCTTTTTCTCCCTGTCCTGAGGCATGAGACATGTAGTGTTGTTATACACATTTTCAAGAACACATTGCATTATGCATACACAATCCACAAGTAAAGATAAGGAACTTCTGTATGCTGTGACTTGGAGACATACTCTGCATACCTTACTATTATACATGTAAGTCACTCATGAAGTTGACTGATACATGACTATCCACTCTGAAATGCACATTAGAAAGTATGTTTCTTAAAAGTGGGTACATATTAAATACCTGTCCTGAACATATTTTAGTTTGGAGCACTGTAGGAATGTCATGGTATTCCATGATGATTTCTTTAAATTGTTCTGTCCCTACAGTTAAGTAGTATTTCCACAGATACCATTCCCCTTCATTCCAAAAGAGATACAGCACTCTAACAGTTACTCCCATATTATTCTACTTGGTTAGGAAGTAGGACATAGAATGTTTAAAATAATTTTATGAATAGAGAACACTTTCGTGAAGTAAGACATACAAAGATAAATTTGGTGTTTCTGTGACCAAAGAACGAGCAAGAGAATATGCACAAGATCTTAGCTTGTGCATGCTGAGCAGAATGAAAATCATCAGTTCCTAATTTTGCTACCATATTATTATGATATTTTTGAGGTTATTTATTAACTAACATCAAAGTCATTCACCAGAGGATATTTCATATGTGTTTTCTTTTCCACAAACTTCTGGTTTATATTAATTTAACTGTACAGTATGGGTTTTTACTCATCTATACTGCATATTCACATAACACATACTGACATAATTCAAGTTAAATTTCTCAAACTCACTTATAAAACTAACATGTTTTGAAGATACTTAACTAGTTTGTCAGGAACAAAAAAGTACAGAAGTACTACTCAGAAGCTGAGCTGCTTCCGTTCACTCCCTCCTTCTGTATTACAATTTGCCTTAGCTTTAGAGATGTCAACTTTACACGGGAATGCACTTCCAGCTAAATGGGAAGCTGTCCGAATCGCATTCTACCAGTAAGGTGTTTGAACATGCTAAACGCCAGTTTGATATTTGACCAGAAGTCAGTCTAACTTCTAGAAATGCTGAGAAATGTGTGGCTTAGTGCAAGCCACAAATCAAGAACACTAGAGCACCATGTGAGAACATTAAAGCAACACAGCCTAAGAAAAGTCGTAAGTGCACACAAAGGAGAAGTCTACTGTATTTCAGCACCATGGAATGAAAAGTAAATAATGTCAAAAAACATTATTTGGTAAACTATTTAAATATTTACATTTTCAAGTATCTGAATATGCAGTTATACCCACTATCTGAGTTATGACAGAGCCTGATAACTATGACTGATTTGTAGAAAAACCTCAGCTGGACATACTGGCAAAATAATTCCTTGTAGCTTCCAACTGTCTATGTGCTGCACAATAACTTGAAGGTCCGTATAACATGGCGCAGCACTTGGAAGCAGACTGAACCTGTAAACTGAGGGCAGAGCAAAGAGCTGTGGCCAAAAAGCTCAAGTGTCTCAAGCTGTTGTCTCTGCTTATACAGAGCAGAAAGTCCCTGCATCATTTCAATCAGCATATTAAGTATTTTTAATGTATTATGCTACACAATGGTCATACTTAAGTGCATAAGATAGTGGTCATGTAATTATTATAGCCCTTTTCTCTAGTTACATAAAATTGTATCATCTCAGCAAAAATTCCAAGATTTAGCAAAATATTTTTGAATATCTTGGCATGTTACCATTTTTTTTTTATTATTTATTTTTTTGCTAGAGACCACGTGGGAATGCATCTCTGTTCTGAGTTACAAAAGGTTCTCAATATGATAATTAATTGCAGGGGAGAATTCCCAAATGACACTAGATTCACACTGGATTAGAACAAGCAAATAGGTTTCCTAGTCAACGGAGTATTTGTTTTTCCATTCATGTTAGATGTATTCATAACAAAAATCGTTCAGATGGTTCAAAAAAGCACATACTTTACACAGTTTTGACCTTTGTAATGGAAATCAAAATATTCTACACATCAATAAAACAAAACCAAGAATTTATACTATTCTCAAAATGAAAGCTATGAAAGTAGCAGAGGATTCTGCTTAGATTGAATACTGTCTGGTTGCACATAAATTCCCATGTTAGTAGATGCTCCTAATGTTAGAGTATATCTGGTGTGATTGCTACTAATGGGCAAAAATTTAGAAAATGTCCAGAGGTATATTCATTGTGTGGCTTTGCAACATGTAGGAATTATCCACAAATATCCACAAGAATGCATACAGTAAAACCTCAAAGAAAGACTTCTGATCTGACTTTTTAAATTATATGTATTTAAAGAAGGTTTCCAGATTTTCTTACCATTGAATTGCACATGTCCACCTGTGCACTCAGAAATAAAACTGTTTCATGGCTGTGGCATTTGAATGTATCAGTTCAGAGTAACTGTTGTTTAGGTATTTACTGTGTTCAAATGAACAATCATTTCTTCTTTCTACATCTTTTGACACATTCACCCTTCATTAGTATTTTCTCTTTGCAACAGTCATGACAGGCTTGACTGTAAATTAACATTCTAAACATTTTCCTGAATTCTCTTTCATTCTGTGAGTTACAACTAATTTTGCATGCATTTTGTTAATGCCTTCGTAATTATCTTATCTCACCAACAGCTGTAACACAGTAACAATGGCTTACAGCTACTAGCAAGCATGAGGCATATTTTCTTCTATGAAAGGCAGAAGATACGAAATACTTGCAGCTCCCAACAGGATTCCTGGGTACAGTACAGATACCTTGTGTGTCTGCACTTGCTCTCAGAGGATAAAGACTTTTATTTACAAACTGTTACAAACCTGTAAATGATGAATATATGACAAGAATGTCACAGTGATAGATAAACATTTACAGTGAAGACATTAAAGTAAGAGTTATCATTGGTTCTCTAACTTATCCTTGTTCCCCTAATATGAAATTTCACAAGAGAGAAGGGCAGGCTTTAACAGTGCATGCCATAGCACAAGCTAATGACTGCCCCTTGTGCCCGGTGAGGTAAAAACATCAGCATTTGTGCACTACATGCAATTGTATAATTGAACATACATGCACAGCTGCCCTACCTTCATGAGTTTAATATCTCTTGGATTACTAACTAGATCCCCAAATGACAAAAAATCCTGATAGTTGCATTGATTTCCTGGAATTATCTTTCGTCAAACCAGATCACAAATATCACATCACAGTAAACTCATCTGTGTGGTTTAAATGTGCAGCAGTGCAAAGTCACTAGTCCCTATCCTCCATTTTTACATATTTGCCTTGGAGAACTTGAGGAATAGAAGCTGCAGTTTCGCATGTCATACTTTGAAAGAGAACATCCAAGTGAGTCAAGAAAAAGCATTTTTCTGACCAGGTCCTGATACCTCATGATTGCAGAATGTAAAGATGCCCTGGTATTACTGCTGAGCTGTCTGCACTGATCAGACGCATTGAATTGACTTGTTCCCTCTTCTGCAGATTCAGTTTGCCAAGTGAATTCAAAATAAGGGTGGGAGAGAAAGGAGGAAAATAATGGGAAGGGGGGACCACAGCACAGCTGCACACCATCCATGCTGTTAAAATGGCCCAATAACAAATGTTCTTAACACATGAATATGGAGCACCAAGCAGTGATTCAGAATTGCAACAGAAGACTACCCAAGATCCAGCACTGCCATAATAGTGTATCTGTGCACCTCACCCCGTACATCACAGCTTGAATGTCAAGTATATAGCACCAAAAACACTGCTTGCTGAAAACAGTTATCAAGAGGGAATTTTCTGCTTTCCTTAATATTCACTCTTCTTTGTCCCTTCTTACAAAATCCGGTTAAAATCTTCCTCCATTTTTGAGAAAGATTAATTGTATCTGAGGCCACTAGTAAATAAAAATATGCATATAAATTGCATCAGCTATACAGAGTCACTAGTGCACCCAGACATGAACTTATTAGTAACACAGGGCTCTCATCACACCACTTGCAATTCCATTTTCACCTGCCTAAGGGGTTATTGACATTAATGTTACTTACTGCTAGTAAGCACCCTGAGGCTGTAGGTAATCCTCACTATTTTTATTATTTCAACTCTCTGGATCTGATCCTATTTCATTCCAAGAGTTTTCAACTTGCAAAAAAGCCTTATAGAAACCGAGGACATACAAGTTCATTTTTCAAGTCACATTTTTAAAACAATATTAGTATTTGTTACCTATATTTTGTGCATTTTCTGGTAAGATGAAAGATGAAAGAACATCAGATGAACATTTCACAACCTTTAAAATATCTGGTTTCTTTAGAAAATGAAATAAAATACAACAAGAAAAACACCCTACATTTCAGCTGAATATTGTAAAGCTCATTTACAGCAGACTAGCCATCAAAATTTCATGTGGACACAGTGAATAAAAAGTGATACAGACAGACTAATTTGATGCTAAGTACACAAAATAGTTGAGACCAAACACTTTGACTTTTCTCTATCCTGCAAGAGCAAAATGACCTTCCCTGTTAGAGTCGTCCTCCATGCGGTATCTTTTTTGGCAGAAATGATTTCAAATAAGACATCCTGAAGAAGCAGTATTCTTCTGGCACCACTAAAATCTTTATTGTCTTCTTTTATTTGAGGTTAGACAGGCATCAACACTCCTTTTATTTTACTTCTAATATTTTCTTATTTATTTATTTTTGCCATTGTTCTGGCTTAGTTATACATAAATCCTTATGACTCCCAGTGGCAGGAATGGAATTGTTAAATTACACCGCACTTTATTGGGTTTTACATTCAAATATAATCCAGCTACCTCTTAAGTTTTCTTCCACTGCAGTAAGATAATGAATCTCAACACTTGCAAAGCAATTTTCATTTAGAAATGAGCTCACAGCAGTTGATGACCCAGTTCAAAAAAGTGTTTGTTGAGGGGTTGGAGAGCCACAACAGAACGTGTCATTATCTTATTAATGAGAAAGAAACAAAGCAGGTGTTGCATACTTAGTGGCCTTAAAAAGGAAAATGTAATAAGCAGCCACCAGGTGTAAAATAACTACTTTGTAGTGCCAAGTTTATCTGTCCCAAAAGGAAAAAGATAAACTCCATAAAGATATCATTAGAAACCAATATTTTAAAGGTGGATAAGAAGGAAAGCTGGCTGAATATTAAAGTCCAATTGAAATTGGTTAGAGAGTGATACCTGATGACTTCTAAAGGATACCAACTTTCTATCTATTTTTTACTAAGTTTAATCCTCTGTACGGAATTTGAGTGATAGAAAACTAAAGACTTATTACCCTCTACTTCTACTCAGAGAAAAACAGCTACGAGCTGCTACTGGGAACCTTATGCTAATTACATATCAAGAGTTCAGGCACAGCTATCTTTGCAAGAGTTATTAAGTCACAGTTAAGTGAAGTAGCCACATTTCTACCTGCCTCCCTCTTTATTTGCAAAGAATTGCAGGTGACAAGGAGGCTGCTAAGAGTTTCTATTCACTTGCACTTTGCATTTCAGTACAAAGCAAAAGGGCACAAAGCACATGAAACCTGCATGGTGACACATCTGAGCTGACAGCCCATAATGTTGTGTCACAGACCTGTCTGGTCCCTTGGTTTCAACCAGGCTTCAGAACCAGGTACAGCTCTGCTAGTAAGGCAAGAGAGCAGGAGATAACTGCTAGGTTTACTCCATACACCAAGGATGAGTTTTTCTAAATCTAATCCTTCTTCCTGAAAGCGATTGTGAAATACATCAACATAATTAAAAACATCTATTTTTACCTTGTCAGGTCACCTCTTCTCTTGATTATAGAAAAGATAAGCCAGGAACATCAGTTCACTGCGTTCCAAGTAGAATAAAGATTTGCTTACTGTCCCTGACATAGGGAAAGAGCTAGAGCAGGCACATCTAACCCCCAGCCTGGCCCAGGGCATGCACCCATTGCTCACAACAACCAAATATCAGTGTGTAAATACCACCGTCTGGGCTGAAACCAGGGCACGGGGAGTGTGCAGGGCAGTGCTAACACAAGTTATGACAATAATTGTATGAATTTTGTATAATAAATGCAGCCTGATGAACAGCAAAAAGCATGCAGCACTGGTTTCTGTTTTGATAAATGACTTTGAGAATAGGTTTCAAGATAGCAAAAAAAAAAAAAAAAAAAAAAAAAATTGAAAAAAAATGAAATTTTTGGTATGTTTGCAGCTCCATTTTCAGTTGACATAAGTACATTGCCTACAAAGTTTAAAGTGGAATACATAGAGTTGAAATTGAACATTTAACTCTAAAATAGATTATGCCTCTTTACCAGGCTTTTACGAGACCTATCTTACCAAAGAAAGATTTCCTTTCCTTCACAGTCACACCTTATTCACGCATTACTTTTTGGCAGTACATACATCTGTGAACAGCTATTCTCTAGGATAAAGCACAAGAAGAGTAGAATTTCATCAAAAATCTCTGATGAACACCTTGAGAAATCACTAAGAATTTCAACCACTGCCATCAAACTGAACTAATTCCTTTCACAAAAGCAAGGTGAAATACCCAACTAATTTTATGTGTCTGTTGATTTTTTCCTTTTCTTTTTTTAAAATCCTTTAAAAAAATCTATTTTACAACTACTTGCTATATTTGTACATTAATTATATTATTTATTTTCCCTTAATTCTGTGTGACCCAGGAAAGCCAAAAGGTTGGACATCTGTGAGACACACAAAGGTTTAAACATTTTCACTGTCCAATATGAAGAGACAAGTTTTGCTTGTTTAGCAAATATTTTAGTGGCACCTATATCACATTCGCATGATCACTTGGTGTCTACTTCCTTTTGCATCCCTGCTCTCTTTCCAGCTGTGGCTGATGGGAATTTACACTGGAAATAACTTAGGACAATAGAACGGACAAGAAATAGTCTAATGCTGCATAATTTTACTCAAGGAAGGCAAGGCAGTGGGAACACTGCCACATCCCAATACACGAGTGGACATGCTGCCAGAGTGTTTGTTTGTTTTAAAGAACCAAAGGTGTTTTATATTAGAGAGGATTGAGGCCTCACCTGTCATTTCTTCTGCCTTATGAGAGATGGAGTTTAATTTTAGAAAAGGAGGAAAACCACAAATTCTTCCTAGTGATAGAAAGACAGTTTGTATGCAAACAGTGTCTTTGCTTTAGTGTGTTTAGGGAGCTGGAGCCCTCAGCTTCCATCTGTCAGGAACAAGGGATGCATATAGGTGCCAGTTTCAGGGGAATTCAGGATTCAGGAGGATCCATCTTAAAAACAGGTGGCATTGTTAGGCTGTGGGGCTGTTTGCTAATTTAAGAGAACCATAACATAGCTAGAGCTAATTAGATTCCAGCAGTGATGATCCAGGTCCTCTGGGCTCACATTTGGGCTTAACCTTCCAAATGGACTAAAGGAAAAAAAAAAAAAAGCCAGCTCAGAGCTTGCTCTGGAGCTACAGCTACCTGATACCATCCGCAGTATTTTATAGCAAAAGGGGGGCGGCAGTGCTAATGTGCAGGCATAAAATATGATTTCATTTTGAATGTTTGCCATGTTTGAGAGAAATCTGCACTCTCGCTTCAGCATGCAAAAAAGAACTTATTTTGTTGTGATGAAACTAAGAACATCTCTGAAAGTAAAGGATTTAACAACAGGATTAGCCAAGTAGTTTTTGTTCTGTTTGTGAACGGATTGGAGTTTTCTTCCCGTATTTAACAAAACTTATGCATAGCAATAGAAATATTGTTTGTCAGTTGTCAATAAAATACAGTAATAGAACAAACATTAAAAAAGATTAATGATCCAAAAAGAATTGTAATTTTGCTACGTAATCACTTGTGTTAAGTATAATACATTGACTAGTAAAATGCCTCAAGGTTTCATATTTATTCCAATTTTAATATATTTAATAATGATAGTGGGGATAGGCAGTGAGGGAGCAAACGCAAATAACAGATCCCATTAGGAGAAGGTTATGAAGAATTCCAGGGGAATTTTTCCATGCTTTGTGAATGGGAAATAGATAAAGAAGTTCAATAGAAGGGAAAGAATTTGAACTGTTTTCAATCCTTATAGGTTTGGATCTGTTTTTTGTACCATGGGAAGCTTGGAGAGAGACTCTATTCTCTGTTATCACATTAAGATGCATCAGGAATGAGCAGAAAATGATGTGCAATACATTCTAATTCAGCCTCCTCTGGAATGCTATAAGCTGCACTGAAGAAGGACAATAAAAATAATACAAGCATAGAGAAACTCTCACACAAAGAGAGCCTGCAAGACTTAGACAGTTTATCTTGGAAAAGAGACAAATAACAAAGGACATGAAAAGGGCATATTCAAAAACAAAACGACAGGGAAGATAGATCTGACATTACGATTCCACACACATCATAAAGCAAGAGCAAAAGGAAAGCTAATGAAAATGAAAGATGGTTGAATTGAAATGACTGAATAAATGCTTTCTCTGTGCACAATTAGACTATGAAACTCCCTGCCACCAGGTGCTATAGATGCAAAGATCTGCATAAGGGTGTCTATCCTGTTTCAGTGGGGATTGGCCATTTGCATGTATAATAAGGATATCCTGAACTCCGGTGGTTGCCAATAGAAAAAAATCACTGAAAAGAGAATTGGACTTCATTCTGTAGGGTTCAATGATTACCTAAGAAGGGCAGTTCAAAATCTGACCTCAGGGAGAAAGAGGGATATAAAAACATTATTTTACATGTACCTGCTGTGCAGTTTCCAGAGTCTGCTATAAACCTCTGTCAGAAGGCAAATTGTAGCAAGATGGAACACATTTAGTACAGCAATTCAAGCCTGTTAATGATTAGCTTTCCTAAACAAATGATGTTTTTATACATTTTTAAACACGGTGTTGTTCAGTCTTCCCTCCAGCAGACACTTTCCATATCAGAAATGACACCAGAGCCAGGATGTCTGACTCCTCAGACGCGAGACCTGCCTGCCCCAGGAGCCGGTGCAGGGAGCCTTCTCCGCTTACAGCTTGGCATCCCTGTGTGGGCCAGCATATGAATGTTTATCCTGCTGTCTCTCTGGGCTGTCTAAAAACTGCCTGAACATACAGTCTGGTTCTTCTGCAAATAGGTACACAGTGTAACACTTGCAGGCAGGGGTCTTTAACCAGAAAACAGCCAATCTGTGAAGGCTTGCACTATAAATTACACATGCCAGAAGCCATAGTCAATGTGTATCAAACAACATTCAAGCTACTCATTAAAAACAAACAAATAAAACAATATCTTCTCTTACTGCTTCTGTGGTGTGTTTTTTTTCCTCTTGGCTACCAAATCAATAGGCCTGAAGGGAAGTTCTCATTGCTGTTTTGATCCATTAAAAGATGCAAAGCCCCACTCCCTTTAAGCAATCTCAAAAAGAGAAGGACATGAACTTCCAGTCTCCTTATGTTTCCAGTTTGCTTGCTACGACAACAGAACACCTTTTTAAAAAAACAAAACCACTTTGTTTCCACTGTAGCTTAATACAGAGAAAAATGTGATTGCAGAAAAAAAAAAGTCTAATGATCCCATGTCCTGATGCCTGAAATTACTCTCCAAGAGAAAAGGCTTTCACTGGAAACACATCATTTCAAATTCTTTCTTCTTCAATGGCTCTGAGAACACCTCTTTCTCAAAGGAACTGTGGCTAAGATGCACACACCAATAATGCTATTATCTTTACAGACAAGATCCTGGATATTTATGTGTTGCCAACTACTTTCCAGTGCTATGAAGGGGTGTGCATTAATATAAAAAGGATGACCTGACCCAGACTAAAAGCACTTTTCTGCAGAGGTGTTTTGTAATGTTCGGGGAGCAGTGAGACAGCTCTTCCTTTCAAAGAGGCCAGAGAGCTGGGTGCTACCCTGCTACCTCCTCCATTTGGGAAAAAAACAGCATAAAATCCTGCATATTCCGGATCTCTTTGCTTCTAGAGAGATCCAAATGAATCCTGCCTACTGAATGAAAATCCCTTTCTCCTGCCTTCCCAGCACAATGTGACTTAGTGTTTCACTGGCCTTTGCAAGAAGGTTTAAATAGGAGAAAAATAGCTCCCACGTCAAAGCATTATTTTCAAATGGTCCACACGTTCATTCTGAACTAAGAAAGTTTTCAGCAGCTATAAAAACTGAATTCATCATTTTCAATTAATTTTACCTTAATACAAATTAAACGACCAGAGGTAGATTATCACACAGCATAAGCAAGATTTGCCTGGGCATCTTAGTTAATACAGCTTCTTCTCACTAAACTTTAAACAGTAGCACATTTAAGATAGATAGTCATCATTATCTATTCAACTGGACACAAAATAATTTGTTACAGTCACTTGGTTTTATCATTACTTGATATTGAAAACTGGCAAGCATCATAACTCACTGGCATTTTGAAATCTCTTAATATTTTGATCCTTCAAAAATTTGTTTTCACTTGGTAATCTAGGTCTGGCCTGCTAGGCTAGCAGTAATTAGTTTCATAAGTGTATTACCATCTCAGTGTCTCTTATGGCAAGAATGAAAATGATGAAGGGGCCTTGTCATGGTTCAAACTAATAGTCTCTCCAGCCTCTTTATGAATTCTCTGAGCACGTCCTCCTCAGCTGCTTCACTTCAGGTCTTTTATCTCAGGTAAATCACATGAAGCTTTCAGACCAGAAAGTGCCCTACTGATTAACCATTCTTATCACAAGGGCAATTCTCAAACCTTATTTATTTTTTCTACCATCTATTGCCTCCTCTGTATGATATATTCACCCTCTCTTACTTCTGGTGCAGTACTCCTGCTTCTGTGACTTCCTGCTCATGGGCTCTGTACAGCCAACCCCCTGCCCTCCAACACCCTCTACCTGCCCTCCAACCAATCACCCAACCCTGTCTTCATCTTCTGCAGTCAGTGCTGCTATCCTGGAAGCCAGCTCCAACCACCCTTCACCTCCTTGCAGGCATACACACTTGTATACTTTGCAGCTCAGCCCTGCCCTGCTGCAGACATGCTCCACTAGCACACCTCTCTTGTGGATCCAAGCAAGGGGCTTGATATGGGAACTGGAAGCACTCTATTTCTAGGCTGGATCAGTTCCTTGATCCCAAACATCCTACAGTCACATAAACAAGAAAGCTGAAGACAAGCGTAGGTGCTGCTTAGGGTGGATAAAGTTGGTGTTGCCACCATGCCTTGATGTGCATTCATCTCAGCATTAAAAAGAGTGCCCTGGAAGCACCTAAAAAACCTGCCTTGGTCCTGATTCCTAGAAGAACTTGTTTTTTAAACCATACAATGTGCTTCGACCTCTGTATCCACCTTTTTTTTTTTTTTTTTAAATCAGTTTGCCAAACTTATACATGAAATTGCAAAAGACTTAGGGAAGTACTGTTCTGTGAACGCTGATAAGTAAGTGGACAGCTGTCTGGCTCCCCTTCCTCTCCTAGAATCTTCAGGATGACTCCAGAGTTACCTTATATTTACGAAACATGATATTGAGTATTCAGATAAATGGATAAAGTATGCAGGATTAACATCTGAAGAAAACAGAACACATTGTCGCTTTAGAACCAATGCTTTCCTTCATTTTTACATTCAAGCAGCTGTGGAAATCTAAAGTCCACTTGCTAGGCTTCCAGGAAGATCCCCCCAAATTTGTGATAAGTCCTGTACTGGATGATACTTCCCCCTAGTGTGCACTCAGTGTAAAACCCCTTTGAGACCAAACTCCATTTCTTAAAAGTACACTTCAAAATAAGCAAAATAACAAAAAAAGTTGCAGAGCTGCAAAGCCATTAAAGCATGCCACCTTGCAAAATCACCTCATTTCTTTTCCGACTGCAAACAGATTTTGGTTCTAGCAACTTTTCCATCTTCTGAATACAGCCAGCATACCTAAATATGATAGAGCAGCTATAAGCTGAGGAAGAAACTCCTTAGTGCAAAACAAGCTCAGACTAATCTCTCATCTAGAACTTGTATGACAAAGTGATCAGAAATAATTAAATGATTACTGCTTTGGTCCAGTAATCAGACTTCTGTAATAGAGTACTTTGTCAAAGTAATTTTAAGGAGCATGTAGAATTTGTTATAATCTCACTCAAAAGGGCTGATCATTTTGAGTGCATTTCTTGCCAACCCACACCTCCCCAGTAAACTAGTGCAATCATTTACAGCATGATTTGAGTCGATGTAACATTCATCTTGCCGACAGTCTGACTTTTGCCTAAGCTGTGGATAACTATGAGAATAAGCATTCAAGGAGATATCTATTTCTGTCATTTTAAGAAATAATTGGGCTTCTCCCTTCCTCTGAGTACTATAGGTATTATGGGGGACATTTCAGAATTAGCTACTTCAATTCAAACCCCGCATTCATATAAAAACAAACAAACAACATTAAACTTTCCTCTTAGACAGCCTTTCACAACTGTCTTTGAAAAAACGATATGATTTTTCTCCCAAAGCTCAAAACTGGGTGTTAATATACTATGGCAACCTGCCTTTGGGCCACGAGAGAGGGCAGAGACATGGAATAACCCTTGAACACACTGCAAATTTAATGGTCCTTGCCTATCGCTTTTCTCACTTTCCATCCTAAGTAGAGGAGACACTCTCAAAACAAGGATGTTGTTAATTACACATAAAAACTGTCTGTCTAGTAGCTAACTACTTCTTTTTCTTAGTCTGCTTCTATGAGCAACTTGTACACTCCCTGAAGAGATGTCCCGTGGCTTTTCTTTAGCTTCCCTTTCTCCAGCATGCCTGTCAACCCACTGCATCTGCTGCAGACGCTCTTGGGGCAGTACTGGAGCTGTGCAGCTGTATAGTTTGGTAGCCTAGAGAGAATCAAATGAATTTAAGTAAACAAGTTTGATAACTGTCATCAACACCACATTGCCTAGAGAGATGTCCAGGTGTTAACAACAAGGAGGGAGAAAGGAGTTATACATATACACACATACATATCCTTTCACTATTGCTGTGTAACACAAATTCCTAGCATCTCCAAGAAATGTGGGAACACTGAAGTACAAATATATACAATACCAACAATGCCTTAAAGCAATCTTGAACTACCAATCTGGGAGAACAACCATAAGATTTTGTGTTCTAACTGAATCTGTATCTGTAAAAAATATACACCCTGATGCTATCCTGAGAACGGACACTAACACCAACCTGGTGTGTGGCAGTTAACAACACTGCTTCTAGATTCATCGCTAGCACAGCCTTCTGTATAACTAAGAAGGGTGTTTCACTTTATCCCTTCAGACCACTTCTTCCTACACATTTGGGTGCAGTTAAGCCAGCTCTGCTAGCTCATCACAACTCCAGCTCCTACTCTGTTTTGGCTGCTTATTCTCACATCTGAGTTGAACTCTAACTTTACTGAAAAGGTCTGGGTTAAAAATAATCCTTAAGAAACAACAGCAGAAAGAAAAAGAAGTTAAAATTAAAAAAAAAAAAAAAAAGCATGGCTATACCACCAAATTTCAGGGAGAGGGGTGAGAAAATATTCAGACCATTTTGTTGCTGAGAAAGTCAAATTTACCATGCTTGTGTTTATAATATAGTTTTTCCAGCTAGTGACACATGTTTAAACATTGTCTGGTATAATATCACCTCAGCTACCACTGGGAGTTCCAGGTATTGTGTACTGTAGTACAAACAATTATGAACTAAAAGCGAAAATGCTATTTAAATCTATAGGGTTTCTTTCATGTGAGGTTCCTTTTCCCTTAGTTGTATTATTTCACCACAAAGAAACCAGAACTACTGAGTCCCCGCTTTATTCTTTAACAAAGCACCAGAACTGTTAAATGTAGATCAGACGTTAAATATGGAAAACACACTAGTCTCTAGAACATAAGCCAGAACAAGATGAACCATACTACATTAATTTCAGCCTTGATTTTTAAACAAAATACGTCTATTCTCCTTTTTTTCCCTTCTTTTTTTTTCCCTTGAAATACAGAAGTCTGTTAGGGCCATGCTTGCACATACGCAGTACAAAATCGCTTACTCTGTAATGAAAAACTCTTTAAGAATCACTGTGCTGGCATTTATAATCCCGTGGTATCGTCATGTATTTTCATGTATTTTTCAAATAGATTTCTAAGAAAGAACCATGCTCAAACTTGTAATGGTAATGAACTTATAGATGCCCATCTGTCTTGTTTTTTTTATACATTCAAAGTGTTTGCAGCCTGTGGCTGCGCCTGAGGCAAAGTTATATCATCTTGACACAAAGAAATACGAAGTCTTGCCTCAGAGATTTCCTTTGCCTGCAAGCAGCAGGGCCCTAAAAGCTCCAAGGTGCTACAATTAAAAATGTATCAATTAGTTACAGAGTCAACTAAAGGAGAATGACCATTAAGAATTCTTTTCATCGACATAGCAGGCCTTTCATTGTTTATCTGGGTTTGTACTTTTAAATTATTGGTGGAAAAGCGGTGTTCCTTGCAGGAAAAGCATGCCAAGAAGACTGCAGTGCCCCCCAGGATCACCAGTCCGTGAACCTACAAACTACTCATTATGTATACACTTAACATACAATTCAAAAACATCAATTAACCTGCAGGTTTTCTGACCTTTGGGCAGCTGAATACAATCTCTCTCTAGAAATGCTAATGAGAACTTTATAGCAGGCATAAAGTTGAAATCTTAATTAAAGGATGTTTATTATTGTTTGATCCTTCTTGGTGCATGCACAGATGCAGAACAGAATTAGAAATATTGCAAATAAAGAAACAAAAACTACAGGCTAGCATTGCAAAAGTTTAGGGCAATTTCTGTCTTTTACCTCTGTGCCACATTAGCAGATTCCCTCACTCATGCAAAGTTTACTCAACAAAATCCCCAACTCTGGTATTACAATGAGTAAGACCGGTAACAACAGGAATATTTTATCTTGCTGGGAAGGGGAATACAATAATTCCTACATAAACTAAAATAAAAACCCCAAACCAAACAAAAAAATCAGTTCTATTTGAATGTATGCAAACATATATACACATGTATTTTAATGGAATCTATTAAATAATAATAGATTCAACCCACTGCAAATAATTGTGGTGCTAATTTCACTACATTGCTTTGAACACAAACTAAGGCAAAACTGGTCAATGTTAATCAATTGCCCTGGAGGAAGAGAATGCTTTCTGACAGAATTGCTTAACGGAAGAAGAACAAAATGAGATAACTGGGAGATGTTCTGCCTCACAGGTGCAAAGCTTCTAACTGCATCAGAAAAGTTTCCTCACATCCCTGCATTAACTTTTTTCCCTGCATGAACGATGTTTGCCCACAGTGAAACCCAGCAAAGGCAGGTTTTGGTAGTTGTCAGCTATTTAAACCTGTGCTTACTTTATTATGCTAATAAAGGACTTAGTCAACAGACTTTCACCTTAGGCAATATTCTGTAAACTAAATTAATAAAACATTAGAAGAATGCTTAAAAATTGTCATGTAGTTTCTTTGCTTTCAATAAATGCACCAAATGCATATAATGGTGATACCTTATAATGGTGATAACTTAAAAAAAAATCTAAATCTCAGTATTTCTTTTATCCTTTATTATTATATCATTAGTGCAAAAATAATATAATAAAAACTAAGAGCTGTAGAAACCTGTAGATAATAACAACTCGGAAACTGTATTTTACAATAAAGAGAAATATTTGGCTTACAGCCTCACATTTTAAGAAGTAAGAAAGTAGAAAATCTAGAGTTGTTCTAAAGGTACAGCTTTAGAAGTAAAATAACCAACAGAAGAGTAGGAAGGTCTTTTGAGTGAGGTTTCAATCAGATTCCTTACAGCTTCAGGGAGATGTCGGGGGTGTTTTCCCTAGTTTCACTTTTTTAATTAGACAAAAACGGAGCTAGAATACATGAGAATATTCTCTTCTTTTGCATACAGTTATGAAACAGATTTGGAGTAATTTTCCTAATACCAACCAGAATACATTTTTCCTTTTAATTTGAATGTTTTGTTTTCTAATACGTTATGTTTAAAGTTAAGTTCCATTAGAAAAAAGATGTACACAATAGCAGCAAACATGCCAGGGGAACCTTCCATTTGTTGCCAGGCACTGGAATGGGAGCCCCAACTATACATATATAAAAGTGGAATTAAGGTAGTGAAAAACCACCTTGAAGTGCAGCTCTTGTCACAGCCACAAATGACACTTCTATCTGGGATGGGCAACAGGGTTTCCTAATCTATATCTGCCTTATAACAGCACAGGCTAGTAGGCCTCATGCTACATTTTTTTTCCTCTTCTGGCTTCTTTTTCCACTCTTTTTCATGTTTTTCTACCTGTCTACGGATGTACACATCTGTTACCATCAACACCTAAATTGCACATCAGTGTTTCTGATGAAAATAAAAAAATGTCATGGCAATAAGAGAATGTTTTGAAAGCAAGCCAGTTTGTCAGTAAATTATAAGCTTCATTATCATAAAACTCTAACAAGTTGAAACCACATCTCATTAACTGAAAGCACAATATGACTCCAGCAGTATTCATCTCCCACAAGAGTGCTTATCTATAGGAAAAAAAGATAAAAGTTTTGCTGAGAGCTGCCACTACTGATAGCATTAACTTTATTTATTAAAGAATGCCTGAGCATTTCTGAAAATACATATTTCCACCTTCAACTATGCTGTTCTGATTAAGTAAAATACTGTATTAATAAATTATATGAATTTATCTTTTCTCTGTCACAGAACTGCACGATTTAAAGAAGGAAAAAAAAATCTTTGTCTTAGGTTCTATTTTCAGTGGCTTGCAGATTGCCCATCCCTTCCAAAAGAATAATCTGTAAATTAAACTCTCTCATGACCAGTACTACTCTTTTGGCATATTCATTAGGAATATCAAATTAACACTACCCAGCTGTTATTGAGGTCATCCAGCTTAGTTTGTATTTCTAAAGATACTTCCTGTGCTTCTATAGATTGTTGCAAACTTAATTATAGAAACCACTGAGAAATGTCTGTTCTGCAATACATGAACGAAGCATTACAAAGCTAGTATTAATTAAGGAAGACAAATATTACAATAAGATTTCCAAATCACTTCACATTTCTTATGAAAGAAATCACTTGGTGCTCTCAACCAACATCCTACACTCATGCTGCTATCAAGAGAGTTCCCTTAATTGCTCAATACAAATTATGCTGCCTGTGTGAAAGGACACATCCACAGAGCCCACTAGATTTTGAAACCCAGTATCTACCACGGCACATCTGCATGTTGCTTTAAGAGAGCAGAGGGAAAAAATGATTTTAAGTGTACGGCAGCCTTCCTCCTGGTCCTCCTTTATATCTATCTTGTGGGGTTTGTATGAAATGAGAGTTGCCAGAAGTCAAAGTAATTTGCTTTGATCTGAGTATCACACTCAGAATCTCTAATTCTGACACATATGAAATTCTCAAGAGAAACTGTCTTCGGCCATCAATAACTCCCAATGAGCCACACACATACCTGAACCCACAGAATCTTAAAAATCACACTTTCATCAGTTGAATTTTTTTTCCAGTACAAGAAATGCACACTGCAGAAAGAACTACATCAAGAATAATACACAATGGGTGGAAACTGGAATTCTAGGTGATATTTTGATCTAGTTTGCTCTTGAAAGTATGCATGTAATAGAAAAGGTTACAGACAAATCATTAATAGGAATATATATTGCAGAAAATTACTAATTGTGAAGTTCAAATAGTTGTTCTTCCTTTATTCAGTAATGAGGTCAGCCTGCTAGATTTCCTCCAGTGAGGATAATATATTAAAGAAAAATAACACTTTCAATTCACTTTAAATATCATGTTTTAGTCAGTGAAGTCTTATTTTAGTATTATTTTCTTTCCAAAAGTACTTCAAACCTTTACATTGGACTCCAGCTTCAAAAACAACAATAAAAAGACAACTGTAAAACTCAGATGCCAAAGTTAATTTATATAACTATGTATGCTGAAGGGTAAATATCAACTCCATGCAACAGAATCAACTGTGGCGCGCTTGGAAATGATACTGGAGAGTTCAAACTGGCAAATATTTATCCATTCTCTGAAATCCACCTCGGAAATTATTTCACATCAGATGTTATTTACTTCCTAGCCAAAAGTATGGAGACTGCAAAAATATTTTATGAAAGCATTTATGGTCAAAGAGGGTAACAAGAAATACAACAGAAACAAAATCCTGTCTGCAAAATGAACCCACCACTGATCTAAATCAGGGCAAAATTTAATCCCTGCACTATCAGATTCTCTCTGATTTGGTGGTTCTCTTCAGCTTCCATGGGGCTCCCTCTGCACCTGATGCCATAGATGTTATTCATGCCAAGTCACACCACAACCTGCAGCTGCTTGCCAAAAGCCTTGGTTTGAAAAACAGCTGAGGAAAGCAAAGTAATAACAAAATCGGACCACTATCTTATATTGAAAAGTCTCTCCGAATGCACAGAACTAACAGAAATCAGTCCTAACTCATAGGAAACCACAAGCACTGTGAAAGCTATAGATTCTGCTAGCACTGTTGCATTTGGCCTCTGGGGAGGCTCCAGGCAGATCAGTCTGTCTAGCAAACCTGTTCCTTTTGCTACAGTTTGTTTCTTGCTTTTATTGCTCCATATGTACTACTGCCAAGATGCCAACCAAGATGTTGTAGGTGCATAAGTGCAGAATGTAGAAGGATTATTTCTGAATGTGTTTTCTAGATCGAAATTTTACTGACCTTTAACTCCAAAATTCCACAGTCCTCCCATACTAAGAGTGTCTAAAAGTTTTTTGTTGTTGTTGTTTCCTATTTTCTTTTTAACTCTGACTTCAGAATTCTCCCTCATTCTAAATACTTTGGGCAAGTTTATGCAAATTGTAACAGGCGATAAACATGATTCACAGTTTCCCTAATACAATGGATACGAGGAAAAGGATTGGTTTTGCTTCGATTTAATCAACACAGGTTTTCTTTTCTTCTATGTATGCTACAGCTATTTTATACATAGATATCTATCACTTGGTAGTTCTGCTCTTTTTCTATCTTCAAATTATCCAAATATTTGGACAGCAATCTGGGAAGTTCCAAGAAACAGAAGGTAATGAAATCTGCTCTGTGTCACACAGTTCCATTCACACTATCTCTGTAGCAAATCATACAGTTCCAACCTAAGGAAAGGAGGGAATTGAAGGCTGTACTTTTGACTTACACACAGCGGAAGGTGCGCAGTCAGCATG
The DNA here is from genome assembly GCF_039878825.1 of Excalfactoria chinensis. Lineage (NCBI taxonomy): Eukaryota > Metazoa > Chordata > Aves > Galliformes > Phasianidae > Excalfactoria > Excalfactoria chinensis. Next base: position 71,483,112 of record NC_092828.1, read on the forward strand.
TACACCCAAATAAATTCCCTCCCAGACCAGTTACTTACTATACTAATATCCAACACAAAATTAGTTTGAACTCACATCTGCAAGAGGAAGACATTACTGTTGTTGTTCCTGCCTGCTTTACCTTGTCACCTTCTATATTCTACACTATTCAGCATGGTAAAGTTTTGGCAATACTGATAATGAGAGGTAATTTAGGGGTTCTTTTTTTGAGTCCATGATTGTGCAGTACGTAAAGTTTCAAGTCTTTTGCTTAATCTTAATGGAAAGATATGAGCTGGAAGATGATGGAAGGCAAGTAAACTTATAAGATCATTAATAATAAAAGTATATTAGATATTCAGCATTTATATTTACTAAATAGTCATTCCAACAACTTTACATTCCCACTCCTACAATTGTGTTCAACCATTAATGATGCAAAAGTCAGTGGCAAAAGTTTCAGTTTCCTCTTGGCCCTTTTTTCACAAAACCCTGAGCAACTAGAACCTGAAGACAAGGACATAAGAAGCGAGATATAAAGTAGCAAACTGCTCCTATTCTAATGCACTGATTATCTCCTGGCAAGAAAACAATGTGCAGGCCTAGATATCCACAAGAACAATAAACATGTTCAAACAGGTTCACGCTCCTCTTGATCTTCTATTTTGGACCCAGTCTACCTCTAAGGTATCATCCCAAATAAATCTGTTCATCACATCTCTAATAGCTCATGAGCTGCTGCATGCTTAATTCCTTTCACGATGGCATGTCCCATTTAGGATCCAATAAATTATTGTATTAAATCCAAACAACGTTTATGAATGAACATTTCTATGAAGAAAAGGGATTATTTATATCAAACAATTTCCTTAGGCATTCCAGAATATTTTTATTGGACCTCAGAAGCCTTTACAAGTTAAAACCCAGCCCATAGCCCAGACAAGCCATGTGTATGTTACACTGAATAATAAATACATTACATTGGCACTTCTAAACTTTCCTGTGAATAAGCCAAAACACATAACTACATTTCAGCTAAGATAAACAAACATAATTAGTTTTTGTTGTAAAAAGTTATAGTTTGTTTAAATGCTGTAATCCTTATGATAAATGCAAAATGGAATTTAATTTGGTGGCACCAGTAAATACTTCAAGGCCATTTCATCAAAGCTACTTAAAATAGTTTTTCTTTCTTGATGACAATTCTACATTTACATAATTACAGATCTTTACAAATTTTTCTGCTGTTTCCTTCAGGTTGGTTAATGGAACTCTCCTGAATAAATATATATATATGAATAAAAGGTGGAGAGGAGAACAAGACTTCTACTGATCTGTGAAATAAATATGAATTTCTTGGTGTGCATACATTAGATTCATGTGCAGATATGATGTACTGAAGAGGAAAACCAAATTGTGCAACTGAGCTTTTTGGTTCAAATATTTCAAACATCCATGTAATTCCTGCTAGATGGTTTAACCACAGTCTCATCGATCGAGGTCTACTCTTTGCTTAAACCCTCAACATCTTTAAGTTCCACACATGATCTATGGTGGTAATAGTTGTGGTACTTAACTGATGCAGATGGAGGGTTCGATTCAATGCATACATAGAAAACACCACAGTCATGAGAATTGCTGTATAGTTACTACACCACTAAATGACAGGACCCCTTGGCTTCTCATGCATTTAATCCCATCTGTTTTAAGAAGTAAATACATTAGATAACTTGGGTATTTCTGAGATTAACTGCCTCAACTTTAAGCATCCCTGCTTTAAGCAAATCACAGCACTGGATGAGGGAAGAGAGCAAAAAGATAAAGATGTGCCTGAAAAGGCAAAATTGATTTACTCCTAAAACTCCTAAAAACCTAGGATACTTTGCACAGGGATGCCAGACAAGAATCATGACCAACCTGGTACCCACAGGAGACAAAGAAGAAATTCCAGCCATGACAAATCTTCTGCTGTCTCTGTACACTGCTTGATAACGTTTGTAACAGCCAATTCTTTGTAGCTTTTACTAAATATATGGGTAAAAAATAAATAAAAATCCAAACTTCCTTATCCGGGGATAAATTAATGCTTGTGCATCATCACTGGGGATACAAGAGCAACTGGATTTAAATGTCAGTCAACAGTTGAGATGATCAGTCTAGCACATAGTGTATTTACGCAGACATATAAGAATAGGTACATGTCCTGAAAGATTTGTGGAAAAGCAGAACATTTTGGACTCCAAAGTCTGTTTGGCTCTTTACAAACATCCGTCTCAAGATTTGCTTGTATTCAGACCTTGCTGGCTGAAGTGACTTCTAACTGGCGAGTTCCTATGGGAACTCCCTGACCCAAACAGTTAGAAAGTAAGCAAAAATGGAATCAAGTCGGAAAAACATGTCTGAAATAAAAGAAAATTACTTTTACCGTACCTCTGCCTACCAAAGCATCTTCAGGGACATGCTGCTTATTCATCCTTTCTATGACCTTTTTCACTGAACAGTGGGTTGATTTTGAATAAGCACTTCCAAACCTTTCTGTTTGCAAGGGATGGAGAGAGTCACTTTTAAGCTTTTTCCTTACAATTCTGATCATCTTTTCCCTGGAAGTCTCATCTCAAGAGTATAGAACACAGATCATTTTGTTGATTTAGTAACTGAAGAATGGCTCTCAGCTCACTGGAACCCATCTTACATTTCACTTATTTGCTTTAATTGGTTTCAATGCTAAGAGGAAGACCACATTTATGTCTCTATTATGCTGTAATTTATTTATTAACTTTGAATAACATAGTAAAGTGCAGAGCACTAGTTGGCAAAAGGTATTTGTGAAATATAAAGGGAAATTATTGTTCCTTTGGAAGAACATAATGTCCCTCATCAAAGGTCTTGAAGTCAGAGTCTAAGTGCTAATTCTTATCTAATTTCTTTAAATAAGATCTGATGAATCTCCATTCCTCCAAATTAAAAAACACTTAGGAAATGGGCTGGAGATGACTGTAGCAAGGTGAAAAACAATTATATCTGTCACAACATTCTTAACTCATTAATATGAATTTACACAGGGCAATGGCCTTCTATTGCAAATAGACCTGTCAGTTTGTAAATTCCAAGTATCAGCAACCCTCAGTTCCAGCCACACACAGAAAAATTCTGCCATTAAAAAGGGTTTTCATGCTTTTCCTTTGGCAGTCAGGCATGTAATTAATCAATTTCAAAATGCTGATGCAAATGCTGGGTTTTGCATGTGCATATTTACCATCTTCAAACACTGTTTCAAAATTTGGACCACTTGAGTAAATCATCTCTAAACTGCTTCTGGTTTGCTGGTTTATGTCTCTTTCACAGCAGTTTAAATTTTACATGCAGATTTGTACCGAATGCTTTGTTTCTTTGCATAAATACATAAAACGCACAAAGATAAGAACAATCTATTTCCATAAAATGGAAAACAATTTCCAAATAAAACAGCTCTCTTCAGCTGACATTGGACCTATGTTGTCACTTCAGAACCCAGGAAAACATACCTATGTTGTACAGCTAAAAGCATATTTAATAAATCTGTTTTCATCAGCACTTCATACTAAAAAAAATAAATACATAGAAATCTATTTGACAAGATAAACACACATGGAGGGGCAGCATGACATCCCCTGTTATCCATCATAAATAAGGATAGAAGCCTTTTGTCATTAGCGATTTTACCAAACACAAGTGACAGAGACATAATAATACAATGCACTTTAACAAAGAATTAGAACTGCTCCTTTGGGATGAACTTCCATCATTTAAATTTTGGGTCTCATCAGCATATTTTCTTGCATCTTGAATTACAGCCAGTTTATTAAGTTTCATCTTGCAAGTTGTTTATTAGAGTATGTCAGGAAAAATTATTACTGAAGTTGTTTGATGTATTAAAACTCCTCAGTCAATTAAATAAACATTCTCGAAAGCAACAAAGAATGGCCACCATGTTTCCTTGTTTGCTAAACTGATCATCCTCACAGTTTTTCCCTTTTGTCAAAGTCCGTATCAAAGTCAGCTCTTCAAAGATAAAACATTTATCATAATTTGAGGTCACAAAAAGAGGACTGCTGCAGAAGAGGAGACAAACACTTTCATCTCCTGCCTGTGTGGTAGGACATTACGCTCATTGCTACACACTGCAATCACCAAATGGAAGGAAATGAAGCAGTAGTTGCTCTTTAGTTGTTGAGGGTTGAGTATTTTACATCAGACATATTGTCATAACTCTTTAAACAGAAAAATACACCTTGGCAAGATTGTCTTGTACTTAGCATAGTGAACAATGAAAAGCTAAACTCAGCAAGCACTTTTTCTTCAATTAATTTTCACTGTAACGTTATTCTCTTTCTTTTTACTTTGAAGTAAAAGTCTATCCAGGTTTTTCATGCTAGTCAGAACTTCAGCATTCTCTTTTACATGACCTGTATTTATTTAAGATGCCTGAAGAAGTCCCGCATAAATGCTTGAAAACAAAATCCTTATTACTGTGAGCACCAGCACTCCTAATAGTGAGGCAGGACATCATTGCAACCCTACTGCTCCATGTTCTCATGAAAATGACTTCACTTTTCTCCTTTCCTTGGATATATGTGGATGTAATAATTACCAATTTCTGTGATTTTTTCATCTACTTTTTACACAAAAGATACATAACAATGGACAATTTATGTATTAAGAATTCTCTAAACATTCACATGCTTGGTCTCATCTGTGCCCCTTCAGTTCCCACCAAACTTCAAATATCACAGTAAGAGCAAGGAAGCAGAAGCTAACAAATACAATTAGCAAATTAAAGCAATGCCTCAAGCTATTTAGCAGCTGAAGTAGTTGCTATTGATTTAACTGGAAATTTCTTATCCTTGACTCAACCAGCTCAGTATAATAGAGCTCAGCCTTTCTCTTCTTTGACCTTCTTGGCCTAATTACAGAAAGGTATCTTGCAAGCACAGGAGAATGCTGACTGACAGCAGCAGTCTTTCATTCAGTCACGTTCCCAGTGTGACTAACATGGACATTTCAACTTTCTTAATGCATTTATTACTTACTAATTAGAAAATTCCAAACTTGTCATTTCTTAGCAACACTGAGAAGGAGCAGCACCTGCACTGTCTCAAAGCGCACTGACACTTGGCATTGAGCCACATCTGGTAGTGGATCTTTTATTTTTCAGACTGACTTTTGAGAAGAGCAATATTTTAGACTTTAATAATAATACAAAAACCACTTTTTGATCCACGTGACACACTAAGTAAAAATGACAAATTTTTATGGAGCACTTTTCTTTTGATGGCATATAAAGCTTGATTCAAGAAAAATACATTGTTTTGGCAGTAATGCAAGTATTTAATTACTTCCCTATTCTTAAGAAGGAATAAGCATACACATGTAAGATTCCCAGCTGGAATATTATAAGGTGGAATGATACAAAGATGGTAACAAAGGTGGTAACAGATATTCAGAATGTTAATTATAAGGAAAAACTCACCAATATGGATGCCTTTGCTGGGAAATGCTGAGGCAATCTCCACCAGGGAGCAATCTCCAAGAGATGCTGCCTTTGTGGTGGTCAGCCTTTAAATGAGGTCTAGAGGAGGTGGAGTCAAGTCTACCCCTTCCAGGACCACAGCTAAATTACTCTCACCTGTGCTCCCACAGCTGACCCGACACTTGCCTCAGCTGATTAATCAGAGGTTCAGGCTGTGTTTACCGATTTCCCATACAAATATCAAGCAAATCTCAAAATAGTTCAAAAGCAATGAACTAATCTTTAAAGAGGCCATAAATAATCATAACAGACTCAATTTTCAACTATTTTACTGGTAACTTCTCAGTTTCTGCTACCTATCCAGCCCTGACAAAGTCAGGTAATTCTGATCTCTGATTGTCTGTACCTCTCTTCTTTTACAAGGATTTTGAAATTACATCCCTTCTTTTCCCGCACCCAAGTGAGCAAGATCCCCCCACCACCCATATGAGCAGATTTTGATTGCTTTTGGACAGAGATGGAGATACGAGTTTAATGTGATGCTGAACTCCTTTCAGGAGATAGACTTAAATGCCATTAAATTTCATTGAAAAAGTGAGATCACAGTAAGGACATTGAAAATCTGAAGGGAAAAAAAAAAAAAAAAAGAGAGAGAAAGTTTCCAAAACTCAAGAAAAGAATAACAAGAGCTCTCAGCAGTTCTTTTGAATGCCAAATAAAGGCCATAAGGAAAATTCAATACATAAAATCAAACTGAAAAAGCATCAAAGGTGAAAATAGAATAGTTATAGATCAGTGTAGTTTTGAGTTTATTGGATTCTGTGGTAGAACTGTGAGAAAAGTAGGGTTTTAATCTCATTATGGAAAGGTAAGCATGGTCTCAGGTAGATTAAAATGCAGTTTGAGATGTGAGGGAAGTACCAGTAGTATAAAGCTGATTTGCATCTCTTGATCCTCAACATGTAAACTGCAAAGATCTTTAAACGAAAAGAGGCTTCTGAGTTTTCATCTTTAAATACTAGGTCAGAACTACCATGACTTTACCACTCAGTATTTAAGTATGCATATTTTAAATCTCTTAGGCATGTAAGCATATAAAAAGTATTTCAGAGGCATAAGAATGGCTGAGCATGATGAACACCTCCTGTATTTTCAGACCTCACAGCAAATGAGTTGGGAATCACTATGAAGATGAAAAATATTCTCTACAACCTGCAGTTTTAAAACCTGCATATTTAATGACAAACCGTTTTTAAACACTGTCTCAATAACATCTTTCTAACTATCTGATTCTGCAAAAGGTTTTATAAAGGACCAGTAATGATGTTATTTCAAGTCTACAATCCTTCTCACAGTCTTATTTTTATCCATGTTATCCATAATATTTATTCACATTTATTCACAAATATCTCGCAAAAAGAATATTATGTCCTAGAAAAAAAAAAAAAAAAATCAAGTAAAACTAGCATCTCCCTTTCAGGGTTCTTTTAATAGTTTAAAATTCCTTTTTTTTCTCCCTTTTCTTTCCAAGAATTACAAACACTTAAGAAACACACACCCAAGTAGAGTTCTTATTGGTATAGTGGGAATGAGTTAAGGGTTTTCTCTCTCTTACGCTTGTTATAGTCATTATCACAGGAAGAGATTCATGTTGTGCTGTTTATTATTTATACTTCTCATTATATTCTTTGTCACAAGAATGCGGCATCAGAATTTTAATGGCTCATATATTCTGTGGAAGATAATAGTAAAGTATACTACTTTGACCTTTTCAGTGTCCCATACTTTGATTCATTAGCCATTCCTATTCTCTTCCATTAACAGCATCAGTAACCTGGGAAGAAGAGGTAGAACAGGCAACCAATCAAAAAGCACAATATTGAAAAGGTTAAAATTCAGATGTATAAATCTATTCAAAGTTTATAATCCTTTCCAAACTGTAGTTGGTATTAAAATTACGTCAGTATTCTGGTAAAGATTGCAACTGGAATAAAACCAATGTAAATAAGTTTGAAATAAGATTGAAATCCTTAGCTCTTTAGCAAAAGTCACGGGTCAATTACCTCATTAAGCAGCCTATTTGTCTTACATCGTGTCTGCCAATTTATGCCCACGTTACAGATACACCTAGAGGAAATTCTGTAACCATTGCATTGTCGTGTAATAAAGATAAGTGTCACTGAGAATTGCTACCTGCAATGCAATGTAAGAAAAATATTTTGAATAACATACTGTTTGCAATAAAAAGATTCTCAAGTAGGAAAACCAGAGTGGCTTACACACAATTATTTCATGATCAGCAAGTATCCTCAAATGATTTTTTAGACAGTGTTTACTGCACAATAAGACTACACTCCTGAGTACAATATAAAAACATTCCTATTATAACAAAGATAATGATGCTAATGGCAAATGGGAAAAAAAAAAAAAAAGAGAATGTTGAAGTGAAAAATTCATTCGTATCACCATTCCATTTCACTACTGCATACTCACAATTTAAAAGTTTGCTTTAAATTTCCTTAAAAGCGAAACAAATGTAAAACAAACAAAGAAACAAACAGAAATGTAGCCATATCCTTTATGTAACTTTGGCTTAGCATCTGATATTTTACACTATTGTGCTATTGACTGCAGCACGAGGAAGATTCTACAGTTCAATAATTTCTTGAACAAACAGGGATTTTATAGAAATCAGGTTATTCTAAATCTCCCCAAATTGCTATATTTCTTAACACCATATAGCATTCTAAATGGAAGATATAAATAAAAAAAAACTTGGAAGTAAACAAATTCTGTTCAGTCGGAATTTCTTTGCCTGACACACATTAAGATTTGGTTTTATGATGTATATAGCAATAACTGAAAAGAGGTATTGGATGTTATCATTGAAAATTGCTTTGTTAGAGCAACAGAGTCATGGAAGATTTAATCTCTGCTTCACTTTGTCATAACAGATGCTGATGAGTTTAGAATAAACAACTGCACTATTTTATTGTTTTCCTTTTGGTTATCTGAGAACTTTTTGTTTCTCCTTTTCCACATTTTTGGCATTCTGTATTTTAACAATTCAAGGAGGGATCTATCTGTATATATACTCAATGTAATCTTCGTTAAGCAACCGATAAATGTATTTTATTACTCTTTGCACAGTATGCATTAAGACCTATGTAAAAAGGGCTGTATATTTTGAGTTCTTATAGTCACTCAGTAGCTAATCAGGAGCTCATACCATTATAAATGAGCTGAAGACAATGCATAATGTCACAGCCTGAGTGCTGATTATTCCTCACAGAAGAAACATCTATCACTAATAGGTCACTTATGCAATATGATAGTTAACTCTTGGCATAAATTATTTTTTAACCCCAAATACATTTATATAGTGGGAATTTTTTAAAAGATCATCAATAGAACATAACACATTTATAGAAATTACATGATAAAAATGATTTCCTCGTGCTAGCCTCATTCCCTTCTTTTTCACAGCATATACTGCAGTCTCTACAATCAAACACAAACTTCTGTCACATTTGCAAATGCTGCTATATTAATGTTTGTCTTTATTAATAAATTTCTAACATTTCCACATAATGCATTAAACACCTGTATTATGCACAGCACTAAGTATGTTAGTAGTTTCATAACAGCATTAGTGTTTTATTTCCTGTGAGTATTCTTCATTATGCTCGCACTGCGATTGGCATTGCCAGATGCAAAAGAATGTGTCTCAAGTCACTGGCATCCCTTAACCTAATCACCAGAGTGCCCAGTAGATGCCCTCATTAAGAACCTTCCCCAGAAGTTGAGCAGAATCTGCAACGTTCTGATTCCAGCACATGACAGTAATTCCTGAATAACTCAACAGCAAGCCATCTTAGCAAGGAATGTAGCCTGAGATCACTTGAAAACCACGAATTGCAGCAACAGCACAACACATCTGTTTTCTAGAGATATGTTCTGTTCTTACTGCCCACACATAAGTTTTGAAGTGGGGCCGGTTTCAAAGGCTTTCACTTTTCAGTTCTTTTAGGATACTCAGGCTTCTCTCTCTTCAAAAAGATGTGCAGGAAACACCTGGCATAGGTAACATCAGCTTCACATCTGGAGCTTCTAAAGAAAGGCAGAATCAGAAAGGCGCGTGTCCAAGCTATCAAGCATTCAAGTATACTCTCTGTTACTTTCTATCATAAATACTAAAGAGGAATTTTTGTTTAGTCAAAAAACAAAACAAAGTCACAGAAAATATGAGTCATTTTGCAATATTCCTTACAGCAAAACCTACTTATATTTCCTCATCACATCAGTCTTTTATTTGGAGTAGAAAAGAATTTATGGACAATAATATTTAGCTTATGTTGCATCTTTGAGAAGAACTTTTAAATTATTACAGATTTAATGTCTAACTATTAATACGGATTTTTCAACTGCATATATTTTCTATTTTCAGACAACTCGCATAAATGCTATTTCAGAATACAGACCAAGTTTAACAGCAGTTTAAAAGATGATAGATTTATAGTAAGAACACTGAAATATGAGACTTATTTTTTTCCCCATTCAATTTTCCATAATGACATTTCTGCAGATTCTTTCATGTCATACCTGTCCCTAAGACACACTGAACAAGTGTCACTAGAGATGAAAAGTAAAAGCTTCAGAAATATTCATAGGCAGTTTGACGGAAGGGAATATATCTTCAGGTATACCGTATGGAGGAAAAACATACCATCATTATGCCGTCAAGAAATTAGAAGCCCTAATATAACAATTAACATATAATTGTAGTATTATACTATACTACATATTAAAATTGCATGACAGTTGTAATAAAGAATGAAGCCCTTCATGAGGAGGTATCATATACTTTGTGTGAACAAGTTTCTTCCTAGAGCTCCTTTGTTTGCCACACTTTCAAAGGTATTATGTGGCACACAACTCCTTAAATGTAAATCCATCAAGCACTGCAGATCTATTCACATTTCAAGTGAAGCAACTTATTTAACAATTTCTTAGGCAATGTCTCTTGGGTTTAGCTGCAGGCAGGAAATGAAGTATAATTAGCACTTTTATGTGGCATTAACAAACAATCTTGTTAGTTCATTACTTTTTAATATTTGCATCAGTCTTCTGAAAGCAGATTAAGACCAACTGTAATTTCCATATGTGAGATTCAGTGACTATAAAGCTCAAAGAATGTTCACTTTAATCAAAACCACTGTGATGTCTTCAATTAATGTTTGTTGGTTTTTGTTTGTTTGTTTTTTTACCCAAGATCTTTTTACAAACTTAGTTTTATGTGAGTGAAGTATTATTCTGAAATGTTTGTTTGCTTCGTTCTCATTTCTGAGTTCACAGACATGCCCAGGGTCATAGGGGAAGGCTGTGTGCAACGGCACAGAGCTGAATTCATTTTAAAGGACCAAGTACAATAAAGCTAAATTAAGTGCTCAAATGTAAAAAGAACACAGACATTCTAATTGAAGATAGGTCTGATGTGTGAAATTAAATGATCAACACAGGTTCTCAGCCCCCTATCTATAAGAATACACAAATCCACAGTTTTTTAGTAATAGATGCTGTTGACATGTGAGATCCCTGTATGTGGGTCCTGAAGAGCATTTTCCCCAAACAACCAGCATATGCTCCCTTGTGGTGTTAAGTAAAAACCAACTCTAATTAGGTTTGCTACATATACTATAAATTAAAATTGAGTTAATAAAGTGGTCTCAAACTCAGATCACACAAATATACATCCTCTCCTGCAACATGAAAAAGAGAGAAGGAACTTTGAAACAAAAATTCTTCAAAAATGTAACCATAAACTGATGGTAATAAAAAGCTTTCCTCTTTTATATGAGCAAAATGAGTTTGGTAACTCATTTAAACTGAAAGCGGCAAAGTGGTAAACAAACTGTATTAGCTTTGATTATAACCTCGAATTATGGAAGATTTTCTTTTAGGACACACTGTATCCCTATAGTCACAGAGAACTCAAAAAAGGTCCTTTTTAAGATCCTCAGGTTCAGGTTTTACACTGAATTAAGAACTTTATGTTCGTGGCATTAGAATAGTTAAGAGCAATATGCCATTATAGAAATTTTTATTTACAACCGGAATCTACATCTGCATTAAGTTCCTTTCTGTTTTGAGAAGTTTGCCAATACCACATTCATTAAAATTACTGTTGTAAATGCAGCATTCCATTATTAGACATGTACTAGGATGTGCTGATCAGGTAAGAGAAAGACAGGCTAACAAAAGCGTAACATCTTCCAGCTTTGTGGAAATAACCCTCAGGCATAAGAAATTTAGGCACAATCATAAGTTCATAAATCTCCTGGCACCAGATTTTAGGAGAATGTGAAAGTACATGAAGAATTATGGTATCTGTTAATTTCTGGAATGTTTTAAGCAGTGCTAAAGGAAAAAAAGTATTTGTTTTTAATTTTTGCAGAAAAAAGTAACCTTAAGAATAACTAATCACAGCTGAGAGCCAATTCGCCATTCCTGAGTGAGAAACATTAGGTAGAGCCTCGTATGACTTGGAAACAAGACTTTTATCATTTACCCTTTCCATACAAGCTAGAATCAAATAAACCAATGCCAACAATGACAACAATGCGTGGCACGGCTCGACCATGTGAATATTTCCTAAGCAAAGCTGGGTCGCTTTCATTTGAATGCTGCACTATTGTTGACCAAGAGATTTCATCATCCAAAATAAAATGTTGGGTTCAGTTTACTTTCACCTCATCCAAAGTAAGACTATTTATGTCTTTTTAAACATTCTTAACAGGTTTTGCGTGTGAGCATCGAGAAATTTTCTCAAGCTATCTAGGAGGTCCCTCCTGAAATCTACTTGAGAAAAAACATGATACCTTCAAAACCAACAAAGCAGCATGCTTCAGACAGTTTAAAGGTTTCTATACATACACATAAAAAATTGAGACATAATTCTGAACAGAGAAATGTGGCGGAATCTTATTTGACTTCATTTTCTCAGGCAGACAAAGCAATCAAGATGTGATGACAAAAGCCTCTACAATAGATTCGGTTATTAAGTAATTTAAACACCAGTGGGTTGCTGTGGTTTAGATGCAAGTGCAGGTTGCATCTGAGGAATCACAACTACATGTAAAATGCAGTAACTGGGCTATTATATGAATCTACCACACTCTGTTTAGTGCATATTCTGTCACCACAAAAGCTGGCTGTAAGTAGTGCCACAACACAAAGGGAAATTGTGGTGAGCTGCAATTACAGCTTTGGCTTGAAACAGTTAAAGTTGGTCAGGCTAGCCTGAAAGTTCCCTGTTCTATGGATTTTAGCCAGATCCTTAATGGCACTTGAACATTTTTATTGTGCTACAATTATGTGCTGGCATATTAAACATTTACTATAGAAGCTCTCTGCATGTGAGGTAAAATACTTGAAATGCTACTCAACAGCTCCCAAGTGTTCTGGAAAGAAATATATGGAGACTGGATACAGCATGGCATTTCTAACTTCAACCTACGTGACAAATTAATGTAAATTGTGTTACAAAAATATTTTCCTATTTTGTTCTATGGTTTATATATATTTCCCATCATGGGCGGCAAAGAATGTCTTTCACAACGTCTGTAATTAATACAGTAACAATTTGATTAGTTAGAATATGTTCTCTAGATTTTCAAAACATTTTGAGCGGCATATGTTGAACTCCTGACAATTTGGCAACCGGTGTTATAACGGGAGGTGCTGTTGGCACTCTCCAAAGTCTAGCTGCTACTCCAGCTCTTACATGTAAGCTGAGCTCTCTTAGTCCTTATTGCAGATGGTGAACTGAAAATATGCCATTGCATTAACTTTCTGAACAGTAGTTTGCTTTCCGTACTTACAAATGCTAAGTTACTGCAACGGGAAAGGACTCGCATGTTTCAGTGCCTACTGTATAATTCAAGAACAAATAATAATACATCACAGTCTTCAAACAAAACAAAAACACAAAATAAACTGAAGTCACACACTACACACCCTTTCTTCTTAAGATATTTGAAATGTGCATACTTCAGAGTACAGTATGATCTATTTAAAATCTATTTCATGCATCGTCTTGCTCTTTCCTAATATCAGTGGGTGAACTGATTTTATAATCAGAAGAACTGTCAGTTTGTCACTTTCTGCAGTTCAAAATGTCAGACGCAGTGTAAACAGGCTCAGAGTAAGCCAGACACTTCAGAACAGAGAGAGTGCATGCTGGTTTTGGATGTAGAGGATAGATGAAGTCTCTTTATATTACACAGAATAATACATGAGCCAATAGTTGTTATAAGGGCAAATTTCCTTTGAGGGATTATGATGAACAGGATAACTGTGGGCACTGGAGCACCTATCAACATAGCCCAGCAATATCATTTATTTTCTCTCTGAATTCTCCTTTACGAAATGTGTATTCTATACCATTACAGGGATTATAAAATATTTGTATATTTCAATTTCTTACATATCAGTTTTGTTCATTTTCTCTTCCTCCATCCCTCAGTAAAAGGTTTAATGGAAAAGTTGGATGTGGGTAACCATCTGAAGGAGATTAATGTCTATGCAGCCATGAGTGCAAAGAACTACGAATAGTCCTGTTCATTTCAGGAGGAATCGGAGAGTCGAGAGAGTTGTTGAAACATAGTACTCATTTCCATGTTTTCAGTTTCTATGTAGGCAGGAAGGACAGCTTAACTCTTTGTCTTCATAGCATTTCTGCCTAAAAATGTAGATTTCATTGGAAATCTAGCATTTCATCAAGAGCTCAATAAACTTATTAGAATGAGGACAGCCCAAAAGGCTTTCCTCTGGAACCAAACAGTGAAGCACTGAAGACACCTCAGTTTTTCTTTTGGTATGACAAAAGAACACCTCTAACTCAGTCCTCGTGTCTTTGATAGCAATGTTTTGAACAGACACCACACTCACAATCCAACTAGTCCTTGTGCAGGAGCATTCCTGGGACAGTGATGGACTGACAAACAGTTATGTCCTGGACAATAAAAGCTAGGATCCCAAGGACTGGAAAGCAATTAAGTAAGCTAGCACTCTTTCATTTATGCCAGGCATTGTGAAGAACAAAGGATGGAGTCCACAGAAGATGTAACCAAAGCCTCTCATTCCAAACTCTGCAACTTACTTCATTAATTGAAATCGTGGGGAAAGCTAGGAATATGCACAGACACACACAGGAGATCATAAATACAAGATGCATCTAATCTGCATTGCATAGAGGCCAGCATACACTTCATGCACAGATCAATGTATGTAGGTCACTCCAAAAGTAATGCCTCCAATTTATTTCCATAGAAACTGCAACAGATACTAAAAGCACAATAAACACAGTTTGATAGAGCAAATTCTCAGCTACATAACACTATTGCTCACCATAGCCACCACCATTAGCTGTACATTTTAACCAGTGATGAATAAAAGCCTGCACACTGTACCTGTCAAATATGCACCAGCAAAGGTGCCATGCGGTCAACATCACCACAGCTGAAACACACCATCCACTATCTCACTGCTCACATCCACCGGTTGGTCTCCAACAACATTCAGCAAGCACTGATGAATGTCAACAAGTGCAATTTTTTCCCCACAGAAGAATTCATTGACACCCCTTTGCTCCATATGCATGTCAGATGCCATTCTGTCCCACAGCAACAACACGTAACAGAATAGTGGAGGAAGGTTCAGTCTCAACTTCCATGCCACCAACATCCACCTCTAATGTCTTGAGCCAACAGAATAAGAGGCAGTACTTCCAGAGGAAACTGAAATGTACCCCAGTATATTAAAGCATACAGCACTCATGACTTTGCTCAAAACACTTGTTGCAAGCAAACTCAGCAGTCTATCTGCTTCAGTACCTCCTTTAACAGGGTAAGATAAATTTTAAGTAGGAAAATGTTATTGATCACCTCTGTCAGCGTGTTCATTCTGCTGTCTTTTTCAATGCCTGTAGCCTTGCTCTAAAAGCATTAGCATCGACATAAAAAAAAAATATTTATTCTACTGGTTAAAATCTATTGGTGCTAATGTCAGCAGGTGTCACTGACTTAGGCTGCATTATCCATGCAGTCCTCTGCCTTTGGTCAGGACCTGAAGGATTACCATCAAATGCTTTGTCCCCAGAAAGGATTTACACACACACCAAAAAAACCCAACCAAACAACAACAACAACAAAATCATTCTCAGTGTTTCTGTCAATCCCTGATTTAAAGCCAAAGATTTTCCAAGATTCAGGTGAGCATTTTAATCACAGGAAGGCAGGGGGAGAAAGAAGGATCAAAGGACAAGAGAAGTTATTCAGAACAAGAAGCAGTGGGAGGAGGATCCCTATGAACATTAAGAAACACTTGTTTACTGTAAAGGAGAGGCTAAGTCCTGACTGTAGTTGTTCAGAGAGATGGCAGAGTCTTCGTCCTCTGCAACACTCAAGAGGTTTTCTGGGCATGGTCTGGGCAACCAGCTCGAGGTGACCATACTGGAGCTGATGGACCCAGAAGTTCCTGCCAATCTATACTGCAATTCTGTCTGATTATTACATAATCTGGTTGGATATTGCTTGTAAAACTCCCATATTGTTTTGCCTAATTCCAAAAGAATTTTTATTCATTTAAGTTTTCTTTTATGGACAAAAGTGTAATCCATGTTATCATAACTTCTTTCAGGAGGCAGTACAAAAGGATAATCTGAAATTTATACAGAAAATGCATAGCAGGTTTATGCACCTAAACAATTCTCTAAATGACTGTTATCCACAAATCTCTGTCAGCTTGATATAATTTATCATATTGTGAAGGTAAAATGTCAGACTTCCATTGCTTATGTTATTTAATTGCACTCAGTTTCCTATTTCCCTGTTTTTAAGGAATTCAATGTGGAAGATGACTGATATAAATAAATCATACAGAGAAATGCAACAGAGCAGGTTTAGGGTTGGGTCTCAGATGCACAAGGATCTGCTATTCATAAAATATAGAGTACAAAATGAAGGTAGTGTTAGTCAATTAGATTTAATACCTATAATAAATACCAGAAAATGATGGCTGATCCATTTGGTCAAGCAGCTACCTACACAGAAGGGTTCAGGTCCATTAATGGTGATGAGATACAGTAATAGTTCTGAACGACATTCTACATACTGAAAGACAGCTGGGAAAAATCCAGGCAGAGTGAAACTATAACGCTGGGTTCAGCATTTTGTCTGAACAGTGTCCAACAGTAAAAAAGAGGCGTAAAAAAGAGGATGTGGCTACAAGTACAGTAATATTTTACTACAAAATAAAGAAAGAGAGAAAGAAAGGAAGGAAGAGGACAAGAAAGAAGGAACAAAAAATAGTAAGATTTCTAAATATAACAATCAGACTTTATGCACTCCCTATCCTAAGGTACTTAATAAAGTGTAACTGAGTGTAATAAATGTCTGCAGACTGGGAAGACTAGTTGTCCTAAGTCCCTACTTTTGCACTGATTCAAAGCTGGTGAAAGGATGATAACAATAAAACCTCTTTTACTTGCTGCCTAGTAACATATAACAGACTCCTTTAATGTCAGTACTAAAAATTTTACTGAAACTTACATTGGATTTTTTGTTCTGTTTGAAAATTTTGCAATATTCATTTGGTTTGCTATGATTAATTAATCTATCATCTGGGTAGGGAAGAACAGATGTATGTTACAATTTCAAGGACAACTTTCACTTCTGTATGATGTGAGGCTGATTTTTTCTGCTGACAAATGGTCTAATTGAATTTCAATGAGTTGAAAATGAAGTCTTTCGATTTCTTAGGGTTTTTTTTTGTGACAATCCCATTATAATTACACATTGTACAAAATGCTTGACATCACAACTGCCCTAAATGTAAGTTGTCTTTCCAAATCTATTACCTTACCTTTAAAAACATATGGTTTTGTTTTTGAATGACTCCGTTTTGGTTTCTTTATCTACAACTAAACTGGGAGACTTGGAAGCACTTCTATGCCTTTTTTAACCTCACAAGTGGAGTCAGTAAGTATTGAAACTACCTTCTACTCCCCCTTCTCCCACAGCAAGATTCAATGTCACAGAACTGACTGCTGGAATATTTCACAATAAATAGCTACAGCAGTATATCCTACATTAAGCTGAGAAGATATCAACATAACTTGATAATTACCATGATAATAATGGCAATGCCTATAAATAATAGCAGCCGTTAAAACTATGGTTTACTTCTAAACATGCTTTCTTCTAAATTAAGATAAAAGAAAAGTAAGGACTTTAAGACATCATATCTAAACAAAAACGTTGTAGAACATTCAGAGCTGCAAGGTACAGTCTGCAATCCAGTCAGAATAAAAGCTTTTTGATGCTGGAACAGATAAAATATTCCCCAGGGCTACATGCTGCTATGTGGGGAGAGGAAAAAATATTTCTCCTCCACTTCTGTGCTCCTTGGACATCTCTCCAATTGTAGGTAATACAGTTTTGCCATGTAACTACAAACTGAGAGGGAGCAACTTTCTTGATGGAGCAATGCATTATTCACAAGGAGAGAAACACACTGAACTAGATCTGGGTTACTAAATTGTTTTGTTCCTTTTCTGAGAATACCGCTTCAGCTTAACAGTTCCCTAGCTTGAAAATTTATCACCTGGGCTTTCTAACCAGTTCTGACCAGTTCTGAGAATAAAACAAAGAAACAAAAAAAAAATAATAATACAAAAACAAAACAAAGCAAAGAAAAAAACAGCAAAATAAAAGTCCCCACAGGACAGTATATAAAAGGAACAATCTTGACTAAGCATACCCATCTTAGGAAGAATGAAGCATCTTAATACACCTTTTCAAGCCCATTACTTCAGTTTCTCACTGACTTCAAAGGTAACAGTTATTTGCCATGGGCAGCTTGACAAACATGAAGAAATACTGAGCAGAGGGGAATGCTAAAATTTTGCTTATGTAAGAATTTTTCATAGGAGCTTAGTTGCAACCACAAAAAAAGTTAGTTCTTCCTAGAACTCCTGAAACTTCTAAAACACATCAAATCCCTAGTCAGACAAAGCATGCTTACTCCCCAAAAGTATCGCTTCTGAATACAGTTGCATGAAAATTGGCCTCATAACTGGCCTCACCAGGGTAAAAATATATATACAGATGCGCCTTTTTCAACCTTGGGGTTTTAATCCAACTCTTTTAATCATTTCTCTTTGCAAAAATACCTGTATGTAGCAGGGAAATAAGATTCAAAACTAAGTTAACGTTTTGTAAACTGCATTCTCTGCAGTGCTGAAGCCACATTCATGATCCTGGGGATATGAAAACTGAAAGTTTGATTTCCACATCAGTATTCTCACTTGGTATATTATGTCCAAAGCAGATTTGTTTTACCTGGTTGGAACATGTGAAATCCATCACAGTTCCTTCACTGGCATACTGGCAGAAGTGTTTCACTGTAACTGGCCTTCTATGATTATATTGATGAGTTATGGTTTCGATGGACAAAGTACAGGCAACTGATACTATCTACCTGGACTTCTGCAAGGCCTATGGTATGATCCTGCATCATGCTAAGAACTTGGTGGTCCTGGTGGGTGAAAAACTTAACATTCCCATCTGGAGTATTGTATTCAGATCTGAAGCCTCCAGAACAGGAAAGACATTGAGGCTTTTAGAGAAGGTCCAGAGAAGGGCCACAAAGAGGGCTGGAGCACCTCTCCTATGAAGGCAGAATGAGGGGTCTAAGCTTGTTCAGTCTGGAGAAGAGAAGGCGCTGGGGAGGTTTCTATGATTACAGCCTCCCAATATTTAAAGACAATGAACAGGAGAGTAATCAGCTTCTTACATCAGGAGAAAATGATAGGAAGGAGAAGAGGAAATGGCTTTAAAATGAAGGACGATTTTGATTATACTGAAATATGTGTGAAAATAATGTTATGGGAGTAAGGAATCATCTAAAAAGGAAGTAAAGGAAAAAAATACGTTCTTGATACATCTTGTGCAAGCATAAAGAAAGAATAAATATAGAGCAATGAAAATTTCTCCCTGAACAGTCTTTTCTATAATAGTGAACTACTGCAAATTATCTTCCCAGTTAGTATTTGCCAGACTAGGATTCAATTCAACAAATCAGGCAAAAATGATAAAATGATAAAAGTGATAAAAATAGACTATAACACAGCTACTAGAAGATCCTTGTAACTGTTGTCTTAAACATAAAATAGGCAAGTTTGTGAAATCTTAGAGAAAATGTGCGATAACACCATTGTACCTAATAATCTGACACACACACACCAACCAAACAAAAAAATATATATATTTCAAAATAGTTTCTTGGTTACTATCTAGTATGTCAAGATAAAAATAATAATTAAAAATTGTAATCTCCAGGTGGCATAACGAATGCAGCAGATGTGAACACTTCCCACTATCTCATAGCATATGATCTGTGGGTAGGACAGAAACAGCAAACAATGGAACAGGACTGGGACTGCCATGCAAGATCCTCAGCCTGTGTCACAGTGATCATTCAGGACACATAAACTTGTCTATCACCCTTCTATTCATAAGAAGTATTTTGGAGAAAAGCCTCTTGTTAAAATATACAGCGCTCTTGCAGCTTTCTCAGGCTTGGGGAGAAGTACTGGACTGTTGCAGGCAGGGAACAGGAACTTCCACACTTCAGTGAAAAATTAATATAGAAAATCCTTTGCAGTTTCTCATCACTTCATAGATTCTTTTCTCCTACATTCTCCTACATTTCCACTTAATACAAAGTGTGCGGCACACAGTCAGTACTTAAAGCTGAAAAGCAGTATCTTACCAAATGGATGAACTCATTTAATAAATACCTGATTTTCCTAGAGAAAAGCACCTAGCATTTGAAAGAGTGATCTGTATCAAATATCATGATACCAACCTTGTTTGTTTTGCATTAAAAATGCATTATATATATATACACACATATAAAATGGACAGAAACACATACCAATGTACCATAAAAAGGCAATGTATAATATATATGCATATATAATGTATATATTATATATGTGTATATAATATATAATGTATATAATATATATAATCACAGAATAACAGAATTGAAGAGGTTGGAAGGGACCTCTAGAGATCATCGAGTCCAACCCCCCTGCCAAAGCAGGTTCCCTACAGCACATCGCACATGTAGGCATCCAGGCGGGTCTTGAATATCTCCAGAGAAGGAGACTCCACCACCTCCCTGGGCAGCCTGTTCCAGTGCTCCGTCACCCTCACTGTAAAGAAGTTCTTGTGCACATTCATGCGGAACTTCCTATGCTGAAGTTTCAGCCCATTTCCCCTAGTCCTGTCCCCACGCACTACTGAAAAGAGACCAGCCTCACCACCATGACCCCCACACCTCAGGTATTTATAAAGCTGGATCAAATCCCCTCTCAGCCTTCTTTTCTCAAGGCTAAACAGACCCCGTTCACTTAGTCTCTCCTCATAGGGGAGATGCTCCAGGCCCTTCACCATCTTTGTGGCCCTCCACTGGACTCTTTCCAAGAGATCCCTGTCTTTTTTGTACTGAGGAGCCCAGAACTGGACACAGTATTCCAGATGAGGCCTCACCAGAGCAGAGTAGAGGGGGAGGATCACCTCCCTCGACCTGCTGGCCACGCTCTTTTTAATGCACCCCAGAATGCCATTGGCCTTTTTGGCTACAAGGGCACACTGCTGGCTCATGGCCAACCTGTCATCCACCAGGACGCCCAGGTCCCTCTCAGCAGAGCTCCTCTCCAGCAGGTCTTCCCCCAGCCTGTACTGGTGTATGCAATTATTTCTACCTAGGTGCAAGGCTCTACACTTGCTTTTGTTAAACCTCATCCAGTTTCTTACTGCCCAGCTCTCCAGGTCTCGCTGAATGGCAGCACAGCCTTCAGGCGTGTCAGCCAATCCTCCCAGCTTCGTGTCATCAGCAAACTTGCTGAGGGTGGTCACTATCCCCTCATCAAGGTCGTTGATGAAGATATTGAACAAGACCGGACCCAGAACAGACCCCTGGGGGACACCGCTAGTTACAGGCATCCAGCCAGACACTGCACTGCCAATGACAACCCTCTGCACTCTGCCAGGCAGCCAATTCTTGACTCACCTCACTGTCCACTCATCTATCCCACACTTCCTCAGCTTTGTTATAAGGATGAACAAATATATACATTATGTGCAACATATATATAATATTTTATATATATATAAATGCATTATATATATATAAAATATATATATGGACAGAAATGCATACCAACACACCATAAAAAGGCAATGTACAAATTTCATTTTCATGCTGAAGTGCATGTAACAAAAAACAGCATCAGTGTTTTCACTTAAATAATTCTGAGAATAAAGAGAAAATCACTTCCTCTTTCTCACTATTTATTTAATTTTATATAGGTTTCCTGACACTTACTGGTAAATGGAACAATGGAAAGAACAGGCAGCTTCCCCCAGACAGAAAGTAAGGGCAAATATTGGTTTCTACAAGGTAAAGCAATATAAGGTTATCTTTGATAAAAATGAAAGCACTTGAAACTGATCACTGTACAGAGACACAGCAAAGCATCTGGAATGTTCTGCACAAGGTTTGACTGTCTGCCACTTTTGTTACTGTAAACATGGAATACTGAATGTACAAAATAGGTGAAATACAGGAGTCACATATCGATGCATCCTAATGCCTTATTTGTAACAGAGACATTGTAGACAACAATGACTAGAAAAATAATTTCTTACAGAGTGAGGAGAACGTATTTAATTCTGGCAAAACAGATTAATTATGTTTCGTTGATACATAAAGTCACAATTAATTTATGCTGCCACCTCAGACAGGTGTTTGAAACACATTCAAGGAGTGGTAAACAGCAGATTACCTGGAAGCACAGAAAATGTGTCTTCAATCTTCTTGTCTTGTTTGTATACATAAAGCTTAAGCCAAGTTTTAATCATGAATATTGTCCTCCAGAAGTACATTTCTTTGTTTCTAAGACTGTACTGCTCTACCCTCAGGGACTTTTCTGGGAGCAGAGAGACGTTTGCTTGGTTGGGTTTGTTTGACAATCAGTAGTTACCACATTTGTAATCACTGCTATGCAGGTGGAAATCGTTCTTTTACAAAAAAGACTGTGCAATTTCAGAAGGAAGCCTAAGCCTGACCACATGAGCCATTTTAAGAAGTGACAGGAAACTGGGACAAGACCACAGATGAAAAAAAAAGAACAAAACAAACATAAAAGAAAACCAACAAAAAAAATGTCTCTCAGGTTACATTTAACCTGATTAAATAAGAACTGTTTGTCCTTACTCCCCAATGCCTTTTTGGAGCTGAGACAACAGATGTTTGTCATCACAGCTAGTCATGGGCTGCAATTTCACTCTGGTGAGCTTGTTTTGGAAACAAGCTAATGGGACGATCTGCAAGAAACATGTTTGGTCCCCTCTGGCTAATATTTCCTTGCAAGTGTTATTTATCCTTCATAATGAGGGAGAAACAACCTGTAATTGCTCTATCCTGTACAAAAATATTGCAAATATAATAATACAGTGTTTTATGTGTACATATGTAGGAAGTCATTTTACACAAATTTGTAAATGTTATCATTGCTATAAATTATGGAAAATTTGAGTAATTCTGTATTCCAAATAGTTCTCTGATAGTCTGCCTGTGTACACAGCATACATATGATTAGGCCATAAAATGAGGCAAAACAAAACCATGCACACAGAAGACTGAAACATATTCCTCTATAACTCATTTTTGCTTCAATTCTGAGATACAACTTTCTACTTCTTGAAAATGAACAGTCAGACAAAGGAAAAACCATCAGTAAGTTACGTAACCCATTAAGGTATGCACCGAGATGTTAATGATTACCTATATCTTAAAAAAATATTATCTAAAGTTAGGCTCAAATTATTATTTAATTGTTCTTAGAATCTCAAGTGGCTGATTAGGTTCGTATTAGCTACTATCGTCTAACCCATTAACAACCTGATTTAGACAATAATCCCTTAATCAGAATGAAAAAGTCTCATTTCTTTTCTCTGTGCTGCAGTGTGATTTTTACCAAGTTTACTTATCAATCTCTTTCAAAATATATGCAATATTTCCAAAGTTTTGAACCAGAATAATTTTTGACACATTAGGAATTTTCATTGAAAATTTGAAATTTTGCATGGATAAGAATTCATTTTCCAATTATTTTTAGTTATTATACAAAACAGTAAAATCTTTTGCTGGAATGCTTGCTGTCTTAAGGATACAAAATAAATTGTATGTGTATCACGTAATATACATGTTTTGCATTTACTGGTCAGAATTAGATTCCTTCCCATCTCCAGAACCACAAACCTGAACAATGTCCTGACATTCCTGGCACAACCGAGCCTCTAACAAACTATAGCATTACATTCAATCTTAAACATTTGTCACTGTAAGATCCTGCTAAAACAAACAAACCAACAAAAACAATAAAATAGTCTTTTGCTGTGGTAAATATTATCTCAGAGAGTTCTGATATTACAGATTGCGTGGAAACATTCCTGCAAACTTCATACAGATTCAGCTTTAATTAGCCACTTCACTTCTGTGCTCATGACAGGAAAGAAAGAAAAACAAGAACCTAAGAAACCTAAGTCAAATCCAAAGGAATAGCAAGTGAATCTGGATTGTGATGCTTTTTTTCCCCCCTAACGACTTGCTGTGCATTTCTTTAACGAGACGTTTTCACATTTATGTCTAGTCAGTTAAAAAGAGAATTAAAAGTAATTTCAAGCACTACATCTGCCCTTGAGTCATTCTGCCAAATTCTGTGATTTTACAAACGCATTTCTTTCAAAATGTTTTTTCTCTCCTTAGCTGTTGTGTGAAGCAATCAGACATAAAACAAACTGAAAAAAAGGCTTTCATTTATAATGTTGTCTTTCATAACATTGATAGGATACAGAGTCATTGGACAGAAATGCAAAGCTTATGCAGAGCATTAACTTGAAGCTGGATTTCAAATCATTTTCCATTTATCTGCAGTGGAATTGCAGAATGCTCTTGAAAGCAGAATAAAAAATTAATCTTGTGGGACAGAGGCTATGCCACTGTTGAGTACGATGAATACAGCTACAATTTTAAAGGAAATTAAAAAAAGAGCGGATTAGCATTCACTTAGCTTCACTTATATTCTGCTCAACTTCTGCCTAGTGAGATCACACAGAGCAGATCTGCAAAGTCTTGAGGACAAGACGCAAGAGACAGGTGATGGCAATACTATGCATCCAGGGACAATATGAGCCATGTGGTCAATCAAACACTTCCCAGGGCGTTCCCTCAGAACAACAGCTTGTCAGAGACAGTGAAATAGATGAGCAAAAAGGCAAAGCACTAAATCACCACTGAAAAAATAAGCCTTTGAATGTTTCTTATTAGACATATTTTCCCTAAGAATTTTTTAAGTTTTTACTATAGCTCTGAGTTTAATCTGACATAAAAGCAATACAGCTAAAATTTATCAGAGCATGTAAAAACCACTCTCAGTCACACTCATATGATAAAATTCAAAGCAAATCAGAAATTCCAAAGTCATGACTCGGCAAACTCCAGTAGGTGACTATTTGGTAAAGTCACGGCTCTGGAAATTACAAGTTGTAAGTTACTTTCAGACCCTTAAAAACTGGCCTGAAAGAAAATAATGACTAATCATAAACTGTTTATTTCCTGAGCTCCTTGTAGTCTGATAACAATCGCCATTATAAAGCACCTAGATTCTCACTTAGCTCCTTGTACTGGACATACTGATGTGTTTTTCCATCCCGTGTCTTCGTTTCATTGTGTGCTATGCAGAAAGACTGTATGAAACAATGGCATTCAGTTAATGAAATTAGATGCTTAAACTAATGCAAATGACTATGTAATATAAAACAAGTGGGAGAGATGACTTGATTGATTAATCAAGGAAAATGCGAGGTATTAACTGCTTATAATACAAAGGCAGTTTAACATGCCTGATAAGATTGTAAATTATAAATACATTTGCAAATAAAAAAGAAAGGGAAAAATAGTATCTACTGAAAAAGGCAATTAATCAAGCAAAATTGAAATTGGTTAACCATTAGTAATAGTCTCAAAACTCAATAAACTTCGGTTTAGGATACTGGAAAAAGTCAACATAATTTTAATGAATTTAAGACCAGTGTTGCTCAGGCATCTTAAAGCAAATGTGATTTTCATAGCATCAGAGTCATAGAATGGCTGGAGTTGGAGGGGACCTTAAAGACCACTCAGATCTAACCCCATACTGTGGGCTGGTTTGGCCCCTACCAGATCAGGCTGCCTGAGGCCCCATCTATTGCCTTGAGCAACTCCAGGGATGGAGCACCCGCAGCTCTGGGCAGCGGTGTCAGGGCTTCACTGCCCTCTGAGTTACTTGATCATATCATATCTATAGCTACATCTGTACTATCCAACTAGCTAGGGACTGCTCATTCTTGCTATTTCTCTAACACAACATGAGATTCAATAAATATTTTCTTCATTCTTTTCACACTTTGGACAAAATCTAAAGAGAGCTAAGTCAGTAATGCAACTGAGGAAACAAATGCATAGTAAAGATTTATGCTGCCATGTAAGATTGTCCTCTTGATTTACAACATATAATTCTATTATTTTTAGAGTAGCTTAGAGGGATCTTTTTATTATTATTTTTACAGTAAGACTGGACTGAGGTAGTTTAGGCCACAAAACAAGAAGTTCTGCTGCACTTCATACCAATATTTTGCAAAGGGACAGGAAACGTAGATAAGCCATTCTGCAAAAATTTGTATTCAGAAAGACAGGTACTAAACAACCACTCTTAAGAAAAGAGCTTACATTAGATGTCTGACAGGTCTCTCACCATGGTGATGTTCACTATTATTATCTGTAGTGACAGATAGTCGCTATACAAAGAGTGATAGACGAGCAGTTTATAAACAGTCACTTTCAGTTTGTAGTTGAAAAAGAAAGTAGGACTGAGAATGGAAACCACCACTCTACAGACTAAGCTGTAGAGATCTGCTTTCAAGGGTTTCAGAAGTTTTTAATAACTGGGGTAAACAGTGATTTTTTTGCTACTGCCAAGAGTTGGGCACAGACCTTGCTCAGCACCAGTCCCATACAGACAGTGGGCCAATAAACACAGAACAACCTGCTGCTCTCTTGCTGCCACAAGACTACAACAATGCTTCCAGTATGGCAAGATGCTTACGCTCCCGCAATTTCCTTTTTATGCTGGATTTTCTCAATTCTTATGTGCATAAACCATGCAGTTATTTGTTTTCTCATGATATAGTGTTTATATATTTGCATTCAATGATTTAGCATGGAGGTAACTTTTAGAATGATGATGAATGATGTTTTAAATTACTTTTTTATTATTTCTGTGATATATATATCCTTGATAGACTCATGTAAAGTGCTATCGTTTAATATATATTCAGAAATAATATGATTTTTCAAAAGAAAAAAGAAAATGAAGCAAGCTGACAAAAATGTGCCTACATAAATAATTCCAGAAGTATTCTTAATTAAATTTTGAATTCCAAGTATATAATAGTCAAACACAAGAAGCTAAATTATTTTGTCCTATATTGAAATGTTTGGGATTATAGCTACATCATTTCCGAAGACAGAAACACAATATGTATTCCAGCAGTGTTTCAATCTTGAAAGTAAGTAAAAACATAAATTTCAATATGAAGGAGTTGATAGTTTACGTTTGCAGTAAGAAACTCAGAAATTGAGTAATTTCCATCAAATGTCCTTATTAGGTAAACAGAGTTGGGGTTGTAGAAGAACTTTGATGATATAGGATATAGTCAGTGTCTTAAAGAATCAATGCATCAATCACAAAATTAGTTATTATTACATGCAACTTTATGTATTTTCAGTCTTAACCTACTACAGTCAGAGCTTTAAAATTGAGTTAAGCAGGGCTTACTTGTTTGAGGAAAGTGCTATTCCTTAAGATATTTTATTCAATACAGAAGTCCAGAAGAGCTGGCTATTCATACCTTAAGATTCTGGTGGTGGTCAATGCTACAGTTCAGAACTCAGGTATCAGTTTACAGGAGCAAATCTGTCATGAACATGATGGTGTGACCATCCACTGCAAAATCCTAAGAACTAACCTTTTTGTATCCTGTCTGAAGGGCATCATATAGCAGACCACAGAGCTCTAATTACGATCTGTCTCATTTGCTTGCAGTTTTGAAATGATGCATGTATTTAACCAGTTCTGTAAGGGAGATGTTTAAATAATAATAAAGAAACTAACAGGATTCTTTCCAAATGCAGAACTTTTCTGGTCACACATTCTGTGAGATCAGAAACACGTGATCAAATTTTGTATTAATATTATTTACATACTAGAAACTGATACTCTGTAGTCTAATGCTATTTAAAATACTTAAATATATGTATTTAAAATGCAACTTAAAAAGTTAAAAAGATCCTTTTAAAACCTGCTGAAAGGAAACACTGCAGCCTTTCTAAAATGCTATGTTTCATATTTAAGAAGAAAAAAAAATCTTAAATATTTTATATGCTTTTCCTCCTCCTTCCAACAGGAACAGCTTACAAATTTAACATGAACATTTTATTCTCCCATTGGTTGAGGTGATTTTTTTTCAGTAAGCTCAACCATTATTGAAAGTACTTTTTCTGCTTCTTTATAGTACACCACTGATGCAGACCAACAAACCCCAGATACAAGGCTGGATCATTCTCCAAGAGCTGCCCAAATTCTTGAGTACTTCACTTAAGCAAACAGCTTAGATGGCACCAGGCCTGACCATAACATCTAAAACAAATTAATCAGGCAGGCAGCTATTAATTAATGCTCTCAGTCACTAATAGCTGGCTGATGTAAACTGCAGATTTTACCCAGGCAAAGGTTTTCTCTTCTTCATTATTGTGTTTTAGTAGAGGATAGAGGAACACTGTAGTAACAGGAAAAATTATAACTTTCAATCACTGATCTCAACTATCATAAGCTAAATAATGCAGAAATGATAATTTAAACATGATTTCACTTCTGGGCAGACTGAATTGTAATGAATAAGTAACAGAATATCCTCCAAAGAGCAACGTACTCTATCAAAAATCATGAGTTGTATTTCCTCTTTTATTTTTAGTCCAAAATGTGATTCCAAAGATATTATTAAGTTATAATACCTTAGTCATTTTCAAGCTCTAGGCATTTAAGGTGCTGAATCTTAGATTGCTTTTTATATTCTGCCTGTGCATTTCTTCCTTACTGTATGTTAAGTTATTAATGCTGCCTGCTCCAATTTCCCCTCTACTTAGGAAGATATGACAGAAAGATGAAAGGGGCTACCTTTATCTTGAAAAGCTAAACATACCGTAAAACATGAAACAGTGGAAACTAATAGCGCCTTACCAAGGTAGTTTACATCACTGTAGTCACTGAAAATAGAAGAAACCAGGAACATAACACAAGTTTGGCTCAAGAAATAGCACAATAACATTCCTTGTGTTTTCTAATAGAAAAGCAGTAATATATACTAAGAATAATAACGATCCCTTAATTCACTCTCATCGTAACACTTAAAATTTCAAAAGGTAATTCAATGCAGCAAAAGAATCCATTTTTAAATGTCACATTCTAATTAAACAACAGAGGTTAACCCCTCAATAGAATATTTTGATGAAGTAATCAATGGAAATTTAGTTGGAATCAATCTGAATTTTCATAGCTCTCAATACTTAAACTAAATTTCATCCTGGCAATATTTCTATTGACAACTCTCGCGGTCTTGATAAAAAAAGAAAGGTCCAGGTATGCATCATAAAATCATAGAATCACAGAATCACTTGGGTTAGAAAAGACCTGATCATCACAATTCCATCCTCAGCCTAACCATAGTACCCTAACTCTAAAACTCTCTGCTAAATAATATCTCTGAGCACCGTATTCAAATGGCTCTTAAACACATCCAGGGATGGTGACTCGACCATCTTCCTGGGGAGCCTATTCAAGTATTTAACTACCCTTTCTGAAAATAAGTGTTTCCAAACACCCAACCTAAACTTACCTTGGCACAACTTGAGGCCATTTCCCCTCGTCCTGTCACCTGTTACCAATGAGAAGAGACTTGCCCCGCTCTCACTGTAAGCAACTTTCAGATAGTGGAAGAGAGCAATAAGGTGTCCCTTCAGTCTCCTTTTCCCCGAACAAAACAGCCCCAGCTTCCTCAGCCTCTCCCCATAGGGCTGATTTTCCATGCTCTTCACTATGACCAAAGTACCAATGGTCACATTTCTATCCATAGTTGGAAAGAAAAGTTGCAGTATGTTATATGACAGGCTGTTCTGCATTAAATTGTTTAATATGGAAGAAAAAAGTGAGAACAACTGTTTAATATATTTCTTAACCTATGAGCCACCGAGTGCAATAATGTTTTGTTTGTTCTACATTAACACATATCTAATAAATAGAAAATCTGTCCAGCTAAATTTCAACAGAAAAAAATCACCACAAAACAGTAGCAACAACAACAAAAGTTTGAACCCAAATTCATCTGAAGAGAACTCCATAAACATTTATGTTCATATATTTACAGGAGACTGGCTTCAAGCCCACTTGTTGCAAGTGGCATTTGTCCAGCCACAGGCCAAGAGCAATACTACATGTCTTAAGCCCTTTTGCTTAATTCAGGAAATTGCAAATGGACTGTGAAAGTAAACTTCTCAGTCAACTTCACAGGCTGCGTTTTCACTCCCACAATATTTCAAAAGAAATATTCAGAGCCATTAGTAACACCAAAGGTAAATAAAAATGATGACTTTGGAACAGAAAAAATGCCCTAAAGCGGCTCATTAAACTAAGCACTAAGTGACATACCAGTCTGTATCAGCTTGAATGGGTTTCATGCTGACAGAGCCCAAGGCTCAGGTATCACAATGCCATTTGGTTTGGTTGGAAGCAGTCACGCTTAATGTCAATAAGTGAGCATTAGTCGAGCATCACACACTATGATACACCAAGCCACGTTACCAAACTGTCATTCCAAGAGCAAGGCAAACACTGAGTTCTTCTGCAGGCTTAGAAAGGAGTTTTATGGTTTTCCTTGGAGCACTTGTCATTAATGGTTAACTGAGCCTGTCCCCCTTTGGCTGCTCAGCAAACCTTTGAAAGACATGATGGCTGTGGGTTGCTTTAGGCCAAGGGGAACCATTTGCTGTTCCTCAAGTGCTGGTGACAGGAGCAAGGCTGATTTTATGTGAGAGATTTGCATTAGTTTTATGCTAACAGCTTATTTTTTAATGTCAGGGGAATCAAGCATTGCAAGACAGAACAATAAAGCCACATCTTCCTCAGTAAGGGACTACAGTGAATTACCCTTCTACAGAGGTGAAAACAGTGGTACCTCAGAAACCCCTGTAAGATAAGAGAAGATAAGCAGTAATTTGAAACAGGTGACTATTTTAAACATACTTATTTGTCCACTGGCAGTAAATTGTCTGTATAATTGGTGGGAGGTTTTTTCAGACTGAGATAATTGTTATTTAAAAATTCTGCCAAACGGTTCTGCTATATTGATAATAAAATTTTCTACTTAGCAAACTTGTAACATTTCCTACAAGCCACCTCTGACCTCGTGTCAGTGCTGATGGCAATATTTTTCAGAATTTTCTTTCAAATAGAACCATACAATCAACACAAATTATTTTCCCCATACTGCCAAAGCAAATCAAAGATGTCAGCTCCTATTTGTATCCCACTAGCAGCTCATCTGGAAGATCTGATAGGAAGAGCTTCCCTTTAATTAGTAACAGAAATGCTGATATGAATATGCTGTAATTACACAGGATAAAAATCTACCCATCCAAAACGGTACAATAATATGTATAAATTCAGTCTACTCTGAAAGTCAGCTTAGAAGGCAAATAACTCTAATAAAGACCAGCATGGTCTTTGTGTTATATATACAGCAGAAGGAAGAGGAAAAAAAATGAGTACAGTAATTAATGTGATTACATAGATATCTCTTTTTCATTCAACCTTTTTACTGCTTTCAAACACATCAACTTGCAGGCTTCCTATGTTATTCCTCATTTCAGAAAAATAACAAAACCACTACATACATAAATTTAGAATAATTATAATATATATTTAAGTAATAATTAAGAATGTAAGTAGCAAACATAGTACAAACTCTTGCCACAAAAAGAGAGAGAAAGTGATTAAATCCATTTATGAACAAAAAAGGATTTTGTTAACTGTTCAGACAGCAGATTCTTGAAAAAGAAATATTAGATATCTGTGTATTTCTCTTAATTGGGCTATATGCTAAAACACGTATACTTCTTTCAGAAAACAGAATATTCAGTATTATTCCTAGATATACTGTTAAGTAAATAGTAATGCAAGTTTAGAATGAAAAGATAAATGTGCAACAGAAGAGGAAGTTTCAGTGTTTCCATCTAGTTTCAGTGTTTCCATCTCAGCATGACAGCTTTGCTGATGATTAGTTACCTGTTATTTGCAGTGATTCAGAGTTACTCTGGATGCAAACCCTTATATACTTACTACTCCAGGGAAGATTTAACATTATTAATACAGAAGCATAACTGAAAAAGAGCAGTTGGTATAGAGGATGCTCATGGTGGGAAGTGGAGGAAGATCTGGAATGTACAGTTCCTGGTATCTACCAGAAGGAGTCCATGAATCACTCCCTTAAAAGTCAAAAGTGTCTCTCTACTCATTTTGCTTGTGAAGTAAATTCAGGCCACTAAAAGTAAAACAGTGGCTTTTATTAAAAGAGCTAAAAACAAGGCTGAACATTTCCCAGTTCACTATAATAAGAAGTGTATCGTTATATTATTTTCAAAGTGTAGATGAACAAAACTTCAGCCTTGATAATGTTCCTCCCACTTACAAAAGTACGTTATTTGCAAAGTAGAATCCATCAAATAGTCATGTTGTGTAAACGTCAACTATTCATTAGCTCCCTTATACTGCTCTTCTAAGTATTTTACATTCAGCCCCTGCTGAGCACCTAACAGAAATAACTTATACTTAGCTGAAATATTCCTTTACCATATCAGCAATCTCATTGTTAGGTAGCACAAATTTGGTGGAGCTCACAAGGAATTACATTTGGAACTAATTAAACTATCATGATCATGAACAGAAGATAAAAATGTTCAATGAGTGGACAAAAGAAAACAGAAAAGAAAAACAAACTGATCTTATCTCACTTCTGTGATGCTTTTGGGGAGAAGTAAAATATTATCATCAGAGCAGCAAACATAGACTTGCAATACCAAGCAAACAAAAAATATCGTATATTAATAAGAAAATTATAGAATACAGACAATCAGAATTTGGATTTTTGATTTATATAGCTTGACTATCCACTTTCTAGATTACCTGACATTTTTCTGACCTCTAGCACATGGCATTCAGTATTTTGTAGCACATATGGGCAAGTACATTATACATTAAATGATCTAAGAAGACTATGGAAACACATTTGTCTTCCCTTTATTTCATTTCTTTCAGAAATGGCAGGTATTCACAGTATACTCCACTAATCCTTCAAAAACAAGAGGATTCAGAAGACCTCAGTGAGCACCTCCCCATTACAGCAACCTCCTTTCTCTGGTTACCTATTCTCTTAAGAACTTTGAAGACGTCAGCCAGAAAAACATGGGAACTTTCTTGGCAATAGGCATAAGTATGGAGAGTATATTACCAGGGGAAATAAATAAATAATAAATAAATAACCACAAGCAGAAACCATGTCCAACAGTGATTTTCATCAAAATATCCTCAAAGACGATCTTATTTTGCATGGACAGGCAGCAATAGCTACACATAAATAAAAGCAAGAATCCAACCACGACAAGAAGCAAAACTTCTGTGTACATTATGAAACAAAGTCTGAAATCAGTGAAGCAATAAAGAGAAATACATCCTGTTTCCTATGTGACACAGGTGCATGCTCACTGCTTAAACGTGGCATGAAGAGCAGTAACACAGAAAAGGAAGAGAACACAATGACGAGAAAATTATTTCTATGTATGTAGTACATTTTTACTATCCTTCTCAACAGGGCTTTTGTCATCCTATAGAAGTAAGGCATAATCTACAGATGAATCATGCAGCTGTGCATATTTGGCTCAAAGGTGTGTCAGCTTGTATTTGTTGGAAAGTCAGCCAGCAGGCACACATCGGGGTTGCCTGGGATGGGATCGATACCGACGTATGTTAAAAAGAGCAAGCAAATCTGTGTGGGCTTGCATCTCCATACAGCTTGGTGCTTGCAGTGTGCCTACTCTAACTACAGTGTTCAGTGTTTCTTCTCTTGTTTATTGACTTCACAGGGTTGCTCTTAGTGTTAACATGCCTATATCCCATTTTTTAGAATATATTCATATCCCATTTTTAAGTTAAAATCGAGTTTGCTGAAACTCCAGGACAGGAGTACAATGTAATAGAAAATGGTTACACTTTGGATGATTTCCCTTCAGCAAAAACAGCACTTTTCTCTTTCTATAATAATAATAAAAGAATTACAATTAAATAGCTTTTAGTCTATCATCTGTGCAGAATATTAAATCATGTTTCAGCTTTTATTTGTCTCAGTCATTCAAATACAGTTAGAATAATAAGAGTATATAGGAAACAATAATAATAATAATAATAATCCAATGGGAGAATTTACTGTCAGAGGACGTTGGAACTGTTAATGTGATAGATGCTGTAGAAACAAACACCAATAAAGGAATATGTTTAAATCTTCCTAGAAATTTTTATTACGTATTTCAGTGATGTTTCAGCTCCAAATTCATTCCTGTGTGCCCCCTCCTGTAACCCCTTCATTTCTTATCCACCTTCCTTCTGTAGATTTCCTAGCATGCACTTCATCTAGAGTTCTCGTTTTCCCTGAAAGTATAATTGCAAAACTGAGGAAAAGAAATAAAAAATAATAGGAAAACTCCATATGCAGCAATTCAATGCCTAGCAACCTGTGATAGACTGAAGGAAGAAATCACAAATTATCTGCAAGAGGCAGTTGGAACTAGGGCTTGGGGTAAACAGACACACAAACAACGTGTCAGCCATGATAAAGAGTGTAAATTTGAACAGATGTCACTTCCAGTGCAGCAGCAGGCAGATTAAACAGAATTGGATTTGGATGAAATCCAAGGAAGAGCAAGAAAATATGATGCTTTCACCCAGAGCTCTCATAGAAATCGAATCTCCAGAACCTCTTTTCTTTAGTAATCATAACTGAGCATGGCTAAAAAGAGGAAGAGATTTTAAGAAAGCCGGTTTGCAACTGTATTGATTACCCACACATACCCATACATAAATATTGCCTTACAGGAAAAGAAGAAAAAACACCAATCTGTTATGAACAGAAATTGCTAAATAAGTAGTCTTCAAGTTTTAATAATTTATGGTAGTATCAATTTCATCAACATACTACTAGTGCTCAATGAATCTGTGATAATAATAATACCTCTGTGAAACAAGAAATAATGCTGAAATTCTCCAAACTAAGTAATAGTCATTACAAATATTTTATGTACATACTATTTCTTGAATAACTCTAAGTACTACCATTCTGTGCATGTATATTTTAAATCAAGGTTTCTTCTTACTTGCATCGAACAGCTCATCAAGTTTAATATACAGTCCCAAAGACTCTAATGTCTCCTTGATGTTGAATGTCAATTAATGAAACAAAACTTCATTTCAGTGGCCATAAGATTAATAAAGTAATAAGCAAAAGAGTTCTGATGTGTTCCCTTCATAATTATTCTATTAATTTCTAACCATATGAAGACAAGAAAAATAAATTCCAATAGACTGCCAGCTGTCTATACTCACACACCATAGAATTAAGAAAATAACACCTAAAAATCCAGTGCAAATTCTGAATTAACCTGCCATCACAACCTCCATTGTTACTTTTCACTATTAGGTACAAATAAAGAAAGGAGAGAAACCGAATTCTGCCAAGTTCCAAAAGAAATAAAAGAAATGACAAACGTAGATTACCAAAACAACTCTATTTTCTAATATTATTACTGAAATTAACTCAATTGCATGACTCAGGATTACTTCTCTAGTTTCTTAGAGACCTACTTTCAGCATGACTCACAGAAAAGCATAGGATACTTGTATGAAAGAAAAATCAACGTCAAGTCACTTCTAAAATTAATTAATATCAAATTGTTAGTTAATGCTAAGCTTTGTGTGGAACAGATAAAAATCACGCTCATTCTTTAATATGCACAACTGATGCCGTTGTATTTCCACACATCTGAGAGCATTTTGTGTTTGTTATCCCATATTTCAAGCTGAAATGTTGCAGACTTTTTCTAAGTCTTTCATACAAGCCTACGAAATTAAAATGCACTACTTGTGTCAAACACATCAAAATCACTGTTTGTTTATTTTTAAGGTGATAATAAAAAAGATTAATGATACTGCTGGATAATGAAACAATCTGCCGCAAGGCAGGCTGCAGAATATAGAGTGCGGCTCTAGCCACAGTCCTAAGAAAAACTTCGGTTTTCTCCCAGACACATTTAGAAGTCTATTTCATTATCAGGTGACATTTTTGCATTTAAAAGAGAGTTGATTTTCATGCAGTGCTTAAAGGTCAAATAGTTAATCTACATCTGTAAGGAGAGCATTTTCCTCTGAAGAGATTTCTAGAGGACATCAAATCATTAAGAGCCATCAGACGCTACAAAAATTCAAATCTTTCAGAGTTTCTATGACAAAAACTTACATTAATCCCAAAGAAACTACATCTAGCTCAAAAAAATAAAGAAAGAAATAAATGAATAAATCAGATATCACACGGCATAAAAAAGTAGCAACTTCTATAGTTTATAGAGATGTAAAACGTTTTAATATGATTAATTCAGAAGAAACATCTTATTTTATGTGGACTTTGGCCAAATTTCATCATACATATTCGCTAACTCTTTTCATTTCCAAGTGGAAAAAAACTAATGGTAAGCTGTTTTAACAATAGGAAGTTGAACTTACCTTGCTATGAAGTGCTGAAATCTTCACTGGCACATTCTTCATGTATCCTTCAGTCTTCAAGTCATGTGGCATAAAACCCCTCAGTTTCTCCTGAAGGGGATAAAAAGAGAAAAGCAGTCACAAATGAGGAAAGTGTAGATTTAGCTGCACATAAACCTTTTTTCTTCTTCTTCTTCTTTCTTTTTCCATTTATTCAACATATTAAATCCATTTCTTAACTCCCTAAGAAATCAGACACTTGTCCTGCACACAGTGGCTTCAGAATTTTGTTGGGGACACTTCAAATAACAATGAAATAGTGAATTCCAGGAAGTAAAGACAAGTAATCTCAAAAAAGATATTTGGCTTTGACAGTTATTGTCTTGAAAGAAGGCTATTCAACCTATCATTTTAGAATGGGATTCAAAAGAATTGATTTTATATTCCTAGCTCTGACACAAACTTGTACAAGAACTTTTTTTATCAGTTTCTTATTTATAATAGGGACTATTACAGTGTGGGTAGTAATACCTTTTCTGGCCTTTTCCACAGACTGGTCTGTGCGACTGTGTCAACACAGGAACATTATATAGAAATATACTCATGCGTACACATAAACAAGAGAACACATATTGGTATTTTATTCTCACTTCAAGCCAGTACAATGACTTTATAGAACAAATGAAGGGAACAGCAAAATCAAACAAACAAACAACAACAAAACAAAAAACAACAACAAAAAAAACCCCCACACAATGTATTTAAACTAAATGAGGGTAAGATGAGAGTAAGATGGAGATCAGAGATAAGAAAGAAATTCTTAACTCAGAGGGTGATCATGCACTGAGAAAATGTGAATGCCCATCCCGAGAAGTGTTCCAAACCAGGATGCAGCTGTGAGCAACCTAGCATAGTGGGAGGTTTGGAACTGGATGGGCTTTAAGGTTCCTTCCAACATAAAGCCCTGAACCATTCCATGATTCTACAAATGCAAGTTTTGAACTTCACAACATGTGAAAAGCTCTTATGTTCTTGAAAGGAAGGTAAGGCTGTGAATTACATGAGTACTAAGTCTTCTACAAGGACAGCCGATCGTATCTTTCTGCAAGTACATGACTGCACTGTTCATGAAGTTTTTGCCTCTGAAGGAAACTTGAATGAAATAAAGTAAGAGAGAAAGTGAGAAAAAA
This sequence comes from Excalfactoria chinensis, assembly GCF_039878825.1. Lineage (NCBI taxonomy): Eukaryota > Metazoa > Chordata > Aves > Galliformes > Phasianidae > Excalfactoria > Excalfactoria chinensis. The sequence goes on from NC_092828.1 coordinate 71,520,877, forward strand.
AGAATCCAATGAAAACTAAGAGGGTGTATTATACAAGGTACATCATACAGGCAGTGCTAAAAAATAAGTGTTTGAAAATAATTATTCAAGCCACAGAAAAATAATTCAGCTGCCTGGTCTGTATTCCTTATTGACAAACTCACCTTGACAGTGACATTGTGATTTCTATCTGAGCTTCAAATTGAAGTAATAGTACATACATTTTTAATTTCCATTCCCTTTTCAACTAATCTAGAATAAATCTCAATAATTCCTTTGTCTTTCTTGCTTTCAGACCCAGGAATAAAAAATCCATAGTGTATAGGCTTTGATGCTTTTTGTTTTCATGATAACTGACTTTAATTACAATTTTGTTTGCCAGGTCTCTTCAATGAAATTTAAAATGCAATTACTTTCCACTCAAATACACACAGTAATGTGAATTACTTACATTTTGATGTAATTAAGGTAAAACTAATAATATAAAAAACATTTTTGAATGTCTCTTGACAAAATATTATTATTTATTCTGAATTCTTGCTTGATTCATCATCGTAGGTGTTTTTACTGCACCTAATGATCAATTTTATCATTATTAGACGTAGAACTGTTGAAAGAATATTTGCTAAACAAACTTATCTTCCCAATTACTTTAAACAACCTGAAGCAAACTTTTCTCCTCTTCTAATTAATGCCCTATGCTTCTATATACAGTCACTCCTGTCTCAAATTTTAATTTGAACAGATTCTTTGGAGGAGAATCAAAATTCCAGATCTGGGTCACAGAGAGAACATGGACCCATGGAAAACTGTGCCTTACTTCCTGTGTTCTCTTTATGAATCAGCCTGTTACCATACATAGTTCAGTTTGGTTGTAGAGTAACATCCAAAACAGGTTTAGGGTCATCTGAGATCTGAGTTAAGAAAGGACTGTGAAAGAGACCTAGGTGGTATCCCAAATTCCTGACATCCAGGTAGACTTAAGTTTTGGGTATGAATTTGTTTGCAGTGGAAGAGTGAATATATAATATTATGCAGCACAGGCCATCCAGCATGTAATACAGTTCTTTATTTCTAAAGATATTTCTAAAGATAAAAATATTTCTTTCAGAAAATTATTTGTCTTTTGGTCTTGTCAACTTATTTTTTTCTAACCTGTCTTCCTTACAAGTACATTTTTTACTGCAAAAGACTAAATTGTTTTGAAAGCTCATACCACAAAAAAACACGTTGTCTTTTCCTGAGCTTAATGGAGATAAACATTCTACCTCCACCTTTTGATCATTTTAAGACCTGCCCTTTGGAAGGCTTGCAGAGCTAAAATTCGTAACTGAAAGCACTGGTGGATTTAGACTAAATCAAGTTGACAGTCTTTTCCGTTCCCTCAAATTTTTAGTAGACCATCCCTAGGGATTAAGGATGCAGCTCCACACAAATGTCATAAATCTAAATTTTTAGTTGTCTCAGTCCTCCCATTTTCTCTGTTCTTCATCCTCTTGCCAAGATCTACTTTTTGTTCAGCAGTCTTCCTGATTTGGCTCGCCACTGGATTGTGAAGGTCCCTGCTGTTTTATGATGAGTTTAAGCTGCTCTTTGCTCCCATCTGCCCATGCTGCAGGCTTCCCCTTTCTGCCTTTCAGACAGCACAAATAATTATGAGACCAGCAGATAAGCCAGACAGAGGAGAAGATTCAGCTGAGAACCACATTAAAGGCAGCCCAAACTCAAGATCAGTTTTCAATCTTGTGCATAATCAGATATCGATAACATAACGAGATTATCTAAAACAAAAATACCAAAACAGAAAAAAAAAAAAAAAAATAATAATAAAAACATTCTATTTAAACTTCAGAAACTATAAAATTTGAAATTGCAACAGAAGACTTGTTATACAAATTTCTCTCTCATCAGGTTTAAAAAGAATGTCAAAACAAATTTCTCAATCAATGGATTCTTCAGTGACTACATAGGCTTTTTGAGCAACATAACATAACCAACTTCAAGACATCGTTCCTTGTCAGGAAGTTAATAGTTATTAATAGCACACTGTTGAGTGAATTTTTTATGATGATAAATAAACAGCACAAGGGCTAATTTACTTCTGATTACAGCATTTTTCCTGGTGAAAGTATGAAAGAAAATATAGAAGTCTGTTTTCTCTGTAAGATGTAACATGAGTAGAATCATATAGAATCAGAGAACCATAGAATGGTTGGGTTGGAAAGGACCTTAAAGCTCATTTGTTTCCACCCCCCTTGCTATGGGCAGGGTCACTTTCCAACAGACCAAGTTGCTCAAAGCCCCATCCAACCTGGCCTTGAATAGAGATGTCTCTAACTCACACAATTCATTGCTTCAGCCCTTATAAATGCAAGTGAAGCCATCTCCTGCCAATCTGTCAAAGCTGATCTTTTGACAACAAAGACTTAAAACATTCCATGTCATTAAGACCATGCTCACAACATTAAATTTCTCATGCAAAGAATTAAAAATAAAATAAAATAATTATTTTCTTTCTAATTAGCATGCACAAACTAATACCAAATACATTTCTATCACTATCACTGGCTCCAATACTTCACAGCAATAACTATAGTGTGTTCACTTAAGGCATCTCTTCTGGTTTTAAAGGTCATCAGGGTTTAAGAGGCATGTTCTATACTTAAAAAGGTTTCCTCACATATTAGACCTATTACCGGATCTCATTATATTTTCCATATATGAAGTATGTCTCTAAAAGTTTACATTAAATTTTAAATGGCTAGAATTTTGAAAGGTCAAATAAATAATGAGGTATTGCACTGCCACAGGAAATATATTCGCTATTTTGCCATAAGGTTTCCTAAATCGGTGACTTCTGGAAGAAAATTCTTTGCTGTATTGACTTACTGCATTAAAATCTTATCATGCCTAGCCTTTTACAGAATATACAATACAAAATCATGTCAGACAGAAGCATGACAAAACCTGAAACAATGCTTTAGTCTTGATAACTTTTCGCAAAACGGGGGTGTGCCTAAATACGTAAGATTACCACCAGAATGCGTACAATACATTGTATAAAATTCATTTGTGTCTGTGTGTGTTAGTCTTTTTTGTCTTGTTCATTGAATGACAATGGTGGAGAGTAAAGTCAGGTCAGGACATTTGTTAGCCTTTTGGCGTATGTTTCATTGATCTGCCTCTCTTGGGGAATCAGCCTCACCCAGATACAGCCACACCTGTCTTATATAGTGACACAGTTGCTTTTGTTTCATAGCTCACATACCATTGCATTAGCTTGCAGCTATGTAATCCAGAGCTCAGAATCTTGTGCTAAACATCATGTCTTAACTATCTCAAAATTGAGATGCTATGAAAAGATGACGGAATGCATTGACACTGATGTCTAGTAATTTAAATCAGGCTTGGAGAAGCCTTAGACAAAAAACATTAATGATACCAGGGCTGCTCTGAAAGTAATCTCTCCTATTTCATGATGTTGATGCACAATGTCAGAAGGAGATGGTGGTGGCATGAGAGCAGAGGCTGAACCTTTCCACCAAAATTCTATTGTATTTGGTTACTATGTGACAGATGGCAGCAGAGGGACAGTCTCTCAGAATAGACTTATGTGGAAGTGCAGATGGAGCAAATGGGTGGGACTGAATTCCCCCATGCAGAAAAAAAAATGACACCCATTGACATCCATCAGTGTTTGCTGAATATTTATGGAGAACAAATAGTGGATGTGCGCACAGTGAGGTGGTGGGTGGTGCATTTCTGCAGCAGTAACAGTAACCTGAAAGACAAGCCAGGGTTTGGATTGCCATGCACAGCTGCCACACCACAAAATGAAGTGCGTCTCACCTGTGCAAGTAGGCAGATAGGGGTCACTGTGTTGAAAAATACGGCTTTATAACTGAGAATTTTCTCTATCAGATGGTGTTATTGTGCTCTTTGCACCTATTGTCTTTTCTGGGAAAATAAATAGGAGGCATTACTTTTGAAGAAACTGATGCATAAAAGAATAAATAGGCAGGGACTTGAAATGTCACTCTCTAACTGCCCATTCTAGAGCTGTTGCTGGGCTCATTATTCTTGCTGGAGACTTTCTCAAACTCCCCTGTGCCCTGCTCTGCTATACTGGAGGAGTAAAATGAATGTAGATTTTAATAATTCTGTATTAAATACTTTAATTTTCTTTGTTGTTAAATGCAAGCTACATTTGAAATAAAAATGATCACCAATCCCATCTGAATTCTCTAAGGACCAAGCTAAATATTCTTAGGACACATTTATTTATTATTTTTATTTTATATATATAAATATTTTTTTTCTCCAATTGTTACACAAAAACCATGCAAGCAAGTACCTGGACTCTTTAATAAAATGTTTGACTCTATGGATGGTTTTACAACACAGGAAGCTAAGTACCTGTTTGACCAGTTTGGTGGTCAAACCAATCATCCTCTCTTTTGCCTTCCCCATCAATTATCTCCAGAAACAACTCCCTGCACAATTGAAATCATCTCAGAGTAACTCATCAGTAAGACACTGACGATCACATTAGGTTGCATGAAATTAAGTAAGCATTTCAGTATTTAATCATTTCTGAGAATGTACTGCTTTGAATATTAAAAATATATACCCGAGAAAGAAAAGCCTTGTTATTAACAAAATCATCATTATGAAGCACCATAATCAAAGGTGGTTCTCTACTGAACATCCAGAGAGCAATTTGCACTGGAGCTGTCAACTGGAGTTGACTCCAGAAAGAAACCTTTTCCAAGTCTGTGGTTGTTTGAAACGAAAAGCAGAAGTCCCACAGTTTTTCTACCTCAAAAGCATTTAGATACCCCAAATTTCACAATTTCATAAGGCAAATATACTTCATTTACTACCTATAACTTTTACATTTTTTATACTTCCAGTGTAACTATATGAACAGTTTAACTTTCATAAAACTTTTTACTTGTTAGGGCTGTTAGCTTTACAGCAGGATAACAAAAATTCAATTCAGCTTTCTGTTTTATTTTCATTTTCTTTAATAATTCTCAGTAGGAAAATTCTTTTATGTTGTGTTTCTTTGCTATAATTGTGTAGAAGAGCCTTGAGGCAAATTAGAAATATAATAATCAATAACACAGTTTTATTAAGAGATTGAATTTAGACAGACAAGCAAGCTGAACAATAATGTACCAATTTATCCTGCTACTTGGCTTTCTACAGAAGATTTATTCAGAAAGATGCTGAGTGAGGTAAAAAATAAGTTCATATTGGTGAACATCAGGTTTACTTCTTTGGAACTATTCATAACTATTATCTTTTTTTATTATTATTATTTTTTATTTTTTTAAATTTTGCCTTAGTTATGGCATATGAGACACGACACTTTATCAATTAATCAGATTTTCTATAATCACAAGGCTGGCTACTCAGAAATCTTGTCATATGGCAATTTCTAAGAAGTATCAACCCTTACATAAATGGCCTATACAAAGCCACTTAATAAATTACTTGTGGATGATGCAGAAGGAAGAGTAGAAGAGATCCAGACCTTCACCTTTTACTATATGATGACATTCAGGGAAATTTTTTGGAGAAGGATGTAATCAAATTATTGAATTGACTAAGCAGAAATAAGAGACTAAATGAAATATGTTTGGCATTATCATAAGAACAATAAATATCAGTATCCTCAAATATTTTGTTCCAGGTATCTTGACAACAAGCCACACAACTGAAGGCTCAGTCTCAGTGGTGATGTGAAATTTAATACACGGCAGCCTGGATGTACGAAGAAGGCCTCATCCTGGCCATAGGAAGCTAACAAAAGTCTCATACTTCTACAGAGCAGAAAGCTTGCACTTGAAGGGACTAGTTAAGGCTCAGTCCTAATACCACCACCTTTTGCCTCTACTGTAGCATGAAGGGTTGCCAAAAGGGGTGCCAGATCCCTGGTGAGATCAGATGGGCTGGGCTGATGTGAGGACATCAGAAAGCAAAGGAAATGCAAATAAAGGCACATCCCACATTACCCACAGAATATAGTGCTAGGGCACCCTGGCCTCCAGAAGACTTGCCGGTAGTTTTTCATACCTCCCAGCTCTCCAGAACCTACTCTGCCACTGCCATAAATCTTTGCTTTGTCTATGAGACTTTCTGCTTTGTTCTGGCCGCCCTTTCTACACTGAGACAGCACCACAGTCATCACAGAACAGCAAAGAGTTGAGCCTTCAATCAAGCTATCTCTCACTGACATAACACATTTAATCACAAGAAAGTTAAAAGAAAATATGCAAAGAGGTATTGCCTTTTCTCCTCTTTCAAGTCTGAAATAAACATGAACAAACTGTCTCACACTATGCCAGACCTGTCTAAATAGATCTGTATCTTTGGAAGAAAAAAGCTGATGCAAAATAGGAGAGACATAAATGGAATTAGATAAATAATGCTCCAGAGAATGTTGATTTTATTTTATAACCCAAGTGATCAAATATATGAAAGAAATTTAATCAAAAGAAAGGTGTGGTTTGAACTAACATTTCTTTGACCTTTAAGAGTCTGTGATTAACAGAAACTTCATTAAAAGCTGCAATCAATACTTGAATGCTTAAAGCAGTTTCTAGGTGATCACATTTTAAACTAATGTAACACAAACCCATAATGAATGTTTGCTACAGAGATTTCTCTCCGCACATGCTCAACCATATCCAACTTTCATTCTGGTAGTCTCTAGGTCAGTCCTTCCATATTCTCACAGTTCTAGACACAATAGTTACCGCAAAAACTGTCCAGACAAATTTCAAGAAAGATTATGTAGTAATTTTCTTAGTAAGCTCTTAGAGTAACGTTTTATTCCACCATTGTTCCAAGTTACCTTACTTATAGAACACTGCATAAAGCAAACATGTCCTTCCAAGTGCATCTACTGATAAAGTTCTAAATCCTTTTTTTTTTTTTAACTGAGGAAAACCATGCAACTTGATCTTAGCACAGAGCCTGCATTGGATTGAGAGGTAGAAACTGAAGTTACCTTGTCCAATATATACTGAAGTTAAAAGCTTAACTGCATTTTCAGAAGACATTCTGTTAAGTATAGAATAGTACCATTGGGTAACCACAAGAAAATCCTTATTTTTTTGTTAGCTCTTGAATAGCAGAATTACTCGATGACTTTTTCCTGTTTCCTTTCTATGCCGATCATCAATGTTGTTTCATTTCCATCTTCAGCGCTCCATCACTAAGGCATATGGTATACCACTGGCTGTATGTAAAAAAATTTTGTCCAATTTTTTTTACATCTAATCTAGAAAATTCAAAGCCAGAGTTCTGACAAATGACTCACACAATCAGCTAAATTAGGGTACTCCAGTTGGTTTAACTGGCAACTTTCGAGCATGCAAAACAAAACAGCAAGGTTTTAATGGTTTAAAACCTCCAAAGTGAATCATAATACAAAATGTATTGCTCATCAGCTGGCATAGAAACCAAGGAATGCCATATGCTTTCAGTTTCATTTCTGTTGTTTATCTTTAGTACCAAATCCTAATGCAATACACTTTCTATTACTTTTCCATGTCAGGGTTTTTTTAAAATGTGTAAAGGGGTCAGAAAAAAAAAACAAACGAACAATATTGGTTTCCACAGTCACAAGCCAATACAAGCTCTACTAATTCCAGGGCAGCTGAGAGCTATGAAATATTAATTTATTTTTTTTCCCCATGCATGAGTTAAAGCCCATAGATAACAACACAGTCAAAATACCTGTTTGGACAGCTACCTATATACTTTATGCTTATTTTTAGACCAATTTGAACAGAATATCAATAAGTCAAAAACACAGATTAACAACTCAAGATTTAAAAATTGAATAGTTCAAACCTACATGTGTAAATATAGGTTACTTAGCTGGTGGAAAAAGGAAATTCCCATTAAGCAATGCTGCACTTACAGTACAGAAGGAATTACAGTGCCTTGGTGACAGTGACTCTCCATCTTGCAAAGCAAGAAGTCAATACTTATGAAAACTCAGTTTCCATCTAACATAACTCAGAAGTTCCCATATCCCAACCAGGATGCTGGTGTTTGCTTTCACTTTGTTCTACTCTCCTACAGACAAATATCAATGTTGTAGAACTACATCTAAGATTAACTTAAAGACTTTGCAGTCAAAAAAGATGAAGAAACAAATACAGTCAGAGAAAATTTGGAGGTTTCCTTTGTCTGTAAATTATCCTTTCAGTCACTGAATTATTCCTCTTTATAAGCTACTGGACTTTCCTTCTTCACGACAAGCTGTTTTCATAAGTACGTAATCATTTCGTAAATGGTGCTAATAACCATCAGGTGACTTTAGAGGTTTCCTGTGTTATCATAATCATCCTGTCAACTATAACTGTTTTGAATAATCACTGATCAATGCATCGAAAAACTAGAAGAGCTTCAAGATCAGGTTTTAAAGGAATGGATTTCTTTTCCTCTCAACTTCTGGAATCTTCAGAAATGACTCATTTCGCATGCATTTCTGCTATCCACCTAATGGAAGGCATTATATTGCTTCCTTGCTCCCCTTACTATTTATACAGTACTTTCCCTGATTCTAATGCAAACTCTTTCGGTCTTCTGCCTTCTCCTGGACCTGAACTACACCCACTATGAACAAGTAACATGCTGCAAAATGACATGATAAGAGCTCAGAGAAGGCAGTTTGCCAGCTGGCTGCTGTCCTAGAAACTGGGAGAACGACAGAAGGCAGCACATCGAATTGCTAACAAGAAATATGGCTGAAGACAGAAAATGCAGCTTAATAGAGATGCTGTAAAAATTAAAGCAGGAGAAAGAATGAATTGGGTGAATTTGATTATCACTGGGGAAACAGTCACCTAAAACTGCACTCAAACACTAGATCAAACTCTAGAAATTCAGTTTGACTCAGTAAAATAACAGTTGTCTGGTAAGGAAACTGGAAGAGATGATTGACCACAGGCAGTTCTGTCTATTTGGATGATAGAAAGCTGAAAGATACGCAGCTGAACACAGAGAAAGAAGAGTTAAAAAACAAAGCAGATTTTGCTGAAGAGAAACACATTAATTATCTTCCAGAGAGAATTAAGTCCCTGCAGTCTTAAAACACTTTGAACACAGTTTCACTGGGAGAAGGTCAGAGAAGCAACTGCTTTGTTCTCATTTAAGAAAAAACAAAACAACCCAAAACAAAAAAACAGGAAAGACTCCAGGGAACCATATAGTCACTAAATTGTCTGTTTTATTTTAGAAAAAGCAATTAGAAATAAAAATTAAAGTGCAATTAAAACACAAACCCCAGCACTCCTTCATATATCTGGGAAGTATTCCTCAATTCAATAACTATATTTGCCAAGTATTGATTAATATTTAGTAAATAAAAAGCAGACTGAGAGGTAAAATTCTTTTCGAGGAGGGGGAATATCTGCAGACAAAGATGTCTTTAAAAAGAAGTTGCTAGAGGTTTCCCAAAGATTTAGAGCCTCATAGTAAAATGTCTTGCCTTTGATTATTTTAAATAAAACATCAGTCTTAATATTCTTGAAGCTCATGACACAGCATTCTCTGCAGCTTTTACAATGTTCTCCAATGCCAGCTTTAAGGCCATTACCTAAGAACAATTTGTCTTGATATGAATGTGCTCAGGCGTAGATTAAAGTTTAATTAATCAGATTAATATTTTTCAGGACAGCCTTTGAATGGGCAGTCTACATAAATATTTTTTCCTACATGTATATAATTTTAAAACTAAATTTCAAATAGTGAAACAGGAATGCAATACCATGAAGACATATCATTCCTAAATAGATCTTAAATTGACAATATCCAAACTTAGGCAGCATAGGAACCTTGGAAAGTTTTGATTTACTTAAAGTACTCCAATATCTAAGTTTGAGCAGAAGTTAACTTCTTAGGGGAAAATTTAATTATTCCTTTAATGCCCTCACAGCTGTAGAAATTATCAAGATCTTTGGCAGTTTTTCAACTCCCTTCACTTAAAATTGACACTCGCGGTCTGAATTTATTTAAACTCAACTTCTGTCTAAGTGGACAGAATCACAGAACATTTGAGGTCTTCAGGAATTGCTTCCTGATCTCTGTCTTGTGACCAGCAAGTGAACCTAAGGGAATGACATGGAACTGTGATAGGGGAGGTTCGGGCTGAATATCAGGAAATAAATGTTCACCAAGAGGGTGAACAGCCTTCCCAGGGAGGTGGTCATTGCATTCATCTTGCCAGAGTTCAAGGTGCACCTGGACAACACTCTCAGACATATGATCTGACTTTTGGGTGGTTGGACAGGGAATGAGGGGTTGGACTCAATAATCCTTGTGGGTTTCTTCCAACTCAGGATATTTCATCATTCTATATCACCTAGTCCATCTAATTGGCTAAAGTAGGTTGCCCAGGACCACGTTCATTCAGATTTTGAGTAACTCTGAATATGGTTACTTAATATCCTCTCTGGGTAACTTCTATTAGCGCCCAACCACCAGCAAAGCAAAAACAAAACAAAGTTTAAATATTTAGTATTTAAATAAATGATATTCAAATGGAATTTCTTGTATTCCATTTCGTGCCCATTATCCCTTGTCCTCTCATGAAGCATCACTGAGAGAGACCATTTCCATACTTTACTCTCTTTCATCAGGTATTTAAGGGTATACAGGTATTTATTACTCTGCTTCCTCAGGTTGCTGGACCTGTCCAGTAAAATCAAGTCTTACTTGAGCTGGGGAGCACAGAACAGAACAAAATGAGTCTAAGGATAATATATTGAACTATAACCATGAAATTTCAATTTAAGATTCCTCTCTCCAACTCTCATTTAACTCTGTTTAAAAAATAAACAAATAAATATTTTATCCTAACTACTTTTGAATGTTTAGCTGAGCTTAAACATTTTGTTTCCTTTTGTTTTTAGATGGGGCATTTAGATATCAATTTCTCATATAAGACTGCTTTAGATTCAGGTGGAATGGAATTGTTTCTGTTTTCCTTTATCTTAGTAAATAGTTTTATTCCTTACCTCACTGCTACCCCCTTTCTTCCCCTCCTCCCCCAAAAAGGGGGGAAAAAAAAAAAAAAGAAAAAAAAAAGGAGAGAGAGAGAAACAGGTTTTAGAGGAAAATAGTGATACACAAGTAATTGCTCACCATCCCCTTAATTAATGCCCAGCTAGCTCCCTGCGCAGCAGAAGAGAGCGTGATGAACTCTCACTCCCATCAGAACACCTTCTGCATGATGTCACGTGGCATGGAAAATCCCTTTGGCCAGTTTAAGTCAGCTGTCTTAATTCTCTTCCCTCCCAGTTCCTTGGGCCCTTTGTTGCGAGTGGCCGACCCCATACAACACTGCTTAGCAGCAACTCTAAACATTGGTGTGCTATCAACATTGTTTTTCTCCTAGAAACAAAACATAGCATCATACCAGACACTCTGAAGAAAACAACTTCATACCAGTTGAAACAAAGTCACCTCTTTTTCTAAATATATATATATCTTTGAGGGTTGAGTTTCTATTATGCATGAATTCTACTTTGATGACTGGCTTCAAGGACTGTATTCTATGAAGTGGATTTTTAGCCCTGGCTAAGGACAGACATATTACCTCTATTGTTTCTAGCAAGAAATGCATGAGCACTAGTAGGCGCTCCATTTGTCTGTTCTCTTAAAAGCCAAGAGGGATCAGCAGTGGAACCTCTAGAAGTTTAAAGCCTCCAGCTCTATTAGTTCTTTAGTAATCTGTATCTCTAGGAGTAACCCCAAAGTTTCAATCCCGACAGCATTCTGAAGAAGAAACTGGATAAAGAATTCACATGCTTCCAAGACCATTACTTCCCAAGTCCTGCTCACTACACCATTGCTGATATAAGCCAGGATGCTATTGGCCTTGGCCACCTGGGCACACTGCTGGCTCATGTTCAGTCAACTGCCCATCAGCACACCAAGGTCCCTTCCCAAAAGGCAGCTTACCAGCCATTCCTCCCCAAGCCTGTAGGTTGCCTGGAGCCATTGTGTTCAAAATGCAGGAGCAGACATTTGGCCCTATTGAAACTCACACAGTTTACCTTGGCCTATCAATCCAGACCATCCAGATCCCTCTGTAGTGCCTTTCTCCCCACTGGTAGATCAACACTCCCACCCTTTTCTCATCTTCCTTTTTTTAATAGCTGCAGCAGTCCCTGAACAGAAAAACTGAATTTCTCATGATAAATTAATATAAGTATATTAACACTTTTGATGAAAGATTTATTCTTCAATAGCAGCAGGACTGTGAATTTCTAGCATTCCTTGATGTATCTGACACATACCATAGGATCTTTGGGCAGTTTACATACAAGCCACCAAAAAAAAGTTCCTTTAACTATCTTTTTGTCTGTGTCAGATCTCATCACTCAGTGAGAAGCATCCTCTGAAGCCAGAAACCCATAAACCATGGCAGCTCTCCAGCACATCTTTGCAGTCCATGATTCACTACCACAGGTCTCAGCACTAAACCCACTTTCTAAGAATAAGCCAGAGCATATGAAGATGGTCCTTTCTGTTTATTTATTTCTCCACTCAGATCACTAGCTATTCCTGTTCAACATCCTCCCAAGGACAGAAACCATGAAATGCTTTACCAGGTTTTCCAGTTTCCCATGAAAAATAACAATAGATGAATTTCAGCTGTTGCCTCATTATAGCCTACACATCTCTCTGTCCTTTATCATGAACTTAAATTTTCTTTGCCAGAAAAGGAAAATAAAAATATTGCAATGCTACTGTATGGTGGAAATAATACAAGTATGTTACTTGTACAGTTGGAATAGTACAAATATAGATGGAAATGAATAGCTAGAGGGTAACTAAAAAAAGCACTCACCAACTCTGAGGTCTTCAAGATAAGGTGCTCACCAATATCAAGGCTCACCACAAAAACTCCACAAAGGAGCAATCTCCAGAAAGATATGCTGCCTTAGTGGTTGTCAGCCCTTAAATGGGATCTGGGAGAGGTGGAGTCAAGCACCACCCCTTCTGGGAGCAGAGCTGAATTACCTTCACCTGTGCTCCCACAGCTGACTCATCGCTTGCCTCAGATGGTTAACCAGAGGTTCAGGCTGTGATCAACTGTTTCCCTTACAGCTACCATATGAATACATGATGAGTCTGCATCTTGAGTACTACATACAAAAACATGCCATGTCTCCTCAGCAAAATTATATTAATAAGGGATAGAGAAATCATCAAAAACATTGATGAAAAATGTGGTATTAATTCCAAACAAGGAACAATTAAATAGACTAGAATTCCTCAGCTTAGAACAAAGATGCCCAAGATGTTTTATCTACATGCACATTTGCAATCCAGTTTTATTTCCAGGCATTCAAAAGGAGTTCAATTGACAAGGGCCAGGAGTCCTAATAAAAAAAAAGCTAAACAGCAATTCTAAAATTGCACTTTGATATGAGTCCTTTTTTTTTCTTAAATCATTGTACATGTCATGTTAATTTCAAAATTTAATCAAAATTAAATGCAGTATCATCTGCCACTTCGCAGCCGCATCCATCAACACTATGATGCTCACTGTTAAAAACTGCCATACAGAAAGAAAAGAAAGCAAGCTAGTTTTAGAAGAAATATTCTCAGCTTGACTATGCTGAATTTCACTCATATTCATCCACTTGGTTCTTTGCTGTTCAAAACTAGTATCAATACCATAGCAATACTGGTACTCCTACAAACACTTCAGTTAGCTGATGCATTTGCCACCATTCGGTGTTCAAAAAGTACTCTTAAACATTTGTTAGATAATGCAAGTCCTGATTCCTTTCACTAAGATTAAGTTATGCTACACCTTCCTGACAAAATGAACAATATTTAATCAAGTGCATTGTGTACATACATGCTAAATGTAGAGCATGTATATTTTCCTCCAGTATAAATTATGTACATTCCAGAATTTTCATAATCAGCTGGTTCTTTGTTAATATTCCTTTATTGTCAGGATCCTCTTAGCAATGGTACTATTTACAATCCTTATATTTTTGTTTCCTTTTGCCTTATCAATTTCTCTCTGTAGTTCCTTATTGCAATCAGCTTCCCACTCTTCCCATTTGTTATTGTATTTTTGCTTTTCTTACAAGTGCTGTAGTTCTCTCTCTACAGCAGGCTTTATAGTATAGCACATAAAATCGTTAAAAAGAAAAAGTAAATCTAGCATACTTTACAAGATATTTCCTTGAAGGACTTGAGTGCCACATATATTTATATGTTCATAAATTTATATTTAAAAATCTCACAGAAAAAAGAGAACATATCATGAGCACTTATTTATGTAAATGATTATTTTGCCAACTAATTTAATTTAATAATATTTTCAGTTCATTAGAAGTTTGATTCATTTTCTTTGTTTTCTAAAGTCTGTCTGTTCTCACTGGTTCATTTTTCTAATGAATCACTAAGGAAAGCAACTTTTGTCTTTGCTCAGTTTACAAACAGTAAACTAAATACAGAGCTAATTACTCACTGAATATTAAGGAAACTACTAATAGCCTATTGTGCTGCTTTCTAACTATAATATAAAGTGAATATAATCCTTCGATTCTTTTATTTCATATTTCTGAAAATGTGCACTACTTTGCACACAAAATTGTTCTGAAAACTTAATTCTGAGAAATATTAGTTAACGTGAAAATTAAAACATAGAATGAATACACATGTAGTGTGAGTTAGTAAGAGAACAGCATGAGATCTAGTCCAATGGATTTACCATCTCGCAGCATTATTTATCATCTTTTTCCAAACCCATTTTGAAAGTATCCAGCCAAGTGCAAAGGTCAGAAATTATTTTATTAGACATGTACTTAGCTCAAAAGAGATTGTTTTAATTGCTTTGAGATAGAACTAAGTTTTAGCTCTCTATATAACGACTCCCTACTGTGGATGAATTAAAAAGGGGACTTATACAATAACTAAATAAAGTAATGAATGTAAGTCATCATTATTACTTTCAGATGGAAAGCACTGTCAGTCCAAACACCTTGAAATTGTTGTAGAAAGCTAAAAAATTGACTAAATACTGTATTACCAGTTTACAAATACAGATGCTGACTCAGAGCAGCTGGAAAGCAACAAACCCACCTGCTATCATACGCTTTATGACTGCAGGTAAAATTGCTGATATTTGAGTCTGGGAATTGTTACAATCAATAGAAATATTAAGAACAAACAAACAAACAACAACAAGAACAACAACAACAAAAAAACTCTAAGAAAATATTTAATTTACAATATGAGCCCTTTGTGAAGCCAAAGGAAAGGTCAAGTTAACAAGAAATCTATCTGATGGAGGGTAGATTCTGGGTGAATTATGTCTAACCAGGCAGTGAGGTCCTCATAAGTTATCCAACTACAACCTTTCCCAGGGGTAGCTGAGCAAGGCAAGGTCCTGCCAGGAGTAGTGTGGTCATGGCTTCATGCCGTCCTGAAAATTTCATTCTGCCATAGACACCTGAGGTTAGATGACTCCTTTCAGATTCAGAATCATCACCAAAGAATAGAGAATCTTCCTCACTTTGAAAGGGTTCGCTACAGACACTAACGGCTTTGTCTCATTTTTCAAACAAAGTATATTTTCCTTTTCTCTATTTCAGTACCTTTGAGTATGTAGTGCCTGAAGACTTACAACAAGCTGCTAATGTTGTATGAAATTAGAAATTCCTATTCAATGCATAGAGAGATTATTTTGTGCATTCAACATGGTCTTATTTGTTCCAAAGCACTACTCAAATATAATAAAAACAATAAAAATAATAATAAAAAAATAAAAAAATACGTTTCTCAATGCCACTGATAAAGGAGTCACAGATACTGGGGAAGGAGTTCATAAAATCAAGACAAATATTCTGAAAACCAGGCTACCACCCATTTGTGTTTTTCTTATTTCCAAGCACATCTACTGACCAGAAAACACATCAGGCTCAAAACAACACTAACTGAAAAGTAATAGTATTAAAAAGAAATATTGGAAAGTCATATTGTACTGTTGCCTCCATGCACTGCTGCAGGCATCTACTGAGGAAGGCACTGTGAAACAGAAAAAAATGATTCAGTAACATGATCCAGATACTAGGCTCCTGCCTCTGCTCCATTAGCAATGTGTAAGTTTTAACACAGAGAAGGAAACATTTTTAAGACAGCTTATGCTTTGGTTATTTGCCGATAAAGGTAACAAAAATGAATAAAAACATAACTACAAAGCACAGCCAAAACAAAACAAAACACAGAGAACCTGATGAAGTGTTATTCCTTATTTCTAGATGTATCATTAGCACATCTGCATGACATTTCTTCAAGCCTGAAGTTTTAATCCATCAGAAAATGAATTAGGTACAATCAGACAGATTTTACAGTGAACATGCTTTTAGTGAATCTCAAATGACTAAAAATTTCTTCAGTATTTAATTATCTAAATCACACCAGAATTTTTCATTATACTATGTAAGTCCTTTACAGAATCCTTATAGAAATTTAAGTTAAAAATGGATGTAACCACTGTGGAAAAATGTCTTGGTGCTTCAGTGCCTTTCTAACATGTAAGTAATTTTATAAGAAAGCTTCACAACTTGAAGTATTTAAGTCTATTTAGCATTTTCTCGGATGCAACTAGCTATTTCTTTCTTCGTGTCAGAATTGCTTTTTTCTTGAAATCGTGCATACTCAGCTGCCTTGAGGACAATCTGCCTTTATTTTCTTTCTTTTACTGCCTTACAGCTTCACCCTTTCTACCCCATCCTTTAAATGTGAATACTACAGAAACCACAAGATATGAAAATGCAGCAGTGGAAGAAGCACTACTAACTCGTGCTCTACAAAAGGAACCGTACACGGTGTTGACCACAGAACTTCAGGCACAACGCTGAGCAGACCAGACTCATTAATGATGTCTGCTAGATGCCATTTTTATGAAAACTTGTCAATTTGAAAATTTAGCTACAATTAAATTCTAGGTATATCAAGCCATTTCCAAAATAATTGACGTTACCAGTAAAGAGCTATTAATTAATCTTGAAAATTAGATTGTTTTGTTCATTATTGTTTTGCCACTCACAAGCCAAAACTCAGGAGCCTGAGCTGCTTCCTGAGCTTCCCAAGCAGCATTCTGAGAACTTGTTACCTCTCATCCTAAGTACATGCCTCAGCTGTTGACTGTCAGGCAGACCTGTTGAGATCTTCCCACTGTCTTGCTAATGCTTCAGTCTCTGCTGATATCAGGATCCAGCTTCCTTCTGGTTTCCTCTCCAGTGAGCTTTTGTATAGTACCTTATGCACTTCCATGAAAGCCATCTCACCAGTAAAACTTACTAAAAGGAAATACTGACATAAACAAAAAAAAAAAAAAAAAAAGTATAAACTTTTTGTATCGCTTATGGCCTTTTAAGGGATGTTTCCATTTAGCTGACATTTGGTTGATACACAAACGAAGCTGAGTATATTATTAAACACGAAGACAGGAAAATAACATACAAATAGAAAGTAAGAAGTTATTATTGTGTTCTCCAAAAATGTAACAGCATTCATCAGACTTGTTATAGTCCCCTGGAAAAGCATTAGTATGAATAGTAGGTAAAAATTAAGTTGATAAAGGAAATGAATAGAATCATTTGGAAATAACCAGAGCCTTGCAGAGCTATGCGTTTTGAACATAGGCAGATGAAAATCACAGGCCTGACCTAAAATGTAACCCTTTTCTTTACAGATTGCATTATTTATGTTTGACATGTCAATCAAATATAGCAGGAATTCACTTCAGTAGCTGTGAAATTTGATTAAAACGTAATGTATTCTTTCTTTCACAAAGTCTGAATGCATTTAGATGGTGAACAATCTGTGAAATTATGATTTTGCATGTTAATTGTTCATTATTTTTTTGTTAGAGAAAACAGTAATTGCTTTGTTTTTAACTAAAGGGCAGGTAAAATCAGCCCTTTGCTATTAACATTTTCAAATCATGAGGCAATCTTAAGCATCATTGTACAGTAATAATCCTGACAGAATGAATTCATAATCTCTATGTTTAATAGTATGAAAAAAAAGCCAAAAAACTTAACATTCCTGCATTGTTCATTATAGGAAACTGACACAGGAATTTAGGAAATCCCAGCTCTGTTCAACTGGATTTCTTCCTCAAGCAGCTCAACAACCTAAGGTGTAAAAAAGATTAAGAAGATGATGAATTATTTTGTCAATGTATATGATTAAGATCTATCACGACACTTACTAATAATTATTTCTCTCATGCAGAAAGTGATGCAGAACTCAGAAAACACTTATCTATCAGGCACTATAAATACTAGGTACATTGGGTCAGAAAAATATGATTTTAATTCATTTCCCATAGCTTCCAAAAAAATAAGTTATAATTAAGATAATTCCCTCCATTTGCAGCAGTAAGCTCCAGAGTTTGGAGTCCTAATTTTCAGGTTCCTTCCAGTCCCTAAAAGAAGCAGTTTCAGTAGAGCAAATAGGAATGAAAGTGTTTCATGATTAAATAAATTTTATGATTTGGATTTTATCTATAGATTGATCTAATTGGGTCCATGTTTCAGATGTAGTATTTTACAATACAATAACATCAACTGCACTAATATCTGTTGCAACAGTTTGTTTGGAATGGATTTGAAACTCACTATCTGTACTACATTAAAGTGAATAATTTCAATAATTATGATATTCTTTTTGTTATAGTCTTCAGGGTATAGTGAAAGAAAATGTATTCAATCCTTTTACTTTCATGGGAAACTTCTAATAGCAGCGTATGATTATTTTACCATATTTACTTGAAGACAGACGCTAAAGAAAGACAGTTAGGTGAAGGAATTACCAACAATCTATGTCACGATGGTGATAGGCTTGCACAATCCCAGATTCATATGAAACTGCAGAACCAGTTTTCTCTCCTTCCTGTACTCAGCAGTTTGAAAGGACAAGAGTGAATGTCCTCAAGTTGCACCAGGGGAAATTCAGGATGGATATTATGAAAAAATATTTGTCTGAAAGAGTGGCCTGCACTGGAACAGGCTACCCAAGGAGGTGGTGAAGTCACCATACCTGGAGGTGTTCAGAGGAAAGTGTAGATGTGGTACTAAGGAACATGGTTTAGCGGGCAATATTGGTAGCATTTGGATGGTTTCACTAGATGATCTTAAAGGTCCTTTTCAAACTTAGTGACTCTATGATTCCACTACTTTCAACTAAATCAGTAATACTTCAGTGCTTTTTAAGGTTGTCATTATAATGTGCAACCCACCTCCCGAAATTTCTACTGATTGTTATCAGCAACACTACAACATTTTGGTCTAAAAATCTAACCTAAGTTTTCTGTCTTTGTTCATCACTTTTAAGACGTTAGAGCACTTTTAGAAATGTTGCACTGTAACCTCCCAGAACTCATACTGAAAATCATCTTTACTTCCCAAAAGCCAAATCCTATATGTTTGTTTGTTTTTTTAAGTGAAAACATTCCCCAGAATTCTGCTTTTGGGTTTATCTGCTTTCTTCTATCCTTTCAAAAGGAGTCAAATGTTTTTAGGGGAAGTTATTTGGCAAATAGAGCAACGTGCAGAGAAGATTTAGACTACTATACAGTATCACGATTGACACTTTAACCCACAGCTGGAGTTCTATATAAAATCAGTCATAAATCATTTTGGCCTCTGATTTCCATGTTTTTTTCTTTGGATTAATGCAATGGGCTGCACCATTTTTTCTTCAGGGTTATCTGGAGACCTGGTCCCACAACAAGATCTCTTTTTTAATTGCTTGTAGCAGCTGTACGTACTGTCTCTGCAAGTTGGTGATTTCCAGACACCTGGGTACTTTGGAAGACATGTAGACAGCAAGGCCAAAATGGAGGGAAAGAGTCCCTACAGTGTGGCTGGACCACACTGCTTTATTTTTGCTACCTCTATTCACCTGAAATTTGTAGACACAAATCGATGTAAAAGACAATTAACTGCTTGTTAACATTTACCTGGCCAGGTAGAGAAGCAGGGATGTGTGGAAGATTTAAAGATTCCCACTAGGTGAGAGATGTGAGGCCCTGGTGCTGGCATTGGGTCTGAGCAGCTCTGTGAGGAAATGGAAATAACTATGGAACCCCTGCGATCTAAAATAACTCTAACCAACCCCTTCATGAGGAGAAGGATCAGATGTCGCTACTTGAAGATAGTTAAACACTCAGGGTTTTCTGTAGTGGCCTGTTCACCAGAAAAAGCCATCAATTCACGTATTCTTGGAAAGAATAATGCAAAAACAAACAAACAAACAAACAAAAAACCTTAAGACAAAAAAGGGGGAAAAAAAACCAAAAAAACCTGTTCATTAAAACCGTGACAAAGAGCAACAGACCCCACATTTTCAGGCATCCTGAACAAATTCATTATGGAAATCAGTGTTAGCAAAAAAATACCAACCCTGGAAATATGCTAATTCTTAACCCATCAGCTTGTACTTAGTCCAGTAATGCATGCTAAAGCCATTCCTTTATTAATAATAAAGAGCTGTACAATCTGAAAAGTTCAAGTCTTATATTGATAGGAAGTAAAAAAATTAGTACATACACACAACATATTTTCAGATTACTTTCTGTATGAGGAACAGACAAATTGATCTAAACTCAGTAGCTATGCATCATCCAGCCCTAACACCCTTACTATCGACCAGCAGTAACTGCAGCAAATAACAGGTCACTTGTCCCCAGCTTCTTCCCCTTGTACCATGTTTCTCCCCATCAGGAGTCACTCAAGATTTTCTTTTTGCTCGTCATCCTTGAGTTTCATCCACATTAAGCATAGTAGAGCAATAAGGCTAAATCAGGAGACATGTTATAACTTAAACACTGTGATTCAAAGAGTCCACACACAGGAATGATAAACACCCTTACACAGAACCCTGCAGAACTGCATTTGTGCCCAGGCCAGCTCAGGTATCACTCATATGACACTGGATTTTGCCATGCCAACATAACTTTAACTTATACAGATGATACGACTCTTAACGCCTGAATCCAAGATGAATAATTCTCAAACATTTCCCACTAAAGTAATATATGCAGTCAGTCACTTAAAGTGATGAAAGAGGAATCTCAAAAATAAGCTATACAAACAACATATCCATGCTTACTACTTGTAAAGCCAGGGGTTTATGCACTAGTATAGAGATCCACCTTATGTAAGAATAACTATGCTATTACACAGATCATAAATATCATATTAGTTCATAGTTCCTTTTTGTGCATTCCATGTGCTCTCCACTTCCTTTTAATGGTTTAATGAATGAACATCACAGATTCCACCTGTAAAATCTCTATTTTCTATTTCCTTAGATTATTGAAAGCTGCATAATAACATGGGAAAGATGTTAATATTCTTATCCATTAGTCATTACTTGATAGAGGAGGATGAATATGTTATCACACTTAAAATAGAAAGATGGTTCAGGCTGTCAGCGGGAACTTGATTAGTTTGCAAAAGAAACTTGCTCAATTTGTATGCTTATGAGACACACTGTCAAAATTCTGTAAGATTAAAGACAGATGCCCCATTGGAATACACAGGCAAAGATAATGTACACGTAAATGTACTATCAATCCAGATAGATTCACATTTTTCAAACAGCAGTCTAATTCAGAAAGGTCTGAATGCTAGTCATCAAAGAATGGTAACAGTCTGAGTGCTGAGTATTACTACCAGAGGTATTTCTCACATAATTTTTAAATCGAGAGGCATCCTTTAAAATTATTATCACTCTTTGAGCTAAAGCAAGTTAAACTTTTCTTTTTCTGAACATGATACAAAGTGCACAAAAGTTATTTGGAGTGAGGAAAACTTCGTTCCAAATATTGAGATACAAAATGAAACTGCAATGAAGTATTTTACATCCACATTCTTATCTTCATTTATTACAGCACTCTAAAATAGCTATAATAATAATTCAAGCAAGGCTTATTACGGACAAACCTCCACACTTCACTGTGACCTCTACAGAGCTTGCTAAAGTCATGGCTGTAGTGACTTATGCATCAGAAAAAATACTTATGATTGATTCATTCTGATTAAGCACAGGGACAAATGCAGAGGTAATACATATGGTGGTGGAATGTTACACACCAGTGAATGTAATGTCAGATGTCAGGCAGTCTTAATCAAAAGGCAACCATGCTAGTATAATTTATGTGCCAAAATGCTGGGAAAAGAGAAGGAGTTTTATTATAAAGCAAGGATGTGCAATATGTACATTAGTACACTTTAAGTTGATGTTCTTGCTAAACTAGGTTGCTCTGGCATGTAAATAAATACCAGAGCGGGCTTCCCATATGCCTGTTAATTTAGAAGCTATCTATCTGTACAAATCAATAAGCTCAGTATCAAAAAGCAGAAGTATATTTAAGCCAGTCTGGGCTTGTCAAACACAAAGAATTGATGGAAACATGAAAGTTACAATTTCTCTTGAACCATATCTGAAACTCAGCTTGCATATCCTGAACTGAGTGCAGACAAGGTTTATAAAACAGTATTATTAAGTACTCAGTTGGGAAAGTAGACATCTAGAAACCATTCTGCATCTCTAAAAAAAACTTCTAATCAGCACAGTTTGACTGTGTATACTTGCAGCCAGTCTATATACATTCCCAGTCAAGTAAAAGTTTTGGAAAATACACTAGGGAAAACAACAACAAAATACTGCAGAGGTGATTAAGAACACAGCAAATTAGTTACAATTACTCTCTTGCTCCTGGAATGCTCACCAATTTCTAGGAAAAAAAAAAAAAAAAAGTAAAAAAAAAAAACCACAAAAAACTGTTCTGGTTTAGATCATAGGTTTAGGGTGTTATGAATTATCAGTATTACATTTGCAACAAACTTTTCTAATCATTTTCAACAATAAAACCTAGCCATTATTATAACGAAACCTGGAGAAGTTTTGGACTGTTCAAGAGTGGAACAATTGCTTTGGCTAATCTTTATATGAATGAAAATAGATATCTGGTGAATGGTTTATCTCTGTCTGTAAGACGAGAATTGCTCCATTCATTTCTCTGAGCTAAGTGAAGAAGAAGAATTATCTCATCACGTATAAAATATGCTCATTCTTCAGAATTATGCAACAGATTTGCACTTGCTGCGCACGTCAAACACACACAGGCTGTGATCACATGTTGCTTAAAGATGACATAAAAAATTTTTCTACCACCATAGCCCATAAGTTACACACTGTAGAACAGGTACTGTTCATTAATAAAACCACTACTAATGTTCAGCTAACACTAGGGTAAGTCAAGAATTTCTATTGTGGAGGCTAATGAGCTTAGAAGTAAGCGCTGCTACTCATTTGGCACCCAGAAGCAGATGGAACTGTCTTGCCATCTCATGAGATATTAGAATATCCACACCCCAAAGCCTGTTAATAACATCTGTTAATCTAATTACAAAGAACGTGCATCTGTATCAAATGAATTTCTAAGTCAACTAGCTTCCGGCACATCTATTATGACTGCTGATTTCAAAGGCTGACAACTTATTTTTTTCAAAGAATGAAAAAAGCAACAAAATATAACCACTGTACCTGTCAGGCATTTGACTGTATTTACAGAAGAAACTGCTAACTTTTTGTTAGGATAAGAATTATCAGCCTGTGAAAAAAAGAATAAATGTTGTCCCGAAAAGTCTTGAAAACTAGTATTCAGATGTAAAGATATTTAAGCTCAGTTTCAGATCTTTCTTACCGATTTCTGAATTTTCTTCTTCAACCTGGCTCTCAGATGAGTTTTGCAGCTGTTACTAATGGTTTGCATGTGGATAAATAGGCACAGTTAATTATGCAGTACCTGGTGAGAATAATGTTATATCTGTTTTATCCACACATATCATTAAGAAAGGCAATTTCATACCCAGGACTAGGCAACTGATTAAGATAACTCATCACATCACTGAAGCTCATTTTACCAGTTATTTCAAAGGACTCTGGCTAGCAATTTCCATTCTTTGGGTTCACATAAACCTGTTTCTGATGGGATAACTGAAGAGCAGACATGCTGGATATTTACTGCCAGATGGATGATATTAGCAGAGGGAAACTTTCATGTATTATCTGTCTGTAGTGTGTGTTAACTTCTATTTTACATTTCTTCACAGGAAAAGCAATTAAATATGTCTACACTAAAGCAGGTAGGACTATCAACTCCTGACTAACCATAGGCATGCAGGTAAATTAATCTAGGTTTATAAGTATTCACCAATACATTGAAAAATAGGTGGCAAAACTGCACTATTTGATATATTATATCTGAGACTATTGCAGTGACTTTTGTTCTAAATGAATGGTTTAGCTGTAGTTTCCATCACTGCCAAAAGCCTTATAATTCTTTCCAAATAATTTTGTGGTAACAAATTCAGGACAGGTGCATATTGGCCATTACTGAAATTGCCCTACATTGTTCAGCACTGACCTCTACATTTGCCAAGAGGAATGAAGAGACTGTCCCTACTGAAATATTTTTATCAGAGCACTAACAGTTTCTGGGTAACACTGCAATTATTACATTTGATGTATGTTTAAAAACAGATCTAATTGGCACAGGCTTACACAGGATTTAGTCAGCATAAGAAGCATGTTTCTAAACAACATTTTTCCTTTTCTATAAAGGTATTTCTTGTGCTACATATATCCTGTAACATTAAATCCATTATTTGAATCCAAATAAGCATTGAGTATATTTTTTAACAGAAAAATGCAGGAGAAAAGCAGAACACATGTTTTGAATTGTAAGGCATCACAAAAAATGGAAACATTTTTCACTCATTTTATAAAAGCGACAAACTAGGCATTTATTTTTTTCTTGTATGGCTGATAAAATGCTAAGTGCTACATTTCATATATCTCTCTGCATTTAGTTACAGAACAGCTGTCAAAGGCTTTATGCACTTCTGAAAAGGTGATGAAATTCCACTTTTTAAAATGACCATTTGTTGCAAGAGACACTTCAACATTTTCTATCTTTTCCTTTATAAAAAAGTCATTGTTGAGATACCAGATATAAATAGACTTTGCTTTGTACAACAGATGCTTTTCTCTGGTCCTTTCTTCTTTCCTGTGATCCTGCCCACTGAATAAGCACCTTGCTGAAGCAATTCAAGAAGCATAGTGAAATCAAACACTGTTCTGTCTCTCTACTCATTTTAAAGATAATGAGGGCTGGCTACAGTTTTCTAATATGTTTCCATCTATTGTGGTATGCCAGGATTATGTTTTCTTTCAGTATTTTCATGTGTTAGCACTGATTTTGGATGTTTCAGATGGGCATTTGGGGAGTAGTGCTACTTTATTATACTTTTGTTCCTCCAAAAGTCAATTAAAATTACATTTTTATGAAAAAAAATTAAAAAATAAAAAAATTCTCTGGTAGTGACAAATGTCATTCCAATAGGCCAAACCCCATTTGAGTAGCTGTCCTGTTCAGTAAAAAGATTCGTAATCTCCCAGGATCACATTTAACTCTGATGTATTCCTTCTCAAAACAAACCCCCCAAAATACAGTCAAAATTCTGCAGACTAGATTGTGTCAAAGCACAGAGGAAAGAGGTAAATCGTGTCAAAACGGAATGGATAAACAAAAGGTAAATGCTTTCATTCACCCTGAAAACAGTAATCTAAAAACAGAAATCAATCTTTAAGTTAGAGATATGCTCCTCTACACTAACCTTCCATCAAAGAGGACTGAAGATGGCAAATCACACATGCAATTATGTCCCTTAAAATTTTAAAAGCTCAAGCAACATATCTGCATTGAGAGAGCATCAGCATATAGAATAATCACGGTTCTGATAATGTTATTTAAAGAGCTTCTCCAGCAGGCAAGACATAAAAACACATGACAACTCCTGATACATTGCTGGCTATAAAGCAACTTTGATTGCAATCCTTAGTATGCTTCCTACATAATGTGATTTAGTAAACCGATAGGCAAACATAATCTATTACACACCTCACCAATAAATAAATAAATAAATAAAGATTTAAAGACTGAGAAGAGAGAGAATGGATTTGTTTTTATTTTTAATTCATTTCTATTGGACACCATCCAGAAATACTAGAAGAATGACACTTAGTCTCTTAGCCACGTTCAAAGTTGTTTAGTGTAAATTTCTGGGAGTAAGATCAATGCCAGAACCAACCAACACAGATAGAAGCATTGTGAATAAGCTGAAAACAAGACACTCGGGGTTTTAAAATTTGTAATGTACGTACTACTCGTTTCTGATGTCAGTAGCTGTTGCTTTGAGATGCCAAAATTCATCCACATTTTCTAGCTGAAAAATAAAGAATGGAAACCCAATGCTGCTTGATGTGAGTAGGTACATTTGTATTAGAAGAAAACTCAAAGTTATGAGATTGGAAGCTAAGGGTCAGGTACTCATGTTTAGATGCTCAGCTCCATGCTAAACAAAAGCTTCAAGTTTTCAAAAAACAAAGAAACAAACAAACAAAAACAACAAACATCAAAGAAGAAAAAAATCAGTCTGACCTATTTAGGCTAACTCCTAGGAACAGAATTTTAAGCAGCAAACTTCAGCCTATTCTTCAGTACATGAGAATTACTCTGAAGATAATGGCTTCTATCTTATGACATTGGCCCGCAATGTCAAAGGTGGATATTAGTGATATGGCAATAGAGGTTGAACCTTCAAGTCAATGCCCCATTACACTTTGTTGTTGTGCAACAGATGGCAGCGGAGGGGCAGTCTGACAGAATGGGTCCGACATGGAAGTGCAAAGCAAAAAAGATGGAATTCAGTTCCTCAATTTGGAAAAAAAAAGGCAACCATCGACATTCACTGATGCTTGCTGAATATTTATGGAGGCCAAACATTGGGTGTGCACAGACTGAGGTGATGGGTGGCGCATTTTAGCAGTGGCAACAGCAACTTGAAAGATAAGCCATATTCCAGATAGTTATGCAGATTTTCACAAGCACAGCATTCAGGCTCTTTTTCATCACTGGCAAAAATGCATAGCTTACAGTGGCATCTATTTTAAAAAATAATGTTTTATAGCTGAGAATTTACTCTATCAAATAGTTTTATTGTGCTCTTTGTATCAGTTGTAGTTTCCATGGAAATAAATAGGAAGCGTTACTTGTGGAGTGTCCTACCTAGGCACAGCATTTAAATTAGAAAGACAGAAAAAGCAGATAATTCAGTTTGAGGATAACCACACTTTGCTAGTGTGGTTATTACTATTCAGAAATAATTGTGCTTGCTCTTGTTTGCTCCTCAACCCTTTCAGCTGTGTCTTCTATGACCACTCAATTTGAAAATGCTACATTCTGGTACATTATCTGAGGAACAAAAATACTTTATCTGAGCTTACTGCTTTTATTCAATACCCAGAACAATCTATGTCTATTCCTTTAAGCTCCTTGGGATGTGAAAAAATATGCTTACATAAATCTTTGTAATCCTGAGGGGAGGATAGCATATAAAGAGTTTACTGGCATTAGGATTAAGTCTAGTGCATTACAGTGCAATCTTTAATCTGCTAAAATCTACCTTGGTGTTGCAAGCTGTTTTATGCTTGTAGATGAAGCTTTGGAAATAGGACACAGCTGGCAACATTGATAGAACACCTTAGAAAAGGAAAAAAAGAAAGAAAAAAGACAAAATTGGTGAATCTACTAATGAACAGATTTGCCACAGTTGCTTGCACAGTAGGTTCTCATGAGTCTAAAAAATGACAGATGATGGAGGAAATCCTTGTAACTGAAACTAGGAGTCACTAAAGTTGGAAACGCTGCCACAAGTACCACAGAAAATTACAAATGTGGAGCAAAACCCACGTAACACTGCCATGCAAGATGCAAGACTCTTACTTGGTACAAATGAACATAATGATTGATCCTTAGGTACCTAAGAAAAATGAAAAATACTTCATGCTGAAAGAGACTTTGTTCTCTTTTGACAATCCTGCATGAAACAATAACATTGTTACAGTCATGTGCTACTTCAGAGAAAAAAAAATGTGGTGGCCATTTTTAGGCATTTTTCTGAAGAACATCACAGTTCTACTGTTTCAACTTGTCTATTCCCAGTCAAATATTTTCCTGTCAACCTACACACAACTTCTTCTGAGTTTAAAGATTCAAAACCAATGCAGATCACCAATTAATGCATGGGCCTAAATGGGAGAGGCTGGGGCGCAGGTTTTTAGTTCTGCAGCCTTGGCTAAACATTTATTTACTTTTTTTGGTACAGCTGTGTGCTCAGGAAAGAAAACAAAATACAAACATTTGCTTAATAGCTACTGTGACCTGTGACAGTTAAATATCAGATTAAATGAAAATCTAATTAGGGCCCTAGGTATTAAATACAGTTGACCAAGAGAAGCCAATTGATGTTGTCTATTTTGGATTTGAGTAAAGCTTTAGATATTCTTGTCCTCAGTATCCTTCTGGTCAAAATGTCCAGCATCCATAAAGCAATGGATGAACACCTGGGTGATGGTTTGGGTCAAAGAGTCATATATAACAAGCTACTGTAAATGAGTTTACATCAGGTTAGCCAGCCACTAGTGGG
Source organism: Excalfactoria chinensis (assembly GCF_039878825.1). NCBI lineage: Eukaryota > Metazoa > Chordata > Aves > Galliformes > Phasianidae > Excalfactoria > Excalfactoria chinensis. Next base: position 71,549,481 of record NC_092828.1, read on the forward strand.
GTTTCCTAGGGTTCCATTATAGAGCCACCTTTCTTTAATGTTTTCATAAATGACTTAGATGTATGACTAGAAGGTGTTTTCAGCAAGTTTGCTGATGATACTAAACTGGGAGGAGCTGCTGACTCCATCAGGGATGGAGAGGTCTAGACAAATTAGAAAGCCGGGCAACTGCCAACTGCATGAAGAGCAAGTGCCAAATTCTGCACCTGGGAAGGGGCAAACCTGGCTATATATACAAACTGGGGGATGAGATGCTGAAGAGTAGGCCAGCTGAAAGGAATCTGGATAACAGCAAGTTCAACATGAGTCAGCAGTGTGCACAGGTAGACAGGAAGGCTAGTTGTATCCTGGGATGCATCAAGCATGGTCAAAGGAAGGGACTGCCCCACTCTACATGGCCCTGGTGCAACCTCACCTTGAGCATTGTGTGCAGTTTGAGGCATTACAGCACAAAATGGACATAAAAGTATTAGAGAGCATCCAAAGGAGCACTAAAGAGATGGTGACAGGTCTAGACGGGAAGAGGTATGAGGAGCAGCTGAAGTCCCCTTGTTTGTTCAGCCCAGAGTAGAGAATGAGGGGAAACCTCATTGCAGTGACGTACGGAAATCATATATATATATATATATATACTATTATATATATATACTATATAACCATATAGTAGTTATAAAGCAGGTATGTTTAATCAGCAATGCACAGATGCCCTGGTGCAAGGGGGATAGCTCCACCTCACTTGCACACTGTTAGGAGAAAGCTGCTACACTTATAGGCTGAACTAATACATAACAGTTCGCAGGAATTCAGATATATATTCATTACATACCCGAGACTCCATTAGCATGCAGCCCCTCCCCCCTTGTGCATGCATAGTGAGTCGTGGGGATGTTTGTGGGATGAAGGCTCGTAGTCTTCCTCGCTGTAAACTTTTGAACCTGTGGGAGGGGCACCCCTCAAAGTGGTTCCAGCTTGCCCTATGGACATCTAATCACCTCACTGTCCTTGGGCTGTCTGTGCACCTAGAGCTGGTTTTCACACCCTTATATTTATGGCCTTCATCCCCCTTGTTATTCCAGACTCAGTGTCTACAATCCCCAGTCTTCTAACAACTTCTACTTCTAGAGCAGAAGAGCAGATGCTAATATCTGCTCTCTGGTGACAGGAGCAAGACAAGAGGGAGCAGCATGGAGCTACATCAGGGAAAGGTCAGACTGATTGTTAAGAAAAGGTTCTTTGGGTGTTCCTTTGTGAATCCAGGGGTTGGACTCAATGGTCCCTATGAGCCTCTTCCAACTTGGGATATTCTATGATTCTATATTGTTTCTGAAAAACAAAAAGAGCTCATGTGGGCCTTTTCCATAGCTCAAAGCCCTATAGGAAACTCACATAATGCAAAAATAAATAAATATGGTTTTCCCTTAAGCTTTTAAGTAATATTTAAATTCTGAAACTGAAAACTACTGTTTTGAACAATTCAAAGTCTGAATGTAATGAATTATTTGACATCAGTGTAAAATTCTGTACCTTCCTGATGCTGTCAGGGTGTTGGGCTTTTTTTTTTCTTTCTGTTTCATTTAATTCAGATGCATATTTTTCTATAGTTAAGATTGTTCTATCTGCCCTTGTCAAGCTTTAAATATCCTAGAGCTTGTTAGAGCTAAATATAACCCTTAATACACAGACTTATGTTTATCTTTTAAAATTATGCAAATTATCCTGTACATAAACTGATATTGATCAGTATTTCTGTTAGATAAGTTAAGCTTTAAGCAAAATAGTTCCAGCCTTGGAAGGAAGCCTTAGCAGAAACGAGTCTTGAGACTTCAGAATCTATAAGATTGTAAAGTAGTAGCTTTTCTTTCTTACTTAGTCGTTTGCATTTCCAAAGCACTACACAATCATGAACAAATTAATCTAAGGCATTACAGTGAATTTTACAGATAAGGACTTTAAATGCCTTTAGCAAATGTTTAATTGAAATTACTGCCATACATTAATTGCAAGAAACTTGTTACGGTACCAGAAAGATTTAGCATACATCTAGCAAGAGAGAACTCAATATGCCCCAGTGCAGGGAATCCCACATGCACTACTCTTCCCCCTCAGCTAGAAAAAACTGCTTTGAAAAAACATCTTAAGAGTAAATGAGGAGCACTCGAGGGATGGAAAGAAGTTAATAATACACAGTCCCATGGAATAGAGAGAGCATGTGCAGAAACTATATTCTTTATAGCTGCCCCTTACCTGACAGCACAGATCTCCATGGAGAAAAAGCTTTCACTCGGTCCTTACAGTAGTTCTGAATCTAACTTCCAAATCAAAGGATTTGCACTCCTTTACGCAAGAGCAGCAGTCATCAGTTTTCCCCCTCCAGAATGGTAAGTTAATTCTAATCACTCAGGAAAACCTGACAGAGGATACCCTGTGGTGAACTCAAAGGTTTTCTCACAGAACTGTGTTTTAAGGTAAAGCACCACTGCATTCTGCCATCTGCCAATGGGAATCCAATTGCTTCAGATTCCCTACTAAACACCACTGTCATAAATAATAATATAATAATATTAAACTTCTGTTCCTGTGCAGTCATTTTTGAGCAAAGTGTCTGGCATTTAACCAATTGGTCTTTTCCCAGGTAAAGGTCATAGAGAAAGAGGGAGGATCCTTCACATTCAATTATCCACATCTCAAGACATGTTATATTGGAAGATTTTTGCCACATCTCATCTATTAGGATAACCCTTTCCCTAGCACAATACAAAACTGCTGTGTTTCTGTAGCAGATATCTAATATTTATTTCACTGGGAAAAAAAATTACTAGGAAAAATAGCTCTTAACATTTCACAATAACAGACATATAGCTTATTAGTAGGCATTTAAGTCATATATGGACAGAGAGTTTGCAGTCCAGACAGAAGCACACCACTCAGTTGGGTGGACAAACCCAAGAACGCATGCACATCCTCTTTCAGTCCAGTTTGCTTCTACAGATAACTTTTTAAGAAATGCCCCTTAACTCTGATAGTTCTGACTTCCTACGCATGACAAGGTTAGGTCTGATAAGTGTGTAAACAGACTATGGCATTTTAGATTTCTTGCTTACCCAGTTTTGGAGGACAAAAGTTTTTTGAATAGAAAAGAATCTGGGATATTTTGAGAATACTCTGCAAGGGGGAGAAAAAGGAAGGCAGGTGGCAGACTGACAGCTAGGAAGGAGAGAGCAGAAAGGTGAATGATATTAGATTAGTAATGAATGATTGCCTACTGGTGTAAACTTGAAGAGCTTTTAAGATCCCCCCCATCAAATCTGAGCTTACCTGAACAACATTTTGCTGAATTTGTAAAATATTCTCTAAATTTTGGTTTTGCCTCTCATTCTTCAAGGTACCATCCTCAATTTTGGATTAAAAATTTAAGTATTTAAACCTGGAACTGTTGTTTATTCATACAACAAGCTGAATTTCAGTCTTACATTGGTTCTTCTTAAACAAGCATAGTTGTATTCCTGGAACAGTGAAGATATATTTTGCATAATAATGAATGACAATAAATAAGTATGCTAAGATGATAAACACTGCATAGACAGTAAATAGGTGGCATTCCTAAAAGTAAAGCTAGACATGGACCAGCTTTTGCTTCTTCCTATATATCTGCCCTTAAGATTTGTGGGCTTTTTGTTATAAGTGAATTTCATGAGTGCCATTCCGCTCATTTACTAAATAAGGCAAAAGGCACTGTGCATATTGGTCTGTGCTCAGATAAAATTTCAATTAAGATATATAAATGAATAACCAAATATACTCAATGGCAAACAAAAAAACACTGTTGAACACTGACTGGCTTTGTTTTGTGCAGGCCTCCTCAAAACCTCTCCTGTTCCCATAAAATCAGGATAGTATATTCTCTCATGTCTTAGCAAAATAAAAATGATACCTGGCATTTCATTTGCTTAGTTGGCTCTGCTGTTAAGGGATTTAATTCCTCTCAGCAGATATACAAATGCGAACATTTGTCTTAGTCCTAGAGACAGAATCATTTATGTTACACTGCTTTGCATTATGTTAATAATTTCTATCCTAAGTGAAGTCACAGGAAGAATTTGTCACTATCTCCAGTGGGACTCAAATTTATTTGATGTATGTTTAGCATATATAAAGTTCAACGATTTCACTGGAGTTCTTAAATAATGGGTAATTTTTTTCTCCAGTGCTTTTTTGAAAAGAAGAAAAAAAAATCACATGCACGCATATTCATAAAATACTACCACAGAAGAATTAAAATTGTGTACAATTTAAAAGAGTGCTGAATTACCGGTGGGGTTAAAGCAACTGCACGTTAGTGAAATATCGCATGGTGGCTTTCATTATTGATTCTCTGTCAACATCATGTTAGTTCTGTTCTAAATCAGTTCTGTGGCTTGAACTTGAAAAGTCCACAGGTTCATTCTAATTGCTGCTTTTCCTGGTGGACTCCACCGTGCCAGCCTGTCACTCATCAAGACCATTTGTCTGTGAACAGACTTAATTAAACACCTCAAATCCAATTTCTTTGATCTTTTACACTATTAAAAAAACGCACTCAGTCCATCAGCTACAGAGAGTTTTCTAAAGAAAAACCCACTGGTGTTATTCTCTTCTGTCAAAGGAACAGAAAATTCAAAATCAAGGAGGTGAATTAGGATGGGAAAATATAGAGACAACAAAGAATTTGTTAAATCCCAAATATTCCGTAGGTTTAAGGAGGGACTTAGAGCACTTATCAACTCTTACACTTTTTTTCCTCTTTAAAGAGAGAAAAATGTCCAGCAGAGACTTGACTTAAATATAAATGTTCAATTACCCTCTTTTCAGATTTTAGCAGGCATTTGCATTTGTTTTTGTGAAAAAAGGATTCTGAAAGTGAATACCTTCTCATTGCTTCTGAAAGTGCTTTTCTGAAAGCAGATCACTAGCTATAATTCATTGTCATGTTTTTTATACCTTGATAGCCTATTTTCTCTTCTTACTGTCAGTTAAATATTTTCCAGAGTTTCATGGCTATGCAATGGAGATCTGGTTTCTGCAGCCATGTCTGAAGAGCAGCTCCTGTGTGACAAACACTTAACTGATTAAAGAGTGTTTTACAACTCTATATAAGGCTGAATTAACTAGATAAATATTTAGGCCTAAATACAGTCATGGTACAAATTTGATTTGAAACAGATAAAAATCATTAATTCAAGCTTTGTGAAAACTTTGCACATATATTTGTACATAAAATATTTAGTTCTCTCTCTAGTTTGAGACAATTTCTCCTATAAACAATTCATTATGGACTATGTAACTGAAGTAGAAATCTCTTCAGAGACTACTAGGATTGTTCAGTGTGGAGAAGAGGAGGCTCAGGGGAGAGTTTATTGCTCTCTATAACTACCCGAAGGGAGGACATAGGGAGCTGGAGGTCAGCCTCTTCTCTCATGTATCTGGTTATAGGACTAGAGGGAATGGCTTCAAGAATTGCTCCAGAGAAGATTCTTCCTGGTCATTAGGGAATATTACTTTTCTGAAAGAGTCACCAGGTGCTGGAATGGGCTGCTGCCCATAGAGGTGATGGAGTCACCATCCCTAGAAGTGTTCAAGGAATATTTAGACGTTGTGGTGAGGGACATGGCTTAGAGAGAACTATTGGTGATGGGTCGATAGTTGGACTGGATGATCTTGTAGGACTTTTCCAACCTTGGCAATTCTATGATTCCATGCTTTATTGTTTATTACAATTATAATGATCTTCAGACAACAATTTTTTTATGTGTAAAATGTAGCAAATTTCATACATTCCTTTCAGAAGCACTGTTTTGTCCTTCACAAAAGAAAAATCAGATTTTATTTTTCTTAAATTCCTATTGGACTTAACAGATATTGATGTTATAAAGTATACAGAGTTTAATTACTTTTCCAGTCTCTATTCTCTATTCTATTTGGGTTCTCTCTCAGATTATAAGGTACATTTGGAAGTTTGAACAACTGTAAGACAAAACTTACAATGAAAGCTAAAAACTGGCATTAGATTTGATTAAATAAATCACCATTACATGAAAGCAGAAAGAACCCTGAGCAATGCTGTAAATTCCGCATAGTCACAATTCAGTCTCACTTCATTCTGCAATAGTATTCACATGTGCTAGCTTATAAGAGTTGATAGCACTGTTAGTCATTGCTGTGTTTCCTTCTAATTACCACCAAATTATGACCACCACTAACTACAAGTTTTTTTAAATATCACTCTTTTAGTCCTTCATCCTTAATGCAAACATGATGAGAAGTGTATCTATGTTTGTTAGGTGTTATACAGCAAGGTACAGTTACTCATATGATGTCTCAGGAGATGGGATTCTCTTGTGACCCAGATATTTACAAAACTGGAAGTCAAAGTACAGCAATGTAATTGGACAAGCCTAATCTTAAAACACAATGATTTTGATTCTAGTTTTCCTTTTACTAAGGAATGTGCATTTACAATGTTAAATTAGTGAAGTGTCGTATCAATCTTAATCCCCATTTTTGGATTATTAGGGTTTGACCTGTACTGCAAATAGTAGAGGTCAATCTTTTCCTTCATATTATGGCCAGAGAAGTTAGAGGCTTTGTGCCAAGCCCCAGAATGCACATTTTGCTATGATTCCAGACTATCTAAAATGACATAATTCTATCGGATACAAAGGCAGTATCATTACTATGTATTAGGAGACTCAGAGAGGGTTAAATTAAAAACCGATGTACCACTTTTCATTATCCTGAAGAAGTTCTGTATACAATATATCATTAGAAACTATTTACCCAAGGAAAGTATCAAACACACCTTGTATATCTTTTGAATCAAAACATCATAAATATTTTCAAGACAAAATAAGCAAACCTGCAGTTAAGTAGGCCATTAATCTGAACTCTTTATCACATACTTCAAAAGAAAATCACCCTGACTTTTTTTTTTAACAGACTTCACTCATCATCCACTAGAATTTTCTCACAAAAATCACCACAAGGGCTCTGAGTAAAGGCAAGCTGAGCTAGCTGACACAACCAACTCTGATTTCCACTCAGCATTCAGCTAGTTCCAGTCACCAAAGGGTCTTAAATTAAGCTAACATGAGATAAGAGGGAGATCCTCACAGGGAAAACTAACTAAAAGATTGGAAACAAAGAGCTACAATAAATGGTCAATTTTCTCAGTGAATGGAAGGTACCAGTGGTATCCCCACAGGGATCTTCACTGGGACCAAAGCTGCTCAACATGCTTGGGGCATGATTGGGAGAAGAGAATGGAGAGGAGATTAAGTTTGCTGTTGCTGCTACGTTTTCATGGTAAGAAAAACAGAAATTGACTGTAAAAAAGAGAGTTGCAGAAAGACTCTGTGGCACTGAGTGATTGGACATAAAATGGCAGATGACATTCAGACTACACAAATGCAAAAAACAGCTCACATTGTGCTCAGTGATTGATTCTGAATTCAATGCTACATCAGACAAAATAACAGCCTTATGAAAATATCAGTTCAGTAGCTCAGGAATCATTATCAGAGGAAAATCTCAGAAAACAATGTTTTTGTGCAAAGTCAATGCTATGATGATATCTTGATTGTTATGTATAATTCTGCTCCTTTCATCTAGAAAAAGTACACAGTAGAATTTGAAAAAATGTGGACAAAGATGATCAAAGGTAACCAAATAACTCACACAGAAAGATGGTCTGTAAGAGCTGGGGCTCTTGATCTAGAAAAGAGCCAACGCAGACACAGGTAAAAATCACAGCAGACAAGGAGGAGAAGAAGGGAAAACTGACCTGCCTCTTCCATTGCAACAGGAAAGCCCCAGCTGAAAATGAGCATGTGGAAGTTCGACTTCAAACACAAGGTGGGTATTTTTTCACATAATACCAAAGTGAGCAGTGGCATCTCCTGACATGAGATGTTGCAAATGTTAAAAACATAAACAGATTCACAGATCTGGGGAAATACTTGCGGGAAGAATATCTGACAGACTATCATAAACAAAGAGCCCCTTTTCCTCAGAAGTTCTCAACAGACTTATCAGCAAATGTCTCCAAGGATGACCTGGAATACTGAGCAAGACAGGGTATTAGTGTAATCCATTACAGATATTTTCGTGAGCTATACAGACAGATTGTCAGTGGCCAGAAGAGTCATCAAACTCAAAAGCATAGCAGTATCAGAGTCCCAAAGGTACCAATTTAACATTCCTGTTATAGTAGGACTAATTCTGAGCGGGCAGTCCATGCAGTCTATCCTCAGCTACTCTTCTAAGCTTTTACTTAAGAAATAGATTTCTAGAAGCAAATGTCATTCTGGGAGGACAGATCTCCATTCTGGTAGCATGAAGCATTTAGAAATGAGAAGCAAATAATAATATGCCTACTAATAATTTCACAGTCATCAGTGGATTCAAAAGTCCTTTATAAAGGAAAGGAAGATTAACAATTCTATTCTCCAAATGAGAAGGATAAATGGTAAAGTTGTGTGCAAAATCAATCTTATTTGCTGTTTCAGTGCTTAGTGCATGAAGCACTTCAGTCTCCTAGGATATGTAGTTCAACTCCAGTGAGAGTTAGAAGAGGGATTTTATTCTGTACATTGTAAAAAAAAAGTGTATTTTGTAGTTGTTGTTGTTTTTCTATATTCAAAATGGTTTAGACTTCAATGTTATGCCTGGTTCTAAAACTGAAATGTGTGAAGAAAGAAAAAAAAAAAGAGGAAGAAAGATAGCAAAGCTACATCTTAGTTCACCTGTAATACTAACAAGACTGAATTCAAGAGTTCTTAATGATCATTTCTGGGAAATTCTGAGTCCATGTTTACAAAGATGTGAGTTTCTTTTTCCTTGTGAATTGTACTTAAAACACCATTCATCTGTCTTCTAGCTCCAAGAACAGAAAATAAAGGCTATAGTCTTATAAAAAAGGACTTAATGGTTGTTTGAGCTTCACATTTTCTATATAGTTTTTGAAACCACCGCAAATATATTTTGCCTTTAGTAGTCCTGCTTTGAATATTTATACACGATACACAGTTAAATTCTGTAAAGAAACACACAGGTTTCATTTACATTTCCATGCAAGAGAGAATGACAAAATTGCACCTAATGATTTTAGAGTTTTTTATCCCCCTTTTGGGAATGTGATGATATTGCAAGCAAAATCTCATTCAGTCTGTGCTCTTCACTGAAAAGATTTACTGCATATGATAACCGGAATGTGGTAAAAATTTGGACACTCATCTGTACTCAGCTCATCTAAAAGACAGCTTCACAGCATAAGCAATTTCTGGTTGCAAGAAGCTGAAAATAACATCTCAAGTTGAACATTGGAACAAGGGGCGATTTTAGCTCAGTAAATATAGAGAATTCTTTCTCCTCATCTCCCATTGTAAGATTAAAAATGAAATTAAAAATTATGTATACTTTAAAATTCTGAGGTGGCATTCAAATGTAATGCCTTGCCTTGGAAAATGGCAAAATGCTGATAACTTTGTTTTTTAACTTAATGTTTTTGTTATTGTTTTCTTTCTTGTTCTTAGGGGGCCAGAAAGCATACAGTATGGTTGTGAATAGGTAAAATTTCCTCATCAGCCTACGAATAACAACTTACTTTGTTCAGCAAATCATCAAACATTCTGATTCTTGATTTTAGACTCCAGGCAATAGCTATTCTATTTTCATAATAACATTTCAAACTGCAGTTCCACTGATTTTACATCATCCTCCAAATCCAACAGATAGCATTCTAAAAGTGCTGAACAAAAACATTACATATTTTGCATCGATGCTATGCTAGGGACAACATAAAAGCAATGGAATATATAATGAAATGAGCTGAATTTAAAATCCTAATACCCAAATGCCTTTAGCTAGCCAATGCACACCCTGCCACAACAAGCTAATAGGATCAGTACGATAATAGGAACCAAATTCTACTGTTGTAGGACTGATATCTCCAAAGCAAAACAGCTAACTCTAGGAGGGAAGCACAAACAAGGATAAACTAAGATGGCACAGCATTTCTTTAACTTTCTAAACAGACTAAAAGGAAATTGTCAGGTAATCCTAACATATAGGCTCATTATCTTGCAGACTGTGCACAGCAAAGTCAAACCTCTCTAAGCCTTGGCCAGTGAACATCACTGAGTTGTGAAGATCATTCGTTTTAAAGATCAAAGTGAACAGTTGCTTGAAGGAGCTCCATCTAAGTCCATTAACATTCCTTTTCCTGGGAACCTGTTTTTGTACAAAGCTCAAAATCCAGACAAAATCATCATGCATTCAGTTGATCAATGAATTAGCACTACATACAGCAAAGCAGTAAATGTTTGGGAATGACAATAGCTAGGTAAGTAAGAAAAGGTACATTGCACTCATATTAGCATGTTTTATAATAGAGAAGAATACCAAGCAGCTTAAAAATAGATAATTATGCCAGAATTTTGCAGAATTTTGCTAAGAGAAGTTTAAGTTTTGCATGCAAGTCCTCATGGCAATTGATTCATAAGAATGTTTTACTGCTCTGTTGCTGTGTTGCTCTCACTGGCATTAATTTGTGTTTTCCCCTGGTACCTTAGAATAAAATAAATAAATAAATAAATGACTGCAGGTAAATAATGAGAAGGTAAAGAATAAGAGTTCTTTTTCCAGCATGAATCCTGCCCTTTATCATTTATGGATAAGGCAGTGTTGCTCAACAAACAACACGGGAATTAGCAGGTTAATGAGCAGATACTCAATGTTTTTGCACACCGTCTGATGTTTGCTGTACAAAATGCAAACTGTGAAATGAAATGTAATAATTAGTTTTGTCTATGTTATTCTAGAGTACTCATCACTATGGTACCTAATTTATTCACAAACAAATTAATTTTCACCATGCTCCTTAGGGACAAGCAGGACTAAAATACTGAACGTATTATGTGTTATATTAGGAGACAGTTTTCATCCAATAAATTCCTTGCTTTTGAGTGCTGGATTTTGAGGCCATAAGCACAGTTTTCTGATTTGATAAATAGAAGGTTTTTGATGCTTAGATTCTAGTGTGTGTATGTTTATTTTTCAAGGCAACAAAGTTTATAATCATTTCATGATCATTTGCCTCTTGATTACATGGAGTTAACTGACAGGAATTGCCTTTCCAAATTTTCCCAGTAAACTTGTAATCCATACTCTCCTCATTTTGACAGTGAACTATTTTGCCTTTTAAGGTGAGAAACACAGTTGTCACTGAAAAATAATATGATATTAATGAGATTACTTTAATTCATCAAACTAGAAGAAAATCTGTGGGATTTCAGTAATGCAACTAGCTGATTTGAGAGGCCATCCAACAAATGAATTAATACTGGCGATAAATTATTTCACAGTAAAATTATTCATGCTCAGTAGGAAATTAAATTGTCATAATATGATAAAATGTTAAAGAAACAGTATCTCTTATCTACACCTACATATGTCTAATGAAATCGGTACAGTAATTTTTCACAGTGTTTCAGTGTGATGAATTCTTCCTTATACACAGGATAAAGTCATGTTGATCATTTAGTAGAACAGTTACAGCTTTTGTTAATGCCATACAGATACTACCTCCATCAGAGTACTCTGAAGTGGAGGAGTGCTGGAGCAGAGTCAGTGCTATTACAGAACATATTCAAGGCAACTCTTCTTACCCAATAGTTCTATATTCAATTTTACAAATATATAGATTGACTCATTTAAGACTGAAGTGATTGTGTAGCACAAAGTTTACCAGTAAGTAAACTAAGCATAAGTTTTTCATTTTATGGATTAATAAGAATTTTTATAAGCTTATTATATAAAATTATATGCTTGTCCAGAAGATTACTTACATCTTGACATAACAGGAAAATGCCAACACCAAACAGAAATCCTTCGCTTCCAGTTGTACATGTTTCCCCTCTTCGTTAGATTTGATAGATTAAATACCTTAAAAGGTTTGGATCCCAGACTAGTTCTATCAAATAAGGTATCGGATCTACCTGCAGAGACTTGACTTGGTACAACAGCATTGTACATTATTATCAAAAAAGTGAACCACAGCAGATAACATGTAAAAGTTGCAGATAATTATTTACTACTTCATTACCAAAAGTACTTTGTCACTGTTATAAATATGAAGATATTTCAAATACGTGCATAATAAAAATGCTTGATAAATGTATCTTCTACTTATGATTGCTGTACCTGAAGAATAACTTATTTTGTCTCCTACTATACAGATAGAACCTTTTTCATGAATACAGAACCACCCCAACAAGCAAGCTGGTCTTAGAGACTTTTCACCAGCACTCTGATACTTAGAGAGATATTCAATGACGTTAAGTCAGAAACAGACAATAGGCCAAAATAACTGCCGTCTCCCCAAAATTATCAGAACTTTCATCTGTACCAACAGTTGATTACTTTTCCTTACAGAGAAAAGAAGGCATGAACAACATCTTAACATTTTCTGCTCAACTTCAGGAAGATACAAATACTGCGCCCATTACTTTGTTTTAAAAGATAATCTTCAACATTTACAAACTTCCAGGGAAAATAGCATGAGGTTCTATATAAGTCTATACCTAAAATTAAAAATCTTGCCTCTGTATTTGCCTCTGAAATTGTTGAACTTCTCTAAAATAAGTTGTCATGAATTGTATCTATAATTTAACTTATTCCTAAATACTCTTTTTGCTAAAGAAAGGAGCCCACTGAAAGGCAGAGCACTCACAAAGTGCTAAGGGTGATGTGTGGGATTGTAGGATGTTTTCCTGCATGTCTGGTTAATAGATTTGCAGATTTATGGTATAAAACTAAGTTTTAAAGGCCTGTTCTCCAGTCCCTGTTGTAGCAATTTAACATGATCGTACTTTATTTATTTATTTTTTTAATCTAATAATCTAACTCCCTGAAAATATGCTAGAATACAAAGGACTTCTAGCTTAAAGCATCCATTCGTCAATCTGTTTTGCTTTGCTGGGTAAACTGTAGAACTAGACCACTAGGTTTAAAGTAAACTCCAATGCAATGCAACACTAAAATACTCAATTTTCTTTTCTCTTAAGAGATTTAAAAAATATAAGAATATGAATTATCTATCTGCCCTATTCATGGCTGCTTCTGACTATTCTGTAATTTTATGAACAATAAATTCTAAAGTAACAAATACAAGAGTTACAGCCAAAGGGTTTAGTCACGATTGGGATCTTGATAATGGTGTTCACTTGATAAACCAGATACAGTGCTTGTCAAGGAAATTTATAACTGCACACTGTGTGCACTATATCAAAGGGCAGTGCACTCACAGGACTCTAACGAGGAAGTAAACAATGCTGAGGGTCAGACCAGTAGGCTGCAACATGCTGCTCTCTACAGTGAAAATAATGGCTGAATTAAATCCTGTATTTGGTAGCAGCGCCACATGAAGGAACATATTTTACTCTTTTGACATATAAACTGTTCTGGAAAACCATTTCCTGGCTTATTGTCACACAAGTCTTCTATTGATCACAACAAAAACAACACCGTGATTGATCCTTCTTCCCTGTAGTATTTCCAATATGCTCATAAACTGAAAGTCCAGGTACCATTTATGTTGAAGTTAATGGGACGGTATGCTTGAGCTTAGGTTACTCAATCTATGTACTGTTTAATAGAACAGAGTCTAACCTCTTTATGTCTACTGGTTTTGCTGCAATGGAACAAATTACTTAAACAGTATTGCACATAAAAATAATACTTGATAATTCTGCTTAGATAAACCTTTCACAATGTATTCACATCTTCACTGAATCATACTGATCATGTAAGTTTTTCCCTCCTGGCCCTAGGAGAAGAGCGGCTGTCATATTTATCACCTCTGTGTTCAATATCCATCCTCTGTTATTTCAAATCCTGTCTCCTTTCCTATCGGGCTAAGCTCCAGGTCGTGTATTTATGCTTCTCCTTGAGCTTCACTGTGATAACTGAAAGGTTTTTATTCCTCTTAAGAGATTAGCTCTCCTGTTGAGATATGTCCTATGCAAACATGCAACCTTTTCTCTAAATAAAACCAGTCTTTGCTTGATAAAACTTACCACATTAGCAACAAACCCAACCAGAAATGGGAATTCAGGAAGAAAAAAGAAGAAAAAAACAAAACAAAACGGCAAATAAACAAACAAAAATGCACACTACATAGTTAGCACTAAAGCAACCACTTTACTCTTGTATAGTCCTTAAATCTGCGCTTAGTTATCTGAACCTGATGTACACATGCACTTCCCTGCCTTCCTTCCATTGCAAAGAATTGAAGTATGGAATGGAATTGCTTAAAATTTTACCATAAGTTAAAGGATTCTATTCAGCAAAACACTGTAATTTTAAGTCTGTTTTTCCTGTTGTATACCAACTCTTGAAAAAATTACATAAACAATGGGAATTATAGTCATACTCAAATCCACCCTGAAACAAACGCCTTCACTTTTAGCTAAATACAGAAGAGAAAAATAGACAGCTTTCCAACATTAATTCCAATTTTAATTCATTTGTTTCAACAGTTCACGTACATTTTTAGTAAAATCATATTTGGCCTCAACTTTACAAATTCTAAATAAAATTGGAACACTGTCCAAATAGTTTTTCACAGACTAGATATGATGAGGGTCCCAAGTATTCCTGTTAACCAAGAATACACTCTAGGAATTGGAAAACAGTCCAAGACTTGGTCTACAGCATTAGGTTTATCTGCAGAGAAATTCAACTGTAGTAGCAGTTCCTCCAATACTCAGTGGCACCAATGAACTTTTCAGAGAAGGTAGTGTGTATGTTTTTGGTTTTTCTTATACAATGGAAACAGCAGTCCTTTCATCAAGAACAAACTACAGTACTCATGACTTATGGCTATCTCCAGTCCAAAATAGATGTCAGGGGAGGGCAGTCAGGAAGGACAGAAGAACATCAATATGTAAAGAAATCTCTCCCAAGAAGGAAAGGGCAATACTGGATGTGAATATACGATTATTAAAACTGCTAGAAAGTCAAATGTAGAACTGGCTAACTTCAGGTCAGAAAATAACTCTTTTCATGTAACTTTACTGTTTCGAAAAGGAGTGTGGGACTTGAGAATAAAATTAAAATTAGGCTATTTTACCAGCAATTAATCTTGAGCAGATTTTACTAAACAGTCTGAATCTTAAATCTAAATCTTTAATCTAAAGTTAAATTCCCATTTTTTTTCTGTTTGATTGTTTTTACACTGCTAATCTCTTTCTTTTTCCTTACAACACCAACTTATGGTGGCAGTTAGGAAGGACGCAATGATGATTTAAAAGAACAAAACAAAAATCTATGTATACATACACTTGGAAAGCAAATCCTCAGCTAATAATTTTGACTGTATTTTAAACTCGATCTGAAAGCAATGTCCATTCTTTTGAAGAAATTGTTGACTGCAAGACCAATCCAGTTTGCTGACAACAAACTTTGAGCTAACAAACTTTGAGCTGACAATCTTTGCTCATAACAAAATTCATGCACATACAATCTGTATATTAAATATTATTTAGAATAGAATTTTGAATAAATGCAAGGAAATTGCAAGTTCTATACAAATCACCGCACAAGGAATACAATATTTATAATATACTTGTCTCTAATAATTCACTGGTTTGTTTTTTTTAGTCATTATGTACATTTTTCCCAGACTTGAATCTGATACAATATCTCTGACGAAAGGATTCATAGCAAAATGGTGCTGCAGCTGCTTCTTTTAAACTCACCTAATTAATAGTTCCAGATGTCTTTCTTTTCTGGAGACACATGACAACTCCAATTCTATTCACACATACTGCTTGTCTAGAATCTGGCTATACTGCAGTTCTCTTCTACCTAGAAAACTGAACTTTGTTTACATTTGCACCATTGTATGTTGTTTTTATTTTATTATTTTTTTTTTCTGATATGCATAAAAATACTGCATATTCATGCTATGAATATAAATATATTCAGAACGGCTGCAAAACACCACAGAGAATTATTACCTTAAAGTTGGCACTGATTTCAAGGAGACAGAACACTCACTACTAACAACCAGCATTGCTAAGGATCAGGGGTAAACTGACCTGATAAGCATCCCAAATGCATCACTCTGTCAGCATCCCACTTCAGTGGGAAAATACATTGGTTCATCCAAATAAAAAATACTTTTGGACAACGTATAGGGAAAATTAATTCCATACACAACATGCAAATGTATGGACTGGGTCTTCTTGATTGCTTTAAGGTCCACAAAGACAAAAAAATATTGCCTGTTTGGCCAAAAGATACTTGTCATTTTTGCACTGAACAATAAGCAACAAGTTCCTTTAGCAAACATGACCTACACAACCTTACTCTTTCTTGGAAAGGCCTTGTTTCTACTGAAGAAGTTTAGAGATCCAGAACAGACAGAATTAAAACTGCTTTTGCCAAGGAAATCTACTGACATTTTATCTTGGTAAAATCTGGAGCAGAGGTGACAAAAAAAAAATCAAAACCAAACCAAACCAAACCAAAAACAAGTTGATATTTAATAAATGAAAGGCTTCTCTTTAAAACAACTATCATAATTTTTGCTTAAGCTACTTGCAGAAAGCATTTCTGAATTTCCAGCTTGAAATGGAATTTCACTTCAGAAATATTTGAAAGGTCAAAAAAATTCAAAAAAAATCTATAACACATTTTTCCTTTCATGTTCATTTTTAGGTCAAATTCCATAAAAATGAAGTGATACATTATAGATTATTTGTTAAACTTTTCTGTTCCAAACCTCCAAACACTTCCATTTAACCACCCGTACCACCTGCTAATAAATTTTTCCACTCAGCTCTATTTCCAAAGCAATTTCCTAGAGGTCAGGTGAGACATGTATTGAATATATATCATTTTAATCTAAGCAACAAACTATAGGACATGAAGCTAGCAGAGCTAGTAATTTCTCTCTACAATTGACCTTTCAGTCCTCCTTCTATTTCATATTTCTGTTTAATCATATAGCTAGGATTATCCTTACTCAGCTACTCTCTGGGTATTTTGCAGTTTTTACCAGTTTTTTACCATAGTTCTTTTCAAACCAATCTTGACAAAGTCCAATTCCATAAAAAAATACCTGGAATTTTCATCCGATTTAAAAAAACCCCACAAGATCCCACTGTGTTAGGAGGTAGTATATCCTTAGTATATTCTGTGATCATTTTTATAATTGGACTAGTTATAATTTGAAAAGCAACACAGGAATGTAAGAAATTAAACTGATTGTGGATGAGATTGCCATTATTTCTCATGTAGGCACAAAAAAGAACTGTAATCACTATAAAAATGTTTCCTAAAAAGTCATTCAAAATTCATTTGTGCATTAAAAGAGCATTCACAAGATCTATTTGAAGTCTAGTAATACCTTCTAATAGAAAAAAATAATCTATAACCAGTCAGAAAACTGTTTGGTTTGGTGCCATTCTCTTTCCAGAAAGTCATGTTTTCACTGAAACTAAGAGCAAAGCTACCTACTTGAAGTCTCAATGATTAAAACTTGCAAATGATGAAAAAAAGCCATTTTCTCCAGAAAATGGTTTACATTGAATATTTATTATCCAAAGCTCAAATATTTCAAAACACAGCAGAAGCATAATTTGACAACTAATTTGAATTTTCTATTTCTATTTTTATTTATTTCATAAATTTTGTAGATGTAACTGTAGATTTACATCAATGAGAGAAGAAACGAACTCTGTGTCCATAAGTACTCCAAAGGAGGACTTCTGATTCAGGAAATGGATAGTAACATTCATGTAAATTAAGTCCTACTCTGGGAAACAGTTATTCTCCACAGCACAGACCTAACAGAATTGGCTTTGTGCTTTCATTTATTTATTTATTTTACTTTCAAGGATGAAGTGTGGCCGTTGGCCAGACACTACAGCAACCAGAGGTTCATGTAGGAACTTCAGCAGCCTTATAGCTGGTATAGCTGATCTGATAAACCAAAACATAACAAAGATACACACAGAGAAGTGCTATTTAACATTACCCAAGGATATTTCCACTTCAATCTTTAGGAAGATCTAGGAATAAAAAATTAAAAAAATAAAAAATATCCTGCAGACAGAACAGAGTAAGGAAGTCAAAATGATATATAGATGTGTGTCTGTTTCTCTCAGAATTTCCATTCACAGTCCATGGACCATAAAACTTGCATCAGTTATCTCAGATGGAAGAGCCACTGAGCTGTGTCTAGGCATGACCCAGGCTGGACTGTCCTCACCTTCAGACACTGATCAAGGAGGTGTGGTAAATATCTGGCACTCTGTTACACTGGCAGTTTTCACTTCAAGAGCATAAGGAAGATAAATATGAAGAAAGTCACATAAATTTTTGAAGAAAACATGGGTTTACACAGCACTGATTGCCTGCACCTCCTTGTGAAATACACATTCAGGAGTTGCAACTTAGACTACCTGGGAACCAAGTGACTAATAATTGCCCTCTACCAGTGAATTCCTCAAAGCGAGCAAGTTTCAGGCTAATCTGACTGTTCAATCACATATATGCTTGATAAGATACACAAAAGTACAAAACTAAGAAGAAAGATGGAAAATACCCTCCAGCACAGAGTGGTTGTTTCGCTTTCTTTTGCTGTGTCAGGAAAGGAAGCTCACTTTTCATTCCACTCCCAGATTCCTCTCTAACATCCTTCAAAGTCCTTCCTTCATCATATTACCTTTATTTTATATATACTGCCTGATAACATATCACATATTAATATTAAGCTTCAGGGCAAAATCCTAAGTTCTCTGAAGTTAATAAGTGCTCTATCACTCAGCTTCCTGAGGCCATAATTTAATTGCTGGAAGAGATATGACAAGTCTCAAGAATTTGCAGGTGTCATCACTGTAACTAATACACTCTCCTAGGTAAACAAAATCATGAAAATAACTTGGTATTAACACTATTAACCTAGCATTCCTTTAGCTCAAAAAAAGGGCTTGTCTTCATTAAAATTACATCTAAATATCACTTATCAAATTGGCAGGTCTCATTAGTTAGATTTTGCCTTTAAAATCTAATCAGTATCTTGGTCCCAAATCACTTTTATGCTCTTTCCTCATTACAAAAACTGCTATTTTCAACTTAATCAGTTTTAGTGCTTAGATATATTTCATTAGACTCAAGAAAACTGCAAGAATGATGTAGTCTGTTTAAAAAAACAAACAACATTGAACCTTGAGCTTGGTTTTGGAGAAACCAAGACAACTAACAGCAGATAAGGAACAAAACACTATCCTAACAAATTAAGAAACAGTACCTTGCAATATATTCTTAAGTTTTAGATGTACTCTGTTTAAAAGAACTCTCAACTTCATTTAAGTGGAATTATTGTCAGTAATTACGGTCAAACTAATTTTTTTCCATCTTGTAATCCCACTAAATCAATAGGAGTAGCATTCAAATCTCAGGTATTCAGTCATACCAAAAGCTGACTAGTTGTCAACATCACTGAAAAGAAAACCAACGCAAGCAAGCAACCAAAACAAAGTTTGAAGATATTTCTGGAGGTGAGAGCCACGACAGATGGCAGTGAGCAAAATCCCACAGCTCTATTCTTTGTTTGAAGGCTATGAAGTTACAGTTACGGAGCCCACTCGGAATTGCCTCCACAACCCAAAGAAAACAAAATTAATGTGACTTTATACAGGACATATACAACTGCATTAAAAGCAAATCTCTACTCCTGTATTTTGGTGTTCTGCTGCTTTTACAGTACATACCAAAAGCTGGCCAAAATATTTTTGTTTCACAGCAAGACCAACTTACTAAGCTTTTGCTCACATTTAGGTTGTGGTTCTGTCCAATTCATTTTGTACAAGAAAAAGGAAAAAAAAACCATGCAGGTGATCAACACGAAACTTGAAACCTCACAACAGCACTGTAGATATTCCAATTCTAATTAGTCAGAACTAAGAGCGGTACCAGATCAGTGGCACTAGCAGCATCAAGCCTGAGGCCAAGATATTTCATAATAATAAAGACAGATGCTGAATGCTTAACTTGCAACTCCCTAAAAAGGCTGAATTTCCAAAAGCACCAAAGGTAAGATGGAGAACGGTTCATGTAAACTTGTCAGAATTTCCTCTGAAGGAGACTAAAAGTATCAAAAACCGTCCCTGTATCATGGCTGAAGCTAAAGACCAAAAGCTACAAATTCAGGAAACTGCCCCCAGGTTACCTTCAGACAGCATACAAAGAATAAACCCAAGAAGAAGATCAGGAAGCAAATTACTGGTGTGTGGTTTATGAAGCTCCAAAACCCTGTCTCTGATTCCCTACCATGCCTACTTAAGTTCAGGCAGCATTTACTACTCACACTATGTCATTGTGTGTGGGTATGCTGGCAGCAGCTTTGGACATTTGCCTAGCTCAAACCCCAACCTAAATTATTTAACAGGAATTAATCTGCAAGTCCATACCAATAAGACTGATGATTTCTCATCTTTGGCAAAAGAATTTTCAACCAAATCTTTCATATTTTAGGAAGTGATACCTTCTCCTCGTTGCTGCTGTACAGTATTGAGGAGAACTCTAGCATTACAGAGGAGTTCCAAAGGGCAAGGCAGACTTAACCACAGGACTGCTTGATTATAGCAGAGAACACATGCAACACGAGCTTTGGACATGTAAGAGATACTGCTTATGTTTCTGCTGCCCAGAAAAATTTACAGCACAAATGTTGTATGAATCAGTGTGATAGCTGCTGTCAGCTACAAATATCATCTGCATATTACGCACCTACCACATGCAAAATACTCCCACAATGATCTTATTAAGGAGGCTGTGCCATACATCAAAATAATGTTATACCTACAGCAGCCTGTAGGTACTAAAATATGCCCTTCTTGCTTATTTTGTACACAGTGAAAAATGACACACTTGTGGTAAGCTTGCTCATTAATTCTGACAGATAATTCAGAATACACGGTCGAAACCTCAACTTAAGTATCTGAAAAACGTAGAAATAGAAGTGTTCTAAATGTTAGTGAAAAAGAAGAAGAAAAAGGTGGAGGAACAGAGATGACAACATAATTATTTGAGCTGTGCAGAATTTGAGATGGGTAATAATTAACAGAGTGGTGAGCTGCTCAGATACGAGAGAGAAAAATCTCACAAGATTTTTTTGAGCAGTGTCTGCAAATACCTGGATCCAAAACAGAAGACTGTTTTGCAACAACCACTCCTGAGTTTCCCTCTTCCACTCAGCTTCTCCCATCTACCTCACTGACTAAAAAGCAAAAGATACTCTGGACACAACCAGGTAAGAACTGAAGTCTAGCCTGTGCTCATTTACAGCCTTAAGAAGATCAGTGTTCATTGAGATGGAAGGAAAAGAGGATCTCCAGAGTGTTTTGATTCAAAAAGGACCAAACTGCAGAGTTGTGTGGCCTTGGCTGGGGTCCCACCAGCCTCGGTGCTTCCAAGCAGCACAGGTGCTGCTCCACACTTGAAGCTGCAGTCCCACATGCAAGGCAGGGCATTGCCCAGCTTCCCAGCAGGGCTGCTGCCCTTGGAACACCAACCAGCAGCAGAAGCAGCCTCAGCAGTGCTGCCTTTCCATTCCTTACTCAGAGCTGTGGATGTCCAGGTCTACGGCTGAAAGGGGGAAGCAGTCCTACCAAACATGAGGATACAGGGCCCAGAAGAGATGTCAGCACAATGCAGTGTCAATGAGATGAGTTTTATCTTGCATGTCAGAAACCAGCTGTGATTACTCCAGGTGCTGTGATCTGACAGAATCAAAGCATTTCCTAGAGCAGCTTTGTGCCATGAGCTGAACCTGCTTCTCAGGAATGAAGTAGATTCCTCTCCTTCACCGCCGCTTTGCTATATAAAACCTGTGCATAATCCACTCTTTAGCAAAGCCATCTACATTGTTTGTTAAAAGGCCAGGTGAACACATACA
This sequence comes from Excalfactoria chinensis, assembly GCF_039878825.1. Taxonomy (NCBI): domain Eukaryota; kingdom Metazoa; phylum Chordata; class Aves; order Galliformes; family Phasianidae; genus Excalfactoria; species Excalfactoria chinensis. Next base: position 71,571,481 of record NC_092828.1, read on the forward strand.
GCATGCAATTCAGTACAGTAAACGTGAACACATTTGCCATTAATTATTGTAACCCCCAATTACTGTAATCCCAAGAGAAAAGGTAAAGATAAAACATTACCTACAAAGAATATTTCATTTTCTATGTAAGGTGACAGTGGAAGCTCGCTAGCAACGAGAAGCCAGGACAGTAATCTGAAAGTTTATATATGTAGCTAGAGCTCCAGCCAGCAGATAATGCAGGCAATTAGTGCTACTGTTAATGTGCCTGCATACCTCATTTCTGGAGATGCACGCTGAGAGCTCTCCTCTTAAGGTGGTTTGAGCATCCTATTTAACAGACACAGCTGTATGCAAGGAGAGCAGATCTTTCAGGAGGACAAGCCACTGTTTTGCTTTTGATGTCAGAGCAGCAATTGCAGTAAAATGGAAAAGAAAATATATATGTATATATACATCTACTATAGACTGATGTCTAATAAAAATTTGGGGAGCTCTTTCAATACAGAAATTGAGGGGTTTAAAAAGACACCTATGTAACAAATGCTTGGACATGTTGTCTCCTTTCACAGAACACAAACATTTGTCCTTTAACTCAGCAGCTCAACTATTTGTTCCTTTGCTACCTTACGCAAAGTTTCATAACAGGTGTACAGCCAATATTTCAGCTTTAGGATATAACATAATGAACCCACCCTAGCAATAGGTGCAGCGGGTATTAACAACTAAAGTGTTGTACTCAACTACAGCAATGAAATTTTGTGGTGAAGATCCTTACATTTCTGCCCTATCATGCTATGTGTAGGGCTGTCCCTATGAATTAGCAGGTTGCAATAACCAGTAAAAACGCATCTCGGCCTGCTGAGGTTTACGCACGCCTGCTAACATCTGCTTTTGTTTTGTAGTTCCATCTGAAGACAAGAACAAATATTTCCATTTCCTCTCAAATGTTGACAGGTGAATCAGTGTTTCAACATTAAAGTAGGTCAGCCCACGTTGCATTATTCAGTGTAACAGCATGACACTTCTCTATGATAAAATATTGTCTAATACTAATTTGAAGTGATACAAGCATATATCTGCTTCTGTAGAAGAAAAGTTGCTGTAATTTGAAACTGTCCCTCCTCCATCTGGAAAGAAAATGTGAAGGATTACAAATCAATTCTTATTGCCTGCCTATATCCCTCATTCTAGTCTATGGCGGGGCAAGCCCGCGATTTGAAGATAAGCATAAGTCTGCTCTGAGGAAGCACAAGTGATAGCTGACATACAGGTGGAGCAGCAGCTCCGAAAAAGAAGAATTAAAGCTACCTCAAATGCAACAAACTTGTGGAAATATCCCCTAACCATTTATAGAGTCACAATCATGACATTTTCTATTCCCTGAAGTGATTTCTCTTCCCTCTCGTGTTCTCTTCTGCATAATCTAGGGAATGATTCATGAATTAGGAAAATCACTGAGTGTTTGTACACAATCTCAAACTTTACATTATGACACAGCCAGTCTGAAATGTCACTTGTTGCATCCAGTTTTGGGCCCCACACTGCAAGAAAGGCACTGAGGCATTGAGGCAAAGAAGGGCAACAAAACTGGTGAGGGGTCTGGAGCACAGGCCTTATGAGGAGCACCTGACGGAGCTGGGATTGTTCTATCTGGAGAAGAGGAGGCTCAGGGGAGACCTTACTGCTCTCTATAACTACCTGAAGGGAAGCTGTAGTGAGCTGGGGGTTGGCATTTTCTCTTGTGTAACTGGTGATAGGACTAGAGGGAATGGCTGCGATTCTGTGATTTTTCTAGTATTGACACCATCAAAGCAGCTGTGAAACAGTGAGTCACTTTCACTAGTCCAGATTTGTACAAATGTGACATACAGGCTCTTGTTCATCGCTGGTGAAAATGCACAGCTAATGGTAGTGACTATGCTGAAAAACAGTGTTTTGTAGCTCAGAATTTGCTCTACCTAATAGTCATTGTGTTCTTCATATCTGTTGTCGTTTCCATGGAAATAAACAGGAAACATTACTTTTGGAGTGACCTATGCACTACATAAATCTACCTGAAAATATCTTTGCAAATGCAACAGCCTATGATCATAGTTGCAGCTGATGAGATGGAAGAAAAATCCTAGAACCTGTTACTGCAATATTAGCAGAAATAATAGATGTGGATTTATCCAAGGGTAGAGATTAAAAAGCTAAGACTTTCTTTAACAGCAATGCCACCTCCCCATTGGCAGCATGCTCCTCTACGTCAGTTTTATTTGCTTCTGACCCTTACCAGATAGAACAGCAGACACTTCTGCTCTTCTCCAGCACACTTCATAAAACCTCCAAAAAGTCAAAGGGATAAGAACTGCGTGGAGAGAGGGGGCTATGCTAAACATACAACACTGGTTAACTCCCCATAGAAATCCATGCTGATGTCAACTGATGTTTCTCTATTAAAATTAAAATAACTGCTTACAGCAAGATTTGTTTCTGATTTTTAAAACCTTTCAGATTGACAGGAAAAACTCAGCAACCCTTCAGACACAGTTTATGATAAAACTCCCCAACAACTCTGATCTTTATACACATAAACACGAGCTCGCTGACACTTTCTGTAGAAAAGAGATGTTGCCAGCAACATTACAGATCTGGACAAATGTGTGGGTGGGAGGCTTGATTCTGGCTATTAGAATTAGTTCACCAATTCACAGAAGGTAAAGGGAGAGAAGAATCTAGCTGAAGCAAGAATTGATAAAATCACTGATATTCTTTCTCTCAGTCCTTCTCCATATCACAAATCCTCTCTCTTCCAAATGCTCAATGACAGCACACATCAAATGACCCAAAACACAGCACGACAGCATGTTTGCCGCCATGTGGTATTTATACATACTGGTAAAGACAACTATTTCCATGGCATGGATTACTATGGGCCCACCTTCTTGAACATGTGTTCTCAAACATACCTTTATCAGTAAACAAGAGAAGAAAATCTCACTATTTCAGAACCATGCCTCTGCATCCTGTCTTTAAATAAACTTTCTTTCAACGCTCCTCTCAAATGCTTACCTACGTGAAACCACAAAGGCTTTTTAACTCTGACCACGCATATTAGCCACAGAGATCACTTTTTTTATACTTTCTGATCAACCGTAACCGAATACATTTAACATATGAATCAACTTCATTTGCTCTATCTGTTCCAGTCACAGAATTGACTAGTTATCATTTTATATTATATTACATATTTATCATTTTATATTCAACATAGAATTGCTCTTGTTACTTTTTAAAGCAGTTTATCTTTTCTCTAGGACACTTAACACAGTGACTTATAATGTTGCGTCTGACCAGCATATTGTCACACAGCACCAGTGTGAGCATTTAAAATGCTCCCAACAGTTCTTGCTTCCATCCAGGTTATTCTAATCATGTCGCAGAGCCAGATTTCCTCAATAGCTGCAAATTACTCTATCATCAGAAAGCATGGATGAACCAGTTCAGATGCTGGATTTCTGAGCAGGAGTTGGCAGTGTCTGCAATGGAAAATGATAGCATTTGTTTGATCTTTATTTCCTTTGCTTAGATTCTGCTAGGCTTTGTTTTTGTTTTTTTTCCCCCTCCTCATTTTCCTTCAGTAATGATTGGAGAACATTCAGCACAGAAGAATCTCCTCTTCATTGAAAGAAAACATGTGATAAGGTGACATATCAGTTACTAATTTTATTTCATTTGTTTTTATTGTGTCTTGAGAACACCAAAACAAGACTGTTTTTCCAATTAAAGTGTGAATCTCCAGAGAAAACTGACTAAACAGTGACACCATGGGGTGCCTTGCCTGCTGGTGTTAATTAATTTGCACCTAGAATGACACAGCATACTTAGCATTCCAGCTGCCGCCCCTCTGTAATTAATGAGGAAAATAAAGGACCTTTTTCACCCACCAAATCACTGAACACTAAAGATTACTTAATAATTAGAGTATAATTGTGATGCCCACCAAATACAACCTACCTGCTCTCCCAAGGAGCGCAGAACTGGCACCGCAGCACGTTCAGACAGCCCCCTCCAGAAGGACAAAACAGAAGCATGCTTTCTGATGTATTACATTCTTTATAGGTCTCTTCCACCTGAACTATTCCATCGGTAAGCAAGGTCAGGACATTGCCATAATGACTTAATTCTTTTTGCTGAAGTATTGGTCGGTCCCTGCGCTGAGCAAATCTGTGGTCATGTTCCAGTATTTTACACAGACATTGTATAAAAATTGCTTCCTAAACCAATCTTTCCCAAAATAGCAAAATAATGCTGAATGCAAATTAAGCTGAGGATCCTGAAGTGGGTCTAACTTCAGAGACAGCAAACTTGTAAAGAGATCATTAAAATGCTGGTGACAGACATGCAAATGGAGATACATTTGTTTTCCCATATTTTATTTTAAGCGCAAATTACTTGCATTGATATTCACTTCAAGGAAAAAAAAAATATCAAGTTAAAAACACAGGTTTAAGAACATAAATGAAAAGATATTTCTGGAGATGAAGACTGAAGTGCAGATGAAGTGCTATATTTTTAAAATAATTTTGATAGTCACGGTTATGTCCAACCCATTAATTTAAAGATCTGTTATAATTACAGCTCTCACTGTAAGCTTGATGATATTTCTGATAGAACTAATTTATGAATCCAGAACAAAATTAATATTCATTATTTTAATTTTAGTCACATGAATTAATCCCAAATGAGGACGTAGGACCTCACTGCGTTTGGCATCGTACACGCTGACATGACCCCAAATCTCTCATACATATTTTAATATATTTAAAGAAGCCTAAAATGCAAAGTCTGTAAGAGATAAAGTCAAACTCAAAACAAAAGAAGACTGCAAGCATTATTATATATATATTTTTTTTCAGGACAGCTAACTGTTTCTCTCATTGTTCTTGATCTGTCCTTTTTCCCCCTTTCAATGGAATTTTCCAGTCTCTCTTGTTTAGGGGACAAAAAGGAGACATGCTTCAGTAGCACTTCAGGCAGCATTCCTAAGCCAATCCTTACTTTAACAAGCTGGACAGCTTTCTCTCTACAACTTCAGTTTCAGTCAGTTTCTTAAGTGTGCTCCCCATGCTCAACCTTGCCCTGCTAAAGTAACTGGGAAGCTTAGCAATGACCGCAGTGAATCTTCAGCTTCATGTTCTTCTCCACAGGTCAGGAAGGCTTCAACAGAACCTTGAATTTAGTGATCCAGATCAACTCAGAAAATTCAAAACATTTCAAATCTGGATTCTGCTGCTAAATGATGAGAGAAAAATTATCCCTGTTCTGATTACACACCAAGAGTAAGAATCCAAGCTTTGTTTGCAACGGAGACATTTCAATTCAATTATAGCAGCTGAGCTGCAAGAATAGTAAAAATAATATATTAGTAATTACTATTACTACTACTACTAATATTAAAAATGCTATCAAGCACCACACCTAAGGTGCACAGAAAACATGATGCTGATGCTACACAGTCCCTTCCAGATTTCCACACATTTAAAATATAGCCCGTGGGGCTATCTGCCCTCTGAACACCAAACATTGGACACGTCACATCAGCTCCTTGAAACCCAATGCATTCAAGAGGTCAAAAACTGCATATCCCAAAGTGGGAGGCACTGAAAATCAGTTTTAAAAGTGTAGGACACTGTGCCTTAAATGAGGAACAGGAAGATAAGTTAATATTGAAAAAAGTTATTTAAATTATTTTATAATTGAGATTCATTGAAGTGATCTGAAGAAAACATCACTTCCCTCAGGAAATGAAGATGCCGGTGCCGTTCTGATAGGAACCTGCTTCTTTTGGGTGCCCATTGCTAGAAACAACACTCTAGGTTATTTGTTTTCTTAACAGTGTTTTGTAAAACCTGTGTCTCTCCAGATCTTTCAGGGTGACACAGCACTGTGAGAGACATCATGTCTGATTACATCAGTCAGACTGCATTAGGCTGTGTCAGTAATGACTGCCAGTGTGACTGATGTGACTGGGTGTGACACCATCAGGCCAGCTCCTCAGCTGTGCAATATCACATAGTTTCTGGTGAAAGGAAAGGAGTTTTTGCTTTCAAAAGCAAAACTGACAGAAAAACCATTACATCAGGGACAGAGTAGATGTCCCTGCAGTCAGCCGTGCAGATGTCTGTGTTGTACTGAGCATATCTTCTTGAATATAGGTACGATCATGGCAGGAAAGACCTGTTTGCATTTAAGGAAGTATTACTTATTGAAAAACCTATCTGACCATCCTTCTAATGCTTCAACAAGAACGCTCTCTCTTTAATAATTCTATATGCATGAGCACATCAGGTAAAATAAAGCATCGGACACATCTGGAAAACCCTAATTTTAGGTGGACCCTATGTGCTTCTGGTTACTGTTGCATGATGAAGTATTTTAGTGTTATTAACATGCAAGTCACTAACCAATTTCTAAGATCTCTTCTGGTGCCCGTTTGATCCTTCTGGCATTGGCTCCAAGCTGGCAAAGGCATCTGCTTCCCTTGGTGAGTGACAGGGAACTGCAGTCTGAGTGCCTGGGCTGCAGAGCAGCAGCCAGGAACACTTGCAGTGGGACCTTTAAAAGCCTCTCTCCTGCAGTACTAATGTAAGTTCACAGATGAGATTTAAGCTATCCTCAGCAATGCCAGCATTACAGAAGTCAGCGCATTACTCGCCACGGATGCATCCTCCCTGCCCTTCAAAAGAGTAGGCAGTCATGGGAATCCAAAACAAATCAAAGCTGGGAAAGCATCTAAAACATTTACATTTTGAAATGGTAAGTGACAGAAAAAAAAATTAGCCTCTTTCAAAGCAAATCCCCTTCTAAAATCTCACTCAAAACCAAGGCAAAAATTTTGATGAGTAACAAGCACATAAGGGCCATTAATCCTTTTAAATTCCTACTAAATATTTTTTTCCTTTCTCGTGGCCAGTTGGGGAATTCTCATGGCCAAATACTCAGAGAAGCAAGCTGCACAAGGGCTGTCACACTGCTATTTCCAATGTAAAGCACTTAACTCAGACCAGCAGAGATACATCTTGAGCAGCAGCTCTTCACCTTCCAGTTTTGCTTCTCTGCTGAAATTATGAGCTATGTCAGTGTTTTATGTATCACAAAGTGCTAGGAACCAGAAATACCACACACTTCACGTGGACTGACGCTCACCTGAAGATAGGAGTTAACCAGCATCAACATCTGTAGAGAAGGAAATGGCACGTGATCAATTCACACACATTAGACTAAATGTGAGTTTACCCCAGTGAAGGGTAAGAAGAGGAGAGTAGATTCTTTTGTTCTCCCCTTTTGAAGTAATAAAGCCCCAGTGAAGGACTTCTGGGTTTGATACCATGTAGTGTGTGGCAAAGAGTCCAGCACTACCAGAAAGAACAGAAATCACAGCCCATGTAATTCTAGGGAAAACCAGTATGTTTTGTTTTGTCGGTTGTCTCAGCAGTTGAGAATACTGTGCTCTGCAAAAACAACCTCCTGGTCACACAGGGACTAGAGGAGCTATGCCTTGCAGTGGCTGGAGGAAAACAAAGTCGTGCACACAGAGAAATGCATGACATGCTCAAAGCCAACATATTGATCCCAGGTACCCAATCCTAACGCATGCTTTCTGCCAAGTACTCAAGCCCATATTAGTTCTAGCTAATAGCCCAGCTGCAGGGGTAGACATGCCTGCCAGCAAAAGCATCAGCTCTGGCAGCAGCATGATTTGCAGGGAGGAGGAGAGGATTGCTGGCATTAAAGAGATCTTTATTCTGCGTACAGTGATACAAAAGCTGACAATGCTTTTGCCCTGTCTGCAAGTGACTGTGTACAGGTCTTTACACCAGTCTTGTGTGTCAGTAGGAGCTCAGCCACACATGAAGCAACAGATAAAAATTTTAAAGACTGCTTACCATAGGAGTAAAGTAGACTGAAGTATGTTTTTGTACGGATGCATAAGAATTAATCTTTAAAAACATATTCATACATATTTAAAAACTTCACTTTTGTTGGTTTATTTTTGTGAGGGTTTTTTTGTTTGTTTGTTTGGGGTTTTTTTTGAGGAATTTGAGGATTCCATGTTTACACACACAGCGACACCGACTGCAGACTGTAAATGCAAAGGAATTTAAATAAACTGACCATGCTGAGCTTTCACTTCAAAAACTCCAACACAGCAAACAAAAAAGCACAGGCCTATGCTGGGCCACACAAGTACATTTGAAGGTCCAGCCCCTCCCTTAAACTCCACTTCCAAATGTATATCCAAGTGTTCTGATCAAAATCAGCCCTCAATGTGAAATAAGAAGTAAATGCATTTTTGCTTCATTTCAGCTTTATCTTTGAAGGTCATCTCTCCTCGCAACACATTTTGCTTACAACAGAAAAAAAAGACAATATTTTCCATGATGTTGCCTTGGTAAATTGCATGAGTCAAATTAATTTGCGTGTCCATTTTCCACAAAAAGTTTTCTGAAGCCCAGAGCTCCGTACAAGAGAGCATGTGTAAATTAATTGTCTTCAGGAGGATATTATGTGAATACTGAAACTAGGATCTTGGTATGCAAACTTTAGCATTAAAGAGCTGAGCAGAATGCAGACCATAAGCCTGCATGGAAATATAATTTACTGCAAATTGTTTTGTACCTCATGCAGAAAAGTTGCATTTGCCACTCCTCCAACTTACACTCCTGAAGAGAAATTAGAGGATACTTTGTGCTGGATTTTTGGTAGGAAAGAAGTTATTGATATTTCTAACATGAATTGATCAAACCTTAATTCTAATTCTGTTTCAGAATCTGTTTTTCATTTTTACATCTAACCTCACAGAAATGGAGTTTTCAACAAGTCTATTTGAATATCCCATTCCAGGAAGTTTCATCCAATACCTTTTCTAGGATGCAGCAAACCATGCTGCTTTCGGGAACATTTTCCTGTTCAGAACATTTACAAGGCTATACGAAATAGTGTCATGTACCATCACATTCAGTAGCAAGAAGGCCATAAAGTCACGACCACCTACTTTTACTAGCTACATCTTAGCCAATGCCATTGAGAAATCTGTCTGTTTTAGCCATGCTTCTGAAATATCTCTCCATGAACACAGGTGAAGGGTTTTTAAACTAGGATACCAGAGTCTGATTTACCATGTTCTTCCAAAGAAAATGAAATGGAAAGGAAATGGCTCTTCTGACACACGGGACATCATCCCTTGCAAGCCAGATCATTTGAAAATAGGAATTTCCAAACACAATAATTACATAATTCTTCATTCAAGCCTTTCTGCCAGTCCAGAATTTTAAAAAGATATCAACCTTGTCCAGAAGCACGTGATGATCCAAGGAGAGCTTTAAATGCATTTAACAGTGGACTGAAATTCATTCTCTACAAAGGCTTGTACCAGAAAGCAAATTCTTGGCCACTTGTGTATACCATGAATGAAATTGTGAAAAGTTAACCAGTCCAATGACACCTTGATCCCAGCCCTACCCAACAACAAGCAATGAACACAGACATGACTGAGATGTCTGCCTGGAAGCTATCCTCTAACCCAGATGACAGCAACAGAAAAAAATACATTCAAGAGCTTGGCAACTGAGTCTTGCAGCTGTCAGACCAGAGTGGCCACAGGTGTTACTTCCAACCATGAAATGCACTTGGGAGAGAGAAGGCAAATTAGAGAACAAATGCTACCAGCAAAACAGGGGAAGCAGGGCAGACATAAAAACCTTTCATGTGCCCCCATAGCAGCTTAGATGTTTTCTGAATATAGGTCTGGAGAAATTACAAACTGATAACCTTGACTTGTTGAGTGTGCACCTTGAATGCAGGTATGCACAAAAAATATCCACAAAGAAAAAAGATGAAACCAAAAGACACACAGACACACACAAAAAACCTTACAACTGAAAACACACTATTTTCATATACTAAATATACATTATATATTAAAAAATATAAGTTATAGCATATAACATATTATCATTTGTCATACGTATATATATAAAAAAAACTGAATGACTGCGAGGAAAACATACAGAGGTTTGCTTTTTACCCCTCAGTGATTGCTCAGTGATCTGGAGATGTACAACTTTTCTATTCATTTTTTTCCCTGCTCTGTTTAGGTTTTCTCCTTTCATCCCTATGGTCAGCTGTCATTTCTCATTACAAGTGCCACCCATGCAGGATGTTACGTCTGCAAGTGCACCCTTACGAATGTACTCATATCTTCCCCTGTGCTATGTAAAGGGCTATATGAAAACTGGTATTAGTAGAGGTGAGCCTGTGAAAAATCTAGATAGAGACTACGCAGCTCTCACAAAAAGGAAATCAAATGAGGGAATTTACAAAAATAAATACATTTCGGTCCAGTTTCCAATTCTTTTGAAAAAATAAGACTATGAAAAAGGAAAGCTGTAGAAGGCTTCATTACACATTTTGCTTTGGCTTAGGTCTTAATCAGCAAATTAAACAATTTAAACAAGTGGGAGACGACAAAACTGTTCAGAATGAAAGCTCTCAGACTCACAATATTCATCATCTATTACCAGCTGCTGGTTGGCTGGCGCTGAAGCTGTGATTCTACACAGGCATGGGTGAAGCTTCCCAGTTATCTTTCCATGGCTAACTTGCCTAGGCACAGAAAACAGTTGCACTAGGACAGGCAAGCCAGAGTACAAAGGACTGTAAAACAGAACAATCCGCTATCTACAGAGGACAAGGAACTCATGTCAACTTTCTAAGCCTACAGAATTAGGATAATGGATCAGCAGCCACACTGATAGCAGGAGAACGATCTCTCCCACTGAACTCTAGTAATGCCATTCTCTTCCCTCTCCATACCCCTCCAGAACACTTCTGCACATAAGGAGGGAAGTTAAAACAGCAGAATGCTGTGGAAATTGTAACAACTGAAGCTCTGCTACACACAGAAATAAACTGCATGGTTTTACTGCAACAACCAAAGTCAGATGCAGGGCTAAGCCACCTTCCTCTAAACTGTTTAGTCACTCCAGGAATGGATTCCACTTTACCTCAACTCTCTGCAGATTATAACACACTTCCCTAGTTCTCCTCTCCTTTTAAAATGGAGAAATTGCAAGTACTAAGGGAATTTGCCTTACTAAAGTACCTTAATAGCTATGTAAAGCTTAAATCATGTGGAGTTTGAGTGGAAAATATCCTTCATTTTTCCAACAGAGTAAAAAAGATTTTTTCTTAAATTATCAAATCCAAATGTTTTGACATTTAGATTTTCCTTTTCTTTTGTTTCATTTATTTATAAGTAAATTTATGATAATCACATTTATAGGCAATTCTATCAGTTGATTTCTTAATCCAAAGAAATTATGAAAAATTAGCTAAATGCTTTCCTATTCAGCCTTAAAAAGACACATTTGTCCTCATCAGTCTGAGCCTAAATGATTATTCCATGTAGGCTTTTGAAAATGCAAGAAATCAGTTACTGCGTAACCACAATAGTTAGTTTTAAATATGTGAAGTGGGAAATCGTTTAAGTTCCCTACTTTGTAACTTTGACACATTTGAACTATTAAGGCAGAAGACTGAATCCTCGGAAATGCAGAAGTAACATACAGATTTACCTCCAGCAGAACTTTCTTGCCACATGAAAGAGGCTAACTACCTTGGTAGCTTTTCCCTCACAATTGGCTTCCATGTCAATTTATCCCAAACCTTTTCCATTTAATACCCACACTTTGCAACCCAAAGACTGGGACCATGAGCTGAGCTACTCAAAATGAAAATTCAATGCTGATATTTAGCACTCAGTTATTGTGTAGCTAGATGACCTACAGAAGGATGCCATTGTGGTATATGCCAGGTTCACAGGGTCACAGCTACCAATAACACACAAGTTCAAATCAACAAATACCAACTCAAGGACCCATGGCTCTTTTTGGGTTTTCACAGCCCCTCCACTTTTTTTCACCCCACTAGGCATTAAAAAGCTAGTAATTCTACAGCTGCCACTGAGCTAGTAACAGCACTTCAGAAGTTAAACATGTCTGTAGCATGTACAAGTTTTACAAGCAGTAAGTTTAATTACAGGTGGAGTTTTAGCATTCAACTCATTTAGGTGCTTTGTTATCCATTGTCACCAATTTGCAGCTAACAGCGCCTAAATACATTAATTGTAAGTAGATTTTATCCACATGCATCACACAGCCCAATTTCACTTTAGAAAAATACTGCTCTTACGGAATTGCTATTTATTACAAGGTTTATTTTACATGGGCATCTGAAAGTACTATGTGATAGACTTGCAACACTAAAGACCATTTACAGCTTTCAAAACAGAAGCCAAACAAACATACAAACCCAATAGGTATTATTTTTTGGTTCCATTACTGCCTATCTTGGGACAGGGGACTGACTTTCATTAAAGCCATAATAAAGTCTATTACTGACTTCCTGTCTTCATTCTCTTCTGCTCCTCCACCCTCAGTTCCCATTACAGACTACAGAACAAGTTTTTCATATCTAATGCCTGACAGTGGGATGGAGAGACTATTAGAGAATTGAATCAGTCATCATCCCAGCTCTCAATATAAGTTAGATACAATCCACAACTTGCAAAGCCTCTCTTTCCAATGGCTATGAACAATGGACTAAATGAAGGTACATTATATGAACTTATATTACCAGTTTTTTCCAAAACAATAATATATTCTACTTTCTCTAACATCTCTTCAAAGCGTTCAATAGAGAGAACTGAACTAGTTAGGCATCAGGCTCTGCAAAAGCCAGATGGGCAATTTAGAAAAATGGGAAATCCAGTGAAAACGTTAAGGTAAGGCCGTCTTAGGAAGGACAGGACTCATAAATCTAAGGATTTCCAAACATTTGCTACTTCTAGGCAGAACTATTTGAAAACATAAATAGTGACATAGAAGTCTCTTTACAACATACTAAGCTCCAACTTAGCATAATGATTATTTTTTTTCCTGGATCAAATGGTGTTTGTTTGAAAGGAATGTCAAGTGTTTTTCCTCCTGTTCCAATGCACACCACTGCATTAAAACAAATGAGCTCCTCAGCCTCGACATAGAGGACCTCAAGCTGGCAATTTTCTTGAAAAGAGGCTGCCCCAGTTTTCCCTGAGAGTGCACAGAGCAAAAGACTGACGGAAATATAGCATTTATGTTCTGCACATCCATCTGTGCCTTGTCTTCACTATGGTGGGCAGGACTCTGTTACCCATCACAACTGGAGATGCCCTGGGGTGTCTGCATAAGATCACGTGTAGCTGTTATCAAAGGAGAAAGTAATCATACATAAGAATCCATGGTTAGAAAAACAAAAACCAAATTTCCCTTATCTACGTAATCCTACCAATAAAGCAGAGTCTGCTTGTTGTTTTCAAAATTAATAATAATAATAATAATTTCTATGACACAATTTAATTGTAAATGTGAGATTGTTGTGCTCATGAATAACAACTAACCTAGCATGGATTTCTTGCAATAAATGTTTAAAAATGTGGTGATTTTCTAGGAAACGTACCTTCTGTTTCAAAACACTAATTACTTCGGATATAGCTCTATTAATTTCATTAACATGTAATATATAACAATATATTGTATTGTTAATTGAGGAATAGGCGCTTCAAGCTGCCAACCATTTCCCTAATCAGAAAACTTGAATGGCACAACACTGATGCATCTTATAGGACACCCGACTGCCCTTACTGGCAACATGCAATCCTGCATATTTCAAAACATTTGTTTAAAATATTTTGCAATCAGACTACACAACATCACTTGTTTCTTTTTCTTTTCCTCCTCTATCAGTTTTCACGGTGGGACATTCATATCATTCACAAAATTAAATGTGGGGTGAAATTCACAACTGATATTTACTCAGCTATTTAGTTTTACACTTTCCCTGTGAGAGGGGATCTCCCCAAAACCTTTCAGTTGTTATTTCCTAACAGAAAAGCACAGTAACAAAGTATAATTTCTTTAATGATCTGCACCGCACTTATTAAGATCTATATTGCTAGGTAGGATGGCTGTTTTGATATGATAATGACTTTTAAAATGTTATTAAGCCACTTTACAATGAAATTAGCAGCAATTGCATGATTTTTCTATATCGTGGAATTTGATTAAACACCATTTACTGTCAGATACTGAATTTCCTAGAATTGGAGTTTTGTTACATGGATTCAGAAGATCAAGACAACACCATGCATGCTATTCGGGTCTTTAAAAACAGATTCTGAGTTCATTTAAAATGTCATTTACTGTTTTGATCAAGATTTTCAGGAATCTGAAAACGTGCCTGTTGATGTGAAGCTACCCTGGAGCCACTTTTCAGTCAGATAACTGCTTTAGATTTTGTATATGCCTTCTGTATTTGCTGAAGATAAACAGCTCTCTAGTCAGACTTTGTTTTTATGAACCATGACTAAATGCAACGCTCAGTTTCAATTTACCAGATGAAGGCCCTAAAAATGCATTTTTATTTATTTTTTTTTTTTTTCAAATTAGATTTTTCCTTGTTAGCATTTACATTTGTGTTCTGGTGTGGGTGAAATTCATCAGCTAAAAGGCCTGTAAACATAGCAAGACCAGGAGATGAGACACATGGCATGGGAAAAAAAGGTGAAGTGCAGGCAAAAGAACATCAGCTCCCATTTAGTGTCAGGGGGAGCATTCCATTGCTTCTCTATGTTCAAGCATTTACTGGGATACTGGCAAAACTCCAGCATGAAGCAGTATGGTCAGACTGCAAAAGCTATTCCACCCTACTGTCAGAAATTAAAACCACTGAAGTCACTCATAACACAAAACACAGTTGACATGAAATCTTCCATTTGATTAAATGTAAAAGGACAGCATTAAACACAGCCATATCAATGAAGGAAGACATCATATGTAATACTATGTAGGTCTGTAATTTCTGATCACCTCTCTGAATGCCTACTAACCGTTTAACAAGCTAACAAGCAAGTTGTGCTAGATGAAGCATAGCATATAGAAAGAATATATATATAAAGAAAATGTTTCCAAGTAAATAAATCTTTCCACTCAAGGAAAAGTTTTGTTAATTTTTTAAAGCCAAATCCAAATGCATTACATCTGCATCTTTCCCTTAAGATCTCTCCCAAAACTCACACTTCTTCCCTTCACAGCCTTCTCCTTTGCCTTTTACTTCCTCAAATAAATTCTTACAATATCATCCAATTCTCCCACCCTCTGTCTTTGCTCCCAAGTGCCTCTCCATTATTATTTCTTGATCCTTACTCAGTTTCTTACCAGCTTTCATCTCTTTCCAACACCGGATGCACTTTCCAATAAGTAGTTCTATAAGCTCTACTTCTCCAGCACCTCTTGGGAAAAACCTGCCTCCATCTTATTCTAAACACAGTGAAACTGAAATTTCATGTTATGTACAGTGGAAATTATCGTAATACTATTCCTGCTTTTTACTTCTTATAACTTATTTTCTCTGAGTTTATTTTGGTGAAATTAAGTATAGACTAGCACTTGAAAATGCAAGAGATATTGGTGTCCAAATCATCCACGACAGTGGTTTTGCTTGGCTCAAATTCCCTTGCCTCTTTCAGGCTTTCCCACAAGTTCCATTAGCATTCACTACAGGCTCAAAGGACACAGCGTGCTGGGCTCTGAGCAGGACCAGAGCCAAACTCCAATATAAATGGCTACACAGATTTGCAACACAGAAAATATCTGCATGAAAATCTGCAATCCCCAGGACTGAGAGAATTAATACATTCATTCAACATAGGCATTTGCACATATCCTAAAGTAGTATCTCTTTCATCTTATGCTGAATTTTGAAGGAGATAGTCAGCATTTGATTATTTACCCATAGAGGATACTCTATCTATGGTATCTCCTCTGTGCAAAATTGTTTACAATAAAGAACACATTTAATTCAGGGCAGGATTTTTAACAGTTTCCAAAAGCAAATATAATTTCTGACTAAATAAAGAATCGATAAATATTTCAGATGTACGAGGCCATAAAAATATTAAACCCATGAGAACTCAACTTACAGTGGTTCATAAGTGTTATTTCCAACTGTTAAGTTGATGCTTTATGGAAACATTATGCAACTTTTTCAGTCCCATTGGAGAGTTTTGTCTATTCTCACTTCTTGAATGAATGCCTGAAACAATGTACTCCCAGATTGTTCCGGATAAAAGTCTTAAGACGACACCCTGTTGAGAATCAGAGACTATTATTTCTAGAAAATACAAATATTCCCTTCCCAAAATGTCTAGGGCTGCCAAATTACCGCACAGTTATTTTACATCTTTATATTTTCAAAACAGACAACAAAAAATGAAGCATTACTATCCAAGTTACTGTTAAGATTAAAGCTTATGAAAGGCACCGGGATGATTAATTGGTTTTTATTTAGAGTGTGATTGAAAGTTTTTCTGTATTTGTGTTGCATCACAGGGAGTGCATGCAGTGAGGATTTCTATTTGTAGCAGGTGTCCTCTTAACGCAAGTGCTACTGGCCACTTTAATAATTCATTACTCTACTGCACCAGAAAGTGCTCCATTTTGAAAAGACGCACTCAATTAAAAAGAAAAATAAAGGGCTATAACGCAAAACAACTAGAACTAACTCAATTTGGAAACAGATCTTCATCCAACAGGAAAGTTTTCTCTGACAGCATTTCTACACCCCAAAGTAAATGCTGCCTGAAAGATTAATGGAAAATTATGCTTTCTAAAAATCAGATCATTCCATCTGCTGGATCCCTCAAAATTTGAGGGCTCGTGTGACTAATGCCCAGCTTGAACTTAACTGCAGCACAAATAAATCCATGCCTGTGAATCCCAGTATTTCAAGTACCAAGTCCAAATACCATGGCAGTGAGAAATTTCATTACAAAAGAACTGGAAGTAAACTCAGCATCTTGACACAGAATTATATAATACCACATGAACAGTAAATGACAGAAGGTTTAGGCACAGAAATCTTACCCTGAATTTCCAGCAATGTAACAAAACATTGCTATCCAAATTTATGTACTTTGAGGAGAGAGTCAAGTTACTAGTTGGAACAGAATGTCAGTACTATCAGATCACAGAATAATTTTTCTTGGAGTGAATCACTGGAGGACTTGCAGTTCAGCTCCCTTCTCTGAGCAGCACCACTGAGATAAGATTGCTCAGGGTCTTGTCAGGTCAATTTATGAGTATTTCAAAGAATCAAGCTGCTGCAGAAAGCCCAGGTTGCCTGTTCTAATGTTTGACCACACTCACTGTTTTCTCACCAAAGGGGAGGGTCAGTGGGGACTAGGGAAGGGGTCTGCACCAGTGGATGGTGGGCATGGAACTGCTCCCCAGCACAGTGAGCACAGCCTTGAGCTGCTGGAGTTCAAAGAGCATTTGAACACAACTGCCAGTCATAGGGTTTGGACTTCGGATGATCCTGTTGGGAGACAAAGCTGGATTCAGTGATCCTTGTGGGTCCTTTCCAACTCAGGATGTCTGTGAACATGTCATCTCCAAGTGCCAACCAAATGGGATAAATCACTGCTCTCAAACTTCTAGCTTCTCTTCTGCTATCCAGTCTGGGCTAACGCAGCCATGGCCATGGCTGGCATTCCTTTCTGCAAGGGTACATTTCAAGACTTTCAGACCTTCTACAAATTCATTTGCTACTTAGTCACAAGTCTGTACAGCTGCACATGCAGATTTCCAAGCCCAAGCAGAAGAAAATGCTCTAAAACAAAATCCATCACCA
Source organism: Excalfactoria chinensis (assembly GCF_039878825.1). Taxonomy (NCBI): domain Eukaryota; kingdom Metazoa; phylum Chordata; class Aves; order Galliformes; family Phasianidae; genus Excalfactoria; species Excalfactoria chinensis. Next base: position 71,589,235 of record NC_092828.1, read on the forward strand.
CCAGTTGGCTGGCATCCCTACTGGTAACTTATGGAACGTACATCCACGCTAGCATTGGTCCTGCAGAATACTGCTCTAAAAAACTAAAGGGAGCAGAAGGACACAGAAAAGACTTAGAAAACAACACCACATCAGAATTGTCCACACAGATTTTTGCTTGGTATTAATTAATTGCTTCATATTTTAAATGGTGAGATTTCTAACAACAGTGTATCTTCTTTGTAGCTTTGTATTGTACCTACCAGGACTCCACTGTCATTGCCATTAAGCAAACAAACAGTTCCGTGAAGTGAACGGTAATTATTTATAATCTATAATCTCCATTTCTACTAATATTGATCTAGCCATTATTTTTAAGTAACACCTTCGCAAATGACTGTTTCAGGAATACAGCAATTTACTTCTCTGTAGCTAACAAGGTTACATGCCACTGTTACTTCAAGATGATATATATCATAATAGTCCACTTTTTGTGTTGGGTTTTTTTTCCCCAAATTATTTAATGTTTAAAGTTTCCTATTAGTTTTTCCCAGTCTGTGAAAAATTACTGTTAGGACACGTTTTCTAAAGCAGTTTTTTCCATCTATGTCCACACGTCTGATCTGAGTGTGAAGATACCTAATTACATTTCTAAACTTACTTTGCATTTTAGCTAATTGATTGTGTTCTGCATGCAAACACTGCAAAATTAAGACCTGTTTACATTTTGAATCTTCTGCCCCTCTGTTTCTAAAGAAGCCATAAAATTTGTTTACTGTTATACTACTGTGGGGCTCTTGACATTCTGCTTTCTAGTCTATCTGCACGCTTAAAAAAAACCAAAATCATCTGTATCTTCTCTAAGCCTCTCATATCACTTCAGCATTGAGTAACGTAGGGGTATTTTAAGTAGCAGTCACATATTCCACTGCTTTCAGTCTTTATTTACACTGTTATTCAGTACTTACAGAGAAACTGAGCTTGTTAGAATGGTGACAAACTCTGGGGTATTATGCAGTTGCAAACAGATAATCAGTTGAAAGAATCAAGTTTAAAATACTCTGATTTGATACAGAATTGACATAAACTAAGGTAAATTGGGAGAAAATAAGTACTTTATATTGGGCTTCAAAGAAGAAAGTACAGCTCCACAGGAAAAAAAATAAAGAAGCTTGAAAAAAAAAAAAAAATCAACCAAAAACCCCCCAAAATCACAGAACTTAATCTGCCAGAGGTCAAGTCAATAAGAAACAAACTAAGAGGAAAACTTAGGAATACACAGATCTACCGGAGGGGAAGATAAGAGAACAGCACTGCAGTAATTGATCCTCCCTTGGCAGGGCAGGGGCAGAGACTCAAATATTTTGTTTTATGAACTGATTACAACACTCGTGCTTTTAATTTTTTGGCATTAAAATTTCATAAGGACTTTAATGTTGACTTACTGCTCATTTACAATAGCTACACTGATAAAATCGACCATGATGACTCTAAAAGCTTTTTAACAAATATACATGGACTATAAACTAGCCTTGACAAAGGAGCCTTTAGAGACTTTCAAATGTAGCAATGTATGTTTTATTAGGATTTGTTGTTCTTTATGACAGTCTGAAATTTGGGGTTTTCTTTATATTAAATTTCAAAGCCAATAAAAATCAGTGTAAACAGGGTAAGGTGAGATCCTTTGGTGTCAGCTTACAGACTTATCATAGTTGATTTAGATCCTACCACTTCAGTTGCAGTTGAGTTAGATCGACCCAAATTTAAGTAGTATGAACAATAAGCTTTCAGAAAAATAAATAAATAAATAAAAATTCAGAAAACAGTTTTGTCTAAAGTTGACCAAAATTACATTTTTTGTTCCAATCACAACCATTCTTTTCATCTATCTACTTTCCTCCATCCCCAAATAAGTGTACTTAATTATCACATAGGGTGAAGGATGTACGAGAAACATCAGAAGTATTTACCTGTAAAATGGGATTGGGAAAGGCAACTGAAAGACAAGTAAAAAGGTGAAGAGTTGAAATATCTGCTGGAGTCTTGTTTGTTTAAATTAGAGACTGATTACCACTTGCCCACATCAACTGCAATCAACAGTATTTATACTTATCCTTGGCATTTCCTTCTGAGCTATCAATCAAAACATTTCTTTCTGGATTTCATGTTAATGTCCTCTCCTAATCTCCAAAATATGTGCACTTAGACCCTAATTCAACACCGCTTCAGTAGAAGTAAGAAATACTGAGTAATTTAAATGGGTGATTTTTTAATTTTAATTTTATTTTATTTTTCCTTCTGCTACAAAGCTGATCCATTCCTTTAAAGTTTAGGCAAACTTAAGCCTTACTGAGGTCAAATTTGCTCCAAATACTTGGAAACTTACTTTTCTAACAAGAAAATACTGAAACATTACTGCTCTGTGCATAGCAATAAATCTCCAAACCCCAGTTTCTTTTGTTTCCTGAATATGTGATTTTAACTGGAATACACTTGTGAAGCTTAAGCTGCAAATCCATCACCTCCTCCTGCCAACCTAAACATGTTCGATTTTCACAAGAATCCGTTATATGTGAAAAAAGCTAGTAGTCTTCCTGGTTTATATAGAGATTTAAAATATACATTCATACTTGATTCACATTTTTGATTTTTTAATTGTTATTTTGTTTAAGATCCACTAAGCTATTTCAGCAACTATTCAACACTGCTGTCAAAACATGAGCATAGCAGACCCTACTATTATTGAAGACCACAAGCACCCCTACAGTGTTTCCCATTTGCAACAGTTCTAAGGCATTTCCCTTATCTGGAGAGATGATATTTCCTGATGTGTATTTATTATGCACCTGTGAGCATGCAGGCACACAGCCTCCTAGTTTGATCAATTTTTCCAAATGAGTTGGAACATGTAAAGAAACTTTCAGTGAGTTTCTGAAATAGTCTGATTGTCCTAGAGCTCCTCGTTTGTATGATATTCCGCTCCTGATAATGTACTGAATTATTATTTTAAATACAAATACAGAGAACATTCAAGTTGATAGGATCTTATGAATGACTTTTTAAAACTTAAAAGCCAGACAAAGACTTTGCATTTAAATTGATTTTTTAAAAAGGGTTTCCTGAACAGCCCTGTTTTCATGACCACACTTAGCGATACCTAACTAGCAAGACACCATAAAGTACGGGTAGCCTAGAATAGAATGACATTCATTTACATACAAATGAACTCATTACTATTGATTTATTATTTATTTTTTTACCAGCTGTTGATTCCAAATTTGAATGATGTTTTATGAAACTACATAAAACATTAAGTGATGGCCATTCTGTTATCAGAGACCATTATTAATTCTTTGTGCTACTTTTAATCTGCATTTTAGTAACCATCATTCCGTATTTTGATTTGAATCAAAACCATTGCCCCTCAAATCTTAATCCATGTAAAGCACATTGTGTTGACTAGTCTCAAGAAGTTTGAACTACAAAATGACAAGCTAACAAAACATATACTCATATTTTAATGGAACAAATATGTTATAATTCCTATCAGGAACATACCTATTCCACCCATCACTTAAAGTAATGTCAAATTTACAGGCAGTCTCTGCTGAAACCTCCTTCAATAAACATAGACTTCAAAAGAATTAACATACATCTTTTCAGAAGCCAGCTCTTATTCAGTATTCCAGGTTTTCTTACTTTGAAACAGCAGGGACCGATGTTTTACTCTATAACTGACTGTATAGCAGGTAAAATGCTACAAAACACTCCCTTTTCCAAAACAGTCACCTGAGTAACAATGGGAGATAACTAATTCCTCCATGCCTTACATGTGTGTATAGTTATTGATATTCTGTAAATAACTTTGATTGGATTCACGTTGTAGCTGGTGGACTCTTTACATGGCAATAGCATGAGCAGGCCCAAGGGACATGCCCTGGCTCAGGAGAATATCTGCTGAGAAATACCTGCCAGAAGGACACTGCATACCTTCAGTGCTGCTGTCAACACTTTCCTTTGCAGATGGGCAAACTAATTAAATGATTATTGGTCATTTAATATGAATACATTAAAAGTTATAGAGGGAAAAAAAAATAGAAAAATGAATAGAAAAAAAATAGAAAAAAAATAGAAAAATCCTAATGCAGCAGTGCAGACTCTGGAATATGTGCAATAACCTTAACCAACCTTAACCACAGTGCTGAAAATTATCCCCCAAGATGTAACATCCTCCCAAGCTGAGGTGGTAGCTGAAGGACTACTATGGCTCAAACAGCAGAAGGAGGATGCCATGAAAGTAATGGCAGGTAAATGGAGAAAAATACCCACTCCCAGCTGCCAAATTAGTGTCCTTAGCCAAAAGCTCCCATTGATGATCAGAGCCCTTCATGTCATGGAGCCACTTTTATCCCAGACACACTAGATTTCTTCCTTCCTCTCCCATGCCCACAAAGCCCAGCTCTTCCTCCCGCCATACTCAGACCTGTCCTGCATCTCACCCATCATGCATTGCTACATTCTTCTATCTTAACCTTGACAGAAGGCAAAGTGCAGCCTTTTGCTGCTTTTTGTTTAAGCAGTGAGTTAGCACACAAATCAAAAAATGAACAACGCAAGACAAAAACAAAACAGCTCGGTGCTTGCCAAATGCTGACTGAAAAATAGCCCACTTTGAGGACCTAACCACAACATTTCATAGGGATTTCAAAAGGCAGTTTTAGACACTGACACCATCTTTTCATGCCCGATTTTGATTATTACAAAGCCGTAGCAATGTACAGTCCTACTGAGATATCCTTTGGACTATAAACCTTCCCATCACTGAGCATGAATTAATAATTTCTAAAGTGGCGGATTTTAGTTTAAACATTGAAGCACATTACTGTTAACATTATAGCCTCTGAAACTGCAGATTGTGTACTACTGCTCATGAGTTTCCTTCCTGCAGAGTTTTTGGAGGAAACAAGCATTCAAGAACAAAGCTTTGCTAATTAGCTTGGAGCCTGCCTGTCTGAAGGGGCTATCAGTAATGAAAAATGAGACGCAATCAGTGAGAGACTTCAAAACACAAGAAATTGGCAAGAAGAGCACAGCAAACCAAAACATAATTGTTTTAAATATTGCATCGACTTCAGAATTAAAAATATATAAATATAGCAAAATTCTTTAACCAAGATGATAAGCATAATTGGAAGGTATATTGAGCTGATTAACGCATTCAGACATACCCTTTGTATTTTGAATACATTATTCTTCTCTTGCACTGGTTGGTACATAGCTAGCTCTAATTTTTTAACACCTTTTAATGAATTAGCCATGCTAGAAAACCACTGAGGGTATCAACAAAAACACAATTGAAATTCTATCTTACGCAGTTGAAATGTAGCTTGCACAGGCTCGAGTGTTGCAGAGATGATTTCTCATATGCATGAGAACATAACACTGAACCAACAAGACACGTTTCTGCAGCATTTAGCAGAACATTCCAGAGCAGATGTAGAGATTTACATCACACGCATTCAAAATGAAAGACGGTATCCAGGTATTACACTTAAAGATGTATTTATCTTCATACAATCATAACTCCAAAGTGATAAACAAAAAAAAAAGGCGTATCAAATATCCCATATCTGATTACTAATGGCTATGTAATATAATCACGCACTCCATTTCAAGGATCAATCAAAGAAGTGCTTGCAGATTTTGATTATAGTGGAAGCCAAGCATGCAACAGTGGTCCACCATTTCTTATGGTCCTAATACACATGCAATCATCCAGAGACATCCTGACTTGTCTTTGAGAAACCGTTTGCACTCACATAAAATGCTAAGGTTATTTAGATTATTTCCAGAGACAGAATATCCTAGGCTATTTTTTTCTCTCTATGCTAAATTTCTCAGTAAAATTAACAGCAACACCAATTTTCACTACAAGATATTTGCTTATTTTATGTTCATACTATTCCCATAAGAGAGAAGTGTTGTCAGAGTCTCAGCAGTGTAAATTAAAATATTTCCACTACATTTACTTTCCAAAAACATTCTCTTCGAGCATGGATTGTTGCTCCTGATGAATAAGGCAGCCAGGAGTTGGACTAAGCATGAAGAGAAGACACTTTCCATTTAACTTTGCCTTATAATTTAGAAATATCAATACTCATTCCATGTTAATAGACAGTGCCAAGGCAGACATCCAAAATAACAAAAGAAAGTACTGTGGTAAGTTCTGAAATTCCAAGGAGAGAGAAATCAGGTGTTAACAAAAAACTCATATTGCAATTATTCAGAAGAGAGCTATAGGCACATATCAATATCTACACTATTTATTCGAAGCTTAACTGAGTCTTTTTAAACCTAAGTTTGACTGGGACTGATTGTCTGAGAGATAACTGATAAGTTGGAAAATCCATATTATTAGCACGAAAGAACATAAAATCTTTGATTTATAAATGATTTGGGAATAGATAGAAGAGGGAAGTATTTAATACAATCCATTCACATAGAAAATAGCAAATAATGTAGAGAAACTGCTTCTATGAGAAAAGAGAGATTTTTATTTTTTTTCTTTTCTTTTTTTTTTTTTTCTGAAAGTATATGGAAGTAAGGAAATTGAGAGCAAATTGTGTACTATAAAGTTTATGCACCACATGTATTTTATATTTACAACTCTCTGGCTTCTGTCACCTTTTATTTCAGAGTCATTGTGTCAGTTTTTTCCCTCCTGAAGGGCACGCACATTGGCTTACCCTTCCTATACAGCAAGCACAAAACAACAGTCCCCAGGCTCCAGAACGTATTTTCAGAAATATCACAAAGCAGTATTTATGTACATATATATACACACAGAGAGATACATCATACGTAAGCACCTCACATAACGGATCATTAAATTGGATGGAAACGACAGAAAGTAAAGCGAGAAATAAAGTAGAACCTGTAATCCAGTATTATTTGCTTCAGGTAATGGTAAAATACTACACAGTATTTTTGTACCAGCGGAAAAAAAATTGTAAAAACTGGAATGCCGACAACTTTACTCAGTTCAATGGATAACTATTTGGATAACAAGTTACTACTGTTGCTTATTTTTAAGATAAAAGTACGAGTAAGAGTCCTCATTTATGCAATGTTTTTTTTAAACCAAGCATTCCCAATAATTAGTTGACTACCAGTGTTACCTACAATAAAGCATTCTTCTCCTTTTCATTTCAAAAGTAATAATATTTCTATTCAAAAATATATCTGTATTAATAAAATACTTATGATTACAAAGAATTCAATCCAAAGGCCGAAAGTGCTTTCAAAATATTCTTCTAGATTGCAAAAAACAAAAAAAAAGTTTTACAGAAACCTTGCCATCTAGGAAGAGCTATCATTAAACAGCTCTCTACAAATTCTAATCTATGCTCTGTTCATCTTTATAATTCACAAGCTGGAATACCTATTTTCTATGCACAAAACAACTACACTCTGTATTTGTACATGAATGGAAGCACAACAAACTTTTTGACGGGACTACTTCACTTTTACTTACGGATAAAAGAATGTAAAGAACAAGGAAGGTAAAACTGCACAATACAAGTTCTGGTGGGCTAGGCTCCAAGGAATCCCACACAGAGACTTCTCATCCTACTTAAGACGTTACCCAAATGGACACACAAACAACAACCCAAAACACACGTTGACATCTGTTAGCATGAAATGCTTGAGCCCTTAAGAAAAACTAACACTGGTACTCTGAAATAAAACTGATTATTTTTCCCTAAGTAAGTCTGCAAAAATTCTTATGCTTTACCAAAAGAAAAGAGAACATTTTCAAGCAGTTAAGTGATAAAGCAAGAAAGTATATAGCTACGTACTGCTTGCAGGATTTCAGGGAAAACCTGCTCATAATATGGCTGATTTGAGGATACTGCACCATCGGGAAAATTGTGGTGTCTGTTGTTGCTGCCTAAAATTGCAGGGATTGCATTTTATTGTGTGTACACTTTGTAGAGCAACATAAAACATTTTCAGCTCAGCCAAATTTCTGGACACTAGCTGTGCATGTTAATTAATAAAGTGTTTGATTTAAAACACACAGCCATTTCATCACAAGAAGATCCTAGTAATAGGAATTAAATAATCAAAATGCAAGTAAGCATAAATCCACATCCTTCAGAACACCTTCCTGTACATTTATGTTGTCTTTATAGATTGTTTTAGAGTGAACCATATCAGAGAAAACATATTGGATTGAACTGATCACTCCTCCAGATGGAAACTTTAAAAATTTCTAAAAAGGCATTCTCCTCCACTGGCAAAGTAGAAGCTTTGGTGTTATCCCACAGGACCCAAAATAACCCTGAATACAATATCAAGACATTATGATATAAGCAACTTCTTTTATGAAAAATGATATTGTTCATGCTAATACCGGCAGGACAGTTTTGTTTTATTCCAAATGAGATAAAATATTTATTTTGATTTATCTTTGACAGAACATTTATGACTGCAAGAGATACATGTGGGAAATAACAATAGAAACCATTTGCTGATAGTAATGTATTTACTAATTGCTTCAATCCTCAGGAAGTGGAATAATATCCAAAAGTTCCTGGCTTTAATCCCCTTCTTACTTCAATTTTTTGTTAATTAGCTATCAAGTAAACCTCTGTACAATATGACTGTACAGTCCTCTGATATTCTGCTTGTAATACACAAACACTTTCTTACGCTTCCAGTTGTTTCACTTTAGAGAACGGCATGACTAATTTGGGTGTATTTTGTATTAGGCAGAAGGGCCCATTTATTTGGGAAGGACTAAATTTTTCTGCCGATGCTGAACATGATTACGTTTCCTATGAGAACCTGTTCAATATGAGAGAAAACAAAAAAAATAGCTTGCTTTAACATTTTAGTTAGGTTTTCTGTGAGGCTCCATCACATCTTACTGCCATACCATTTCACTGAAAAAATCTATTTTGACTCCTCAGAGAAGCAGGCAACTAATTAAGTACATGCATATTATTATTGTTCCTATTAACACTGCTGAAAAATAAACTGAATCTTGAGCTTCGTTGCTATGAAAGGGCTAAGTTTCCTGATAAAGATACAGAAAGATTACAGGATTCTTATTCATTTTCTGAGCATCTAGATATATGTTTCTAATGTTCACTTGTAGGTTAAGAGAGGTTGGTTTGTTTGATCAGTGATAAACCTAAAAAATCATTTCATAGAACAAATTTTGAATACAGTGAAAGGTCATCAGGAAGGCTAAACCTTCAAAATGAAAGCACTGTACTCTTTCTTCCTCTCCTAAGATTTATCAACTTGAACTACTGCAGGTCCTCAGACTCTGAAGATAAGGAAAAATCTTGCTCATATTTTTATACTCAGAGGACTTTTCCTTTGTGGGCATGTAATATTAATCATTTTGCACTATGCTTCTTGGCCAGAATTACATTTCTATTCTGATTTTCATGCATTTCCTTCAAATTCTTGCTGGAAGTAAAGGGAGTTCTTAAGCAGTGACACTTTATGTGGTACTGATCTGATTTTCTGCCCCCTGCCCCTTTCATATGTTATGACATCATCTTGCCCTAAGTATGTCTTTTGCCTATCTACCTGCATTACTCACAGGCGTACAAATATCTATTAGAGTAACATAGCACTTCAACAAAAAGAAGAGTCTTACTTTGATTTAAATGCACTGTAAAGGAAATATGAAGGAGTGATCATACAAATTTTAAATATCACTATTTAGAAGAAAAATAACCTAAAAATCATTAATGATAAATGAATTTAAAGAAAATTCTTTCAAGAACTAAATTGTAAGAAACATTTCGAATGTTCTTCAAAACATCTTATCGAATTGTCTTATCACAATCTTCATTTTCAACAAAACACATATTTCAAGAATGATTAAAGATTATTCACGTTTCAAATATTAGCCGTATGTAACAAAAACTGCTGGCTGTAGTTCAGTACTTGAAATCCTGCATTTGGTGCTGGGTTTGGGTTTTTTTAGTTTGTTTGTCTGTCTGTTTGAGTTTTGTTCAGTTTTGTTTGAACTTTCTGAAAGTGCCAAAACATCCCTACCTATTTCAGGTCTCCAAGAGAAGAGATTTGGAGTATTTGCAGTACTTCATTTCCCAGTCATAATCTCTCCTTCTTTCACTATTCCAACCACATGCCTTTGGATTTGGTTTTTGAAAGTAAAAACAACTAATGAGGAGAAGGTCACATCAGATAAGGCCTGGAAACATGCTGATGTTTTAATCTGAGGAGCAACAACGTAGAAAACATTTACCTCCTTGATTCTCAGTGCAAATCTCGTTTTATTTATAAGTGCACTCAAGAGAATTGTGAAATAGAAGACAGCTGGGTAATCAAGTTCCCCTACTTTTTCTTTCTTACACTTGCCTGCTTTTGCCTGCAGCCCACAACTCCTCCTTGATTCCGTCAACTTGCAGTGGGAGATAAAATGTTCACAGAACACAAACAGATCGCAATTGTATAAAATAAGATCTTTACTTTCATGTTTCTGTCAATTTTCAATAGTAAGTTCCTTTATGTTTAAGTTTCTTACCTTTTTTGTAATTTTATTCACTTAATGGGAAAGATTTTCATCAGTTCGAGCAAATTCTATCTCAGAGAAAGTAAAATTATACATAAAATTGCAGCTGCTAAGGCATTCACATATAAGAGCTCTAACATTTCCTCAAAGGAATTTCAATTTCATTTTTCAGGAAATCACAATAGGCATTCAATGTTGCGAGACAAAATCCCATAGAGAATACTTCACCTTTGTTTGTGCTTCTGAGGCTACAGTTATTATCATATAAGAGGTCTGTGATTTTGCAACTACTGTTTCACTTGGGATAAGAACATGTTTATGCACATTCAACACTTTGTTCTTGTTTCTGCAATATTAATCACATATAGAGAAAATATTCCACCAGAATAATAGAAAGACTATATTAAATAGCTTTTATTTTTAGAAACTGCAAGAAAAATAAAGTGCACACACTAAGAACAACAGATTATAATACTACCTAGGAAATGATTTAGAAGAGACAAGGGAAGACAGGCTGAGCATACCTGCTGGCTGACCCACACATATTCTAACACCCATCAGGCCCCTAACACCAGGACTGGAGTATTACACTCGAGCAAGGCCTGGGTGATCTGGAAGATACACACAACCGGTTTCATTTAAGATGTCCTGTTCCAACTAAACTGGTTTGTCTTCTTCAGTTAAGACCCCAATCACTGAAATGGAGAGACTCCTTTTGAACTGCCTTCCAGATAATCTGAAAATCACAGCAGAGTTCCTTGATATTTCACGTATTGTATAATGGCTGGAATTTTACAATAGGGTTCTAGAGGTGAGGAGGCTCTGGTACTAATCTCAGCAAACCCTGGCATTGTTCTTCTTAGCCTCAAAAGTAGTTAAATGAGAAAATTCTTGCCTCAGGAAGTTCAAGCAATAATATTTTCATTTAGAAATAAAAATTCCACAGGTTACTGAATAACAAACTAGGTGCTATGAACAGGAGCAAACCCTACTGTACAGAACTACGGGATGTCCTCTGCAATGGGATGGATGCGTTTCTCACAGTTTCCACAAGACAGCACTCCTTTGCAGAGATTAGTATCCCCTCTACATGAGAAAATAGCACAAAGATCCACAAATGCAAATCCAGCAAGAGCATGTTTTACAGAAGTCTTCATAAGAGTAACATGCCTTTCATTCAGATACACACAACGCTGTCTACTGCCCAAAACTATAGGACTTGTTCTGCAATAACTGCTTCTGAAATGTTAATAGCTCAATTAAATGAGAAGGGGGAGCTGGATACTAGGAAAGGGGCCCATATTTTCCTGCTGCATGAATGAGACATGCAATGCCTCCATCAGTCTTTTCTCATGTGCTTAAAGGTTACTGTAACAATTGTGTAATAAAACTGCTAAGTTATTGGGACTCTATGTCCCAGTATGGTGATTTCCCAGGCCTGTTAGCAGCTCTTAATGTTTCAAACTATAACAATGAATATCAGGATTAAAAGGAAAGAGACACTCATAATATCTTTCACCTTGAAGGGACAGTAAGCCTGGACAGTTCTGTCAGAAAATACCTTTTCCTTTTAAAAGGGATAATAGAGAATTCAATAACAACATCATCTCTGAAAAGTCATAGTTGCCAAGAATGACCTCAGTCCCTTCTAAAACAAGTTTACTCAAATTCAAATCAAGTTTATGTTTCTTTACTCTGTCTTAGGTTTCTGCTGCTAAGCAACTATAATGCACGGAGTCACACATTTGCTTTCAAAATGCTCTGATTAAAACACCATACTATCATCCTGTTCTACAAAAGTAAATCAGCATTTACCAACTTTTAATAACTGATTACAGGCTAATGAGGACACGTGTAACCCCCCTTGAGCCAGTGGAAGCAAGGTAGAGCTTGGTCTACCAACTTATACATAAGTGGACTGCTCCAAAAGTAATGTCTCCTATTTTATTCTGTTGGCCCACTTTATCAGAGGTGGATGTTAATGGTATGGCAGCAGAGTCTGAACCTTCCCACCAATATCCCATTATATTTTGTTGCTGTGACAGATGGCAGCAAAGGGGCAGCCTGGTAGAATGGTGTCTGACATGGAAACATGGACAGAGCATAGGGGTGGAACTGAATTAATCCCTGCAGATAAAATGGCACCCATCGACATGCTTGCTGAATGGTTATTGAGACCAAACAGTGGATATGAACACAGTGAGTAGGTGGGTGGTATGTTTCAGCAGTGGTGACAATGAGTCACCTCTGTTGATGTAGATTCGTATGAGCGTGACACACAGGCTCTTGTTTATCACTGGCAGAGCTAGTGGCAGCGGCTGTTGAAAAATAGTGTTTTGTATCAAACAGTGTCACTGTGCTTTTTGTATCCATTGTAGTTCTCACAAAAATAAGTAGGAGACATTACTTTTGGTTTGATCTACATACATAATAAGCACAATTCTGTCAACTTATTACGTTCTATCTCTCATAATAAAAGTAATATAGAGTTGTCCCCAAATATTTATTACTTTCATGGACCAACAAAAAAGAGAAAGCCATAACAAAACAAAACAAAAAAGCCCAAAAAGTCAGAAGATTTTAACTAGGTCTACCAATTACACGAACAGAGAATAAAACATCCCAGAACTCTTTTAATAAATAAATCCAGCTGTGAAGACATTGACTGCAGAACTAAGGCAGAAAATAACATCATGAAGCAAATTAAGCATGATTTTGTGCAATTGAGCCATGTTGAACCTCAAAACAAATAGAGGCAAAACAGTGAATTACATGTAATTCAGCATGCGTAATGCAGTTTTACCTTTCAACTGCCAATTTCTCCAAATGGTGTAATTTTTTTGTTTTGTTTTATTTTGTTTTGTCAAAAGAAGGGGATGCTTCAAAACTTCAATTTTAGGGATCTGCTGAAAAGTTTATATAGCATTTTAGTTAAGAAGTACATCTCAAATCACTTGTTTTGGATTATTTTTCTGCACTCTTTCCTAGTGAAACTTTACTTAAAATAATTGGAAAAATTCTTTGCACTTTGAGTTTAGCTCTTTGCCCTCTATGTTGTTTTTCCTGATGCTGCAGCTCACCTGCTGCCATTCCCTCACTGTTTCTCTAGTTAAACTTGGACCAGGTAAGAGCTAAAAACCTAGCCAGTTCGTACCCCACCCATTCAGAACTAGAAGAACATACCTAAATGTTGCTTCTCAGTAACCCTAATTCTGGAAATGGGATGCAAAGTCCCAGATTGGCCCTGCATACACCCAATGGATCTGCAAGAATATTTTCGTTTGTGTTTCTGGTTCTGTCTTTCACACAGTCTATAAAGGTCTTATTCCACCTTATGAGGCATATTCACCTAAAGAAAGCATTGCAATTTTTGTTGAAGTTAGGTCTGATTACAATACCTGTGCCATCAATACTGACAGCTTTATTACAATTATCACGGCTATCTACTGTTATAGTTAAAAAAGCCAACATGTATCTTGACTCATAACCAAAAATTCTAATCCAGACAGATTAAAGCAAAAGAGGACCAGAAATGACATCTCAACTGAAAGCATGTTCTACAAATATTTGTATGAATACCAAAAATAAAATATTGGTGTTTTTTGTTTTATTTTTTCCAGATTTACCCCCTAATTGTGAACTGACTTTTATAATGAATTGCAGTAGAGCTGAATCATGAGTACTTCTTTCACTAGAAGTCATAGAAATATTACCTGATTAAGAGAATGCTTCAAAGTAATGGACACTACAGCTTTCACAAACACCCCTCCTCCCCCCCCCCAAGCCATCCCCCTCACCATCCTCCATTCTGATTTCATGGATTAGCTGTTGTCCACTATGTTACTAAATCTGATCAAGTCCTGACATAGCCAGGAAACTAGCAATGATAGATGTGATTTTTTTTTAAGTGCTATGTAACTGTAAGAAAAAATATTTTTACAAAAAGAAACATCACACTGCATATTTCCATGCCCAGAATTAAATAAAAATACATTTAAATATCCTGAGATGCCAGTGAAAACAACGGCAACGGTGAATAAAACAGAGCACCACCCCCATCATCAGTCACTAAATCAGATCAGATGCCTTTCTTTTTGACAACACTTATGGTCCTTTTTCTCTGGAATTTACATGTTACAGGCAAATAAAACCATGTAATTTTGCTCCCCTCAAATTTTCTCAAGCTATGCAGATGCTTATTTTCAATGGAAATACAGCTTAGGAAGTTAAAGCTATATGTTAGTCATGATAATTTAATTATTTTTCTATTGATCATTTTTATTACCGCATTTTGCACTTCACCTGATTATTTATCAGCTACTGTAATGAACTTCTACTGCTTTATTGCATTATTTAGTAAACAAAGTAGCAAACTATGAAAGCGAAGCAATAAAGTTCGTATGATTTAGCAATAAGGCTGAGTTTTAATTAAGTTATGGGAAGATGGTTTTGAAGACACTAAAGCAGGATGGTTTACTCAACAAAGGCAGAAAACGCAGTGCATTCTTGCCTGGCAGAAATGAGTAAAGTGTTTCTTCATCTGGATTAAAAAGAAGAGAGAAACAGTAGATTGCAACAATGAATATATATATTGTATGGTAGTTCTGTAAAGAAAGAAAAGGACGGACGGAAGGACGGATGGAAGGAAGGACATTCTATCAGATTCCCTTGCTACCAGTGTTTCTTTAAGACTTTATTTCCCTAGAAAGACATTCACAAAACTTACAAGTGATGATGATGGATGGAAAAAAAGTCTAATACCCAAAATATGTAACCCCAAATGGTCCAAAAACATTAATAAATGCATAGCATTTATACAACTTTCCATTTATGAACAAGCTAGGAGATACTCCAGCTTCATACTCCTTTTAACAATGTAATTGATAGCTGCAATACCTGCAGATTTGTAAGATGGTTTTCCTGTATTTCTCATTACTTGGGAAAGCTACATTACTGTATTGCTTGTTTAGAGCTGTTTTTCTTTAGGTTGTGCACTTCACACTGGCTCCAATACGGTTCTGGTGGCCAGCTGGCCCCTCACTGGACACACTGCTCTTTCCCTTTTGCATTACAATCTAATCCTTCTACCCAGAGAATGGGGTCATTTTCTCTGGACACAAATTTACTTCCTGACTCTACAAAAGAGGTCTGTAGGTGTTCTCTGTTCCAAAAAGGAAACCTTTTTCTGTTTTCTACCCAATTAATAAGCTAATTTCTTCTCTTTAAGTAAGATCTCATCAGTTAAATTTCCCTTCAACCTATGTTTATGAGTTAGCTTGCCTTTGAAGCAACTGAACAAGCTGGAGAGCAGAGCAAGCAGATAGATTTAGCTCCTTCACTCTCAACACAAATCTCAGAAGAGTAGCCTATGACAGTATAAGGCATGTGCATACTCTAGCTATGAGCAAGCAACATTGCAGTTTCTGTAATGCACGGCTTTTATTCCGTACTAAATATACGCCTAGTATTCAGCTGAAATATATTCAAACAACTAAAGTTATCGCAGAAATGTAGTTCTGATTTAAAAAATAATCAACTATTTCAACCTAAGTCAGGATGTCTCCCTTCTAAAAATAATGTCTTATGGCTAATTTCATGCAAATCCAACCATATTAGGGAGTTTTCTTTAAAATTTATTTTATTTTTATTTATTTTTTTCAGCAGTTTCTTTTTTTCTCTCCAGCCCTCTATTATTCAAAAAGGCATTCCACTTCACTTGTGGAATAAGATCTCAGGGTTCTGTGAACTTAATTTACGTTCACTCTAGGTAAGAGAAAAATGAGATTACTTTTGTTATTAGTATTTCACTTTGGCTTTCTAAAGATAGGAGTAAAAATCTAAATATAATATTTCAGAAAGAAGGTGTCCTCATGACTACACCAAAATAACCCAGTTAATTAGGAAAACCAAAGGTGTTTTGTTGCTCATGCAATGACATTGTGGAGCTTTTACTCTCTTATGGAACAAAACGGAAATAGAAATACAACATGCTCCATGGACCAAAACAAACTTGATGCTCTTCTCCCCTAAAAACCATGGACTACCAGCAATGAGGTATGTGTGCAGCAAATACGGTTTTTACACAAGCATCTGTTTTTCCTAGCAACTACCTCAGGTATATTAACTTATATAATTGATGAATCTGCACATGAGGTGGAGGATAGAAAGCCAGCAGCACCGTGTCCAGTATAACACACACCAGAATGACAAAGCGACAACAGTGACTGAGATGACAAATGACAAAATTAATATTAATAAGCACTAGATTACATTCAATCACTGTCCAGCCCTGGCTACAACCAAAGACCATTCAACATCAAGCATGGCAGTAGGAGACAACACTGTTGTGATGTTGTTATTTTTATCAGCTTCTAACACTAAAGACTCAGCAGGGAAGAGACAACGCTAAACACATCTATAAAGTCATCTTGGTAGTTCTCTCTTCATAAAAGCAAAACAAGTTCTTAGGCTCTTACCCTGAAATAGGGACATCAGAAGCCCCTAGGCCTTCCACAATGTTTCTGCAGCAGAAGTGAGCAGGGTCAGGCACTGCTGGGCATTCAGCCTTGGGAGAGTTCTGTGTGCTCCATACAGACATTGCAGCTACAGCTGTGGTATGACTTGTGCCCAGCTAGAAGGCATTCATGTCACACCAATACAATTACCTGCTAGGCACAAGCTTAGCAGAAAACTGTTGTATAAATATAAGCCTGTGTATATATTGTTAATTGATTTTCCAGATACATTAATATTGAAGACCTAAATCTTGGCACAAACATCAATGAATTCAAACAGTATACAGCTTCTCTGGTAGAAGATCCCACTGACGCACACACACATTTCTCCAGTTAGTCTCAGCTTTCCCATAATTGTAAACCTTCCCTACGTTCTAGTATTGCTAATCCTCATGGCAGCTACTGCAACACTGGGTAAATGCAACAGGTAAATGCAATACTTTGGGAAGGCATCTCTGCTCAGCTGTGCTTAGATGCTTCAGCTGTTACACACAGACTTCCTAGAACACAGCAGATCAGTGAGAAATTGTTTCCAGATGTAACTTCTTCCAATAAAATCTATACATCAGGATCCCATCCAATGCCATCATCACATACTCTCTCGTTGGCAGGAAAGACTCATAGGTACTTCCAGAGCTCTTATAAAACAACAAAAATGTACGTGTACATATGAAAAATTGATGTAACAAGTCCTGCCACCTTTGAGTAAACACAATTTGGATTTAGTGTAATGTTTTCTGAGTATTCAACTACCATTTCATTGTGGAAAGTACTTAAGATTATAATAGCCATATTAAAGCAAAATACACTTGCCAGGAAATTCATTTTAAAAATCTCATCTCATATTAGCAGGTATAAGGATGTGATTTCTGACAATATCTAAATATCTTAAGTAACGAACTCTCTCTCTTTCACTAGAGACTTCTTTCCTTTTGTTCTGTACCAAAGAACATTACAGTGAATTAAAGAGAGGAACAGCAGATTCGAGACCAAGTGTTGAAACATTTGATTTTAACATAAACATTGGGGAAAATCTGATAACAATTTATCATTTTCCCACAATATGGTTTCAAATTCAAACAACCAAAAGGTTTTCTCTTGGAAGAAAACCACTGCCTGCATTCCACACCAGGCCCCAGAGATCTTCCAGTACCCATGAGTGATGCTAACTGCACAGATTAAAGGTTTCTTTCAAGATCACCACTTTTCCTGTAACATAAATTGCTCCTCCCCATTGTCCCTTTCCAATGCAGCTGCTTCTCTGCTGCTTTTTCCAAGCCATATCCCTGGTCCCTCCTCTCTACCAACTGCTCCTGTTTTGCTCAGGCTTCCACCATCCACAGCAGCAATTTAAGTTTGCTGCTGACTTCTCAAAGCTGAAGATGTTCTCCATGAATGGCACCTTTCACGTTGTTATTTGAAGCAATTACATCTCCTGCTATTTTTATTTCCATAATACTTTAATAGATTTTTGTCTTTTGTTCTGCAAAGATCACTTTTCCTAATCAAACTAAAGATTCGGCATCTACTAGATTCATAGATGTTGTACGCAGTGAGTCCGATAAGATAAATGAAGCACTTCCAACAATACAAAAATAACCTCAACCGCAGAGAGAATTTGTAAGCCTTAAGATAAAGTGTGTTAAAACAGAGACACGGAAAAATACAGGATTCTGCTCCACAGGCAGACAGGGCAGCAAGACAGACAGGGCAGCAAGACCTCCAGGTCAGCTTCAGTTGGGTGCAAAATCAATGTTAGTCCAGCCAGCTACAACAGACTTCCTGGGGGTACCCAGCTCAGCTGCAATTCTGCCAAGCTTTGACAACCTCCCCCAAGCTTAGCCACTAGCACTCTGCCTCTCCAGGAAAAGAAAACAAAAACTGTTCTTCCTTACAAAACTGCAATAAAACAGATACATCTCTCCAATTTCCTAAATGGTGCTAGAGCACAGTTTAGCTTTCTGATATTGCACATGCCTTTCATTCCTGAAACTATTTATTATTCCAGCACATAATGTTCCTGGAAAATAACAATATAATAATGTTCCTGCAAAATAATGCTAATTAACCATGTTGTGTGTATATTGGGGAAGAGGGCAATTATCCATCATTTGTGAAGTTTTCAGTCCCTTTGTGGCATGGAAGTTACATGAACGTGGACTCTTGGCAAATAGTATTTTTACACAGACATGTAATAATGATTCTCCAACATTTCATAGTGCATTTGCAAACACCAATTTTATGAAATATGCAGAAAATCAATTGAAAGTTAAGCACAGACAAGCTCTACACTCAAAAGTACCAGAACAGCTTTAAGATGTGCATAAAGTGACAAGCCTGGTGTAAGAAGAAAAAAGGTGAAGTATATTTATTCATATCTTGTTATATAACACTGTTGATAAGCAAGATGCAATATAAGAGTCAAATAAATTACTCATGTGTCATGCTTTTATGTTTTGTGATTACAGAACGCACAATAGATACTCATGTCAGTGTACAGGGTAGATTTAACTACTGACTCCATAAGTTCTGGATTTTCTTTTTTCAAATGACAGTTTGCCATTTATGTGCATTTGTATTTCTCACCAAGGGAATCAGCAGATGCTGGTGAATGAAGTTTCTCCGCAATTTGTAACCATCGATAAACGTATGATAATAAAATTGATATATCACATTCCTAATGTCTCCAGGCTTTAAATAAAGTCAAAAGAAATCTCAGTGAACCCAATTTCCCTAAACTTTAAGTCCTGGCTGTAATCAGACTATTCCAGTATTCTGAAACAATATAAAATGCAGATTCTAATAGGATGAATATAGAGATTTGAACAAGATCAAAACAGGAATACAATGTTGAGTCACAAACCAGAGAAAAGATTACTTAGTATCTGAACAGAGATAGAGAAATTGTTAATTGGGTGGACCAGAACCAATTATTCCTACTAAATCAATGACATGGGAATTGAAGTAACTGCTTTCTATATGCAACAATTTAATATCACATTTCAAACTAAAAGTCAAATGGATCTGAAAAAAAAAAGATGTTCAAAATACACTGACTAAATCTATGTGGACAGCTTAACCACCTGTCCTGAAAAAAAATCCTTCACAGATTTTAAACCAAGGAGTAAAAGACTGCTTCATTTAAAAGACTGATATTGACACATGACCACTAATAGCTGGGAATCATTAATCGAATTATGCTCTATGACAACTCATAAAAGTGCAACGAGACTAAGACCTGAACCCTGGGCAAAGCCACTCATTGTGTGCTCAGCCATCTGAAAAAGTACTAAAACAAATTATTTCATCCACTCTGCTTTAAGATCAGACCAACTCAATGGTCTTTCCCACCTGCTTTGTCTCTCCTATGACTGCAATGCAGAGGTATTCATGATCTAGAATCTCCATAAATTGTTGAAATCCTCAAGATTTTAGAGACCTGTAATTTGTCAGCTCCTCCCAAGTCTGCATCACTCAACAATTCCCTATACTTTTTCTGCCTACTAGAGAAGAATCCTAACAATGAGCACCTGAGTGTTCATTTGTGCTACGATGGTGTATAAATCCACAGAGAAGCTGAAATCCTGTTATCTTCATAAGTTTCAGGAGTACTATTCAAGCTGGGAAGGCATTCTGATATCAGAACATTACCAGGAAGCTCCTAGAAAATGTTGTTAAAAATAATCTAATGCACACAGTAAAGAGTATAGAAAAAAAATCATTTTTCATAAATACAGTCAATGCATTGCCATGTCTAAATGCCTGGAATGGTTATGAAAGTTGATGAAGCAGAACCAGAAATGGAAACTTTTTTCATATACGTATATGTATATGTATGTTTTTTGGTTTTGTTTTTGCTTTTGCAAAAGCAACACATATAGGAATTCTCACCTAACTGATGTGTCCAGTGCAGTACTAAATCCATCCTGCTAGAGCTAGAAAATAGCTTTTCACATGGTAGGGACAAATGTATGATAAGCTACATGGGATCACTGCAAATTCAGGAAGGTTTGAAAATTGAAAACTAGCTGGAGATGCACAGCACAGCTGCCTAGATCCAGGCCAATACTCCTGTGAGATACTCAGTGACAGCTAAGGATCAATAAAACTACATAAGACCAACCAAGTTCCTACAGAGAGGGATGCAATATGTCTTTTCCTCCACCAGTGAACTGAGCAGTAGATGTATGCAAAGATCATGTTGACATTTTGTATTAAAAGTTTTCCTTTGAAATGCCTCTAGTTCTTGCTAAAACCACAGGGTACGTTATCCATTACAACTCAAATGTGTGCATAAAATATCAACAAACTTGCTTTCTTGTTTATTCTCTGTCGCAGCTATTTAGGTCACTTATTTATTCTCAGAGTTGTCTCTGACTGAAGTCTGAAGATCAATTATTACATTGATACTATATTGAGATTTTCTAACCAGTTTCCACTCAGTGCTGACTGCGATCAGTCAAGGTGGCAATTAACTGTAAAGCACAATTTCTTCATTTAGGCCCCAATCCCCTGACTGCAGCACTGCATCAATTATTTGTATCACTAAGTACTGTCACTTTTATCTTTAACTGGCTTCATACACAAAACATGCCCAACCCCAAGCTACAAATTAAACCTTAACAGCAAAATAAAATAAAATAATCTCTGTATGGAATTTTTCCTGGGAAAGTGCTGATAGTCTGAAAATGTTATTAAGACATGTTAACATTTGTTACTCAAAAACAAACAAACAAACCCACCAACAAACTTGTAGTGGGCAGAACTGACTTTGCTTGCAGCAACAGAGGAGTCTGCACAATGGTCTGCTACAAGTCTCCAGCAATGGGACTCTAGGTAGACGAATGGATACTGCAGATTTTATAACACAAGTGCTATAGAGTCTACTTCTGAGTGATGGACTCTTTAAAGATTCCTAAATTTTATCCAGATTACCACAGCAGACAAGAAAGCTCCTAAGGCCTAAAAAATCTGGAACAGGCAAAGGCAGATTTAAACCCATTACATGTTTAAGTAGATTAAACAACATCTGGGTCCTTCCAGTCTAATCAATTTAGCTGAGAGATGTCAGGGTTGTGGGGAAGGTAGGCGATCACCAACACTCACAAGATTAGTTTATTCTGCTCTCTTTCCCCTCACTGCCATAACAGCTATTAAGCGAAAGACATTTCATCCAGTGTGGAGGGGGAATGCTATTTTATTCTCTACAGCTACAATTCCATATTTAAGGTGTCAAAAAATAAATTAGGAAGGTCTTTTTCGTGACATTCCATCAACATGCCCTATATCCTTTTTACTCAAGTGATCTAATTCATTTTTAACCATTTATCTTTTGGAGTTCTAGACTTTTTTTTTTTTTTTTTTTTTTTGCCAAATAATACAAGGCCAAAATCTAGCTGTAGAATAATCATCACTGTTTCATGGAAAAGAAGAGCTTGTTTATCAACCAACCTTTCATGAGAAAGAAGAGAGATGTTTTTGTACTTTCTCATCTCTGTTCAGATGTGCTGCATCTGCAGTTCTCTTAAGACACCAATGCCCTGAGTTTGCATGGTGATACAAAGAGCAGATGAGTGGAAATTGGGCTGTGGGCTTCACGTCTGATTTCTCCTTCAGAATACCTAGAAGAGGACTAACAATAATCAGCAGAAAAAGACTGCACAACTACAAGGAAATAAAAATTCAAAGCCAGACTTGCGGCCTTCCTGTATTTAAAGGGAATGTATAAACATGAGGGAAATCAGCTTTTTACAAAGGTAGATAGAAATAGGATAAGTTTTAAACAAAAGGAGGGAAGATTTAGATTAGATGTTGGGCAGGTTTTTACTGACAGTAGCCAGATATTGGAACAGGCTGCCCCGAGAGGTTACGGATACCTTGACCTTGGAAGTGTTCAAGGCCAGGTTGGACGGTGCCCAGGACGACTTGATCTAGTACTTCATCTACTGGTTGGCAACCCTGCATGTATCAGGGTTGATGAGCCTCAAGAACCCTTCCAACTCAAGCCTTTCAATGGTTCTATGAATACATCATTCTTGTAGGAATGCCCCTTACAACCTGTGTCCTGTTCTCAGGATGTAAGATAAGAACTTTCCCCGCTGGTTAATTGCTTTGCTCTTTTATCATCTTATTTGTTGAGTTTTGGGTTTTCACTATTTTTTTTCCAGAGAAAGTAAGAAACTGTAAGTGCATTATTTGCAGAGGTGGAACAACCTGGTAAATACAGCTATTGTGTGGTATTTAAACAGCAGCATTACTCTGAAGATAAGCTGTTGAATATGTGTACTGTTTTTTTTTTCTAATACTACTGCTGCATTCCAAAACAAAGTAAGCTGCAGTAAGTAAAGCTACAGGATGTCTAGGTATGATGTACAGACAAAGAACAAAAAAGCTGGTGAGGTGAGTAATGCAACTGAAAAACAATCTAGGGTGATGCACAATAGAGATCCTTATGACTTCATCATTAACTGACAGAAAAAGGCATAGTGATTCTACAGGTCTTCACAGAAATATTAAGAAAAAGGTAACTGTGACTATAGATAGATAGATACCTAAGCTTATTTAAGTGGTGAGAAACCACAATCAAGCTAATGAAATAGCTATAAAATTGTCCATTGCTACTGATTTCATAAACATGGTGAGAGTTTCTGAGGTTTCATTTATCTGAGTTTTCTAAGAAAGCGTGAAACCCTGCACTTCGTTTTAGTGAAATATGTAATTCTTTGCACAATTACAACTTCCTGCTCTGTAGCAGGCAGTGAGAGAGCAAGAGAAAATTAAAAGAAGAAAAAAAAGTAAGTCCATAAGCTTACTGAAGGCTAATCCACAGACCTTTAAATGAGACAGAAAGGGAGCCCACCCTCTTGAACTCCATTTCACTGCTTCATCCTCTCAGTCTGACTAAATCAAGTATGAATTATTCAAGGCCTTCCACTAGTAAAGGTGAGACTTTAAAGAATGGGATCTCACCTTTTATTTATTAAAGTCCTACTTGTGATGGGTGTATGTCCAAGATCAAAAAATACATACAGCTGGGAAACAGGAACACCATTATTTTTAAGGCAAGACATAGCATTGCATGAGAGAAGCCACCACTATTTATAGAAAGCAAACTACCAGGTTCTGTCTGTAGCTATTGCAAAATAAGTATTAATAAGTTCTAAAATTGAATGTATATATATATATATATGTATCATTCGCATAATTAAGCAAAAAAGACTGTTTTTGTTTTATACAGAAAAGTCTCTGGATGTTCATTCCAGTAGCAGAACGTAGGCAGCATAACCACAGAAAGGTTGCATCTGCTGAGAAGGATGGATATCAAGGGTTGAATAAAACATATTTTATCATTTCAACACACTATGGCTTTTAAAAACTTTTTTCCCCAACTGATTGGAAAATCATTCCCACTCCCTCGCACAAATCATTACAAGTTAAATGAATTTAGTAATAGCTTGTTGGATACAGCTGAAAGAAAAATCATATATGAGGCTGAACAAACTATCATTTTACAAGAAGCTACAGCTTTCACTTGATGAGCTATATGCAAAGTAGTCATACGGGAATCCTCACTATGCTGTTTGGGGATTAATGCTACTTCCCCAGAATTTTAAAAATTACTTTACATCTGTTTGATATCTTTTACAGTCAGTCTCCCTCAGCTGAGTATGATTCACAGCTGAATATGCCAGCAGTTATTAGCCAATTACATAGAGTTCATGCTTTCTTGAATATTCTTCCTGCATTTATAACGTGACCCGCAGACCACACTAACATTTAGCTCCTAAATCACAGCATAATTTTTCCAGAACTGCTGAGCTTCACAACTCTGGGGAAAAGCTGCCACTACCTTATATTAGATTGCCAGCCTCTTACATGGCCATGTGCTTACTGCAGATGTACTTTCAGCACCTTCAACTGAACAACATAAAGGCTTTGATTTAGAACATGCTATAAATACATGCTGTTAAGCAGGTATAGGATTCTTCACAGTCTTCAGCAGAGATGTAAGCTTAAGATCAAATCATTTTCTAAAGAACATATTCAATTTATATTATTGTTATTACTATTATTATTAAAGACCCATGGAAATTGTAGAGTAACTACATAGTTATTCTAGAGAGCACTGAATTAAGACAGCCACCAATATTTTCTTTATTATAACATATTTTGCCAGTAATTACAAAATATTTACCAGTGCAAATCATGACAAACATTATAATTATGGTTGATTTTACTATATTTAATCATAAATTTGGAAGTATTTCTATAATTAGTAAAACATACAGCGCAGGTATTATCACCGTATGCTGGCTGGGTTGTAGATTAATTCTTAATTTAATTATATTCATAACAGTTAAGTAAATTTCAAATGAATAGGCCTGAACTGGAATACAAAAGCTAGCTGAAGGCATGTAGAAAAAATTGTGTTTACACACAGCCTTAAGCATTAATTAAAATTACTAGCCCTGATTTTAGCAATACGTATTTTAAAGCTCCCTACTTTGTAGTAACGCAAGGAATCCTCACAAGCTTCCATCATTTTAGGATACTATGGTTAGGCTGCATTTGGACTTGATGATCCTTAAGGTGTTTTCCAACATGAGTAATTCTATGATTCTATGACTTACAAGTGTTGGCTATCTCTAAAATTCCTCTTTAGTATGATGACTATGGCATAGCATTTCCTGGCAAAATATTTGGCAGTCATCTGTGTGGCTGAGTATCTATATACAAAGTCTAGAGCACTGTATGGGTGTGAAAGCATCTCATGGCTTAGTTACATCAGGATCTCATCTCTCTCTACACAGAAAAAAAAAAAAAAAAAAAAAAAAAAAAAAAAAAAAAGTATATAAATAAAGAAAGGGAAAAAAAAGACACACTGCTTAAAACACCTCAATTTGATGCGTAAAGCAGTATTGAAGAAATTGTTTAGAGGCTTGTTTAGAAGAAAATACCTTTTTACGTGTTTCAAATTACACGATAAAACTTGATTGAACCCCTGTGACTATATCCTGCTTTGTTTTGTTTCCACTTCGACATGAATATTTCAGCCAGCAACACTGTCACAGATGGTCAAGGAGTACTAGTCTGTGAAAGAGTGCAACTACCTCAGTTTGTGTCAAATGGGCCTAAAGGGTGTATCAAGAACACTACTAGATGAAAAAGGGTATGAAACAGAGATGAAGGGTAAATTGAGTTTATCGTGACTTTCCATTGGGAGCTGTAAGGACCCTGCCACTTTACCCAATAATCCATAGAATTCATCTTTCCTCTATTCTCACATCTATATTTTTTTAACTTTACTAGTTTTCTATTTAATTTTAAGGATTACAGCAGAATCAGCGGATAGCAATGTAGATCTCACTGGGATTTGTGTTTATGTTTTTCGTTTCGTTCCTTTGTAGAAGTCACCATACTGCCTATCTCTGTCTCTGGTTGATAAATTTTATGACTATTACAGTATTACAGTAGGAAGCCTGGATTGAAGGTGAGGCAGTTCACACCTTTAACTTGATGTACAGATATAGACCTAAGTCTTGGTGTCTTTTATGTCAGACAAGGCAATGGCCTTTTCTATCTACATTGTTACATAATCTCTGCCTCTTAGCACTAATCTTCATGCAAATCTGCTGGATCTTGCAGACACATAATACTCTATATATTTATTTGTCCTGTCTCTGGAGCTTCAAACTCTAATGCTAGAACTGGCTTCATTCTAAACGAAACCAGGAGCTTCTAGTAGATCTAAAACCAATCCATTTACCTTTCCTCTCAACTACATAAGACCTGTAAGATCAGTATTAAGCTTTCAGCTTTGGCCCTAACCATACAAAATCCCTCCCCCTCAGGCAAGCCCAAAAAACCACAGTTAACTCTGAATTTACCATAACCCTTTACTATTAAAAATACTCTGCCACACAGAAAACCAGTAAGCCCTTCTGATCTACCAAGTAAGCCTGAGATTTACTCTTACTGTAACACTAGCCTCCCCTGAAACTACTGACAAGCTCCTTCCTTCCCGCTCACATTTCATCCCAGATAAACTTCCAGAATCCCAGAGAAAAACTTTGTTTCTTTACAATCAATTCAGGACTCACAATATCCCGTGGCCTTGGCACTAGTGCAGTATCCAAATGAACTCAAGGCATCCAATACTAAAGATAAGTCCTAGGCTAACAGCACTCGCTCTTCCCTCAGTCTACAGTACTTTCTGGGCAGGCTCAGCAATCCTCGACAAAATCATGAAATATACCTGGGGCTTACGCAGGACTTGAGCTAAGCCCCATAACATCTGGCTCTTTGGCCCAAACCCCAGCCCCTAACTCTCAAATCCTTACTCTACATTTGAAGCAAGGCAGTGGATTTCAGCCACAAGGCATCACTCCAGGCAGGTGGACCTTGCAGGATGCAGTGATAAAACTTTTTCCCTGTAAATCAAAGCCCTAAGCCCAGAGATCCCTTCTGGTCAGCTGAGCTAGTTAGGAAACACTAGTGAATTTTGGTAGCAGTTCTGATTTTAACTCCATGGTCTTTCATTGTTATCCTAGTTCTTTCTCTTTTACCATCCTAAATCCTGAGCAGCCTTTCCCCACAATACCAAGTGACAAGGGTCTACTTGTCTCTAATGTCAAGAACTGTAATACCAATTTACATACACTGTGAGCACTAATGCAGAAAATCCAAACAAGAATCCTAAGCTTTAGTTAACTTTGGAGTTCTTAACTAGCCATGAATTTCCATCAGGTTTCCATTGGCATTCTCGCTGGACTTCATCCTATTTCTGTCCTAATTACCTGTTCATCCTATTCAAAGGATGTTACAGGGTTTTCTTAGGACTAAGCTTTGATCTAGGGCTCCAGAAAGGTACAGCAGATCTTGATGTATTAGTTGTTCTTGCAAGGCTGCAAGACTACCGTGAACAGTACAGCAACACTTTAAAAAGTTACTGTTTAAAAAGTCTGAAAAATGTTTCTGTTAGAGTTTCAAATAGGTTTGAATTTACTATGGAGGGCAAACATTTATTGCTGGATCCTGAAACGCAATCCAAACTAGTATGAATGCTGGTGCAAGACAGAACATATGGTTTATGCTCAGCTTTAAGCAGACATATATCCACTAGACCTATGGCTATATCTAGAATTAAAGGTGATTTGGGAAGCGGAGGCTGAGGATCTCAATTCACTATACTTGTAAATCTTCTGAAATTCAGGAATAAACCTGCTCAAACTCTGCTTTCTCAATACCAGCCCCTATCTTACCATTAAGCATTCCTTGAACTAATTACAAACAATTTATCCTACCAGTTCTCATGATCAAGAGCAATTAGTCAAATTCAGAAACAAAAGTCTGAATTCTTAAGGCAGTTCCCCATACTGCTGCTTCTATAGGGTTGAGAATTAATTTTTATTTTGTGGTGTTTGTGCACTTATGTGCACTTGAATTTCTATAACAGACATAAGCGTATATAAAGTTGGGAACAGTCCAACTTTTAATAAAGTGATTGCATGTATTTTTAATGGAATAATTAAAGTAATTGATAGCGTAGAGCATTAATTTTCTAACTTGAAGTGTTTGTAGCTGAGGTAATGAGGGAATTTGAAGTTCAAATGTTCTGATAAGACATTTGTGGAGTCACCCCATGTTAAAGCTTAAGTTACTTAAGATGCTTTCAAGATGAAGCTCCTATATTGATGCAGATGGCTTTGTGCTGCTATTAATATCCATGTAATGGGAGCGGATTGCTAACCAAGAGAATAAGGTTCCTAAATGTATTATCAGATAATCAAGCATGTAATTGGAAGATATTAAAGAATAAAAATATACATTTGAGAAAGCTAGTTTGGAAAGCGTTTCTGACAATGAAATCCCTTTTAAACTTACTCATCAAAAACCAAATGAGTGGTAAGTATATGAAGCTGCATTGTTTGCATTTGTTTCATTCGGCTCAGAGAATATAAAGTCGCATCTGCTTTTTTTTTTTACTGAGAAAACATTTAACATTATATTAACTGGTGTTCTCCATGTGTCTTTTCTGAGTTCCAACCTGATCACGAGCTATTTAACTGAATGATTTTTGGAACTGCAGTCAGTAAATAGTAGACATTTAGCCAGTAGACACATTTTCCTTCCCTGTATTTTTAAAACAGTGATGCAAAAGGTATTTCAAAAAATCAACGTGCTCTTTGCACCTCAGTTCAACGCTTAACATCTTTAACCTCTGTAAATTCATTTTTCAGAGCACGGAACCAGTAGTCATTCAGTTCTGCCAAATAGCATATGCAAAGCAACTGCTTCCTGACTCACCTGTTAGTATATACCTATTTGGCTTCACAAGAATATTTCAGCTACCTGGTCTTCAGCCAGCTATTTCTATATACATCTGAATGAAAGTGATTCAGGCAGGAGTAAGAATACTCATCATTAATTATTTTTTACCATCTTAAAGTCTGGGTTTCCCATCAAGTTACACAAAAATGAATCATAAATAATAGTACACTGTATAGATACAAACACTTCAGAAGTACATCAAATGCATAAAAGAGGTGCTAACATCAAGAAGGCAAGCTGAAAACAAAAAAGAAATAAAGGACTGCTAGCCTTCAGCAAAGAAACTGAATTTTCCACAAGCAGCACATAGCAAAGAGGAAGGAAATAGGCTGACTGCAGTCAGCCTTATATGTTGCATACAGTTTCACTCATTTATTCCCATGTTTTCTTGTGCAGTGCATTTGGGGTGGAGCGCACAGGGAGAGGAGAGCATGAATTCCTAGCTTTCTTCTCTTTCCATGCTTTGACTTCATAAACTAACATACACTTTATATCAACCTTCTTCATCAACACCACATTTTTCCTTCACTGTTTTTTTTCCTCATTAGAAGATGCTAAGATTTAATTAAAAAACAAAAATAAAAAATGTGTATATTGATTCTTAGCTGATGCAAGCCCAAATAGTCATAAATAGTAGACAATGAAACAACTGCAAATTACTTCAACTTACACATGGACAATTCTTATCATTTTTTGAGGCAGTTTAAGAACTTTTAGTTATTATCATTACTGTCCGCCTGTTGGAGTAACAACGAATCCATGCAGAAGAAAGCACATATTCCAGGACAATTGTTCTAGTTTAAAGCAGTCAGGAAAGCTGTTTAAATTCAACTGCTATCTTCCCTCTAAAGCAGATGATAGGGATTCGTCTGATGCTCCTTCCTAGTACTAATTAGTTGGAGAAAGCCTCAGCCTGTGGTTTCTAGTTTGTCAGTGACACAGTGACCACAGAGTCAGTGTCCCTTGCCCTTGCCTTGCAATGGTTAGCCGTACGCCCTACCTCACATTCCTGCTCCTCACACAAGTGCTGTTCAACACAAAGGGTAATGGATTCCAGCACAACCATACATATGCTATTAACTACTGCTGTTCATAGATGCAGCTACCACAAATTCATGCCATGCTATAGAACCTGCATTTAGATTTGTAGAAGTATCTTCACAGCTGGTAATCATATTAAATACATCTTTAATACCAATTATATGGGAAAAAAAAAATGAAGCATGGAATTAAAATATCTTTAAAAACCCACCAGCTGACAATCTAGCACATGTATACCTCACTGTGTTCACTGAACAGTTATGCCAACCAAAGCTCCGGCCCAATGGTTTCTAAAAGGATTTTCATTTTTTAAAGATATCTTCATCAGATGTTTGAAATCATACCAAATAAAATATTACTCAATTTATTTCTAAAAGTTCATTTATGAAGTTAAATTGAAAATATACCAAAAGTTTGAAGTCTCAACAAGAAAACTATTTTTGATTGATATCTATCATCCCATGAATATGAAAAAAAAACCCCAAAACGTATCAGCAAGCCTATGACCATCCTCATTCATTCAGACAAAATAAACACAGAACAAAACACAACTATGTATTCTTAGGGATGAAAACCAGATGCAACATTAAAAATTCTCCCTGTATCTTTAAATCTTTCATTCCAACCTTCTTTACTACCTGTCTGAACATATTACCTTTCTGCCAAGGAAACATCTCTAGCTTTGACAGGCACCATCTGAACAGACATCACCAAAAAGAAAAACATGCAGGATTCATGTCTTCTACTAGGTACATCCACCCAACAGATCCACATGACTACTGTGGATAAAGACAGTCCTTTCTTTTGCTAAATGAGATGAGGAGGTCAGCTCCACAACAGGGTTTCCTTCCTGCTGGACCAAAGTACTGAAAGTAAAAGAGCAGGTCAAATTTTACACTCAATTATGCAAATACTGTTCCCAGCTCTCATCTTTTGTATAACACACAGGTTGCTTGCATGCAAGAAAGTGCCAGAGTGCCACACTGTTCCTGTTCACTATAATTTTTTGTGTTTACAATCTTAAGAATGAAAATAAGTACTTTTTCAAAATTAACAAATATGGATGTTGGGGTCAAAAGAATCAGCTTTTATTCACAATCTGAAAATGTCAAGATTTTCAAGAAATACATGTTTAAAACCATTACAACAGACATCTGACAGACAAATGAAAGCTAAATGATTTGGGAATCAACTTTTCACAAGCGTAGGCAGTAATAGGACAGAGGGGGAATGGTTTCAAGCTGAAGGAGGGAAGGTTTAGATTGGACATCAGGAGGAAGTTCTTCACAGAGTGAGAGGCTGGAAAAGGCTGCTCAGAAAGACTGTGAATGCTCCATCCCTGAAGATGTTCAAAACCAGGTTGGATGGGGCACTAGACAACATGGCCTAGTACCAGATCCAGAGGTTATTGTCCCTGTCTGCAGCAGTGGGGTTGGAACTCAATCATCCTTGAGGCCCCTTCCAACTCAAGCCATTCTAAGATTGTATGATTCCTATAAAATATCTAAGTTGACTACATCAACTATTATTTCCTGCATTTTTTTCTTAAAAATTGGCTGCCAAGTCATTACTTTTTGGCCAACTCTTTCAAAGGTGAAATACTCAAAAATACCTTTGGAATTCAGTTTAAATTCTACCTTCTTTTCAAGTAGACCTCAGCAGCACATGGCAGGTCTGGGCAAGTAGCCACACTAGCTCTAAATGCAGGGCTGTGGCAAGTATAAAGCACAACTATGGCAGCAAAGCATCTTTAAGCAGCATGAATTAGGCTAAAAAGATCACTGTTCATCTGGGATATCCCTGTGCTATGCAACAATGTGATATGCAGAAAAACTTTCAGGGATGTAAGAGGGTTTCAGAAATTGAAGATTAGAGGTCTAAATTATTTGAAAATGTTGCTCAAAATTTGCTAGAAAACTGAAATATATCACATGTTTAAAATAAATACATGGTTTAAAAACAAGAGAAAACTCACAGCAAGTCATCAGATGTGCATAACTAGGAAAAAGTTGTCTCCTGTCCTGCAAATCCCTTCCAGCTTGCTTGGGCTGTTCCTGAAGTACCTGTTTCTTATTTTTGCACAGTATATTACTTCTCATTAACTAACCATACTATTCTGAAAACCCATAAGCCTGCCTAATTAATAAGTAATTCACAGTTCTTTTGCATCTCATCCTTGGCAAAGTTTGCATTCATTACTCCCTGAAGTTTGGAATAATCAGCACATTTGCTGCTTCATGTTTGAATTCCACTACTTAGGCCATTCGTGCAGATCAGGAATGGAGCTAACAAGTGACTTCTCTGAGAACACATTTAATTCTCTCTCCAGTTAAACCCATAGTAATTCTGTATGCTTAAGTACTCAGAGTCCACTATTTTAAAACCTAATTCTTTATCTACCTTCATACTTGCATTCTGACATTAGAAATACATCCTGTGTGTTGAAATCTGCCATGCAGAACACAGCTTTATGTGAACCCCAATAGTGTATGCGACACACCGTTATAATCTAACATCCAACTTTGCTTCCTTTACTTGCACATAATTCCATCTGAAAGACAGCTCGTATTGTGAAGGAGTTAAAGGGAATCTTCAAGGACAATATTACTAGCTCTATAAAAACAATGTACCAGAGAGAAGGAAGTGCTGAGACTTTTCAACGAGCAAAACGTTTGAGAATGAAGTACCAATACCTGTTCAAACAAAAGGTTTTTCATGTTTTTTAAACTAAATTCTCTGACTCAGAGACTGAATTGCAGGAAGGACAGTAAGTAACACACATGTAGATATGACATATTTATACCATTCAGTCTACTCCTAAAGTTTTTTTAAAGTAGCACATAGGGTAATAGCAGAAATTGAATACACCACTTCTCCCCTGCATTATAAATCTGTATTTACTCTGGACCATTTCTCAGCTTCACCATTATTCAAGACCTAAATTTTGTAATTTAGGGACTTGCCCTTCTGTTACTTCTGAAACAGCGCAAAGAGACAACGAATTCAGACCTTAATGCAGGAGGCTTTGGAGATTATCCAGCTTTAAGGATTGCAAGTAAATCGCTTCTTGCCTGAACATGATACTGCTTGATGTCAGCCCAACCGTGACTACCAGAGCTCCTTAGGGGTGGCATGTATATATGCAACTATACATACACACTGCATCATTAACAAAGACAAAATAAATAGGAAAGGGAATGTCATTCTAGTACAACCACAAAATACTACATTCTAGTACAATTACTCCAGCCAGCACTACCAGCTCTTCTACCTATGAAGCACTCTGAAAGCCTGCACTTCTTTAAGCTCCCATCACGTTCAAGATATCAATGGTCAGGCAGCCTTTGCTCTTTTGCACCTCTCCAAGGTCTGGTGGCATGAGTAACAGTTCTAACACAGAACTCAAATGTGATGATCCAGCAGTGCTCTTGTTTCAATAACAAGCATGCTTTTGATTTCAACCACTAAGTTCGGGTGTCCTACAAACTTGCTTTCAGTGAGCAGCAGAATTCTATCAGACTTCTAAGTGAATTTAAAAGTTGGTAATTAGCACAAGACATAAACATGACAACTATGGACCATATGATTTTAAATTCTGACCATTGTCAGTGTATGTTATATAACTTGCTTCAAATGGAAGTAATAGCAGCATTTAGAGACAATCTGGTGAACCAATAGAGTTCCAGTTGCAGCAGGCACAAAACTGCGCTATTTACAGGCACATTGGTAGACTGCAAAATTTAGCTAAAGGAACAGTTCAATGCCATATGATACTACTTTCCAATGCCATTCATACATATTTCAGGTTGTGTAAGTATGCTTTGTTCCTTTTAATATTCTCACAACTCTTCAACCAGCTGTACTAATGTTTCCCACTGGTTCTTCAAGCCAGCAGTTTACTGAGCAGCTGTATTTACCTTCTTTTGTTCTTTTTAATCTGCACTGATAATACAGAAAGCGGCAAACTTTTCAATCCTTTCTTCTTCACAATTTCAACAGTTTCCCAGTTTTAAAAACATAACTGCATAATTAGTCCGGTATATTCATTATGTCAGAATGTACCATTTAAAACTCTGTTCTTACACCTCCTTTTCCCCTACGAAACTCACATGGCCCACTTATTCCTGTAATGTAAGAATTGTTGTCTAATGGAAGCCACCACAAATTCAGTTCCTGCACTGCTATGCACAAAAACATCCTCAGGGCATAAGTGACTGACAAAGAGGATCAAGTGGCATGAAAGGACAACATGTATTTTGTAGTGGTAACAGGTATTCTCAGGTCCAGCAGATGTGCACCAATGTACATGTTTCTCATAACAAAATATACATCAAAGACAAAGCATTCAGCTTAATCAGTTTCTGTTCAGTGCAGATCTTATCAAGGAAAGGATCAAAAAGTCAGCTAATGTCACGGAGTTCTCTCTAGAGCTCACTCCGTGACAGCGGGAACAAACCTGGGGAGAGAAGGCATAAAATACCTCCCCTCTCTAACAGCATAGTGTGACGTGGCACGGCCCGGCCACGTGCTCTCCGAGAGAGGGGAAGGGGAGGGAGACTGCAAAGGGGTTTAGGAGGGAAAAAATGAAAAAAAAAGAATGATCTGAGTACAAACGGCAGTTTAATGATCCCAGTAACACTAAACAACAACAAGAGAGTTTCAACAAGGAGAAAACCAAGTCCCAATCTCACTGGCGGGCTGTGGAAAGCAGGAAGTTCCTACTATGCTGTCTCCTCACAGGGAACCGGGCGAAAAACCCCATCCCCTTCCCGACCTTCCCTCCAGTGCCGCCCCCTCCCCCCATACCCATACATGCAAAGAAGAAAAAAAAGAAAAGAAAAATCTTCTCTCCTTAACTCCCATTATCCCACATGATGTTCTGATGTGGAATAGCAACACCAACCAAATTACAAAACCATAAAACATGGCTATCAGTACAACTCCTGCTAGGATCTGCAAAGCAGAAAGGATGTCAACAGGTGGGCTGTGCCAGAGGACAGCTGTGCCCTATGCATACTCACAGTTTCTGACTTTCATCTTGCTCTATATGGGAAAGAAAACAAAAAAACAAAACAAAAAAAAAACACTAGGAAGAGTAACAGAAACCTCTGAAATGTAGTCATATTCATAATCAAGAATTTAAATGAAAGTTACTGTAAATATCAGTTGGGCTTGAGAGGTTATGCTTTAGGTTCATATTGTGCGCACAAGAGAGAGAAAACTACTTCTCACGTATGAGAAAACCAGAGTCAAGTGCTACTTTCAAAAGCTGAACAGGCAAGCACATTTGCACTAAAGCTTCTGCAAGATGTTGTGAAATAAACACGTGTCTATCTAACACTGTTTCTAGCATCTCAGCTAATTTTGTGCTTCCAGAGCTCCTCAGCCTATTGCAAATTCTAGGGAGTTCTAAAAGTTCAAGACAGTTCTGAAAATTCTTATTTCAGAGGCAAAATGTGTCTTAACAGCAAAAAGACCAGATGAGCTATAACTACTCTATGTGCTGACTGTAGCAGCACTGAAGTCTGCATTTTATTGCTTTGACTGATCAAGTGCATGCAATCAATGCGAATTATTACAAAAGAGTTGGGAAATAATTTTGAAAATATGTCAAAAATGCAAGAATTTGAAAGTTAGATAAAGTTGGGATGGCTCTATTGATTTTGAAAAGGTTTGTAAATTACACAGAAATATCATCTTGTTTTAAAGTAGATCTCAAATCTTTTTAAGCAACACTAATGCAATGCACAGTTCCCAATGCAGTATTTCCTTCCATGAGCAGACCCATTCTTAACCCTTAGCCTGCTATATAAGCACTTGTTTTCAAAAGCAGGAATAAGGTCCTGTGTTACTATTGGTAGCCAGGTTGTTCTGTGGTAGTTCTCTTTTGAAAGCCATCTAGACCAGGAATATAAACATGTCCTCACTAGCTTTCACCCAGTATTCTTATTTTATTTCTAATGCATTCAGAGGCTAGAAAGAAGATATTCTTCAAAAGCTGCATAACCACTATGATAGCTATTGCCACCAATACTTGATTAAATATCACTGACTACCCTTAGCTGAAAAGGACATACAAAGATCCAGTCCTAGCCTTAGCTCCATGCAGTATGATTCAGAAATCAAACCTTATATCAAATCTTATGTGATAGAGGTAAAAACAGAATGAAATTGAGACTATTTAAACAAAACTTAAGTATATGCAAGAGTAACCAACATCCTTTCTTTTGCATGTTATTGTAAGATACAACATGGGTACTGACCTAGACTAAAGAATGTAATTCTCCGTACTCTAATGATCCCACTCTGATTCATAAGAATTAGGGAGGCTCACTATAAAGTTCTCTAAAGCTTCTAGAATTTCCCCAACCAAAAAGCTGAAGCAAGATGAAACCCCTCAAAAATGTTAATCACAGAAGTATACAAAAATGCAATACAAAAACTCAATCATGACTATGACAATTTAGTCTGAATAGTAAGAAAAATTCAATTGATCCTGCATCCAGCTGCCCACATCAGATCATTCAGAAATCATACTTTGTTGTTAATAACATTGATAACAAAGAGTTTTAAGAAAATTCTTTGATCCTCTCTCAGACTGACCTAGATAAGTAGCAAGAATGCAAAAACAAACAAAAAACAACCCCCACACAATCACTCTAATAAATTCCAATGAAAACCTGTTATTTTGCCTTGGGTTTACATGTTGCTGAAATACATGTTACTGAAATACTGTTTACCTTTTGTGTTTTTCCATGTAGGACCAGCAGTGATAACTCACAAATAAAATAATCAGACTACAATATCCAGGGGTAGGACAATTTTTTCATTTGATAATATATTTTTAACATAATCTAAACAAAATAATACCTTATAATTAATAATAATACAGTGAGATAAGATGAAGAATACTGATCCTTGCCTGGCACAGGCAAGGTGTGAAATATATATGTCTGTGTTGGGCAGTTAGGATAGCAAAAAGCCTCTTGGCTTCTGCAAGTAGACTTTGTCAGAGAAAGAGAGCTCT
Source organism: Excalfactoria chinensis (assembly GCF_039878825.1). Classification (NCBI taxonomy): domain Eukaryota; kingdom Metazoa; phylum Chordata; class Aves; order Galliformes; family Phasianidae; genus Excalfactoria; species Excalfactoria chinensis. The sequence goes on from NC_092828.1 coordinate 71,626,685, forward strand.
TCTAAGCTCCCTCCTCACCACTTATAAGTGGAAGGAAAACAGAGAAATAATATTGTAAGGAATAGCTGTTATTTTCCATTTCATCTTTAATAATTCATCATCCAAGAACTGTCCTAACCTGAAGGAATTATTGAATCATCAATTTCAGCCAAACTTCACAGTCTTTAAATTTCAGAACTGAGAACATTAAAACTAAGTCCAGAAGTCAGTAATGTAATCCTTAGTTATCTGATGCTTATATTGGCTTACAGAATAAATTTGACCTCCTTGAAACATTTAAAATACAGTGAAACTATATAGGTAGAACAAGCACAGTATTTGAAAAGGAAAATATGGTGTTAACATATTATTATATATTTGAATATCCTAACATATAACTCTTTTTTAGTAAACAGAGCAATTATTATTAAAGGGATTCAATCATGGTCATTAAAAACATTACAGGTAATTAAAAAAGACCTTAATTGTAAAGACGAACTCATTTTCTCAAGAATAATATTTTTCCTGTATTGAAACTATTCCTTTATTTCTATTAACGAGGTGTACAATAATGACTCTGGCCATTTCAAAACTTAAAAGTCTGTAATTGAACAATTATTAGTGTCATGCTGCCTAAGGGCACTATTTGTCAAGAGATTTACATGATGGGCAATTATATCCACTCAGCCTTGAAGGATAGATAATATTATCTTCTGATGGAAACAAATTACTCTTTATATTTAAAAAAATAAAAAATAAAATAAAAATTAGAAGTTTATCTCCTGTATTTTATTAGTTAGACCTTCCACACCAAAGCTACTGAGAAGATCTGTTATTCTACCATAAAGCATTATTGATTTCACCAGATTACAGTGTAAAAATATAGCCGTTATTGATTCATTATGTTAATTACTCCACCAGAGAGGGGGAAAAAAAAAAAGCACATTAATTTATGTCTTTGGCCTTTTTTGTGTTTAAACTTTTGTAACACCTATAACTAGATATAACTGCTACAGAAAGAGAGGAGAAGCTTGATGAACAAATGAACAAATCTCTGCATGTATTTAATTGAAAACTTATTCTTTATTACTTAAATCTCTCTTTAACAGATTGTTGTGTTAAAAAACAGACATCCAAATCCAATCGTTCTTTCTTAACAGCTTTTCACATCATCAAGAAGAAAACACCACTCACTCCCCACCCCCCAAATGTGTATCTTTATCTGCCATATATCCATAAGGACGGAAAAAACAACAACAACCAGAAACACACCACCATACAGCACTTTTGCAAGCACATCAAATAAGAAAGGCTATGGGTGGACTTTTACAACATTACATATTTTGTAATGTCCAAATCCTAAAAACAAGGTTTAAAAAATAAAAAAGCTTTATAGATTTACTGCAATGATTTCTAAGTGCAGAAGGTACTTATTTTGTGTCACCTTTTTCAACAAAGAGTGACTAAGATCAAGCAACCTGATCAAAATGAGTAGGTCATTATTTGAAGGAGAAGCACTTAAGTGCAGGAGCTTCAGACCCTGGCAGGACACCAATCCAGAGCCTGAAGGATACCACAAAGTAACAAAGGTGTTTAGGTAATGTTTTTTTCCCCTCTATATCTAAAGTGAAAAGTGATTAGTTCTGGAACCATTCATTAAGCTTTCACATTGTGTACTATAACTACCACCTGTCCCTGGGTAGATGAACTGCAAACTGGCAATCTTACAATAGATTTTTAGACCAGAAAGGTCCATATGTCTCCTTAAAACATTTCCAACACAGATAATCAACTTAGAATTCACTTGGAAGGCCAAAACCCAGAAATGCAGTCTGCCACAAAGAGAGCAGAATGATCTACAGCATTGCAAACATCCTGTGCTTTACTACAGAGAAAATAAACCAGCAGAGCCATCCTTTTGTGGTAGATAGGGCAGCACTGAGCTGGTACTAACATTAAGCTTATTCACTATGAGTAATCAGAAGCTGGGTGTAATTAGGAAATGAAAGGAATTATTTATTACATCAAGATTACTTCAATTGCTCAGTGCTTCATAGGAAGATAAAACATGACTAGTGACTGTCCTAAGACAGTCTAAAGAGCCACTTAGACATAAGAAATCCTCTCCAGGAAGGCTCTGAAATCTGTCACTCATTATCTTCAGCAGCCCAAAGGAACTGAGAACGAAGGCTGTACATTCTCTTTTTGGAAGACTTAATCCACATGTTTCATTGACACACTGCTATTATCAAAGCCTGAAATGTTCTTCGTGTATTATTATTTGCGTTAAATAAAACACAGTGGTAAACACTTCATTCTTTTCACAAATTCTGTTTCCATCAGCTCAACTATTATTGTTTTCTTCTTGTCAGGTTTCAGCAAATAGCCTGCTAAAAAGCTATCTGCAACTTAATTAAAATACACATTATTAATGTCATGTTTATATGAAAAGTCTTTGGCAAAATAAGTAGCCTCTAGCTTTTGAAGCAATTGCAATTAAGTCTGTCAATACGCACTAGTCGCAGAAATGCACGATGAAAACAAGACTAAGTGAAACAATTTGACCTGTTTCAACCTCCTCTACATAAAATAGCTTTGCACATAATATTTGATCTAGAAAACCACCCTCGGATTAATTACCAGCAACTGTCAGTTGCACAACTGAATGTAAAACTGAAGGTCCCAGGCAATTTCAGCTAATTTTCTTTAAACAAAATGGTTAAAATCCTGTCTCAATACATGATACCCTTTACCACTAATTCCAATAAAACTTTATTTTCTTTGGATTACAGAAGTAAGGCTAATTTAAATGCAGTAGAAGCAGTGGCCATTGCATTCTCAGGTGAAAGACCTCCAGAACTCCAAGAGCTACACCTCAAAAGGTCTATTGAGGTTACAAGTTCACAATGCCACCCCCTAATTTCATAATCTATCAGGAGAAGAGTCAGTTGCTTTCCCTGGGTGCTTAACCATCATTTTTGTGTGATGTTAATAGACTTATTCTTAAGGTTTCAGCAGACAGCGCCACCTGTAGCACCAAAGAAGTTTCACAACCTTATCTGAAGCAGAGGTCATCATGAGAGGAAATGTGCAGAACCAGCCTATAAGCTCCTGGCATGGAAATGCACAATTTCTATGCAATTTAGAATGATAAAACATTAAACCACTGTCAGAAAGACATTTAAGTGGAACATTTCAATGCAGATTTGGTTGTTTCATTTTTATTTTTCAAATAAAAGTTGCTGCATTTACTGCTGAGTTTTTGTTATTTTGAATTCCCATACTGATAGGAATGGGAATAGGAAACACACATCAAAGCATCTACTTTTCCTTGGGATAGAAATCCCAAGAGCTAATCTGCTCCTCTGTTAATAAATGCATATCATAATAAATGGACAGGTACTAAGTCTAGATTGCCTTCTAAACTTTAGTTGAATTAACATTGTCTGAATCTCACTTTTACTTCACATATCTAAAAGAGGCCTCTCGTGCCTTGTGACCAATTACACTTTTATTCACCATCACCCCTTTGTTGAGATATATGGAAAAAAAAAAAAACATGTATATTTAAGACCTCTCTGATTTCTTGAGCAAATTAATAATTGTAGAAATTATTTTCATATCTGCAAATCAAAAACTTGTTACTATGCAACATGTTCAGACTTGATGAAAGACCAGAAGCGGATTGCTGCACCCAGCCTCACTACACAGCCACACTAGCAAGATGTTTCTAACAGTCATGACAGTGAGCATTTAAACAGTGTCAGAAATAAGGTGCAGGATTTTCTGCTTAGTGAAATGTCTTGTGATTCCATCAGCACTCCTTTCAAATGCTCTCAGGCTCAAGTCCTGCCTACACTATAATTTCTATCAATGCTATCTCTGGTAGACACCTGTGACAACCGCAGGACTCAGGTTTCCTGATAGAGTTATAGGCAGATGCGAAGTGATAATGACATTTCAGGTACCTTCTGTAAAAACCAACATGCAGAGTTCTGAGAAACTGTGAGTACAGCATGATGTGAGAAACTTGGGAAAGGCATAATCTCCTCACAGTCTGGTGCGACAGTAATAGACAAAATGATTTTGTATTTCCTGATTTATGAAAGTTCAGAAACAAGGAAAACACCCACTAAGTACTACCCTGTGAAGCAAACTCACAGAAGCTCAAAGTATGTGTTTTCTCTTACTGTTTTCTTCAAGAACAAGCTTCTAGCACATTATATGCAATTCTAGACCCAGGGAATACAGTGACATAGCTCTTGTTGATTTCAAAGTCACTGCATTAAATATAATTCATTAAATTTTCAAACACAATTTGATGGTATACTCAATACTCAAAATTTGCAAATATAGAACAGGCTTATGGGGATAGAAACAAATTAATTCCTCAGATACCTCTCAAAAGACTGAATCAGAGCTTTTGTAGTTCACAGTTGTGATATTGGTCAATGCTTCTGAAAATATGAATGAGATGGCAGAGCATTTTATAATTAAAGATGAGATCTCTGAAAAAGATAGGACCTTGTCTATATCTTTTAGTTATGCTTCATCTTTATAATCAGTCATAGGGCCAGAACCACTTGGAAATATGGGAGCCTGTATTTGCAAGGTGTGGAAAATATATAAGTGCATATAGTATGAGAAATAAAGTAGATTAATGTAAATAAAGACCAAAAATTTAATCTTCTATTCACTGTAGAAGGTTAAGCTTAGATGTTACAATTTCAAGCAGTAAAGAGACAATTCGATTTCCATTAGCCAAGTATCTGCACATATTCTAAAAATAACAGTATTTTAGCAATGACATTTTCTGTAAGTTGAGCACTGTAAAATGTATGAGTTTAATGCATAAAAAATGTTGGATTGACATTTTATTGTGAATAGCTAATGCATTTATCTGTAATCAAGTACAAAGTTTTCCATCTCTTAGGAATTCCATTTAACTATAGGAATCATTAAAAACAACCCCCAAATTATTAATATTACATAGCTAAAGTCATCTTAAATCAGAACAAAATGAAATATTCAAGCATACAACGAAATGATTATCAAAGACCAATTTTAGCGAGCTGCCCGATTTCCGTAGCACCCACAGTATCACCTTTGCTGTTCCTAAGTGCTGAGAATGAAAAACTTGTCTGCCTGCAAAAGATGGTATCAAGGAAAATATGGCATACCCCAAACACAAGTTCAATGGTCCCTTGAAAAGAATCCTTGAAAAGAGACTTTGGATATCTCTTTTTCCCCAGATTGCCTGGTTACTGATGGCCAATTGTGAAAGATGGGTTATAACTTTAAAGTTTCATTTTCACTGGTAAGAAAATGTAGAAAGGCTTTCAGAAGAAATCTAGATTTTCACTTTTATTAAATGCTCCCTTCAAACATATATTCACAGGAAGATGAATTCCAAACTGTTTCCATGCCTTGAAAAACTTATATTAAACATTTTTCACTCTGCCAAAGGAGCAATGCAGATAATATATATCTTGCAGAACATCTGAATGGCCAGACATACACCTTTGCTGAAGTATATATTTGGCTCCCACTGAGAATAATGCACTTTTTCACATTCTAAAACTGTTCACATGCCCCGATAATGTAATAATGCAACAAATACTTTTTATGGAATAAAATATAATCTTAATATTCCCTAAAAATAAGACAGTAAAATTACGATTTCAGACTAAGGAATGTCCTTACCGAAGCAACATTTGAGATGAGAAATCTTCCTCCTGGCTCTGAGTTACCAGTCTATTTTTGTGACAGTGTTCAAAGCAATCAAGTCATGAAGTCCATTCTAACAGGGAACTACGAAATTACACTAAAAACTTCACTGAAGTGCTGGTCTCATAAACAAACAAACAAAACAACTAATTAAGAACGTTTTAAGTACACAGAACCTAGACGTAGGCACATAAGTTACAGACTATTAACACAATATATATTGTTGATTTTTTTGTCTCTATCTACGATAGTGTCACTGTAACAACAAACATCAGGTAGAAAAGTCTCTTGCAATAATGAACATGTTGAAAGGAAAGGAAAAGCTGGACTAAAACATTATAAATATATATCTCCCCATATAAACTATTTATATGAATAAATCCTCAAACCTCTTCCCACACATATAGAACGGCCAAGGTCACATGGCTGTGTGATCTCTTGCATAGTTAAGAGTTCCAATGTCATACAAATCCCAGTGAAAAAATATCACTGTTCCCTGAATTATTCTCATCATTCAGAAGGTGCAAGAAGGGTTTTAGTTGGTCCAACATTTATGTAAGAAAGCATAGAATGACTAAGTTTTATAAGAACTGCAAGAAATACATAATGGGCTTATGCATCAATCTAAATCCACTATTAATTGCTTATACCTTCAGATTCAAAACAAATCTATCAACAAGCTTCCAAGTAACTTGAATAAGCACAATTTCTTCTTCATCTCAAGGGAAGAATTTGCTTTGAGTTCTTCACTACTTTATACATTGCTTGACAATTTTATCTGGCCTACACAAATTTAATGCAGTCTCATATTTCCAGAAGCATTGTACATCTCTTATTCTCAGTATGCAATTTACCAGAACTAGGACAGAATGGGATCAAACACTCCATGGGCTGCAAAACATTTAATTAGAGGATTTGGAATAATATGGTATTCATTGGATTAAAAAGAACCCTGAAATTTAATTCTTCCTTATAAGTGAAAGAAATCAGACAGCGTTTGTACGGTGTTCTCTGAGATATACTTAAAAGCTTTCAAAAGCAATGTTCCTGAAATCCTTCAGGCTCAAAAAAAAATGATACTCACGTTGTGATGACTGACAAGAAACGAGACTCACTCTGCCCACAAAGAGAGGCTTCTGGCTAGAGGCAGCAGGCTGCAAGAGAAGAAAACTGATCTTTTTAGATGTTCCACTGGGCAGTGATAACTAGTGAAAACTTTTTCAAACTTCTTCATAAGAAGGTGGTTAGTCAAAAAAGGACAGAGCTGTGTTGGAATTCCAAACATTCTAGACCACGTACTATGTAAATGATATATTTTTTTCATAATTCAGAATAAGCAGGACTAAATCTGGATTGTTTTTTCCTATTTAACTCTCTGCTATGTCTGACCTTCTGATTAAATTTGCTGCAGTAAATTTCCCATTAATATTAAATGATACCCAAAATACTAACTCTGAACTTCAGAGTTAGATTTCCACGGGCTCTTGATGATTTCTGTTCTCCAGTTATTTACTTAGCCTACTAACACAAGAGATACGCAAGCCAATATCATAACCAGTCTGCCAATTTCAAAACTGGCTCAATTTTAATTACATGAAGCAGTACATTCCTCAGATGATATAGACAAAAACCCCTATTTTTCTTTCTCATTGTTAGTCCTGCCTCATCATCATCATTCCTGCCTATCTGATCTGTTGACTATTAACAGCATTTCCCTGTCTCAAAAAAAATTCATCCAAGTTAAAAACAGATTTTTGAGAAGCAGAAGTTACAAAGACCAGTTTTCAAAGCTCCACATGAAGATTCTGATGCTTATTAAGAATGAAACTATTACAAATAAAACTAATTAACTTTCAGGTTAATAAGTGAGGGTCTCTCCCCTCCACATGGAAACCTGCTTTTGGAATTTAACACTGTTATTTCTAAACCTCTGTCAAATACTGACAAATGGGCAAAGAGATACAGAAATGAGCATAACTGAACAGCTCAGTTTTGGGAGAAGCAGTGATGAAGTCTGTAAATCTTGTTCTTTCTTTCAAAGCAGGAAAAAAAGTGTACTTCATCAGTTAGATAACTCTGAAGAGAAGAATATTATTCAGTATTCTCAAGACCCTCCCACATATTTTCTATTAACAAATAAACACATACACATACATGACAATATAAAGGGAGACCATGATGCTTCTTGAGAAGGAAATAATAATACTTCAGTCACTATTCCCTGAGCCATTTTATCCCACAGAAATCAGTAGATACATGAAAGTGTATTGAGAGAAAGAGTGTCAACAAAATGCTTATGCATACACATGGAGAAATAACGATAGCTGAAGAAGTGCTTACAAGAGTGCTGGGAAGCCTTCCCATGGGCTCTCCAGCAGGAGGGTGATTGTAGTAGAATGTCCCTGTTTTGTACACACTATAGCTTATTGCTAGCCCATTCTGCACACAAATCTCCTGTAAGGCAGTTTCAGTGCTACATGAGAAACTTATAGCATTTTAATATCTATTTTGATGATACATGCAAGTTGAAAGCCAAAGTTTTCCAGAAGTCAGTAGGTTGACTTTCACAAACAGTGTGGCATACAAAGCACATGCAGAAGTGCGAGCAAATAAACAACAACATGTTGAATTGCCTTAAGAAAAGTTACTGGGTAATTTTATTTTAGAGAAATAAAAGGTTAAGCCTCGGATACGCACGAGACATCTACCCTGGTCACTGACAAGAAACATGAATCAAAGAACAGCTTAGCTTGACAAAAAAAATGGGTCACAAGTAGGGAGGAAAAAAAAAAAAATATATATATATATATATATATATATATCAGAAAAAGAGCTCATTCAACATCCAATCAGCAGCACCTCACACCCTAATGCCTTCAAAAAAAGTAATGAATGTAAATACGGGATGTTGCATACTTATTTCAGAAAACCTCTTGGCTTAATACTGATACATTAAAGTAACATTATTGAAATTATTTATGATTTCTTTTAAAGAAATAAGCTACACCTTAGTAGTAGTATATGAAGAACTCTGTGTCTGTATTTCCTGTACCAGGTAATAATCCTAGGACACAACCTTTAAGAAAATCCCCACAAGCCAAGTACCTCCATCAAAATTATCATTGTGTTTAGGTTTTGGATAAGCAAATAATTTCATAAAAACCTTAAACCAATTGATTTTCTCCTTTTAGGAATCAGGAAAAGAATGTGTTTTTACGGTAGACCTTAGGCACTGAATCATGATTAGAGAATCAAGCAAGCATCAAAACATTCACAGTACCACAAGCTATTTTCTTCCCTGCTTCTGATTCCTGGACAGTTATTACTTTTGACAAAGAATTATAGAGAAATATTCCTCTAGGTATTTGAAAGTAATGAGACATTCATTATTAACAGAATTTTTTACCTTGATAAGAGTGTTGTGTCAGAAAGTACTTTTCAGGGAGCTTGAGGGAAAAAGAGAGTGAGGCGGACTGCTGGACACTATGTATGTCCTGACAGAGATTTAAAAGATCATTCAGTCCTGTTTTTTTAGATTCATTATTTATTTCAACTTTTTAATTTATTATCATTATTATTATTGTAGCTGCCAAACATTTTCTCATTTTACAAAATGATTTACAAAAATGGTTGCCCAAAAAGCTTGCTCTGATATTGACCAATATGCATGTTCCTTCACAGGTGAATACAAACACCTAGGCACATACGCACACTACTTTTTTCTATTTTGTAGCATATCGCAGGTCATAATTTAATTGAAAGATTGAAGGTCGTATCAAATTATTTTTAATCTTATTTTGATATCTAATCTGCCTAAGGCCATATGAACTTAAAAATATATAGAGATCTCAAGTATTTATTAATTCATTTTCGCTCTTACTATGTTGTCAAAGTTTAGTTGTAAGAATACTTGAGGTGTGACTTACTCCTCCATCTGACTGATACAGGATGTTTCCACACACCTGTTTCCCAAAACAGCACTAAGTTCAGTTGATTCACTGACTTTGTGACGATGATTTTGATAGAGGAGGCATGAGCCAGAGCCAACTAAACTGAGGAAACATCAGGCTCTTTTACAAGAAGAAATTGTAGCCTGATACATAATATCTCACAATTTGAAAGTAAATTTTCATCACACTAAGTGTAGGCATTGGATCACTTATATGACCAATATTGAAAAATGAAATCACCTGCACTTGGGGTGAATGTATTAGAGCCTCAGCCTCGTTCCAAATACATTAATGGAGTTGTTCTCTGCAAGTTAGTTAATAACACTGTCAAGAAATTGCACTCTGAATCCAAAGTATTGTTTTCCAGCTATTGATGGTAAACAGTTTTAGAGAACAGTTTTACTTATCTTTAAATTGAGATTTTTGGGTATAAAAAAACCCATTAAAATCAAAGGTCTTATGTTTTTCGCAGCTTTTATAAGGTGGTCTTGTTCTTTTAATTTGGAAAAATTCCACATTCATGACATGACAGACGCATTCTACCCTGTTCCTACTAGAAAAAGGAGTTGAATTTAACTCATATAATTTCAAATCAGTATACTTTTCCACAGGAGACCATGTCGGGATGGGTTTTCCCTTACTATTGCTTCTGTAATACTAGAGTCTCCTCAATATCAGCTTCATATCAGAACAGGTGTTGCAAAAAAAAACAAACAAACAAAAAAAGCCCTCTCTATATAAACACACATATAGAGTATTTCAAGATTGTAATGCCACTTGCAGATGCACAAGGCTGTCAGACCTCTCATCATAATGAACACGATTGCATTCCTTTTTCCTTCACTTTGTGATAGAAAGGTTGAGTATCACAAATAAGAAATCCTCAGTTCATAGTACATTATTTACAGCTATACAGATTTATTCAGTAATATCATAAAACGTATTTTACCCTTGAAATGTGTTTTGCTTCCTGTTTTAGAAAGAAGCTACACAGCTGTTTCATCCAATACTAGTTGACATTAAAGTGCAGGAACATTTAATATGTACAGTAATGTTTATGTTTGAGTACCACTCTACCAAATAAAGGAAGAAGAAGCACAAAATAATACTAAAAAATACAAATAAAAAGTAGTATTATATGTAGTATTATATATGTGTGTTACAGGGAGGTGAAGCGGAGTAAGCCTTGGACGTCACTATAGGTCAGTGGCCTAAAAATACAGTCCAACTTTTTTTGGGGGGAGGTTTAATAGATTGAGACAATATTTTTATTAGACCAGCAGGATTGAAAAAAGCAGATGATTTCTGGCATGCAAGTAGTCACTAAGATCTGAAACAAAAGAGAAAATTAAAAAGTGAAATGTAATTAAGACGTTGAGATCAATTACTCTGAATTTCATTAAGTATGTATTAAACTATCCAGGAGAAGAGGAATGTTTGCCTGGGGAGTCAATAGACTCATCAGGGAGGAGAGGTAAGAGGTCATTGCCTTCCTGAAGATAGAGCTAGGTATAATTCATACCTTTTGGACAAATGTGACCTTAATAGTAGGTGGGAGTGGGAAGGGGAGTGAAACTTGCAGGTAATGGACCAGTAAAACAGAATTTCCAGTGAGTCCACAGTTTTAGGTATCTACCAAGCTATGAATCCAAATTTCCAGACTTTCAGAAGTATTTTGTAGGTCATTCCCTAATTAAGATAGAGCTGTTTCTTCCAACTTGAATTTTGCTTTGAAGTTTACTGCTTCTGTTTCAGACCTGAAGAACTACTTACGTGCCCAAGAGCTTATCTGGTTTTTTTTTTTCCCCAGCTATACTTAGTTTAGTTTAATTAAAGACATTACCCCACCTGTAAATCTGCTCTTAATTAGCAGCTTCGTGGATTTGCTGATGGCAATTGCAAGAGTGGATCATTCCACTGCTATCAAACCAACAGGGAATTAAACTAAACCTGCTGACACATCACTTCTTCATTTAAAAGATGCTGTAACACCTCTCCCTTTCTAGCAAGACTAAGACAGAAAATTCTGCCCTACAAGAACTATGAGGTCAAAGAGATCAGCACTCTTATGTTGTAGAGGCTGCAGAATGAAGACCATTGTCATTGAAAAATCGCTAAGTTTCTCTGACTTGAGGGTGCCACAAACAAAGAAGAGATGAGACAGAAGAAATAACATCTGAAAAGAAATAAAGTGAAGCTGGTTTCACTACAGAATAATTTGCTGTTAGCAGAATGGAACAGGACATAAAATAGTAATGTTGGTAGAGACAAAGTGAGAGTAAATGTTGAGTTGATTGGTATACTGTCGAAGTGGGCAGATCTCCATTGTCAGTATGTATGTATTCCCTACAGAATATACACTGAGATGTCAAAGACTTTTTTTCCCCCCCTCTCTCGGGATTTGAAGACTTCAATTGAAGTTTGTATTTCCACTTTAAAGCCAAAGTCAGAAGACTCAAAGGGCAAACTAAGTAGGTGGGACACCACAAATGATGCAAGAAAGAAGTGAATTGTTGTAGCACCGCATGCTTAAAGACTTATGTAGAACGTAAAAAAATGAAGAGAGGCTATGGAGCTCACCTAAGAGACTCCACCATGAAACAGAACTTTTTCCACTCACTCTCCAAAGAGAAATAAGTCTAGTATTAGGGAATGGCACTTCCAAAATTTTAAATGAGATTTCCTCCAGATGCTCTCAAACTTTTCGTTCCCACATACCACTAATTTTCACTGCATCAGGGGTGAGAAAGGGATTGAACAGATGATCAGTTGTGAAACTGCAAAATAAGAGAGATACTAAGCTTCATGAATACTTTTAAGCAGTTGTACAGAAGATAAAACATGAAGACTTGACCTACTACTTCATTGTGGGGGGAAAAAAAGTTGAACATTCAGACAATAAAAAGAGAATTATATGTTCAAGAGCACAGAGTGCAACCTTGCAACTAAAGCACTCTAAACTGAACCTCTTCCGAAAAATCATAACAGGTGTGCACAACAAAGGAGATCACTGAGAAGACCAGTAAATAAAGCAGCTCATGTTTCAATAAATGTCTCTTACAATGTGGTGTATTATATCTGAGTCTTTGCACAGTACAACAGAAAGAGAACATATTCTCCCCACACAACTGCCACATACTCTGAGATCAACAAGTCAAATAATCATTGTAGCAATTTGGAAATTTACTACAAACCCAGTCTCATGAGTCACATGCTCAGAAGATTTACTAAAAACATCCCATATCCCTTTTTGGCATAGTAAAAAGAAGCATACAACGCATCCTTTTGGCCACAGAGCATGTGGAAGGATAGCTACATGAACTCATGTATCAGTGATGCTTCACCTCCAATATGCCATCTATTTGTTTCTTATCTAATGCAATAAATAGTGAAGCTATGCATTAGTTCTAATTTTGAGATGTTTTTGAGTCCCTAACTTGCATACATTGTGGATCTAATTGTAAAAAGCATTGCTTGTGTTGCCATTTATTCTGATAGAGTTTCTTGAATAAAAACAAACAAACTAACAAAAAACCTTTTCATTAAAATTTAATTTGCGTATTACTGAGTCAAGAATGGCACATTCTCAAACACAAACTCTAGAACCTGATGCACTGTAATTTTCTAACATCCAGATTCAGACAGTACAATCTGGATGCATCATTTGTTTAAGCATTTGGGAGTATGGGAGAGCAACACATCCTTTTTCTCTTAATAATAAACACATCATATTAAGCTTTTAAAATGACTGAAGAAATGTGTTGAAGAATCTAGTGATTCCAGAGTAAGAGCCGATAATACTGACTTAGAATAGAGTAATATAATAGTTTGAAAAAAGAGCAGGAAAAAAAATAATAACCTATGATTACAGTCCTCACTTGTCACCCATGCATCATATAAAATACTGTACACCTTTGATTATTAGGTTAAACAAAAAGAAGCATAATGACCTCCTTTGCTCAGGCTTTCTATTAAAAACAACAACAAAACAAAACAGATGAAACACAAAACACAGAAGATAATTAGATAGAAATAATGCAATTGATAAAAACATGACTCATTTTAATTGGAAATCTGGAGCTCCTCTGCCATTTTCTTTCCTCCCACGAGGAATCATTATTTAATATGTTATATTACAGATCAATAGTTTTAGAAGGAGGCAAATTCAACTCAACAAAAGGATACCTTGTATAAAATTCCCAAGATTGAAGTACACAGACAGTATAATGGAAACCACCTACATAGCAGAAACTTCAATCCCTGGTCACTATAGACATTATCAGGAGCAAGAAATAGGGTTCTGACTCTACCTACAGGTAAACACTGACAAAAAGCATGGGATCAGTTCCACTACTGCTTGGCTATTTAGTGAGAAGAGACAAAGGTCTCAATATGCATAGGCTGAAACAGATGAAATCCAGACCATTTTGTGTTCTTCTGGAGGAGGAGCTGAGGCCAACTGGCACATTCAGGCTCACATATGGGCAAATGGATCTGTTTTGCTCACAAAGCAGCAAAGCTGCTTCTGACAGGTTCTTGGCAGTACCAGGTAAAGAACTCACAGGTAGGGCAGAAGATAAAGAAAAGTAGACCTCACCCAGATGGTGAAGGGAACCTCTGGCTATGCAGCACACGTCCTCAAGAAGCAGCCTAGCTCCAAGAAAAGTTCTCCTTTCAGTGTCTACCTCTTGTATGAGCCCAGAGTGATTGCACTCTGGGTCCACCCCTTCTGGTCACTTGGGAAGCACAGGTGCAAACAGTTTGCCTGCACTCCCTGGCCGGTCACTCCCCTTCACCAGGTGCTCAATCACCACAAGCCCTGAGCTAACAGTTTCCCTACAGCTGAGAACAGAACATCCATATCATTAACAATATAATGTAGGGACATGATATTGCTGAAATGCTCCACCCATCGCCTTATTGTGCTCACATGGACTGTTTGGTCTTCCTCAACATTCAACAAGCTTTGATAAATGTCAGTGAGTGCCATTTTTTCTGCATAGAGGAATTCAATCACAATTCTGCTCCGTATACTCTTCCAAGCCAAATGTCATTCTGTCAGAGTGCCCCTCTGCTGCCATCTGTCAATGATAACAAAATGTAATGGGATATTGGTGGGAAGGTTCAACCTCTCTACTGCCATCCCACCAACATCTGTTTCTGACATCATGGGCCAACATCATTAAATAGAAGGCACTACTTTCAGAGCAGTGCCCGTATTTTAACATACCAATTTAAGTGGCAGAAATGTTCATTGTTACATCTAGCACAAGGTATCAGGTTGTGCTTGACTGACAAAAAATAACATTCAGGAAAAACTACATATTACTTTAGCATATATATCTGTCTATATTTAATTTCATAGGGTTTTGTTGAAGTATTTCTCATAAAAGATTCAAAATTTGAAATTCAAAGTGTCTGAAAACAGTTTAAACAGGCACATACACTGAATGTAATCACTGAGGACCCTGCGCAACAGGGAAGCTCAAGATGCAAAACAAGAGCAGCCTTACTAAAGGTGTCTGGAGAGAGAGGGGGGAAAAAACCAAAACAACGCAAAAACAAACATACAAGCAAAAAAATCACAAAGACATTTCAGCATGCATTTAGGTGTTTACTAGCTGGGGGACTACTTCCCTGTTAAGAATAAAAACAACTCCAATGTGAAGACTAATATTCATTCAACATCAGTATACTAAATGAATATGCTGAGCTCAGCGTAGGACATGATGCTATCTGTGATTGTGGAAAAGTTTCAGAGTAGTCCAGGCTAATATTCATGAATGTAAGGTCATGTACAGTGAAAAAGGAAAACATCACATCTATTTAACTGTTGGTTGATATCTTAAACCAGCACAGAACTTCAAGCAGGATTTAGCTGATTACTAACATCAGCTACATCACTTTAATAAAGAACAAGACACATTAATTTTGAAAGCTTGCTTCCAACTGGTCACTTCAAAGTGAGTTGTTACTGCTGACTGCCCTTAGCAAATAGAGAGAGTATTCAATATTATATCATTTTGTAGGAATGTATAACCATCCGAACATCCACAAAGGGAATAAATGTCTGGATTGTGGCCTTAATCCTTATACTTTGAATTCAGGTACAAAAGTAGATCTATACAAAGATATTTTCTTTAAGTCCCTAGTAGCAAATATCAAGGAACAAAGCACGAAAAGAAGTGTGCAAATTTTCTTTTATTGATTCTCCTGCTGAAATATACATTAGAGTTTCCAAATTTACATACATTGGCACTAAATATCTCAAATGACTTAAGAGTGCAAATTTAATCAACAAAGGTGAGGGCTATACTTGGGGAAATGAGCCTTATTTAAAGTTAATAGCTGTAGGAGACTAAATTCATTTTCTTACAAAACTGGACTCTATGTATATGTGAACTGATATACATAGGGCTAACTTAGTTTTGCTTCTGCTGGGTCAAAACACAGCGGATGTGACACATGACAAAAGAGCACCCTTTCTTCTACTAGGCTCTAGCTGAGGCACCACTGTGTCTGGCAGCTACAGCAGGGCTTGGAATCAGATGAAGGGACAGGATGGACTATTGCTCTGCTTTGTGACCAATGCCACTGAAAAGGCTTGTCTATGTATGCTACAAAAGAATTGATCATGGTGATTTTTGCTGCTCTTTTATATGGACTCATTCAGCTTTGAGAATGGTTACAGAATGAGTTTTCAAAGAACTGAATATCTTCTTGTGCCTTTCTTCATCATGGGAACTATCAGTGTAATATTTTACCATCTTTAGACCCTCTATTAATGTAGCCTTCTCCTGCAGTCCTTTTTTTCACAGTCTCTCTCTCTAAAATGATCATACCATAGCCACCTTTAGGATGGACAAAATGAAGAGTCTGCATATTTGAAAGCAAGTGCAGGGCTTACACCTATATAATCCAGTCTCAGTATCTAGGGATCACCCTTCCTTCACTGATGGCTGATTCAATGCCAAGAAGGGGTGACATTAACAAACAGATATGCCCAGATTTACATGGGTTGGCTCTTTACTTGCTGGGGGCCAAACTGTTGGTGTTGAGGAGCTTTCTCTTACTCACCCTGAAGGGACTTTTTTTTGTTTTAAAAAGTAAGGAACTGTTCAGGATGATATTTCAGAGAAGCTGACATTTGGGGATTTCTCTCTTAAGCTTCCCCATTATTTACCAAGGGACTTGTTAAAAATAAAGAGAAGAGATATTAGATTTTTGTTTTAGGTATTTAGCTTGTCTTATCAAAGGAAACCCTCACTTCAGGATGCCTTTGCGCCTCTTCCTGTTCCTGACATTACTGTGTGTTCTCTACCAAGGGACAACAGTATCTGAAGTGATAACTGGAAAGAAACCTGGCACACAGACAAAATCAATATCATTTTTAAGGACTAAATTGAGAGGTGGCTACCAAGGGAACTCTCTCTTTGGAATTGGAAGGAAATATCTACTCCCTCCCTCTTTCTGAAAATAAAAAAATAATTAAAAAAAAAAACAACAATAATAAAATAATAATAAAAAAAGATTGTGACAAATGTCAATTAAAAAATAATTAAAAGCATAGTGGTTTTATTTCAAATAACAGCTAAACTTAAGAGCTTATTTTTCAAGTGACTGAAAAAGGAAGCAAGCATTCTGGCTAAACAAACATCAGCCATCCAGAGCTTAATAAAGTCAGCCCAGCCTGTGCCCTGCTTCAGCTGTATCATAATATTATCTTGCCTGGTCAAGATAGCATGGACAAACTAAAATTTGATATCTTAAAGTCATTCTTTACTCATATTGTCCTTTAGCTCCCATTGCTTTTATTGCTGATGCATTCATATATTCTTGTATAGAAACCCAGCATCCTTTTAATACTCATTCAATCTGAAATTAGTTAGATACTTCCTATCCTTCCTCGTGAAGGATAGTTACTCTTTATGTTTGCCTTGATGTAGTGGTACAGATTATTATCTCCCTTCAAGAGATCCATTGCAAAAGACTGTGCTAAACCAGCTCCAAATAAAGATCTCTACACTCTGCACATACCTTTCTGCAACTCTAATGCAAACATAAGCTCTTAAGTAGACTTGTACTGTGCCTTTGAAAGCAGAACTTCACTGCAGACTGATGATATCTGTACTGACTATGGGTCATTGAGTTCTCTGCATGTTTTGAGATACCTAAAGCAACACATTTATTTCCTAGGTCTCATGGGAGCAGTATATAAGCAGTGTCTTCCTGAACTGAGTGGTTGCAAACTCGCTCTCCATGGTAATTTATTCTCCAAAATCATGACTTCACAAACCAATTACTTATTCAACTTTTTAACCAAAAGGTGATTATTTTTTTCCAGAGTGTTATGAATGAGGTTTAGCAGTTTAGCTTGGTGCTTCAACTTACAGAAGCTGTCTATAGATAACAAAGACAAGCAGTGTTTAAAGGTTACAAAAAGAAAAAGCTTGCATACAAATATTTTTTTTTTTAAAGTTTTAAAATAAAATTGTAATTAGAACATACAGGGAAAAAAAAAACAAAAACAAACAAACAAACACAAAGATCCTTTAGTTTCTTTAATCAATACATGATGGCAATGTAACACCCTTATATCTACCCATGACCTAATTTCCCCTGTATCACAATGAATACAAAAACAGAACAAATATGCTTGCCAGTTTGACCCTTGGCCTCTCATTTTTGAGATGCAAAAAACTTGCAGGGTCAAAGATGCCAGTGGTACTCCAGCTCAGAAGGTTTCATTCATGTTTGAGTCTCAGTAGATATAGATACAAGTACAGAGAGTCAGATATATGTAACTCTACAATAGTTTTCTGAATATACTTCTGTTCAGTAGTCTCCCTAGTGCTGTGCAGCACACCCAAACACAGGATGTAACAATACAAGTTAACAATCATAGAATCACAAGGTTGGAAAGGACCTGCAAGATCATCTAGTCCAACCCCTACTCATCACAACCTCTCTTCAAAAGTTGTAGAGTGCAATGAGGTCTCCCTGAGCCTCCTCCAAGCTAAACAATCCCAGCTCCCTGAGCCACTCCTCATAAGACTTGTGCTCCAGAACCCTCACCAGTTTAATTGCCCTTCTCTGGACACGTTCCAGGGCCTCAGTGTCTTTCTTGTAGTGAGGAACCCAAAATTGAACACAATACCCAAGAGTAGCCTCACCAGTGCTGAGTACAGGGGGATGATCACCTCTCTGCTCCTCCTGGTCACACTATTAGTAATACAGGCCAGGATGCCATTGGCTTTCTTGGCCACCTGGGCACACTATTGACTCATGTTCAGCTGAGCCTCGACCAACACCCCCCCCCCAGTCCCTTTCCTCTTCCTTCACAGTCATTCAGCCACTCAACCCTAAGCCTATAGCGCTGCATGGGATTATTGTGGCCCATGACTGCATCATGGGATTTGATAAAAATTGCGTGGGTATTTAGCAATATCATTTGATAGACAGGAACAAAAAAAAAATTAAGTGATGGATAAACTTTGACAAAATGTCTAATATCTCTCTAAAGCCACTTGGAAGGTACATTAAAAAAAAAAAAAGTTAATGTTTAAAAATATGCTCATGAAAGCTATTATAAGCTGAATTTTATTACAAAATGCTTGAACTGTATCACACCTTAGTGAACAGCCTTGCAACTCTTTTCACTGAAATCTTAATCCTAAACAGAGCAATACCACAAACTTTACAATCCCCTGATTGCAACTGAGCAAAGTGAATACGTGCAACAACAGTGCTTTTCAGGCTGCAGTTGTTGCCTCTAGTTTCTTCTGATTATTACTC
Organism: Excalfactoria chinensis; assembly: GCF_039878825.1. Classification (NCBI taxonomy): domain Eukaryota; kingdom Metazoa; phylum Chordata; class Aves; order Galliformes; family Phasianidae; genus Excalfactoria; species Excalfactoria chinensis. The sequence continues at coordinate 71,646,136 of NC_092828.1, forward strand.
TGTTTGAACCAAAGCAACTATATCACGTAAAATTAATATGTTAAAAACCATCAGATTCCAGTGTTGCTATATATCAAGAAGTACATGTACCGCGGTGAATTCAGCTAGTGGTGGTGTTGAACAGTCTCAAAATCAGAACTGAAAATCAGTACTGTTTTAAGGCAAGAGCAATTTCTGTACGAATGTAAATTCCAACATAAGTTTGCCTCATGTCAGGAAAATTCATTTAGCCTTTCATGCCCTCAGGTCTATCCCGTTCTAAAACAGTCCTACAGCAGCAATGCCAAGCAGCCTCAGGGACCAAAAGCAACATGGTCTAGCAAGCTTATGGAGATTCAGAGCTATTTCAATTAGCTTCCAATTAAACATTATTTCTGTTTTCTCAAAATAAAGTCTCAACATTGCTTATTTCACAGGCTGAAAATAAACAGTGATTAAACTGCAGTCTTTCTATTATTATTATTTCATTATCTCTTGCTAGTTTCAGCTGGTTTCAGTAGCCATTTTTATATTTCAAAATTCATGTTTTCTGCACTGAAATGATAGGCAACTCCAGTTCACCTGATATCTTAAGAAGAGACATTAAAGATTTCTAAGTAGTTATGAACCTTAACAAAACTGCATACTCATAGCAAATTATCCCATTTTCAGGAGTCACCTCTTGCAACCACTTGAACAGGGGCAATTTTGCTCACAAGAACAAACCAACAGGATGGTACATATGAAAAGTGTTATTGTATGTTCTCAGGTTCGCTGAACCTTCACCAGAGAATATGCCTCTTGCTGTACCCTGGTACCCCAGTTTGAAACCAAACTGCCCACAGGCTTTATCTACTCTGCTGTTCCATGAACATTCAGCAGACTTGAAGAACTGACTTTATGTTTCTGAATAAAAGTAGCTATAATATATTGGAATAACACTAGATAACAGTTTCATTTCCATACACAGAGCAAGTCTTTGAATTCACAGTGAGTGGGAATGCAATGTACAGTGGTTCCACTTCTGGCACTATATTCAGGCATGTACAAGTACTGTAAAATTTTAGTCATGGCAAGATAATAGGTTAGTAAATGTATTCAGAATCTTGTGTTTGGGGGAGAGTTAAAGACTGCTATCTATTCTGCTAAGCTTTTTGTAGGGTGCAAATTCAGTTAATAGGCTGGAAGCTCTGTCTATGTTTGTGTTTGTTTTCAAGTAGCAGAAAAGGCAAAGACCAGTGGAACTCATACTGAAGCCTCTCCCTTACCAATACTGGTGCTTGTCCAATAAGAAGTGACAGTCAGTGGATGAAAATTACTCATACTTTTAGGAGGGCCAATCCACATGGTCCAAGAAGCCAAGTTAACTCAGCACGAAACCTCATAACTTTTCATGTGGGCAGCAGGAAAACATGGCTACAGAAAATTATCCAGCACATCCTTATATTGACATAAACCCATCAGGAATCAGCACAATAACTGCTCATGCCTATTCTGATAGCACAGCTTGCTCCAGCTCCCTTTTAATCTACCATTCTCATTGAAGTCTTTGGGCTAGTGCAAGAAGTCTGTTCTTATGCTACAAAAATCTCATGCAAATTCACTAGAGAAAAGACTAAACAGAAACTAGTCCAGAACTCAGAATGACTTCAGCAGCTCTCAGGGTCTTGTCTTATGAAAAATGTTATATAAAACTTGCTACATAAAACTCATGGTTTGGACAGATGCTCTGCATCCCCTTGCTCATAGGTATCAGGAATTGCCAAGAACTGAACACATTTAAAAGTTTGGGTCCACTTTTCCCCCTGTTAGAGCCCTTTATCAGACTGTCATGGAATGGAGATGTAGGTTTATAAAAAAAAACCTCCTCTGGTAACGGTTTAGTCATTTATTCCTTCAGCCTTTCATCTCTGAGATATCTGTAGAGATCTCTCAGCATGTGAGTCACAGCAGCTGAGGTCCAGGAGGAATCTGCCCCTTTAAAATGCAGTACTTCATGCTGAGAAATGACTTACTGTTTGGGCTCTATTTTTTAGTAATGGATATCACAAGCTGCTATACCTTACAATCCCATTGATGTTAATGGGTAAAATTCTAAGGTTAAAATTTAGTCCTGCTTCAACTCCCACTGACATGAATGACAAAAGCTTTGTTCTGCTTTCAGTGAAAGAGGATTGGGAGTTCAATTTTACCTCAGGCCTGGCTCACGCAGGTCTTGCACAGAAGTCAGTGGGAACCAGCTTGAACAATGGTTAAGGACCTCAAGAACAAGCCTAATATGATCTGAATCTCTCAGTAACTAACAGGATTTGTCCTGTACACATCATTAGAGGTAGAAAATAGTGCTTGGAGAAAATGAAACATTTCAATTTGACCAATTCATTTGAGATTCGACGAAGAGACCAACTACTTAATAACAATACAGAAATTATGTTACACTCCTGTAAAATATGATGACATCCAGAAGAATTCTGTTAATCTGTATATTCACCAAAATAAAACTTCTTTGCAACTCATCTATCCATCAGCTGCAGCAGGCAAATAATATTCAAGCTATAGCTATGGTATTACAACATCAAACTGGTCATGTATTTTATCTATTTAATGCAGTACAGAAGGGTTTTTATACCTTCCCATTTATACATTGAAATGCATTGTGAGGCTACGTGAATAATGAATACTAAGGAAAGACATATGCTGTTACCAGGTCTAAGAAATCCAGACTTTCACACAAACAGGTTGAAAATGCATTTCTGAGCCTTTCCATTTTTTCCAAGATGACAGCTTTGAGAAGGCTCCACTGAGCAAAATGGGCCCTGCTTCCTTTAAAGTTCACTATTTAATTTCCTCTGACATTTGGAAATTTTTCACTCCATTCTGCTCTTTCTCCTCTTTGCTATTTGTTAGACTCTCCTTTTTCTTTCTTGTCTTTCATGTCAGAAAATACATGAAATGATTTGCCTCATCACAATAAAAGAATAGCTCATACTGTTTTTCTTTCAGTTCTGGTTCTCTATTACTTAACTGCAGCCCCGGCTGCTTCTTTGTATTACGTTTTCCATCTTGGGAATTAATAAATTAAACAGAAGAAAAATTAAATTAGACTTGGCAGGCTTGCAATAGCTTGTGACTTAGGTATTTCCTCACATCAAATTGAGAGGGAACGTTTCAGTAACCTAGGGGACAACAAATGAGATGAATACCTTGAAAGAGATTAAAATTTGTTAGGAAGGCAGAAATAATAGGGAGCAACTTTGAAGAAAGGTCTGAAGGACAGTATTTTTTTTTTTTTTTTTAATCTCTTTGAGAAAGTGGGAATCATTTCTTCTACTCAAAGATCCCTTCTGTTATTTCTCAGCATGCCAATTTTCAAACTTCACATACTTTCTAAAAAGCAATATCAGGTCTATCTGATGTTTTCATTTTTAACTCCAAGTAGGATGAGCATCAGTTTACTGGTGATGTAATAAACATGAAGGTATGAAAATGTAGCGGGTTCTAATTGCTTTCTGTTGCTCTCAGTATGTGCAACACATTTATTTAAGCACAACTGAGCCAGGGCATTTCCCTAGAAAGACAGAGACTGTCCTGAGCAACATATATGATATGCCTGAGGGAGACAGCTGGCAAAAGAAAGAGGAGGCAGTCACAGCAGGAGCAGGAGGCGTGCAAATAGTGTTCAAGCTTCAGAGGTGATGGAAAGAACTGGAGGCATGCAGCAGAATTTGCCACATCTCAGAAAGCTGCTACTACACTCAAATATGGAAGCAAGGACTCACCCTCAAGGACTTATCAATCAGTTAGAGATAGAACAGTTCACATTCACTTTGTATTCAAAACTGATTGTTCTGTGTTATCTCTATTAAGGTAGCTCTCAGCCTATTGGGAAAGCACATTAAATGGAAAAAGTTCGGGTACAACAGTATTAAAATTTCTACTGATTCAGCATTTTCTCATGATGTCAAGATGCGCTTAGAACAGAACTGTGCATCACCAAATCAGATTGTATTTATTTTTTTAGAACATGCAATGACATACTTTAATAGAAACAAGTTTGGGGTCCACAAATTATACTGAGGAGACTGCAGTAAATAATTTATAGCAAATATTTATATAAAACAGTTTGTATTATTTTGCATTTCATTAACAGAGCCAACTTTCTCAAAAACTACCGTCATATGAAGCTGATAAAGACACTGCTTTACTTCATGTTCATTTATCTCCTATTTTTTTATGGCCATAATAAAAAAATTTCAACAGTGTTTCTTAGTATCAATTGGCCATATCAAATGGTGCAATTTGCCATAGTGATAGTTTATACAATTAGTATTTCTGTGGGCTAAATGGCAGTTCCCATGAATTCTATGTGGGACTGCTGAACAAAACGCATGGCCACAACTCAATAGACCTAAGCCACAGTCTGGCATAGTAGCTGGAAGTGATGATATAGGGGATTTTGCACTACAGTGTCAGGCCTGCGTGTGACACACAAGATACAGTATTTGTTCTGCAGTCTTTATTAGGGAAGTAGTTTCCTCTGAAAAGTGGTGGGTGCCTGCAGGTGATAATGTCCTGGTGAAGCAGGGCAGTGACATCAGCAGCATCTAGCAGGGGAGGCTGTCATGGCTCTGATACATGAACAGAAAGCACGTCTCTTACAAAAGTTTATATGTTCATGCAACAATAGTGATATTCTCAAGGAAAAAGCATGTTCAAGCGTAAGACTAAGAGAAAGGAAGCAGCACAGAATGCCCTTAACAGGAACAGTTGAGTTTGCCAAACCTGTTTTCACCTTGTCGTAAATTATAAGTAGTCATGCTAATCAAGTAAATTGGAGCCAACTCAGCACAAACCCCCAAGTATTAAATATATAAGTATCGATCCAACAGAAAAGCATGTCTTTGAGTTTTGACTGAAAATGAAGTCTAGTTGCTTGTGCCAGACAATACCTGCTGTCAAACTGAGTAGTGTGTCACTGCTTTGCTCCCTGGAATGCAGCACAAATGCCTCAAGAACAAAATCTTAATCAGGTTAAGAAATATTAAAGCTTATACATGCAATATATTGAGGTATTTTGCAGCTGATGGCAGCACCAGAGGGATGACAACATAGGTGGTCATGACCAACATGGTGGTCAGTGGAAAGGGCTGGGGAACCAAAGAAATAAAAGATAACACCAGCCCAAATATACAGAATTACATCTTGTTGCTATACAGTTTTTTCTACTAATTAAAATGAAAGAACTACTCTACCACCTTCTCTTCACAAATTATTCCAGTTTTGAAGCCTTTTCAATTATTCCTAAAAGCATGACTGGGTTCATTCCATACAAAACATCTCTTGATGAGCTGACCTGTATTATTTTTACAACTAACTGGAGGGAATAAATCCATTGTAGTGGTCACAGAAAACTCTACATCACAAGCAGAAATCATGGCACAGCAGTGAAAGGATTTTTACTACCATTCAGTGTAAGTGGGCCTATAATAGTAGTCCTCCTTTTCCCACCACGGTTAAGAAAGCCATTAAGTGATTAACTAGTTTTTAAACAGTATTTGCTTTGGGCTTCAAACAAACACAGAACTCTGCTGCTTCTCAGATCAGACACTCAGTTCAAGCAGATTCTCTTCTAAGCGAATGCACAAGCAAAATTGAACCATGATATTTGTTTGGGTCTCAGACTGGCCTTATAGATAATGATAAAGATTTTTCATAGTAAATGTGATTAGTCAATGAGAAAATTTAAACAAAGATATCTTTATTAACAAGTAAAATTTGAATAATACATTACAAAGCAGATTTAGCTCTTCAGACCATTCCTTATGGAATCCAAGAGGTCACACGATGAGAGACAAACAGAAGTATCTATATATAGTTCTTTAAAAGCCTCACTGAGTATAATACATTTAAATATGTGTTTTATAGTGGATTCAAGGGTCAGATCTATTAAGAGTTTTAGTACTGATATAACAAAGCTTCAGATATCTGCCCCTTCTGTGTTAGGTACACAGAAATCTTGCGCAACACATGAGAGCAGAGACCCTTTAAAACTGGGGTAAGAGCTTCAGAAGCAAGTCATTTCTCTTACTAGAACAGTTACTTAGTATGAGAATAAATCTTAAATTTGACCTACTAGATGCTCTACTTAGAGCTGCATTAGGATGCTTCTTTCTGCTTGGCAATAGCTGCAGTAGTCAAAGAGTAGTATGCAACATCTTTTGAAGAGCTGAATAGACAAGCACTTTTACTGTAAAATACTGCTATTAGTATTAAAGGTTGTCAAATGATAGTCTTTATCTAATTCATACAATTAGATTATTAGCCTAGAGACATCTCTCCATGGGAAGATTTTAAGCTGGAAGGATATGCAGCATGTTGAGTTGCGGCTAAGTGGTGCTGTAAGGTTTATAATTCTAGCCTCTACTTCTCACCTAAATCCTATTTTATGCCTCGCCCTGAAGGATATCAAGTAGCTGAGGGGGAAAAGAAAAAGAAAAAAAAAAAAGAAAAAGCAGAAAAAATTTAGTACCTCTTTTATCCAGCTCAGTCAGACTTCAGTAGCTGAAATCCCTTTGCAATAACTGTCTAAACATTGAACTTAATTTTGTTTCTCTGCTAATCAAAATGGTCATTTGAGAAATAGTAATCATCCTGAACACTCTCCAAAGACTATATAAGAATTATCCTGAATTTAATGAGTGCTGGATAACTCTACAGAGCATCTTCATTTTAATTTATTAAATTGGTATTTCATTTGCTGACCATTAGCACATGCTTTTTTGTTTTGTTTTGTGTGTTTTTTTAAATCACTTTAGATATCCAGAGGTAATTGATGTGTTCATTAAAACTGTATATCCATGAACTTGAAAGAGAAAGCCAAGCAATATCTTAAATATCTGCTATTCTTTAAAAACATTACATGTAAAGTTATTTGTTACGTTTCTGCAAGACTGAAAATCCATTGCTAAATGAACTTTGCAATTTCCACAGCATGATTTAGTTCAAATACTTAGACACTAATGCCCTTATAATTTTGCCAATTAACAACTACTGAAGAATTTTCTAGAAAGAGTCATCTTTTCCACTTGCCTCAATATGTGATCTTCTGCAATCTCATTAGAGAGAACATAAACAAGATTTATGTTTTAAAGAATAGAGTTCTATGCTTTTTATTCGTAAATAACTGATGGATATATTTCTATCAAATTCCCTGTGAAATTTACCGAAGTGAACAGACTAGTTAGATTACTGAGAGTCAGTGTGTTTGCTGAAGCTTCCTCTTTCTCACTTATTTTATATGAAGGTATAACTATTATTGTTTATTTTTAAAAATATAAAAAAGAATTGCTCCCTTGAATATCCAGGTGCCTGAATTTCCACCAACGTTTTGATACATGCTACTATATTTTGTGATCAAAGAATTTTACTGTTACTAGCAAGTCCTAGCCTCCTTACAAAGCAACTGTGAAACGGGAAGGCAGCACTACCTGCATTTTCACAAACAGAAGAAAACGCACAAACACCAAGGTGAAACATTTCTAACCTTCCCTTCCTCACTTGATATGTAAATGTCCCAAGGCCATGGGCACAGCCTAGTCACCTCCTGACATTTTCTTGAAATTGACAGTTCTGCCCATAATGATGAAAACTCTCTCAAACACCTTCTTTTCATATACTGAAATTATATTCCACCCACTCCCACCATAAGGACTGTGAAATGATCTTTGGAATCCAACCCCTAAAATTATGTGTACTGGGGCTTCTTTTACCTATGGCATCAAGAAAAGGGAAAGAAAAGGGAAAGCATGCTGATCTTGTGTCCTCCAGTATCTGATTACACAATACAGCATTGTTACTGATCAGTACTTGCTGTTACAATTAATACTTTCATTCACTTGGAAAGCAATATGTCATATAGTCTGTTCCTAGATGGTGGAAAAAAAAGCTACAGTCCTTTCATATTCAGCAAGACACTGATATAGAAGGAAATTAAGATAAAGAAAGCATCTACAATATCACTGTCACAGATACATGATAGCTGACACAATAAGAAACTCCAGTCTAACACAAACCATAAGAGATAATGACAACTTACTAACGACTCAATTCAGTTTTCAAGCCAGTAATAGTGGAAGACTTAGGGAAAATGTATGGCCAATACCTGGCGGTATTCTATCAAACCAAAGCAAACACTTGCTGTATTGATCTAAAGAGATGCAAATACCAGTAGCGTATCTTGAATAAAAAGCTAAATATTCACAAACTCTTAGTGTTCACTCCTGCACACTACAGCTTTCTTGTCAGAGACCAGCACTTTCAAGGTTAAAGACCATCTCAGAAGTGGGAATTTCCCATTGACAAGTGGGATCATAGTGTTTTTGACAAGGAAAAAAAGTGAAATATACTTTATGAAGATTTAATATTATTCGAAACAACTCACATCCATCTCACTTAAAGGAAAGCCCAAAGGAAATTTAGTAAAGAACAACCCTTAAGTCAATCTGACATTTGCTGTCCTGTGCGTGAAAAAGCATTCCTTTTAATCATTAGATTTTATAGCTATATGAGAAACCATAATCAAAATTAATATAATTAAAATAAAATAAAAACGACAACTAAAAAGGTTGACAACGTTGGTTCATCAAAACAGACAATTCCTATCATTAATTCTAAAAAAGACACAGGATACAAAGTAGAAATTCAAATGCCAAAACATCAAATACAGTGCAATTCCTATCCACAGTGCCAATACTTGCCTCTACATTGAGCTCACCACTACTGCTGGAAGACTTAGATCTATTCTAAGTCCGTGTCCAAGATTGTTGTGTTAATGTCAGCTTTAATAAAGAGAAACCTAAGCCACAGAAATAGATGCTGACTACAGAACTATCCTCAAGTCTTTGGAGACTTCAGCTTTCTTGTTACTTAAATACCTTTTAGAGAGAAGGGCCAAATATGACACCAAAGTTCAGATTTAGATTCTGAGTTTCTTATAGGTCCTTATCATTATGAATGTTGGAAGCTTTTCAGACACATTCAAGGGCAACACTGTAATATCTTTTGCAAAGAATAAGATCTTCTCTTTGGATCTCTGTCACTTAATTCAATTGATTGCTAGCTTTTGTTGAAATGCTAGTTTAGAACAGCATTATCCTCAGACGACATTCTCAGAAATGCAAGGTTAGATATATCTGATAAATTCGTTCCCTTTGGATGTTATGTACTCCCCCTTCCTGCAGGCCTCAGCTCTACTAATTACCAGTGTTTTGCTTTATGATCTGACATTTGAAACTAGACTGTAAGCTTATTCATATGAATTGTGAGACCCCAGAGCAGGTGTAGAGTTCACTGACTGCACGGGGTACATGCAGCAATAACAAAAAGGAGGAAAGAACAAACCACAGTAGACATACCAAACATTATCTTCTGAGTGAAAAAGAAGTCTGAGACTTTTATGCCAGAAAGCAGTATATCATTTATACAAAAGGAAAAGAAGATAAGCATGAAGAAGATACCTCTTAAGTGATTTTGGAGAGGACAATTTCTGTTTGACTGAGGAGGGAGAGTGCAGCATTAGCAGATGCAGAGAGACTTGATAGTTCATACAGATAATAGGACATCCACAGATCCCACAAGAGAAAGCTTCATTTTGTTCCTTGGATATTTATTTTCCCTGATTTCCTGTTTGCTAATGTGCTGCCTTCTCTTGGGTCTGAGTGATCATAAGATTCTAATATATTTTTTCTATTTTTTACTTTTAAATAGATGAGACACTTGAGGCAGGGGACATATAACGCAGCATGTGTTTAACTCTCCTAATTTCCAAAGGGTATTAATACATTTTGAGCTTGCAATTTATTTGGTTACACAGAGTCTAAAAACACATGACGTTCTTAGTAACGTGCATGATTTCTTATCAGAGAAAAAGTACATGTTAAAACATTTTTTGGACAGAAACCATAATTTTCATGACATAATGGGGGGGAAAAGGTGCTTTTTTTTTAAATGGCAAAATTTTCTGGAAAAAAAAAAAAAAAAAAGGTGCATTTACCTTCTTATTACACTAAAACACTTTTGGCTCCTTTGAGGATGGTATTTAACACTGACACCTCTTTCCTGTGCCAGATAACTTGCTTTTCTCTCTTACTCCCTTCTTCTAAGGGCCAGCAAAGTATCACATGGATTCTGCAATTATTTCAAGGTTGTGGCCTTGTACAAAGGAGAAGTAGAAGACATATACAGGTCAGGCTAACTTTGTGCTCTTACATCACTCTGAAAAGTAAAAACTGTATAACTTTGTATGCCAATCAGTAAAGCCAAATGCTAGCCAAACAATTCTAAGACAGTGAGGTAGATTCTATTCTTTCTTAAAGACAATTTAATGGAAGGTACTTGAATGCAGTTTCTTCAGGTCTTTGCTATTCTGAGAGAAAAAAGAACCAAGAACAAGAGTTTTCAGGAGTGATACTCCTTTAATGTAAACTGATTTCATAACATTTTAATGTCAGAATTGAAGTTATAATCATGCCATATTATTACAAGCCAAAGTCTATCCATATGGCATTTCTTATACACGTTTAACCATATGCAAAGAAGTACTCTCCTATTACAACACAGAAATTGGTTTGTGATTTTAACATCAATGTTTTCAAGTAAACATTTAAAAAAGTCACTACTGTGAATAGCAGAGACACTTCCTCCCCCATACAGGCAGCGTGTGCAAGAGCATAAATGGAAAGAACAAAAAGCATCCACCTAAGCAAATGGAAATACAGCTAATTCACGGGACAAAAGATTCAGCCAGTTCATTCTCAACTTTCTGAACATATCACATCATACTGCAAGCCCACTGTGGGGAAGAAACCTGCAACGCTCCTCTCACATGCTGAGTCATAGAATCTTAGGAAGTCAGAATTGAGAATATTAAATAATTTTGACTATTAATTTTTAATATTTTACCTTTTTTAACCTCCTTTGCCCTGTTCTGTTCTAACAGCTGGGATGAAAATGACTTTCATTGTTCTTAAGAGAGACAGTGCTTTGGTATATTACATCTGTTCTCTAAATTCACAAACCCTGGAAGACACAGAAGCAGATAAATATCTTTGTCAAGAAGACATACTCAAGGTTCTAAGAGCAAAGCTGATCTTTGCCTTGTGGGTTAATAGCATTAATAATTGCCATTTTTGTAAGTCCGAATGTAAGAAGTCTGCTCAAACAAAAGAGTCAGCCCTTCAAAAATGACTATCCATGATAAATTTTGAAAAGCAATGAAAATTGTCACTCTGCCAGCTTGATAAATTGTAGCACCAACTGGCAGAGCCACTTGCCTTGCAGTAAGCACAAAATGACAGATCTTTGCTGAATACAAACTATATGCTTGCACCTTTCACAGCTGGTTTAGCTTGTAAACGCAGCAAAAAAAAAACAAAAAAACAAAAAAACAAAAAAAAGAAAACTTTAATAAAAACTGAAGGTTATGCACAAAAAAAAAAAATGGTTTCACAACTGCTTCTCTCCTTTTAAATATGTTGCTTTCATACTGGAAAGTAGTCTTGAAACAAATCCCTCAGTTTTATATGAGATCATGTTACAGGCAAAACTATGTGGTGGTAATTTCTTCACTAAAATGATTCAACACTGATGTCATCTCAAGAAAGGCAAAACTGTATTTTAAGTATTGCCTTAATATTTAGGAGAACACATTAATTATGAAAAAATACAAATCCATCTGTTGAGTCGTATATCAAGACAAAAATATACTCAACACCTTTGTTAGGTCCATTGACTAATAGCTCATCTCCTTGATCATACACATGCTAATCTTCAATCAAATATCAGAGCGTTTCTAACGTTTAAAAAAAAAAAAAAGCTTTGTCAGAGATGTGTGTAATCCTTGTCAATAGGTGGAATAGGCACAGTAATACAAGTTGATAATTCCTCAGCTACAAAGTACTGTTTTATAAAATAGCCACCACCATGAGCTCTGCATTTGCACCAGTTACGAACAAAAGCCTGCATGCCACACTCAAAAATCTGCTGTAGTGGAGGTATCCCACTGTACTGTTGCCACTGGTGAAATGAACCATCTTCTGCCTGATGAAGTCCAATATCAGTTTCACACCCTTGTTCCATATACACTTCCATGTCAGATGCAAATTTGTCTAACTGCCTCTCTACTGTCATCTGTCACATGATAACAAAATGTAGGGGAATAACAGTGGGAAGGTTCAGCCTCTACTACCATAACACCAACTCCTGCATCTGACGCTGTGGGACAGCATAGTAAAATAGGAAGCATTACTTTCAGAGCAGTCCTCATATATTCATTATGCACTGTACCATTAATGTCTGATATCTCTGAGTTGCTAAAAAATAGTGGTTTAGTAGCAAGGTTTGGGTGAAGAAATCAAGAATTATCAAATACATTTCCTTCTGCAACAGTCATATTTATGCACTGTGCTGAAGCTATGATGGGAAAACTCACCCAGTAGATGGTACTGTCTCATAGGTAACCCCAGGGGACCTGTCTATACACATATCGATTCATAGCAACCACTACCCTTCCTGGAAGTTCTCTTTGACAATGCATTAATGAGGTTAATTATTTAACCACTAGATTGTTGAATTATTTATTTATTTTGTACACTAAGACAGCCAAATGCCACAGAAGTCTCTCTTGCAATCTGCAGCAGAATGCAAGTGCAAATGCCATTTCATTTATCACATGATCAGCTACCTCCTGAGCAGAGTGGTTGTTTCTCAGTTCAGGTTGCTATCATGCATTTTTACCCATATCTATTAAAACTCAAGAAACCTGTTGCTTCATATCACAAAATCATCATGGGAAGTTTCTTTGCCTTAATCTTAAGCACAATTTTATTTATAGATTTACATTTAGAAATGCATATGATGATTGGAAAACTGCTTTTGAGAATTATACCAAGTCTGGACTTTTATACAAATTTCTCAGTAGGACAAATTTCCTTAAAACACATTATCCCCAAACTCACTTGAAATATGATTTTCTCTTAGAAAGTAAAAAGGTTATTATTTTATCTGTCACTATTTTAATTACACAAACACTGAGTAGAATGAAAGAGAAAGTAAAGAGAAAATGCTGTGCAGGGTATCAGATTAAATTATGCTAAGCATTCCAGTTTGCTAGTTTACTGACAAAATTCAACACATCATGAGGAACACCATCGTTCATGAAGACTAATACTAATTACGACCTTACAGGGAACATATAATAACGCTTTTGATCCATCAATAAATTGAACATTAGGCTAAGAATGAGATGTTATGAAGAAAAAAAAATCTGAAAAAGAACAGATATTTTAACACACATAAAACATGCCATACGGAAAATAAGAGAAAGATGATGCCACAGTTAGTAGTCAAAGTGAAACATGATAGAGCTGATGAAAAAAGGACATTCACAGTGTGGAGGAAACACATTAGAAGATACGTAACAGTATTGCCTCAACGAGTAGCTTGACATCAGTTCTTCTGAAGTACAGACAGTAGAACCACTGGAGGTATCCAAAGGGACAGATAATGACTATAGTGCTTTGGTTAGCCAAGGTAGCACATAGAAAACATGTGAACAACTCTGGCCATTGGTCTTGGCAAAAATGAGCAGAAATTACCATGTCTAGACAGAAAGATCAGGGAATGGGACTGCCTGTCCTAGAATACTTAGATAACCTGCCTTTTTTAGCTTATAAACTTGAATAGAGATAGGATTGACTGCTCTCTCAGAGCACTCTTATCTGAAATAAAGACTAGAACAGAAGCAGAACTCTTTAAACTGAAGGACAATTTTGCTGTAAAACAAATAGGTGCAAATGGAGCACCAAAAAATAAATTATTTAAGAAAAGAGAAGGCACTTTCTAAGTCCCACAGTCAAGAGCTTGAAGTAGCCTTCTGATGGAGAGGTGAGCAAGTGACAGACACCTAACTAATTTTAGAAGGAAAGATATATGATGTTCCTGGCTGAAATAATAGGATACTGTGACTTGACCCAGAAAATCCCTTCACTTCATACATTTATAGTACCACCAATAAAAGCAAAAAGAACATGCAGTCAACAGAGAAAGAGGAAAATGGGGAAGCGTCCTGTCTGAAGTGAACACATTTATTGTATATGCCATTAGAGAAGGAAGATTCCTCCTTGCTGCTCCCAGCAGGTTCAAGATAAGGAGCACTCTTTGTCCATTATTTCCAGATGGATTTCATTGTATCTGGACCAAATCTTTTCTCATCCTTCTCTACTCAATATTATGACAGGAATTTTTAATCTGAAAAAGTCAGGTAAGTGAAAGATAAAAAAATATTTTCTTTTGGTAATTAGCGGAGGTCTTTTTCCTGAGCAATGAAAATACCAAATGCAAGCCACAATCTACCTTGGTTAAGGTGTGGGGTTGCTCTTGTTTTGTTTGGTTTTTTTAACCATTTGGAATATTTTTTTTGCCCTGTACCAAACATAAAATGCAGCACTGGATGCTGTTTCTTCAATCTGGTCACTAATTAAATGTCCTTCAGAAGTAAACAAGAACTCCACTGTAGTAGACAACTCCTGGCAAAATTGGTATATTTACCAAGCTTTCCTTCCCACACTTCCAGCACTTAACTTTCATGTATTACATATCCAACAGTTTAAACCCTAGCTTTCTCGAATGAAGAATAAAACTCTGAAATAAGAATACACATGTTCCATAAGGAACACAAACAATAATCCAGCATATTGTTTCTGTGAATGTCAAAGTATTAGTTTCATGATGTTAGGTAATTTTCCTAGACTCTTTAATTAAAAGCTAAGGAGACAAACACACAACAGAAACCCTATTTGAACTTTCATATTAACCTTCTGTAGTGGTTGATATTTTGCTTAATATTCTTTGCAAGACTTGCTTGTAGAAGATATATCTTTAAGGATTTTATTTAATGTAGAATATTCTGGACAACAATTACACATGTACTGAAAGAAATAATGCAAGAATAATTTATGAAGCCAAAGAGTCCATTATTATTATTTAACTGGTATTAATATACTCCTTCATTTACCTCATTTTTTTCCTCATTTAACATTTCTCTGATTTCTTCATAATATATAAGCAGGAGCAGAGCTGATTTTGTGTTTTATTCTAAGCCACTACTACATACTAAAATGCCGATTCATGACAGGCTGAAAACACATACCTCATTAATCATACACCTCTGCTGATACCTGTGCTTTCTAATCAGTTCAACATTTACCATTATTAGTTTGTACAATTCTGCTTCTCAGACCAAATCCTATTATCAAATCAAACATCATTCATTTTTACACCATTAATTTGGACAGTAAAATTATTTTCATGAAAACAATGGTCTTCATAAGCTCAAAATGAAAACCCTGCTCATGCTGCCATTGCCAAGTTATACACTGAATCGAGACTGAGCTGATCCATCATTTTGTTTAATGCCAGCACCAGTCTGGCATTACCATTGTTATCATAGCTGTCTACGTTTAATCTATAAAATATTCTTGCAGCATTTCTGGCTTTCAGAATTTGTTAACTTACTAAAAGGTACTTTCTAAACAAAATACTTATCAAGGGGAAAAATAATTCAGGCTTTTGAAAGAGAACCATTCTGGTCCTGACATTCTTAACCATTTAGATTGTTTCCAAAGAAGAGTACAAAACAAAATATGATGCTCCTATAGTAAATAATTCTCTGAGTAACAGAGAAATAAAAATATTTCCAGGAATCATATTAAAGATCTTTTATTTATTTTTTGAGAAAACCTCTGCATCACATTGAATCATTACTCTTTATTCTGTGTTAGTTTTGACTCCTTCATTTAATATTTTTATGGACATTTAACATTCTATAAATGACAGTGTCCTCTATCTATGCAAAGTACCTCTACGTTAATACTTTGGGTAAACCTTACATGAACTGAGAACAATAGCACTGAATGAGCCAGAAGACTTTGTACTTGAAACAGGAAAACATTGCTGTCTTTGTTATCTAATATTTAACCAAATATATGGGCAAATAAAACTATGATGATCATTATTATCTTCAGAGAACAACAGAGAAAGAACCTTTACAGTAATATATTACTGCAGATAATAATCTTTCATTAATGATCGTGGCTCACTATAGATCAGGATACGCCATTTAGAGATCACAGCTAGAAATGAAGGTTTAAAAAGAGTCCAGAATTTCAGTAAGGTTGAGTAAGGTTATACATACTGACAATTGCTATCAAAAGAGTTTTTCTCACTGTGTGCAGTCAATCCTTTAAGGCTCCACAAGATCTCAAAGTTTAATCAAAGGAATTATCAGGTATGATAAAATTCAAGGAGGGAGAGTTACTTATTTGTACAAATACTGATTTCAGAAGTAAAATTAGAAAAACTGTAGAACAGGACTGGGATGGTTCATATGATAGAATGAACATATTTCAGATTATTTTGAAATACTATTTTAGGAAGTGCTTCACATAGATATCGTTTCATATACATATTTTTAAGTTTATCTAGACTTTCACTTTGATGTGCAGTATTTTGGTCAAGTTCACTGAATTCACAGCTCAACAGAAGCTGACAAATTTTGTAATGTTTGGTTCTTCTTTGTCAATGCAATGGAAATTCGTCTTACATAATGGTCTATATTTGGTAACATTTCAAAAAGATATTTTCAGTTTTCAAGTCTTGTAGTCTTCATACTTTTTGGATGAATACACTAAATTAGGAAAGCCTATTTAATTAGGGAATAATTTGTGCTATTAAAGCCCTTTGATGGAAAAAATATCTTTAAACACAAAGCCAACAAAGTAAAGTATTTGCCTGCTTCTTTTGAAGTGTATAAGACATTTAGAGACAGTAACTTGTTTCACAAAAGATGATATATTTAGCTAACATTCCTAAAATTGGATTGGACTTTGATGGTTGACATGATCAAAACCCAAAAGTATACATCAACATTTCCTTTTGTTTCACTTGATATACATGCCAACCAATGTACATGCTTAAACTCATTGGTACTCTGACCTTATACTTCCAGAAACAGACATTCATGCAGGTATTTGGATTTCACAAATCTCAGTGGCAAACTACAATTGCAGTTTGTAAAGTTACCACTTTTAAGGGGGATCAAATCATATTCTGATATCTGTGAGCACTTCATGCTTTTTACTTCATTCACATATGAATATTTGGAGTAGAATCTTAAAAACAATGTTCTTTTTCCTTTTGCACATGAAATCTCTCATGAAACTCCTTTCTGTTCTATTACCTACAGTGTTCCCTGTTGTCTAATTTCTGCTTATTGAAATAATATAACTGGATGGTTTTTTTTGTTAAATGATTACAGTTGGTTCTGTAAATTTCTTTTGGGACTCTCATGTGAGTGAGCACAGCCTGTTGGGTTACCCACTGTGGTTAAACAAAGAGCAAATTGTTCTTCCCAGAAAGTAGAAAGAAATTCAGTAATCTTCCAACTGCATCAGATATGAAGAAAATCGGGATTCTTACTATGATTTATGCTTTTGTTAGAAATTCAGTTTCTGTAATTCTGAGGTGTGTGCGAATCCATCACACACAGTCATATATATTAAGACCATATCCCAGAACTGTATGTATCACCCTTAACTCAAAATTAGCACTTTCAAAAGTTTTGTAAGCTGTAAATAATTACAGAGGTTTCTTTGTTTTTCTGACCTATAGTCACTGCTTAAATTTCTACAGTATAATTTAATTATGCACTTAAGCTGAATCAGAAAAACGTCAGCTTGGCTATGAATGGGAAGAACAGAGTGCAAGTTGGCCTGACCAGCTCAACAAAAGACTGCACTGATCATGAAAAAACAGAAGATTAGGGGTCAAGCCTAAAGGTGACATTTAGCACAATATCTATATAGGTACGTACAGATACATCTGATGAAGAAAAGGGTTTGATTTACTATGAATTTTTTTTCCACAGTCATTTCTTTGTATCTTCAATAAGATTCAGACCTTCCAAATCTGCTTGAGAAACTAAACTGATTTTGCCTTCCTGATGGTAAATAACATTTTCAAACTAAAACTGCATTGCAGATAAAAGTACATTGTCTTCTTCATAAAGAGGGCAGAAAGCCATGGGTTACAAGACTTAAAATGAATGTATCAGTTTATTAACAACATGAATGTTGTGCACACAGTAGACTGCAATTATCTTCAGAAACCAGTGCACTTTAAATGAGAACGTTCTTCACTGCAAGAATACACTGCACTTATTATAAAGCTGAAAAAATAAAGATAGCATGTTGCAAAAAAAGAATAAATACTTTCAGATTCAGTCTAAAATGCATCTAAAACAAGCTTTCAAAAATGATGCAGTAACTATAAAACAAAGAAGGTGTGTTTAGTACATTTCTTTTCCAAAAAGGTTTATGAAGTGTTACTTTCATTAAGTTTTCAATGATGTCATTATACCCAGCACAGGTTCTACCCCATAACGAAGAGTAGCAAATCATAGTATGCTGAAAACACAGGCGTGTACAAAATTTACTATATGTTCAAAAGATTAAAGCAGAGAGAAAAGTGAAAGATATGAATCCTATGGAGACTTAAGCAATGAAATCATGAATTTGGGCCAGTGCTCAATCTGGAAATGCTTGTATGCTGCTGTACTCAATAAAACTGAAGACTAAAAGCAAAATTCTACGCCAAAAACAGCATAAAACCTTAATAGAAAGTTTCAGTGCCTCACCTCGTAGTCTAAGTTTTAGCAGGGATCTTTTTTCACTCAAATGAGGGATAAAAAAGTCTGTTTGAAAAATAATTCGGAATCTCCAGTATGGGATATTTCATGGTATGTCTTAACTTCTTATAATACACAAAAGCAGTAGTGATACAAACAAACAACTGTCCCAGCAATAAAAAGCAACAAAATACCATCAAAAAAAGCTACCACAGATGCTTTCCCAAAGCTGGTGGGTCTTCTGCAGGACTTAGATATAGATATTTTACATTTTGCTTGCTAAACCCTATCATGTTTCAAGACATCAAACATTTTTCTAAGTGCTGAAAGAATGAGAACCAGTTTTAGCAATGTACTAATAATCATGATTGTAAAAAGTGACTGTAAACAAATGGACCACAAAACCTTGGAAATACATCTGATGAAGAAAACGAAGAATCCTCCTCATCAATTGTTGAGGGTCTTTAAAGTGTGCATCATCCAGCTTGGCTTTTATGTGCTGCTGTTTAAAAATGTGAACAATGATAATTACAGAAATGTAAAAATAATTCCCTCCAACATTTTCTTCCCCCATTAAAAGGGTGTAGAAGCATACTTTGGTGTTGAAAGAGTGCTTGCAACTACTGAATTGCTGGCAAAGAATCATCTACTTAAAAGCAGCCCTGAAGATTGTTTGGGTTATAAAAAACACTTGAAGAAGCAAATGAGCTCTGCAAAAACATGACAGAAGAGAAGAACCTTGGCAGCTGCTGGGCTAAACACTTTCACTGTAGTACTCCGCACTGAAACCCTGGAGATTTGCAAACAGAAGTAACAGGAAAACCAACTTTCTTGATCACTTAATATTTTGTTTTATCCTCCTGCTCTTTCATCCTTCTGCCATGTCCCAGGGCCATATGAACAGGAGCACCAGACCCCATAATTCAGCGGTTTTAAACAGTTGGGGGAAAAGAATAAAATAATAATAATAAACAATAAACAAACCAAATAGGATTTTTCAAACCTCAGAAATAACTCCAGATACCTGCCTGTTTCTTTCATTTCAGTTTGAAGCTGAGCATATTGTTGAGATATTGTTATGACAGCCACCTTCTCAAACAGCATCCTTTCTGCACCAAACTACGGAAGGTTATTGGCAGGTGAACAACTCATGCAGTGCTTTCCTCCCAATGAAATCTGGGATCTGAACAAACCAATAAGATCAGGGGAGAGATGAACCCTCATGCAGATGTGATCCATGCTCGTTGCTAACCAACACCACTTGACAGGCAGGTCCTTTAGTGCTGAGATTTCCTTAATATGATTAAGACTAATTTGGATTAGCATTTGCATAAAACACAGCTTGGTTGTAAAGAGTCACAATAGTTTCCAGTGCAAAAGCCTAACTACTCACTTTTCACATGATTTTACTTTCATTACAGAAGAAGCAGATTTATTATGAATACAAAGCTACAAAAGACAATGTCCTTTGATAATGTCTGCACAAAGTCTCTCAAACATCCTCTCTGGAATTTTTCTACTTTCTTTCAGTGCAGTATAGAGAGCTGGAACATCTGCAGATTTAGTTTAACCCCATGCTTATTGAGCAGTTAGATCTCATGCTCCTAACACAACTCTCATTCTGCAACCATCAGAATTACAGGTATCAGCTACCACATGTAAAACTTTTTAGCCTCTCCTTCACTCAACAGTCTATGTATTTTTAAAGTCCATAAATACAGAAATGTTGCTGTGGACTGACTGTTGCTGCCATGATGAATGAGGCTTGCATTAATCCCACAGCATTTACATGTGGACTGAAGAAGTAATAACTTATTTTTACCATTCCACTTGTGTTTAGCAGCTGGTGTTCAAGAGAGGCAAGCTAGCATGAGGACTGCAGTTTCATAGTGAAGAGCGAAGCATCTCATAGGTCATGGGAAATAAAGAAATTTTAGTACCAAAATTATGCAAATTTATTTTTAAAATGATCATTTTTTCAGGTAAAATCTCTCAGATTATTTGTTCCTGGTTCAGGAAATATATTAGTTTGCATTCTTCCTAGAAAGAAACACTATCTAGGTAAAACATGGATTTTTCAAACTCAACATGAGTTCAATTCGGTAACAAGACAATTAGGTGGCTAGCACGCTGCTACTATATCACTAGCACAGTCACTAGTGCTGGGTGTGCTTGTGTAAGATCTCATTTCTTTACAAATAAATAAAGTACAAGAGGAACTGGTATCAGTAAAAAGAAAAAAAATGAAAAGAGTCCCACACAGGCAGAGAAGAAAGAATACTTCAATTGATCCTGTAGTCCAGGGTAGCCCAGTAGGCTGCTCACAGCTTGCTGAAAACACATTCATCCTCCCTCTGAAAGCTGCTTGCACACTGTCACCAATTAGTGTTGTGGTCTGGAGCTCAGCGAGCTGCTAAATGTCTTTTGAACTACTGTTCTGTAACCTTTCCAAAACTGACCTTTTCATTATCATTTCACATCACTCTGTTGTGTGTCATAGAGACACACTTTTTAATGTCATGTTTATTTCCACCAGCTCTTAAGCTTCTTGTCAAAATATACTGTCAAAATATACTGCATTTCAAGTGAAAAAGAAGAAAATAATCTTTCAAATAGACTTAAACAAAAGGAAAACAAAACCAGACTCCTCCCACCACAAAAAAAAACTTGTCGTTCTCCTTTTCAGGTTGACATTGCATCATGTTAGCTACTACAGAGTACAAGAACATTTCTGTCAATAGCTGCATACTATAACATCAGATTTAGGTTTAGAAACACTTATTGGTTCCTCTCCAAGAGGACAGTAGAAAGCTCTCAACCTAAGTGAAACCATCTGAAAATCTCAGACACTTTGATGAAAATTGTTTCTCAAAATAGTTGTTGCCACTCTAATGCATCACTGCTGCCTGACTATGCAACTGTTTCACAGAGTTGCACAGTTAATACAGTCATTAGGTAAACAGGGGTTACATGGATGTTTCGTATGAAAGATAATCATGATAGAAGGATAAAGGGAAAACACTCACCAGTGTTGAAGATTCACAGTAAATTCCACAAAGGAACAAAGAGAAAGAGATCCTGCCTTAGTGGTAGTCAGCCCTTAAACAAGATCTGGGTGAGGTATAACCAAGCTCCACCCCTTCCAGTAGCACAGATGAATCACCTTCACCTGTGCTCCCACAGCTGACTCGTTGCTTGCCTCAAGTGGTTAATCAGAGGTTCAGGCTGTGATCAACAGCTTCCAATACAAGAATGCATACAGTTTCTTAAATTGTATCAAAAATTATCATGTAAAAACTCCTATCTTAGAACAAGTGTTGGTAAAACAGTATGCTGAACAAAATTTTAATAGGGATTTCTGTTTCTTGAGACTCAATATCAAGTTTTTTACAAAATTCTTATGACTGAAGCCAAAATTGTGGTCTCTTTTGCAAGGTTCTTTAACAAGTTATGTCCACAGACCCAGACAAATGGAGGCTACATGTTGGTTTCTGGTAGTTTTAGATTTCCCTATGATTTGATTTTGTCCTTTCCCATTGTTGCAGAAGGCTCTCAAAGTGAACAATAGCTATTATGGAAATTTGCAGTGTTGATCCTAAGCTTTCAAAAAGCCATACATCAATACCCCTAAAATCTTTAGATAATTCCTCTAAAACACAGCACAGAACTTCCAGACTCTAACAAACATATAGAAAAACAACTCCATGGTGCCTTAATCTTTGAGGTCCAAGCTTTGAACAAAGGCCTAAATGAGCAAATCACACCAAAAACCTTATGCAAAAGCCCTACAACAAATACAAGTTTTCACAAATACAACAACTGTAGACAAATGGCCATTCGTATGTATATTTTAGATGTGATTAGGGTGAAATTCAGGCTTCATGTGTTGGGTGTTAATGTACATGGCTTCATCTCTATCCACACAAAACCCTTTGAAGTAATCACAAATGCTGAAATTAATGCTAAAATCAAAGCCCTACATTAATAATTACACAACAGTACTGCAAATACAAATTCTCACCCAAACCAACACAGAAATACATAGATCAGTTTGATGGTTGTATTGGTTGTTAATACACAGATGGTAGCAAATGTACGGAAGGAATAAGCAAAGGAAAACTCACCAGTGGTGTTGCCTTGGCTGAAGAAGCTGGGGCAGTCCTCACTGGAGAGCAATCTCCAAGAGATGCTACCTCAATGGGAGTCAGCCCTTAAATGAGGTCTCAGAGGGGATGGAGTCGAGCTCCACCCCTTCCCGAAGCACAGCTACATCACTCTCACCTGTGCTCCCACAGCTGACCCCACACTTGCCTCAGCTGATTAATCAGAGGTTCAGGCTGTGATTACCAATCTCCCATACAATGGTTTACATTTCAGAGACAAATACAGACCCAACAAGTAAACTCACAGACAATTGAAGGACACGACAGGGATGAGCACACTGAGGTTACTATATTAAAACTTTTTAGATAGCCCTTGTGAAATTAATTTCCTTATAGGTATAAATGTGGGACACTTCTCACAGCATAGATCCTTCTGTCATCAATCAGTTTTAACACTTCTCCCTTTCTTAAAGGAGGTTCAGCAGATTTCATTAAAAATTCAGTTTCCACCTTCCCCATCTCGGTGAAGCTAACACCTTTTCATAGCAGTTTCCTGAGATCACTTACATCCAAAGAGAAAGTGAGTAAACAGTGCATATTGCCCATCACTTCCCATATTTTAGTTTCATATTCCTCATATTTGCTCTTCAAGTACAGTCTACCTTCTTGTTCCCAAATTGATGACAAAAGTGTCAACTGTTAAAAAAGGATTTCCCATCACACCACTGCATTGCAGCTGATCTGAATAACTCCTACGTCCCTCCTTTTTCTCCTCCTCTCTGAAGATCCAGTCTTCTCAGTTCTTTGACTTGAAGCAACGACCTCCATTATCTCCTGGGCATCAGGCTCTGACACACTCTCTCCTTCTCCCCGTTGATTTCTAGAAATACCTGACTTACATGCCTGCTCACCCAGCTGCCTTTTCATTTTCCACATCATCTACTGAAATAGTTTTAACGCTATATTTCCCTTCAATTCCCTTTGCCATATGCGGAAGACCACGTGCCTCCACAGTTGAGCTACTTATATAAAGGTCTGCCTTTAGGTCCTCTGCCTAGACATCTGTCAAAAAAAATGTTAGCTGCCCATTATATCCTTTTTCTACTCCTCCCACATGTTCTTAAACTCTGCTTCCAAGTACATCTATAGTCCTTGAATCCTGTTCTTAAAGATTCCACTGGTTTTCAGCCAACAACACTTAACATGAAAACAAATATTGTCAAGCACCCACTTGAGGGTAATATTATATCTTCACCTTCTCTGCACGTTTTTTTTTTTTTCATTAGCTCCTCTACTTCAAACACCTCAAATCCTGCATCAATAGCCATTTCTTTAGAGAAAAAGAAGGTAACTCGCCTTCTTTCAGCCCTCTCTCGCCTTCTCACAACCAAAGAATAAAGTCACATAGCCACTCAACTTCAGTAGCAAACTGAAACCCGCAAAATCTAAAGATGTTTAAAAATATATCTGGAATAAAATAAGATTTCATTGGATGAGCTTAAATAAAATACCAGTTGAAAAGTCCTGACCCACGTATTGTGATTAGCAGCTGAACCAGATTTAGCAGTTCTTCAT
This sequence comes from Excalfactoria chinensis, assembly GCF_039878825.1. Lineage (NCBI taxonomy): Eukaryota > Metazoa > Chordata > Aves > Galliformes > Phasianidae > Excalfactoria > Excalfactoria chinensis. The sequence goes on from NC_092828.1 coordinate 71,670,532, forward strand.
ATTCCTGCAATGATGATTGTTCTCTGTGTATCTACCAGGCAGTACTTTAAGCCATGTGCAAAACAGAACTGTTTTATTTTACACAGCAGGACAAACAAACCCCGATATTACCTCCTCCTGCTAGCTCCAACCTCAGTAAGAAATAGCTTTGTTTCTGAGCTGCCTTCCCCTCTGTGACCAAACACTTTCCACAATGAGAAAAACACTTAAAAAGCTTCAACACAAGAACATGTTAAGGCAGAGACACATTTATAAAATCCCTATTTGCCAAAGCCATTTCCTTCATGGCAGTTTTTGAAGCCTGGGAGGAAAGTAATTGCAGGGAATTCTAATAGGCGCTTATGGATCAAAAATGATAATCAAAGGTTTTGATGTCCTATAGGGTTGTATTTATTTACTAAGCAATCATCATAGGATAATTGTTATTTAAAATAAATAAGTAAAATAAATAAGTATGGTTGCAAAAAACAGGAATCAACGTTTCCATCATCTCTCCTTTTGTTACAATTGTCTGGGTAGATTCTGCTTGCTCAGAATACAGCCTTTATAGCATCAAAGCTCTCGCTCTACCCTTTCCCTCCAGCCCCAGCCAACAGCATGCACTCCCACTTTTACATTTAACAGCCCATGTCACTGGCCTCTTGAATGCCAGTCAGGCACCATCTATGTATTCAAATATTTGACAGACATTCTCTAATTCAGAGTTTGTTTGCTTTAGTGACTTCTTATGGGAAAGGAAATGCATAAAGCTGGAAGCTAAAGCAATAGGATTTTAGCAGTTTTATTGTAACAAGTAAGTTTTGTTTTACTCGTCTCTGTATCTTGCCCAAGGCAGTGCAGTTTTAATCTACATGTGCATTAGTGCCCTCAAAGCATAAAGACACCTGGAAGTGTTAAGCATCAGGCTTAGAAAGTGAAACACTAAATGACTTGACAGGCACCTCAAGCAAGGAGAAGCAAACCATCTGGGGACAAGCTACAGATAGACGGACTACATTTTGTCATTACCCATGAGCCCAGATGCTGAAGTTGTTTAGACTAATTCTACTTTGACATCAGCAGTTTTCATTTTGTACTGTGCTTCAGGCTATTAAAACTTTGGAAGAACACATTGATTCAATGCACCTGGAGTATCTAAATGGGAGTAGCAGGTTGTATAGGAATAGTACAGTTAATAAGGCAATGGTCTTAATGAGGCTCCTAGGCAAGCACACAACTGCTTCAACTTTAACTCATCAACAGAACCAAAACCCAGTAAAATCCTTAGAGACATGACAAATAAATATATTTAAAAAATAAAATTTCTGTGTCACTCATCACTTGGGACAGAACATCATTCCGTCGGAAGTCAGTGTAGGTAGGCACCATAGAATATTCTACATCACAGGTGTCCAGTTTTTTTTGCTTGCCTGAGCTGTGTATATATAAGTTATTTTATTATTTAAAAAAGAGAGAGAGAGAAAGAGAGAGAGAGCATAATAAAACAATAAAACTAGTGGGATATGTGACCTTGTTTTTGTGGAACCAGCACATCAGTCTGGTTCAATGACAGTGGTTGCAACTCTCAGCCAGTTCTCAAGGTGCTTGTCAGAGTTTTTTGATGACATTTTACTTCTTCTGTACTTTATCCAAAACAGTTGGATGTACACAAATGTACAAATGCCAAAAAGCACTGACACAAATAAAGCAGATTGTGAAGTGAGGGATATTTTTCTCTGCTAAGATAGGGCTTATAGAAGTCTGGTAAAAAGACACAATCAAATTTTTGAGTTGAATGTCTGATTGCAACTCTATTCCATTTGAAATTTTGCAGGTAATATATTTGTCAACTGAAAATGGAGCCACAAATATACCGAAAAAATTCATCATTTTTTTCACAGTCTAGAAGCCTATTTTCAAATTCCCTTATCAAAATAGAAATGGCCAAGTATTTTTCACTGTTCCCAGGTCTACATATCAAAATGCACAAAATTATTCACTATCACTTCAGTCAGTGCTGCCCTGAACCCTCCTCATGCCCTGCTTTCAGTCCAGTCAGTGCTCATTGCACACCAGTGTGTGGTTGTGAGCAATGGGTGCATGTCCAGGGCTGGGCTGCTCAGCAGGGCAGAGATGCCATCATGTGGAATGGGGCTGGGACCAGCCACAGGATAAGCTGGACCAGACCACGTTCAGCCTGTGGGTTGGACATACCTGTTTACACTGTCTGGTTGTAAGAATGATTTACTGAACAACACACAATACTGGACACTTGGTAAAAGTAAACTAGATTATATATGTTTCTGTGTAGCTGAACTCTGCTGAAGATATGTTGATAGAAGGTTTCTTTCTAAGAATACTTAAGATAATGCACAAAACAAGCTCCATGAGAACTTTGCATTTGACCCTGATCTTTCAAATACAACAGCTTTCTATGAGAGAAAGGGTAAGAAGAACTGAAGAGTTTAGACATTTCTCCTGGCAGAAACATTATCCTCAGTTTATTCAGCTGATAGGATCATTATAATGACCTACTGTCAACCTCAAGTGTATCATCTCTTGTAAGCCCAAATGCGGTGAGCAATTTTTCTTTGGAAGATGCTCATTTTTGTCCTGGCTCCAGCTAAGAGCTTACAGCACCCTTGAGACAGGAGTAAATGAAAAAGGAGTGGGGGGGTGGGGGGATGGGAACAGGAAGAAAAAAGAACCCAAGCTACTATTTCTTGCCAAAGAGTCATAAAATAGAACTAAGATGGAAAAATTATTAGTTCCCACCCTGCTCCACTTGCTGCTTATGTGAAATTGTTCCCTATGGCACATTATGGAGTGTTGCATCCAGACTCGTTTTAAGTGTTCAGCTCAATTTCAGCCATGAAACTGCAGCTAACGAATAATCTCCTTTGGTTTATTTTTATCACATTCTCAAGTATGCATTAAAATTAGCATAATTGATGGTGTAATTAAGGACGTCAGCACAGCTCTGAATATGGGGTTTGCTAGTTAACATGTGTTCCATGCTGGTTGGGTGTTAGAATAAGATTTTCTCCTGAAAGCTTTCTGCCAACATGACATCGGATTACTTTAAAGACACATTTAATTCCTAATCATTATCCAGCAGGTTACAAGATGCTGTGCTAGCTTTTATAGTTACGTTCATAGGCTCCCAGACGATACCTGTTTTTTCTCTTTGAATGGTAAGGACACAACAGCCTGCTCCAGTTCCATGTATTCATTTTTGTACATAAAACTGATTCAAGATGAAAAGATGGCCTCTCTTTATTCTTCTTTTGTATATGTCTATCAACACTAGGAAAATAGCAGTGTCACCTCAACAAGCACAGCAATTTCCAGTTGCCCACACAATTGTCCAAGCTTAAGCACTTGCTATTTGGACAACTCTTCAGGCTGTAGCTGACTGACAGGGAAGAGCCAAGGAACATTATCACTTTAAGAAGCAGAGGCAGAAAATCTAAAATTTGTCCTAAAGGAATGGTAGGGCTCCACCAGGAAAGTAATGTGGCCAATAGTCTAGGTCTACATCAATGCACATACATTGTGAAATAAGCAGGAGGAGATGAAAAACATGGTACAACTAGAAAACTAGGACCTATCACAGAAACATGGTAGGATGAATTACATAACCGGGATACTATGATCGAAGGCTACAGGATTTTTAGAAGGAATAAAAAAAGCAAGAAGGGCAGGGAAACTGACCTCTACTTTAAGAAGTGGATGAATTGCAAAGAGTTATCTTTGAGAAAGAGCCATGACCTGTCTGAGAGCCTGTGAATTAAAATTAGGAGCCAGATCAATAAAGGACATCTGGTGGTGAGAGAGTACTACAAGTCACCTGAAACAAGACCTTCTTTTCTCAGCTACAAGAGGCATTGTGCTCACAGGCTCTCATACTGATGGAGAATATCAACCTCCCAGACATCTACTTAGAAAACAACACAGCAAGCTGGAAGCAACCCAGGAGACTCCTGGAATCTCTTGAAGATAAATTTCTCACTCAGGTATTGGGCAGAGCAACCAGAGGTCCTGTTGCTCACCATTGTTTGGAAGTGATCATTAAAGAGGTTAAGACTGGAGACAGCCCAGGTTGTAGCAACCATGACCCAGTCAAGTTGGTGGCCTCGAGAAATAGGGGCCTGGCAAAGAGTAAAATCAGGATCACGTACTTTGTCTGTTTAAGGAATTATTGGATAAGATCCCCTAAAAAACATTATGTTAGGGACATATGTTAGGTAATGCGTTGGAAGCTCTTTAAGTATGCCTTTCTGAGAGGACAAGAGATCTCCATCCATCAACATAAGAAATCAACCAGAGGAGGCAGGAAACTAGCACAGCTGAGCAAGGATCTGTGGGTAAAACTGAGGGAAAAGAAGGAAAAGCACAGGCAGTAGAAGCAGAGAAGAATATAGGAATGTCATCTGAATATGTAGATATGGGATTAGGAAAGCCAAGTTGCAGGTAGAACTAGACTTAGTAAGGGATTTGAAAAATAACAAAGGATTCTATGGATATATTTGTCAGAAGATACAGGGGCCAAAGAGGGTGTAATCCCCTCTGATAAACGGAAAGGGAGAACTGGCTTCAGCAGACATGGAGAAAGCTAAAGCACTCAGTGAGATCTTGGCCTCAGTCTTCCCTGCCAGTCAGGCTTCCCATGCCGCTTGGGTCCCTGAACCTCTACACAAGAGTCAGGGGAGAACCTTCCTCCTTGAGAGGAGAACGAGTTCAAAACCACCACGAGGCTGAGCATGTACAAGTCTCAGGTTGAAGTGCTTATGAAATAAGCTCAGAACTATGGCTTACTTGTACTGATCAGAGCTGTAGGATCTCCATATCTCCAGAAGATAATTGCAATAAGAGAAGATTTTAGTCAAGGATAATATACAAGAAAAGCAAGTTAAATTGCAAAGAATTGATCTCTCTTTCTGCACTAATATACAAAGCTTAATAGTTCTTAATGAGAGTTAATGGAAGACATCAATTTCTAAGTTGTTAATTCAATGAGAGATGCTCCACAAGTCTAGAAATCTTATGTGAAGCAGAAAGGGAAGTTTTATATCTCTACAGTTCTTCATTGAGTATGAATTTATGACTTTATGCTCAAAAGACTTGAAGGGTTGACTTTGTTTTAACATAGCTTATACATATATTAGAATATATTTTTTAACATGGCACTTGTTGATTTCCTGGTATGTAAACCATGCGGATGAATTTGTTTGTGCCTGTGATTTGGCACAATTCCATTATCGTTTTCCATTTCATTCTTTCAAATGTCCCTCTGCTGCATTTCATCTACCTTACAGATCTTCTCTTTCAGCTTCTTTTGCACGAATATATTACAAAAGATACCTTACCTGTTTTATACTTCAAAATATCTTTGAAACAAAGAGAGAAGAAGATAAAAGAGGATAAAAAACATCAGAAGCAGGCCTTGATAACGAAGCAGACTTTGAAGATTTGATAGAAATACAGCACAATACTTTTCTAACAGATTTTTAATTTAAAATCTCACATTAAAACAGAATAATTACTAGACCCAGTGGCAATGTGGGAAGATACAAGGCTTATATATGAATAGGCAGAATGCCTCAGTGGTATTGCTTACTTTCCTCTTCCTTTTACTTTAATAATATTTCAGCTATATAATGATTCTGGTAACAACTGGCTTTGAGAAGCTTTCGGAAAATGTAATCAGTCTCTACAAAATTGAATTGGTCAAGCAGTGCAAGTTATATCAAGAAATGCTCTTTGGTAAATATATTGGAGCTTCATTTGAATATAGTTTAAACTAACAGGTATTTCTAAAATGTGTAGGTTATAGGTTTATCCTGAATTTCTTACAGATAGAGAAATGTAGTACAAGAATTCTCCTACAAGTCTACCTTAAAATAAGAGCAAAGCCCCTTTTGGCATTCATATCCTCACCTGACAGTTAATAGCTGCCTAAATGCGATTTGCACTTGGTAGTTATTAAGAAAACATCACATCTCTCTTGGTAACCAGAATTAAGAGCATAGGTCATGGAGGTCATGAGTTTCTATATAACTCAAAGGCAATTATGAATTTACTTGAGTTACCTTGGATTACTTCAGAATTAAAGCATTAATGAATTCACATGTAAGGTAGTATTTTCAAATGAATCATGATCATTTGAGTGATAAGTCGTTGGGATAACAAAAAGAAGACATCACGTGAGAGGAACATCAATGCAGTCAACGAGGAGCTTACGACCTACTGAATTGGGACCTCCCCCATGGTCCATTAACCTCGCTGCATCAAATGACTGCATGCTTAAATTGACTCTGAATCAGGCAGACTTGAAATGCAGCCTAATTAAGTAGGAAATAATGTCTAGTTAACCTATAAGAAGGATCTGATCTCCTCAGAAGACCGAATCCTAAGAAGCGAGGTATAATTTCAACAGATGCAGGTATGTATTGGGTTAGTTCATCTTAGCTGATTTGACTCAGGAAAAATAAATTCTAGTTCACTTTAGAAATGTCAAACCTTCTCATTTCTTACTGCTTTTTAAAAACAATGAATATATTTTAAAACAAACATTCTCAAAAGTCTGTTATTAATATCTATCTTATGCCTAAATCTCATTTGCATGTACCTATTGCAGTGCCAGTAAGTGTGTAGAGACAAGTGTGTAGGCAAATAAATGTAGCTTGTTCTGTGTTAAATGAAAATAGGAACAGCAAAAAGAGTTATAATAATAGACAGAGTTAAGTAAAACCACTTCATCTACATTTTCTTTACAGCTATGTATAGTCAGATCTCTATGTACGAATTTACAGTCCACAGATACTCGCATAATCTGTTATTACATACAACTATCTTTCTGTCTACAATTCTGGATGTAAACTAGGAAAAATGCCTGAAATAATATGTACAAGTCGAAGGCTACAGCACTGAATAATAAGAATGACAAAGTGAAAGTACTGAAGATGTGATTGACTGACAACCACTGAGAAAACTTTGGAAGAAAAAAGGGATACGGAAACAAGGAGACAAGAAAAAAAGTACTCCTGATCACTTCCAGTATGTATATACCAATAAAATGCTTAAAAATAACCAACATGCTGTCATCTTACACTTCCTAAAGCAGTTTCTAGTGTGCATTCTGACAGCTATAAATCAAAGAGATCTACTATTTGGCATTAAAATCTAGAAACCAAATTGTACACTGCCAGCATAAATGTACCAAAAGTAGTGAGAGCTGGAAAGCAATATGTCAACTTGTCCATACAGTACTCTAACCTGAATATTTTGTTTAGATGTGTGTCGCATAGACAAGTGGGAAATAGTTTAAAGGAATATAGCCCTTCTAGTGAAATACTTCAATGTAATTACAAATCTGTTATCCACTGCTGTGGATCATGTAGCTGTCTAGTACACCTGAAATGGACAGATTTTTCAACTTATTTTTTAACCTCCATAATAGGGCAATACCCTACCCATCAGTTTTATTCTCCCTTCCAGATAAATGAGGCAATTACCCTATTAACTATTTCCTTGAGCAGCTATGTGATCTCTTTGCAGAGTCAGTTACAAATACAGTAATGATACAGCCTGACAAGCCGCTTGACTGCATGTTATTTAATGCTCAGAGGGCCACTAAGTGTGCAGTGAAATTTGTGCTCATAAGATAAACTAGTCAGCACCGGCAATTGTTTCATTCAGTATGTAAAGAGAATTCTTAGTTTACCTAAATCATCCCCAAGACAATGGCTTGACAGCGTAGGCAAAGGAGAAAAGGACAGAAGCAGGGAGAGCACACAGGATAATGAAGAGTCTTAACAACAGTATTAATTCAGACATGTCAGATAAGACCTGTACTCTAAAGCATTTGAGAGGGGCATTTCAGAGTGCTTCCACAGTTCTTGATTTGTTAGAAAAATCTGAAAATCAATTTTCAACATGGCTCCAGCAAGTGATTCCAAGCTGAGCTGACTGAGTACCACAGATCCAGGATATCGCTTATATTTATGAGAATCACAATTGTCAGTATTTTGTATTCAAATATGAAAGCAATACTATGTTTCAGTCAGCTTTCTGGTCAACACAGAAGAGCTTCAGGTACCTTCAGCATCCTCCTTGCAAAAGTTTTTACAGTGTCTTGGGATTATTGCTTCACAGTGGTGATTTTTCCACCATATTACAACACTCACAGTTATACATATACACCCCAGGCACATACCAGTTAAACAGCTTGAGCTGTCAGTATAGGAGGAAAGAAATGAGGCAGACCTTTCCAGGCATCCATATGAACTTTGCAGTGTTGTTAAGAAAAAGACATTAAACACAGAGTCAGTACTTGCCTTACTTGATTGATTCACATTTGCTTTTGCCATTTCAAAATATAATATATATATTTGTTGTTGTTGTTAAAGAGCAGTTGTGATGATCCTGAAAGAACAAAAATTGTATGGCTAGTATGTCTAGGATATTACATATATAACAGCAGTTGTAGAATGCCTCAGAATTGGTTCCACTTGGTCATTTATAACTACTATTCAGAGAAGTCAGAAAGAGGGGAAAACATGGAGAAGAGGAATGAAGAGTTGTTGCTCTCTGGTAACTGAAAAAGAGCAGAAAGATACTAGAAAGAAAGAAACAATTAAGTGAAGCATATATCTCTAGCATTTAGCTTTAAGCAACCCGATGCATTTTGTCATATTCTTTACATTCTGCTCCAAGATACAGTATTTTCAAGAACATTGACCCATAAAAAATAAAATAAGCAACCTTAATTCAGTCGTGTTCCAACCATCTTGCAAATAACTCACAGAGGAGAAAGGAGTCACAAGGAAGACCATCAGAAGCTAGGTCACAGTGTCTCTTATGCGTTTGTATTACAGTATTTATGAACAAGAATGCATCAATTTTAGGTCATATTCCACTGAATTTGGTATTTGTATTATGAATAAGTTATCGTGGAATTTTAATGCTTTGAGTGTATTTTTATTCACATATCAGAGAGTTAGAAGTGCAGAAAATACTGCATTTATCCATTCTTACAGCATTATAAACATAATCTCCTTTCTGTTGTAAGCTGTTTTCTTCTATTTTATTTATTATTTGGCACACTTTGGTTTTGTATACTGGGTTACATCATTTTCTGGCAGCAGTTGAACTTTACATGATTTTTAATCTATTCTAAGGCTTTTACTGAAATTGTAGTCAATGCTCTGTTTAGGATCCAAACTATGAAAATTACAAAGCATTTTTAAGTAAAATTATGCTTTCTTTCTCAAAGCTACTTAAGCATCACTTTGAAATTATACTATTTTAAATGTAGTGCCTCTGCAGCATACTCCCAAAGTTCTTTTAAGACTTTAACTAATCACATAATGTTTAATCAAGCTCTGTGCCTCTTATATCTTTATACACTTTGGACCAGGCCACAGTAAACAGAGGACAAACTTGTGCCTATTGTTATGCAGAACCATGTACCAAGACCAGACTGACATGGACTCCTGCATTCATTTAATACTCCAAGGGTTTCACACAGCCCTTCTCCTGCTCTGGCTGAGCACTGAGGGCCCCGTGCTGTTTGCCCTGGGTCTAGCAGGAGTCAGGTCACGTCTGAGGTCTTCAGCCTTGTCCAGGAAGGACTCTCAAGTCATGCAAATGTGAGATTTCCCACTTTAGGGGGAAATGAACCACAAAAAGGTCACTGTTTCCAGCCTCTGAAAAAGGGTGAAAATGGGAAAGAGGTACCTAAGCCTTGGGGGAAAAAGAAAAGAAAAAGAGAGAGAGGTGAAGAGATATCCCAGCCATGCAAGCACAGCCTGTCCCTCTAGGCATCGTATGGGCTCACAAACCCAGCAGCATTGGAAGAGGTTGACTCTAAAAGTGCCTCCCCCTCCCAATAGATTTAGCATCTGTAAAGTGCTCATTCCTGTGAGAATTTGAAATGAGCAGATTTAGTGATTACACTGTTTGGGTTTTTTCACCATACAAGGAGGCAAAAATACTCGGTAGTATTGATAGGCTTTGACCTTGGCAATATTTGAAATAGTCTCCTGATACTAACAGCAAGCTCTGGTCTGTTGTGTCCAGCAATAATGAGCACTACCTTAAAAGAGCACATATTGATTTTGCTGCCAGTTGTCAGCCCTTACTTATTCATTTAGCAGAACTACAATAGGATCAACAGTGATGCAGCCATGCCACTCTGATCGTTGCAGTATGCACTACAGTATAATATAGTGGCATATTTTGTATTTAAGCTATGACTTAACAAAAAAAGATTGTGTAGAAACAATTTATTCACTTAAGATTGACGGCAGTATCAAATAGGAAAAAAATAATTGGTCTTACTCTATTTTTTCTTGAGAAAAAACATTTCTCATACTGTTAATCCAAATGAATTCAGAAATTTAAACACAAAGTATAGTAATTATTATAGTGCAATAATTATTAAAAATGTAAGCAAGATCATTAGAAACTACTTGCTACTTTATTATTTTCACCATAGAGCATAAATTGACCATATCTCTGCACTATGGGGGGGTTTGTTAAGAGCGTGCTAACAAAAAGGCATTTGCATAAGGACATTGTATTCCAGTCAGGCAAGATAGAAGCACTCACACCAAATTAAAAAGCTTTCTGAATCCTAAAAGTAAAGAGCTGAAATGCATTTCCTATCAGATTATTAGCATCATTAAATGGACATCTGAAACTATAAACAAAAAGGCAAATCTAGAGATTAAAACTACAGGTATGCACATTGCCCAAGCTCAGATGATTAACCAGAGCAATTCAACTCCCCCTGCCCCACACAGAAACCAGGGGAAGCCTGCCCACCAGGAAAGTCAGGGAACCAGGCTCTGAGCCGCAACCAGCACAGCAGATGCACAAAGAACAGCTTGGCAAGAACAGGGATGATGGAGCAGTGATCATACCCAAAGTGACATCTGAGTGGTAGATTCAGAAAGGCAAGGGTGACAGCTCACCAGGACAGGCAATGGACTTGCTGGAATTAATCAGACACAGATCAGATCAACAGTGGTGCTTTTTGACACGCTGAGCATGTAAAGATCTCTCCCAAGCGCAGACCTCTCCTGTGCAAATGTTGAGAGATTAACATCTCTAGAGCTGCTAAAAGCACCGATGGTGTGGGAGAAAATGAAGAGTCATGAAGTTATCACACGGATTCATTAACCAACTGATTGGCGCTTTCCCATTGCTCCTGTCACGAAAAAGGACAGGAAGACAGATTCACATTTATCTTAAACAGTTCATAGCAGCAATTCTCAGGGAAAGTACATCTCCTCATCTCTGAAAGGTGTCTAGCACTAACGTATTTTGAAGATAGCTGGTGCTAACTGTGGAACGAGCAACTTTTATTAAGTACAGCCTTTCTTACTAAGAAAATGTGGCATTTGCCAAGTACGTTTGGTATTTCCATTCTTAGTATAAGAGGTACAAATATACTGGAAGTACAAATACTGGAGATATATTTAGAGAAAGAGCCTAAGAACCCAGAGAACTAATTTTTTTTTCCTTTTTCCCCAAAGGACTCCTGTTTTGAAGTTTAAAGAAAATAATGTATCAAAAATAATACTTTACTTCATCTGCTTTTGTATCAAAGCAAATCACCAATGATAAACACCAGTGAAAAATAAACAGTTCCTGAGGCTAAACTCAGTATTCAGAAGCATTTGAGTACTGCTACTGTAACACAGCATTTACCAGTAAATATTTCATACTGTGTTCTGGACAACAGATTTCACATACAACGCATCACTGCAGAGCATCCTTCGGGAAGGAAGCAGTTTCACTTTTTTGACATCATAGTCAGACTTATTTATTTTAGGATAGGTAAAAATCTTTCCAGTATCGTGAACAATGAGATTTTACAGCTAGCAGAAGTACTAGGGCACCGTTAAAATGTCAGCTACACAGATACCACAGTTGCAATGCTTTCTCCTGGTGGATTTCTTTCTATGTGAGTTGTAGGAATCCACACAAGCTTGTTAAGAAGCTATATATATGAATTAATTTCCTTACTTCAATCTTCCCTGAATATAAGTTACACTAAAAAAATATAACAATAAAAAAAAATACTGTCAGTAATTATATATTTTTGACAGTAAGATTATTCTGAACCTCCAATTAACTGCAGGGTTGCATCTTACTGGACATTGTGTAGGAGCGGACACAAAGAAATGGTTGTCTCTTAGAGTAATGTAAAATCTATACGTACAGTTCACACAAAGATGGAAAGAGTCTACTGCAAACAAATAAATATAGAGACATGAAAATTCTGAATGCATATAGAGAATGCTTACTACAACTAATAGATGAGAAAGAGGATTCAATGAGAAACAGAGAAATAGAGCAGAGAAGCACTGTTCTCCTCCTTGCCACTACCAACATGAAGTTCTGCTTTGTCAGCGTGGCAGGAGCAGACTCCACAAATGCTAGCCTAGCAGGAACGTATGCTGCAGTAGAGGAGAGGAGCAAACAAAGGAGCTCAACAGCAACAGGTTCAATAACAGCTTTCTAGCAGGCATTTCCCCTTTGACTTTATCAAGCTGGGGCACTACCCTTGGGTTTCCTGCTCTCAAAGAGTATGAAAGAAACTACTGTAAGGAACTGCAAACTTTGGGAGGACAGTTTGCTTTTCTTGCAACCCTGAGTACATCCAAGTTCAGTATCACAATAAAAGTAGCACTCCGTTTCACAAATAAATAGCCTGACATACACTATTGGGCAGAGCTCACTTTTCAATGCTTAGATATTTTCAATAATAAATTATGTGCTTCGAGACAGTAAAGGAAGTTTCTCTTGGAAAAGCCTAAGAAATACCTTGATTGTTGTTATGGAATTCATTTACTCTTTCACTGCTTTCATCTCTGTTCTACATTTTATCCACATTAAGAAGTTCAAACACCGTAACAAAAGATGCAAAGAACTGGCTTTGCTGAATGTATTTTTAAGGTCTCTAAAAGGATTAAAAGTAATTATAAGATATATTGGCATTTGACTGCAACTAATATCACACCTTCTCTCTTCACCTGCAGTTCTGTAACGTGACTGTTTGGCACTGGCAACTGGTAGAGTCTTGTGTAAATCTGACACTGACATTTCTCTTGTACTTAATCTGTGACTATTGTTAATGCCTCCAAACAGGCATCTTATTCTAGAGTTGCTAAGTCTATCAGTTAAGCTAACATAATGCAAGTCTCTGGATAACCACCCATAGTAGGGTTTTATCTTCTGGTTGGGTTTATTTCTCTTCCTCGTTCACTACTGTGGGTTATAAAGCAGACAGATTTTAACACAATCATGTATTCTTCACACCTGCACAAAAATAATTACTTCAAAAAGCCCAGGTTAAGACCCGCATCTCTCTGAAGTAGGACACTTTATCCTAAAGCAATTCAAGCAATACTCTGAGATAAAATTATATGAAAGTTTGTCAGCTCTGTGATTCAAGCTACAGACTCTTAATAGGGAAGAGCTGAAACCCTTTATGAGGCACAGGCAGAGATTTCAAAAGGTGTGAGTAGAGGTGGCAGATATGAAGAGTCATCTCTGTACATTTGGTCTTCTGGAATCATCTGCTTTTCCTGATTCTGAATGTACTAGAAGTGTATATTTCCTAATCAGTCCTTTACAGCTATTCTATATGGTGCAGTGATTCTCTACATAATACATAAGAAATAGAATTTTCAGTTTTCATGGAAGAATACTCAAGTTTGAAGTTTTAAATTATTACGTTGGAATATTTCTCTCAAAAGACAAGGCTCCCCTTATTTGCTACTTTTTCTCAAGTACTCAAGCTGCCATCAAAATCAAGTCTGTCTTTTCAACTAATGTATTTTAAGGAGACAGCTGGGGGATTTGGGAGCTCTTTGTTTTTATAGCAGCCTTTTAGCCTGCTGAAGAGTTGCATTTTATTTATTTTCTGAAAACAACGGCAAGGCTACTTTGCACTAATGGAGGAGTTGTCTTCTTGTCACCAGGACTGACTAGTTGTGAAAGTATGCATAGAAAATTACTTCCTGCAATGACCTCCATTTTTAGAACAACTTGCGTAGGGCCAACATAAAAACAAAACCAACAAAATAAAACATTATCCTTGGATAGGACTATATCTCATAAGAAATTCCTTTCTCTTCTTCAATCACACATTCTTACAGAGCACATATTTGGTTCTTAATGCTGTTGGCCTAGTTGCTATCCATTAACAAGGTAATACAACTTATAACAACTAATAAATCAGCAGCAATACTAAAGAGAAACAGGTTGCAATACTAAAGTAAAAATAATAATCCAGTGAAAGCTCAAGATAGAGGGAGTGGAAAAAAAGAAAAGAAAGGAAAGGCCTACTCAGGCATGGTGATTCCAAGGAGTCCCTCTCGGCAATACTGTGCTGTGATAATAAAACCACAATTTAAGCCTACAATTACCATTTGACAGTATTTGAGGGACTTCAGTTATTATCTGTTCTCAGAGCCACTCCAGTACCCTCAGGCATTGTGGAATAAAAGGATAAATTTCTATTACTATCTCCTGGATGTATGCAGGCAGGGATCAGAGAGAGATGCTTTCTGCCACAAGTATTCTAGAGTGAAAGAATAAAAGACACTCTCCCAAGGTTACTAAGCTTAAATTGACATGGATGCTAACGTGAATCCTTGGGAAGGAATGAGATAATCTTGCAACATCACAAGAGGTAAGAGAATTCATATCTGTTTTTTGGGGGCTCCCTAATCCAGCAACACTCCTGTGTACCTTTTTTCACTCCGGACACACACTGGTCTTACACAAAGTTATTCTTAGCACCACTTCCTCCTCTTAATTCAGGAGAGTTAGGAGTTGTTCCTGGAGGCGTTTAAGGCCAGGCTGGATTGGGCCCTCAACAATGTGATCTAGTACTTAATCTAGCAGTTGGCAATGCTGCCTGAGGCAGGGAGTTCAAAACTTGGTGAGCCTTGAGGCCCCTTTCAATCCAAGCCATTCTAAGATTCTATGATGAGAGTTTCCTACTGAGGTGGCTGTTTCTAGCCCAAAGTAGCCTGAAGGTAGAGTGATCACAGAAAAACTGGAAAGGGATAGAGTGAGATCAAATGTCTGAGATGGCAAAACATCCCATGGAGACTACGATTTTCACATGTCAAGTGAACAGATGTTCAAGGTGGTCTTAAACAAGTGTCACTGCAAGTTTTTCCTCAATTACCTCCAAGGAATAAGCCAGCACACAGGTTAGTTGTCTCATATTTAGCTCTCCACAAGGTTTTCTAAATAAATAATAAAAATAAAAATTGTTTATATATCTTTACTCTGTAAAAATTCTTCTTAGCCTAAAAGGATATTCGAAGTGGATGATTTGCCACTTCTATCTCGGTCTGTCTTCTAGTTTTTTCCCTCCTTTCCCTTGCCAACATTCTCATCTTCCAGCTTCTTCCAACTCCATTCTAGTTTTCCTTTGCCAGTGTTACTTGAGGCTTTCACTCTCTTTTCTCTCTAACCAGCTTTCCCCTGCTGTACTAAATGGTATAAACCACCTCCTCCAGTTCCATGCCCCATGATTTCACACACCAGAATGAGATGCTATTTTCCGAAGTGCCAATTCAGCTCAGCAAGGGAGAAGTGTCCATGACCAAGAGTAGCAAGAAATTAGATTAAGTCTATTATGAGGGGAAACAAAACAAAACAAAAAACTAAAATCCCATAAAAATAAACAGCTAAATATTCAGTTTAGCAACATAGGAGGAAAATAGCAATTTTATGGGAATCTATCAGTATATTAGGACAAACTCTTAAGTAGATGAAAGATGTTCAGGCCTGTCTTAGTTTTATTTGCAATTAGTTTGTGGCCTATTTAGATCTAAGTCATGGAATTTGGGAACAATCAGATTAAAAGTAGACTGATACCAAATATTTATCTAAACAAAAAATGCAGCAAGATCTTTGCAGAGTATACCTTTAAGGAGAGAATAAAGAATATATCAGTGAATTTCAGCTGCGCTAACATTGCAAGATGCCATTGCAACATTAAAACTTTTTCCAGTCAACAAATGCTATTCTAGCAATTTTTGTTTTATGCTGATTTCTCATATCCTCATTGCAAGTGAAGTAAATCAAGACTGAAGCATATCTGAACACTGCACTATCTGAATTATACAACTGATTTCAATATTAGCATCTTCTTTTAAGTGCTTGGAAACATTGCTCTTGAGGCTAGCTCCCTTTAATCATAGGCAGGTGGATTAGGTTTTCCCCTTAAGACGAAGTTATTTCCCCAGCTGGAAAACTGGTTAGTTTGGGGTTCATTTAGATTGGGGGAGAGGGGTTTGTTGTTTTTGTGGTGTTTTTTTTTTAAAAAGTGTCATAGGTTACCCTAAAATCTACCTGCACCCATGACAGGGGGCAGTCGGCCTGCAGGCCGCTGGCCCAGAAGGAAAAGAAAAACAGGGAAAAGGAAATAAATACAGTGGCAACGATCTAAGGAGTCACACTTATTTACTAAATACTATATCAGAATACAGAATAACACAATATAATACAATATAATTGGAATTAAGGCTAACGAATCAAGTAAAATAAGAGAGAGTGAGTCCCGAAACCGAGAGGCCTACTGTAACTCTAGGCGAAACGGCTGGAACGCTCCCACACGGCTCTCCCCCTGGCTGGCAGGATCCAAGAGAGCGAGTCCAGCACTGAAGTGAGATTATATAGTCCTGGTCATATGACTGACCGTGGTGTTCCCTGGGACATTCAGTCTTCTTTCTGTGAGCAGCAGATTTGTCAAAATTATCTATGCTTAACATGATGTTATGATGTGGAATACTGATAGCAAAATTACAACATTGCAAAACCATGACAAAAAGTCATTACAATTTTCTCCAGAATATCAAACCTCTATGAGTCAGACACCTATTTATTTCCATCTTAAATGTATTTACATTAGCCTTTAACTTACTGTTCACATCCTTATAAATTTATTTGTCTGGACAAAACAAGGCAGTCTTACAGCGTCTTATGAAAGGCTTCTCATTCCCCAAGTGTCCTATCTACCTTTCTTGCCACCTGTTCCAGTTTGAATTCACAAAAAG
This sequence comes from Excalfactoria chinensis, assembly GCF_039878825.1. Taxonomy (NCBI): domain Eukaryota; kingdom Metazoa; phylum Chordata; class Aves; order Galliformes; family Phasianidae; genus Excalfactoria; species Excalfactoria chinensis. Next base: position 71,687,604 of record NC_092828.1, read on the forward strand.
AATTATTGAAAGTATCCTACATTAAGGGTTCTGCAAGAACTCATGCAAATATATTTCCTATTTCCTTTGCTAATGAAAATACCTTAACCAACACAACTTAAGACTTTATTTGCCCTTTTCACCAATGAAAATATTTCAGAATATTTCAATATTTCAGAATCTCAGTTCCTTGATATATGATGTTTGCTGGACATACAGTGTTACTCCTTAAAATGTAAATGTAAACATTTCAAAATAATTATGCAAGCATCATGAACTTCAAGCAAGAGTATAATTAATTGATAGAAAAGAGAAAGAATTGGAGCTCTTCCCAGAACCTCCCAAAGGATTCACCCGAGCCTAATAGCAAAACTCTTCCATTGTCAAAACAGCCACCAAACAGACCAGTCCAAAGGATTGTAATAACTGAGATTCTGAAAATCTAAGTGGACATAAGGGCAAGTAGAACACTTACAGTTTTCGTTGGTTTCATTTATTTTTCCTCTCAGTTATGTCATTCATAGTCATGATTTGAAGATTTTTATGACCTAATCTCCCTATCATTTCTGTGCGTAATTTTATATATTTAGCTTTCAAATAAAGAAATATTGCAGCTCCCTGTCAAATTATCTGAAACAATTTGAGAGGAAAGACACACATGAAGAAGGACTATGGCAGAAAGAGAAACAGGCTCTTGGAGTACATGGCCTACTGTAAATCTCTTAAGAATTTCAACAGTCAAGGCAGGAAAAATGTTTACTGTCCAGGGATACTCAAAGTTGCTCCTGTCAGCCCATTATATAGGACAGCTGTTTTTTAAACGTGTTTAAATAAAGAATCAACATCAAAGAGACATAAACTGACATCATCTTGTTATTTTCTTCTCAATATCCTAAAAGAGTATTTTGCAACTTAGACATCAGTCATTGCCCATGACCTAAACCAGACTGATATTTCTTTTTTTTTTTCTCCTGGGAACACTCTAGCACTATGGCACATGAGCATGATTTTTTCTTAATTTTTGTTTGTTTAAAGTGTACAATTCATCAATTATCAATACAAACTGAAATATCTTGACAAAACCATTCACACAAGAAAACAATTGATTAGTCATCATTCGTTCTTTATGGACAAAAGAAAACTTCATGAGTGGCATCACTGTACAATGACACTAGAAGTTGGTAAGCCATAGGAAAAGAAAAAGAACACATTCTATGCTTGTTACTTGTTGCCTGTTGACTTTGTTTTAACCCTTAAAATGTTAAATTACATACCAGTTGAAATTCTGATGATAATTACTGATAATGTGTTTGGTATGGTTTTTAGCTAAAGAACCTCAAGGAATGAAGTGTACCCTACCCAAAATTCACATATCCTCAGATTTCAGAGACTACATCTCTCACTAAGTTATTCTTTGATCAGAATTACAAGATTTCAAGAACCCCTTTCACTGCTCCTTATGTCCTAGCTGAAAAAGTCCCCAGTAAAAGGTGTCAATCATTGCTACTCCCATGACTACCCAAAATACCAGACTTCCATATGTACCAACAGAGAGTGAAAGTAACGTGCCACATAGAGAAGTGACTTACTTACAAAATAGCATAGTCAAGTCCCTCATGGTAGTATCATTGGTACAGATATCTAAATCCCTTTTACACAAATCGTACAACTTCAACACCATTAAAATTGATATAATAGGGGTGCAGCCCTTAGTGAGAAGTGAAAATTGACTGACTGGAAGGAACATCAGAGATTTTAGTGCTGCTGGCTTAAGAGGAGATAAAGAACTCCATCCTACCCATCTTACGTGTATGCATTTCACGAAGCAAAAAATTGCTGGCCAAGGTGCCAGTACTGCAAACCCAGGTGAACTCTTCAGCCATCACACTTCCACAGGCTAGCAGTTAACCACCAAGAGAAGCTTCTGAAGCTAAACTGACAACAGTTACATTTGGTATACTTCACCCAGAATACCAAAGGGATGCTATTCAGTGAGCCAGTGCTACTCAAGGACATAGCACACAAAGGAGATGTTACCCTTACTTTGCTATTATTTATCACTTACTTTCCACCAAGTATTGGTTTCTGTACAGTACTACTTGGAAACAACAGCAGTCTCTTCTTTAAGTCTGTAAATTCTAGTCACAAAGTGTATTTCAAGGGCCATTTGGGGGGAATGAGTTCAAAAAAATATTTTCTGAACAACATCTTAAAAGTACCTACAGAGCTCAGCATCTTATGAATCAAAACAAATACAACAGCAGCACAGATACCCCAGTAGGCTGTTATTACACCCAGTAACAGAAAAGAAACAACTCTGGCATGGTGGAATAGAGAATATGGTGGGAAGTTCATAATCCCTCATGTTAAGTCCACTGTACAAGTAGCTTTTCAGGAAACTCTGTTGACTAAGTATTTGGGCAGTTTTCCTCTTTAACAGTGAGAAAAATTCATGTGCAGGTGTTTTGGGGGTTTGTGTGTGTACGTGTGGCTACAGAGGCACCCAAGGATGAACACAGGGTGAAAACTTCAACACAGCTGATAATTCAGATCCAAGCAGTTGACCTTTGGTTTCTCTTGCAATAAAATCACAATAAACTACTTGGGTTTCATGACAGTGCCATATATAATCCCTCTGCCTGAATGATGCCCACTTATGAAAAATGTTGATACTAGATGATTAACTTCCATTAATTTACCAAAGAACAATTTATTACAAATATTTGTGTACTTAAAGGCAGTATTTGTAAGCCAGGTTCCAATTCCCTTAACCATATATGCTATGTAGTCTATTCCTTCTAATTTTTAGAAGATTTACAGATTAACTATTTATAAAGACAAAAGATTTCCTTCTCAGAATTTTATTTGTTTACATTTCTTTACTGATAAACCCCTACTGCTTTATTTCTTGCTAGGTAGGGTGCTGATCAGAAAAAATCCTCCTTCTCCCCTATACTTTTAACAGTAAGTTGGTTTATCCAAAGAGGTACTTGAAAGCAGTGTTTATTGTACAAAACTAACAATGTAATGTTATTAAAATAAATTTAAAAAAAAAAAATCTGAATATCTAACTGGATATCATGTTTTCTGAGTTTAATCCCTTTATGGTGCAAATACTCATATTTCCTTTTGATTTGGAAAAAATCTTTTTTCTTTTTTTCTACAACATGAAATCTGCAATCAAGGCTCCCACAGACCAGAGCCTTTTTTCTTATTACCATTTTTATAAGTTACTTAGATTATATACTTAACTTGTGAGGTGCTCTTTTCCTTCTACCAATAGTCTACGTGGGACTCATTAGATACTGACCTAAATCCATCTCCCTTCATTTCATTGTAACATGGCAGATTTTGTGATGGTTCTAATCATACTAGTAGAGCTGCCCACCTCAATTCCATTAATGAAAAGTCAACACAAGCACACTTACACCCTGAGCTATTGACTATTCCTGGACCACACTAGTGAAGCCCACAGAGATAAAACAGCTCTAGTATTTTAAGAGAAACAATGATATCTATCTTGTTTCTTCTTCTTTTTTTCTGGCCACTAAAGCACTGAAATAGAAAATGCACCATTAAACAATCTTGGGACTTTAAATAAACCTACCAAAATAGCAGCTGCTCAGCTGACAGTTTATTTTCTGGGTCTCTCACCATTCAGTTTTGCTTTCAGTGATTCACTGCAGTTTTGAACTCTGAACCAGGCTGAGGATAATGAGAGGATCAAAACAACTCACTATATTTTTTTCTAATTCAGTCTGTCCTAAACATGGCCTATACCAGAGAAACATCTCTGTGCTAAGCACTGCTACCAGGACTGCTTGAATATGGCTGGAAATCAGTTTATATCCAAATTCATAATTTTCTATTACACACACAAAAAAAAGGTCAGTCAAGTTTAGATTTTTTGTTGTTGTTTCTGTTTTTGTTTTAAATAGGATTGTGCTAACAGAAATTGCAATGAAATTTCAGAAGAAAAACCAAAACATTTTGTCAAAACTTCTGCCTTATAGATACTAGAAATCCAACTTCAGCATCACAACTTTTCCATCTAGCATCAAAGATACTAAAGGGGAAGAAAACAGTTAGGAAGTTGCTAGCTGCTAATAAGGTTAGGGCAGAGGAAGATCTACGATGCTGAACACACAGCTGGAGAAAATACCCACCTCAGAATTTGCTGTTACGTTACTTCAGTTAACAGTCAGTTTGTTAGAGCATTAACGGACCAGCAACCAACAAACCAGCAGTTAATTGCTGGTAATAATTAGCTTCTTAGGGATTATTGCCTAAATAAATCACAAAAGTTCTGTGCTCTTGTAACATACTATTTTCTTAAGACAGTCAAGTTCAGTGGTAGTCAGCCTTACTGCTAATTCTGAACTCCTGTGTCAGCCATTAATTCTTATCTTGTGTGCCCATACAAAGCAAAGTACAAAAGCACCTTAACCTCTGGTGTTCATCTGGGAAAATGTTACCAAATGCCTGGACAGTGGACAAAGGAAAGCTAGTTTCATGCTCTGTTCCGTGCTCACAATAGAAAGAATTAATGCCCAAGTGTGAACACATCTGTTCAACATAAGAATGCTGCACATGCCCCTCAAAAGCACACTGAGTTGTTTTCTGAAAATCCTTATGTATGCATTTGTAGAGTCATCATACATTACTGGGACTGTATGTTTACTGTTTCACTTACAAAACTAGAGAGCTTATTAAAACTAACTAAAATTAGATCAAAAGATAATGGTCACTCTAGAGACCCATAATAATAAAGAAGTACACTGACACCCAGAATTTCATACACTGCAACATACCTTCCAGAAATGCTGATTTCTTGTTGTCAAAGAACAATACCGCAGTAAAGAAAACACCAAGAAACACCACTTACTTTTGCTGTTAGTGAATGATCTCATGTTTCATGTCATGAAATGAGAACCAAGTAACAAAACTGAGGGTTTCTCACCTTATTTTCAATAGCACTAGCTGACCCTCCTTTGTACCATATGTATACTGAAAAAACATCACCAGTCAGGTCTGGGAACCAGCAGAAAGGTTCGGTCATTTGGTCAAAGGCACTGGAATAAGGGGGTACCTCCATAGTGTCTTATGACAGTCAGGGATGCTAGCTAGTAACTTCTCTGGTAGCCAGATCAGTCTACTTATCTGGTTAACAAACCCTATCATCATCACGAGCTCTTTTTTTCTTAGATTTGCTAGCAGTGACTCTGGAAATCCTGAAGAGTCTCAGCAAAGGTAAGGGGATTCCCCAGTGGGACAGGAGTATTCCACAATCTTCACTGAGCTATCTGCAGTAAAAGCAACTTCAGCTTCAGCGGGACTGAAGCTCAAAGGGATTTCTACCCCCTGTTTTGTAAATGAAGCAAGAGCTCAGTCATGACGGAAACAGCGGCTGTTCAGCGGGGTTTTAGGAGTGTAAGGTACGTGTAATATAAAAAGGAAGGTTATTGGAGTCAAATTCATCAGGTGACCTAGAGTTGTAAAAAAGGCAATTCTACATAAAGCACTGCTTTTGTGAATGAGGATAGTCTGAAAACTCTAATACAGAGTATGTTTCAAAACAGGCAGCTGCCAACATATATGCATAACATATGAGCAAAGTGAGTCACAGAAACGTAAGGAGACCTGCAAGCAATGCCAAGCTGAGAAGAAACCCATTTAACCCAGTGCACAGTCTTCTGACTGTTCCTTTCTCAGACATCTACAAAGTGTGACAATGAATAAATAAATAAAAGATAAAATGTAAGGTTTGAGTTTATTCATCAGTTTTACTGAATGTGAACTGAGTGTTTACTGAATGTATGAGGATTTAACATATTCCTAGGGAAAGCATTTGGATTGGGATAAAAAAATTAATTAATTAAAAACAAGAACAAAAAGCCACCAACCAGTTATCTTTTGCCTTCACCTTCTCTGAAACCTGCATTTTGTAAGAGTTTCTAATTAAACGAATTAAGGTATGCTCAACTTGCAACCCCTCTTTTCCTTTTTAAGGTAATAATTCACTTTGGTCCTTCGTCAGACAACTACTCATTAAAATAACAGAAGGGCACCGGTGTAATTTTCTGTATTGTAAAGTTTATATATAAAGAAAAATAATAGCCAAGGTATCACTTTTCCATTCTAGTTTCCTTTCTATTTTCATTTATCTATTTAACCAGTATGAATTCTCCCAAGCACTGAATTTCTCAAGCAGATGAAACACATGGCAAAACTCTTCTCACCTGCTGCCAGGTCCGCTAACCAACCCCTGTCACTGATCAGGCTCACCTCTATTTCACAGCTTTAATTTCCAAGGCTATTTCTTTTTTATCTCTTTAGGCTTTATTACTATCAGATATAATTCTCATTTTCCTGGAATTGTTTTTTCGTTATGCTCACTGGAAAGAAGACTATGGATTTACACCTCCTCAATAGTTTTGACAGATACAAATCACAGGATACCTTTAAACAATATACAGGAGACTATCTCTGCCTAGAGCAATTATGTAGGAAGAAATTGTGTGGGTACAATCATCAGAGAGAGCTCTACTATTATCAGTATTTATTTCTTATTACAACAGTGGTACCTGAGCTCTGTTTTGAACACTGCTTTCAGGTTTTCCTGTAAGCAACTGAATCTTTAGATGTGGCATCCTTGCTCACACAATAACCAACACTGAAAATACATGTACACAAACACTGGTCTGTTTCAGAAGAGAATGCTAGACCTTGCAAAAGTTTGCCTCTGAGTCCCTTACTGCAACTTAAATTGATGGAACACTGAAGCTTTTGGAGTCTCACTGATATCATGGTATTCCTCATAGGGACAAATCCTGAACTCTGACCTTGCTTCCTCATGGCACACAACTGTTACTCTTGCTCTTTATAAACTTATTAAGTCACATGACTGTCATGATACAGAAAGGCTGAACCAGTGCCACCTACGTGCTCATTCATGCGGATGCACACAAATACAAACACTAGGAAGAAAGATCACACCAGATTACACCAAAGATCACAAAGCCTGATTGCAGGCTTTTCCTCTCTTTGTCCCTCTGCAGTATTAAGGCAGATAAAATGAGCAGATGTGACCTAGGGCTCCATCCCACCCCAGCCCTCAGCATTGGCAGTCAGCGCCTGCATTCCTGCATGCTCTTGGTAGGAAGTACTGTGAGGCAAATACTGAAACCAGCTCACAATTATTATATTCACCTATTAGCAGCAATATTAATCTGCTACATAAGAAATGTCTGCCTCAGGAAAGTTTAGAAAACTCTTGATAAAACATGCATAATTACTCTGAAAATACAGTAGAGAATTGCTGAAATAACTTCAAATATGCTACAGCATATCTGCTTACTTTCCAGCACACAAAGAATTTATGGTAATAAGTTTTGGAAAGTAATACAGCAGTGTTGCTAAAAATGCAGAGCAGCTGCTTCAGTTATTATAAAATGGCTAATTTTTACTCATTTGTGATATGGGTTTGAAGATGGGTAACAGCTGCAGTTTCACCCAGCTGCATCCTGATGCTAAACGCACACCTCGAAGCAGTCAGATGGAAGTATAGATTGCTTTACTTTACAACACTAAGTACCTTTGCCTTTCCAAGAAATACCCTGAAGGTCACTGGCAATTAAAGCTCCCCAAGGTCTCTTTCACTCGGGGTGCGATGACTAACAGACACAAGGTCTCCAGAAGTCAGCACCATACAGTAACATAGCAAGTAGTAACTGAGCTGCATGAATTAAAGAGGATGTTGAAAGGGCTTCCTACCTGTACAAGTTGCTACTCCCCCTCAGCCTGGAACCCTAGACGCTGGCTCTTCTCCTTAATTGCTGAGACAACACGAATTTCTCAAGTAAGAAGTAGGAAAAAAAAAAGAGAGAGAAAAAATAAAAGAGAAAAAAGAAAAAAAAAAAAAAAAAGGCTCTATTGGTTGCTGCCTCCTCCTTAAAAAGGTTACTTCAAATGCCTCTCTCGCTCCCTATTTATTTTCTGTCCCTCCCAGAAGAGCAGTTTAGAGGTAGAGTAACGGAGTGTTTATCCTGGCTCTGAGGATGCACGCTTGTGCGATAACTGCCTGCTCCCTGCAGTATAGCCGGCATGATGTGATGTGCATACTAAAGCAGTTTGCATTAGGCAAGGCTTAGCAGAGCCAGCTTCCCAGTCTCCACCTTCTGTATCGCAGAGCGAGACGGCTTCTTCGAAAACACTGGGGCTGTAATGACAAGGCGGCAGGGCTCTGCTTAAAGCATAAATGCATTTTCTTTGAAGACAGTATTTAAGGATAAGGTTATATTTGTATATCACCTCACCTGTGAAAAAATAGAAGCAGCTTTAAGTGAAAGCGCAATACAGTCACATGAACGTGTAAAAATTCCCTGTTATTTGTTGTCATATGACAGATTATACTAAAAGCAAAAACTAATGAGAAATCCCCAGTTAGGAAACATTTATCTGCTGCCATCTATCAAACAAGGAAAGGACTAAACAAATAAATACAGCCTTGAAGAACATAGAGGCTTAAACGTCTACAGGCTCCAAGATAAATGTGGGGTTTTTATACACTACAGTCACGGCTGAACAACAGCTACATTATGAACGAGAATTAGCTCTAAAGTACTACATTTATCATAAATCTGAATAAATATTAGAGAAGAGATCAGGCTGTAAAACCCTAATTTGGATTTTGAGCTGTCTACAGCTTAGAAGAGCCTGAATCTGGGGATTTGCCTCTGGCCTATCTGTCTGCTATAGCGGCTCACACACACACTCACAGAAGTGTGCAAGAATACTAAGACAAAAATCCCATTTGTTGCACTGGACTAAAAGCACAGCAGTGAGCTGCTTACATTTATTTATTTATTTATTTATTTTTAAAATCGGTGATTCACTTCTTGGTTACAAAGGATTTAAAAGAAATCACTCATGTCTTGACTGTAGGGGAGGATCTTGGGGTGGATCAGATTTTTGGGGCCCAATTTTTCCCTTATAAGTAGGTGCAGTAGCTGGATGCCTACATGGGTGTGCAGCACTGATCATTTATACCAACCGCCTTATTACTGAGCCCGAGAACATGCTTCTTTCCTGCATTTTGTTTTGATTTTCTTGGGCTTACTTCTCTCCCACAGGATGAAGAAAAGGTTCGGTCAATACCACTCCGCTTATATATGGGTAATATCACTGCCTGCTCCTAAGCAGCATTCCAGTAATCATAAGCCCACAGTTAACAGTGAGAATAAATGTTAAAACATTGATCATCTTTCATGAATTACTGTCAGAATCACCACACAGAATTATGTCTCAAGTTCCTTAAAAGGATGCATGGATAGATTTATGTTTAATACAAACTAAAATGTATAGTTTGGTTTTGTTTGTTTGTTTAATAAACACAAGAAATGACCACATGTCTTTCAGCTTCTGTGGCAGACATGGAGGGCTATGGCTAATATGCCCATTTTCCTGTGCAGGGAAAGATGTTCAAAATGCAGCTCTTACTTATGACATCTGTAATGGCCTTCAGTTTCTCATTTCCCCCTGCTGGAGTAAACACTCACCCATTTAAACAAGAAAGGAGATTGCTTATAGAGTAGGACACACCAAGGAAGGACTCAAATCTAATACTTCTCCACAGCCCACATACTACTTTGCACATGAGTGACCAGGACTGTGCCTGGAGCTCCAGCAGACAGATGAAAATCAGCATTAATATGTTTGGTTTTCTTCTGAAAATAATTTTCAGTGCTTTGAAAAATCACATTTGCCTTTTTATGACTCAATTACGCTGGCAACATTAGTCATTTTATTCTCTATTTGTATACCAAAGACTTTCCTATTGGATAAGTTCTAACTTTACAGCACAAGACAGTGGCAGGATTTCTTGTGTTTACACATATGTTATTAGTAGTAGTAAGTTTTATTTACCTCTATTCCCACAATTCTTATGGCTCCCTTTATTTTGTGTTTGATATTCTAATAGTCCTTTGTACAGACAATGCCTCTTATCTTTACGTGCAGCAGAATTCATCAGCACAACATCTATACAAGGATCATTCTTGAAAATATGTTTTTAATTGGTCCCAGGGCTGATTCTTGATGAATTCCACCAGCATGTTTCTTCCAGCCTATTACTTCTGCATATTACGTGAATGGTCTTCAAGCCAGGAAAAAGTGTTTGGATATAGTTTAGGTTCAGAAAAAAAAAAAACTACTGCAGAATAACTCTGCTTGATATTCTGCTCCACAGTGTCATAAAGAATAATGACTAACTTTACACCTATGCATGTAAATAATGAACTCCCTTTTCATTTGAATATCTTGACTAAAAATTCTCCTAAGAATAACCTTAACTTTCTGTTAAAAGCAAAACAAACGAACAACAACAACAAAAACAAACAACCCCAAACTTGCTACTTGCTTGAGGAGAGGCTACAGGTCTGATTTATAATTCTGTAATTAAAATCTGAAGTACTTAAAGAGTTCGTAATTTCCATACATGTGTGCACACACAGGTAGGACCATGATAGCACATCTTCATTATTCACATTGGCAGGCACTGAAGCTTCACAACATCACAAGATAAAAGATGACAAAAGACAAAAGTATATTGCTAGTTCTTTGTTCTCTTTCGCTTTCACCATATGTAGTGTTGAACCTATTAAAAGATGTTTTCAGTGCAATATCAATTATCAAGTCTGAGATCTCTATTCCAAATACAGCCCAAACTAATTCACATGTTTTCACCTTGGATATTTAGGATAAGAAGTCAGGCTCTGTTGAAACATATTGCAGAACTTGATGATTCCTTCATGAAATTTTGTTAAGGACCTAACATATCACTTTAAAGATAAATGATCAGATAGCCATCACACATCTGAGTGTATAATTACATATATATATATATATGACTATATATATATAGTCATATACATACACACACTCACATATATATTTACTTTTATTGTCATAAGTTTTTCAGTAGAGCACTTCTCTATCTGTACCCATTTAAGGAAAGCTTGAAAAAGAAAGTGTTTTATATATAATTGCTGCCAAGAGTTACTCAAAAGGCTAGCAACAAGGAAAAAATGAAACCGCCTGCAGCCAATTTTAATACAACCTGTTATTCTTCCTATCCCATGACAGACATGAGTGCTGAGTGAAACAGAAGTAACATTTGGCTGGCTAAAAAATCTTTGCAGACAACTCTGCCAACAGCCATTACACATTAACATTGAATATGTCTGATGCTCATTGTGCAAACATTCTCCTTGTTTCAAACTAGAGCCAAAAGATATTTTATGGCTTACATAAAGTTTAGTGGCAACAGCAGAGGTATATTTTTATGGACCAGTAGAGAAAGACCTCCTGTTCCTGAGAAGGCTATTGGGAAACAGCTGGCAGTCACAACCTATTGAGAAACATAGATGTTGAAATAGAGAATAAAATATGCCTGTCACCCTCACACTTTCCAGGATGGACACAAAACACAGTGCACTATACTATTTTCTAAACATTGATTATGACTTCCCACAAAACTTTAGCTTCCACTTTTAAAGGTGACTAGAAGATTTACGGTACAATCAGTTCCCACCAAAATTAAGGTGCTTATGCTTGTTTGTTTATGGAGGGGGACAGGAAGGGTAAAGGGAATCAGTCACTCTTAATAAAAAAATAAACAAATTAAACGGAAAATACATCTGGTTCCTTTGAAATAAAAGGGTCAAATGCTCACCCAGGCTACCTAATGCTAAAGTCTACACGTGCAAATAGATTAACAGAGACTTTTGAAAAACCATCTGCATTCCCAGAAAGAATGCAGAAAAAGCGAATATTCAAAATGAAAATAAAGTCATCCAAAAACAAATTCATACAAATTTGAAATCAAAAGGCTGGAATGGAAGGATACTATATTGCTCATAGCAACCTTAGTACAGCTGTTTTGAATGACTTAGTATTACTACCTCATATAGCTAGACTTTAATCATTGCCTACGAAACTGTGATACACACATTTCAAATATCTTTGTGCTTCTTTCCATGCTAATGTTGACAGATATCCAAGGCAAAAAAAAAAAGCTCTGCACTCTTAGTGTATAACTTTCCAAAGTCTTATTGTAGAATGGTGATATCACCAGTCCATGGTGACAAAACTTGTTGATGATAATTTCAATACATGATAACCAGACAAACATGACATGTTGATGTAAATGGACAACTGAAGATGAGGCAATGCCATGAAACTGATCTCACCCTTTACCTGCTCAAGAGGAACACAGCGGCCTGCTAAGGTAAGTCTGAAACTGTTTCAATCTCAAGTCAAGAGCGCCTATGGATATCCTACTCTTTTTGTTTTAAAGACTGCAAAGTTACACAGTAGAAGTCTGCTTAGTGACTAGCACACGACCAGCATAACTATTGAAGTGTTTGCTACCCATTAATTGGAAAAAGATGACAGAAAAAATGCCTCTTTTTGTGTCTCTCATGCTGAATTTGTTTTTGCAATAGGCAAATTTTTATGCTTCTTCATTAAACATTCGCTATAATTGAAAAGAGTGTTCCTGTTCATTACCTGACAGAGCTTAAGTGTAAAAAGGCTGAAGGCCAAAAAAAGTGCTCCATATGATTAGCTCTGATTCTCCGTTCTGTGTAAAGAACATCATTAAAATGAAATCATCATTCACTGTAACCAATGGAATTCAGCCCAACTGTTTGAATTAGCATTTTCTTCATCTCTGCACTAGGAGAACAATCTCATCTCTTGTAATATCTATTTTCCTAGGGACACAAGAATAGAGTACCACCTCCCATTACATTTGGATACAAGCCACTGGGAGATGGCTAGAAAACTGTTCACAGAGCTTCTTTGATCAAAAAGTTATTTTAACAGTGTTATTTTGTATTTAAATATTCAAAATAGAAATGATCGTGCTGTGGCTTTGCGGGATTTCTTCTTCTTTTCTAACTATTTAAGAAAACAGAACAATTAAAAACATCAGAACAAGACAGCACTTCTTTTTCTTCCCAGGAAAGCTGATCTATATTTAATAACAGAGCACCAAGAGAGGGACACTCATAACAGGATGAGAAATATTAAGGTGTTTCTCTTGTTAAGCAGTGAAATATAGCTATTAAATCGTTAAAACCTCTGTAGTGCTTAAATATGACAGAAGAAAATTGGTCCCAATGAGATTATCTGATCTTATTTCAGTCTTTTAGAATGGTGAATGTGGACAGAAAGATTTGGAACTACAGCATTTTTTCAATGAAATTTCAGGGCATAACCACAATTGCAGTGAATCAATTTTGACTTCTCAGAGAGATTTATGCAGAGATGTATAATACAGCACATTAATCCCCTTGTGTCCCCAGAGGGAAAACGCATTGCTTATTCAACAACATTAAAAAAAGAAGAAGTATTTTAGCAGTGTATCTGTCCTCCAAAACCAAAATGAACAGTTTGGATAATGGGAATATTTTTGCTGAAATAAAAAATAATAACATCCCCATATATGTAATGGTTTACCTACATACATCATGTCACGAAGGGACTGCAGTTTGTCATTCTGACTCTGCCTGTGTGGAAATATGGGCCTAAAGACACAGATGTGGCCAGAACACCGGGAACGTATCAGTAGAGGCTCTCTCTTTGAGCCATGAATAGCTGGGCAAAATCCAAAGCAGATCTAATACTGCTTAATGACACTCTGGGTCCTATGAGGCACAATCAGCCCCCTGATTCCTAAAGTAAAAGGGATGTAGAAGTGCAATAGTTTTAAATAATTCTTAAGCATGTAGTTTTCTGGGTTGTTTTTATATTGGCTTGCATCCTGCAAATTGAATTAGCTTCCCAATACAAAGGGAGGAATGGGGGAAAAAAAAGAAAGAAAAAAGAAATCCTGTTTTTTATTGCCTTCCTTGTAAGTCATTGCTGGAAAGAGTTGATAGAGTATCTGTAACCTATGAAGCATGCAGCATACCAGCTTTCCTATTCTGCATCCTCTCAACCACAGTACAGGCAAGAGTTACTTAGGAGCAGGTGGTTTGGGGGGCAGTGGCAGCAACACTGCAAAATGGTCACAGAGCTAATCTTTGCTGGGTAGTTAATAGGGAGTGTTTCTCTCTCAGATTTCAATTTAGATTACCTAATCACTATTCTTTGCACAAATCAGAAACACTTTTCACTCAGCCTTTCCACCACCACTTCTGCACTTCTGTCAAATACATATTTTTTTATAAGAGCACCCACACTTCCTTAGAAGTAATCAGAATCCTAGAGCTACACCGTTTGTATTTGCTGTCCTCACTCACCAAAAATAAAACTAACGTCAACAAATATCATTTCCTTTCTAATTTTATAGACCCGATAACCTTCAGCAGCTTTACTGCCTGCTAATTTGTTTAACAACCTTATTTCTCAGTATTATAGTTTATGACTTCCTTTTTAAATCAGGTTGTATCACCCCAGAGAAAACAAAGCATCTACTCCTAGCAGTGTGGTGAAAACAGCACAGCTGGAGAAAACTAGTATGTAATCATGAGACATTATTACTTTTTCAGCAATTCTACCACCAGTGGCTCTACAGTGCTTTGCTAAAGCATCAAGCTTTTTTTTTTTTTAATTAACTCAAATTTTATTTCTTTTAATAAGTTCATCAGAAATAATATATGAAGTTGGTTGTATTTTGGATTTAAAAGCATAAGACTAGCCCTGAAATCTTGATTTTATGCCTGTTTTCAGAATGTAGGAAGCATATTTCCATGCATTTAGCGCTATTTCCTCTGCAAGCACTTAGTTAAAGTTGTTTTTTTTTCTTGATGGAAGAAAGCTAATGGCTCCAGGATAGAAGATAGTGCCTCCATCAGGAGAACAAAGCTCCAGCTTAGAGGAAAATTTTGGTGCACCACACCACAACTGCATTCTGAAAGCTCCTGCTGGAGCTACAAGACTGGAACACAGTGCAACAGACAGCTCACATAGCAGACCCAGGCACCAGGCAATTCACTGCTGCCATGGTACAGTTACAACTCATGTGGAATTGTGTTAAAATTGTACGTAAAGCCAGAGGCTGAAGTTGTGATACATCCCAGAAAGCACAAGTCTCAGCTGACAGACGCTGAAAAAATGCTGCCACTAAAATGCTCCATCTTCTCTTCCTTTTCAGTGACTAAATAAGGGAGAAAAAAACCTGAATTTAAGGTTTGTAAAGGAACAGACAGAAAGTTGTGCCTGATGTTTTATTGATGTGAGCTTGTGTTGCTTAGGTAACTGCAAATGATTTCTAACGGGTTTTCCTCATATTGTACTACACATGGTAGCAGAAGGACTCATATTTTCACCTGTTTTTTAGACAGTGTAAGTTATTTTTATTCCCATTCCTTATTTCAGGTTCCTCCACAAGTAATATTAGGGTGCCCCTGTGAGAAAGTCCTGACTCAATGACCTTTGCAAAGATAAGAATTTATAACTCATACGGTAGAACTCACTCAAAAATACTCACGTACCTGTCTCTATCTTCAGTAATGTCAGAGTAAGTCATAAAACATTAATGGAGAAAAGTGAAGCTAAATTACATTTAAGACTTAATTCAATATCCAGGTATCCCAAGTATTTTATTTTTGTACTACTGGTCAATCTAACTTTTCCTTCTTCCTCTCTTGTCTTTTCACCTTTGTTGCTAATTTGAACATCAAAATGCAGCTACAAGATCCATTTAATGCAAAATTTGTCAGAGAAATCTTTCAAATTTTAGATATTTTGGACAAAATTTTGTAGACCAAATATTTTCTCTTCCCTACAAACACACGAGGGGGGCTTGTAGCTTTCCATCATAAAAAAAAAGTGGTAGAAAGCTGTTTAGGAGTCTAGCCAATTCTTTTCTCTACATAAACACAGAAATTCTGATACCTAGAAGTAAGTTTACCTCCACATATTTACCTCTGTACACTCAGGAATTATTGAAATGGAGAAGATCTTTTAAATATATTGGATTTGTCACTGTATCTTCTCATACTATGTTTTCTCTTCTGGTCCTCCTACATGAAGTATCAGTATCATCGCAGAATTAATATTGCAAGAAAAACTCTGTTTGACTTTACTGAAGGAAAAATAAATTTTAATCAATATAATCCAAATCAGTGCCTCTCTTCCCTGTTTTCATTTCAAAATAAAATGAAAATGAGTTCTAATGAGTGAAGAATTATTGTCTGCAGAGAATCACGGGCTGTTTTAATAGGAGAGAAACAGATAATAGCAGACACCTCAAGTAGTCTTCCAGAAGTTAAGCAGAACTGAAGTAGCCATATGTATGTATATAATATTTGTATAAATAATAATAATACATATATAAGCCAAGACTAAAAAAATAAAAATAAAAGAAAGAAAAACAACATGATCAAGAGGGAGATTGCAAAAGTTGAAAGAGCAATGAACACTGACAAGATGTTAGCCATTGTGTTTAACAAGGGAGAGGATTCAGCTCCTTTCTTTATCGCAATTATCGATACTGTTGAAAGAAAAGCATGGAAAACAGGGCCTCATCTAGGGCTGGTATCTGTCTGCACAGCCTAGCATCATTCATTAGAGGTATTCAAGCCAATGCTGCCAATGCAAACACTGCACAGGTTGAAAATCAACCTTCATTAACTCCCAAATAATAGGCACCGTGTATCTGAAATATACTCTCAGAAGCAAAGCTTGGATTTAATTCCTTCTCAGCTGAACCTAATTTTACTACAGAGTAGCCAACCTTTAAGAGAAAGAAGTCCCAAAATTCTACTCCTCTCTGCACAAGAAAAACAAAACAAAACAAAGTTTATCTCAATTCTGTATCATAAATGAAAACACACATCAGAACAGGAAGAATAAAGATTTCCTCTAAATGGCCTGTCTACACCCTCACCCTGTACAGATACAGGGCCATTTAAATTATAGCACAAAACATGCACAGACCTAAAGGAATGGCCTATGAGCTAAGAAGAATCTCTAACAGTCATGGCTCCATCCCAGCAATTGCAGAACACCTGCATGGGACACCCTTCCTTGATCCCAGTTTCAGAGTCTAAGAAATACCCAATCCATTGCACTCTCATCCTCACAGTTCTTCGGAATTACTTACTTACAGTTACTACATTAGAAAGACTATATGTTATTCTGAGGTCAAAGTGGCAAGACAGCACAGACATACATGCTTAGACTCCCCTGTCTCTCTCTGCAAGGCCTTTGCAGCTCTGTTTCTTCTTGCAGACAGTAAATTTACCAGCTATACTAGAAGGTTTGATTAGTTTTGATGTATAAACAGTTTCCACAGACTCACCATACACAGAGAATTAGAAAATAGTAAACACTCATTTTAAAGGGTCTGTAAACATTCATTCAAACAGAATGCTGAATCTGCTTGTCTTGGTGGGCTTTTATGTTTGGTTTCTGTAATGCTCTAGCAAATGAAGGTGCTTGTAGAAAGTACTGTAACAGAAAACACATACTTTGATGGAAAAATAAATAATAAAATAAAGCAAAACAAAAAAAAAGCCAAAAAACTATTTGCTTACGAACGAAGATAAACAAAGAACATATTGAGCTGCACTATAAAGCTACGCCAGCTGACCAACCTTTCCCAATTAAAAGAGGTTGTTAATGAAGAGAAAAAGCAAACCACAACAAAACAAACACCCTGAACAGTGACCAGGTAGTCCATTAGAAACCAGGGGACCACAACGCTCCTGCTCTCTGCTCTCTCTGATGAGTGACAGCATCAGGCTTTCTTCCAGACACCTTTGATCCTCTCCTCTGCCTCTGGCTACCACAGTATACTTTGTGATTTTCCCACGAAGCAAGAAAAAGCTCATACCTTAGAATCCCAGCCAAGCCCTATAAAATGCCCAGAAGGCACCTCTCAGGAGGTGTGAGGAAACATAACAAACTGCACAGGACTGTATTTCTCCCTGCTGCAAAAAAGTGGTCTAGAAGACCCCGCCAGTGAGAAGCAAGCCTAGATGGCTTGGAAGTAATGACTCTAATGGCTTAATTTACACTTAACTGTTTTGGCTCCTAATTCTGCCTTTCTGTGAAATGGTGTTTATATCCCTTCTTTGTTGTTAGTATGCAAATACAGTCTCCATTTCCTCACACAGCCATGTCACTGTTATACTGTAAGACACTGTAACTTAACACTAAACAAGGGCATGTGAACTAATACACAACCGACTGATCTGTGCCCTCAGCTTGCCTGCCATGCTACTGACCTGTTACACAGCAAACAGATTATGCTGTCACTGTGACGTGTTTCTATCATACCACCATGGGAGCCTTTCCCATATGGCTTTTTGGAGTATTTGAAATTCATGCATAGGAGAATTTACAGAAAGCAAACACTGATTCTGAAGTTTGCCTGATTTTTATGCAAATTGCATAGAGAAATGCTGCATAACTCTAAGCTGAGAAGCAGTCCCAAAGTAAACCTTTTGTCTGCAGCCTGAAATTGCATGCATAAAAGACTATGCAACAGCATATTGTGCAAACGAGTACCTATATTAAAGGAAATTAGTGAAGAAGCCAGGTGTGCCTGACAAACAGATAGAGAATTTTTTCTCTCCTTTCTTCCTAGATGTGTGGAAATTACTGAAATAGTACTAGATCTCCCGTTTCCCCTCCACATCAACACACAGGAGACAAAACCTCTATGTTATAATGCAGAAAGCGCAACATGAAGTATATTCCATTTGGACTTGATGAACTACATGTACATCAGACCTAACTAAAACATCCCCATCAGGATTTCAAAATTATACCAATACAACAAAATTAGAAGAAAAAACTGGCCATTTCAACAACGGAATTTCTATATATTTGTTCATTTTAATCCTCATTTGCTTCCACATCTGACAACAGCCATAAAGAAAATGTCTCCAAGTACATCTAAGAGGGACTGGGAATGCTTTACGAGAGCCACATGCTTCCTTCCCGAATATCCACGGTGCATATTTATTTAGCTGTACTTGAATAATGCGTGGAGCTACAGCCATGGGATTGGAAGCTGGCTGTCCCCTCTGTCGAATAAGCCAATAACAACAACAAAAAAAAGATGGCTTCTTTCCTCCAGAGAGCCCATACAATATACAACAGGTGGAGACAGGAAAAACAAAGGGATCACCAAAGCCTCCGAGGTTCTCGTACTCAGCAGGGGAGGCAGTACTGATACTAAATCACCCACTGTCTCCTTCTTGTCAAGTTTTTGCAGCCTTTCTAGTGCAAGAGATCTCAAAGGGAGCTGTGAAGCAGGATGCTTGCAGATGTTTACAAAGAGCTTCTCTTATGTGAGCAGAGCAACAGGGGAAACACTGTGACAGACTTATTTGGCAGACACAGAGGCAGACGGAAGAGTCCAGAATAAGCTTGATTTTCTGCACCTGACTTCAAGTTCTCTATTAATCAAGAGAAATAATTTGAAATTAGGTTTTTTACAATGAAACTTTAGCATATCTTGGCTTACACTTGCATTACCAGAATTGCAATGACTTTTATCATTAATGGTCTGTGTCTCCAGAGAGGCAAAGAGATGTGAAATGAAAAGAGTTTTACCAAGTGTCTCTGTGTCTACTAATTCAAGTAGAGCAAGTAGCACAATCCCTGCCTCTTTCCCTGACCCAGATTTAGATGGCAAAATGCATTAGCAAAACAGAATATTATCCATCATCTATTACAAATCAAGAATCATAAGAGCCGGATTTGTGTGTGTATGTGCCGGGAGGGGGAGAAAATGTGCCTGGTGAGGATAAATGATATTATTAACAGTTGTGCTCATTCTGAGATTCATCCTCTTTATACCACCTAAGTGGCTCAAAGGGGCCTTAATCCAGCCCCGAACTGTCAATGGAGAATGCCCTATGAATGAAAACTGCTGCTGCATTTCTGCTGGGCCTTGACCCCACTATTAGCACAAACACACACCTGGAGCTCTTGCCAGCCTCACCTCTTTCCAGTCTGCAGCCTCAGGAACCACCTCTGAACTACGATAAAGGGCACAGCAAGCAGTCCCAATGCTCTCCGTCCAATCACATCCTACAAAGCCAGATACTGCCTGCTCAGCAGGCACAGGGCTGAGTGATGGCTGCGTGCCACCCTCCAATTTACAGTTGTTTCAGGCTGCACAGAGCCATATGGTTACTTGATTTCATGATTTCTCTCCTTCCCCTCCTTTCTTTTTTTTTTTTTCCCCTCCCATGGAATTCCCATCCATCTGAAACTGTGCAAAGCAACGTGCTTGAGATGAAGAAACAGACCCATTACAAATTTCTGCAGGCAGGAGCCAGACCTGAGGAGAGGTCTGTTCACAGCATCATAACACAGACTGTGGGTGCTGCCAAAAGCCTGTCACTCTCTGACTGTGAGGAACAAGTGCCCAGAAAGGCAGTGGTTTCCAGTGGCCATCAGTGGATACAGACATAGATACTGTACATTCTATCCACATTCAACACTCACACTGTTGGCCAAGCACTAGTTTCCGCATTCATACCACCTCTCCGCAATAACACATCCATTTACAGCCAACTGTGACAAATGTGACTAGCAGATTTCAGTGTAATTACTTGGGTTTCTACCTTCATCGCTACATGCCTCAGAGGCAGTTAAATGGTAACAGCACGTTTTTCCCTTCACTTCCAGACCTGTGCCATAACAGAAGATCAGTCCTGCTTTGATGGAAGGGGAACAAAGGTAAGTAAAATTAAAAAGATAATAAATCAGCTAACGGAGGCCTCAGTAAAGTAAGAAACCAAGGACAGCACTCCATTTATAGCCAGAGAACACTGTAATAATCACGGGTTCTGGAGTAATAAAAAAATCTAGTAATTTTTCACTCTTTAATTTCTTTAAAACTCATTTAGAACCGCTTCGTGTAAAACCCCAAGTTTAACCCCACTCAAAGATAATGCTGTTGACCTATAACTGGGATTTATCCTGTCAGCATTCGCTATACTGCGTGCGTTCTGTGCGTATTGCTTCTCCAGACTGCACTCTTTGCACTTAAGGAATGGCTGCTGGCAGCTTTCCAGCTTATTTCTATGTCTGTGCTCCATCAAAGCTCAATTACCCTGAAAACTTCAATAAATGTTACCAGGATCTCTGCCACAGTTCTTAGAGGACACGCAGGAAGATTGTTTTTTAAGTAATATTACTGCAGCAAGAAAAAGTACCACAAAGTTGCATATATTCCAGGGTGGGAGTAAGCAAGTAAGAAAAAAATAAATAAAAAAATCTGAGGTGAGAAAATGTTTTCAAAGTGGACTTTTAAGTGCATCTTATAATGAGAGCCATTGGTTTTGTATATATATTCTCTGCACTGATTCCTGAAAGCACTTAGCACTTTTGGGTTGTTCACCAGCCATATTACATGTACTTTATAATCCTGCAAATTATTTTCTGCCCTGTGAATGTTTAAGCAGGAAGGTTGAACATGGTACTAGCATATTCTATTAAAAAAAAGCAAGAGTAAAGGACAGTAGATTAGATTAACTAAAATGGAGCATCATGGATCCACCAAAAAGAACTATAAAAAAGTAATTTTGTAGAGGAATATTAAATACTCAGTGACAGCTAGTTGGTACTGCTAACCACTGACAGCATGGAAATTGGTGGGTTCTGTGAAAGCATCTGATCAAAATGCAGTAACTGGTGACAACCCACTGAGACCTTTAACTCGCTATACTGAATGCGGGGAGGAAATGAAGGGCAGCCTGAAGCAGGAGGTTAGGAAGGCTGCCACAAACAAGAAGCCAGCCCGTGAGGGATGCCCAGTAAATCTGAAAAAACAGAACTGCAAGGGATGTGGCAGCTAGAAATCCCTAAAGCATTGTTCCCAAAGCACAGCCATGCAGCCAGTTATATACTTTGACTGTCAAATAGAGCAGAACATGTTTCTGCTTTTTGTTCTTTTTACAGACAAGCTATAAGGGAGCAGAGAGAGACTCTGCAGGAAGAGCCCGAGCTCTGCAGGAAGCGCTTACTGCTGCTGAGGCCTCATAAATGATAACAAATGCATCGCCCTTCAATT
Organism: Excalfactoria chinensis; assembly: GCF_039878825.1. Lineage (NCBI taxonomy): Eukaryota > Metazoa > Chordata > Aves > Galliformes > Phasianidae > Excalfactoria > Excalfactoria chinensis. Next base: position 71,709,628 of record NC_092828.1, read on the forward strand.
TCAGATACTGAGAGAACCAACTGTTTAATGGCTGGACCAATATGAGCAATTTCTCATGAGAATATTCCTAAAAACATTTTATACATTTCAATTTGTAGCTACTCAGCTATCTCTGAGAAGCTTGCGCAGCTTCACACTGGTTCTGCATAGCCCATATTTCTGCATCACCCAAAGTCTACCCAACACCTGTTCTGAAACAAAAAATCATGTCTGAACAGCACTATTGCTAGGGAAGCTCTTTACAGAGAGAGTGGTGAGGCTCTGAACAGGCTGCCCAGAAAGTTTGTGAATGCTCCATCCCTACAGGTGTTCAAGACCAGGTTGGATGGGGCCCTGGCCAAACTGGTCTAGTACCAGATCTGGGAGTTGGTGTCCCTGCTTGTGGTAGAGGGGCTAGAACTCAATGATCCTTGTGGTCCCTTCCAAGCCCAAGCCATTCCATGATTCTATGATTCTTCCTGTTATATGTATGTATGCATACACAGAGCTCACTGATCCTGAAACCAAACCCTGTGATTTGACCTTAATTTTAAGCTGTGAAAAAAGTGACATCCAAACACAGATATTGTTCCAAAACCCAACAGAATTTCTCAGTGGAGTAGAAAATCTTGGAAAACTGTCATATGCAGAACAAGGCAACATTCCTAGAACTAACCATTATTTTGAACAATTAAGTGCAGTGATTGCGGCTGTTGTGATTCTGGCCAATGTCTCTGAGGGTACATTGGCCACTGATGGGCATCCACATACCTATCCCTCTTAGAGGATGCATATTTTACATTTGTACATGTTTGTGATTCAAACAGGGCAAAAGTGAGTCCCAATTTGCATGGCCCCCTTTTGTAAATTTATAAATAACAGCTTAACATACGGGGTGTGCATTTTCCCGTCTGAAACATTTTTTCCTCTTTTAGAACAAAAATGACCATAGATTTACAGAAGCTAACGCTGCAGATTCCACAGCTGAAGATTTCCACAAATCCCAAAGGCCACGATGTCTGCCAGATTACAGATTACAGATTTAAAACCAAACAGTTTGCAATAACGTGCTTTTAACAGCATGGGACTAAAATTTACCATGTATGTGTGCTGAGGAGAGGTTTGAGGTTTTGTTTTTTAAATGAAAAAGATGATCCTGCTGGCCTTTAATATGACCTCCCTGCTTACAATAGGACAGAAGGAAGAGCTTTGCAGCCCTCCAGCTTTCCTGGATCCCAGGCAATTCAGATCATCTTTGCAAGTTCGGTGCTCAAGGTTAAATAGAGCTTCAGTTGTGTATAGAGCTTGTTGAGTTGTACAACGCTCTGTTCATCTGGTGCCCATTAAGTAGCAGCCGACTTGTTGCAGTGATTTAGAACACAAAAACCAGTTAAAAATAATGGAGAGATAGAACAGCAGATGACAGGAAATCTAGATAAAACAGCTATGGAAAATATTAAATATCAATACTGGTGATACACAAAATGGGTTTCTGTTCCGAGTTTGTTTTAGACCAAACTCCACTGAGGAGGAACTAGCTCAAATATTTTGTATTATGCTAGAGAAGACCACAGACACTGAGTCCTATAGAAAGGTCCAAAAAAACCTCTAAGATCACAAAGTCCAACCATGGACGCTTCACCACCATGCCCACTAAGTCATGTCACTCAGTGCCACCATGTTGCAACGTGATGACAAAGTGCAAAACTCAGCCCCAGCTCTGGCCAGGTGGAGAATCAGCAGCTGACACCTGGCACTCCTTGCCCCAAATCTGGAGAAGGAGCAGAATGGGACAGCCAGTGATGCACTGCATTGAAGCTCTCTGTATGGAAGACAATGAAAGAGCACAAAGACTGCTGTAATTTATAAGAGCTGCCAAAACCTCTCTAGGGGGAAATAGAACAGCAGGGCGACCCCAGGAACTGGGGACAGCCTGTCAGCACTCCACAGGTTATGCAGCCCAACACATTTAGCTCATCCCTCCCTCTCATACCATTCAGCAGCAACCTAATAAGGAGTTTATGGACAAGAAATGATAAGAATAAAAATGCTTCCATCACATTACACACAATAATTTAAAATCAGATATATTAGCAGATAAAAATATAAGAAGTCCAACAGCATCAGATTTCTAGATGCTTCACACTGAACCCACCAGTAGATTTAAAAACCTAATAAAATTCATAAAGGAATCTAATTATCTATAGTACCTTTTCAATTACAAAACATGATGAAGAAAAAACTGACAAAATAAGACTGCTGTCTTGTGTTTACTGATCCATCTAAAGTTGCTAGTTGTCTGCACTAAATTAATATTTTCCTCCTGTAGATAGCTGGAATATTTATCCCAGACACCACAGAATGCAATCATTATTTAACAACAGTAGTGAAAACCTTGCTAGCACAGGAAGGTTTTATTATCCAAAAATTCTAAGTGCCCATATATTTTTACATATACACCCATGTATAGAAATGCAGTTTTGGTATGTTCTCATGGCTTATCCTCGATAGACGAGGAATTCCTTTATTTTTAGGAGGAGCCAGATAAAGTAAAACCTTTTACACAGAGGTCATTTTAAATGTTTATTTTCTCCAGTTCTAGGGGGCAAAAACACTAGGTTTCAAGTTTTTTCAATAAACTGGTAATTGAAATGCATATTTTAGGATTGGATTACGATTATTGGAAATTTCTGGCTTAAAAAATGAAACAATGTTGGGCAGTTCTTTTCTCAGTGACTTTTGGACTGTCAGATCCTGCCTCTTCCTTGAAACCAGTTTCCAAGAATGCTGAGCTATCATAGCTTCCATTAACTGCAACTGGAATTTTGATTTCTCAACGCCATATAAAATAAAATAAATGAGAAAAATCAGAATGTTTGGTTTAGTTAGATATGAACAGGTATTTAGATTGTTACTGGTCATTAGATTGACAGGAAGGAAAGTTCCAAAGGCAAGTTGAATCAAAGGCAAGTGTAACTCTCCCATTTTCAGTTAACTTCTATGTTTCTTTTTTTGGTGTAGAGCTTGTCTATTCTTTGACCACAAAGCCACATTAATTAACTTAAAATGTCAAATGACTATGTCTGGGAGTGCTGAAGTTGCATTAAAAATACCCAACCGTCTTACATTTACTTTGCATATTAGGTCATTCAGAAGTAAGTGTTCACGTTTAGGAAGCACTAGTTTTTTGTTCATTTTAATACCTATACCTAGAAACTCACACATATGCACAGAGTAAGGCATATTGGTGTCATTCAAAGTCATTATATTCCTGGAGAATGTATTTTGCTAAAAAGAGAATATCTTATGAAAGGGGAAATAGCCCAGGCAAAAATAAATATGCAGAAATCATTAGCAGATTACCACACGGAGAACAATGTGAACATTTAAAGACAGAGGGAAATAAATTGCAAAGGCAGCAAATGTTGTTGAAACATGAAAGTTGCGAGACACAACCAGCAGCTCACAAAACTTCGAGGAATTTATTCTGAAAAAAAGTCAGCTAGCATATTAATACCTGTTAATAGAAACCAAATTGCCAATCCCTGAAAAAAACAAAAAGAAATGTCTTGGGGAAACGTTTTCTCAAGAGAGAATTCTTACTGAGTAAAACATGAAATGATTTCCAACAGTGCTCCGGTGGCTGAGCACTGAAGGTAGAGAGGAAAGACTGCATTAGCCACAGAAACAGTTCCAACTTCTGTAAATCTCATTAAAATGAAACTGGGTTTCGTCCAGATAGCAGTGCTGTTTGAATTAGCTTCTGGATTACCTGAACATTCTTATATGTTTTGCTGCTCCCCCTGCCCAAGAACTCAAGGAATGTCTGATCCTAATGATGCTCAGAAGAAAAAAAAAAAGGCACCAGCGCTTACGTACCATATTCTTATAACATGGGAATACAAAGCATTTATGGAAATAATACGTAACAGAGAATAATGGGAATAATATGTAACAGAGATGCAGTTATTCAATGCCCACTCTTTTTTGTTTTTCTTATTTCTTTTTTTCCTGCTTCCTTTCTACAAGGTGAACATCAGTACTCTTCTCTCTTTTACTTGGCTTGGGCACTGAGAGATTTAAATTCAAAGACAAGTTTCCCATGGAAATGAAAGATTCATCATTTTATCTCTAGATACAGATATCTAATCTAATTCGATCACCCTGGAAAATAAAGATATGATTCTGTGTAGTTACCATAAAGAAACACCTGGTGTGATTTAAAAGCATGGGTACATTTGGTGTTTCATGTTTTCTTCTTGACATGAAAGCACACTTTTTCCCCTTACCATTTGTCCAAATGTTAAAGCCACTGAACCTCTTTAAGTAAAGAAATTTAAAGTAACCTCAGAAACTAGCAGCTCTTGGGGTTTGAAGGGCCCACCTAAAACTTTGGGAGAATTAAGCAAAATAACAAAAATGCCTGAAATAAAGCAGTTCAACATGTATGATTCTTTTATAAGACCAGAATCAAAAGTTTATGCAAAGACAGAACTCCACATCTCACTTTGTGTCTGTGTTACAGACAGCCCACATACATTTGGCATTTCTAGGTACATTTTCATTTGCCAGTCTTTTAAAAGCTCTGACTCTGGATTTGGCTCTTGCCAGCATTTTGCACAATAACCAAGTTTACCTGATTTCATTTTCATTTTAATTAGGATGTAACATTTGGTATTACTTGACATAATAAAACTAACTTATTGCAATACAGCAAGTGATCTTGGACTATAATACTTTTCATCTAAGTCTATTAATATCACTATCTGGAAGCCTATTCCTCAGGTTGCTTAGAAGACCAATAGCTTGGAAATTAAAACCCAATCAGATATTCTAAGCAAACGATTTCCAAATTGAATACATTAATCAAAAATATATAATTAACTGCAAATGCAATAGAACAAATCACTGTAAATCCTAAGGCTGCAATTATTTTAAAAGGCGATATAAAGGAAAGAGAAAAAGAAGATTTAATTCTGCTAGTATCTATTCTACACAGGCTCGGATTATAAATAAATAAATATTTTCCAAATACAGTGTACCCTGTTTTTATGTTAGTTGCAAATATAAGAAGAATACAGCAGTTTGCTTTTTCTCAGGATTTGTGCCCAACACTGTTTGCAACTCCCCCTTGGAGACATACCGCTCTCCATCCTGATAGGAGATCATCATACTCTGCCCCTTCCCATGAGTGCCAACAGCTGTGCCTTTATGTTAACATTAAAAAGGAGGGGGAAAAAATAAACTGAACAGAACAAAACAAAACCAAAAACCTATCATGTGAACTGCGGCTTTCCAATGGAAAGTCAACCTCATTGTTGAGAGAACTCAAGTTACCTTATTTAAATCCCCAATTAAGAACTGGGTTTACCTCTGGGGTAGTTCTACTCTTGCACTGAGAGGCAGCTGGAGTTCCTGGAGGTGGTATCATAAAATGAATTGCTTTTATTGTTACCATTTTCAACATGCTTTAATAGTAATAAATACTTACACAATATCACCTCTTGATGGAACTTTTTTATTAAGCATTTTCCCCCCCTCCATCCAGCGTAATGGTATTTTAATTATGTAGTTCTAAATGCTCAAGAACTTTAACAAGGAATTAGGAAGAAAAATTGAAAGAGATGCAGCCAAATATAAAAACTTAAGTAAACGCTGCACAAACGTAACAATTCCTGGCAAAGGTGACTGAAAAACACATTGACCAGTTTGCACATTGCGCTCAGTATTTCATTTTGTTGCATTATATTCTACATCAACAGTCTGGATGATAACAAAGAGAAAGAGGACATTAATTTACAGCTGCAGTATCACCATCTTCTTCTGAGCACAGAGTACAGAAACAACAGTACTGCACATTGGGGTGAGAGGCTTCATTAATGCACAAGATAGGTGTAAAGACAACAGAAACTTTTGAAACTCTTCAGCAATCCTGATAAATTCGCTGGGGAAAGCTGCTAATTTATAAAAGACTGTTTTTTGCTTTTGTTTTTTTACTTATGTTTTGTAAGTTGTTTGTGATAGGTAACTGTAAGTGAACCTCTTTAAAGGCTTGCATTCTTTCTCCTTTACAGCTGCATAATACAACAGAAACTTAGGAGAAGCTGTAATAGTCAAAGGAGGATGATGAAAAACCCTGGTCAGAAGCCCCAGATATTTGGGATTGCAAATTCACACTGTTTAAAACAGGCGGTTTTTAAAACTAGCACATTGGTAGGTACCCAATAGCTCTACTGTATAGAAGACCAAAGACAGAACTATGAGGTTCTTTACGTGTTACTCACACCAGAGGCAGGGCATCACCACTGCTGCAGGTGTGAGCTCTGCCACCAGTGCTTTATTTAACTTTGTTGCTTCTTACTGACAGTTGCTCTGAATACAAAGAGTGAATGATAAATGACAGCAAAGCCATGCTTATCATTTACTATTCCTATTACACATTATTACAACAATTCACCTTTTTGAAGTGCATTACTTATTAAATATGAATATTCAAATAGCTATAAATTTGCTAAGTTACCCCTTCATTCTAAATCTTCAGGAGCTGCACAGCACAAAGGAAAAGTCTTCTGTTTATTTAACCATAACGACTTATTCTTGTGCAAACACTGGTTCATCTTCTACCAGTTCACCTTCCAAGGAGAGGTTTTTCCTACTCAAATTGCTTTAAGTTTACTTTCATTTTCGATTCCTTCCAATACAGCACCATTTTCTTTATTTAAAAAAATAAAGAAAGAAAGAAAATACACTGTACAACATAAAACAATTTTACCTTCCTAAAGGTAACTCGGTAAGACAGTCCACAAGGGATCTCAGTAAGCCAAGCTTGACTAAGATAAATTTCCAGAATTTCTGATTTTAAAGAAGAGGGTGCAGATGGAGGGTGTGTGCCTTCAGGCAGAGCACATCCTCCTGCATAAGCATGAGTGCTCAGGAGCCCAGCTGTGCTGTGTTCAAAGACACCTCAGATCCAGCCTTTCCTCTACCATGGAGTGTCCAGCTGGGCATCTCGCTGCCCCCTTATACTGCCAGCAAGTTTGGGGAATTGACAGATAGGGACATTTGCATCTCATGATGTTAGCTACAGCACTCAGCATCTCTGCGGAAGGACTGCAGAATAACATGCAGTTCAATCATACCAGCAGAAAACATTAGGGGCCCAACCAGCACTGATCACACTGGGCATTCAAGGCAGCTAGGTTGTCCTTAAATCACTGCTAAGACTGATTTTAACCTCCCAACACAGTGTTCCAGCAGGCAGAACAACACGTCTCCCACAGCAGCAAGGGATAGCTGCTGGATCCCCAACAGATCCTACTATGGATGTCTGTGAACAACTTACTTCTGGGGAAGGTTTCTTCCAATTTCTTTCAATTTCCAGGCACTGAGCAAGTCGGCCAGAATGTAGAACCGAGGGTTATGCTATCTATCATGCCTGCAGACATTCAATAGCCATATAAACACATGGCCAACAGACTCCACTAAAAGCTTACTATTTTGTGGCAATGAGTTCTATAGATTAATTCTGTGTTTGGTATAAAGTGGATACAACTAATTTGCAACCTAGTTACATGCATCAAGTTGCTTTTACAGTCACTAAATCTCACCTGCCTTGCTTATTTGTTTGCATCTTCTTGTATATGTTTACATTTGTTTACAAACCACCCAGAAAACTACTAGCAGTAACCAAATAATTGTATTGATAATGATAATTAGTCCTGCACTGTGTCATACTGCTAGGTTTACTGAGCAATAAGCATTACATCAACAGCTGGAAGAAAAGAAACAGCAAATAATGTATGTTCAGTCTCTCAGGCCTTAAAAATTAGCGTCAAGCAGTGCTTTGCACTTTTCAAGGCCATTGCAAGTGTTCGGCAGCTGGTCTACAGATGATGTGTGCTTTGTAATGTTAAAAAAAAGTGATGATTCATGTAAAAACCTGATGATCAAGTGAAATACTGCAGGATGACAGTCTATTTTTAATATAAAACTCCTGAGGATCACTGGCTTGGAGAGTCATCAGCATAATTTTACAAAGAACTGTGTTGTGTGCATTTGTCTTTTGTACACTTAGCTCCATGCGTCTATCAGCTAACCCAAAACAAAATGTCAGAAATCTAACATCTCGGCCACTTCTAACCTTGGTAAATGTATAAATCTGGGAATCATCTACTAAGGTGATATGTAAGCAGTCTTGTAGATGCTCTTCTCCACAGGTGTGACCTTTCTTCCATGAACAGAGAACATTTGTCTTAATGACAAGTGTAACACATCTACAGCTTTGCTAATGTGATCTAAAACACAGTGTATGCTTTTGTGACTGACTAACTGCAGTAATGCAGAAGCTTATGCAAATAAGCCAACACTGCATCCTAAATAACAAAGTATTTAATATGCACATGCCATCCATCTATCAAAATGAGTGGTGTTCAAACCTACAGCATTTGGTCAACCCATGAGAATTAAGAGCTCAAAATGATGCTCAGCTTCAAATATGCAGATTATCTCTGCTATATTATAAGATCAGGGCAATAATTATCTCATGCTGATGTCTACCAAATATGTCTCCACTGGCCTAAGATTCATGCCAGTAAAATTCAGTGTAATGACCTACAGAAATATGTGCTTTTCATTGGAAAGATTATATTGAATTTTATCTCAGATCTAAATAGAATTCTCAGCTTTTCTGAACATCGTAAATGTTTGAATTCAGAACCAAATTTTATAACCAAATCTAGTTTTCACAAAGGAGCATGTATATCACAGGAGTGTACTGGCTAATAAACTGATGTTAAAGACAATATGTGGTAATAATTAATTTGAATAGGGGAAAAAATCTGTAGGTACTGAAAAATTATGTCCAGTAAGAAATAAGTTATTAAAAGGCTCTTCTAAGAGACCCCCCTGAAGAGATTCCATTTGTTCACTGGCCAGATTCTTTCAAAAGATTCACATTATTGAGCCTTTTTACATGTGGTTGAATGCCTTCCAAATTCCTATTGATTCTTACTACAAGAAAAACACCTCCTTGATGATACTAAGGGGTGTTCCTCTCCTAGTCGCCATGTTCTAAGGATCCATGGGGCTGAGGACACACCTGGTTCCTCCTGCGTCTGACAAAAGCAGCTCTGAAGTTTTGCACTGACCCTCACACTTCTGAGGGAGCAGATGTTCAGTATGCATTATGTTCTCCTCTGACAAGTAAAGGATCAGATCATGTCACCACCAGCTACATGGAAAGTCCTAATGATGTTCAGATGCCTATTTTTAACAGATAGATATACACAGCTCAAAAATTCCCCAACTTGCACCAAACTGTTACACTAACCCTCACCTCTGGCATGTTTAGAAACCTCTCTAATTCAGTTCTGATGCAGCTTACTTCATTGCAAGGCATCCCTATACTTGCATCAGAAATGGAATAACAATTCTTCTCATTACTGATACTGCATGCAAGATGGAAACCTTAGCTTTTCAGCATGGCAGTGCTTTGCATTTTTTCCAGTTACAATTTCTTGATGCTTTTCTTTCATTAAAAAACTGTTTTCACGCTTGTGTGTATGTATATGTATAGATATAATTTAGCACCTATGTAGTTACTAATTAGACAGGAATAGAGATCTCCCGAATCAGATGATGCAGGGTATTAGCAGATAATCATATTCAGAAATCAAACACTGGCAGCTCTGCTTTGTACCTTTTAAAATACTCCAGGGTTTGATTATTTTATGATAATCACAATCTCTTGCACGCCTTGTTACACAAATAGTCATCTCAGACTATTTGCAAAACTGAGGGAACATGACCTATAAAGTTTATCTAATGCAGCAGTTTTCTTCCTTAGTGATTTTGCTGTCAACATCACATTAATCTATGCCTATTTTTGAGCAAGACACAAGCAGCATATTATCATGAAGAAAACAGCACAAACATTAATGAACAAAACAAATCAGCTTGTGTTTCTGAACAACAGGATTTCAGGACAGAAGAGAGAAATGCCTACACTGCAGGTTGTCAAGCTCACCCGTAACCCAAGACCTGACAAGACAGAAGGACCATCTCGTGAACTTAGTTCCTATCAAAGTTAAGTTGAAATATAAGGAACACATTTTTAAACTAGTTAGTCAATCATGTCTATTAAATATATGAGAAATTAATTTTTATATGATTTAATGAAGAGTGGTGTTCTGGTAGCATGGGGGCATTCGAAAACAAGGACAACCTGACTACAGTATGAAAACCATATGGGTATGAGGATGAGGAGGTGTTACATACACTCTACTTTCACTGTATTTTCAGACCAACTCACGTTTGCTTGACATTCCCAACTCATTACTCTTTTCCAGAGTGTCAGACACGTACAAATAAAATTTAACAAAAGGCAGTTAAAATCATGTTTACCTTAAATATGCCAGGTTCTGAAAATTTCTGTTGATACTGAGACATAAAGAGTTTTCATGGCTTCATCAGAATCCAAAATTACCACAAGATTTATCAATGTGCTGTTAAAGCTTTTCCCTTCAGATTCAAGTTGCACTTTTACACAGCTTTTAAAGCTCAGTCAAGTAAGTGCTGAGCAGACTGCTGCAAGGGTAACAGCAAAAATTGCTAGACTAACTGATTTAAGAGCAGAAATACCTTTTTCTTCCATAAGGATTTCTGATTTTTTGAGCCTCTGGATTAGCCTGTGAACACTTAAAATTACAACCACTTGATGTATGCAGCGACAGTTCTATTACTCTGCATATTGCCAGGTGTCATTACAATCTACTCAAGATTAGGAGCAAGGTTTTCAATCCATGTTTACAATGTTGCATCATAAAAATCCTAACAATGCATTTTACATACATCCAGAGCTGACCTGTGATATTCTTTAATCTCTTGCTGTTCCAGGAACATGTCACAATAATCACACGCAAACATTTCTCCAAAAACATGAAGCACGGGGAAATAACTGTCTAGCACTCTGGATGGCAAATGAGCACATCCTGCTGCAGGTGTGGAAAGCCACCCCGTACTGCTGCTGTGCCCTTCTGCATGCTGCCAGAGCCACGGGCACTCCGCAGGGCTCCAAGCAGCTGCTCTGTGCTCATTAGCAGGCTTTCCTGCTAGGCAAGGTGAGCACCCTGAGAAACTGTGTACTAAATACATCTCCAATCTCAACTATCAAAACCAGGGTAGACACACACTGTGGTGCACAGTCTGGAGGGTGATGTAGCAATATGTCTTTAGGTATGGCTAGCAAACACTGGAGAGAAATACTATGGCACTTTCAGAGGCCTTTGTTTCAGCAATACTTTCTTACTCTGCAGCACATATCTCAAATGGAGTTACTTTGAGTAAAAACAGAAAAGTGAAATTCAATGGTACAAGCACACATCAACTGTCTTGTGTGCCCATTTCTTCAGTATCTTTCCTGCAGAGCATCTAAGTAAATACATGACTTCTTTATGTCATATTCAACATCACTCCAACAAGGCAAGGATGAAACTCTGACATTATCACTTTAAATTCCCATAAATTATCTCTACTGCATCTCACTTTTTTTCCTCATATGTAAATGCAATACTCTTGGAACTTTCTTATTGCTCTGTTTCTGTTTCTTTCCAGTATCCCTCAATAAGTTTGACTGGAGAAAAGAAAGAAGAAAGAAAAAGAAGAGAGAGAAAGAGTGAGAGAGAGAAGAAAACACCTTGAGAGAGTTCAAGCTGCAGATTTTCAGCACAGTTGCTGACATCTGATTGGTAATACTCTGCTCCGTATTTTAAATGCCCTACAGAAACCTAATATTGTGTTCTGTTTGCCTACAGTTACAGTGTGAATGACTCCTTCCTTGAAAGCATTAATAAATCTTTCTAGTGATGTACTATGTCAGTGCGGTAAAGAGCTCCCATGACATTTTTTATCCTACTTACATCAGAAAAACAATTAGGGATCTTAAAGCAAACATTATATTCTGCTCTAGCCTGCAGTTTATCCAGTAACTCTTTGCATCAGAAAAGAGAGCTTTACTCTTTCCATTCTCAGCACTACTATATTCTGGGCATTAGGAGTGAATATCTAATTAAATAAAAAAAATCAAAGCCCGTAAATATAGATGTACACATGCCTGATAAATGGCCTAACACAGTCTAAACAAGACAACGATTGCAAAATTCAGGTGCCAATGAAAATATTTAGGCATACATTTAGTAAAATCCTTGAGAAATGCTATATCCTCTATCTCTATGGAAGTCCCCAGCTATAGAGGTCAGGAAGGCAGACAGACTTTATCTGCCTTTCTAGTACTTTGTTTCCAACAACAATACCTTGGAGTTTTCAGGACCTACAGGAGTTTTTCGTGTATTCCTGAAAACTTGAAAACAGACACTACAAATCCCACATTAATTATTGCAATAGGTCTTATATAATATGTCATGAAAGAAAAATTTTAGTTCAAGAGGAGCAATCAAATTTTACCAGGACTGCCTTGTAACTTCTCATATGCTGAGTAAGATGACATTCCTGAGGTTGAATTTTTTACTGTTTTACTGCTTTACTCTTTTCTCCATCAACTTCTGGATCCACTGACCTAGTTCAATGAAAAACCCAACCCAACTTGGTCTGGAACTTAACTTCACCACAATACAAGAGCAAACAGACAAATCTGATGGAGATTAAGTGATACAGAACTCTATGAGGAGGATGGAGTTGTAAAAGCCATAAAAGACAACATTCATAGGAATAAAGATGTGTTAGAGCTGTTGCTCACACAAGTTAGCTCTCTACATACATTCCTACACAATTTACATTGGGTAAATTTAAGTCAGCTGAGATTACCTTTGGATTTTCATGCATTAGTTAAGAGCTTTAACTTGTGCCATGCAGAGCCTATAAACTGCTTCTGACCCCACTTCAAGTACTTTCACAGGTGATTTTTCAATGACAAGTTTGTCAGAAGATCTGCATTCATGAGGCTGCTGGTAGTTTTGAAATCAATATCAGTACAGTGAGCTGAAAACTCTGTAGCACTTACAGCTGAAACTTCTTTCCATAGGATTAAAGCTGAAACTTGAAGTTGATCTTCAACTAGCATAAATCATTATCTATACAACCCTGGTGAGAAGTTTTAACTGTCAGGAACGGCTCAGAGATTCTGCCTCAATTTCCATGCGGCTTCATTTTGCCAAGGTAAGGAATTTGGAGGCAAAGGCAATGGACCTTTCACTCTCATCTTCCATGAGAGATGAAATTACTCCTCCTATTCCGCTTAGAAAAGAATCATAACAGAGCTTTATAGACAAAGATGTGTAAGGACTCTCTCTCACAATACGACTACCATTACTCATAAAAAGTTCTAAAATGCCACGTGAATTGATGTATTTCTATTCATTCATTCTGCAACAGTACAGTCTGCAGATCGAATGCTGTTACTGGCATAGGCAAAAACCTGCAGAAGTAACTTTTTGGAAAAGAAAAAAAAAAAAGGGGGGGGGGGGGGGGGGGGGAGAGGAAGGGTTAGAGACAGATGGGAAGAAGGGTATTGTATGGTGACAATAAGGAAAGATGGTAGTTGTAAATACCCCAAAGTATAAAAAATCAGAAATAGCTGTAGAGATATTCATGGGTTTACAGTAGACTACAGCAGACATTAACATCTGCAGCCTCACTGTTCTTCAGAAGGGGTGGCAGGTGGCAATGACCAAATCTCTCCATATCCCAGTTTCTTTTAGTTCAGATCAGTTCTCATTTGCACAAGATGGAGACAAGCCACGCTGCTTTATTCATTTTCTTTGAGCTCTGCTAGGAACACAGCTGCACAGTTGTAGTGGTTGCCTACAGCTTTTCAGAGTCCTGAACTGCCTCTCTTCCTTACGCACTGCTTTCGATCAATTACTCCAGTCAATAACCATTTTTGGACTGTTTCATTTTTGCATACAACACACTATCTAGTCTCTTAACACATCATTTAAATTCTTCCTGAACTGACAAATTCAAGAATTGTCTCATTTGCTCTTTTGGCTCTCTTTGTAAAAACAGGTACATTCTGCAGAAACCAGAAAGGTAATTCTGTAGACTTTCCACGATCTCAGCAAATATTTTGTCTGCTGATTTAATGCCAGCTGTTAAGCTATACAGCAAGTTATAAGTTTTAGCCCTCATTAAACTCCGTAAAAGTGCCACCTTTTTTTTTCATCATCAGTATCATTAGTTGTAACACATTGTTCCAATCTCCTGACATAGATAAGCTGTCTGTTGAGCTATCAAACAAGGAAGGTTTCCATGGCCTTTGGGAGAACATCTCAATCTATGCACTGTAATTGCCACCCCGATGGTGTAAACCCAGTGCTGCACTCCTGAATCAGGCTTCCACGCACGTTTTCTCTCTTCACATTAGAAGGAAACTATACAGACAAAGCTGAATTCTAAAACCTGTTTTTAGTAATTTCAGATAAATATAGAGTGACTAGACATACAGGCGCTCTGTCAGAACCTGGTGCATTCTACCAAGGAAATCGAGCTGTTAGAAATTTATAAGCACTTTAAAGGGATACTAAAAAGAATAGCCTGACTGGGCTTAAAAGATCCGATGATAATTTTTAAATAAAAGCTCAATTTCATTCAGTCTGTACTTACTCTGAAAGACTTAAGGTCATATTCAAGAGTACCGTACCTGAGGCACTAACCACATATCCTGAGGCAACTTAAAGATTGCATTTGGCAAGAGCCCACTTGGAAAGTAGCTACTAAAGGCTTGATTTGCTACAAGTTATCAGCACTGAGAAAAGCATCTTGAGAAGACTCGGAACTTTCTGAACTGCACTGATGATATTGCGGATGATCTTGAGAGATGGCTAGAAAAGCCCTTATCACGGTTTATCCAATTAGTATGGAACAAAATTAAACTTATGGAAGTTTTTCTTCTACCCATGCAAGAAACCCAGAATGATTTCTTTTAGACTAAAAAGATCCTAAACTTATTTCAAAAGCCAAAATACTGAGAGTACTTTTGAATGTAAAATACTGGTTCAGTCCTTACAAAGCATGTTTTGAACAAGGAGATAAGTAACAGATTTAAGGAACCATTTTGTTTGTGTTTAGAGGCTGAGCATAAAAACAGGTAATTCTAGTAAATAAATCAGTTTTAAAATATTGACAAATCTAGGTTATATTTTGAAACTTGAGACTCACTGGGTAATCAAAGTGGTGTAACACATAAACTGTGTATTTCCTCTTAAATTACAGGTCCAAGTATGAAAGCACAGCAGACAGCTTCCAGTAATTCAGCTTCAGATGAACCTGCCTTAAGATGATAGTCATGGAAGGCAGAAGTGAGTTTAAAGCCATATATTACTTCATGCAAGGAGATTTTCAGCTGTAAGAATCTGCCTGAGAAGAAATTAGGGTGAAAGGCTAAATGGATAAAGTTGCTAGAAGGATTATTAATTCCTTTCTGAGACCAAGAGATAAACTCCAGGAAAAACAGATAGTGTAAGCAAGGGATTTGCAAATATGGTGCAACGAACTAGTAGAAGGAAATGCAAGTTAGAGAGAAATTTTGAGTTTAGACAACAGCTTGTCTAAGCAGAAATGAAATGTTGTATTGAAGATCTAGGAAAGGGGCATTACAGGACAAGAGAATGACAAGGGAATGCAAAGACCAGGAAATACCATGACAGAATGAAGCAGAAATATGGAGAAAATACTAGAGAATTATAATACTCATAGGCCCTCAATAATAGTACAAGTAGCTCAGCTTGTACATCAAAATAGTAGGAAAAAACTTAATATGTAGTTATAATCTTAACAAATGTGCCTACCGCTGCCCTATACCAGGACAGCACTAGTGCTCAGTTCCATCAAGTCACAGTTTGGACATAAGCCTGTAGGCACACGTGCTGTGCAATACTGTCATTTCTCTTTGATTCAAAAGTGGCTAAAAATGAAGAATTTCCTTCAGGTCTACCCCCAGTAAATGCCTGCCAGCAGATTCTTAACAGAACATATGAGTTCAGAACGCCATTAGACCAGTTGCAAAGCTGACAACTGTGGAGGGTTTATTTCCAGTAAAGAACAGGCAGCCAGAAAGATAAGACCAAAAGATTTTCTTAACAAAGCTGTTGAATGCTTAGCCATAAACCTGGGCCCAGAACACCCAAAGAAGGTGAAAAACACTGTGTCTGCTGAAAACATTTTAAATGGAAACTCCACTAATCACTTCCTCAAGGACAGATTCCACTGAAGCTGGACTTCCATAAGATGTTCACTGTTTCCATACTTGCATTTGTTATTTAAAAGGAAATATACAATCTGTAAGTTGAATAAGTTGAAAAAGAAATAAATTTGTACTTTATCATTAAGGACAAAGATCCTTATAAAACAACAACAATTTCTTTGGTGGGAGTGGGGGGGAATCTGTTTGAGAATGACCAGAGAGAGAAAAGACCAATAACAACAGCATAAGGTACCATTCAGGAAGAACTGGACCAAGGCCAATATGAGCACTAATTGACATCTCTTTTATCCTACAGGATAAAAAGGAAGAGTCTGTCTCACGCTGACAATGCTTCTCAGCATCAACCACGCGACTTATCAGCTAATTCAACATCTTCATAAAAATAAAAACGAACCAACAAAAGAAAAACAAATGAACATTTGATCTTGTCACTGCCTTAATTTAAGACGTTCAGAACTATTATTCCTATCCATACGTCTATAAATAATTACATGAATGGAGATTTTCTACTCATAAATCATTCTGCATCCTGACTTGCACGTTTACCCAAAATGTGACTGTGCTCCCCAAGAAATATTGCTGTTAACTAGTAATTAGTTAGAAAGCAGGATTATCATTACACTAAGGAATACAGTCCCAACTATAGACAAATAAAGCAGACAGCATGTGGTAGGATGAATGTTTACAGTACACAGGTAACTACAAAAGCTCTCAAATAAAACCTCTGCTTGCAGATGATAGAAAAATAGGAAAAAGTGAATATTTCTATTAACTAAAAGAGACTATTTCATGTCTTTCTGCTCATTTTCAGCACTGAGAAAGCAGCCTTACATGGGTTGCAGCACTCAGAAACACCTTAAGGCCTTACATATTGTAGCCAAGTTTGCACTCGTCTGTGAGAACAGTGGAGATCTTTGTTTTTCTCTGTCTCCTGCCACTTCTGACTCTCCAGTCTGTAATGCTATCAGGAAATTCTTTAGTTAAACAGACACATCTTAGCATTTACTCTGCTTTTTGTCATTTGCCGGTCTTGATTCTAGGCAGCATGCTTAATCTGTAAGGGCAAACAGTAACTGATATTTTTAAGGCACTGAAGTGAAGCTGAAGATGAAAAATTACTTGAGATTTCGTTAAAGATAATACTTCAAATCTTAAAAAGTTTATATTTAGAACATTGAATAGGAGGAAGTAGAAACTACCAGACAGAAAAAGAGGGAATATATAAAAGTTACTTACTGGGTTCTTAACATAAAAATAAATATTTTGATCTCCAAAGGATAAAATAAGATGTAATCTCACTTTCCGACAAGTCGGTCATGTTTAGTCTACGTTATTCCTGTGTTAAAAGAAACTGCTATGCTAGTATAGTCATTGAAAGTGACAAGAGCAAATATAACAAAAAAAAAAGGAACAAGAAAGAGAAACTCTGACATTTATAAAGTGATCGGCTTGGGCAGGAGGGAAGTGAGGAAGGGATATAGACAGTGAGATCCATTTCACTTAAGCCTCACACAAAGGGCCTATAAAGGAAGGAAGGAATTACAAAGACATGGTTTATTGACTGCTCACCGCTGAGACAGAGTTTTCCTGTATAAATTCTTTCTTAGAAGGTTAATTAAAAAAGGGTTAGGGCCCTGATCTGAAAATTCACTAGCATAATCTTTATTCTCACAAGTGATTCCATTGATTTCAGTGGACATGGGATTGCTCATGTGGCTTAAGGTTTGCAGAACTGGACTCTGTGGGTTTGAGGCATTGAAAAATGGTACTGCTTTAAAGTAACAACGTATGCAGCTCAGCACAGCAGCACAGCTCTGCTTGAATACAGGAGCAATATGGAGCTCCCCATTCTACCAGCTGACTTTAATTATAAGAGATATAATACGTAGACAGCAGCTACATTAAAAACCAGCATGCATAAATACAAGACAGAGAAAGATCACTAGATAATTTAGACAGGTTTAGTACAAAATATGTACATCAGCATGCTGAAGTAATGCTCCATGTCAAGAATGTCTGTGATGTTTCTGTCAGTACTGGCCACATCCCCATCAAGCACAGCGCTGAAATCGGGATTGCAGTTGCTCCACAGCACATCCTAGAGTTGCAAAGGATAGATACTAAGGGCATTCTACATCCCTATAAAACCCCCACAAACTGCCACGGTCAGGATTAGCAGCAAACAGGGCTGGAAACCTCTGCTCAATGAGCAAGTAAGCCTCAACTGGTGGTCATACCTCTTCACCCAGATCTGTTTCTGCTTGCCAGCAGCTCTGTTTCCCTGTCTCTTTATACATGCAAACTGCAAAACACACAGAAATTGTATCATTTAGACAAATCTACAATATGTGAAAAAGCAATGCGCAAGGATGGAATTAGGTCTGTAGCATAGCACAGACTTACAAAAAACCTAATCATTCCTACATCTCCCAGCTTCCATTTGAATTTGTAGCCCGACTTAAGAATTTGCAATGTACTTTTAATTCCTAATGCATTTACTTCAAAGTAGCTTTGCTGTTAAATGCATGACAGGGATCACTGATGATCCTGAAAAGGGGCAGCAGTGATGACAGCAGTGAGACCACTGCTATCTGCTAGGCAGGTGCTGAAAGAAGTCAGCCTTTGAGTGTTTCTCAAAGGGCAAATATAGAGGGTGTGGATGGAAAACAGATTAAGGATGGATTAGATGATACCTTTGTTCATTGTACGTATGCTCAGTAAGGCTATTCATCATTATTGGGAAGGACAGTGATACAAGAAAATATTGTTTAAACATGTGATCTGGGGCACTATTTCTTATAAAAATTAGATATATTACCTATGTATGGAGGAGAGCTACACCTTGTATGCTATCACCTCTAACATCAGAAAAATATAATTCTGGAGGAATCCAAATGTTTCATTAAATAAAAACTTTTGTAAGACTGAGCTCTTACATAAAAGGTCTTACAAAAGAAGACCTTGCATAAAAATATCTTATTATACATCACAACCAGAAAATACTATGGTGGTTGCTTTTAGAAATCTCTAAATGTCACAGGGACAAGAAATCACCCGTAGTATTAATGAAATTCCAACATTCCACAGACATCTACATACAGAAAATCTGTAAAATGTTCAGGCACAAGTTACCCTTTTAGCTCATGCCAAAATTAGAGATACAGTTCCCCTCTAGGATAATACAGGAAAACCAAGGACAAAGATTGCTTACACAGATCCAGTAACCATTACAAAAAATATAGCATATTTTTTAGCACAGCTTCCTTCAAATCTCTGCAAACTTACATATAACAACAATCAAAAAATGAAGTAAAAGATTCACTCTGTAGCCTAGGAAAGGTGATGCAGGGCATGGCTTGGGGTAGGAAATCTTACCATGCTTTTTGCAGCCTACTCTGAAGAGCAACACTTCAAATGCAGAAAGACCTCTTAGCAATCAATAAATCCTCATGAAAGACAAAGTGCTCAAAGCTTTCATGTCCCTGGAGCAAACATCACACCCATACTTTGATAGCAGGGTGCTCCACGAGAACAGCAGCCAGCCCCCTCACTACTGTAACCACACAGGCTAAACTGCAAGCTCCTAACACCCAGCTCACTACAACATCCCCTGAAATCACCCCCACATCCCTCCAAGTCACCAGCACCACAAACATGGGCCCTTACTGTGTGCATATAAGGGAAAAACATAGCAGTTGCCTCCTTCCTAAGACATTTCCTTACCTTCAGATAATCTCTGGGTGAGAGACACCTTGAATCAACTATTTTTGGTGTTTAACAGGCCTTGGTAGACTCATACATCCATTAGCCTTGTCTATTCACTTCCTTGAACTCATCAGTTTTCAGCAGTCAGAATGCCCATTAACAAGTGCCACTATTTAATTACGCTTTGGGGGGAAAAAAATTACTTTGGTCTAGGTTATTTAATTTTCTGAGCTGCATATCTAAGACATTTGCATGTACTTGCTGTGCACAGAGCCCTGCAGCACCTTGGGTTCCAAGGGTGTTTCCTCTTGGGAAAGGAGCTGTGGAACTACCAGCAGCCACAGAATAAAAGATTATAAAATCATAGTGTGGTGCTAACAATATGAACAGCATCTTGATGTTACTCTTGACATTAAGGTCCAACTAGGGAGGCTATGTTATTTTACATTCACAACTACTGCACCCAATAGGAAATGTACTGTCCTCTTTCTATAACCACATTTTAAGGAAAAGTAATTCAAATCTAATTTGGATTTAGAGGTCCAAGAATGATTAGTGTATAGAAATATGTCTTACGATAAATATATATCACAATTATGAATATATATAATATATTTCATATGTATATATATCATATATATGTATATATATCGTATTATTCATTCAAAGAGAAGGTGAAATGTGACAAACCAACACAAGAAAACAATCAAAAGCCAGGAGATGGATGGCAAAGTTTTCCATCCTAAAGACAATCAAAGCCTTGCAGTCAAAATCCAACATTTTTAGAGTGAGAAATAAGGTACAAATTCCTGTCAGTGAGGGAAGGTAATACCCAGGATAACTATGTGGATTTATTACCAGTTAAATGTTAAGTAGAAACTGGTTTTTGAAAGGAGACATACTTTGTCTCAAGTATCATTATTACTGTTATTAAACCAGTAACATCACATTATCAGGAACTAGAGCTGGGAAATTCTACTGTCCGTGTTACAGAAGAGGATAGAGTGGATGATATGGATGATAATCCTTTCTAACCTTAAAATTATCAGTCAGAGAATCTATTTGTGTAACTTCAGTTCCCAACATGCACAACCACCAATGACAAATCTCCAGTGGAAAAACGTTGATAGCTGCACAGGTGTTAGAATAAAAAATGGCAAAATCTGTTTTCTAGCTGAGAACAGAAGGTGGATTATGTTGGAAGTATGTTTGATTGTTATGAACAGCAGATACAAGACGGTGTCATTTAAAGACAACTTGAGCAGATGGATGGCAGTGTGTGTGCACTGTGAAGTGATGTTAATTGAATGGCCTGGGATTACCTTTAAAAATCTTAAAATGAATAATTGGAAAACAATTAAAGAAGTAACTACAATCCGCAAATTCCAAGGCTGCCAGCTGGCCCAGAGGGTAGGATTGAAGTTACATGAAACACAACTTTTTTTCCACCCTGATTTTCACACAAGAAAGCTCAAAAGAGAATGTTTTGTGTATTTCTCAAGGACAATAAACCACTATTCTTGATGCAAAGCAGTTTTTTGTTTGATAATAGTTTTCACATTGGCAAGATCTCAAACTAATTTTATTTAGAACTGCATCATTTCTGTAAGCAAAACATCAGACTGTCAGAGCAGAGCTTCCTTACAATTCATCAGTATAATTTGAACAAATGGGTTACAGAGATGTGGGCTGCTGCCCATCTTTGAAATGAACTCTGATACGATGATGTAAATAAGACAGATGTGGTACCCTGCCTGTTTTTACTGCTGCAAATACCACTGATCTACAGCACATATGCTGTAGAATTGGGTCTCACCGTGCTGGTGAACAGACGTAGCATAAAACTGACCTCAGGTTTTCAGCCAAAAGAGCCTCGTGTTCTTTGGATCAAAACCACTGTACATTCAAGCACCGTCCCCTTTCACACGTGGCTATCTTATTCCTCAGCCTCTCTTTTCCTCTCTCCTTCATTGCTCTTTTACTAATAAATCGTCTTTCACTAATAAGATATGGAACTTAGAAAAAGGGCCATATGTTCAGCAGTCCCAGGATAACAGGGTTTAGCTGTGCAGACCACTCCCCCCAAGATGCTGTGGTCAGGACCTGCCCTTTGCATTTGCTGCTGCAGAGCTCTCATTCAGTCTGTTTAGCACTAAAATTCCAGAGCACCTTGAAATTATTGGAAAGCTCGGTTGATTCTTCTACATTTCTGGGGCTGGCATCAGGTTCTTTTCTGGACCAAGAAAAAAAAAAAAACATGAGAGGATCTGCTCTGATTTGTCTTTTTTTTCTTAAATCTATCTATCTATTTATTTATCACAGAGCAACTTGCAGTTTGGAAAAGACCTCCGTGCAACCCAGGGTCCCAGAGAAGATGAAGATGCTCCATCCCAGAAGAAGCCTCAGCTGCCACAGCAATCTTCCTTTTATAAATGTCTGGAGGCATGGAGCACTCCTGACAGCAAGATGAACATGTAACTCTTACTGTGGTTATAGTATTATTTCTACATTTATTGCGAGAGAGCACCATTCAGAAAAAGCTTTGTGTGGGCCACGGCCACATTTTGAAAGTTAATTCTAACAACTGCTGTTTTTAAAGGACAAATCAAGCTTATCAACCTTCCTTACTTGAACTCCTTTCCTTGTAATCCATTTGCCATATGAACTAGCAGCATTTGGTATTCTATGCATTTGCTTTCCAAGTAAAACCTTTCCAAGAGTCGTCACCCTGCTTTTTCTCCCTGTTCCAATTCCAGAGATGGGGTCACGTGTTATATGTCATACCAAGGCAGCAGAAAACATCTGTGGAATCCCTGCTATCAGAACATGGTAACTATTAGCTACTTTTGCAACGACCACTGCTCTAAAACCTTTGACCACTAGACACCTGTTCTAATCCATCAAGTGAAAAGTTCAGCACCAACTTACTTTGAAATGCCTCACATTAACTACTTCCACCAGCTCCAGCCCTCAGCATATTCCCTGGGCAGCCATCAGTACACAGGCAGTCTGCACTGCTTCACAGCATTCCTATCCAGAGTGTCTCTGGGGACAGATAAGGGCCTGATGCCTCTAATAGCTCCAGTAAAGAACAGAAATAAGTATAAAGAATGGAGAGAGAAGCATTCAGATGCACTGAGCATTCAGGCAGTTACCCAGATGCCTGAATGGAAACAGTGTGTGGAGGGAAGTTCAACTCTGTCACTTCATATCTCTCTCCAAGCAAATGTCACAAAAGCAAGTGCTCATCTACCTCTGCCACAGCAGTGACATGCCAGGATGCTGGTAGACACAGGAAGGGAGTGCAGGGGAATCCAGCGCAGGGCTGCTGCCTCCTTTAGCATCACCAGGCCTGCAGCTCCCCACATAAGCAGTGTTCTTAACTGAGCCATGCTTCATGCTATGGGAACAAGCAAAGCAAGGAAACTTTGCTCTTGGGTGGCCCCTAGAGACAATTTATCATTGCTGGCACTGTTAGCAGATCTGCTTCACAGGATATGCCCCAGCAAGGCCACCAGGCAAGGCGGATAACAGGCCATTCGGGGAAGATTATTTGGCATTTACTGGAGAAAAAGTCTGTGTTAGTGCCTGGCTCTCACCCCTTACCACTGTCCTCTCACAGCAGCACAATAAAGAAAACAGCATGAAAACACTGAAATAAAAAGATTATCCAAATATTTTGTATCTCCATGCTGCTGAAGTGAATCTCAGTTAGGATCAAGTTTCAGAAATGTTTCTATTGCACATATGGACTTATATGTGGACTTGAAGGTGATTTACCTCAGCAAATGCCTGGGGTGGTTTTTCATTGAGGTTCACTCACCAGCAGATGTGGGACTACAGTTCCCACAACTCCATGGCCACTTATGCTTCTCCTGACTACTGGCCAGGATGAATACCATAGAAAGAATTTCTACAGACTCGTATTCCAACCTTGTCTTTCCTGTTTCTCAAATATATTCTTGAAAACACATATACCAGAGGGACCATTTACCAAGAAGCTAATAAAAACATCTGAAATAAGAAAGATCAACACTGGTGGTAGCTTTGTGAACTTTCAAACCTGCCCCACGCCAGCAAAATGTTAATATGTACTTACAGAATATTCAGCAAAAGGATTGCAAACTTACAGCAAAAGCTGGAGTTAAAATCTTCCTCTGTATTTCCAAAGGCCTGCAAAATGGCTGCACTGAGGATGCAGCTTTTAAGCTTCTCTGCTGCTTACATGATATGAAGAATTAGGAGCGTGTGTTTGCTGGAGCACTCTGAAGGTTAGCCAGATCAGTTACTCTTCTTTTATTGTAGCTCCAAGCAAAGCAAGTGAATACAACTGAAAACCCCAGATTTTCTGGAAGCAGAATGGTTTTCCAGCCAACATAGCAGAAACCAGGGCTGCTGACCAAGGCTGCAGAAAGGCCCATCACTGCAGAAAGGCCCATCTTCACCACCCTTACTCCTTCAGCCCAGCCTGCAACTCTCTTCTGCTGCCCATCTTGTTCCAGCAGACAGGAGAGCGCTGCTGGTGACACAGCTGCTGCCCCATGGGCCTGGCTCTGATATGGGGAAGAGCTGAGAGAAGCCTGGGCTTAGCCTCCAACGTGCTATTGGAGGCGGCTATTCCCACAGCCCTGTTGGCTCCAAGGCCCCAGCATAGGGCCAGGAACTGAAGCACTGGGGGCACCCCAGGGAAGGCTGCTCTGTACAAAGGCAAAAAGCTGCTGGCAGCAAGAGGGGAAGAGTGAGGAACAGTTCTGCAGCACAGAGTTCAGAGCAGTAGGGCAGAAGCTCCCTACAGCCTGCAGGAAGCCCACACAGGTGGGTTCTGCTGACCAGAGCATGACTGTGGAAGACACATGCAGAAACAGAGAAGTATGTGGAAGATTGAGAACAGAGGTTCTGCTATGGATTGTTTTCCCTACGTTGTCTGCAAAAAATAAATAGCAAGCAATCTCTCTTATCCACAAACTTTTTTACCTTGTTTTCTCCATCTGCCCTATCAAGGAATGGGATTGAGCATGCAGCATCCAGTTGCATCACAAGGAAACAATTACTGTTAAGAGCATGGCAACCCCTGATTAGATGTGGCAAGAGCTCTGTGACCCAACCACATACAAACCCCTTGCAAGCTGAAGCAGGAGCTTCAGAGCTCTGGAGCATAACAGCTTCTCCACACCTCAGCAGGGTCCTCCCCTGTTCCAGAGCACAGACATCAGTGTTTGGCCCCCATGTTTATTCACACTGGTTGGACCCTCCTACAGAACTGAGGGAGGTGATTTTAGCTGTATGGCCATGCTAAGTCATATCATGTGTTTTCACTATTTTAAGCACTCACACTCTTCACTTCTTATTCAAACAAATCACATTTAGTCCCAACAGGAGCCACAGGAATTTAAATCTCTGGACTATGGCCTTATATGCTTTTAACACCAAAAATGCTCATATTTTTCTGAAAAATATATTGTATCTTTGAGCTGTTTTTCTTGACATGTCACATTGTGATGAGTCACACAATGCCTTGCCCATCACTTTAGAAAATTAGAAAGATAATAAATGTTGCCCAAAAAAATAAACGAAACATTTCTAAAACTACATATTGACATACTGTTTCAGCACTGCTAATGTGGAGGTGCCATTTTCCACCAGATACAGACAGCGCAGGCTGCAGACATCCATCTCAGCAGCTTAAAGACATCACATCTGTAGAGTAACTCAAGTCTCAAATGGATTTTTCTTTATTTTCCTTTTTTTTTTTTTTTTTTTTCTTCTCTTAAGATCAATTTTTGAGAGCTGGGTTTTAAAACTGGAAGGGAAAATATATTCTATTACATTATCAATACATGAATCATGTTAGAAAAGCTTCTCCTTAGGGATCTGAAAGACATTATACTGAACTTGTGCTTCATGACAAAGACAACAACAAAAAACCATATTTCTAGAATAAATCAAAACCAGAAGCACTTTTCTCTTTAGTCCTGGTAAGACGAGTGTGGGTTTTAGGTGACTGAATCCAGTGGTTTGAGAGTTCAGCACTAAATCACAGATATAAGACAAAAAAGCACCCTCCTATCCTTTCATTCCTAGTATGTACTCAGCTGCTTGGAAAAGTTAAATGGCACCTTAAAAGACAAGAAGTTAGGCACCACTTACACCCTTCTCAAATGTAATTTTAAAGAGACAGATACCTAATCCTCCTAGTGCTCCAAAGGAATATTTATCATGTCTTGGGTAAATTTGTGACTACAGGTCACGTGTGATACAGCTTATACATCTGGTTCTATATTATACCTGCAAGGTGTAGAGTAGCTTCAGGAGCCATGATAAAGGAAAGTCTATTTCCCCCAGTGAAGACATCTACCATTATGCAGAGCAAGGTCTCACTATCAGTTTTGGCACTTTGCATTAAAATAATGGTTGAGGTTGTTTCTTTTCCACTACATGTATTGAAAAGCTAAGTTTGCAATACAGTTAACCCCACAAATCTTAAGAAAAGTCTCAACATACCATCACTCTTTTTTACAGTCTCTAAGCTCTTTGGCATTGCTATTGCAATGTTTCCCTTTTTGTCTCCCCTACGGTTTTGCTCTTGCTTTTTATCTCCCCTTCTTTTTGATCCTCTTTCTTCTTCTGCCTTTATGTTTTGTCTTCACGCTTCTCCTCCTCTTTCCCCCACTACCTCGATTTGTTTCTTCTGTTAGATCTCCTTTATATTGTCAGAGGTTTTCTTACTTTCTCCAGAAATGCTTGATTCCTCTGGTGCTAACAGGGCTCCCTGTTGGCTCAGGACAAGGGGAGCTCAAAGATGGTGTGTTAGATTGCACAGAAAGGCTATCAGGAGTGAAACTCTCCATCATCAGCATCAGCAGAATAAGCAACAGCAAGTCTGAGGAGGGCTAACATGCACACATGCTACATGGGGTACTTGTCTACTCCTGGAGCATTCTTAAAAGTGTTCTTGCTGTTAGCAATGTATCGCCTGGGGCTTTCTGCAATCACAGCTACAGAAACCAGAAAAAAGGAAGGTAGGCAAGCCAGTGATGCTCAAACACCAAGACACAGAGAATACAAGAGGAAATATGAAGGTGTGATAATGATGACATGTTTTTCAAGCATTTCCTTCTGCAAACAAATGGCAACATCTGTACATTGAACAGGAGGCAATAGCTACAAGTAATGAGCTCTCTTGCAGAGAATTTACAGTATGACTTCTATTCCCCTCTCTCCGAGCTAAGCAAAATCCCATCTTCAGTTCTACAAGAATGCCAATATTTTGATATTTGCTTTCCTAGGTTGAGAATAAAAAGTGAAGCAATCAATGTATTGTGCAGGTTTTCTAGACAACTTGTTTGAAAGTTTGAAAAGGTGGAAATTGCTCATTTCCTTCCATGCAACCACTGACACTTCTATGCTAGAAGGCAATGGCTCTGAGGGACCTTTTACCACTACACACTGCTGCTGCCCCAAAGCACTCTGTGCAATTCAGAGAAGAGCCCATCCTGCTGGAAGCCACTGGATATAATTTCAGAAGTTTCAGTTAAAATTTTGACCTGCTGGAGAAGGGCAAGTATGAATCACTCCTTTCAGTCTGTTCCTGTGTTATATCCCCACCAGGTTAGGTGGATGCTAGCAAATTCATGAACAACAAAACACAAAGTGCTTTACCTCTATAAAGCAGATGAAATACTTCAATTCTAGTCAAATTTCATCATTGGAAGTTTCTGGGAAAATCTGAGTCACTGCTGGATCCAAAGTCTACAACTCTGAAGTGAACTCTCACAGGCAAGCCCAAACCCTTCCTTTATGCTCTTAAGCCTAATTTTGTCTAAAAGCTGGAGAAAAACACCTAAAAAGCAAGATAAACATTTCATCCCTAGTCCTGAAAATGACGTCTCTGTGTCATGGTTTTATGATTTTGGTTATCAGTGTTCCACATCATAACATCATGTAGTGCACTGGGAGTTGAAGAGTTAATGCTCCAGTTCAGGGTACCTGTCCCAGAAGAGAAGAACTACATACCCCAAAGGGCTCTGCATTCAGAGAGGAGATAAAACTCCTGGCAAACACACAAGACCTCTTTCTCTTCCTTCTGCTTGCCCCAACCGCACACCTTGCCTCAGCATTGAAGTAAGGCCTTCAGTTTTCGGACGCTCTCATTTTATTTGATTTATGTTACGGAGTTATCTAGATCAATCTATGTCCATGACAGGGGGCAGTAGGCTCATGGGCCACTTAACCCCCAGAAATAGGAAGGGAAAAGGGGAAAGGGAAGGGAGGTGGGAGCTGGGCTCAAGGAAACAAACAGAACAGCAGCAACAATCTGAGGAAAACTTATTTTACTAACTATGATATCGGAAGATAACACAATGTAATACAATCTAATATTGAGGCTCATAGTATCATATCATAGTATCATAGTATCGTGCGAGTTGGAAGGGACCTTAGAGATCATCGAGTCCAACTCCCGGGTTTCGAGCCCTCTGTGTAGCGAAGCAGCACTTCTACCCCTGCGCCACAGGGGAGATTCAAACCCGGGCCCTCCAGTGCCGCAGGCAGCAGCTTAAACCGCTGCGCCACTGGGGGCACAGCTCATAAGTCAAGTAAAATAAGAGAAAGAGAGGTTTCCAAAGATTGAGAAGTCTACTTTGAAATTGAAGGTGCACAGCTTGGTAGCACACCCACACCCACTGCCAGGCTATGAGAAAGACAGAGAGCATCACTTCCATGACATATTTCCCTCTCTGACCATGAGGTCCTCTGGGACGTGTAGTTGTTCTTCTCTGTGTTCCACGTGATGTCATGATGTGGAATACCAATAGCAAAAACTACAAAACTATGACAATTTATTAGCTTCAATTCTAATTATATTGTACTATTACATTGTGTTATCTTGCATTCCGATATCTTATTTAGTAAATTAGTTTGTTTCTCCTCAGATTGTTGCTGCTGTTTTGTTTTTAGGCCCATCTCTCTACCCTTTTTTTTCCCTTTCCTGGGGCATGGATCAGATCTGTGGGTCCCCCCACCCCTCTAGTCACAGAACTGGGCTGAACCATCCTGTAAACCATTGATGCCCTGAAATGAAAGAGAAAAAAATCTCACAACCTTGAAGCTAATATTGCTCAATGAACTAGCAGGAACTATTTGACTACTATAATGATGAACACAGTATAAAAACCATACACTGTGAGATGAAAAATAAACAGCATTGAAGTTTTACTCTTTCAGGTTTAGTTCTGCGTAGCCAGAATCCAACGATAATATAACAGCTCAACATTATAATATCATATTCTCATTGCAAGTATAAAAAAAGCTTGTTTTAAGGTTTGTGTTTTTTTCTTATTTTTAGTGTTTTGCCCCAAGTTAATTGGTAGTTGGATGACTCAAGCTACTAATAGAGCTATAGAGAGCACTGTGGACACATGCTACACTTTGGTCCACCTCACAAGGTTTCCTGCAGGCTGCCTTGGACAGGACAAACAGAGATTTATCCAGCACCTACTCACTAGAGCAAGTTACAGCAATGTACAAGCCAAGCAGAGATAAGGAAGGAGAACTAACAGAGATGTGGCTACCTCTGTGTTTCTCCTTAGATGCCTGGCAGTATTCTGACCAAATTTATTGTGAACTAATACATTTTACACAGCAAGTCCATGTTTCATATGTGAGCATATCACATCTAGAAGCCACACCAGGTTCCCCATTCCATCAAAATTTAAGACCAAGTTAATTGTTTTGAAGGTGAAAACCCCTCAGTAAATCATTGCTCTCATCCCCTCTCAAGCAAGGCCTAGTTTATAAGTAAAACAATAGCATTGTTCTTGGTTTTTTGTGCCCCTGGCAAGAGGCGCAATAAACCATGAAAATGAGAAAGGAAAAATGCACTGGATGAGGAGATAAAATGAGAAAGGGGGGAAAGAAAATGAACTGACAGACTGCAGGAGAAAAAACTGTGCCAATAATGACCAGAAGGTAAAAGTCTGTTCCCTCCAGTGTTTTTCATTTAAAATTTCACTCTCCTGATTAAAACTTTGTAAATAGTAATTATTATCACAAAGTTATTCATAAACAGATGTTTTAAAAAATGCAAATGACTTCAAAATTCAGTTTATATGCCACAGGGAATTTAATTTTGGAAAACAGAAGAATGCATCAGCCCCCATTTCCAACTTAACACCGTACTGGAAGCAGAGCTTCCCCCCCAACCCCCCTTTTCTTGTTTAATATGATAATGGAGGGAAAAGCTTATTATTTATTGAAGACTATCATTTTTGTATCACATTTGTATTCATAAAAGCCTATAGAATGTACCTAATTATTTTATTATTTTCTCATGCTGGGCATTTGTTTGTGAAATGCATTGTGAGCTATTGTTTCTCTGAGGGTAATTGGGTGTGGATTCTCCTCTACTTCATATCATGAGATACCAGTAGAAATGATGAAATACTATAGATTCTAAAATGAGTATGGTCACTTAATTTTAAAGCTAAGCAATTACCGTTCTATTACCAGGTATTCTGAATCAATATCTTGTCTTGCAACGTGCACTCACATCCAGAATAAATCCATAATATCACAAGTAATCAGAGGTAAATAGAGATAGAGCAGAACAGATATTCAACAGGAGTCCTTGGGTACAGTTTGTATAGGTTATAGACTCGGATGGGCCAGCAGTGAAAACATACATTGCTTTTGGGTTTCCAAACGTATAAAAACATCCAGCCTGCCAAGGATACACAGAATTGATGGAGCTTCTGGAAACAATAAATTATATTTCATCACACAAAGATGTAATTCCTGCTGTATTTTCAATAGCTCAGGTTAGCTCCTTTGACATCAAAGGAACTAATAAAACACAAAGTACAGTAGATTTGACCTGAGAGTCACACACAAGCTTTTATGTACAAGGTAAAATTTTATTGGTAATGGTAAGACTCACAGCTGACTTTCTGATTGCTTATTATGTTCTTGATTTTTCTTCCTGCCTTTATGCATTGACTAAACACCACATCACTACTATTGCTAGCCGACTAGAAAAAAATCTCTCCCTCTTGCAAAGCAGCAAGATCACAGTGTTTTAGTAAAAGCCAAAGTAATTAAGATGCATAATTAATGATTAGAAAAGAAATCACTGCTACAAGTAGTAAAAACAGAAAGGTAGATTAGAGAACTACTTTTCCTCAGCTGAAGAAATTTTTAATGCTGTACTTGTTCGTTGTGTGTTCTCTTTTTAATTGGTGCATTATACATTAGCAGTATTGAAATCTAAACATCTGATTTTTTACGAATGCTTTAAATTAGTATGGAGCTACATATCTCAAGGTCCTGCATCACAGTCTTTACTAAAGTGAAGCTCCTCAGGCTGTGTGAAGACACAGCAGGTAAGCACCACCTCCTCCACAGAAGCTGAAGCAGGGGTTACCAGATGTAGAGATTTCATCCTGCATTATTTGAAATTATATTCAATTATTAATGTGAGAAAGAAATAAATATACTGAACTGAGGCAAACTGCCAGATATGTAATCATACAAAGCAATGTTCCATTTCTCAGTTTATATCGTAATTTCTGCTAGTTTTCTTTAATAACATTGAGGATCAAGCAGGTGATATTGCAAGCAAGCTTGTGACAGCTGGAGACATGGTGAGCAATCCTGCTGAGTGCAGGGATAAGTCACCCTGCCACAGAACAACATTACAGTATCTGAGATGGATTAGACAGTACCACAAGGATCTGAGTCTGAATTTGAGTCCCCCCCACTCCCCTCCAAGCTGGCAGTGAGCTCCAGCAAGGCTGGGTCCTGCAGGGAACAGTATTAAAGCCTGATGTTACTGCACATTCAGAGCAACACCTATTAAGGAAGCACATCCAATTCCTGCCTTCCCTCCACCCCCACCCCCCACCCATGACACATTCGAGTTTGCAGAAACAGTGCATTGTGAATTTTATTTATCCCTACACAGCAGTCTTTCCTATTCTGGTCACTAGTGCTTACTATGCAAGTAGAAAACACATGAACAAAAGTGTGTCTGTCACCAAGAATTCAGCCATGAACTGACCCACATTTGTAAGGCATGTGCTGCTCTTTTCACAACTACTCTTCAGAGCTCTGCTAAATCAAGTGAAAGGGGCTGGTTGAACTGTGTGTTGAAGCACTCCAAACATAGGGACAGCAGGTAGAAGGAGAAGTTTATTAAGGCAGTATAAGAATTGTTCTTAAGTATGTATCTACCAAGTAAATATGCATATGAGGGCTCAATTTGCCACTGGATAATTTGGAAACTTTCTAAAAATTATCATTCTGAACTGGTTCAGGTGTTTGCTCATTTCTCTGTCTACAGCTTAGGAGAGGTAAAGATGGAGACCCACGGATAGAAAGCCAAAATGCAAGAAGGTCTGCAGCACATGAGGGGTTAATGGAGGGAGATAGGGGAAGAAAGAAAAAGTAAGCAGGTATTATGCTATGCTAGAACTTAAATCAACAATTAAGGCTATGTAAATACTACTCAAGGTAATATGGCTTAAAACAAAGTGAAGTGGTCTGTCATGCTTGAGACATGAGCTGACTGGTTTTGCATTTCAATCATGGTAGCAGTAGAGAAAGAAAAGATGGGGGCAAAGTTCCCCATGTTGAACAGAAAGAGGAACTGCCTCATTGTGCACTAGTTGTAGTATCCTTGAAGATATAAGCAGGAATTAAAGGGGAACACCACAAACTATTTACCTATAAAATGAAAAGGGGCACGGCCACAGCTTATGGTAATGCTTTCTGTATTCAGCTCTTTGAAAAGAAACTTTTGCCCTGTGTGAGTTTAATCCTGAAGTTTGTCACTGAGACTGCTGGAAGAGTGACATTCCAAACACTGTTTCGACAGTACTGCTCTACACAGTGTCTGAAGTGAGATTATAGTGTGTACCCAAGTTGTCAGCAAGTACTAAATCAGTCTGTCAGCATTTTAAATGTATGACATTGTGCTCAGGTCCATCTCTCCTTCTAGAATACCTGATCAAGGGGAGCAAAGCAATTCCCCCTCATCTGAATTCTAGGTGAACACTGGAGAACTGCAGGGCTGCTAAGAAGAAACGACATCCTTGCGATGGTAGCCTCGTGTTCATGCAGTCACAGATTAACTCAGCTCTCAAATACCGTAGAAAGCAAAAACTGGACCTGAAACCTGCATTTCTAGGAAGATTCAAATGCTAGCACATGAATATTAGCAGTGCTCACGTCCATAGGGATTTTACTGAGTGGTTTTGAAACAATTTGTGCATCCATAAATACCACATTTTTCAATGAGCACAGGAAGCCTGCAAAGCTTTTTGTGCAAAAAAGCAAGGTTAAAACTCATTAGAGCTCACATCAGACATTTGATGGGCTTTACAAGCTGCCTCAGTGTCTTAAAGTGAAAAATAACCGGTAGGAATTGCTTTATATTTTTAAATGTCCTGGATTCTCCTTTTAGCCAGAAAGTAAAATTGCCCCACACCAGACGTGCATTCCCCTGATAATTCTCTTCCTATCGTTTTAAAAGTATGAGCTTTGACAGGGGTTATAAAGATTGCCATTAAACTCTGCTCTTGAGTACAGCATAGGGGAGAAGGTAAAAATAGCAAGGATTTGGGCCATAGTTACCTCCATTTTAGAGGATAGGAGAAGGAACTACAGCAGTAGGAATACTGAGGCATTTTCTATCTCCATACCAGTTTTCTCTCTGGGATCACCCAGACCTGCTTTGAAACTGATCCCAGTCACTGGAACCACTCTCAAGGGCTCCGCTGGACAATGTTTGTCTGCAGTGGAGGAGAAAAGGTCCCTTCCAACTCACACGATACTATGATAGATACTATGATACTATGATACTATGATACTATGATACTATGATACTATGATACTATGATACTATGATACTATGATACTATGATACTATGATACTATGATACTATGAAAAGAGTGGTTGGTCACTAGAACAGGCTGCCCAGGGAGGTACTGGACTATCAGCCCCTGGAGATGTAGAAGAAACCGGTTGATGGGGCATCAAGGGCCTTGGTTTAGTGGGCACAGGGGGATGGGCTGGCATTTGGACTAGACGACTTGCTTTACTGACTGTACTGCAGAGCAGAGAGGTAGTGGGGAGAAGTGCTGCAGAGTGCCACTGGGACATCCCAGTGCCCAGAGCTGGGAGAGCAAAAGGGCCAGCTGGAGCATCTTGGATTTCTGCAGTTTGTGCACCTCCAAATAAAACCACAGTGGAGGAAATGCTGCTTTCTGCAGGTGCATCAGTCTGACTGGCACCCAAAATAAAGCAGAATGACTGAGATTAAGGAAATACGATCCAACCAAAAAGAAGAGAAGCATAGATGGGGTTTTGTTGCTTGCTATTTTAAAATCTGACTCACCATTCTCATGATCTGAGTTTTCTATACTAGGGCTCCAGGCAAAATTACAACTGCAAATTTAAAATAGGACACAAATCAAACTCACCAGCATTCCTGCTGTGTTGAAAAAAAAGGAGGGGGAGGGGGGGGAGAATATAAACATGTCTGTATATAAGGTGTACTAGTGTACTATATCTGTATGAATGGCATGCTGTAACACAGGGAGAAAGACCCCAGCATCAAAGGCAGGCATGGGACATTTTGTTGAGGCAACATGCCAAAGTGGAAGGGTTAGTAGCTAGTTTTATTCTGAAATTCAAGGACTCATCTCTACCATAAATCATATAACACCGCAAAGTCTCATTACCACAGGATAACCTTATACCTCATTGCTCATTATCAAATACATAAGGGTAGTCAATCAAACCTGTGCTTACGTAATTAAAGCAAAACTCAAAGGATTAGCATCACATTTTGGTAGATTTTGTTACCTTAGGGAAGGATAAACATAACAACCTCTGTGAACTGTCAGTGATTAGTGCAGTTTTTGGAGAAACTGAAAACCAAAGAATCCTTTTGGCATTACAGCCCAGTGGTTGGTTGTCACGCCACGTAGAATCAGCAAAACAGAGCAACCTTCAGATGGTCCTAAACAGAGCTGCCCTCCCTGAAAGCTGCAGAGTAATGAAACGATTCAACCTCAACCAGTGTGAGCACCAGGAATCATCAGTAGAAACATTGGAAACTGGACTATAAGGAGCACACAAAGGCTAGAAGCAAGGCAAGCACTCCTACAGACCCCTATTAGCAGGAAAAGAAGCAGTTACATTTTTCAGACTCCTCATGCTACCTAGGACTCCTCTTCCCTGCCTGCAGAGACCTAAACATCTGCATCTCCTCTCTCCTTCCAACTGCTCAGAGGCTGGAACACACACGAAGAAATTATTTGCAAAAGATGAAATATTTTGACATTAAAGGCTATGGACTAAAATCCCCAGTATACATAAGTCCAGATTAAATTTTCTTTTCTTTTTAATTTATTTTAAGACTCGTCAACAAAACTGCAGAAGAAAATTAATGCGTATAGAATGATGTTAGAGGAAAAACAAAACAAAACCACTATTGGTAAAGGAAAGCCAAAACATTAATAAAACATTTCCAGTTCCTCTGTAATTTCTAGTACTTTTATCTGATTTGGCACATGAAAAACCCCTTGAATTTTAATTTGGAATCTGACTGCAATTTCTTCTGTGTTCAGCGGTGTCAGTTCACAAACCTGCTTGTACAGTTTACTTTACAATTGTACTTTGTAAAACTTTAAAATTATTTCAAGGGAACTGTGGATGCGATCTAAATAATTGAACATGGTAAGCATTTAGAAACAAACAAACAAACAAAAAACCACATATAAACATTTGGATATTTTAGAGTTCCGTCAAATTAAAATTTATGGTAAGGAAGATTCTGTTAAGCTTTTGAGACACTGAGAACTGAACAGGCCCTTGAGGAAAAGAGGGGAGGGAATTTACAAAGCTCCTTGCAGCTAGCTGGGCTGTCTCTGAAGTTTTCAAGTAAACAATATTACATCCCCAGAAGTACCCAAAATAGTTGGCACTGGTTGGATGGAATGAATATGATTTTTATCTAAAAAGCTCATCCATCTGCCAAGAATTCATGCATCTACAAATGCAAAGAGTTCAACATACATACAGCAATTCAGTCTTCTAGGCTTGGGTGGAAATTAAGAGCTGTAACATTTGGATTCATCCCATAAGACCTCGGGCGTTGCTTCAGATAGCTTTTAGATCATATGTCTAACATTATGAGAATCAGAGTGAAAAAGCTAAGTTATTCAGAGCCTGACTTCAAAACATGGACAAATAATCAGCAAATTCTTCTTTCAATTCAGACTGATTTGTGCCAAGGGATCTATCACTAGTAACACCACAACACTGTGCACAAACAGCATCATGTGAACTTCGCATACATATGTAGAGATAAACATACATATATAAACACAGATAGAGCAAAATACACAAATGCTCTATTGTGCCACAGTGCTCAAGTCCTCAGTAAAGTTAACAGCTCGAAACAAACGACAAAATTACAAAAGGAATTTGACAGCCTTTTGCTGATTATTCATAATAAAATAACATAAGCTTAGAGAAATAGAATATTGCACCCCATTCCAGGAAGGCAACGTTCTGTTGCATGAACCATGATTACTACAAGCTGGTCAGATGTAAAGAAAAGAATAGGGTACTTCTGAGCTCTGCAGATCAACCCTTTAAGAACAGTGCATGTTTAGCCTGAGTTTTCCCTGTTGAATTCAGAGTCCTCATCTGCCAGACCTCCAGCGCAAAGCAATCCTAATCTGGAAGGAGGCGAACAATCACTACCTGTAAGCCTTTACCACCAAGATGCCAGATGAATGGGGCTCTAAGGATAGCCTGAGAACTCCGACATCACTTAAATGTTTGCCTTCATTCTGTTTCCTTGACAATTTTCTCTTTGGCTAGCAATAGCACTGACTCATTTTCTTAATTACTTCTGTGACTCATTTGCCAAAAACTATTGCGAGAGATGCTACTTTGAGATGACAAGCATCTCAAGATGATTGAAAATGTGTTTTGCAACTCTGACAAGTGAGATTAAACAATAGGTTGTGTCAAACTGCATTAATCAGGTTTGGGAGGGTCACTCCGTGACTTTTAGTTTCTGACATATAGTCTAAAATAACTCTCTTTTCTCTTGTTTGCACTCCACTGTCATTGGAGCACTGTGTCCTTTTTTGGCTACAGCTATTTTATCCCACTATTTCATATTCTGCAGCTATTCCAGCCAAGCATCCTTTGCCATAATTCCTCTACAACACTGAGCTAAATTTTGGATATCACAGTGTTACTTTTAATTTTATTTAACAGCATCAATTCAATGAAAGAGCGATAAAGCATAATTCATATTCACCAGCTTTCACAGATTAAAACATCCATTCCAAATCCATATGTGGTGAACCTTGACTTCTAGCTCACCCTCAAGCCTGTCAGAATCATGCTATTTCAAATCACTAAATAAAACCCAATATTCAATTTTAAGAATTTAAAACACGTTTGCTATCATTATCCATAAATTATATGGCAGTATTTGTGTTCCCAAATTAGTGACTGTGTTAGCACTTCCATCAACTCTCATGGCACAGGGACAACTCCATGCCCCCAGAAACAGCTCTGTGACTTTAGAAGACCCACAGTCAGGAAAATTGACAGCTCCTCTCGTAAAGACCTTAGAATTAAAGACAAAATTCAGATATGAAGAGCACTGAATGAACGAAGGCTACTTAGATTGTTTTTGTGTGCATGTGTCAAGATATTAGATTGCTTAAATATACACAGATAGACACTTCACCCAGCAGAATAATGCTTCTGCAGATGTTGCCTCAAAACTGATGCTCATTCACATAACCTTGAATTTTTATTTTCTGGAAGCATTAATTATTTAAAACCCAGCTACTGAACACTAGAAGAATATAGAAGCAGAAATGTCAGAAGATTAGTGACATTTTTTGTTTTACTTCAGCATATGTGCTAAAAGTTATTTTGCTACATTTTCTCACCTGTAAAAGCAAATATCTAAAAGATTTGGGGATCTGTTTGGTCACAAAGGAATGACACAATCTTTCCCAGTAATCTGTGAGTAATTTGGCAGGAGTTAGTGAGCTGTGTGATTTAGAAACCACCATGGAGGAGGCAGCACGGCAGAGTTATGCACCTAGGCTTCCAGCCCCCATCCCACTGCCAGCAGGTAGGTACACTCCTTCCTTGTGCCACTGGGATGCTGCAACCTGCAGGCCCACAGAGCTTATCCACTGATATTTATATGCTGTTGAATACAGTATATAAATACTGCAATTCTTCCCATAATATTTTTGCTAGATTTTTTTATTACTATTATTTAGTGCATGAAAAACAACAGGAGAAAACCCAAAACTTCTGGGTTCTCACCGAGTTCAAATCTTATCTTCAGCTCCCTCCGTATTTTCTGAACTACTCCGTTCCCTTTGATACAGCCTTAACATTTCTGAGGGAGCAAGTGCTTTAGAAGGTGTAATTCTTTCTAACTCAAAATACAGAAGCGGAATGTGGTTAGGTATTAGGAAGCAATCATCATCTCCTCCCCTCAATGACCTTTTTCTTGAATCAGGTCTTCCTGGTTTTCTTGAGAGCGTTTTATGTTAAGATTTTACTGGATGAAAATATCAATTGAGAAAATATTTGCAGCTGGCCATCACTTCAGCTCAGATCCTGGCTGTTACGCTCAAATGTTAGCAGAGAGACACTTTAATGTAATTTTGGCACCCCTGACCTAATATTGCCTATAAAGCATTATAATTCTTTGCAAGAGCCCTGAGAGTGGCAGGAAATTTGCATTCATTAATGGTCTGTCTGATGCACTCACTATGGCCTTTTGAGGAACATGGAAGAGATGAACGTAACTAAATATCAAGTATAATAGAATGAGCAAAAGGGAGTGAAAGAAATAATACTGCCTGAGCAAAAATAAATACACATATACACACATATGTATGTTTTGCCAATTCCTACAATGAAATCCATTGTCCTGAGAGAGTCCTGGTGCACAGCCACCTCCCTATGCCACCTCACATAGCTATGAAACCCTTCTGAGATCTAGGTTTGTTATCAGAACCAGGAAAAGAGAGCTTTTTCTCAGCACAACACGAGATCAAAAAGGCAGATACCCTAAACACAATACCTATCTCTTCCCATAGTAATTCTGACTCTAAAAAAAATAAGTACACAATTTGTTATTTACTGCACAGAGAAATAAACTCAGAAAGCCGTACCAAAGGTAATAGCTTCAAGCATGTACTATTAGAAGTACAACTCCAGAACATGCTTCTGGATATATTGACACTCCTTTCAAAATGTAATTCACATCAATCAAAAAGTGCCTCTTCACACCTCGGTATCCTTTAAATCCACAACCCCCTGCACAGAAGCCCCCATACAAGTCCCAAGCTACAGCAGTAGGCATCAAACTTCAATAGCCCAAATATCAAAGTGGACAACAAGAAGTGGGAATTAAAATAAGCACTGTAAGAAGCCACAAAAACATAAGATGCTGCAGTCTTTAATCATAGCCCAGTCTCTATGCACGCAGTAGCATGAGCAATACCCCAAAACTGCAGCTCCATTAATTCATGCAATCACCCCTACCTGCTTTACCATTAAACACCACAGTGCATAACATTAGACTGCATTATCTCATTAAGAAAAATGGGCTTCTCGTACCTTTATGACAATTCCTGCGATAACTGGAGAGCAGTGGAGTGCTACTGCCTGGCTGAAACACAGCCATTGGGGCTATTTACACTGTTAATGAGACTGGGAGCCTGCCTCAGCTTTGCCTCTGATAAAAGTTTCAAAAAGCAAGTCATTCTCACAGGTTTATTCAATGCCTGCTAATTAGCCAACCCACTGCAATTAATCTTAGAATTAGAAACCGGTTGAGTGTTCATTTCTGTTTAATCAGATTATTAATAATACAAGCAGTCTTTTAATTATTCTTCCAGTGTACTCCTCCCTCTAAACAAACACGTTTTGACTTTCAAAACACACCTTTAAAGATCAAGTTGTTTTCCCCCAGAATGGGTTTTAGTAACCCTGTCAATCACCTGCACTGGTAACAGATCTGAGATTAAATCAGGATGGATGTTCCTAGAAGGTTCTAGATCTCCTGCAGACCATTGCAGATCTGCTGCAGATTTTCTTTTTGAATATGAGGTTACTTACACCTTATTGCCTCTTTGACCAAATGCAGCGAGTTAAGTTATTAAGGGCCATAAGCAACAGAATTTGCTGCATGCAACTTGCTTCCAAAGCTCTCAGTCCAAACATTTTCTACTCCGCACTGTTTAAATATAGATGAGCGGTTTTTCAAAAATGGTAGAATTATTCAGTTCTTCGTTATTGATAAAATACTCACAAAGGTCGCAGATGCAGCACTTTATAGATGATAAATACTCCCAACAGGAAAATCCACTGACAACAAAACTGCTATGACCTTTTATCCGCTGCAAAGTGACTTCCCAGGCAATAACAGCCTCATTTGGTTTCTTTTTTTCTTTCTTTCTTTCTTTCTTTGCCTCCTATGAACTTCAAGAAGTGCCTTTTATTGGTCATGGCAGAAAAAAACCCTTCAGCAACATAGCTAGGCAAATTCAACAACGGCTCTCGGATAATTCTCACAGCAGAAAAGAAAGCAAAGCTCTCTGTTCCTGAAGATGATCAGTGAAGTCAGGCTGTCCTTCACAAGATGATTGTGTTATTAATTGTACCACTGATGTTCTTCCATTCTTTTCTGCGTAGCCAATATACGCACCTATTCCAGCTGTTATTCTGCACTTGAATTCATGCACGTATTCATACACATTCACCTAAACTATACTTACACAGCTACATATGGGAAGAATGTAATATTAATACAAAATACTATTTTTAAGCCAAACTCAGTGCTTTCAATGCTCAGAAGGCAGATTTGACTGCTTGAATTTGACAGTGGGTGAAGGCATTGCAGATGAGTGCTGACGGTGCTGGTTTAATTATACTATACCATCAGGTGTGCTGTATGCATGCTATAATTTATTGAAAAATCTTAGGTGTGCTCAGGAGTGTTCTTAAATGTTAATGATACCATCTTTTGTATTAGACAAGTGCCATCAATAGCCTTAAATCCAATCACAAATGCTCTGTGAGGATAAGGAAAATATTGCTTATGCTAGTCAAGAAACCAACAGTGTTGCTTCAATTTTCTACAGATAACTAGATTACAGCACTATTGTCCAGCATTTCAAGACAGTACTTGACAGTAGGAAACCTGGATGTGTCATTAACAAAGTCCTAATGCAAACCCAGGAAGGACTATGGCTATAGAACAGACCAGATGATTCAGCCTCACGGCCTTACTCCAGCCAAGGCTGGTATACCCAACTGCAGACACTGCAGCAAGGAGAGCTGACATGGAAGGAACATCTCCCTACCAGCTTGTAGTTTCATTGACCTTTCCATGATTACATGACAATCAGCCATCAAGCACTTTTTAATTAGTATCAGAAAGATTCAACGGACTTGATAGATTTTCCCATGAAAGATTAATCCCGATACTTTGATTGAGCATCAGGCAAAGCCCCACACTTTTTTCCCCCCAAGATAACACATGCATGTAAAATATTCTCCCATTTCCAGTTCTCTCTCTTGCAGTGAATGAAACTTCAG
Source organism: Excalfactoria chinensis (assembly GCF_039878825.1). Taxonomy (NCBI): domain Eukaryota; kingdom Metazoa; phylum Chordata; class Aves; order Galliformes; family Phasianidae; genus Excalfactoria; species Excalfactoria chinensis. The sequence continues at coordinate 71,751,189 of NC_092828.1, forward strand.
CACTGCATTCTCTCTTTGCTCCCTGGACATCATGTGGGGGTGCTGTTTTCATACAGGTTTGAGCTCTAAGAGACTATAGCATCACAGCTTACATGCACCAAGGTGAAAAGGAGCCTGCAGTTTTCCCAGAGGCACTGTGTCTCAAGACAGGGCTGCTTTGAATGCAGTGATTTTTGCTTACTGAATTACAATGGAAACATCTTTTTATGTTACATCCTTTGGGTCCTATATTCCTATAACGGTGTTATCTCTTTAACAGAATTAAGTGCTCAGTCTTACTGAGCAATCACATACAAATTAAAAAGGCCTAATAACGATTATTTTTGACTGACTTGCAAGGGTTATATGGCTGACTTATTCATTATTAGTTACAGCTTACACAGGTCTTCAGTCTAAGTTCTGGGTCCACACACTCATTTGCAAAATAAATACATTATTTAGATGGGCTCAGACTCTCATACGAAGCCCTTTACTTACAGCCATCAATCACTCACATTTCTTTGCTGACTGTAACAGTACTTACCGATGTACTTGAGCTAAAGCTACATACACAAATAAGAGAATTCAGAACCAGAGGTTCTTTTTCATGTTTTATTTATGTAGACTCATGGCTATTTGATGTTTGAAGTATTGTTGAGACATTGCTTTATAGCTTTTCTATTCATAATCCATTTGTATAAAGGATGGTGTTACATTGTATTATTCCAGGACTGGACTATTGGGATTGCCATCACTGAAAGCAATGGATTGTTTGGGTTCTGCATGTGTGAATTCCCCCCAGTTGGTACCCAGGTTCACTAGGAAGACATCTGCGGATTTCTCAAGCTTCACTTTTAATTCTCCACTTGAAGAACAGCAGTGCAAAGTATCCAAAACAAAACCTGGCAAGAAATGTTTAAATTGAACATCAGAGAGATCCAGGCCCACAGAGAGCACTCCAGACCCACTGGATTGAGGAACAGAAATAAACAAAGCAGCTGGCAACGGCAGAGAAGTTCTTTAATCTCTCATCTGAGTTCTTCCCAGATGGCTGTAATGAGATTTTTCTAAAGAGACTGTGGGGTAATATATCTTGGCACAAACCCATAAAAGGTAGAAGCCCCTTAATACCAAGACATGGATTCAATACACCTGTCAAGGAGAAAATCATTTGGACACCACATGGACAGGATCTGCTGGAGCGCTCCCCAGACCCAAACTGCCTGCCCAGGAAGCAGCTCAAGGCTGCTCAGTCAGTGCACCATGAACAAAAGCTCATGAGGGAATCTGTGCAGCTTAACTCTACCACCCACCTGCCGTGCCCAGGTGAGAGCTGCAGCAGCTCTGTGCACACTTCTGCAATGCTCTTGCATGCCACTATAAACTTGATGTGCTCTCAATGTCTTGCTGTACTAACATCTGGTCAGCTGAGACTCTCTGAGGCTGGAAATCCTTTCGTCTTTGCAAAACCATCTTGGAGTAAACCAGACATTGAAATCTTAACCTATCATGGAGTAGTTTATCTGATGCTCAAGACAGCATTCTGCCATCCTCAGCGATCACTGAGACTGATGGGGAAAGAATCAAGACACCATAAATGCATGTCTTACAGCAGAGGGGAGCACTTTCCTGTTGGAGCCTGATATCTTGGTGAGATTCAGCCCAGAGTCACAGGTCCAGTTTTGGTGCCTACAACCAGGGCCACACTGTGAGGAACAGATCTCTGGGGTCTGCTTCAGGAGATGTGAAGGTAGGTAGCATCAAGTAAGCTGAGAAAGCTCCCAGGACAGCTGAGAGTAATGCTGACCAGCTCTTTTCTCACAGAGATTCTCTTGTCAGCTGAGCTGAGCCACAGCTTGGTATTTAACACGTGTCAGAGGGGTCTCTCTAGCAGGGGTACCAACCAGATCCCTGCAGGCACTGGACGGTACAGTTATGGGGAACAGCCCTGCCAAAGGCGCTCCAAGTTTGTGAATAGTTTCAGTAATAGATCACAGCCACAGGTAAAGCATAGCAGAAACGCAATATTTTTATCTGATTCAGTTCTCTGCATCACAGTTTTCTGCTGTTCCTGTACACTCATCCACACCCACTGCCGACATAACAAGACACAAAGCTACTACTATTTTTTCCACAATGCCAGGATCTGCAAACTTGCAGTCAGCTTTTTGTAAAGACTAAGGGGGAGGAGGGCATGCTCCTTCTCCTCTGCACATTATTCAGAGGCTCGTCATTAGCGCTACTCACTCTAGACCATCCTACTGCAAGCGGACTGTATGCAAATAACCTGTCCTCCCATCACAGCCAGGGAGCCAGACATGTAGAGCCCTGCACTGGGGAAGCAGTCCTAATAGGCACGATCATAACAAGTTATGTTATAATTGGAGGCTACGGTACAGCAGCCTAAGTTGAGGGATCAGTGCTTTAGAAAGTGGTTGAGGAAAGGAAATACATCTATCTCCATACTCTTTATTGAAGTCTGATTCAAAGAGCAGAGTTGGTGATTTAACATAAACGTAACACATTTTTATAATCCTTATCAAATGTTCAGTCACTAGATCAGCATAAAGCACAGCTTATTAAAATGGATAAGAGGGGGATTATGTGATTCACACTGTGGAGAAAAGAAATGTATTTAAAATACAGGAATTCTTTAATCTGTTGCTCAGAAGGCACCGCACACATTGCTAGTGGAACAATGCGTGTGCATCCAACTTTTAATCACATAGGTCCTGACAAAGGGAACAGTAAAATGATTCCTCCTGGCACAGAATAAGCTTTTAACAATAAAATCCTGATTGCATGTCAAACTTTGATGATTTTGGTTGGATGACTGACGTAAGTATTTAACTACACTTTTGCAATTTTTAACAACGAGGCTGAGATTCCAGAGAGTCTAAACACTCGTTTTACATTTTGCATATCTTCTTGGTGCATATCTACTGTTCCCTAACAAAGAGCTTTATGTGCTGATCTGCAATTTAGCATGCAAACTGAACCTAATGTTTATCTTCTGAGTAAAGGCTACTTTCAATGAAAATGGATCCCACATAGAGACATCTCTGAAGAAAGAAGAATACCTTAACCAAGCTTTCAAGGAAATATTTTCTGATCGTTACTTACAACACTGACTAGATTTCATGAAAACAGCATTACAACCTCAAAAACATTAGTCAAAGGTTAAATTTCTTTAGCTATGACATCAATAAAAATATAGGCCAAGCGGGATGCTTTGCTACAGAACATTCTTCTCATCAGCATGAAAATCATTCTGTATCAGATAGACACACAATTGTCTACTGCTAACACCTACTGCTTGCTGCCACATTTTTGATATGGACAACCAAACTTTCCCAAGTTCTCATATTAGACTTCCGAAATCTTTGTTTAGCAAAACTTTTCTTTTAAACACTGTTGCAAATTGTGTCAGACTATGAATTGCCAGTCTCCTGTTAAATGTCAGGAGTGAGGAAAAACCCAAACAGAAAATTTATTTCTTGCACAAAAAAGAATTCCTTACTATTTGTAATTAGGGTGCTTATCACACATGAATTGTTTCACATGTTGCATACTATTACATTTCACAAACCTAACATGCAAGGTAAAGTTGTTTTCTATTGTGATGAGTTGGTAAGTTGTTCTGTACAAATGCACTGGCCCACAGTTAAAATGCAAGCATTCAGAGAAAATAGATTTACTGTATAACTACACAGTTGAGTGAATGTGGATCTGAAGAGCATTGCGACACAGGTTTCTCCAAAAATTCCGTAACTCTCAGAGGACCATGAACCTGCATGTACATAAGCCTAAAGAAGTTAATGAGTACAGATGTCACAGTGTACAGGTACACATGTTTCCATGGGGTACAAGATCAGAATCCAGGCTAAGCTGGCATCCAGCAGCTCGACTGGCTGTTTTAAGGCAGACTTTCTCCAAAATATCTTTTGCTCCATGGAATCACCACTTCCTGGTAATTCACTGCAGCCACTAATTATTGCAAGTCACAAAAGAATTACAGGCAAGAATATAGGTCCAAATATTTGAGAAAATTACTGATGCTACCAGAGTGCCCTGAAGAACAGGTCAGAGTAAGAAAACCACCCTTCTGGACTCAGGCAGGAGATGGGTTTGAGTTCATAGGTGCAACATATGCAAGATTAAAGTTCTGAGAGATCGGGCAGCTTCCCTGGAACTTTTCTCCTACAGAGGAAAAAATGGATGTGGTTTCTCATGCATGCCCATATATTAACTTATTTCTGAATATGCAGACTCATGTGCATATACATACTGAGTAGCATTAGAATAATCAGGCTTACTTTGACTGTATTTTGACAGCTAACAATTCCTACTGTCTAAAAATAATGAACTCTGGTTTTTGTGGTAAATATCCTCAACAGGTAGACCAACATACCAAACAGAAAAAGAGTTAAGAGCCTAATCTGAGGAACTGTCCTGGTTCTTACTGCACTCAACACCAAGTTATGGTATGAATCTGAAACACACTTAAACAGAAGTTTGTACTCTCCACAAAGCACTAGGGAACAGCTCTAGCAAAATTACAAAGGGCGGATGGAAAGAGGCTGAAGAACCTTCTGTAAAAATACAAGGACATGAAGAGATTTTTTGCACAGGGAGAGTATTGCTACTTGTACCCGCCAGTGCTTTCACACAGGGTCTGAAAATCATTTGGTGTCTTCAGTAGTTACATTTGCACTTAAATACTGTTTAATCATCCAGGATCTGTCTTATGACTAGGAGCAAATTAGGAGAGAGTGCTTTCACTTTATATCATTCAGACAGAAATTAAGAAGTAAAGACAGTAATAATGAGTCCTAACAAAATTATACCTTTCTTAAAGTGAGGTTATAGTAACATGTTATCATTAGATGGCTTTTATTTTTTATTACATCCAGAAAAAAATACAGAACAAGTACCGAACCTTTCACAAGAGCCATTTATATCAATAGAAGTACATAAGCCATTATCAGATACAGAAGCCTCACAGCAGTGCTCTGCACAAATCCAAAAGCAGAACAATCATAAGCAAGGCATCAGTGAAACCAGCTACTCCAACAGATCCTCACCTGCCACTGTAAGTTAATATAAATATTTAAGCCTATATAAATATATATAGGGAAACTATATTTTCAGATATAAAGGCCTATCAGAAGTACAAATACATGGAATGAAAGTAATTGACTTGGCTGATTTTTTTTTTAACCATAAAGAGATCTGTGATAGTCCTTGACCATTGAGTATCTGAGGTCTGATGGAACACGGGTCCAAAAAACTCCAAACTTTGCCCACAAGTCTCCTAAGTCACACCGCAGTTTGAACTTCAATAACTAACTCATCTTTCTTTCCCTCGCTAGTTTCAAAGCCAATATTTATTGAATATATTTTTAACTCCTCCCAGCAAGATACACTTCCAGGATTGAAATGCAGGTTGGAAAAACTAGTAAAAACAGCTACTTTCAAGGTCTCTACAGTAAAATCACCATCAGTATTTTTGGAACAATTTTTTTTGTACACTGCTCACCCATAGATAATAGTTCCACTTCTGCCCTGTTTCTTGCATGAAAAGAGCCAATAGAAGGAATGCTGAGGTAGCCATGCTTGCGTGAGTTTTGCCATTTATTTAATCTTCAAAAGTTAGTTCTCCAAGTAAAACATTAGGCAACATTTTTACTTACACTGATAAATTACTGCAAGGCTATTTTGTTCTTAAATATTGATTTTTAAAAGGGAATGCATGAGTTCCTTGATAAATGGACTGGAATATCAATCATGCAATTTACTCTGACATTGAGTGAAATACAAACACTTGAAGGATGGAAGAAGTAGGCACTTTTGAAGGTGGTAACTTGTTGAACAACACCAATAATACCACAGTATACACATGAAACATTGGGCTGCATACTTCAAATCAGTGCTGTTTACACTGCAAGCCAAAAGCGATGGTCACCAGTCACCAAAGCAGTACACAAGGTCCTAAACCAGCCTACATTAGTGAATCTCTTAGTGCTAGAAAAAACACTGTGGTTAAACAAACAAGTTTTTTTTGTGGTTAAACAAACAAGTTAAAACTTTGTAATTTTGAACTGAAAATACAGTAAAATACTGAGATATTTCAAGCTTTAAAAACAATCACAAGCAAAAGTCTGCAATTGGAGCTAGATGATCTTTCAGGTCCCTCTCAACACAAGCCATTCTATGATTGCATGATTCTGAAGATACAAAATAGATTGCACTAAAACCAGAGGTACCAACAGTCAATATTTTTTGGAAGAAACAGCACACAGTAGTTAGAGTAGGTCTTCTGTAACCTTACTATAATTTTGGTTTTCCATGTTTTATTCATTTTAAGAGGCAGTATTAACTACATAATTATTGTTGTAATTCATTCCTTATGTTGCTATGGATAAAACAGTAACTTATCTGCAGTAATTATGCAATAGGCTGTAAGTAACTGAAATATGAATACTGCCAGTTTGTCCCACTGTGTTTCAGTTCTGCTACATAATTGTTAATGTTCACAACAGTGCAGTAATTGAATTACAGAACATTAGCCACATGATTATAATAATCATAAACTGCTATCAAATGGAAGACTGAATAAGGCTTCAAACACTGAAGTTATGAAGTTCATACTGAACAGTATCCTTCTCTTTAGAAAGATCTGCTTAATTTCCACCACCGTAGTAACTTTACAACAGGTGGCATGTTGAAGTTTTACAGGTGAATCTTCCACTAAAACTGTTGTACATATATATACTTTGTTTTATTTGACTGCACCCAAGATAGGTGGCTAAAGCAGCCATGTTTCCAACCTTGTGAAATGTTAAAACACTTATTTGAAATAGGCTGCTTTCTCAAGAAACACTGAGCAGAAACCAGTGCGGCTTTACATCCAGAGACTGCCTCACAAATCTGGAGGGATTCATCTGAACCAACACGTGCTGACCATGTACATCAGGTATCCACCTTAGGTCGACACACCATTTCCATTGTGAAGAGAAAGCAGCATTAACTAAGAAGAATTCATTGTGATAAAAGGCAGGTGCTTGAGATTCTGCAAGAAGGTCCCCTTTGAAATGTTTCTGGTGATTAAAACTCCATCTTTCTGACCACTGAATTGAGAAGAAGAGGAATCTTTCTCAAGAAACAACTCATTTCTTAACAGCAGAACTGCATTAAGGTTAATGGTTAAATGCTCATTGCCTTTCAGGCATTAATCCCTAACTTTTCTTTACTAAAATATACAAAAAGCTAAGCACAGTTTTGTCCTATAGTATCAAAGTACTCCTGTACAGAAGTATTCATTTTCTATAGTTTCCTTCATTTACTGAAATTCAAACAAAGTCAGCAATACCAAAGAGACTATCAGCTGCGCTTCTAAGAGCATCCAGCTTTCATCCCAAACTCTTGCTTTGGGAGTCACTGTTTCTAATTAGGAAGACTCTGTCACTGAGTTTTACTTCTTAAATGCAGATTTATTCTCAGCCATTTGTTGCATGGCATTTGTTGCATTTTTTGGAAAGATTAACTAAACATCAGGCATAAGATCGTGACTGAGAACACAACTGAGATTGAGATTGCATCTAAAAGACTTTTACAACTATTCTTACAGAATATTTGTATCATCAGAAATACCTGAAGTCTAGACCAGCACAGGCTAAGGCCATACTATACCAAACTGGAAACAGACAGGAAGCCCACTGGGGATTTCTGCACCTGGCACCTCCAAGTTTTCTTCTGTCACTTGACAGTGTTCATGAGCCCTTTTAATGGGCGAAACTCTAGATTATTTGTGGTGAATAAAGCCCTTACAGATTACTCATTGTTAATTAAATAACCTGATTCTGTCCACTGAATCTAATGCATTAAAGTATTTAATGTTTGTTTGGTAAACTGCTTTGCTAAATGCTCCTTTGACTTTTATTGGTAATAAACATTAAGCATTTATGGACTGTGAAAGCAGTTTCACATCTAGCTTATGCTGTTACTATTTACAGTTTGTTAATGAAACACTATTAACTTGCTCCAAACTGCAAGTTGTTTTTGTTCTACTCCTTAATTTTTATTATATAGTATATGGAAAAAGTCAATGAAATCACATCAGCTATAAGTAGCAACAGTAGTTGTTGCAAAAAGTTACGCTGTCAAATCAAAATGTTTCCAGCTCTGTAAAGTTCCAAGTAGTACTTTCCGCTTTTATTCCCGCTTATTACAAGCATCCATTGCATCCCTTGCACTTGCCCACTCACAGCCTGTGCTCCACATGAAAAGGGGATGCTGCTCCCACTAGACCTTGGGGAAATAGTATTTGAGGCATGGATACTGAATGCCCTGGCTAAGTCTAAATTAAAGCCTTTTCCAAGTTACATTAGCAGCTAAAATATGCACACTTGAAAAGTAATGAAGTGTTTTCTTACCAAAAAAGTACACATTATTCCTCCTTCTTTAAACTGACGCAATAAAGCACTTGAAGTGTTCTTGAAATATAAGAACTGTGCATGCAAGTGATCTGGGCCGCTACAGAAGACAAGACAAATTTCATCTGCCAGGCCTCTGCTGAGATAGCACCTCCTGTCTGTCCCACACAGCCAACACCTGAGCCCAAGCCTCCACAGGTGGCTGTGTTCTGCATCTAAGGAAGGAGAACAGACATTGCGCTTTGCAGTTGTTCAAAAGTATGTTTCCTCAAGTGTTAGCTATGCATCACAGCCACAGCTGCTAGGTATAACATGCAATCATCCTGTTTCCTTGCCTAGCCAGTGTTTGTGGGAGGAGCACACTTCCAAGACTTTTGAGTATTTAACATGCAATGTGGATCACACATCTAGTAAAAGACAGGCTGGTCTGGTGTTCTAATGCATTCACTTCTTGTAAAAAAACCATTATTGTGACAATGCTGATCCATCTAAAGAAATAGTAGTAATAGGGTGATTCATTATTCTCTTTAGAAGATACCCGATTTGTGATAAAATTCACAAAATAAATGGGATGGCAATGGTTCCAGCTGTTGTGCACTTAAGAATGACAGCATATCAATCAAGCAATGAATACACAGTTTCATAATAGGTGATCTCTAAGACAGGCCTCAGGCAGATTCAGCTGCGGGTCAGAGCAAAGCCTGGCTAACAGGGGCTGCAGGCAGGACCAGATCAGCACCTCTGCCAACACTCACTTGGTCACCATCTGGCTGGGTCCTCTGCACATATCAGAGATGGAAACCTGCAGTGCTTGGCCTGTGCTTCCTCAGGGCTCAGCTCCCACAGGGATAAACCCAGATACCTGCAGCAGAACAAGCCACAGGGCAACTGAAAGGAGCAGGTGATCAGGAGAGCTAATGAGCAGCTATGGGGCTACACATGTGTCCAAATTAATCCCTGCACTGAAGGGTCAATGGGATAGAGTCACTTGGGAGGCACAGACCTACATTCACAGGGAGCAGCCTCCCTGGGCTGCCTTTTGGATGCCTTCACTGACATTTTAAAGCCTCCCCATTACAAGAGGGTGTTGCTCAAGGTTGGGCTGCAGGATGTTCCCTGTGGCTGTAGTTTGAGTTCTTTATTTCCTCTTTAAGTTCCTTTAGCTTAACATTGATTATAGTGGGATGCCCTTAGATAACAGTGTGAAAGTGTTACTAACTTACTGCTAGAGTACATTTTATCTTTGGAAAAATCATGTGTACATGAAGACTTTAATCATCATTTATCCCACTATAGTGAATAAGTGTTAAGTGCAACATTAAGAAATTTTGATACTTGAGTCATACAATCATGAAGGGGGGGAAAAAATCCTGCATTCCCCAACCTCACCACCCAAAGTCAGGCAGAGTAAGCTAAGAGATGGCTAAAAGAAGCTAATCTATTCTTAACCTTGCTTCATAAGTGACAGCAAAATTAAATGGAAGCAATCATGAATCATAGGAGGATCAGAGCTGGGTTACTAATTGGCCTATTTTCTGTACTCTGAGAATCCTCTTGAGCAATTTTCCTCAATTATAACCGCAAATCAGCATGTTATTTCCCCCTCATGAGCTACCCATTGCTTAAGGACTAACTAGGCGTCCCAGGATATTTCCTGATCTATTGATGGAGACCAATTCCTACTGTTAAATAATTACAGGAAGTTCGGAGTCCCACGTTGGAGGAAAAAATAATTCTATTTTACCTACTAAGACAAGGCAAATGAAAACCTTAATTATAGAGAATAAACCTTATTTCTACTAGTAGGCTTTCCTAATACTTGGGATCTTCTTAGATCAAAGCTGAGGACAGCCTTAACAGAATATACTCAGCACTTCCTCTTCAGATATTGATTTCCCTTCAACACAAAGGCTATAATACAAAAACTTTGCCAACCAGAGTCCACTCAAAAAGAAGCACGACAGTTATTCATTGCTATTGTTCAGGGGCATCAAATATATGATTAAACTTGCACACAATTAGAGCAATCAAAGCATAGCTGTTTGCTTCTTTGCTGCATCTCTAGCTGCATACTAATCACACAATTTACATTTCACCTGTTACTAGTATTCAAGATGCACTATGATGTCTATTATTTAGCTAACATCAAATTTCCCTCATAATATGAAATACACCCTGAAAAGATGGAACATCTTTTCTAAAGGACAAATAACACCTCAAAGAGACTCCTCTGGAAAAAGCAAGATGACAGAACAATTGACACTTCTAAATGATATTATTTAAGTCTCATTTCACCCAGACAACAGAAACACTTAAACAAAACTGATCTGAAATAAAACGGAAGAAACTGATGTTTACACATTTCAGACCAGCAGTGCTGTGTTGGAAAACAAAGTGCCTGGGATTTTCAGACAACAAGATGACAAAGTCTCCATAAAAATAGCAGAATTGTGAGGAACACCATTACATACAACTTTCAGTTTGCTGGTTGGTTTTTAAGTCTTTCCCAGCATGTGCTACCAGCCTGCCCAGAGACTGAGCCGAGCTTGCTCTCAGAGCAATGCCTTCTAGCTCATTAGCAGCTATGGGTTCATTTTTCCTGGTGGCACCTGTGAGGATTCTTCACCCATCTTTCACAGATACTTGACATTAAAGAAGAATTCTTTTCCTTGAGATAGCAAAGAGCTATTTCTTTGCTGCTTGAGCTAAGAAAAAGTTTGTGGAGTCAGCATCACATGCACAGGTTCAAAACCCATCTTATACCACAAAAAAAAGTTTGATATTGGAAAGACTTTTGTCTCAGGTAGTTAAGAACTGGAAAAAAAAATAGTGAAAGAGCTAACAAACTGTTCTGCTTCAGTCACTTAAACTGCTCCAAACACTGCTGTTAGTGTAGAGACTACTTTAAAGGTAGGCAGCCTGCCATAGACTAAAATGAAATATTTATTGGAGCATCATAAGGGATACTACAGATTTTTAAGGCTTAGTGTCAGTGACGGACGTTCCTCAAACCTTCCACAGCATTTGGGGCTGTTGCACAGCAATCAGGACAGTCTACACTAGTGTCTGTTGTGTTGCTGCCTAGAGGTTGCTAACCAGCCAGCACACCTCCTCCTCAAGACTGTCTCAAGTTTTCCTGCAAATAATTCATTACCATATCTAAAAGCTGGATGATTATCTGATATTCTGTTTCGAATAAGGAAATCTTACATAGTGCTATTTGAGGAATTTCTATGTGTAGTACAGAGATTTTCCTCTGCAGAATATTTGAAGTCGTGCTTCAAAAATTTCCAGACATTTCTGGAAGTCTCAAAAATATTGACCACATTTCTCAGTACTGCGTTGCTGCTCTCTAACTGATCCTGCAGGGCCTGAAGCACAGCAGTTTCATTAAAGGTGTTGAAATGATCTGAACTGGGTGCACCATACATGTTTAAATAACCTACTCCAAGTTGCCTCATATTCAGTAACATCTTTTTACTGTTAAAACTGTGGGATATTCATAAGCTATATTCAAAATAAGTAGGCAGGGTAAAAAATGCTTTCACCTTAATCTCTTCAACATAAAAACATTCACCTGAGGTCAAAAGGGTAAGCAACACTTGAAGACAAAGGCAGAAGTAATGTGAAATATGCTTAAGCAAGTATATGATCTTCCTGTCCTTTACTGGCCTTCAGTTTTACTGTGCTTTGGAGCTGAGCCATTGCTGCTCCAAAGCAGCAGCACACATTCAGCTGTGAGCCACAGCACCTCCTCTTCTCTTTAGCCTGCAGGGAACTTCAGTTAAGCATTAAAAAAAGTAAGCATTAAGCTGTTGGCTACAGCAGTGTTTTGCTGGTAGAACAGAGCACTGTTTGGCTTACAGCAAGAAAATGAAAAGTATCAAGAGTACCCCAAGCACAGCCTAAGATTTATGGTTCTCTAGCCAAGATAAGTTGACAGAAGGTTAAGTGGTGGCATTTCTGAAGCATGATCAGTGCAGCAGCACTGGACAAGAGATGCCTAAAATGCATGTAAGATGTACGTACAGAAAGGCAGTCAATTGTGCTGGGGTTTTCAGATTCCCACTTGCTACCTACATCCTAAAAAAGGAAGACTGTGTAGAGGCACCAGTACTCTGTTTCTTGCTACATACTTTGCCAAAAACTAAGGCTGTTCAATGTTTGTGTCTTCTCTATACCCTGTGTCAGTATCTACTAGTCTAGATGATCTGTGCCTACCTTCACACTGGGTTACTGGGGAGATTTGGGAAGCCTTACAAAAGGGAGAGTGTTAAGATAGGACATGACAGTCTCTCTAATTGGGGGAAAAAAAATACAGCAGAAAGCAACATTTGTCGCAAGAGACAGATGCACATTGAATTTGATAATCCACAGCTTACACGTAAATCAGGACATGCTGCTGGGATGTTGATCAGCTCTGCAAAAAGCTAAAAACAAAACAAAACAACGAGCTTACCTTGAGCAGTATTTAAGCTCTCTCAGATTGGGCCACTGTATCATCTATTATTTTAATTACTTATCTCTCCATTAATTGCACTTACAAATTGCTACAACTATTTGTTGTAAGCATACAGTCCCATACAGTAGCTGTTTGACGCTACCAAAGTAGAACTGATCCCAGCTCACAACCCCACAACTAATCAGGAGGCTATCCTCTCAGCTTGTTACTGCCACACATTCTCACGGCAGGAGTGTGCCAACAGCCCCAAACCTCCTTAGGCAACCTTGTGAGGATCTCTACAGCTGTCCTCACCCAGCCCTGAGTTGATCGGTGCTGTGTGCTCCACCCTTATTGTGGAGGTCACTGCTCCTGCCTGGGCACAGACAACATTCACTTCTAGATGACCTTCCTCTGTAGAGCAACCCCACTCTCACTGCCCCCCTCCAACCCCCCCCAAAAAATCCCACATATTCCTCCCTAAAAAGGCTCCTTTATGGATGATGTCAAGAATATACTGACCATGTGCATGATGACACCTACATGCACTAGTGATACAGTTAAAAAACAAAAACAAAAAACCTATAAATGGCATCAACTTGCATTAAACTTTTTGACTTGAGGTGAGCATAGAGTAGACTTGACATTCTCATCTATTCAGGTCAGACATTTAACACTGCGTGCTCCAGGTCCATCTCTCCCCAAGGAAAGGCTGATCTTCTTTAATGAATGCATACACTCACTTTATATTTTCCCAAAGCCCAAAGAGGTTTAGTTTGAGCTTGGCTGATATCCAACCCAATCTGCACAGAAACACGAGATGACTGTGAACACAATAATCAAAAATGTAGAGTAAGGAAAGGTACAGAGAATTACCCCTTAAAAGAAGAGTCTGATTCAATTTCTTCCCCTTCCCTAGTTTCATACCTATGCGGTGTCAGTAATATTACTTCTATTCATCCATGCTATGGGAAGGAAATAATTAGAATTTGAGAGCATTCAAAACATGAAACCAAAATACAGAAAGCTTACAAAGTGAGATTATGTACTTACACAGATAGACTCCTTGAGTTTAAGAATAAATATATGAGAGTAAGCTCCAAAATTAAGACTGAATTTGAGACTAGGCATGTCAGATTAAAGAAAATGGGACAAAAATACAACCAACCCCTTGCAGCAAGACAGGCAAGTGATTTATTTTTCCTTTGAAATTCAATAAGGTGATCTTTATTGTTGGTGTTTCTGTGAGGGTTTAGGGATTATGTTCAGATAGTTAAAGATGACTACAGAGGAAACTAAATGCCTAAAAATGACCCGTGGCAGGTTTACAAAAAGAAAAAAAAGGCAAAAAAAAAAACAATATAATTCAGTCTACATACTGGAATGAAGCTATGTAAACCCAATATGAGGATGCGTTGGATTGGATTAAACTTGTTTTTTTCAACACAGGCAGTCTCAGATGATATTTATTACACAAATGATTGCAAACACCCAACAAAATAGGATTAGAAGCACAATTCCCATACTTTGAAAGAGTTGGATGGTAGATAGGCTCATTAAACTACTTTATAAGGTCAACTTCTGCATCTTTCGGGTAAAGAAAATGCTCTATGCACATCTATTGGATCTTTCTGCCAGACTGAAGCTCTGCCATATCTAAATGAGTTACCCCACAACATACACAGCTGTATTAAAAACAGAAGAAAGAATTTTGTATTAGACACTTCTCAGAAGCAAATCCCTCACTCCTCTAGGTGACTTCTTTTCAAAGAACTGATACAGACTGTAAATCTTCTGTTTGGAGTCCATCTCCTGTTAATCTCCTTGCAAGACTGCATGGAGCCTCACTTCATCTTCAAAACTCTAATGAGTTCTTTGATTTTATTAGATGTTCTCATTGATTTCATTTAGTGATTTATACATCGGTTATCCTCCTAGCAATTAGGTATTTTTCCTTCTGAAGGTAAGACAAATTACAAAGACAGCCCACAACAGGTCGCACAAAACAACCACAGCATCTCCAAGGAGACATTAAGTACCCAGTTGTGGGAACAAAGTAACCAGAGAGAAATAATACAACAAAACTGAAACCAATTAGGGTGCTTCACATTATGGATTGAAACCCAAGCACCTTAAAAGATTAAAAGTGAGCTTCTAAAACAGCTAAATTGGTGAGTCATTCTAATAAGACCGGCAAGCTTTGTGCAATGGGTTGCTGCAAAGTTCCCAGTTCTCAGGCTGTGCATTTCCAGCTGAGAATCGGGGACAGACACACCAGGCACAAAGGGCTCAGTCAACCGCTTTGAAGACCTGAGCCCTCTGAAGCAAGATGGAATCAACATAAGATCATTCTTTCCCCAGAAGACCAAGAGCTCTAGAAGAAATGGTGAAATGATGCTTTCATATCAGAACAAATGCTGTGTTTCAGGATACAGGAGAAGGAAAAAAATTAAAATCTAATTCTCTCTGAAAATTGGCAGGAGAAATCCCAAAACAGAGAAAACAGATTTATCTCAGATAATTTGTACTTCAACATGAGCCTTATTACACATGGCATTAGAGGAATTAACATTCCACTAACAAGTGGAGAAATAATTCTTTGGGAACCTCCAACTGTTGCTAGTTAAGAGACCTTCTTCAGCTCCATCTGGACATACTCTAGCTTGCTTCCAAAGAAACCATCGCTGTTTCTTCAGCAGCAGTTTTTACATACAATCATTCCAGACATCAGAAGGAAAAGTGTAAGAAAAAGTAGTATCTTATGTATTGTAACAGGTAATCTGAAGGATTCTCTTGCGATAAAGAAATCAGACAATAAAATCCAAATGAAGAATCTGTTCAGCATGCTGAGAATTAATAAGCTGGAAGCAATCATTGAATCATAAAATAATTAAGATTGGAAAAGAGCTCTAAGATCATCCAAGACCTCTAAGATCACCCACCTTCCATCAATATCGCCCACTAGCCCACAGTCCTTAGTGACACATCTCCATGTTTCTTGAACACCTCCAGGGATGGTAACCCCACCACCTCCCTGGGCAGGCTGTGCCAGTGCAACATCACTCTTTCTGAGAAGAAATGTTTCCTATTACCTGAATCTCTCCAGGGTAACTTGAGACCATTCCCTCTTGACCCATCACTGTCACCTGGGAGAAGATGCTGACCTCTGCCTCACCACAATCTCCTTCCAGCTGGTTGATGAAAGCAATAACATCTTCAGTACCCAAGAGGAATAGTATTTCAGTGTTTCCCCCCCAAACATGCATGGGCCATACTCTCTCTCAGCAGGGGAGCTGCATTAGTTGCTTAGAAAAGGTTTGAAGCCACATCCCCTTCAACATACAGCTGGCAGAGTCTTGCTGCCTCAGTCCTGCACATGCTCACCCAAACTAGACCCAGTCCATCAGAATCTGCTGCACAGGGGCAATGGACTTCAATTACACCCTGCTGTCCTCTGTATTACTGCTACATGGAAAAGTGCTGAAAAGAATTCACCACTGAAAGGATGAGGGGAGAGAGCAAGCTCACAAGCAGACCTCCTCTTCTGTGCATTGTTCCCATTAATATCAGCAGCTATTCTGCTAAGCTGTGACTCGAGGGGATAATTAAACTCTTGCTGTTCCCAGAATCCCACACCACCCGCTCCTCCCTGCTCACAGCCATGCAGCACGGCCACACGGGAGGGACCTCAAACCTTTCCCAGAGTAAGCAGCACTGCCCACCTTCTGTTAGTTTTCAAACATCAAAGCTGCCCTTATTTCAACATTTACTAAAGAACCATTGAGGTCATGGTGAAACTGGGACAACCGTGATAGTAAGTTTGAACATAGAAGATAAATGATTAAAAGTTCTCAATGTAAGAGTACTGTCTTTCCTGAAGGTGCTGCCTACTTACACTGATGAATTTCCTGCTCAGTGGTGTATAGCACCACTTCAGGCTGCAGTGCAGTAAAGAGAAATTCTCTGAAAGCTGTTCCAATGGCACTGCAACACAGCCTGGGTAGGAAGTCATATAGAGCCGCATCACTCAAAGCACCGACTGCCACATTGGCAGTGATTTTAATTTATTGAAGCAAAGGAGGTAACCAGTTTAAGTCTTGCTGTAAGAATTATCAGAGCTGTTCAAAAGAAAATGCACGTGTAGAGGGACAAATGATTAGGTCCCACTAAAGTTTCTTCAGTTGTTTTCATTCATAAGCAGATCCACACTCCCAAAAACTGCCTGGGGGATCAGAGATGCTTCAAAGCTGCTGCAGAGTACCAGCACAAAGTGCAGGGCACAGGCAGCAGACACACAGCCTCCCCTACCCAGCTCTGTACCAGGAGGCCACCTGCTTTCTATTGCACTGCTTCACACCAAGGGGGCTGAACCCACACAGAGTACATAAATCAGTAAGTGGTAACACCTGGTGCTGTATGGCCAGGTGAGCCAGACTGAGAATCAACAGCCTCAGTACCAGACCCATTACTGATGGGGTACGATCTGCTTTCTCCTGAATTCTTTAGCTTATTAAATGTAATTAAATATGAAATCTTTAAAAATTATCCAGTATTTAATCCAAAGTAACAGGGTCATACCAGAGCAGCATGTGCGTATTGACTAGACTTGAAAAGTAGCAACAGTAGAAGAAAAAAAAAAGCCTGCTTTCTCCACTACTTATCATAGGGCAATCACAGGTCAAACGTACCCAACAAAACACAAACAACCCTCCGCTGTGCAGCATAATGAAACACAGCTAGGAACCAGCCATCGATGAAGCAATCAATAACTCACACATCTGAAGAAAGCAAGTAGGCTGTAACATCATCCATACGCCTGACGTTTGCCAGCAATAACATTAATCCCTAGATGAAGCCTGCTATACCTTTAGATACTTTGTCCCCCAAAGAAGCATCCATATAATTAATTACAATGTTGATTCTGAATAGTGCCTCAAATTGGAAATTAGCCTAGTGTTGAAATTAAGCAGTAGATTGAAATGGCTAATTGTTTAATCACAAGCTGATAACAAAAGAGCCACAGCGGCTGACTATAAAAAAGTTTGTGCCGCTTATCACCTCGATGTGAGTGATGTTCAGAGATGCTGAGTACGTGCTAAATCCTACAGCATAGTTAGCAGCTGAGGGTTCAAGGTTCCGAGGTTCAAGCATAACATCTCTCATTCCTTCCATCAGTGATCTGGGGCTGTTTGCAGGTAGCACGCTCTGTAAGGACGCAAGCACTCAGTCACTCAGACTTCAGCTACCATCCCACTCCCATTCCAGCCCTCATGAGCAGTCCCCTCTTCATCTCCAACACTGCACAGAGCGAGTAAGGAGAAAAAAATAAAAGAGCAAAAAGGGGCTGGGAAGACACACAACCCCAGCTGAACTCAGGCAGTGAGAACAAAGCTATCCTGAGAGCCATCTTTGACCAAACACTTCATTTGCTTTTCACAGTAACAAAAGCCTTGATTCAGATCCTACCGATTTGGAGATGTCAAAGTCTGGACAAGGAAAAGACAGCAAAAGCAATAGCTTCATGCCACATAAGTTCCTCTGCAGTGAAACCCCAGGCACACAACTTAAGAAAAACTGCTCAGAATTCCTCCCAGAACACTTGACTGTTGAATGCTCCTTGCCTTGCAGGAAGATGGAACAATAGGAGAAGCAGAAGCAGCAAGAGAAGCAGAGAAATCAGCATGTCAAGGCAGAGAATGAGAGTGAGAAGCAGCTACCAGAAATAGCCAGGAGATGCACGTTTCTGTAAAAGGATGAATCTGAGGTTTTTGCTGGGGCAGCAGGAAGAAGGGAAGAAAAACACCGAGTCCCATCTCTCTGCCCTCCTCCTGCACAGCCTCTGCTAGCAGGGTAGGATTTCTGGCTACTTTTCATTAATCGCTCTACATAGAGCTCCATAAATAAAATGGTTCTATCACTCAGTACAATCTGTAATCTCTATTGTATTAGCAGAAAGGCTAATAACATTAAGAGCAGTAAAGCAGAGACTCGCAGTTGAGGGAGTGTCAGAAATCAGCTTTCTGACCTCAGCTCACACCTCTAGGGACATTTAACAAGAACCACAGAATGGCCTGAGTTGAAAAGGACCACAATATCATCTAGTTTCAACCCCCCTGCCACAGGCAGGGTCACCAAAAAAAATAGACCAGGCTGCCCAGAGTTACATCCAGCCTGGCTTTGAACGTATCCAGGGATGGGATGCTTAGTTTATCATTTACTGCTCCAGAAAGGCTATTTCCTATGTCATAGGATGAAATAATGTAGGAACAGCAAAAGTTATCAAAGCAGCAAGCATTACAGGAATAGTTTCTGCAGACATGAGGTCTAGACCTGTTCCTGAGAACACAAAGGCACACTTGATGGAGGTGATGCTTAACTGCCAGACTCCAACCTCCTCTCCAAGTTAAATAGGAAACCATCATTTCAAGGAGA
This sequence comes from Excalfactoria chinensis, assembly GCF_039878825.1. Classification (NCBI taxonomy): domain Eukaryota; kingdom Metazoa; phylum Chordata; class Aves; order Galliformes; family Phasianidae; genus Excalfactoria; species Excalfactoria chinensis. The sequence goes on from NC_092828.1 coordinate 71,770,476, forward strand.
TGTACTTAACACAGACCAAGCTTTAGTTGCTCCCAGATTCATTCCCGTAATGGCTGAAATACAATCATTTAAATACTCCTAAAATGGGAAACTGCAAGTGCAGCAAACATCCAGCCAAGAGACATAAAGCAGAAAGGCCATGCTCACAATTACAGGAGGACACAGCTGTATCACTGCAGCAGTTGGGCTGCAAACCAAGCAGCATCTCACACAACATTTGCTGGTCGCCACAACAGTGCCCTCAGACCTCCGCTCCCTCCCAGAGCGCACAGACTCCTGGTGACCACCAGAAAACAAACAGCTGCAGAAGTGCTTTTAAGTTTACTGGTTTCTACAGCAAAAGCCCACAAACTTGAACACACATGTGCCTGGTTATGGCCATAGTCCTTTCCTACTTGCTGAGCAGTAAATATTTGGAGAAACAATTCCACAGAACTACAGGCCAAAGTATTTTGTTACATTTGCTAACAGGAATATATTTGTGCAAATGTGCATCTGTTCAGGGTAAATTAGGGTCTCCAAGCTGTTTTCATATTTGGCTTAAACATTATTCCACCAAGATCCTTGTAATGGTCTCCTAAAACAAAAGGCAATTACCAAGTTAAGCCTATCTGGAGTTCACTGCTTTCTCCAAGTTTCAGGTACCCCCACTTCCCTACTCAGTTTTGCCACAGCTTCCTGATAATTTGCCTTTGGCTCTTAATACCTGTTCAATTATCTAATCCCTGGTGCAACTCACATCAATACCGCATGCCCTCCAAGGGCAGCGAGCAACAAGGCAATTCCCTGGGCTGCAAATTACAAAGAATGCTGCTCACTCAAACTCTGTGCACGGCTCCCAGTCCAGTGCTGAATGAATTTGCCCACAGTGACAAGTGGATTTTCCTGGGTGAGCTCTGCTGGCCTGTGACAGGAACATTAAGGTGGTGGCCGGCCTTGTTTTGGCCTAGCCCCAGCCTACACGTGGCAGCAGCTTGAGTTAGCACACCTGGAACAATCCCTGCTCACCTCTGCCAGATTCCCAGGGCAGAGCACCCTAACTCAAGTGGAACTAGAGACAGATGTTTATTTTACTTTAAGTTATAGTAAGGTCTTATTTTTATAATAGATAATTCAGAGAATAGTGTTTTCTGCTATTCCAGCAAGCCATTTGATGCATTATTAATTATATGAGGAATCTCGGATACAACGCATAATGAAGTCAAAGCAACTAAGCACAAGTCTTTACGCACATTTAGACAGTCACTCTGTATTTTCAAGGTAGAAAGAAGAGCAAAATGACACGCTGCAGAGCTACAGGGATATGGAAGTGCTCAGAATGCACACAGGAGGTCAGAAAGAAGTTCAACTGAAGCTTATAAATATGTAGCTTCTGTAAAACAAAGAAGAAAATTCATAACATTCCCAGTAAGTTTGGGTTTGTTTAATCATGAAATAAGTAAGTGAAATATTAAACACAGAGAATTAGAAACAAAAGAAGCAAGGAAGAAGTCACTATGGGAACAAGCCATCCTACCCAGAGTAACACAGCACCTCCCCACTTGCCCTTACCATAAACTCATTATCTCTCTTCATCCTGATTTAGAACCACAAAGATAAGTTCAACCAATATTTGTAAATCAAGGGGTTCTTTCCAATACTGAGAGTAAATATTTTGTAAGTGAAATATCTAGTAGACATACATCTCTGAATAAAGTCCAATCAGTTATGAAAACCTCCTACAATGCATCCTCCCTCCCCCCATAATATGTGTAAAAGTTGACAGTTCAGGGACACAGCTGGAGTAACCACCACCTACCTTGCTGAGGGAGCCCAGTTTCAAAGCCCAACAGCATGCTGCCCATCACTCTGTACTCAACTATATCAAGCACTGCCTCAATAGAGATGCTAGCAAGTACTGATCTAAACCAAAGCAGGAAAGAAGGAACAAAAACTTGTACACAATCAGCACCTTCTAGTTCTACTCCAGCTATTGCTTAGCTCTCATTCAGTCATCATGCTAGCAATCAGTACTCCCCAAAGAAGCTAACCTTGAGAGATACAGCACATAGCCAACAAGGTCCCACAAAAAGCTTTCTCTTCTTTCTACTCCCTCCCCCAGCCCAGGCTCAGATCCCCAACAATACTCACTTCACTTCAAACAGCCCAACTGTATCTGAGGAGCACCTTTATAGCCTGTTCCCTCACTCCTGAAGTGAGTTGTTAGCAATCATGCTATACACATGACCTCCACCTCACCTGAGCATGCACCTGCTCACAGGTACCCACCCTACTTTGGGTTGATTATCATCAGTCGAGTTCAATAAGCTCACACAGAAGGGGAAAAGTGAATCCAGTTTTTCTTAGTGTATTGTGTTTTTCTAGCTGACAAAAGTAAAGAAGACTGAAATTGTTTTCTTGAACAAAACCTCAAATTTTTATAGAGAGAGAATGAGGGGAAAAGGTTTTGAACTGATGTTAGTGAAGGAATCACTGGCAAAAACTATTTCAGCTGCAGGAAAAGGAGACACTGGAAACTAATTAAAGATGTAAAAGAATACAAAACTCAACAGACATCATTACATATTCTAGAGCGGTCTTGGATGAGGCCTTTGGAGATCAAGATCCCAACTCAACTGAACACAGCAGTGCATGCAGTGCTCTACCAAGAGCTCTGGCTAATCTCTATTAATTCTGCTTTAATAGCAAGCTAGCAATAAAGGTGCTGATGCTAATTGCTGAGCATTTCTTTCCTGAAATCAATCCTTAATGCTGACCACAATAAATGAGTTAGGCTTTTATATAAAATTCATACTTAAAATTGCTATGAATCTTCCTAATGTGTCATTTGACATTTGTTATTACTTGGCTGTGGACCGGCTTTGAATATTTTATGAAATATTTATGGTAGAAGGGGATATGGAATTCATAAGAGCAAGACACATACAATATGCTGAAGATTAGTGACAATTACCACAAGGGTAAAATTAGTAAAATCAACCATCATTTTCCTGTGAAAAAAATGATCTTAATTGGTGGCGGGTGGATATTTCTTCCATTTTCATACTATGCTTTGTTGGGGCTTATTTGCATATTTTTCTTCACTTTTGCAGTATTAAATAAAATTATTTTTTAACCCCTTGGCTAATTAACTCCCGGCAAACAGAGAAATGTCAGGTTCTCTTTTAAAAAGCATTTATTTAGGTTTCCTTTTCATCTCCATTAATTTTTCTAAAGAAGAGAATAATAATTACACACACATCATCCCACTAATGTGCAACAGATTGTGAGCACGTAGAAGTGGAATTCGGGAAACAAAATTGGCTTGTTTTGCTGTCCTTGTTAGAATAGAGATTGAATTCAAAATGTTTGATTAAAAATTATTGTAGAAGGCCACAATTAGAATCATAAAATCACAGAATCCTTAGAATTGGAAGAGAACTTTCAAGGCAATCTGGTCCAACTCCCCTTCAATGAACAGGGACACCAAGCTAGACTGGGTTGTCCAGGGCCTGATCCAGCTTCACCTTGAAAGTCTGCAGGGACAGGGCATCAACCTCATCTCTAGGCAAACCTGTTCCAGTGTGTCAACAATTTCACTGTGAAAGATATTTTTCCTTATATCTAATCTAAGTCCCATGTGGAATGCTGCATCCAGGCCTAGAGCCCCCAGTACAAAAAAGATGTGGTGCTTTTGTTGTTGGTCCAGAGGAGAACCACTAAGATGATCAGAGGGCTGGAGCACCTCTCCTATGAAGAAAGGGGGAGGGAACTGGGCTTGTTTAGCTTGGAGAAAGCTCCAGGGAGACCTCCTTGTGGTCTTCCAGTATTTGAAGGTACTAAATAGGAGGGGGGACGGCTCTTCAGTCTGAGTGGGAATTCTCCTGTTCTCATTCACACAAGGCACAAGGCTAAACACACACACACCCCAAAGAGATGCTGCTTCAAGATTTATTTGTGCTGCCAGGGCAGGGGGAGTAAGAATAAGTCAAAATCTGCTCGTCTACATGGCCGCAGCAGACCCTGAAGCCGTGTATTTGCCTGTGAGCTAGTCTGCCTTGCATGGCATGTCTGTAGTCAGAGTTGTGCAACAAGGTGCTCAAAGCAAAGCAATGGCTGAAAGCCCCCAAAATCTGTTCTGGCAGACCTTGGTACCAGGGTCCAGCTCCCTTTGCCTTCAAGGAAGTTTGGATGGGGCTCCATGAAATGACCTCCTGTTTTTACTCTGAGTCCCTGCTTATGGGACTAAAGAAAGCAACTCAAACACACTTGATAATACTAGCCTCTAATTGCACTACTGCAATGCATGTAGCACCTAAGTGGTAAATGAAAATCCAAAGCTTGCTGCTGGTTTGATCGGGAATTAGCATTCCCACAGAAATTTACTCTGTTATCTTCCTTCCCCATTTCCCATGGGAAGGAAGGCATCTTTAGGACTCTCTAAATAATTTATGTATACCCAGTGTTTATTTACTTTTTCAACAATAAGATTCAAAGCTGCTTAATGCCAAGTTTCCTTTCCCCACCAAATCTATTTTATATGCAAATGCTTGAATGCCAGTGATTTCACTCTCCCTTGTCCCCAGGGGTTTAGGTGCTTCAAATCCTAATGGGATTATGGCTTAAACAGGGCAACATATTCTATATAATAACACCCCACCTGAAGGCTTTGTGTTGTTTTTATCTAGGAGCAGACCTAACAGCTGTCTCCAGAGAAAAATAAATCCATATACATTTAAGCAAGTAATATAATTCCTTTGGAGACTCTAAGTTCCTCCTCAAGTGCATCCATTCAACTGCCATTAGCATTTAAAGGGATGCGAGGCAGGGAGCGATCTCTGAGCCTGTTTCTTTGCTGCTGTGAATATCCAGGCTGCAGAAATGTTAATGTTTTTATGTATTACCTCCATCTGCTTCAATCCTGTTAAATTTAGGTGTGCTATTTTTAAATGTGAATAGGTTTGAATTAGTATATGCTTTGCCTGTTGCTTAGGCACTATTCATTTTCTTCCAGCAGTCACATCTGTCCTTGCTTTCATTAGCAAAGGGTACTTTTTACTTACTTTTTGAATTATAATATTGATTTTTCCCCCAGCGCTGCTGCCGGTATAGTATATTGCTAAAGGACTCCACAAGTTTAAACCCTTGAAAATGGGGTGTGTAATGGAAGTGCTGGCACATCCTTAACGACATCGTCACGAGCTGCGGTGCCGCACTAAGTGGATTGAGCCACACTGACCCTGCAGAATCAAGGTCCGATCGCCTTGAAATACAATTTCAGCAACACCGTTATGGGGTGATACACTGCTTGGATCAAAATAAATGCTATGAAATTCAAATGAGCCATCAGAAGGGCTAAGTATACAGCTGCAGTGCTGGGAATGACTCACAAATCAATCATCCCATGTGCGAACAGAATTTCCAGGTTGGTTTCCTACATTTTTTTTTTATTTTTGAGCCTTTCTTTGAAATTGAAATCTCTTCATTTGTAGCATCCTTGCCCTTGGATCTTCCTTCTTCTCTAAACGCCCACTCATTCCTCACAATTCCTTTGACCCCTGTTGTTTTCCAGCCCTCCCTCTCTCAGTGCACTTTCACAAGGCATAAGGTGTAGTGGCCCAGTCCAACGCACCACATTCTGCTGGTTCTGGGCCATGCCTTTGGATCAGCCCCCAGAGCCCTTTGGAGGTTTCTGTAGACTCTGTCGTCAGTGTCATGTTTTAGCATTTCTGGTGTAATTGTGTTTCCTTCAATAAACACTACACCAGAATGCATTTCTATGGATGAGCATATACAGACAAGACCATACAAGCTTGCTGAGGCCTTTGCTTAAGAACAAAAAAATGCAATCCAGGAAGCCTTGGAGGCATTCTGGCTTCACTAATACTCATATATTAGAACAAATAAATGTGGATTTGTTGGATTATATCCAAGTGAAATATCACATCAGTCAGTGGTTTTCTTTTGAATGATTCAATATTGTACCAAAATAATTTTAGTGCTGCTATTTAGGGGGAAAATGTGATCAGAGAAAAAGCAGAGGGAATATACAAACCTGCAAGCCATGCAGAAAATGGGAAGGAAACACACCTACACACCTGCTCTTCTTGGTGCTCATTTCCTCACCTCAGAACCCCAAAACATTGGTGGTGGAAGTGCTAAGGAGCAGCACTTGACCTCTCCAATGTCAGAAGCACCTTGTGAGGTACTTCATGATGAATACCCTGGGTTGTTGGATAGAGGCAGCCCTCAGTGACTCCTGCACTAGGCCCATGGATTGCCCTGCCCTTCGGCATCTCTGGCGACTGCTCCAGTGACCCCACATCTGTACAGGCCTCAGGACAGGCTGGCAGGTCACACACCAAAATACCAAAGGTCCACATGGCTTCACTCAAAGGTCAGGTGAAAAACCCCATCCTTCAACATCTTCCAACCCAGGGGCTGGAAGCGAGGGGGTTAATTGTGTAGTTCTCTGCAGTTACATTTTGCTTTTGAAAAGCTAGATTTTTGAGATAGTCATTAAAAGATGAATTTAGCCAGTGTCCTTGAGACAGTTAATGAGATATGCTAATTTGGAATAAATAGGTCTGGTATGAATTCTTGATAAGAAAACATCTGCTTGGATCAGTTGCTCACTTTTGGAGGAGCTAACTGAGTCTGAAGAAAGCGAGCTGTGATAAGGACTACACAGCAATAACGAAGGCAACATTTTAAAAGAACTGATTGTTTTTCAAATTAGCCCTAGAAGAAGTTTCTTCCATCTGACTTCTTTCAGATGTAGAGACTGAGAGGCCAGGAAGCATCAGGTAGAGCGAAAATAGAGCCTCAATGTCCATGAAAGCTGTCAGGGAGCAACAATGTACTGACACACAACATTCTACCCAAATAGCTTAAGGATATCAGGCAATGAGGATGGATTTTGCTCTGGAAGTCACCACAAGAAGGAACTGAAAGTGAGCATCACCCACATATACCAAGGAGCATTCAACCCCATTGTGCCCCAGTACAGTGAAGTGTGGGAGGCAGACCATGAGCTCCTCACCTTGGTGAGGAAGCAGAATGGCTTCACACTGCAGATAGGCACACAGATTTCAGACCCAGAGTTGTGCAGATGTTATTCTTATTGTTGGTTTGTGTCGTTTTTTTGCATTCAATCACAGTCATGTGCTGTTACACTTTTGTACAGATGTCCTTGCACCATCCTTCATAAGAGACAATAAGACCACAAAAAAGTCACGAAGCAGGGAAGGATGGTGGAAGAAATGTCACTGCACCTTTCTACCTGGTCAGCTCTTTTCTGAAAGGTGGGGATGGCCAGGGTCACCAGAATAGTCATATTTTGTCCAGTGCTACAGGAGTGAAGCACTTTTGTAGAAGCACATCCCCCTCAGGCTAATAGTTACAGCAGTGCTTACATACTGCTACTACCAAGCTTTGGGTCTTCACAGTCACTCCGTGATGTAATGTACACACCAGATATCTTTCTACAATTCTGGAGATGTTACATATTTAAAGGTTATGGTTAATGACATGTCAGTGTTTTCAGATCCATCCATTTGAATACTTCATGTAAATCCATGCACCATATGCTCTTACAGTTTTTATTGTACAGAACATTCCCAGCAGAGTCAGAACCTGTTGGACATTTCACTCCCTGCATTTAATAATACAAAATGAGGACTTTCATGAGGAATTTCATTCCTTTTCAGTGGCATCGTTACAGCCAGCCCAGCCCAGGTGTCTCTAAAAAAACTTTGTTCAGGTGTAGACATCTTTTTCTCAAAGGTTTTTACCATAATAATACCACAACTCAGTGCCATTTCTGCCAGCTGCAACACCTTTGCATTTTCCTCTGGGCCTTGTTTTTGGCCCAGTTCTGTGTGCACAGCCAGCAGTGCGCTCAGGCACCCTGCACAGAGTGATACATGAGCCATGGTGTTGTGTGTGCATGCTGGGAGCCTGAAGATACCCGAGCAGCAAATTCTCTTTGCTGCTGTTTGTAAGGGAGTTTGGCCCCTGAGTTTATTTGTGACAATAAACCAAGAGTTTTATAACGAATGAGATGCACAGATGTACACTTGGTGAGTTGTGATTATGAAAGATGATTGCCTCCTTCTCAGTTATTGCTTGCTGCTGCAGATGGCTACTGGACTTCATGAATAAATCACGCAAAGGCTGTTACCCTGAATATTTTGTTCAAATGCAGATAGTACCAATACACAGTATATGGAATTTAAATAGGAATGGTCTAAAATATTCTACACATTAATGAGTTGTAAAACTTCAACGCCGGTTCCAAACTCAGCTCTACGCGTCATGTAGAATGAGAACAGCAAGATGCTGCATTTGCATACACCTAGGAGATTTGTAATCAGAGTCCAGTTTTAGCTTATTATTAGCAGGTAGTAACAAAGCCACAATTAAGACACTTGCCTTTTACTCAAAAAACAGGCACATCACTAGCTGGTATAAATAAATAAAACTTCAAAAGCTTCATCACATTTACCACTTGCAGTTGTACAGAAAATTCCTTCCTTCCTGTAAGTAAATCCCACTCATTAAATGTATTTGCTCAAAAGAAAGAAACCAAAACTTTACTTTTTAAAGTCATCCAAGGCTGAACCTTACTGCATAAGGGACAACAAATGACAGCTTACATTACAATCGCTGACTAACTCAGCAGAGAAGGAAGATCCAGAAAAAAAGAAAAATCACTCTTTTTTACATGGCAAAAATACATGGTTTAGTAGGTGGGCTAATGGTCAGTCATTGGTAAGTTTCCGTACTTGGCAATTAGTCTGTTTGATAATAGGCAAGGAGCAGGGGTGAGAGATGCACAAGAGGACAGAGCGTGGCAGGTGAAGAGTGGGAGCCAAGCATGCAGAATGGCAAGAGGAATGCCCTTGTCTCCCTTCAGATATCCTCCGAGCATCTCAGGATTTACAAAGCACTCAGGGCTGCACTGCATAGGAAACACGCTGAACTCAAAAGCCAAGTCAGGTCTTTCCACATCACTTCTAGGTGACTGATCCAGAGTCACTAATCCTCACAGATATGTTGGGCAATTCCCGGTACTGCCTGTGATGACATAATCAACTGACAATTTTATGTACCTTTTGTGTGTTTTTCCAATGCATCTGGGTGGTAGGGTTTTTTCTCTTTTGCCATAGTCAGTCAGTCAGAGAACTGGTACCTTTTCACAGACAGAAATAACTTACTGACACTGCTTGACTGCAATATATTAAAATTCAAATTACTCTCTAGTCTGCTGTATGGATCATATTAACGGGCCCTAACTACACAAAAAGGCAGTACTCTAAAGCTCATAGAATGGTAAATCACTGAGGCTCATCCATACATCGCGAAGAAAAGAGTGGGTAAAGGGCTGAAGTTTACTTACCAAGAGCTTATATATGCTGAGTCTTTTTTTAAAGAAAATCTGTGTAATATTCTAAATTAAGAACACGCTCCTCTCCGACATTTCATTTGGCAGCTCTAACCACAGCCTGGGTGGAAATCAATTTGCAGCAGCTATGAATTGCTATTTAATTTGGGGGCACGCACAGCTTAATTGAGAAAGCATACTAGAAACCGTCAAGCTAGAGTCAGTAACTTAAGTTTCCTGCAGCAAACCCACGATAATCCCAGGATCAAACTGTAGCACCTTTGTTTCAGTAATTAAGTGCATGGTGCCAGCAGAGACTAATTGTGCTCTCAGGGCAAGCACCCGCATCAGAAAGCTGCGCAGAGCTCCATGTGTGAGCTCAGGGAGAGTCTGTAGGCTTCTACTTTCTTAGACACTGCCATGACTGAAAGAAGGTGAACATTTCAGCACACCCATACTACTCTTGCCCCACTGCCTGGATTCATTCTCCGCTTTTGCCTAAATGTATCTATTTAAGTAAACCAAATGGAGAACTGTATATTTGTGGAAGTTTTTCTACAGTTTCTCTCCCTTGAATGATATGGAGGGCATTATCTATTTGGCCCTTTTTTTCCCCAACTCATATTAAAATGCATTTTACAGCTCCCACCAAAGAGCAGCCATCCCTCATGGCAGAGTCCCTCAGCTCTGCTTTTTGGCATGTGCCTCTGCTTTCCCTTTCCCCGCTATGGTTTTCAACCATATGTTATGGAAGGGTGCAGAGCTCACTGTTGTGACTGCTTTACAAATTTGGGTTTTATTATTTTATTATTTTACTATTTTGTTGGTTTTTTTTTTTAACTTGTTGCCAAGACAGAATTTCCAAGCCAGGCTCACTTGAAAATACCGTGTGTAATGTTCATAATACCAAATGTTGGTTCACAGAGGGTCTCTGAAAAGTGTTTAAACACCCCCAGCACTGCTGCAGTTCCAGGCAGGCACTGCAGAACTTGCAGGAGGTGGCCACGGTGGTGCTATGACTGCCATGACATGCAAATATTCCCACTGACACACTGGGTCCTATTCAACTACCAATGTCAGAAGACAATACAGCTGATGGACACAGCCCAAAGACAAACTCTGTGTGTGTAGGGGGGTGGGGAGGCACAGGGCAGTTGGACACATCAGGTATTTTCCTGAGGATTCTCCGTTTCAACCAACGCCTGTCCTCAGCCATACTACAGCCTGCTGTAGGGAATTGCCTTAGGAGGGTTTGGACTTGGTGATCCCCAGAGGTCTCTTTTGACCCCAACGGTTCTGTGCTACAGTGGCATTCCTGCTCTCTCACGTGCTCAGTGTATTTTCAAAGCACTTGTTGCAACTGCTTTGTGATAACTACTTCATACTCTAGCATATCACTTTGTTAAGGAGCAAAGCAACTAACACATCTCCCAGTGTTTCAAAGGAGAGCCTCCATGCACAGCCGCCTCTCCCACAACTCAGGGTTGAAGGAAAGCTGCAAAAAGCCACAGGACATTGGCTAGATGGAGTCACTACTGCAGGGTGTTTGTCCCCCTGTCACTGGAGTTAACACACCTCAACAGAGCAGTAGCACACAAAGAAAGGATCATGGCTTGATCCCTGACAGACGGAATATGGAGACAGCTCAGGAGAACTTGCCAAAAAAATGTGAGTGCACGCATGTCTGTGCAGAAACTCTTTATAAAATTAAGCAATCTCTTTGAATCCCTCCACTTTAAGAAGCTTCCCATCAAGAGTGCCGACAAGAAGAAGTTATCACCACATATATTAATATACGCATTCATTTTGTGTTACTAATTTTACTGTTTCCTGTAAATGTAGTGCACTTTTTGCATCTGAATTTCAGAGAGTTGATCTTAGTTTTGCCATACGTATTCATACTTTTAACCATCAGACAAAGGCAGAGTTAAATGCTTTTATGTCAGTCTATCAGCTTCAAGCTTCCACTCTGACAGATTACCCGCTCTCTGTGGTCAGTCAGCCAGCCATAAGACATTGTTTCCATTCCAATTGTGTGAATAAAAGTTCTTCGAATAACAGACTATGGGGAAAAAAGGTCTCTCATTCACATACAAAGAAATATTGTTTATGAAAGAGAGGTAAACCCATTACACAAACACTCGTGATCAGGGAATCAAGCACTCCTGCACAGGCCCCCATTGGCAGAGCCCAGTGAGATGTGGGCAGCTGCAGCAGCTCACACCAGCCAGAAGGGCTGGAACCTGTTTCTTGTGCCTCTATTGTATTCTCCCATTGTCACAGCCTTTTTATCTCACATTAATATGTGTTAATTAACTTTAATTAAGATAACTGCTTCATAGCTATTCTGCTTACATTCACAATGATATTAGAAAGGTTCAGCTCCTTCAGATCTTTCCTAATGAAGCTGGTTCATGCAATGAGCAAAGCAAAATTGCCTGGTCTGACAGAAAAACCTTTCATTGGTAGAGATCTAGAAATCTGTTCATGCCTTGAAACTGAACTGGATGCACTAAGTATATATCCAATACAATGCGGAAACAGAACACGTGACAAATGAACATCAGGGCAGGTAACAACAGAATCATATAATTACCCAGGTTGGAAAAGACCTTGAAGATCATCAAGTCCAACCACAGCCCTACCATAGTACCCTTACTCTAACAACCCCCTGCTAAATCATATATATATTATTATTATATTTAATAATACATAGATTATTATTAAATCATATAGATTATTACAGAAACAAAAAATACAATCATGGTGAAAGACTTTTTCCAAGGGATCAGATATGTTGACCAGCACCAGTAATAACTTTTTCTTCTTTTGGCCATAAGCGTGTAAACAGACATTTACACTGTACAGGCTGCAAGACAAACTGTGAAAACACTCACTTTGAAGGGACTGGGAGAGCAGGAGCAGAGCTATGGGAAATCACTATGGGCTTCACTGCAGGGAACAACCTCTGCTATGCTCTGATGTGCCCCAGAAAACCATTTCATCCCTGGGTGCTGTTGCTGTAACCAGTAACCCAATGACCAGTACATAGAGGAGTGCTTTGAGCTGCTGGTGATGGCTCTGGGTTACCTGCTGGCTGCTGGGAGCTCTAGAAAGGATCCCTGGAAGACACACTAAACTTCAGCCCACAAATAATTAGATACAAACCTCCTAATGACTTCTGTTCCTGTTAGTACAAAGTGCAGCAGCGACCCGCTGCTACCAAAGGTCCTGCACAGTGCTGCAGCTCTGCTCTGTGCTTACTCAGAAGCATCCCCTCTCGCAGATATGGATTAAGCAGCCCTACGGATGTTTCTGCAGAGCACAGCTTCAGCAAAACCAGCAGTGAATTAATCACTGCAGCCACATAATGTAGCCTGGCACAACTGCATTATAGCACTGCATTCTTGTGCTGTAGTTAAGACCTGTCAGCAATTTCATTATGAAGTCATATTTTTAGCTGTTTGTAACTTTTAGAAAAATAATGAAAGAATTTACAGTGGAGGCTTCATCTGTACGGAATCTTTTTTCTGACTCAGAAATGAAATATTACATATTCTATGAGCGTCTGGTAGTACCAATGGTTTCTTCATCTACATCAAAATCTGCTGACTTCCCTTACACTTTTCTGTTATTTACTGCTATTCGTAAAGGCATTCTAACAAACTTGCTATTTACTGCAAAACTTTCACGGTGACCCGGCAGTATTAACACAGACTAATGTTATACACGGGCTCCATAAAGCTGCAAACCCACAGAGCGCATTATTGTCTGCGATGCAGGTGATATTAAGCTGATGGTTATCGATGAAGACTTTCCCCTTGAGCTCACAGGTGAGGGATGGAACCGGCAACCTTAAGTGTCCTTAGGAAAATTCTGTTGTGCCAATAAATAAAAAGGATCTGAAATCTCTGCACAAAAATGCAATGTAAATCCACAGAAATCACTGGAAGAGCTTTAAGGCTTTTAGCACCTAAATTGATCAAGAGCCCCACTTTAATTTTGCTTTTTATATACAAAATAATTGTTATTATCTATTCTGTGCTATAGGACAAATGTTGTCAAATTCTGTGATGAACTGCACCTGCAGACATCTCAAACCAACACAATGGATCCTGGTGGACTTATTTGGACTCCTCCCAGTGTAACCAAACAGTTTGGCCTCTCCACCTCAAAGATTTAACAGTGCAAGCTATTTTTCATGTGCCAGTTGGGATTACTGAACTAAAGCCAATTCACACCTTGTGTACTCGAGACAAAATTCATCTCCGTACTTTTTCCTCAACAAAAGCTTGCTTTTAAAGTCAGCAATTACAGGTAATTGAACCTCTAATAGTGATATGTAGCTCAATTATAAAACCCTTCCCCAAGAACTGAGAACAGAACCAGCTGGAACAGCTAACTTTTTATTTATTTTCTAACATATTTATTTATTTATCTTGGGATTTCTGCACCTGCTGGCACTGACTCCGTAGCACCCTGTTCTAATGCAACGCTGACAGGAAAGTTTACTAATAGTTACTTAATTACAGAGTTTCTCAAAGTTCATTATAAGTGTAGAAAAGCAGGACAATTAGATTAAATGTTAAATACTGAATTTATGCCTGGTAATATCTAAGTATGCAAAATCTGCTCAAAACCAGAGCTCTTCATACCACAAGTTCAGCACATATCTGAGCAAATATTTGTCACCAAAGCAACTTCCAAGCCTGGGCCACCTCCTTAAATGAGTTTCATTATTGAGCGCAGTGCTAACTGCAATCTGCTCTCAGATCTCTTCAAATATCCCTCCAAAAAGGAGACTGTTCAACAACAACAAGGTAGCAACAGATTGGCAGTGGGAAACCTGCAGCAGCATAGGGTTGTGCTGAAGCATCTCTTCCAACCAGCTGCTGGCTCAGAGCTCCAAGCTACTTTTCCATTTCAGCAAAGCTTTCTCAGTTAAGATTATTGCTGTCACTACTGTACAAACAAGGATAAGTATCTTACAGGATTGCAGAACCATAGAGGCTGGAAAGGATCTTGGAGATCTTCAGTCCAAGCCCTGCTTTATGCAGGTTCCCTACCAGAGCTTACACACAGAAAAGTGTCCAGACAAGTCTTGAGGATCTCCAGAGGAGACTCCACCAGCTCTCCAGGCAGCCTGCTCTGCCCTCACGGTACAGAAGTTCCAAGCTGTGTTTGTACAGAACACCAATTTTCCAGTTTCTGCCCCCAGCATTGGTCTGTTTTCCCCTGGAGCAAGAAAACCCCACTGAACGCAGTTATACTGTTAAGAAAGCATGTCTAAGGAAGTTGTTACATCTGTCTGTCTATAAGGAGAAGCGACACTTTGACAGCAGTTGCATGTAGAGACATCTTCCATTTTACTGTTACTGAAGAAGCCCACGTGAACGGCACAGAGTGGTTGCAGGAAACGATTAGAGCTCAGTGCTGGCATATCCTCTAGGGAAGGGATGAGCAGGCACCCACGGTGTTGGCAGCCTTGCACACTGTCAGGACTATTTCTTACCCACACATCTAATGCCAAATCTGATCCACAGTGCTCTCAGATTTCATGGAAGCAGTGAGTGCTTGCTGCTGCTGAGCAGAGTGGAGCAGGAAGGGAAAGACCCTAACAGGAAGAGAGAAACTTTGTCTGTGCTGGAGGAACTTCATTTCCAACACCTTATAAATGGTTCTTTTACTTTATTCATGCCCAGAGGTGGAAACAGCTTTAATACACCATAACTAAAAATCTCTCCTCTCTCTGAGAATATTCATATATATATGTGTGTGTGTGTATGTATATATACATATATATACACACACAGCATAGCTTCCATCAAAATAACACTGTTTACTGCTATGAATGAATTCCCTTTTGAATCCATTCATTATTTCTGCCAGCATGACAACCCCCTGTGGCAATCAGATCCGTAATTTCATTACCTATGCGGGAGAACAGCCCCTCCTTGTAAAGATGGTTGCCTAATCTTTTCACTGGGAAATGTATTTCTCCAACTAGAAATCTCCTAACATCTCTACTTTACAGACAGCAAACAATTAATTACTCACAATTCTCTCCCGTAATTTTGTTGGCTCCCATTTCATTCTTCCTGCATCCATCACTTTTTTGATTCAGAAAGCTCTGTTCCAGTTAGTGCTCACTAAAAGCAGATGCCATTTCATTTTTATGGTCATTCTCTCTGTCTTTTCTAGATCTGCTGCAGACTTAGGGAGACAGGTTAAGCAGGATTACACAAGGTATACGTATTTATCACTGATTTATCCATCAGTATAATGATGAATGTTATTTTTCCTCTTATCCTCAGAAATAGCAATTAGATTACTCCACATAAGGAAAAGAGTTCCTATGATTTTGTGGAGGTTCTGTTTCATTCTGCTTTTTTGGTTTTTAATCCATGGCCATAGGTTTGGTTGTCAGGTTCACAAACTGAGGAAGAGGAGCTGAGATCCTGCAAATCATTTGCCTGTGCTTAGCAGTAACAAGTTAGAGTAATTGACATACACAGACCCATATGCTCACTTTATCCATTAATTCCTAAATAAAAACAATGCGCTATACCAATTCATACTGCCAGGACAGCATCCCTACTTCCTTTCTGAAAGGAAAGTATCATAGAACTTGTATGTTTTATTTCAAATTCTGCCTAGAGCTGTAAGGACTTCAGATAGCCGTGTTTTAAAACGTCAGAATAGTACTCCTTGCACTTGTTTGTCATGCTCAAGCAAAATGTGATTTGAACAAGAGAAGATATGGAAACTGCCAACTAATGTATTTATTGTTATAAAGAGGCAATACTAAGGATAGATAATATAAGGAGATAATATATGATAGGCATTGTAAAGATAGAGAATTATGGAGATGAGATATTGAACACAGTACGTAATGGGAAAAGAGGGATGGCATAGACAAGTCAAATATTTTTCATTAACCCCTCAGCAAACACAGCCATATTCTGTTCTGCCAAGCAGCAGTAACAGCAACACACAGACCCAAATTCCTTACAAGAGTTTCATAATTCGCTAATAATATCACAAGACATGGAAAGGAATTTTTATCCCAGTGCAAGTGGCAATTAGTCACCATGCTGTATTCCGTCACAGTGCCCTTCTGACACATCTCCTTCCTTCTCACACTTTGGGGGTAACAACCAAGCCAAGATGGGTTTGGCAGATTTTCACACTGCCTCACAAGAGGGAGATAATCAGGATTAAACTCCTCGCTCTACCAGCTCTATTCTTTTCTTTTTACATCATTTTTCTAATAATGGGATCAGCTGAGAATTGGATCTTTCTTTTCCCCTCTCATTTCCAGCAACAAGCTCCACATCCTTTTTTTCCCCCAGAGTTAATCCCCTGGAGATGGGAAAGGCTTTCTGCTGTGGTTTTCGCCTCCATGTAAGATTTGAACAATCACTGGTGAGTTCGCTCTGACAGGTGTTAAAATATCTTGGAGCAGGCTGAACATTTGTATCGATTAACTAATACATGGGCAGAGTTTTTTAGAACTGATTGTTTTTCTCTGAGCGTTTTAGACGGAAGTGGAGAAAATGTGCCGCATTATCAATTTCTTTCTAATCCATTTTCATGTACTATACTCTACGTTCATCTAGCTTAACTACTGAGCTGTCGAAGAACAGAAAACAGCAAAGAATGCAGTTACATGCTTATTCAGAACACTGAATTTCCCCTTATTGCTGTTTATCCATAATATAATTAGGCAGAAATAACAGCTTGTGTAAAACTTAATACATTCCCAGGACAGTCCTAATTGATTGATGAATATTTTCCTACCAGCCTGATAGAAATGCCTTTTCGAAACGGAGAACTTTCCAACTTGCGGTTATCAGAGTCCCTCTGTCGCATTGCTGCAGCTAAATACTCTTAGTAAATGCAAGCCAGCATGATGCATCTGGTTGTTGATACTGCTTGCTATGTTTTATACCTTACTTGTGACAGTTTGCAGAGAAAATACACAGTGTACCATGGGTGGAAGTGAGACCCCTTTAGGAGACTTAGCTAAAATCTTCTACACTGCCTTAAAATCACAGATGCCAACAATCTAGCAGGGCCTTATCCTCTTGCTGAAGGACATGTCACGGTTTAAAAAGATGAGACTTAACAGTGTTTAAGAAAATGCTTGTTTTGAGCATTGTAGTGAAATTAAATGGTTCAGAGCAGAGCTAGCCCATACATAGTCTCAGGGTAGATTCAGATGTGCAAGGAAAAAAAACTATATCTAAGCAGATATTTAGATCCATTTTGTTCACCAGAAAAGTACATTTCTCTAAAGACTAAAAGTGTAGAATTTCAGAGCTGTTCACAGACAAGAACAACAGCACTCTTTCAAAAATGCTGCATATTCCTTTCCGGGAAAGCACGTATCCTGTTCTCTTCTATGCCAACACTCGCCTCTAATCAAACAGACAATTCCTATTTGAATTGCTAATACCAAGTGTATATGTCTTGCATGGTATGGAAAACTGAGCATCACTATCACTAGACAAAACATCTGTCAGATCATCTTTACGAGTTCCCCAACATTTCATGCCTGCAACAAAGCGCCCAGCAAGCAGTTCAAGGACTTCTCTTGCATACTCAGACCAACAAAGCCTTGTTCCATCTGTGCTCTCCAGCTCTCACTGGACAGTAAGAAGTCTCCCTTCTCTTACCACTGGACAGTAAGAAGTCTCCCTTCTCTTAGAGAACTGGCCTCCTCCCTGCTGCATGAAATTCATGCTGGCAAGCAGAGGGGGAGTCTCTTTCTTCCATGCAAAAGTAGAACAAGTTCTAAGTTTCTTCTGCCCTGTGCATCACTAACACTCCTTGCACCCAGCCCTCAGCGCACGCTGGGGAGCAGCTCTCAAATTCATGACTAATAAATCCAAAGCCGTCTGCTATCTTTCATTTAATCTCCTTTAACACTATTGACAAGTTCCTTTTATACCCTAAGGACCTCTTCTAACTCAAATTAGAGGTTTACACTGTCAAGTCATGTGTGTAATGAAGTGAACAGTTCTTAAAAGATTAGCAATTGATTTTTAACACAGGAGCATTAAAAATAAAAGAACAGGCTCCTCTGGGCCATCCTTCCATGCTGCAGTTTCAGGATGCTTTTGAACTTGGTTTTGATTACTTGTGATTTCTCCTTTTTTTAAGGACTGATTCAAATAAAACTCTTAAATGCACTTACACTAACTGTACAGAGTGGTGTCTGCACTGACTGTATGAACATATGAAAGTTACACTAAGGTCACTGTAACAAAACATTACCTGACTTTTTTCTTTCTTTCTTTTTTAACTATATGCCCTGAGACATTAAATAATTAAACAACAGGCTATTTATTCACGATGTATGGCTGCTCACAGAAGGAACTTTTAAGACATAAGGCACGTAGTAGTAAGGGCTGCTGGCTGGGATGGTGCTTCAGTTATACGTGAAAGCAAGGAGGAAAATTCGGCTCATATTTAAACTAATTTAAGCCTTGAGAAATATCACTGAATTCAGTCCTATGCCTCTAGATTTACACCAGCATAACAGATTTTAAAAGTCACATTTTCCTTTGTTACTAGCAAACAGGCTAGCACTGGACCTAACATGAACACATTACACTGCCTGTGCTACAGGGTTCTGTTGAAGAGAAACCAGACCAAAGCCAGAGAAACGTTAACAACTCACAGGAATAAAAAGATTATTCAGAGAATGTTTGCACTATGCAAACAGTTATTATGTTTTCCAATTGTATTTTCAAAAATGGAATTCTCTTTGGAATAACAAAGGCTTTTCCGATTTGTAATGCTTAATAAAGTGATGTCAAGGAAAAAGGAAGAGAAGAAGCCCTTTGTTTTTATTTCCTTGTGTATTTCGTACATTTAGTTTTTCCAGATGAGCGTTAAGTGGGTGCACTGCTTTTCAGAAATCCCTCACTTATTTATACATTAGTTGAAGTTATGATGCTCTTAGCACAATTTGCAGTGATTTTGTTAATACTAAGCTTTACTGCATTATCCTGTAGGTCTTTTGTCAAGCGTGAGGAGCCATTTGAACAGTTTCAACTAGAATTTTCAAAAATAGAATATAATTATGTTTTCCTCTTTGAAATAAAAGAAAACTATACAAGAAAAACAAAAAACAAAAAAACAAATCAACCTACCCAACAAAACCCAACTCTTAAATTTATTCAAGCTAAACCTACTCAGCTGCAGCAGGCTCATGAAATCACAGAACTTCAGGGATTAGAAAGGACCTCAAGAGATCACCAAGTCCAATCCCCCTGCTAAAGCAGGCTCCCTATTGCAGGTCATACAAGTAGGCATATGGCCACGTCTTAAATATCTCCATAGAAGACTCCACCACCTCTCAAGGCGGCCTGTCCCAGTGCTCCATCACCCTCACTGTAAAGAAGTTCTTCCGCATAATTGTATGGAATTTCCTATGTTCAAGTTTTAGGCCATTACTCATTGTCCTACTGCTACACACCACCCACAAACAATTGCACAACATGGCCTGGGTTCTGCACAGGGCCCCATTTTCCTGGGGTCCTCTTATGAGGATAGGAGATGCCAAAGCAAACCAATAATTCACACCTTCCTGATCTTCTACACCAAAACCATTCTTCTCATATTATTGAACAGTTAGATCAATGAAGTTTACTTCTAGCTTCTAAAAAGTGTTCGGTCTGCCAAACAACTGTCTAAGTCTACATATGCACATTTTATAATTAAGAAAATGACTATGGACCTTTTAATTTAAGGAACTGAGATGCGTAAATACCTGCCATTGTGCCAGTCCTCTTGGCACTTGGTGAATGGCTGCAGTTATCAGACGTGTCCAGCAAAGCAATGTCTGGAACTCACATTTGCATGACTGTAATTCACTGAAGGTATCTCAATTTCCCAATTGGTACCAATTATGACTGTGATCATAAATATCTTTCCACCATTTCTACGTTTGCTTCTCTAGAAAAGGATTTGGTACTTGGGTGGATATGAAAGAGGTGTGCACTCCCAGCTGTGTGTGAACAAGAGAAACAGCTTCATAAATTTACTACCAGTCTTCCAGTGGTTTGTTTAAAGGCGAGCTTACAAATAGTACAAGATTCTGCAAGTCCTCACAGAATACTCTGTATTTTAAGACAAGTTTTTTGTAATAGAAAAGTCTGAAAATGCTTCTCTCTGCTTTATATTCATGTGCATCTTCGCTTGTCCCCAGACAGATTTGTCTTCAGTCAGATCATCACAGCCCTTTGCCGTATAGATGACAACTCCTTGCTTTTCAACACTGCAAGTAAAGATTGCCTGATCTTAAGAAGAAAATAAAGCTTTCTCACCTTACCCTATCAATAGCTTTTCTTATATTTCAGGCCCATGACATTACTTTTATTCAGTCCTGGTCTTTCATGCTTCACCCTAATCATTCCATTTATCTTGTACTACACTGATGCCTCAGACAAATCACTTGTTCCATACAGGAGCTGTCCTGGGCCCTGGTCTCTTCTTCCCCAGTAAGTGCCCTTACGTAGATTGCTCTGAAAGTAATGCTTTCTATTTATTACAGAGAAAACTACAACAGATACAAAGAGTACAATAGCATTATTTGAGAGAGCAAATCCTCAGCTATAAAATGCTGTTTTTCAGCATAGTCACCACTATTAGCTGTGTATCTTTGCCAGTGATGACCAAGAGCTTGCATGCAGGTAGCTGCAAATCTATCTGCGTGGCCACCTAGAACACAGCTTGTCTTTCACATCACTGTTGCCCCTGCTGAAACGCCCCACTCACCACCTCACTGTGCTGACATCCACTGTTTGGTCTCTGTTAAAAAAAAGAACAAAAAAAAAAACACCAAAAAAGCCAGTCAAGTTATTCCCCATAGCCACGGCTTGCGACCCCCAGCACTATTTTGTTGCTGTTAATTCTGTATTTCTATGCTTTCCCCCAAGCAATGAACTGGAAAATAAAACTGAAGCTTTAATTCCTCTCTATAAAAATAAAAATCTCACATGCTGCGTGCTCATCCAGCTTTCATAACTCTCCCTTGGTTTTCCTATGTTGTGTGATTGGGTGCAGGAAAACACCTCAATTATCAATTGGACATGGGCACTAATGAGGCCCAGTGCACTCTGAGATAATTGGAAAAGCCCAATGTTTTAATGACTGCATTCTGAATATAGCTAATAACCAGGAAGGCAGCAGGATTAATTGGTTCCTTTTTCTCTGCTTCCCATTTTGCCCTTATGGGCATGTAAATGCTTCCTTATTGTTACCTGGGGCTCCCTGTACTGCTAGCGGATGGGATTTCTCTAAGTGAGATGAGTAGAAGAGTGGCAAGCTCCTCTGCGTAAGCTGAAATGCCCTCCTGAGCAAACTGTTCCATCCAAGGGACACATCTCCAGAAAGGCGAGAAGGCTGTGATGCTCCAAATTGTCTTGGGCACACAGAGTTCCTGGAGTAATTGTCTCTATGTCCCATTTGATTTTACTTGTAGCTCCTGGAGCAACTCAATTAGTGGTAATATGAGCATTAATTGACCTAAGCACTGAATTGGAAAGGTGTCCCCTGGAGAAGGACTGTGAGTGACAACTCTGCAGGAAAAACTCTGACATTCCTAGTTTGTGTTCCCACAAGCAGGTGAGCAAATGAATGAAAATTGGGCTGTGTCACCAAGTGTGGATGTCCCATTAACAAGCCCTGGGGAAACACTTTTGAGAGCCGTCATTAGGTGTGCAAGCTGCCATGCTGGGGAAGGAAAAGCTTCGTGCACGGTCAGGAGGATCCTGTCTGCACACTGCTGGGCTGTGCACCATCCCCAGCTGTGCTTCAGTGCCTGCAAAAATACAGCCATAACTGCTCGGCTCCAAGGGGAGGAGCGGGCTCCCTAGCTCAGGCATAGTGATTGTTGTTTCTGAGGAGAAAAAATGCTTATAAGCTAAAAGCTGGAATTTCCAACAAAAAGTTTACAGCTAAACCTGGGGAGAAGAAAGGAGAGAACTTAAAAACAAAGCAACCAACCTGTCACACTTCAAAATGTTTGTATTCTATATAACCTGTGAAACAGGAGCAATCAGAAGACAACTAAATATAAATGCAAACAGCTAAGCAAAGCCGAGCTAAAGGTGTGACAGTGCATGTCAGCTTCTTTTATAAGAACTCTGGGCTGTTTTCAATGCGTGATTTAAAAATGCACTGAAACTACTACAGCAATTTATTCTGAAGTTCCAGGTCATTGGTCTGAAGATGGCTGTCCACGGAGCAGCAAACAGATGCTTTCCTCCCTTCCTGCCATCTGCTGGATGGGGGCTTGTCTCTTACTGCTCCGCCATCTGACATGCCCGGCCCAGTGTGAGCTTTCATACACTCCAGGAAACAGGCTGAACTGCAATGCATCAAATAGCTTTGGTAGTATAGCATAGTTATAAATAAACTCAATGTCACTATTAAATTCTATTCCATCTGCAAGACTGGGTACCCAACTCCAAAGCTGGCTTCCTTACTACAGTCACCAAATTCTCATCATCAACCCTTACCGGAACAGCTTGTAAGGACCACCTTAAACATACATGTACACAGCTGTAGGGGCTTCAGTGTGCATGTGCATACAGCTGGCTATACATACATCACTCATAAAAATAAAAACACCTATGCTTTATCTGAAATATGCATTAATGCAGCATATGTAACAAAGTTTGCAGCTTAACAAACTTCCTGCAGCTATCTAAGACCGTGAGCTTTCCAGTCTTGGCCAAAGGAACCCTAACTCATTGTTATAAGAAAATGAAGTAAAATTGCTGGGATAGCTTAAGATCAGGTGATGAATGTGGCAGCCTGCTGAACAAGTTCTCTTCAGAGAAAAAGACCTCTCTTCAAAGTCACCTGGCTTGCAAAACAAAGCCTGGCTTAGCAGATTTTGTTCAGGAAACAAAAGTAAATGATTTGAAAGACATCCACAATTTTATCAGTGCATGCTGATCCTCATCCATTTCCATTATTTTGCTTTGGCAGTTCTCAAGTCACAGTGCAGGAAAGCTGTAGTCACAGAGACAGAGGTCAACCACTGCTCTGCTCCTTCCCGATACAACATGCAACTAACACCCACATCTGCCTTTGCCATGGATATTGGCACCAACAGCTTTAGGCACCTCCTATTGCTGGCTAATTTAAGAGCCTGGGTCCAATTCACTGGGTGCTAACAACAAGTTGTAGCCAAGTGACATTTTCTATGCTATATTAAACTCTTTCAGTCAAAAAATATCTCATTGAAAAATCAGGGAAGAAGTCCCCAGGGCTATCATTATCCATCTGCTTTCCTTGTAACTTCAGGCAACCTCAGGGAATGGTAAAATAAATCTGTATAGGATGCCTCCTCCTCTCATGCCCTTCATGTGGTGCACTGACTATCTCTCATGTTGCCTTCCCAGAGCACACGAGTATCGCAGGTATCAGAGAGTAAGCAGTGTGCCCAGTCAGCAGCAGAGGCAGCACACCTGGAACCCAGATGCCCTTTGTCTGCACACAGCACCCGGTGCTGCTCTAGAGGAGGTGGCATGCCTGCAGAGGGAGTAAGCTCACAGGTTTTAGGGAGTTTAAGAACAGATAACAGCCGCATCTCCCTTTGACTGTGTAGGCAACCCCTGGGGCAAACAGCAGAAACAGGGAGCAGCAATATTTCTCTTTGCAGAGTACAAGGCCTGCAGCAGCAAACTCATAGAACTGGAGCAACCAGAACTGGGTCACCGACATCTGAGCACAAAACTGCTAAGCCTGAAACGCCTCCATTTGTTCAGCACCCAGCACAGTGGAGTACAGATGCTAAATTCAGTTCTTTAGACAATAAAGACGGCAGCAGCCACAATCCCCCAAAGTTTCTTTCAGCTTTCAACATTATCCACATGCATGTTTCAAAAGCAAAAAGAAACTGTGCCTCATTTCCTATTATGCTTCACATTACACACGCTCATTCACCTCCCAGCAGCGCTCCCACAGAGCTCGTGTGATCCAGCTCAGGGAAATGGGCGATCATTAATCCACGCTTTGCAGTTACTTAGCTTGACGTCCAAACTCAAGTCAAGACAGACTATTTCTTACATAAATACCCAAGAACAGTGAAACTGTGATCTGAATGGCGCTCACTTGACATTATATTAATAATTTTACCATTTAACTCCAAACACAACTGAGAACAAAGTTATAAACAGACAAATGCTCCTATCAACTGAGGCTAATCAGAAGCCATGAAAGAAGATAAGTCACTGCCGTTTGGCTCAGGATATTACAGCTTTTCAGTTACTTGAATGGTAAGTTCATTGTTACACACCTTCCCTACCTCTCTCCTCTGTGCAGCCTTCTGAGGGAGGCAGCTACATCAGAACACATTGAAGCTGCTAAACTTTCCTTGTACAACTTCCTGGGCTTAATTGTAGCCTATAAAAGCATTGGAGTTGCTGCCACCTATAGACAAGTGTTAAACACAAACATTCTTTTCTCAGGAAAATGGAAGTACAGAGTGACTGGAACCACATCCTGAATATTCTCATGTAAATGGGCTGTGTGCATATCCCACCGTTTTCAACACCAAGAGTTGTAGCAATAACACACAGGTGCTCACTGAGCCACATTAAGCACTTATATCACCAGTCATCATCTGCTGAAAGCATCCACCACCTCATACTGGTCCTTGCGCTGTCAAAGGTCATGGAAAATAACCAAAGTTCAATAACACACCTCAGCAGGTTTAATCCATGATGAAAATGAGGTGCTGTTTTTTAGCTCTCCCAAATAACCAAGAATGGATTAACCTTTGCTTTAGACTTAAAGATGTATGAGTCTTGTTGTCCAAGGACTAAGCAGGTCAATGTAAGATTTTCTGACTGACTCACAATAGCAGTGCATAGATTATTTAAAAGTACATGACGAGCTCTTAGGAAGAGATTTTCAACTAGTGTCCTACAATGATGCAACTGTATTTTCTGTTTTTCTTTACGATATCTGTGTCATACAAACAATACAGAATGCAGCCATTTGCAAGATACAATAAATACAGTTCCCAGTAATTTCTACCACTGGTCTTTCCATCATGTGTGAAGTGATAAACGAATATCTACTTCACACAAATGACTGCAGAATTACTAAAATCTACTTTAAAAAAAATAAATCAGCCTTTTATTTTCATTTTCAATACAAATTAGAGAATCAGAAGGTGAACATTTTCTATCGCTGACCTTAATTCCTGACTTTTCACAGATGCTGAATACCTAACATTCCATCCACATTCTAGGGACCGAGGGCCACCGTAGCATCTGTAAAAATGAAACCTATAATATCGAATGCATGACACCAAAAAACCAGAACTTCCAAAGACAAAAATTCACAGCTGAGGATTAATTTCTCAGATCTGAAGAAAGGAATAGATCTTAAAAATAATATTAATAATTGTGGGAGATGAAAAGAAGACTTTAAACGTGCTGCAGACAAGACTGCTTTGTCTCAAATTTAAAGGGTTCAAGAAATCACAGTATTCCAAACTCTTTGAAGAACACTGAAGAGGAAAGAAAATCATGAATTGTTTCATCTTCCTGTCCTTCTGAAATGGAGACGTGCTTGGCTATGAATAACTTCACTTTCCGTTATTGCTGGAAATATGCCTGTGACTTAATTCTGGAAGAGCAAGGCAAGAGCAACCTAGCAGCATTCTCCTAAAGAGCTTATCTTGATTTCTGTGTTTATAACAATAAAACCATGGCTGGTCAGTCAAAGCGAGGTACTAAAGAAGCTGGAAATAACCAGAGGAAAACACCATATCTCGGAAAGTACATGACAAGAGGTAAAATATTTATAAAACCACAAGGTAGAGTGCCACATGCTGAGTGTCTCTCACCATGTGAAGTTTATTTTACCACTATGGATTTTTATCTGTCATTAGCTGTTTCTGTGAGGGTCTGCACTGCCCCAAGGCATGTCTATCCCAGGAACACAGCAGGATTCCAAAGACCACATCCTGCACCAAATCCCACACACCTGACCATACCTGGGAGCCTCAAGGCCTTCAGCACCAGGGGCCATGCTCATCCCAGACCCAGGATTTCACACTGCACTTCCTAGCAAGTTTCTTTATTTGGAGAAATACCAAAATTAAAAACCACACTGTGCATTAGGAAATGCACTATGATGCTTATCAGAAAGACCACTAGACAAGGCTGCCCAGAACCACATCTAGCCTGGCCTTGGATGCCTCCAGGGATGGGGCATCCACAGCCTCCTTGGCAACCTATTCCAGGGTGTCACCACACTCTGTATGAAACACTTCCTCCTAATATCTAACCTAAACCTCCCCTGTCTCAGTTTAAAACCATCCCCCCTTGTCCTATCACTATCCACCTTAGTAAGCAGCCATTCCCCCTCCTGTTTATATGTTCCATTCAAGCACTGGAAGGCTACAATGAGGTCTCCCCAGAACCTTCTCCAAATTAAACAAGCCCATTTCCCTCACCCTCTCTTCATAAGAGAGGAGCTCCAGCACTCTGATCATCTTAGCAGCCCTTCTCCAGACCCACTCCAAGAGCTCCACATCCTTTAACCACACAGTAAAGCACACACAAGTCTAAGTCATTAACAGAACAAAACACTCATTTGCGCAAAATGTTTTAAATGTCACATACTCCAATATTTCCTAGCATCTCCACTTCAGTGCAGGGGATTCTTCTGAAGGGCATCTTTTGAAGTATTTAAGGAACTTGGGCAGCCACCACCTCATTCATCGAATATTTCATTATGTATCAGGCACGTTCTCAAACTCCTCCCTGCTTCAGCTGCACAGCTACTACTGCTGGAATTCATCATGTGGGGACTCCACAATATTAAAAGAATGTATTCTTTATTACTAGAACATGCCTGGCATATCCTAGTGTATTTCTAAGACTCTTGTTGTTGCAAAGCAATAAAAGCTAACTTGAAAAAGCTCTTTAATGCCTATTGCTTTGTGTGCAGGTTTTCTGCTGTGACATATCTAGCAAGTTTGGGTAGGCTTTGAACTACTGAAGTCTTGAACATCCATCAGCTCAAAACTGTTGGTGTTTTCCTTGATACAAATACTGATGTGCTCACCATAGGAACCAAAAGAAGAAAACGCAGCTGAGCTTCCTATTTATGAAGGCAAGATAGCAGAAAATTTTCCTGATGTGGGGGTTCAGTCCTTTATTTTTTGTTCATTCCTGCCTCCTGTTGATTTAAAAGGCACTTTCACTTCTTTATAACACTGAAAATGAAGATTCAATTGTGGAATACATTATTCAACTACAAAGCAGACAGCATTGGTCAAATGTAGTCAAAGCAAATCTAGAAAATAACTTCATTAATACAGATTTTTCTTGCAGAATATTTTTATACTATTTATTTCATAATAATAAATAGGTTACTCTAATAATAACAGTGGGACTATATGAAGTTTGTGAATACTGGCTAAAAATAAGAATTGGCCTGAAAATTGTGTTTTGGTTGGAATTAATTGGAATTTATTATTTTAATCCAGGTATCCTATCTGTTCCAGACCTATTCACTCGAATCAGACAAGAAAATCAGTTCATGGCAAATATACAACAGGTATTTCCCTAGAAGAAAATGGAGAAGGTAACATACTGATGTAGGTAACTCCTAGAGTAGCTGTGGGACTTAGGGAGGGGAACCATTTCAAAAAGAAACCTGCTGAGATTCAGCAAAGTAGAAGAATGACATTTTCAGAAAGTGAGTTCATAAAATTGAAGTAAAATCCACTGTGGATGCAGAGAGAGGTAAAAGTGGACCCTGTTGGACACACACAGGACAACAAAGTAGTAAGGAAATAGACATAAGAGTTCACTGTTTTCTTGGTTTTGACTACTTT
Organism: Excalfactoria chinensis; assembly: GCF_039878825.1. NCBI lineage: Eukaryota > Metazoa > Chordata > Aves > Galliformes > Phasianidae > Excalfactoria > Excalfactoria chinensis. The sequence continues at coordinate 71,798,720 of NC_092828.1, forward strand.
TGAAAGCCCTGTGAATGGTTTAAAAAATAAAGAAAAGGAAGGAGGAGGAAGAGGAGGAGGAAGAGGAAGAGGAGTCTTGACTCTCCTTGGCATAACTTTCATCTATAGGTAAACAGCTGAAAAAGCCACATCAGATTGTCCTGCGGCAAGACAGCAGGGCTGGACAGAAACCAAGTGGCATGTGTGAATTTCTTATTTCGTACTTTTCCAGTATTAAATAAAATACCATGTAGAAAAGCACACAGACCTGCGGAAAGCTTTGCAGGAGAGAGTAAATCTGTGGCTGAACTCTGCATTTCTTGTCCTATATCAGCATGAGGATGACTTGGACAACTCACATAGCAGTTCTGCTGTTCTGCAGTGCTCTGGGTGGAGAGGTGGCCACAAAGATACACCTAACTTTCAACTTAAAAACAAACTAACAAACAAACAATCAAAAACTTTAACTTAAATGCTCTTGTTATGAAGGCCACACGCTGTGATTAAAAGCAATAAGGCTCTGTATGATTTGCTGCACAAATGACCCATCTGCAGGAAAAGCAGGGATTGAATAGCTCCCACCCAACTGGGACATCAGGCCCTTCTGTGATGTTGAAGAACATCAGAAACAGAGAGTGGAAAGGCTGACCCCCAGCAACATGAACACTGCTTCATTAACCCCACAGCTCTGGACTTGGCACTGTTCTCACCATGGGGGAAAATGCAGCAAGAAAACCAAAGAAGGAAAAGGACAATTGATTACATCAAAAAGTAAACCAAGTTTCACTTGATTTATCAGTACAGCTGCCAAGCAGCCATCTCTTGCAAGTTTAGTGCAAACTGCATAGCACTGGATGTTATTCCCCAGTGTCCAGTGGCTGAATACAGGCATCTGCACCATCAGCACAGAAAAGAGTAAAATGCAGCTCTGCTCCTCAGATTGCATTAAGCTGTGGAAAACCTGGCTTATCCAGCCCTGGGCTGCTGGGGAGCAGGAGGAAGACTAAGGGAATCATAGAATCATAGAATTACTCAGGTTGGAAAAGACCTTGAAGATCATCAAGTCCAACCGCAAGCCTAACCAGTAGCCTATCTCTTAAAAAACAACCACAAAACAACACCACAACAACAAACCTCTGCTAAATCATATCCCTGAGTACCACATCCAAACGGCTCTTAAACACATCCAGGGATGGCGATTCAACCACCTCCCTGGGGAGCCCATTCCAGTACCTAACCACCCTTTCTGTAAAGAAGTTCTTTCTAATATCCAACCTAAACTTGCCCTGGCGCAACTTGAGGCCATTTCCCCTCGTCCTGTCACATGTCACTAGTGAGAAGAGACCTGCCCCAGAAAAAGAAATATCTAACGCTGTTTTAAAACGTTATCTGCTTTCTGCAAGTTTGGTTCTGTGTGATGTTACTAACACCACAAGTCCACTACTGTACTTTCTTTTTCATGGGAAAGATAAGACTTGCTCAAGTGTTCCCTAAACTTTCGCACACTGAGAGTCAAACAGTCAAACTAGGGCCTCCGGAATACCTTGATAAAGGCTTTTCTCCATTCCCCACCCTTCAAAGACATTTTCATGTCAATTTCTGCCAGCAAGGAGTACCCGGAATCACAGCCACCTCCATCTCCGTACTCCATTTGCCAAGCTGGAGTAAACATTACAGTGTTAACGGGCTCCAAATTTTGTGAATTATCTAACTTAGCTCTTAATTTTTTTCCATTTTCTTAGTGTGTAATTACATCTAATTGTACATTTTGAGCAGATACACATAATCACATCATTATGACATATAATTACCTAATTGTGATGTGTAATTAAGTAAATAGCAAAAGAAATTGTGCAGAACTTTAATAAATTTGTTAAAAAGAACTTAATCTTTTCTACAGCTGACAGAAGACATTTTCACCTATAATGATCATAATCAATTTAACATTTTCTACTCTAATTAGTGGGCACTCTGCAGACACGTTCAGAATATCCAGACTGAAGCCAAAAACTGTGTGATGACATTTGCGACTTTCTATTCTTATTTGTTACATGCAAATAATTACTCATTAGGAATAACACTCCATTAAGGAGTTGCTCTTCTATGGAAGGAGACTTCACCTTGGTAAGGACTTTCATTTGTTGTCCTAATTCAGTTTTTTTTTTGGCCTCCTGGGAAATGTCTACATTTGGGATTTGTATACTCCTGTGAGAATGTCTTTGAAAGGGACTAACACTGATCTCCTCCATTCCCCCTTGGACAGGCAGAGAGGTTAGCTACCCACACTAGGCCAAATACAAAACCACAGAGAAGCCTTTACATCACATAGAACTTAATTTTCCAGACAGCCAAGCAACCCAGAACTGAAGAAAACAAAGGAGTGACTGAATTTAAGACAAGTTCTTAGGACACTAAAAAGTCTTGTCTTGTGGTCCATGGTTGTAATTCTGCTCTGTGACAGAGGACACAGTCATGCCCACTATACAACTTCAGGAGTTGGCAATCTCTTCAAGATGGTTTGGTAGATGTTTCTATGAATGGCTTACTTTATTCCACCTGCCTCTGAAAACGCAAGTGCCAATAAAGCAACTTCAGTATTTATAACCTTAATGGTATCTAATGATATCCCAGTCTCTGGGAGCTTTATGCTCCTCATGTTTCCTGAAGGCAACCAAACCCCAAGTTGTCTAGAAATAAATTGAATCCACATACTTTAGAGCCACTGTTTATGAAGAATATATTTCACTTAACTAATATTTAGGGAACATCAGCACGGGCTGAACACTGAGAAACTGATTTAGGAGATAGTTGTTAACAGAGTAGATATGCACATACAAGATTTGACAGAACAAGTATGTGACAGAGCAACATTTGACAAATACAAAGCACTACTCAAGCAATAAGAGACAGGTTTTGTTTCCCTGCATTACAAAAACAAGCTGCAACTGAAATATAGCCTCGATTAACAAAAAATATTTTTTCAATGAGTATGTAATTCAAAGAGGAAAATCGGTACATTGCAGACACACACTGCAGCTATCTTAACAAAAATCTCCCAAAACAGCATAAAATGTAAATTGCCAGCAAACCACCTGAACATCAGAATGAAGAAAGAAAGAGAAGAATCTGGGGTGACAGTAAGAATGACACAATGAACCCAAACACAGACTGAAACTTGTATTCACTTGCAGTTGCCAGTTATCAAAACCTGACACCCTCTCTGTCACACCGCCATCCCAGGGAAAAGATTAGCACTTCAAACACTTCCACCCACACCATCAAGCACAGCTCCTATCTACACTAACTTTAACTAATTTCTTGTCATTTATTTTTATTTATTTATTTTTTTTAATGGTATTATCTCAAACTACAGTGTATTTGGGGAGATGGGAGAGGAGGGAGAAGAAGTCTATGTCATTTGAAAAACAGAGGGATGGGCTCATATGAACATGGTGCTAAGAAAATGAAGGTGTCCATCACTTCCTAACCCACCCAGACCATTAATAAAAAAAACAACACCAAAAAAACCCTGAGCTGTTACTAACAAAACTTGTCTACAGCATTTCATATTAGTATCAATTTGAGAGAGAAAATATATATATTATATACACATTCTGCAGAGACATTCCAACTGGCCTTTGGGAGAGAAAATTGTAAAAGGTCTCCATTTATTTAAGCCATCAAAAGACACTTTCTAGATACTGAACTAACTAGTTTTTGTTTAACAGAAACACTTCCAAAGACCAGAATTAATCCATATTTGTTGATTCAATAAAGAAAAAAATCCAGCTCACTGATTTAATGCACTAGATTTACTAGATCTGGCCATGGGAAGAGCTGTAAATCGGATTCAGTGAGTGCAAGCAAGTCAATAAAAGCCAGAAACTGGACAAGATACCAGTAAATCCACATCAAAACATTAAGCATCACTGCAAACCAGAAGGCAGAGACCCTGATTTTCCAGATTCATGCAATCTTTTTTCTATATTTACACCTTCATGAGACAAGTGTAAATAGTATTAAATCAACAAGTTGGACCAAATCAGCTTTTCAGGCAGGTAGGTAAGCCTACATGAGAAGAAAAGTTTGTTCTCACTCATTTCTCTTTGAAGGGCATGATCCTGTTTGACCATTCAGAGTAGACAGGGGAGTGACAGGGTAAGGAAGGACACAGAGCTGGAGAGGGGGGGCCTGCTGGGGAGAGTAAGTGAGGAACGGAGGAAGAAGGAAGGAATCAGAAAAAGAGTAGAGAGGTGCGTATCAATCGGGCACCCATCATTACTCCAGCTGGGATTCTTTCCTTCTTCACATTCTGTGAGCAGGGATCTGCACGGTTCAAAAGAACAAACCACATTCCTAACAGTGCTGTTATCTTTGCCTTTTCCCTTGTATTTTGCAGTTCTGACAGTAGGCAAAGCCCACTTAAGGGCAGAGCAAGTGGAGAAGCTCAGCTGCAAGCCAAGCACTGCAGTGTGACCCCCTCTGTGCAGCTCGTATCCCCACACACACCCCCTGGTGTGATGGGAACCGGTGCCAGAAGTACACCTCTCTTCTCCACCCCTTGATGCAGAGCCTTCTCTTCGCCTTAAATCACCTCAATTAGCACTCATCTTTTTGCATAATTTATTCCAGTTCATCCTTGCCAAGAGAGATCTGTTAATAAAGTACACAACCCTGTAGAGAACATTGCCTGATTGTACTCTTGTCTTGACTTCCTCCACAAAGAACACAATACATTTGAGATCTATCACCATACTATCAGTAATTTAACAGAAGTATATCATGGATAATCAAAACCACAGAATTTAGGAGGTAAGTATTAAATGCGTAGTAAAAACATCCAGAGTGGTCCAAAAATCTACAGTTATCCCTGCATTAAACTCTCCTATCCACAGATTTGGATCCTTTGCAGTTACTTTTAAGGTGAATAACTGTAGATGCTCATTGTGTGAGCCTTCCTCGTAACTGCAGCTTTCCTCACACAGTCAGGTACCATGAGAGTATCAGCCCACAAAAACACTTGGTTTTTGCACATAGGTGCAAGATCCACCACCAACCTCGAACTTCTCAGTCCTTTCCTCTACTGATGTTCCCAATTCTATCGCAAAAAACCATAAAGCCAGTTTAAGTGGCAGCTTCCTACTCTTTGGCAATCCATACACATCCAAAGCCACAGCGCTATGGAAATTTGCCGAAATACCCAAAATCTCATTTCAATTTGGGAAACAGGTTCCTGCATATATGGGTATGTCCTTGGATTCAAGAAATTTTGAAATACTCTCACAATTTCTCATAGCACGACCTCCTAAATCTACAAAGAACTTGGTAAATAAATCTAATCTACATTTACAAAAGTAACATTTTGATTGTATCCTTCAGCTGCACATTTCACAAGACAAGGCCCCTGTTGCTACCAGTGAGTGTAAAAGAGACAACTGTTTGTCTGATGTTATTTTGTTGTATTTTCTTTTTCTTTTTTTGGTGAGGCTTTTTGAACACAACTAATCTGGATTTAGATAGTTACATAAACCTCTGGATTTAGGCAGCAAGGGTATTACCAGATCCAGACAAAAATAATCTGTATTTTTCTTGCTCTGAAGTCCCATAATCCTCCCACGCATTCAGCAGCCTGCTCCGATCGCTCATTTTGGCCTCTCCCTAATTCAGGTCACTTTCTTGGTCTCTGCTTTTCCCACAGTTAAATGAACTAGTTAAGGAGGGAAGTATATTCCAACTTTTCTGTCTTTCAATTTTTGTATGTTCCTCCCTTAATCCTTTCCTTCATCACCACCATGGTTTCCATCCCAGCCTATCCATGCCAGTACATTGGGTGCCTATGCTGCCGGCAAAAATCCTTTCCAGGAGCCAAGTTTCACAGCAAAAGCAGGACTCGTTAGCTGTGTCTTAATGACCCAATAAGACATCCAAGAAGACTCATAAGGAAAAGCACCATTTACTGCTGAATAAGATACGAATATATTTGGCCAATAATAAAAATAGGTTGGAAAGAGAGTTATTGATTCTTCTGTTTCACTCATACATACAAGTCGTGTATTTACTCGAAACAATACTTTTTTTCCCTTAAGTCTCAAACATGTTACTAAAGGTGGAAAACAGCATGAAAGCCACAGACCCTGAACCCTGATGGTAAAGCAGACCCCCAATTAAATCCCAATTCCCATCAAAAACGCCACTTCCATTCCCATCAGTGATGGCAAATGGGCAGAACCTGCCTTTGATGCTCGACAGAAACTCATCAGTAGGTCACTGCAAGACCTAAGGACTGGCCAAAGCTACAAACAACACATTTTTACAGGTGAATAAACAATTTCATGTGGTTCATGCCTGCAAAAACAACCCGATCTTAATTGCTCGCTTTCTCATGTTCTGTGCTGTGTGGAGCACAGGGTTGGGGATGTAGCAGTGGAAGGAGTTGGTGCAGGCAGCACGGCAAATAAACAAATGAGCTTGCTGCAGCATCACAGCTGGATGAAAAATTCATAACTGCTGTGTTCTTAAGAATATATTAGATATTCAGGACATGGGATGAAATAAAATGATACCACAAGCTAATTAGCAGATCGTTTACAAATCCCAGAGCCCTTTTTTCCTCAGCGGCTGTCTTAGTAAATACAGATACCAGCACAGACCTCTTTTTCTGTGCTTCCATCCTTTATCTAACTTTGCCTTTCATGGGTTCATTGAAGCAATGGTTTGTAATAGTGTCAAATTAGTAGAAAATCTGAGGTATAGCAATTTGACAATGATATGGCTGTCATGACGCTTCTACTTTTTGCTTGTACCTACTCAGGCATAATTAGAATCAAATATCTGCCTCTGAGTGTTTCTCTTGGGCTCATCCAACTCTGAAAGCTCTCAGGCCATTAAGGCATATCAATTAGTAATGATTTTTTTCAGCCCCCAGCAGCCACCAAAGCATACATTAAAGGTGATATCTGCAGTCAAAAATTTAATGCGCACCATTTGAGAATATCTACTTTGAAGAAGAGGATGTTATTGGGGAAACTCATTTGCTTAAAGTTTTATACTGCAGCTATTAAAAATACTTTATTTGCTGAGTAAATGTCCAGTGAACACTCTTATGTATGTTGAGTAATATTAATTGTGCACAGGTTTGGAAAACACAAGAATCATTAAGAGATAAATGCTGTGCAATAGCCCAAAAGAGCTAATGTAATCACTACCCAGGCCACTTTTATTACAGCTTTCTTAGTAGGACCATCTTTAACTAAGTCATCATGACCTGAGGAAAGTTACTTTCATTTTTTAGTATATCTATCCAATTGAGTAGATGTCAGAGAGCCAGCTCATTACGAGCACCAGAATCAGAGGGCTGTCACATCCCTCATAGCTGGGTTAAGTTTCCTGAGATAGGACCATTTGGAAAAGCAGTCCTTTTCACATTCATAGTCATTTCCAAGCCTGGTAAGTCATTTACCCCTTGTTTTAAATGCAACTCAAAAATTAGTTATGATCAGACTGCAAAGCAAATATATTAACAGTACAGACACTTATGCACCGTCAAAGTGGCACTAGAAAAGTCCCTGTGTGCAGGAAACAAGAATAGAAATGCACTGCTTTCCAAACCAGATAGGAACTGAGGCAACACAGCCCTTATTTAAATTCTGTACAAGTAGTTTGAGACGTTTCAGTAAATACTGGAGTGAAAACCAGTTCAGCTAATCTTGGCAACAATTTCATCTTCACATGCTTTTTCCTGATAAACACATGCAAGTAATATCTAATCTAAGGTCACCACAAGTACCAGAAGGGTTTCTGTGGGCTCTCCATCAGACATTATACTAGCAATGGAAGAACTGAAGAAAACAAGAAAAATGACGCTGCCTTTAGGTGAAACCTGTGCTTCAACCTTGCACCCAACAGGAAATCTACCCTGTGGTTGCTGCTCAGTGGCTGCTTTCTTGTCTTACAGTGGGTCTTGGCATCCCACTGCATTTCAGGGTCTAAAAATGTTAGTGATAACAGGAAGCTTCAGGAAAGCAGGAAAAGGAGCCAAGGGTTTTAAGGACTGGTACAGCTCCTTTGTCTTACATCTTCAGGAGCTTTCAGAAGAGCTGACCCAGTGAATTCGTAGTTTCTGGACCAGTTTGAAAATACACCTGGAAATTATGACAAACTGACAAGATGTTAGGAGCTGATCAAAATTACACTTAATCCTTGTAGCCAGCAAGCACAAGCCTTACTATGATGGAGGGTCCAATTCCTCCTGAAGCAATGTGACCTGTAACAATTTTTGAAATACAAACATAAGATTCATTTATAAGATTTTATGCTACTGTTATGCCTGTAAAATTGTTTCCATGTGAACCCAATTGACATTACCCAAAAATCTCTGGTTAAAAAAAAGGTGAAGCAGGACAGAAATATCATACATAACATTTACTTTCACCCTCAGCTGCAAACAACCTTCTTGCAATGTGGCTGACCTGGTAATTGCTTTAAATATTCATATAATGCTTTACTTGTCTGTATAATCACCAACAAGCCTGACACCAGATTTCTCAACAGGACCAGTCAGTTAATGCATTACCTATATGAATCTAAAGGTTTGGTCCCACCATAGGTCATGGGCCTGTTATGGCTCTTACAAATGAGGCTTTATTTCCTTTTCAGGTTTATTTTTCTCTGAGTCTAAACAGTAGCTCTGGTGTAACTGTATATTTTTCATATCTGTAACACAGGTTCCTATACTAATGGAATTCATTTTTCTCCACATGTGAAAACCATGTTGACCAGAAAAGACCACGATGAAACATTTCAGGGCATGGCATCTCCCCACTTCCCACCATCCCTTCCCTCCTGCTCCACCACTGTGGTTCTTATTCCACCCAGTCCTGCTGGCCAGCACTGCTGGGCACACCATCTCCATCTTCTCCAGGAGCAGCATAAAATCAGTGACTATACACATCCTGGAGAGTAGTACCAGAAGAAAAAGAAAAAAATAACAGCTTGAATTTTACAAGCAAGGACTTCTGCAAGCTGCAGACAAAAATAATTAACGTAAACATACTTTTGTTCTTTACTGTATTGCTTATACTTTGACATTAAAGCTTCCTTCCAACAATAAAAGACATATTTCCAAAGCAGAGGAAGAAACATACTTCAGTCAAAGCGACAAATAATCCATCCAGCCTTATCGGCACACACATGCACGCAAGAAATATCTACCACCCAGGCAAGTCTACGCATCCCCGCTCCCTTCTGCAGCTATCATTCAGGTTTGACCTTTGGTTCAGACCTAAAATCTTCCAACCCATTCGCTCTATCTTAAGACATGCAGCTTCTCATGCAGATGATAATGTATCTGCAAAGGGCTGACTTTCCGCAGTTGGAGGGAGGAAGTGCCAGTATAACAAATTGCTCCTGTTCAAACCCATCAATTCAAAACAAGCATTTGGAAAACTTGACAAGAATACTCAAATGACCCTTATGTTCTGACAGCTGGAAAAGAGAAAGCTCTCTCCATGAGGGAGAAAAGTGTGCTCAAACTCATTGCCTAGACATAGAGCTGTTTGAAATATTTTGCTTCAAAGCCCATTAAATTAAGCTTCCAGTGTAAAGTATAATTAATGCAGTCAACTACATTTGTGTTCACAAAACCATGGCCACCACCACAAGAAGCTGGTCATGGCAATGGGCAGGCTGAGAATTCTCTTCTGTCATTAATTCCCACCACTGAAACATCACTCCCTCACTGAGAGGAACTTCTGGCTTGACCCTGTCACTTCAGGGCTGGGATCCACTGTTCCTGTCTTGGGAAGAGCTGCTGCTCAATCCACACAGAGGAAACTGAGGATGCCTTCATCACACACACTGCAGTTTTGTTACTTTTTCTCTGCCCCGTGAACAGAAATATCCTGAGATACTGAGTAGGGTGTGCTATTATGGACACTAGTTCAGTTTGGGTATGTTTCAGGATTCCTGATTAGGTCAAGGTCTGTGGAAAAAAAAACACAGACACATCATATATATATATATACCAAAAACCAGCCAATACTTTGCAACATCAATGAATCACCCTTATTCAAAGCTTCCTGATCTACTGTGGGTTCTGCAGATGAGGCCTGCTTGTTATATCAAAACGTCTCAAAACTGTTCAAAATGTGACAAACCACTGCTACCATTTCGTAGTCCCAGGCTGTAGTCCCAGGCTCTGCTCTTTCTGCAGTACTCCTCTGCAGACTTTGTTTTGCTTCTGTGGAGCCAGACTGGTCCACGTGCCTGGTCATCTGTCGCACATCCAGGATGTGGGAAATAATTTAACCACACCCTGAATTCCTGTGCAGGAGGAAGACAAAGGAAAATTGATCAAGAAGATTCATACTCCCACTGTACTTGGGGATGTTGCTCTTCAGGCCTGTTTCATGCAAGATTGCTCTGAAGTTGTATTTGTACTGGAAGACATTCATACAAATAATATTCTGGCTTAAGTCTATTCCTTCAGATTAAACATGACAGCTGTCCCAGGTTTTTGGATTGAATTATAGGAACAGTAAACAAACAAAAAATACCACTATGCAGTTATTTCTATAGAAGAAATCACAGAAGTTCTTGGAATTATTTGAGTTTTGTTCCACTAAAAAATAGCCTTTCGAGTTGTTTTTGATCAAAAATAATTCTGTTTGGAGGTACTTGGTAATGCATTCAGTGTTCAAAACCACCAAGAACTGACACTTCATATACACAGCAAACACCAGACCTTACTTAGTTTTTTTGTGCCACGAGAAAAATTAACCAAGTTACATTAGAAAATAGGTCACAACAGGATTTGCAATAAACCCTATGTACAATATCAGCCATTTGTACAGAACACAGCTGACACACACACAGAGTTCTCTGGTTTATGCCTTACTTCTACTACTCTAAATTGATTTACAGCCCCATGTGAGACTCATAAAACAGCTCTAGGCAACTCTATCCTGATCACAAACTATTTGCAACACTGTGAATTTCTCAATTTGCCCACTTAAAAACATTTTCCCTTTTCCTTCCTTTCAATAACAGATTTCTGGGGGGAGTAGTGCAAGAGAGGAGAAGAGAGATTTAATGGTTACATAACCTGAGATACAAACAAGTGCATCACATGCTCCAATGTCTGATCCTAGGGGAAATCTGGGACTGTGAGAATTACTGTCCCTTGCTCCTGTCCCAGTAAATACCAGTATCTGGAAGCAGCACCATTGTCCTGCCCATGAGTCTGACAATGGAAACATGGCTGTGAGGTAAATTACTTACTCAAACGTCACCTCAGTTAGAAGAAAGTTCTGCTTTTAGTAAATCAGTAAAACTATAAAAACAGAAGTTAAAAAATGCATTCACACCCATGGGAAAGGCTTCAACAATGACACAAGGTTGGTCTATTGCTTTGGTTATTAACCCTACCCCAACTGCAACCCTCTGGTATCAGTTGATAATTATCCATCTGCCAGTTTGGAAATTAGGTATGGTAAATGCAACAGGGAGTCCCAAGGTGGCCCAGGAAATTAGAGACAGAGCAAGAACTAGAATTTGCTATTCCACTTGTTAGAGCAATATTCTTTGTATTAAGCAACACTGTTCCCTTTCACTACCATTTTTATTTCTTTAATGGGACAATGGCTATGGAGAACATTTTCTGTCAGGCAGTGGGCATCTAGAGACCAAATTCACAATCACTTGTTCTGTTCAGCCTCAATGCACCACCCTGGGACTACACGGCAAAGTCTCAGATTTGACTTTATGCCTGTACCTACCCTCTCCTTGCGACTCTAATTTAAAATCACGTTGAAATGGGCATGAACCCAGCTCCTTCTCAGTACCTGGACTGGAAAGCACAGCTGAGGTGCACCTATTTTACTCCATTTCTTCTTGACACTACAAACACTGATCTTTCACGTGCACATTAAAAAGGGAGGCAAGATCACTGGATTTATTTTAGGGACCTTACCAAGAGCTGGCAGGACTCACACTGAGTACACGGCAGCTGAGAGACCAGTGAGAACAATTTGCTGAGCAAGGCCTGATTTGGAAGCAGGGCCCAAACCCCCAGCCCTCCAGCTGTCTGAACTCCCACCCAGGTTGCATTAACAGCTCATAAAGCATCCAGCTGCTTTTTGATTAAAGAACCCCTTCCTGCTTTTCCACAAAACAACTCGCCCATGTAGAATGAAGTAACAAATCAGATGCAACTGCCCATTTGTCTTTTGCAGTTACTCATGTGAAAAACGTGATGATGGCAAAGATGGAAAGCTTTTTTTTCCGTGAATCATAAATTCTGAAGAAAAAAACTGCAGTATTTCAGGATTGTGGGTTTCAGGAACAAAATTACAGTTAATCATGGACTCATGGAATAATTTATGTTGGTTGGAGTCTGTGGAGGTTATCTCACACAACCTCTGTCTAAGAGCAAGCCAACTTTTTCAGGGCCTTGTCAAGACTTACTCACACCCCTACATAAGAAGTGGTCTGTTTGATGCTTTGTTTCCCTTCCAATAACTAGTTTTAGAGAACACGTACAGCAGCAAATTGAAGAACAGACACCTAAAATCTGCTTACAAGGCTCAAGACTATATCACAACATCTATTTGGAAAATATTTTGAGCACAATTCTTTTTCTATCGTTTGCAATAAAATCATGTAAATGTTCCACAAGATTGAACGTTCAAGAGATGCGAGAAAAGATTTGGAGATAGAATGGAAATAAGCAGAGATAAGAGGCCAGAGTCTGATCTTCCCGATACACTGAAGTTACGTCACTTGATAGGAATAATTTGTAATAGTGCATTCAATTCTAAGTTTTTCTTACTAAAAAAAAAAGTTAGACTATACTTAGCAGCCAACTTAAGGCCAGACACCATTGACCTTCACTTTGTCACAAGAGTTCTCCCTGATGAAATATTTTTCTCTCCTTGTAGTTTGTTCTCATGACAATTTTCAGGAGGAAATGTAGTGCAGACTCACTCCATCTCCCACTGACCATGACTGCAAAGCCCTGCCAACACATACACATACACACAGACTTGTGCCATGCAGAGGACACCCCAGCAGGATCAGCAGCTGTCCGTGGAGGCAGCAAGCAGCCAGCAGGCACAGCTCTCACAGCTCTGGTGCTGGGAGATGCTGGGGGGGACTGAGAGCTGGGTGAGCACTATCCACTCCAAGCAAAGCCCTTGCTCAGTGTTCCCAACCTAACAGTGCTTCCAGACATTCAGAAACATTGCTAAGTAAGTGAAAGGGGGTTATTTTTAACACATATATGCATTATGTAACAATCCCTATCTCCAATTATTTTTTGTTGCAGTCACCACAGAAGATGTTCCTGCTTTTTCTATCAATTAGACCAAGAGGGAGCTGTGTACGCTGCAATGCCTGTCTATGCAGTTGAAAGAGAACCACTGAAGAGTAATTACAAAATATCAGATCATGAAGAAAGATACCACAGGGAGCAGGACTGGCTTATGCGGCACAAGCCCAGGAATGTGCATAATGAGACTAAGGCAGAGCACGGGAGGGAGTGACTCTGCTCATGTGTCTCCACTTGCTCCACACTTTGTCCAACCAGATCCCAGGGGAGCTGGCATGTATTGAAGAGCCCTGGGAAAAGAACACTGCCAAAACCACCTCCTTGCCCCTTTGTGCCTCAGCTTCCCTGCTGTAAAGCTGTGTTACCATGTGCCTTGTACACATGGATTTCAAGTTCTATGGGCGAAAATCACCTCTAACAATAAGTATGTGCAATACCTACCTAAAGCTGAGTCCTGGTGTTAAAAAAAGAAGAAGTGCTTCAGAATGTAAGAAAGAAGTCGACCAGCTAATTACCAAGAGCTTCCCATCAGGTTGACAGACTCCCACAGTGGACACACTCAGTGGTAGTTCTTTATTTCTGAGCTTCACTTTAATCCCTCCTCATTTTTCTTGTTTCATTTTCAGTCAGTTCAGGATTCTAATGTTTTTGCCAACTTATTTTTAATGGGATTGTTAGCATCCAGGAAGCCTTGTCAAATAATCATTACATACCTACTTCTGGGGCCCCCCGTGGCTGCCTCCACTTGTTGCTGTGTGTTTCCCCCTCACCCTGTTAGCAGGGAACATATTTTTCTCATTGGGAAAGCATCACATTAAAAATGTGGCTCTTTGACTCCCTCCTGCCTGTTCCTGCAAAGGTGTAGCTGCTCTGGCTGGCTGATGGTCTACTGCAGCTTTGGTCATTTGCATTTATACATTAGCCAACAAAAGAGTATTTATAAAACTTGGCTTGAGTAACAAAGCGAAGTCTGTCAGCTACTGAAAAAACAGAACAAAACAAAACCATAAACCCACAGCTCTCCCTCACCTAAATGGAAGAAAGTTCATTTTCAAATGAGAGACTTAGTCATTCCCATGTAAGAACATCTCTGTTCACCACCCTTTCAATGGCTCTTCTATTTGCAATAGCCAAACAGGGCAGTGCTGAAGCCCAGAGCTTTGCCTGACTGCTAAAAATGCTGCTTGACTTCTACCATCTTCCTATTTTGACATCCTCTGTTGTAAGGCTTACACCATATTTGCTTTTCACATGGTTTTGCAGTATTTTTTTCCAGCTTTCTGCTTAAGCCAAAATCAGCATTGTCCCCTATATAATCTTTAGGGTCAGAACTTCCAGAGGACCCAAAACCTTGAAAACTATAGTGTAACAGAAGAATGTTTGACCATGATTTCAGGAGAGTCTTGCACCACAACTATTGTCTCAGCAGTGCCTTTGCACAAGAAACAGATTAGTGTTACTTCATGTGTTTGGTCTGATGCTTTTACGGGGACTCAGGGAGAACTTTCCTCTTACTGGAAAGAGGAAACAAGCTGCCAGACAGGCGTTTGCTACACTTAATTGCTTCTGGCTGGTCAAGTCAAATATTGATAGGAACAACACAATTACTTGGCTGATGGTAGTTTCCACTCCCAAGGAGGGGCAAATTAAACAAACACCTGAGGAAGGCTTTTGATGCTGCTTTCCAATGGGCCACACCTAGGTCAGAATTAATATGTCTAAAGCTTCTCTTCCTTCAAAAGAGCTGAGCCATCCTGGGACCAGCTCCAGCTAGGGATGCAGCTAAGTCACAAAAACACCTCTGTGTACCTGTTTCTCCCTTGCACATAATTCAGTCTGTACATACAACAGTGTGATGTATAAACACACCAGTATTCACTTGATTAAAACTCACAGTTGTTTAATTTTCAGTATCCAAAAGACTGAAAAAGCTTACTGCATTCTAACTTGCTACATTAAGGAAGGTGAAGTTCCATTTTGCTACCCTGGATGGTGCACCCTGCATGTTGTTGGCACTGCACTTTTCATGCCTTTCCAGCACAGCAGAACTGGAGATAATTACATTCAATGCAGAATGCATGTAGTCTACACCAATCACATGTTTCAAGTAATATTTACAGCTAATGACAGCGAAACAAATTGCACAAAATAACATCCTTGACAAACTTCACCCCTCTTTGGGTTGGCAAGTCATTTGTGAGCTAGCCCTGATTACTAGGAAGTTATTTGCTGTTCATAAATATTCCCCAATTAGTTTCAATGAATAATTTTCAACCTGTTAGTTGTAAACAATTGATAGCTATGTATGAATATTTGCTATTCATTACTAATGTTGTATGACTGGTCACCAGAGGCATATGTAATTATTTGTGCATTTTTATTGGACAACAACTGTCTTAAAGAGGAGAATAATGAATCTTAATATGAAGGGTGTAAAGAATAAAGAATCCGAGTGACAATTACCAAGTCAAAAAACACTTCAGTCAATTCTTGAAACAGAAGTCGTAGGAATCCAAGAATTAAGAAATCATAATTAATAGAGCTCACAAATCACATGAACAAAATCATTTCTGTTCAGAGAAGTATTCTCTAGCCACTGCCTTTAAGAACTGTTTAATAATCTACTGGGCCAGATATCATACAACATTCTTTTAAAGTGTGACAGCTATTGTTTAAATGCTAAGAAAATATACATGGAAAGGACAAGTTGGTAATAGTTCAGAGCACATAAAAAAACTCTAATGAGCCTTTGCAGAAATAGCTCTTCTTGACTGGTTATTACAACAGCTTCACAAGAGGACTGCCATCTTGCATAATTTAACAACAACACCGTTAAACCTTGTGAACTAAGCAAGTGAAAATGCTTTAAGGTTTTTATATTTAGTATCTATATTAGCACTACCAGGAATTAAAACTATCACAAGGAAACCATTTGTTAAGAGTATCTGCATTCAAAGTTTCACTTGAAAAAAGTACTTTCTGGATCTTGAAGTTATGACAAGTTCTTTTTTGAACTGATATTTGCTTGTGTAAACACTCCACCCTATTGATCCTAATTTTGCATATTTCTCCTTACATGGGGAGTAACTATCAACAAACTACACAAAAGTGTCAGGTTTCTTGAAGAACATTACATTAAAAAAATAAAGATGTCAATCACCCTAATGCAGGAAGAGCCACTGTTCAGCCCCCAGCTAAAAGCCTTCTTGTCCAATCTGTCTGCAGCACCCACTTGACCTCAGTGCTTTCTCAATGAAAAAACAAAACAAAAAAAACCACTGATGACAGTTTTAAGAAAGGAAACTTGAAGTAAGATGCACCAGGTCATACCAGAACGTGATAGTGCTGATTCCATTTATAATTATCTAATGTTATCTGCCAAAAAACACTAGTCAGTATGTGCAACAATGGAAAATACACTCAGAAAATAAGGACACTGGTGTTGACTTTCTATTGATCATGATGCGAGCTCCCAAAGGAAAATTTTCCCCTGAGCTCCACAGCCAAAACACAACCACAAAATTCAACACCTCAGCAAAATCTAGCTTCTTTAAAGGACTGAATGGATGTGAAAGCAGCAACTTAAGAGTATTTACAGTGCATAACAATAACCTTTTCAGTTACATTATGTCTTCATCACCCAAATTATGACCTAAAGGCAAGATTAAAATCAGACAACTCTGCAGTAGATAGGCTGTTCCATTAAATGAGAGCTTGAGATAACATTAATATGGTTTATAATGAAAAGTCCATTGGCTTAAAACAGCACAAGGAACAAAAAAAGGGATGCAGTGTAAATTCTGAGAAAGATTTTGAGAGTTAGGTCAATGAATAAAGGTCAACATTAGGAATAAGGTATAATGACAGACATTTCAGAATTAAACACGGTATGGTCTGGCAAAGCAAAGAAAGACCCCGGGGTTCACTTGCTGGTCACGTAAGTGGAATTTGCCCTAATGCTATGACAAGGGTCATACAATAACTCAAAGAGAAAATTAGAAATGTTCAGCAGACGCGTAGGAAACCTGACTAACACAGCTCAAGGCCACACACTGAGGAAAACCAAAACTGAACATCTGCTCATTAACTGATCCCTGTCCAGCATGTCTACCGAATGAGACTGGGGCTCAGTGTCAAAATAGAATATGCTTAATTAAAATCTCATCATCGGATACACAGCATTGCACAACCCCTGATTCTGTTACTTAAAAACAACACCACCATCACCACCACTGTGGGCATGTCTTTGGAAACCAGCAACATTCTAAGCACACTTATGTGTAATTATTATGAACAAAGCCTGGTGCTGAAGGAGGGAAGCTGGGAAAGCAGCAAGAAAGAATCCTTACAAACCTTGAACATCACGAACTCCAGCAGAGAAAAGCCTGGTTTTATATCTTTCAGTAAAACCATCCATGTCACCAATTTCATCTAAAAGTTAAGATTAGGTAATGGAAGGGTAAAGTAAAGCTTTGATGTTTAGATTTTAGGTCTGGTTGCTACAAGCAGCATAAATTGGTCTTCAACAGACAGAATTGAAGGCAGACAATGGATTCATCCCTGAGCAAGAAATCTAAACTCAACAAGACCAGTATAAATGTACTTTGGCCTGTCAAAGTGAGCCATGTGAGGTAGATGGGCTTTTGAAATGCGGGACTCACCATACATTAGCAATCACAGAGGCACTCTAATCAGGACTGCACTTTAAACTTTTATCTCAAAGGAAACAAAAAGTGTAGGCTACGTCTGGAGTGAATGTTCCTTGATTTATTTCATAGTGTCCTAAAATTTCATTCAAGGTTCTTCTGGATAGGATAAAATAACGTGGCATTCAGTAATTGCCTTGACATCCTTCAGGAAAAAAAAAAAAATCAATAATGGATATGAGCAAAAGGTCAAGAAAGAAACAGACCCACTGCTGGCCTAAGCTAGACAGTTTAAATCAAAATAACTAGATTTGATAAACAGGGAAGTCTCACCCCTCCCTCTATTTTACTTCAGTTTAGTTAATTACACTGTTTTTAAGAGTGAAGTGCCAATTACATCCTGACAGGATCCCCAGGCACAACAGGGTTGACACTATACACATTTTCCCAGGCAGTTATATTTCCAGGGCCCTGGGATCTGAACCCACAGCATCCCTGCCCTGCCAACCCTCTCTCTTTTCCCAAGCAGTGATGAGCAGTCACCATCAATTACACAATAACAGATACCCCAAGTGACCAGGCAGGCTGAAAACTCTCATTGCCTGGAAGAGGAAAACAGTGGTGATCTGGAAGGAGTGAGATTGGAGGAAAGACAAGGAAAGGATAATTCTGCTACCAAACGTACAGACAGGCTGAGATGAGTGATGAACTGCCACTTGCCTTGCAGATGCTGCTGACTCTGGTCTCTGTGGCACAAATGTACTTCCGAAAGCCGTAACCTTTATATTGGACACATGAAGCAGCAAGACATACAGCTTGTATTTTAGATTTCCCAGAGAAAAGGTAAAAATCAGCAGGAGTCAAAATACCATCTCAGGGCTTCATCTGAAACTGAAATTTTATAAAACAACTGCTCTTTTACTCCTGGATGCTCAGAATTACATTTAGGAAAAACATAAACATGGTCATCTACAAAAGTCAGCAACTCCTTTTCACTTGTACTAAGAGCGAAAACAGCCAGACATTTTCTTCTCCCTCATTTTCTACTGAGCAAAATCCCTCTAAACATCTGTGTATATAGGATTCAGGATTACTGTTATGCTCTTAAGAAAGAGTTGTTTGCAAGAGGACGTAATTACTGGAGAGTAACACCAGACATGAATAAAGAGTCCGTTTTCCCAGAGTTGAGATAGTAGCAGTAAGCCTTCCCTCTGCAAGCACAAAGCTGATAAAAAGTCTGTTCATTTTGCAGCTCAGATGCAGACAACATTTGTTCTTCTATTTTTTCCAAAATGAGCATATAGTCATCAGATGTAATTGTTTACCAATTTCAATACTTTATATAGTGCCATTCTGGAGCTTGAATAAGAGCAAATAAGGCACAACGGTAGCACACAGAAGAGGAAAGAAATAGCTCAGAGAACCCAAACAAGCCTTCCTCGTACTTCGTGTTCTTTCTGAAACACTGCATTCTTGCTGTGCTTTTTGTACCCTATCAGCACCATCTAAGGGAAGAAATTGGGAATCACCCAAAGGTGGAACACAATCTGTAAACAATATTGAAATCTTTTCAGTCTTGACAGAATATTTCACTGCAAAAGAGACAAAAAAAAGAATGATTAAGCCTGCTAATGAAAAAAAAAATACTCCAGAACACCGTAATATAACTTAACAAGTGTGGATTTAAAATTGATCTTAATATTCACATGCAGGAACAAGAAACAAACAGGGAAGCATTTTTCTTCTCCAGCACCAAGTTCTAAATTAGTGTAAAAGGTGGAGGATGTCTAAAAAGCCCGAATTTATTGAAAGCAGACTGCATTTTTTTAAATAATTCATCAATATGCACTAACTTTCAGGAGTGAGCAGAGTGGGTATGGCATTGTTAATGCCTATCGAAGGTAAAACTAAAGGCTTGCATTCACTGTAATGACAATTCTGCATGACAAAGTCACACCTCATAAATCAACTGGAAAGCTGATCTATCTCAGCAATTGGCTACAGGTGTAGAAAGTGCCATCTGGCTACTCTACAGGGGCATTCACTCTCTATCTTTAGACCTCTTACTCAGCTACTAAGTTAGAGTTTTATATTTAACCCACTGAGAGGGTTGCCCCAGTCCTGGTCCCACACAGATCCACTTTTTCCTCTTGTTTACTCCCACAGTTATCAATACTTCCTTTTAATGTAGTAGGGCCAAGATTTATAGTGCCATAAAATGTTTTATTTTTCCAACAGATTTACACATACACTTGAAGAAATTCACAACGTATTTCAGAAGAAGAGTATGGGCAGGTGTTTGACTTTTGAGAGGAATGATTGCAGAGGGTATTACGGAACAACATACATAGGAAAAGAAAGGGGAAAAAAAGAAGGAGAAGTGAAGAGGTAGAAGCCTTTGTGCATTACCTGACTAGCACACCTAGCTCAGTCAAAGTTATGTAGGTGAGCAGTAAAGCTCATACAAATATACCATGAGATGGTATAGATCTCTGAATGGCTACTAGGAGATGTGGGGCATTAAGGAGTTCCTGTCTGGACCAGTGCTGCATGGGAAGCCTTTCAGTACCCTGACAGGTCCTGCTGGAGAAAGCCATGCCCAAGGGAGACCATTCTTTTTGTGAATTTTAAAGTATTTCTTATATTTTAAACACAAAAACGTATCATGCACTACACAATTACAAAATACTGTAAAGATCTTTCCTGAAAAAAAATTGTTTTACCAATGAATGAAAAATAATAGCAATAATAAAAATACATATTAATAATAGATAATAATCTGGTATTTAGGAGAATCTGAGTCATGCTGGCATCTGCTCCATTTGTCAAAGACAACATATTAAAAAGCAAAATGACTGGAATACTGACATGAGGGAAAAGCTATTAATAACAGGTTCTTCAATGCAGCAAACAATTATAAACTCAGATACAATGGCATAACATAACACTACAATCAATGTAATTCAGTTAGAAATAGCACACAAATCTAACAAAGATGACAAATAACCTCTGTGGCATTTTATGCAGTGATCTCCACCACATTCATTTTTTAAAGCAGGACATGACACCTTTCTGCTGTGCTTCAGTTAAGAATTAATTAACCTAAGCCTCATTTTCTGTGTTATAAAGGAGGTCAGACCAAAAGATCACAATAATAAAATATAAATTGAGTCCCCTCTTACCTAGAACTGTGAATAATTTGTGAAATACCACTTTTCTTACTAAAACATCAACATTTCCACATTAATGACCAGAAATGTAAACTAAGTAAACAGTGCTTATTGAGCTCCTTGCAAATGCAAAAAGCTTTATCCACAAACAATAACAGGATGATCTATTTCTCACATGGTTATTTCTCATTTTACTAAAAAACAAACAAACAAAAACCTTTCAAAAACCAATTTCCATTTCTAACATTTCACAATTTTAAGTGCAAAATTTGCATTACATTTTTAATCTAAAACTATTTCAAATTAGGTATCATAGTAAACTTTCCCCACCCCCCTGTTCCCAAAGAGTCCACCAGCGAATATAAAGAAAGAAAACAACAATAAAAAAAATACAGATATGAATGTTGCCTGACTATAACCATTTGCAAGTCTGAACTACCATCACAGATCTCATAGGAATGGGCTCAGCGCAATACATAGCCAACTCAGTATACCAACATTGTAAGGAAAATGATGCAGGAGCTCTTAGAGTCAGTCAGAAAAGAAAGACCCGAGAAGATGTCTGTATAAAGCATTGTATACAGTCTTTTTGCTGCAAACCAACCCATTAATTTACGTGCTTCTCTCTAACTGTCTCTACAAACAGCTGCAGATTGCAGTCAGTCAGCAAGTAAAACAAAAGGAAAGCAAAACCCAAGGGGAACAGAAAGAAAACCAAAACAAGAAAAAAAGGCAGTTCAGTATGACAATTCCAGTCACCTTCAAAACCAATTTTCACCTGCCACAGCAGCAGAGCCTACCTCTACCCTTGCAACATGTGCCTCAGTTTGGTTTCCATAGCCTATTTCATTCAGCAGTGTTGTCTGACTTAGAAAAGAGAATGACAATGATGATGAAGAAAAAATTGTTCAGTAGCATAAAGGACAGCAAATGGTTTACCAGCCTTTTCATTTTCTGAGGCTTCAGCTCGTACCTACCTAGGCACAGTAGTAAACACAATGACAAAGCCATTATTCCCAGCTCGCTGGGGCTGCATGGGGTGCACATGAAAGGAGCAGATGAGCTAAGCCCAATTTCTAGGAGGTGCCATTATCAGAAGCAGAACTCACTTTAGTTTCCCAGCACAGAGGGTAATACGTGAATTGCTGTTTCTCTGCATTAAACTCATTTGATGTCCATCTCAAACAGCATGAATGCCTCCATTTCCTCTTCCTGCATTGCCACTGGAAAGTGCCCATTACTTGGCCAAACTTTTTTTTGATGGAAAAACAAAAGTTTTTGTCACTCTTTTGTTGACTATAAGGTCTTTTCCAAGCTGAGTAATTCTATGACTCTGACTAAAAAACTGTTCTTGAAGTTCATCTACAGCAGTAAGACTTCGGCCAACTTTGCACAGCACGAGTTAGCATGCAAATCCATGGTCTTTCTCACAAAGTGCCCAAAGAACACAAGGTCCAGAGCTGAGGAGTCTCCAGCACATACCACAACACTGTTGACCCACCACAGTAGAGCAGAGCTAAACATGTAGAGCACATGGCCATCACCTTCCCTGCAGGACTGGCTGGGCACCACTGCCAGCAACACCAGCAACATGGAGTGTACAGCTGCTGCACACAAGGCAGTCTCTCTCCTGGAGGGATCTGGTGATTTGGTTACCTATGCTCAATGTGAAAGAGGTGCTGTGTCATATATAGGCATAAATAAGAGTGAAACAATGAAGAAAATGCATTAGGAACTCCAGAAAATACAACAGTAGAGAAACAGTAATGATTTGCACCCTCTTGGTGCAAATACCCAAGTTCATTACTAGAGCATGTACCTATTCAGGATGCTGTATGCTCCATGCCATATCTGATGTTCTTTAATCTAACAAAAAGCATATATTACGCTTCCTTTAGGGAACAACTTTTGTAGTCATACCTACCTGCAAATTACTAAGAGCATTGCTGGTGCTATAAAAATGACAAACTGCAGTACTAAGTTGTATTTGTGAATACGCTGAAGCTTGATCAACCCAATGTTCATTCTGCAGCAATGATTTCACTAAAAAAAAGTAGTAAGGTACTCCTCTACAAAGGGAGTGCTGTGAGCTTTTAAAAACTATTTTCTATCTATCAAATTATGTTCATCTTTTAAGAATTACATTGGCTTCAAATCCTGCGGTTGCTCCAGGAGCACATTTCCTTTGTTCCTTGAGATGAGCTTTACAGATTGTCCTTGCAGTATGTTTCAGTTAATAATTGAGCAATCCACGCGTTGAAACACCCATTTCACAGACCCCTGGATTCATAAAACTGTGTTTGCCTGTACACCAGCATGGCTCTAGTGAAGTTAATGCACCTTTACTAATTTGTGCCAAAAGGTAATGGTCATTGGGAAATTTTTGCCACTAAGTCACCAATTTTTACTTGTTTCCAAAGAAACAAGACTTTACCTCTTATTTTTAGAGCTCCACCCAGCTTTCTACAGCATCTATTATTTGTGGGAGCAGTGGACCAGCTTCATCCCTTCTAATTCCAGGCATCCAACTGCTGTTCAGTGACATCTAATCTATACTTATGAGAAGGAAAGGGACTGCTCAGGGTGATTCAGCAATTCCAATGTCTCAACTACATTAGGGAAAATTGTGACTGAAGAATAATTCAAAAGAACTGGTCTGGCCTTCTAAACAGAGCTGACAATATAAATGCACAATAACAAGAGTGATGTTGACAGTTTCATCACGAAGATCAGATCTGAAGAACATCCTTTACCCTTCCAGTCCCTTTCTCAGCAGTGGTGGGAGACATCCCTGTCCCCATGGAAGACTGGGCCTCATTCAACAAGAACATGCATTTCGCCAACAGCACGATGTTACCTAACACCATGGCATGGGAATGTGCACTGGCCCATGCATTCATATAGTAACTCTCTTCAGACATGGGAGTCACTGTACAGATCTCAGACTAACTTTTCTCTTCAACTTACCTAGGTCTTTTTAAAACTTTTGTCATGTACCCTAGATGCTCCTGCTAGAGAAGAGGAGCCTATATTTGATCACCCCACCACTCAAGTATGCAACCTGCATACTTAGGTGTGATGCAGGTGCTGTAAAGTTATCTGACAGAGAATACATAAGAGGATTTAAAGTAGTACTCGGGAGATACAGCCATACAATTTCCAATCCTATTATTAGTTGACAGGATTTTATGAAAGCCCCTCCCATGCCCTGGTTAGAAAGTTCGGCACTTCATTTCTTCCCGTACTCCTTCAGGCATTGATCTACAGCCCTCAGCTATGCATCCACACGTGCTGTTGACTTACTTGATTGTAATTCTTCAGTATTTAGACACCTGCAGAGGGTACACTGCCATCACTTTACATTATTTTTGAAGCCTCCCTATTTGTCCTCTTTTCTGTTCCGCTTTCTTTCTTCCCCAGAACCTCTCACAAGCATGCTGACATGAGCGTGCTGTATTACAGCAGCTGTGTGCAGCCATGCAAAGAAGGTGACATGGCTGTAGAGCAGACCACGCTTCACACCTCTATAGGCTCACTATTTCCAAGCCTTCACAGGACAGAATTGCTTTGTTCCCTGTATCTTCTGAAAGATCTGTTTGGCAAGGACTCCAGAAAAGTTACTCAATCTCAAAGCTGGTTGTGCTTATGTTGTCCTTAGAGTCAAGCAAATGACCTCTCCAGGCAAACACAGTACTTACTTACACTTAGTATTAGCAGTAGAAAAGTTTTCTGAGTTCTGATCTAAGCATGCCTGTCTGCAGGTATACATAGACATTTAGAATAGAATGATAGAATCATTAAGGCTGGTAAAGATCACTAAGATCAAACATTCCAACTCCCAAACCCTCCCGGCCCATGAACCACACGCCCACAGAACCATGCACCTCAGTGCCACATCAACACATTCCTTGAACACTTTCAGGGACAGTAACTCCACCACCTCCCTGGGCAGCCAGTTCCAATGCATAGCCATTCTTTCTGATAAGTTTTTCCTAACAACCAGTCCAAATCTCCCTTGGTGCAAGCTAGAGCCATTACCTCTTGTCAAGTCTATCATACCTTTTCACAATGAGCATAAGGAATTTTTTTTCCCCTCTTTCTGTGGCACATTTTCATATATCCTAAGATGATGTAAATCCTCAGTTTCCTTTGTCCCAAACTAATTTACACCAGTTCTTGCAGTATTTAACATTTGGAGTCAAAATAAAAACCTACTGTCATTCTCATCTGGACTCCCTTGTTGACATTTATCATATGTGTTACGCAGAATGCTGAGATAAGGTTCCTACAACACCAGAGAAAACAGAATGAATGTCTTAAAGTTCACAGAATCATTTGATTTGGAAGGGCCCCTTAAAGAACATCTAATCCTACACCCCTGTAATGAACAGAGACACCTACAGCTTGATCATGTTGCTCAGAGTCTGGTCCAGTCTGACTTGAATGTCTCCAAGGGACTGGACATCCATCAGTCCTTGGATTCTTCCCAGAGTTGTGTTTATCTTTGCCACAATAAAGGAATGTCAACTCACATTTAGTTTGTGACGGAAAACCTGAGGGCTTGGAATAATTATGCCTAATTATTCCTTGTTTAAGCATCACACTTTGGGTTTTTTCATCCCAAGTATACTTTGCAGGAGTGTCTAAAAACTTGACCTTAACGATCTGTAAAGAGTTCCCAAGCTTATCAAGAATTCTGATCCTTTTATGCAAAGCATCTGCAGTCCCTTCTACAATTGTTATAGCCTACAAACTCTATAAAATGTATTCAAAACCAGCAACCAAGACCTCGGTGAAAACACAGAAGTGAACCAGATCAACTAGACTTTAATTAACATATGCCCATGAATGACTTGCTTATTGACATCAATGACTATTTTCCATGTATTTTCAACCAGCTATGAACATATCTACAATGACTACATCTGGAAGGCATTCTCTTTCTGTCCCAGCAATAACATGCCATGGTAGGTTGCATTCCTCTTTTATCTACCATGAGAATGGAGGACATGAATTTATCATGGAAGCAACCCTGTACATATTTAAAGCTGTCCCTTACCACAGTCTGCATAAACAAATTCAGCCTGGCTGAGGTTTTTTTTTTTTTGTCCTATGATCATCTCTAGAGTTTCCTTTCATGCAGCTTTCATGTTCAGAGCACAAAATACAGTGCTCTTTCCATTCCTGACTTTCCATCAGGTCACAAAGCATTTCCACCTACATTTTTTTTAATTGGACATATTTTATAAGTCACCTTAGATTGATTTGGGGGATTTATTGCCTTTCTCATTAAGAGAGCAGGGACAAAGACTTGTTCATCTTCTTTCACCACAGCCAGTTGTAATCTCTGTCACAGGAATCCTATAGACTTTGACAGGAATAACTGGGTTTTGCCTGGATGAAGAGAGTCAAGCCAAATGCAAAGAACAGCCCTTTCAGGTTCCCTGCTGAGCTCAGCCGACACACTGCAGATCACAAAATAGAGTGCTAAGTTTAAGAGGAGTTTTAAAAACTTCTACAGATTTTGGAATATTTCCTGGGGACATCCACTGGTGCTTTTCAAGAGTATTACACAAACTTGGAGGAAAAATTACCTCTGTGTCAGGAGGTTACATAGCAATATCTATGGAAAGGGAAGGGAGAAATCACTCACCTCACCCCATTTAGTGAAAAAAAAGAAAAGAAAGAAATCATCACTAGAGAAAGTACATCAAGGCCTCTGCCAGTAGCCTATCACAATATTTCTCTACGTAGCTGTATCTCACCAATATTCAGGTAGTTCATTTTCCCTTCCACACAGTAAGAACTTACATGAGAAAGGAGCCCAAGAAGAGCAGCACAGAAGAATGGGGTTTTTTTAGTCACCTCAAGTAAATCTTTCTCTTTCTGTAACATCAGTTCAGGCAGCAAAAACCATTGTGCACCATAAACCATTGTGCACCATCTCAGCTTTTCTTGATTCACCGCTTTAGGCTGCAGTTCATTGTCTCAGTCATTCTCCATCTTTTCCCGTAGTCAATGACAGGAAAGGACAAGGAGCTTCCAGCAAGTCCTCCTTAGCACATCTTGACATATCTGCCTTATTCTCTGACACAGTTCACTGTCATCTTTGCCCTTTGAGGCCATTCCTTTTGAATTTACTTGTTTTCTTCTGTCATCTCAAAATGCTCTAAAAAGACTTCAATTTGGCTTGAAAACACAGTCTCCAAACCTAAATGATTCCCTTCACAAATAAAATTTCTTCAGTATTCAACCCCTTTGATCAACTTTTGCCACTGAGTAGAGTAATTGAGCTCTGCAGTAACACCCATGCTATTGTGTTGTCAATACTGATTTTGGCAGTAGTTTATCCCTAAAACTTTCATCTCTCCAAAACCTGGAACTATGCATTTCTATTTCATGTCTGTTCTTTCTTGTGGGTCACAGCTGTGTTCAGTCCAAAAACTTCAAAGCATATTCTTGTCTTGTATCTTGCTGGTCTACAGCTCAACTCAGCAGATGCAAATCATTACTGCTGCATAGATTTTAATAATTTTCTACTACAGTTTCTTTCTGTTAACCTGAGAACACAGTGTTTTACTGTCCAGAACCAAGTCCTTGTCTTCCTGAAGACTGTAGACAAAAGCAGCCAAGAACAGATTTAAAATACATTTTGAATGGATTCATTAAAATATCAAGACAGGTTCTTCCAAAGCACGTTTTCTTCCAAATACACATTTTTCTCAGGGCAGTCCTGCCTCTTGCTGAACTCCCCCAGTGCATTACACCCACTTCTTGATAACTGCTTCTTTCTGTTCCAGACTTATGTCTTTGATCTTACCAGTGAAGAAGGAGCCAGCCTTCAGTCAGTCCAGCCTGCCTCAGCAGGTGGCTTCTTTACTACAGCCATCTGTGCTGTACAACAACCAGCTGATCCTTTTCTTCACTGATACGTAATGACTCTTATTTTGAACCCCAGTTCTCAGGAGTTGAATGGAATTGAGCACTGACTGATGGGCCTGGAGCATGGGAATTGTTTTCGGATTCTGTTCAGCTCAGCCCATGCACTCCTGGTAGACACCTATGTTCTTGGACCTTGCAAAGAGATGGTTCCATCACTTACAACAAGACCTCTGCATCCTCATGACTTGCCAAAATGGAATTTATTCCAGTTCAGTATGCAGACAGCCTGATGCTGATCTGTTGTATAGCAGAGAGAAATTAGGAACAAGAAACCTCATGCATAGAGTAGTGGGACCTTGGTAACACTACTGGATTACATGTTTTGACAAAGAAGTTTTCTTTATATTACCTTTGTATTATATGGTGACAGAATAGGGGCGAAGGCACGTAAATCAGATTAACAGAACAGACGCATATATTCTTCATATGTAGCTTGACCTAACTAATCAGAAATTTTCTCCTTCACTTGTAATTTTTGCAAAATAAATACATCTGATTCAAATTACTAAAGAAAAGCAGTTTGGGTTCTGGTACATGATAGAATAAATAGTTGCTTTAGTTTTTAGCAGTCTGTGTTTTCATCTACAAATGACTGAAATCTTGCAGACTTGAAAGGTCTGCCTTTGTTTCCAAGACTACCACCTTGTGACCCCTGAACCACCTTCATTGGTGCCACAAGCCTGGCTGCAGCAGCACAGTGAGCAGCCTCGCAGCCAAGTAGGCTCCTGGCTGCACCTCAGCTTGTACCCTACTGCATTAAGATGCATACACACCAGTGCTGCACTGCAGACAGCCCTGATGTAGCATTTCTCACACTACCAAAAGACACTCAGAAGGCTTCCAATGGCCAGGAAGTACTGCAAAAAGGCTCAGTGTGCTCCATTCACTAACCTGCACGAGATACAGCTGGGAGAGAGGAAGAAGGAGACAGGTTCACCAAGTTCAGTGCCAGTTGGGCACTGCAAAAAATTTTGATAAATTTTGATATGTGAAACATCACTTTTCTGCATGGAAGAGAAGTTCACGTTCTACAGTTACACACTCCTGCAGCAGTTTTGCTGGGAGTAATTGAAGCCTTTTGGAAGTCTGCCTTGTTAGATTCATTTCCCCACAGTAGTACTGAAGTGATGTTATTCCCAACACACAAGAGCTGATATAAGGAAGTGTTTGCATGCGGGGTCTGTTTGGAGTGAGCTGGTAGGCAAGAATCATGAAGCTTACTCTATAGAAGCTAACCACAATGTAAAGCACACCAGTCATTCCTAACCTAGGGTGCTGGGAACTGAAAACAGCATCTGTCATATTCTGCACTGCAGCATCTCTCAGAAACTGAGCAGGAACAGGTCAGGGGAGCTCTTAGGTGAAGATGCCTGAAATCTAGAGGAATTTCTTTGCTATTTAATAGGGTGGAACAAACTATCACACATTCCTGAAGGAGACTTTCAGATTGGCCTCTGGTATCATCTCGTTTGTTTTCTCAAGGTCCTCATCAAAAAGAATATTCCTAATGTATCTGTTAAGCATTCACTCAAAGCAAAATCCCTTTTTACACAATGTAAAGCTTTTCTATCTAGGTCTTCTTTAAGCACAGAAAGTTAATAAACCTTTTTCGTCCCTCCAACTGAGTTGCCAGATTTCCTTTCCTCATTAACGCTGTATAATATATCCTTGATTTGCAGCCTTACTAAACTTGGAGAACTTCTTTTTGTAATACAATTATGAAGTTTGTTTTAGAGAAGAAACAGAAAGCATTCAATCTGTCAAAACCAAAGTTCAAGCCTGCAGTTTCCTGCATTTCTGCCACTGAAGACAGCAGACCTGATCCTGCAGCTTTTTTACTCTAGAAAACCTGATGAGTTTGAATGGGAATTTTGAATAATCAAGGACTTTGGGGAAAATACAGCTTCAAAACCCTGCTGTGCTGTCCAAGGGCACAATAAATTGCTCTCATGTCAGGAGACTAATGAAGACAAAGGGAAAGGAATCCTCCCCTCAGTCTGGCATGTTGGTGCTGCTAATGAGTTGAAAGGGTTGCAGCAGCAGCCAAAGCACCTACATACCCTCAAAAGAAAGCTGTTTCAGTGGGAGCAAAGCTAAAACAGAATTAAACACTGTCAAAGAAAAACATCCTCTACATACACTGCTGAATATTAACTTAGAATCAGGTCAACCAGTTACAACCTATTGTAGATCACTCCCTCCATGGAGAGAATCTCAATGACAGTACTGAGTTGATGACAATAAAGGATGGGTCAAGAAAGCACACTAGGCACAGCACAGCCTTGACTCCAGTCAGTTTTTTGAAATTCTCTTCATTTTTAGACTTCTGATTTACTCTCGGCATCATCACAGGACTGGGTTTTTGAACCCAGACATCATTCTTCAGGGCACTAGCTATACCAGCTACAGTATTATTTATCTTAGTCTAGAAGCACAACGTATCCCATGTTCATTCAGCTAAGGCAACCCTGTTTCTGAACATCTCTACCCACACATAGGCTCTGGAAACATGCCTTTTTCCCAGCACATGCCATAGCAAATGAAGATTCATTTCAAAGTCGGGAAGCTGACAACCCCTAAAACTGACAAGCTCAAAACCACACCTTACATTACTGCTCCTAGTAGTCTTGGTTATAAACTGATTCAAAACTGACGTTTTGTTGTGTGGTTCTAGATCTGCAAGTTACTCTTTTTAATCAGATTACACAGTTAACAAATGCCCTACTTTATTTTTCAGTTAGTTGTTGCATTTACCACCATGCAAAAGTGCCTCTACACGCTATCTCACCTTATCACATTTTACTATTAACAACAGGCTATGTAATGAAATCAGAAACTCAGAGAAGAAGCCATCAACATCAATAAGCTGTAGGGCAAATGGAGAGAAAGGAAAAGCAGTTATGAAAATGTCCTAAAAGCCTGTTTTGTGAGGAGAGAATGCAAATATTATAGAATAATACACCTGAAGGTAATTGCTTTTAAAATCTTCCCCCCCGTTGAGTTGCTGAGGAGACAAACAACCTGAGCATCAGGGTTCGCGTATTCTAGACATAAACAGCATCCCAAGCTTCAGTTTACAAAAAAAGAAGAAAAGCAGAGGAGAGGAGGAATTGGACAAAGAGCAGGAAATGTCAGAAAATGAGGCAATATTTAGCACCTGTACTAAATGTGAATTCAAAGCCTCAGTCCTGGCAGACCTTCTCTCAGATTGCTGGGGGAACATAATAGAAGATAACCCAGCTGGAGAAATTGAGGAGATCTAACATAGGAAACAGAACAGGCAGTTCTGATGGAGTGTTGTTTTTGTCACAAGTTAAATCTGACAGTGGGTAGCACTTGGAGTGGGGAAACAGCTCAATTAAAAGAGAAGAAGGTAATCACTTCATAAATAGCAAGAAAGGCGCTGTCAATCTGCATGCCATGAACCAGGTAACGATGAAAAAATACCCAGTTTTCCACCTGATCTAGATGTGTTTCTACCACACAAAATATCATATACCATGAACTACTACTGATGCCAAGACTCATGCTAAGGTCTCCATTACTGTTTGCATCGACTAACGAGCTATTTTTCTTACGATAGTCTTCTCAAATGTTACTAATAAAAGCCTCTCCTGCTGCTCTGACAACAACTCTGCACTGCTCAGTCCAAATCACACTAACTCCTTGTTCTCACAGTCTCCTGAACCTTTCCTTGCCCATTTCCCACCTACTAAGTGGCTCTGCATCTTTCTTTTCACTCCCAATCATACATCTGTCTTCTGCTGATCCCCTCTTTCCAGGCTGCCATCTATCTTTATCTGCTCCCACAGAACGCTTTATTCTTGTGAGATCATTCATCACCCAGCCCTACATTTTTGTGTCTCATCCCCTTAACATCTTCTTATGACAGATACTGCAATCCCAATTTTCGTTTTCAGAGAAGAATTTGTGATAATGAGCAAAGCCCTCTGATACTTTGCAGCTACAGTTCAACCAGAAAAGCATTCCAAATTTCCCTATTTCTCTTCTTAAGAAAATACAAAAAAGAAACACTAGTATAATACAGAGGGATTAGCAAGTAATCTAGCATCCATCACTGTGCTTGTCTTTCCAACATCTTTGCATTGCATAAACTAGATGCATTTCAGGAAAATGACAGAGTCTTATTAATTCAAGTTGTGTGAAGTTGGGGGCTCAACATGTAGAAGTGAGTTAACGTTTAAAGTGTTCATAGTTGTTATACTCATTTAAAGAATTGGCTCTGACAACCATGAATGAAATATAGCAACCTCATACTTTGTGCCAGCAAGAGCACTTGAAGAAAAGCAGGGGGATGAGATATTTGTAGAGACTTTAGTGATTCTTCAACTAGTTTAGAATCCTGGAGCTTGAAGTAGATACATATCCATCAAAGTCCTACTCCTTCTGTAGGTACAGCAACATATGCTTGTCCCCTCCAAATTTCCAGTTCCCCAGCCACAGAATCAGAGGGGTTAGAAGGGATCTGTGGACGTCATCTAGTCCAACCCCCTGCTAAATCAGTTCCCAAAAGCTGGTCACACAGGAAGGCATTCAGATGGATCTTGAATACCTCCAAAGGGAGAGAATCCACCACCTCTCTGGGAAGCCTGTTTCTGCACTCCATCACTCTCACAGTAAAGATTTTCCTCGTGTAAGTATAGAACTTTATAAAATGTTCTAGTTTCTGCCCATTGCTCTTTGTTCTAATGCTGCACATCGCCAGAGTCCTCTCCTCATCTACTTGACTCCCACACTTGAGATCTTTATAAACAGTGCTGAGATCCCCTCTCAGCCTTCTCCAGACTGAACAACCCCAGGTCTCTCAGCCTTTCTTTACACAGGAGATACTCTGGGCCACTCGTCATCTTTGTGGCCTTCCACTGGACTCTCTCTAGAAGTTCCCAGTCTTTCTTAAACTGGGAGCCCAGAACTGGACACAAATCCACACATGGTAAAGTCTTCCTACATCAAACTAAAACCATACACTGGTACCTGCAACAGCAAAGCACCAGGACAAAAGATGTCAACCTTACACTGCAAACATCCCTTTCCTACATAGTTTACCTGTGTAGGAGGCTGATCTCAGTATATACATGAGAACTTTAAACACACAATAGCACTAATACCATGTAACATACAGAAAACTAAGAAGTCTGTGCCCTTGATCCTTATAACATTAAAGACACAAATAGGATTGAGCAGCTTACATAGATACCTTCAGGACAAAATTAATTTTGGAATAGAAATATTAATTTTATATTAAGTTTATATACCTAAAGAGTAAGCAATTCAAAGCACTTGCCATGCTGTGGTCACACACATATCCCTACAAGCCTTCTTCTTTAGTTGTCCAGGATGCAAAGCCCAAGGTAACCTTGGGTCCCTTGGGCAAGACACATTCCTATACCACTAGACATTGCAGGTATCAGAGAATAAAGCACAAGTAACATCCTTCCACCACCAGGGCCTGTGTGAACTCAGACCACAGCCAGACCTTATCCAGTTCAGCCCCTGGGAAAGCATGCTCCCATACACTGCAAATCACAGCACTTCACAACCCCACTTCAAAACTTACCCTCATTCTAATTTAATTAGTCAGCAAGGTGTCCTCCCAGTCTGTCACACAGGTAGCCATGGAGAAAGGCAAAGCTGCTTGTTTCTTCTTCAGTTAAAGCTTTATAAGGAAAAGAAAGCAGAGTTTAAGAACAATCATTGAGTTTCTCCTCCTTCCAAATATTGCTTTCCACTTTTAGATCGCAGTGTGTCATCTGGATGAGCACCTTATCAGTAGCCAACAGGGGAAATTCAGTGTTTGTATTTATATTTGCATTTATATGGCATTTTCATACACTGTATCTCAAACCACTGACAGAGCAATGAATCACAGACCTGGGGAGGGGTGCCTACATGCATCACGGCAGCAGCTTCGCATGAGCAGTACAGCTGGAAACGCTTTGGGTGCTAATTAATCTTGGCTGCTACTAATCCACAGAGAGGAGAGCCTGGCCCAGCAGATCTGGCTCTGTGTTATAGTTTGGAAGGGAGCTCAGAGACAGAATCAAAAATTTGCTTTGGGAAAATCTGACATAGCTTTTCATCCAGAGGATGGGACCAGCACAGTGCTCCCCAAGGACAGCCTGCATCAAACACTGACTAAAACACTGTGGTACACTATGGGGTTCAAGTAATTTTTTTTCCTTTATTTGGGTACACAAGCCTAAGTGCAAGGTCCGGTGCCTGAGTTGCGACAGCTCCCACTATCAATACAAGCTGGGGGACAAAATGATTGAGCATAGCCCTGCCAAGAAAGATTTGGGGTACTGGTAAATGGCAGCTGGACATGAGCCAGCACTGTGCCTTTGCAGTCCAGAAAGCCAGCCAGATCCTGGGTGCAGCACAGCCAGCAGGGTGAGGGAAGGAATCCTGTCCCTCTGCTCTGTGCTTTGAGACTTCACCTGGAGAGCTGTGTACACACATGTTGTTCTCAGTACAGGAGAGACATGGAGCTGTTGGAGCAATGGTGAAGTGCTTGGACAAGGAGAAATGGTTTCAAACTAAATGAGGGGAGATTTGGACAGGATAGAAGAAAGAAGTTTGTTGTTTTGTTTTTTTTTTTACAATAAAGGTGGTAAGGTACTGGCACAGGTTGCCCAGAGAGGTGGTGACACATCCCTAGAGACACTCAAGGTCAGGCTGGACCTCTGAGAACCTGACAGAGCTGTGAGTGTCCGCGTTCACTGCAGAGGAGTTGGACCAGATGACTTTAAAAGGTCCCTTCCAACTGAAATAATTTTATGATTCTCTGAATAATTCATTTAGTGTGGAGACATAGTAAAATCTCATTGAGTGTACTCCTGATAGAAAAAATAAAGAAATAAAAAGAAAAAAGAAACCAAAACCATCCAACACTACTCAGCTCTCAGAAGATGCCAAAAAAACTGTACCCCCCCCCAGAAAAACATAAAATTCAGTTTGCTCAAAATCTGGCTCTAGATATTTGCTAAACCTGGATATGGCTTGCAAAAACAGAAGGATCAAAACAGAGCATGTGGTTCTAATCCTTGTAGGATTCAGTGCTGGTACCTGTGCAGACTGCTGTGCTATAGTGACCAACCCAGTGATCATGCAACTAATAACGTGACCATTTAGGATGTGCAAATAAGCTCGCTCCCCTCAGCAACTGTGACACTTCCAGGGTCGCAGAACCTGCCCTGCAATGCTGGCAGGGAGTAACTGCTACATTCATGAGAAAGTTGGGATTCCAACAGGACAGCCCCTTTCATGCAAGTGAAAGGAGTGGGAGCATCTCCTAATACCTCCCTGTTCCTCCTGCAGAAGGTTGCTTCATCAAGGCCAGAATAGTTCATGCTTCTAATTCCTCATCAGCCTCCACTTGCTCTGTCCCTCTCACTCCACCAGTCAGTATTGCTACCAAGGCTGCAGGCTGATCTGATTAATTGCTCTCATTACCAGCTCATCTTTTTAAATTTCCATTCATTTTAAGGCAGAATTTTTATCATGAACTCCAACTGTAATTAGTGAAAAACAGCAATAAATGTGAAAGCAGGACCTGGTGGCTGGCAAAAAATGACCACTTCACCAAAGGGAGAGAAACGCTGAGGGCAGGCCCTCAGAAGACACAGGAAGTCTCAAGGAGAGCAGCAAGCAGCAGCACCTCAGTGCTGCACAACACCCACATCAATACTGCAGCCCTCATCCTGCCCTGAGTGCTACTGCAGAGGGGAGAGAAGCAATGAGCACCCAATATTAAGGGAGAAGGCAAGCAAGGGGGACTGCGAGAAAGAAGTCATTAGACTCTTGAGCTGTTGCGACAGGACAAGGGGAAATGGTTTTACACTAGAAGAAGGGAGATTAAGGTTAGATATAAGGAAGAAGATTCTTACAATAAGGGCAGCAAGGTACTGACACAGGTTGTCCAGAGAGGTGGTGGGCACCTTGTCCCTGGAGACACTCAAGGTCAGGCTAGACCAAGCTCTGAGCACCTGATGAAGCTGTAGGTGTCCCTGTTCATTGCAGGGGGGCTGGACCAGATGGCGTCTGTACATCCCCTCCAACTCAAATGATTCTATGATTCAATTAAGTTTCTCTACAGAAATGGCACATTCCCAGCAGGGTTTTCTATGAGAGACAGTGGAAAGCGTATAAGCAACAGACAGAGATGAATCAGAGGATTTCCTGTGAACTTACTATAAGTGTGGACAAAAAAGCAAATATCACTCTTTTTTCACTTGAACATTGACAAGCACACGTTAGAATAGAATGAGAACATAAACTTGAGGGAAAAGTTAGTACCTTCCTCAGGAGAACACCATTCCCTTCTCATATCCCACACTCCATGTAAGCTTGAAAAATTAGGGAAACAGAAACACATGGGGTTTTTTCGTGCTGAATGGAGCAAAGCTTGAAGTTACTGAATGCAGCAGTTCTAAGCTATTATTCAAATACAGTACCAGGAAAAAAAAGGAGAATGATGATTGTTCTTCACAGATTGCTTTCAAGGAGTGCAGTACTCAAGGAAGAGGTATTTTTCTACATCAGACCCAGACGTGCAGGCTTACCCCTCTATCACTACCATTCAGCTGTGCAGCGGTGTAATTGATAATTTAACTTATCTTCCCTTGCCCTGGTGGATTCTGGAGTCATCCCGTTGCTATAATGAATGTGTTCAAAGTGTCTGTCTCGCAAATTAGAGGTTCTTAACAACCATTCCTTATTACGGAATAAGAGAGAATAAAGTCTGTCTCGTTACTGTTTGAAAAACGCTAGCAGGATGAGAAAGAGTAGAAACAGGGTATTGCCGTAAATCTCTGAATACACAGGGGCAGATCAGCAAGAGATTGCCATTTTCCCCAAATTTCCCACTTCATCACTGTCAGAAGCAATTCAAGAAAGGACATCATGAGCCATAGGCATCACATCGCTCCTCCAGATATGAAAATGGAATTGAAAAAAAAAAAGAAAAAAGCAAAAACACAGGGCCTGAGTCTCATTCTCCTTCCAGGATAGTTTCTGAAGGCAATAAAGGTACGGGCCACATGTAAAGTTATGCTAAATTAAAACACAGGAGCACCTAATACGATATAATTTTGCAGTTATTAAGTACCTACTGAACTCTAACTTCAGGACCCAGAGATTTTTTGCATTGCATAGAGAATATGGCATTCCTGAATTTTGTTAAATGAATACTTAATTGCATGCTTAATAAACAGCACGTCTGCCCCTGACCTTCCCTGTTGCTGACTGGCATCCATTTATGGATAACCAACTAATAGCTGGTTCATCTCCAGTTCAGCTTGCGATAGCTCAGCTGCTATGCACTGAGATACACTCATATAATGCCTGAGAGATAAGCTGGACCCAGTTCATATTATTAAAATTAGAAAGTGCTACTGACAAACAAACAAGCATGCCCCCCCCCCCCCCCCCCCCCAGGTTCTTTGTAACCAAGCTCTTCATTTCCTGCATTTGCTGTGGAGACTAGCTTCACATCAGGTAAGACAGCACTGGGCAAGGGATCTGGAGTAAAAAAGGCCATCAGAAAAGCTCTTTCTAAAGACTTTTTTTTGAAGCCAGGAACAGTGTGGTGCTTGTGCTGGGGAGCTGGCAGCTTGTGGATGGGCTCCTGAGTCAGCAGGGGTGGAGCTGGCAGTTTAAACACCCTATGAATGTGTCATCACCTGCCCTTAACGTCTGCACCTGACAATAAGCTTTAAATAGCTCCAGGGAAGACAGAAGTTGCTTCCACACATAGACCATCTTGGGTTAGTAACCATTGTTCCTGTGAGAACAGAGTGGTTCAGTGAGTGAGCACTGCTCATAGGGCGATACAGCTGTGGGTGTGGGAAGTGGGTCAAGTGATAAGGGCTGTTAAGTATTGTCCCTCCTTGCTCAGGAGACCTGCTTTCCTCTTGGTGGTATCTGAGACTGCAAGCCTAAACATGGTCTCCACCAGACAGCAGGCTCATTCCAAGAAGACTACCGATGACCTAAATGTCATCATCATGATCGAGTGTACCCTCACTAAGCTTGCAGATGACACCAAGTTGGGATGTGGTGTCAGTCAGCCTGAAGATGGGGGGGAGGCCCTTCAGAGGGATGTAGATAAGCTGGGTTGCTGGGCTGAGGTCCAACAAGGCCAAGTGCCGGGTCCTGCACTTTGGCCACAATAAGCCCATGCAACGCTATAGGCTTGGGGTTGAGTGGCTGGATGACTGTGAAGAGGAAAGGGACCAGGGGCTGTTGGTCAGTGCTCAGCTGAACATGAGCCAACAGTGTGCCCAGGTGGCCAAGAGGGCTAACAGCATCCTGGCCTGCATTAGAAATAGCGTGGCCAGCAGGAGCAGAGAGGTAATCATCTCCCTGTACTGAGCTCTGGTGAGGCTGTATCTCAAGTACTGTGTTCAGTTTTGGGTTCCTCACTACAAAAAAAGACACTGAGGCCCTGGCATGTGTCCAGAGAAGGGCAACAAAAATGGTCAGGGGTCTGGAGCACAAGTCTTATGAGGAGTGGCTCAGGAAGCTGGGATTGTTTAGCCTGGAGAAGAGGAGGCTCAGGGGAGACTCCATTACACTCTACAACTTCCGGAATTGAGGTTGTGATAAGGAGGGGCTTGGCATCTTCTCCAAGGCAACAAAGAAGACTCAAGGAAATGGCCACAAGTTGTACCAGAAGAGGTTTAGATTAGACATAAGAAAAAACTTCTTCTCACAAAGAGTGGTCAGGCACTGGAATGGCTGCCCAGGGAGGTGGTGGAGTCACTATCCCTGAATAAGGAGCTACAAGATATGGTTTAGTGGTTTGTGGTAGCAATGGTAATGGGAGGACAGTTGGACTAGATGACCTTTCCAACTTGGTTCTATGCTTGTTGGTTTTTTAAAATTTTTGCCATTTCAAGTTGTTTCTTCACAATTCCCAGTCTGTGAATCCCAAGTTCCCCAATATGTGAGGCTGTAGCTCAGTTTCGAGAAGGGCACTTCTCCCAGTACACCCTGTCTACCACAATCAAATGCATCCTGTCCAAGTCCTGCTAATCACAGCCCTGCCCTTAATCACATCATCTCTTCCAGCTAAACCCACATGACATGAGGATTCTTGCAGAGTTCAGCACAACCCAAATCACAGCTCGTTCCTCCACTTGATGCATTTCTACTAACTTTCATCACTCATTAAAAACAGTGTCATAATTTAATGTATGAAAGTTTCCGAGAACCTGCAAACATTCTGCAGGCTGCCAGAAAGAAATCAGTGTCTCAGCTTAAACCTATTTGCAGTCTGAGAACAGCTTGAGAAACAGAAACACCACAGTTTTATAAAGACAGATCAAGGATGTGCCTTTTCTCTGAAGCTCTGCCTCTGCTTTTTGAAGGTACGAATAAATGGAAGATGTTTTCCATTAAAGATTTAAACCAGGTGGAACATGGTGGTTGTGAGAATAAGGCTGCTCGGAGAGTAAACAGCAAGGAGAGAACTCTCCACAGAATGACTCAGTGAGCTCCACACCGCAGCTTTATTTACAACAGATGGACACTTCTGAGAGAAGGGAAACCACAAATCTCTGCAGACCTCAACAGAAACACCCTGAGGTGCTGTGCCAGAGCAATCCCCACACCTACCCGTCCTGTTCCAGCCCTGCAAATCCCCATGTTTTAATGAAATAAGCGTGCTTTTTGCTGCCTTTTGTCGTTAATAGCACTCATACTTCCCAGCAGTCCTGCCAAACAGTAGCAAAAGACACGATAGGCAAGCACTTGGATGCTCTCATTAAAAACTTCCCATGGCTTTAATGATATTTAATGGAGAAATACCTCTCACATTTTGGGCTATTTTCAATTTATATGAGCCTTCAAAGCTTGCATGCCTTCAAAGAGAATTTTCACTTCTTCTGAGGATTATTATGAAAACCCATTATAATCAAATACTACTAAATCAGCTAATTTGCAAAGAAAATAATGACAGTGACATGAGGTAAAAGAAGAGGATGAGTGCTCTGACCTTTTAATTAAATTATTAACCCTAGTCAGCAACAATATGCAAAAACGACAAAGGAAAAGTGACCTTCTTATGTCTTCACTAAGAATGGGGCCAGAGCACCATCAGAATTTAAATCTTATCAAATCGTAAGTTATGGAATCACTCACCTCAAAGACCATCCATAGCAAAAAGCTTCCAAAATTCTCTGCATGCTAAGACTAGCAGAGTGTATATATATATACACACACAGCTCAGCTCATGGAAAAATAATTATTCTTAAAAGTGACCAAGAGAAAGAAAGGTCAACCTGTTATACTGTGATAGTATTTGTCATAAAATATATTAATTTTATTACTCTGAAATAGGTGAACTCTGCATCAGTGATTCTCTGTCAAAGCCATTATGGAAGTAAGTGACCAAAGTGCCTAGTTATATACTGTGAAGAAATGAATACTTAACACTGGAAGTAAAAGGCAGTTTGCAAGGCTTTCTCACCTAGTTGTAACTCCACAGTTGTAAAAATGAAGACAGAAATAAACTTAAAAGGAATACAAGGAGTCACTATATAAAGAACACAAAAACAGGCTTAGGCAAATAAAATGCTTTTCTTAACCAAAGGAATTTTCATATACCCATGTTTACACCATGACTAAAGAGTAGATAGGAGAAAATTGAAACTTTGAAATTTAAAGATTTTTCTTCTGTCTTCGTGGCTTATTCTTTAAATAAACAGTAAACACTGAGCACACAATGACACTCAGGTATTTGCAGTAGCTATATAATAAGGAGCTTTGAAACGTACACTACTGAATATATAGCCCACTTCTACAATATGCTCATAAACCACTGCACAGTTATACAGTCAGTAGATAAACGGAGGTTAAACAGATGCTTCGTATGAAAGATTATCATGATAGAAAGATAATCCATGATAAATAGAAAAACACTCACCAATGTTGAATGTTCACAGTAAACTCCACAAAAGAGCCATCTCCTGAGAAAGAGATCCTACCTTAGTGGTAGTCAGCCCTTAAATGAGCCAAGCTCCACCCCTTCTGGTAGCACAGCTGAATCACCTTCACCTCTGCTCCCACAGCTGACTCATCGCTTGCTTCAGGTGGTTAATCAGAGGTTCAAGCTGTGATCAACAGTTTCCCATACAACTACATAGGTGGCAGAGCATATTACATGAAGAGCTGAACTTTTTGCGGGTCCCGTTATCCAGTCATATTCCAGTAGCGCATCTAATATCTGGAATTTTGTTTCACACCTATTTCTATGACTGAAGTAGTCTAAGGCTTCTCACAGTGTTGTCTGGACATGCTCACAGTTCTAAAAATAGCCTAAACTGCACCTGTATTTATTTTGATCATCCCCAACCCTTTTGCCAAGATCAAGGGCAGTCTCAGTTCAGTACCTGAGATTCCTTCTTCCAGGACACTATGCCCTTCACTGAAAGAGAACAGCATTCAATGATGTTGAAACTTCCATCATCTCTTATTAATACCAAAGTCATTAAAATCCACAGCCTTGTTATGGATCAGCTGGAACTTCTTTAAACCCAATTTATTGTGTCACCTTCTAGCTTCACATAGTTGATGCTCCCATACTTATTTTATCATCTACTTTTACATTCTTTATAAAGTGATGTGCATACCTTCTTGAGGATGAATGCCAGTAACTTAACTACAGTAAGCTCTGTGCACATCTGTATTTTTATAATACCTCATAGACTGTATTTCTTGGTTTGTTTGCTTATCTGTTTTTCTGACAACACAGAAATAATTTCTCCTTCATTAGGATAATTTCAAATGTGTGAAAACATACACAGGAAAGGAAAAAAACATATATATTATTTCATTTTTATTTCATCTAAACCATAGTCTTAGCAACATATACTGGGTTGTTTGTCTACATAATAGAATCCATCCGAACACAGAAGAGAAATGAGCTGTGCAGCACTTTCATATCAAAAGAAATCAGTAAAAGCTCTTCTTAACCATCTCTGTTGCATCTGACATTTTGAGTCTGATTTGCACAGTACAAATGTACTACAACCTTACATTAATACAGCATTTTCAACTAGGATAATGTCCAGTTCATTGACATTTTGCTCTTCTGTAGTTATTCCTATCTAGAGACAAAATGGGCTCAAAAATATAAAATATATATAACTAACAACACACCAAGTCTGAGGGATTCTCTTAAGAGTCAGACACGGAAGCACCAGGCACAGAATACCTTTCTGTGTAAGTAAGTGAGCTCACATCCAGACATTTTGCTCCTTGACTGTTAACAGTTACAACAGCTTGAAAAAAAACAACAAAAAACAACCCTATAGTTCTTCGCTGTCTTAAGCCTAATTTCCAAAACACTGCTTTGAGAGTTTGAGAGTTTGACCAAGATGACAGCTGCCTGCCAGTGCCAACCAGTTATTGGCTTCTCTGTGAGGTTTTTTTATTGGATTTTTTTTCTTTTTTTACCTCTGTAATGATAATGCATGTAAAAGAAAGGAAATAATCTTACCTCTCCATTTCTGACTTCTCAGTTTTTTGCTATCTAACCCTGAAGTGAAAGAAATTATATGCACTTTCCCACATTTGTTTCTCATCTTTGCAAATCCCAGTGGCTCCACAGTCTCAAATGTGAGATAATCTGTAGATCAATGAGAGCGGATGTAAAACTCTTGCTAAGCCATGTTTTCCCAGCTGGGGGTAAATTCACTTGCCTGTATGTAAAATTTCCTAATTAGAAATGTCAAGTCTCTGTTAAAAGCTTCCAGAAATTGATGCTGAGCTCCACACATTTTTAACTCTTCCATAGCTGGGACGTATGTGACTAGTTAGGAGAAACTTTCCCATATTGCTTATAATTAGGGCTATATGAGTGAAAGACTCAAAACTTTCCAATTGTCAAATCTGCCACAAAATGCACCCTCCTTACCTTGCAGAGTTAGACATTGAACAGCTCCTGGTCTAGGGCCCCTTGCT
Source organism: Excalfactoria chinensis (assembly GCF_039878825.1). Lineage (NCBI taxonomy): Eukaryota > Metazoa > Chordata > Aves > Galliformes > Phasianidae > Excalfactoria > Excalfactoria chinensis. The sequence continues at coordinate 71,841,766 of NC_092828.1, forward strand.
TATGGGAAACCTTGATAAAGCCCATGACAATACTGGCTCCAGAACTAACTGTCCTTCAAAGTTTGACTGGATTTGAGTTTCTGTATATCCCCCTTAAAAATAACCCCTTTACACCCCACTTGGGATGTGCCCTATGCGGATCCAAGCTCTTGTACTCACTCAAGCTGTGTTTATCTATGGAGGCTCACCAGAGTCTGAATCTGTTGTAAACAGATCCATTATGGAAAGCCTGTAGAGATAAGCAAACAAGAGCAAGGCTGGGGATGCCCTGCAGCAGCGCATCATCTGACACCGAAAGTCTCATTCTTCCTTAGAAGGAGGCATAAAAATTTGGAAATACAGCAAGTTGCTAACTGGAAATAAGTAAAAAAATACATCCTGGGAACAAAGTAACTAACGAACTCCAACCCAGATCAATTCCCAGTGCTCTCTTCAGAGAACCCATAGAAGTGTCCAAAAACTAAGGGGTTGAGCCCAAAACAGATTCTTTCATCTACGCTAGGACATAACATTACAAAGATAGCACTGTGCACAGCAAAACACACCTGATTTCGCTTCCCATATTCAAGTCTCCAACTCCTGTACCACCCATTCCAACCCACCACATCTTTCTCCATCTCCCCTTCTTCCAGCAGTCACCAGGGAACAACATCACTTCATAAAAAGCAAACCAAGGAAGGAAGTAAAACCAAATACCAGGTCTGGAACCTTCAAGATTAGTGGTAATTTCCAAATTACGTACAAGGTAATTTCAATAAGTACCTCCCTTAGGAGAACACCGTTCCCTTTTCATATCCCACTCTCTACACATATTTGACAGATTTATAACCATTAAAATGAAGAACATGATCAAATAGATTCTCTTGCTCAGTGCTACAAAAAGTACTACATTTGCATGTATACAAACTGCATTTTTTTGTTGCTCTGTTCCTAATGAGTATATTCTCACACAACAATTGCAGAGGTTACACACGTGTTAAACATCTTTGGGAAGTTAGTGATCTTCCCATCTGTGAACAGATCTGAGAAAGGCTATACAGAACTAAAATTTCCCTGCTTCGTTTTACGTCCTCACCATTGGTGATGTACCTATTGCAATTCTGATTTAGATGTGAGGCTGGAAAAAAGTAGTATAACATACTCAAAATTAATAACATGTTCACTGATTACAATGGACTTTTTATTACTATAACACAGTTATGCCCTGGATGGGTCCCTCTGATGTAGCGCACTTCCTAGCTCTCATTATAATTTGAAGATATTTTAAAATAAGGGAATGGAATCGTTTAAGTAAGTACAATTTCCAGTTTTAAAATCATGCTGTTGTTCAAAACAATTGAGTAAAATTGGAGAATGTTGGTATTGCTGGAGTGGGAAATTGTTTTAAAGACGTGCAGAGAGAGAGTCCCAACATGGATTTCACATGAATGTACAAGTCAGGAATGTGTTCACTGAAGTGAGTGTAATAACAATACCTTGAAAACATGAACGTGGTATAACACAGGTATCATGGCAATAGCATTCATGTTACCCTCATCTGAATCCAGTAGCCATGGTTACAATAAAACCTGATGCTTGGAAATCTGAAGTTTAAAACGCCTCTGAATCAGAAGACACAAATTCAAGACAAAATGTTCATACTTGGGTCAGAACTTCAAAAAGAAAACACGTTTGCATTTGAGTTCTCAGACAAAGTTGGAAATTAAATATTATTTAAAAAAAAAAAAAAAGGAAGAAAAAAAAAGGAAGAAAACAAATGTCTATCAAGGTGTTTTCTGAAGTACAAGTTAGGAAATGGAGCTTACTCTAATAGAAGTTACATTAGAAGTCGGTCTTTAAATTGCCATCAATATTGCTAATTCTAACAAGCACAGCTAAATCTTGGAAAGCTTGAGCTCTCTCAGAAAGACATCCTGGGCAGGAGAAAGCTCAGAAACCACAGCAAATCCTTATACTGCTGCCAGCCTTGTTTTTAACAACTGAAGTATACAGCAAGAAGTCTTATTTCTGTGTGCTTATCCAAAGAGAAGTACAAACATTTTCCCAAACAAAATAATGCCAGAAGTCATCTGCACTTCTCTGTATATCCAAGCTTTCACACACAGTATCAGTAATTGTCCTCCCTGCTTAGGCTGCTATCTATGAAATAACCCATGTTTCACTCCCACTTGCAGAGTTCCATTTATTGCTATGATTAGGTAGTGAATAAGTATAGGGCTTCAGGCCCCAAGTGCTATTCTCTCCCTATGAACAATCAAACAACTGCACTGTGTTCTTCATACAATAGCTGGAAAGCTTAAACTTGTGCTCATTCTTTTTCTTTCCATAAGAAATAAAAAATTATGAAGGGGGGGAAAAAAAAAAGAAAGAAAAAAAGCCAGCACGTTAAAGGAGTATCTTTTACACTTTAAGCGAAATAACAGGCTAAAATGTGATGTCGCTAACACGGTGTAAAATGGCTTTCAGATAATGGGAAGACATGAAAGCGGATGCCACAAATGATAAGTAAAATGTTTCCTGGGAAGACAGCAGTTTCATTATAGGAGGTAAAAAACAAACACATTTTCAAAAAGCAAATACATTTGGACGGTAAACAGGGGTCCAAAAGATTGCTCAAAGGCTCGCCAATTGACTCCAGTGCTCATACATAACAAATATCCCTTTGTTCTGTCTCATTCTGCCCATACATAATAGCCACTTAGCGAGTTTCAAAGACAAGTAAGAGAATAATTGAAAAAAAAGGAAATAAAACAGGTTATGTCGGCAGTGAAATTTCCATTTAAGAAAGGCTACTAAAACCCAGATAACCTGCCCTTAAAGAATAAAAGTTAGATGGACTCTAGCGCAGCAATTAAGGTTAAGGGAGACCCTTCCTTTTGCATCATTGTAAAAGCAGACTGTAGTTAAAGTAGAAATATAAAAGCGTGGGGATGCATTTCTTGACACACAGCATAATCAGTAGGGCACGGCACCTGTGGGAGGCACAGCTCAGGCACCCAGCAGCCCACTGGCTCTCAGCAGGAATGGAGGCATGCAGTGGCTCTGGGTGGAAGAGAAAAGCTCCTGAGAATGCTGTGTAATAACCTCTGAAGCACCAGGATCAGATGTCTTCCAGAGCTGGATATTGACAGTTATATTGTTTCTTCTGATTAGATTACTGCATGGTTGAGGTTTTTGATGTGTTTTGTTTTGTTTTTTTTCCTTTAAACAGGCTCTTTCCCTAATCCCAAACCCAAAATAATCTTAACAGAAGAGGCTTTGTGCCAAGAACTAAAAAGCACACAATTTCAGGCAATGATACAAGTGAGCAGGATAGAACAATGATTTCAGCCTTTTCTCAGCTTCTCCCCAACCTACAGCTCTGCCCTTAGCCACAGTGCCCAGCACAGCTCCAGGCATGGATATAAAGCTTACTAGCTGTTCAGCCTTTCCGGACTCTTGGACTTTACACTGTCTCCAGCAGAATGCAATCAGCATTTTGTTGGTACTTACATAGTGCTGGAAGCAATATGCTGCTCTGACCAGTCTTGATGCAGAAGAGAGAACAGATTTGAGTATTAGGCTCCTGGGCATCACTGCTGGCACAAAGCCGTCTGTAGTAGGCATCAAAATTGTTAGTCACTGTCATGGGGAACCTGATGTAATTAGCTGCTGAGTGAACACATGTACAGCGCTGGCACAGTGTAGGTAAACAGGGAAAGGAAGCAAACAAGGACAAGGAAACTCAAGCCCAGTGCTGGTTAGGGATGCGCTGATTCCATCCTACACAGTTTTCATGACCGTCTTGACAAGAGATCTAATATTAGCCAAAATTTAGTAGCCTTGGATTGTTTGCTGTTTCACTGCTTGAAATCAGTTGAAACCAGTGAAAGTTGCTTAACATCAGTATCATTAACGTAAAAACATCTAATGAAATGTTTTCTTTCTTTACTTTCATCTCAAACCAAAACTCTCCCATGCTCTTTCGGTCCCTGTTAAAATTAGTCACGACTATTGGGGTGAGTCGCTGTGACAGACAAGAGAAAAATGCCACATTGTCAGGAGTCAGCCTTGAAATGTGCTTAAACTCAGGGGAAAATTGCAATTTGGGGAGCTAATTCTCATTTCTTGCTGACTGCAGATTTCACAGATTTTAATTAGATATCTATCATTCTCATGATCACTACTGTAATTACAAAGAGTTAGGAAATGCTGGGGGTAGCTCTTTGTTATTCAAAGTTCACTCGAATAAAAAAAAAAAAAGACAGAGGTAGATTTTGAGAAACCCCAAATTTCTTCCTGGCAGAAACCATGTGCTTGTTTAGATCATGGGAAGTCAGCACACTGATCCAAGCTCAGCTGTGATCATTGTTTCTCTACAAAGCAGAATTTGGTTTCACTTTTTGGTACTGCAAGAACTAATACTACACTATGAATTTTTCCCCCAGAACACACAGCCCTCAGTTCACCTGCAGGAATGTGCTGCAGTCACTTTTTGTCGCTAGAATACTGATAGCTAGGTGAACTCTGATCCCAAACGTATAGAAGAGCATGAAAGATGACACTGACCTCAATCATGTTTGCTAAACACCATCACATTCACAAGAGGATAAAAGGTGTGACTGTAAGTGGGATTTCATCCTCTCTGCTAAAATAATTGATTTAGGTTGGATTTAAAAACAAACGGAAATAAACTCATTAATGGAGGGACTCCTACTTGCCTCACCTGGCACAAGAGAGATCAGATAAAAACCAAGCCCCAGCCTGCAGCATAATGCGACATATACCAAACCTATCCAGCAACAGGGACAGGTGCTCATTTGGCATGAATCCATGACTGGGAAGTAGATCTCTTCAAGCAGAAGAAAAGTAAAACAAGCCCTTTAAACTGCAGAGAGAATCTTTCATTATAAGGCAAATACATTAAAAAAAAAAGCAGCACAACTCTTTCAATTTTGACATGTGTTGTGCTATGAAATAAAATTACAGTGCTGAATTAAAGCAAGAAGATCCCTTAAGGGGTCTGTGTATTTTGCTTTTCTTATGGGAAATAATAAAAAGCTTAAGACCACGAGTCTGACAGCATTCATTAGAAATGGAAAATCAGGCTCTCAGCCACAAGGGATTCCAAATTTTCATGATCAGTATTCTGCCTTTTGTCTAGCAGAAGGATTTCTAGGAAAAATTGTGACTTGTTACCATGATAATATGTGCCAGTTGGCTATTCCCATGATCAGCACGTCACGGACAAAGCTATGTCATGTTCTCCTCTTCCTTGACTAATTCTGCTCAGGAGCCACCTGATGTCATTTTTCTCCTTACACCAACAGGTAATTTTAAGAAGAGTCTTCCAAAACAAGGACTAAGTCACCCTGAAATGTGACATTTTCCAGCAGGAAACTTATTCCAACACCAAACACAAAACAATGATTCAGTGCTGGACAAACCCACTGCAATGTAACTCTCTAGGCTGAAATTACCCTGATTTAAATATATATATATAACATATATATATATATATTAGAAAATATGAAAATACCACCAATTATCAGGTGTGAGGCTCTACTATTAAAGTTGTGGTAGAGCCAACTCAGCATGAAAACTGCTCTTGGATACACCAAAAAACCAAACAAACAATATGTCACACATCTGCTTAAATCAGTTCTAAGTTGGGAAAAATAAGAAGCTCCCACAGTGCTGAGACTTCTGTTTGGTTGTGTCCTTCAAGCAGACTGAGCTCTGGGGACACATGCTGAAAACTTGAGGTCAATACTAAATATTGTCTAGGTCAACTGTGCAAGCCCAACATTATTCCTGAAAAGAAAAAAAAATAAAATAAATGATTTCCTTCAAGCAGCCTCTAGGCTTCTATTTTTCCCGTTCCTAAAGGAAGATGGTTACTTAACAAGTGTCCATATTAAATATTTGTGCAGTGAAATATCATTAGCATAGAATTTGTAATATTTCTTTTCAAAAATGATCCATCTGAAGGGAAATGTTGGCCACATTTATACCTTAATCGGTGCTCTGTAGCTCATGCCTCATCTAAACAACTGCATATTTCAGTTACAGCTCTCTGTATTCTTACTTTTGTCTGGCACTGTGCCGTGGAGCAAATAGATTGAGAGATGCAGCAATACACATAACCTTTAGCTTCGCTGTTATCACAAGGAAAACAGTTACTGTTGCTATGGTTGTTTGGTCAGACTGTCACCCCATATCAACATTGTTAGTATTCACACTTGATAAAAAGATATCTTAAAAAAAAAGAAAGAAAAGAAAAAAGAAAGGAAAGAAAGACGAGACAGAAAAGTAAAGCAAAATGCTGTATAAAAAGCGGCCCAATTCTCATCTAATCTCTTTAAAAAATCTGCTCTGCTGATGCCAACCTAATATGCCTATCAGTGAAACCATATAAGACTTCAAATAATGGAAAAGATAGGTAGAATATAATGACAAATAGAACACCAATGCGTATTTTCTTCTGATTGCAGTGATGTTTAGATTGTTATTTGCAAACCACACATAAGGTGTTTTCAAGGTCAGGAAGAACACTGACTAGAAGAAGGAAAAAACAGAGATGATTTTCAAGTGCATCTAAACGGCGTTAAATCTCGATGCCGTACTCTCTGCAGACTGAAGCCTCTCCCATATGAGACTATTATTTCTCAGCATCTTGTTAGCTCTGCTTTGCACATAACCTTGTGAACCACTCAGCTTTCAGAATAACGACCCCCAGCCCTAAAGCCGTACTGGCAACTTTTATGATTAGACTGAGAAATTTAAATTAAACTTTCTTCCAAGCACAGCTGTACACAGCGAACATTTGAAAGTATTCCTGCAAGGTACACTGTTAAATAGTTCAACAGCCTAAACAGTGAAGTGCATAAGCCAAAACAAACTTAAATAGATCCCACAGCAAACCCATCCACTGGAGCTCAGATAAAAGCATGGAGTGCTTTTTATCCACAGAATTCCGAGTGGCCCAGTTGCCACCCCCCATTGATGGCCAAAGAGGATTACATAAAGAACAAGATCCCCATTAAGCATAAATATACAAACATCAGCAGCTTCTCAGCTTTCATTGCAGCCCAGGCCTACAGAGCACTTCTCCATACCCACAAATAACATACTGATGCACTCAGTCACATCTGCAGAAAGAAGCAGAAGATTGCTGGAAGATTCTGTTTTCCTAAAATCTATTTGCTTTGCTGTCTTCGGGAAATGGGATGCCAGTTTCTGCCCTTCCAGCTGTAATGGAACCAATATTTTATCTGTCGCCTTCATATGAAAGGGCGAGAAAAGTTTTATTCTGTCTGTGGAGAATATGGAGGATCCATGCTCGCAGCCCAATGATTTGTACCTATTGCTACATGCATGAATAAAAGTGGGCTTACTTAAAAATTGTGACAGCTGACGTTCTTTCAGATGTTTTAAGAGAGACCCCTCTTGTTTGACATAACTAAATCTAGTTATGTCTAGTAATCTACTAAATTCATCACAAGATGGTGGCTAAGCCACAAGTGTTTCCCATACTGGGAACGATAACTCTTACTTTTTTGTCTCATCACAATGCTGCAATGAGCTTGCTAGCTGCAATGCCAGCTCATTGGCAAATGCAGATTAACGCATATCCCAGCAGTACTGCAATATAAAAACAATGCTATTATTAAAAAAAAAATAGAGTTTGAGAACTACAGATTACCACCTTGCTGTGCTATGCCTGTGCACTCTCGGGTACTCAACATTGTGCTGGCACATTTTGTGCTCCATCCTAAGGCTTCAGCTTTTACCTTGAAGTTGCCAAAGGCATTCTTCAGAAGGCTGAGGAAAAGCTGTCTGCTGATAGTCACAGATTTTTATTGTTTTTGGAGAAGTGAGGGGTAAGCCACTATAGGTTCTCTGGAAGCAGCAGCAGTACAGTATATTTAAGCATAAATAGAATAATCACTTGTATCAGCAGGGCTGGTAAGGTTGCCATTAGCTCTGACATGAATGCATTTATTCAGTTGGCGTTTCCGAACTCAGTGTATTAATTTATATTTTGTGGTGGTTAGACCCCACAGAAGAGCACAGGAAAGAAGCTGTGAGACTGAGCACCCATGTGACAAGCAGAATTCCCCCCAGTTCATTACAGGACAGTTGGCAAAAGCATTCTTTCACACACAGTGACAGCGTCACTTAACAGCTCAGGAAAATGAACTGCAAAAGAAGAACTGAGTCTGAGGCATGAGGGGAAGAAAGTCCAGGCAATCGTCTCCTTACAGTGCTACTGCAGATCTAGCTCAGACATATCCGTCAGGCAAAAGGGAATGAACAAGCATCTTGTTCTCAATTCTCTTTTTCTTTCTCTCTGATAAGAAGTTGAAGCTCTACAGAAAAACAGAAAGCTATTTCAGCTCTCATCAAATCTGAGAAAAAAAAAAAAAATCAGCTATAAGAGAACTGTTTGTTGTGGAATACAACATAATAAAACCCAGTTATGACATGTTGCTCAGCTTGAGCTGTCCCTCTGTGTCTGCCTGAGCCTCCTGTTGGCCATGCCCAGCTGAGTTCTGTGTCTCCCTGCAGCTCCTGCAGGCTTATAAGAAACCCCCTTGGAAGGTAAGTAGGTGTGCATGGCTGGAGCGAGCCAAGGGGTGTTTAGGTTTGGGTTGCTTGGCTTTATTCTTTTTCTGAGTACATCACTAACCTTTATGTGCTATAAAATCAAAGCAATTACAGAGCATTTTCTTAAGCTAAGAGCCAAAAAGGAAAACCACAGCAATAGGAGGGAAATAATAAAATAGGAAAACACTACATAAGAAATGGAAACATAAGAACAATTATCCTTCTGGGGTATATTTGAAGGAGGATATGAAACAGCAAAAGCTATGTCAGCTCCAGAATGTCAGGCTATCACAGCTTCTGAACGTGTCATGGAACGGGGAGAGAGGAGAGGATGAAATGCACAATAGCTGTGGGGCCAGGAAGGATGGAGATGCACCCTGAGCCGTGCTGTGTCACACACAGGTTCACACCTGGGAGGACACACACTTTCTGCATCTTGTTTGACTCCTGTTGTAGAAGATGGGGGAAAAAGCAATGCTAATGGCACTACAGACCACGTAAACCAGAAGTTCAGTCATCACATCTAACAAGGGGATTTTTGCTATGTGTTTTTACAGACATGAGGACCATGCAGTGAAGACTGAAATTTGTGATTGCCAAAGTAGAACTAAAGAACTGTTAACTAAGAGGGAATTAATCCACTGAATTATAGAGGGAGTGATATTGTAAATTTTCCACCACATGAGGTATTTAAACAAAGGCCAATGTTTTTGTAAAGATTTTTTTTTCCATCAAGACACGTTTATTTCTTTTGGTGTGGGTCCCAGAACACCCTATTTGCTCTGAAATCCTTAGATTCCACTGTACCCTTCCCGTTTTGCAGGGGTTTCACAAAGCAAAAGCACTGTTTCGACCTTTTTTATCTAAAGCACAACACGCAAAAAACAAAAGTGAGAGAATTTTGGCTGACATGGAAACCCTTTTGTCCAGAACAAGTTTTCTGTCTAAATCTTTCATCTAGCAATATGAGCAGGTGCCCTTTGCTTTGATTAAATCAGGCCAGCAAGGGCCGAGAGGAACTCGGACTGAATTCTGAAGACTGCCTTTGGTCAACACACAACGTGGATTTCAAGGAGACCTTCTGTTCAGCCCTCCCCGTCAGGAAGCTGAGAGATGAGGTAGATATGTGCGCAGAGAGAAAAGCAAGCAGAAAGATGCCTATCACACAGCCTTCCCCAGACATTGACCTTCCTTCACACTTGTTAAAAAAAAAAGAAAGAAGGAAAAAGATAAGAAACACGACTGCCCACTGGACTTAAATTTTTGTAAGTACAACTTACGTGCAGGAGATATCAGCCCTTCCCTGGAGCAGGGCCTCTGCTCCTCCTCTAGCTCCTCAGTGCGGTGATGTGCAGCCGCATCTGTCATGAGGCATTACCCGATGTCAGCAATGTAATGCAATAAGAGATACAACCGGTTCTGGCACGTAAGAAAATGACAAATCAGTCTGGAGAATTTGAAGAGACAGTTTTCTGGAGGAACGCAGGTGCAAAAGCTGGGCTTTAACAGAACTTCTTTCAAATGCAGGAAGTAAACAATAAAAAAGGCCATTTTACCCTAAGTAGATTTTAGAAAATAGGTTTTCTATCCAAATGTTTTGCTACAGCTGCAAACCACAGATTCAAAAGCTGACAAACAAAATTTCTTTCAAACTCCAGCATGAGGAGAATTGTGGAGTGAAAGCGACTGAGGGCTTCATATCCATTAGAATCCCACCACTTCGTTCCAATCAGGAATCAAGCACAGAATGTAATAAATCGTTCGTATCTTTCTTATTGCTAGAAGTTCAATCATTTCACGTGTTCAGAGTTGTGTCTTCACATAGGAATGAGGAGCTAGCAAAGGTCTTAGTGAGACTGTAAACCTTTCTGCACAGAGACTGCGCTACCTTTGAGCAGCGCTGACACGAAGGGGCACTCCCTTTGTTACAAGTCTGTTATATTCTGCCCTTGGTGGCCTCTCTTGCTGGTACAAAAGATTCTGGGTTCAGCAGTGCACGTATCAAATGATCCCATTTGATCAAGGTTAAGAGATGTTTTCAGCAGATCAGAACACTTCTTTTTTTAACTTTACTTTCTGTCCACTGCCACCCAGAATATTGCCTCCTTCAATGAAATAACAACTAAAAACCCAAAGGAGCTGTGTTTTTCATGCATGCTCAAGTTCTACCATCATCTCACAGGACACAGACTGCAATCTCCTGCTAACCGTCCTCTCCAAAGCATCACACAGACTAACTAAACCCATGACACATTCTCCACAGGTCTAGCCAAAGCCTTCCCAGATTGAAACCTGGGTGATGAGAGCCGAGGCAATGAGAGATTTGTTCTCCAACCAAGATCAGCCCTGTAAGTGTCTCTGTACACCTTCCACAGGATCCAGTGAGAGCTGAGCACCAGGAGGAGGAAAATACAGAAGCAGATGTGCTGCTATTTTAAAAATTAAAGTAAAACTTTATTTTTATGTCTAAAGAGAAAAAACAACAACAACCCACAGTCCAACAACAACAATGAAACCAAACCAATAAGAACAGGTACAGAAAGTTTTGCACTGGCATGACCCAAAGACCACAGATACACTGAAGATATGGATTCTGTACCTCAGTACAGACTGGCCTGCTGATGTTTTGTCAGTACCAGAGATAATCTTTTAAAATCATATTATGTCTGCAGCATTAATTACACTTTTGGCTGACACTGCAGCATAACTGCACATTTAGCACTTTTATTAGTTTTTTAAAGGAGAGGAAAAAAGGAAGAAGAAGGAAAAAAAAAAAGGATGGAGAAACCTGTCAGAACTGATTTATCAGAGATGCAGATAACTTCGGACACAAGGATCTTAACTTGAAGAGTGGAGAGGTGCCATCAGACAGACACAACAGTTCTTTTGCTGGCAAACAAAACACTGCTTGGAGTACCCACACACTACAGCACTCCCAGCTCCCATCAACACCCACAGCGATGCACGGCACACATGGGCTCACCATTCCACCCCAGGACATGAGCAGCCAGCTCTGAAGAAGCAAATAGGCTGTTTTGGCAAAGCTCACCGAACCATGCTATTTACACACAGGACTCGGAGCTGGTTACATGCACATTTGAAGCCAAACTCCAAAACTCCAGCTGGTTCTTGTTCTCCTTCTGTAAAACATCTGTATAATACCTGAGAAACTTGTCAGCAGCGTTTGGAGCCCTATGCACTGTTTCTAAAGTTCTCTGAGTATGATAAATACAAAGGCATACAATAAGGAACCCACTGGCCTAACGAGGATTTATTTTTCCACTCACTGCCACACCAATTTTAATTAAATAAGATACCAAACCAATTAATAAGCCCTACTAATAAGATCCACTGTCTATTAGCATATGAAGCTAAAGTAATTTCTTGCTGTGACTATTTATGAGAGCAGTTATTCACTTGGTAACCATTTACATAGTAACAGCACTAAAAAACACAATAGATTGAGGACCTGGTAGATGGGAAATTAAATGCTGCATGCTTTAAATTGCATCTTTTTAAAAATACATATATCCAGTGAGAATAAAAGGAGAGAATTTCCTGTAAATAAGAGTGACAGATAAATGGCATCTCCTGTTTTCCAGAGCCACTAGAGTCACTCTGCCTGTGCACAGGAAGGTAAGCTCCCTGTCATGGTGGTCCATGAGATGCAGAAGACGTTGAGGTCATGGCAGTAACAAGTGCTGTTAAAACTAAGGTCACATTTAAGCCAATTAAGTGTTGTCACTGATCACAAAATCCTAATAAATTAAGAATTAATTAGGCCTCTCCCAAAAGCGACAGAGTGCCATGCTCAGCCGTCTGGAAAACACTGCAGTGCTGAGCCGTGTGCGACCATAGCCAGGCGTGTGTCAGACCCACTGGAGCACACAGCTTTGCAAACATCCTTGAAGCAGGGGCTCGTTAGTTGGGAAACATTCTCTCCCAAGTGGCAGGCACAATCTAATTTATCATCTCCTGGTAATTGCTGTCTCCAAGTGTTCTATTCCACACAGGCAAGCAGAAGGAAGCTTTCTAGGATGAGGCTCACCAACATGAGGAGATGGATTAAATTAGACCTTCTATTGTTCTCCTCATGGCAGTCTGTGCTTTTTACTCTCACTGAATCTAATCTCTCCCTCCCTGTGGGGCAGGAACACACTCTATGTCCAGTGGAAGCTGCTGTGGAATATTCCCAGTTGTCCCCATTGCTCAGACCATAGAATGATAGAATCATTAGGGCCGGAAAAGACCTCTAACATCATCTAGTCCAACCATCAAACCATCCCTACGTGCCCACTGACATGTCCCTCTTGCTACACGTCCATGTTTCTTGTACACCTCCAGGGATAGTGACCCCACCACCCACCGCTGGCAGCCTCTGCCAGTGCATCACCAGTCTTTCAGAGAAGTCATTTTTCCCAGTAACCAACCTGAGCCTCCCCTGACCAGACCCAGCCTCAGAGAGGGTTCAGAAAGAGCTTCATCTCAGCACTGTGCACATAGTAGGACTCACGCACACTAGTTATGCCAAGGTAGCACAAAGTGACAGAAAGCGTTCTAAACCACAAGAAATCTGTCATTTCCAGAAACATCCGAGTTCCTCAAGGAATCTCATTCAGATCCAAAATGAAACTACTGCAAAGTATTTGCCATTCCTCAGGAATTCCTGAATAAATCACCAGTAAAGCAAGGAATGTATAAACTACTCTGTCTACAATGTACAAATGAAAAGCCCATCTAGCTGCGAAATTTATTAAGAGATTAAAACACTTCTTGATCTCAGCTGTGCTGTCAGCTCCTGGCTGGCAGTGGTGCACTCAGCAAAGCAGATGGCAGTGTGTGCTGCAGGCTCCCTTGCAGGGGGCACTGACTCCAGCACTAGTTCTGTATGTTACAACTTCCACATCTTCGTGTGCAGTATGTATATTATTTATCTGCTTGAATGCCATCCCTTGGCATAACAAAACACATTTGTTTCACAGAAATCCAAGCGTTCCTCCCCATTGTGCTGCCTGGCTGTTCTGCTCTGCTGAAGAGTGCCTCTGAAGCCTTCAGGAGATTTCCCAAACAATATGACATCAAAGCTGAACACAAGTTAGCTGCTCACACAATCTTTCCCTGGGAGGAGAGAAAGGAAGAAGGAGGCAGAAAAAGTGAAGTCTCACCTTATTTTTGGTGAATTATTAATCAGTTAATTTCAAATACGAACAAAGTCGGCATCCCACAATGATCTGGGAGTTGCACATCGGCAAATTACATAAAAATAAGAAAGAAAGAAAGAAGTTTGAGGGTTGAGTCATGCTGGATTTCTTAATCCAGATCATTTCAGTGGCCCTGCAAAACCAGGGTTGGGGTTGGAGTTGCCATCTGCAGAGAGGGGCAGAATGAAGAGGACAGAGCTGGAACTTCTGAACTGGACTTACTGTTAGAAAGGAGACTGCTGCTAGGGACAGGTTTGCAGCAAAATGCGGCACTTAATACACAGAGTAGAACTCATGAAAAGTTTAATTAAACACAGAAGTTTTCAAATTCTAAGTTGAAACTCTAATGAGACAGAGCTGCAGAGGCTGCATGGGACCAGGAAGCTTCTCACCTATCAGTATAGATCTGCCATTTCCAAAAAATTGGAGCCCATAGCCACTTTGTGCATCTCACGTAAATATTTACTGATCTGCTGATAAATGTGAACGTGCCCTCTGGCATGAGAGACAAATGAAATTTCCCAAAAGTGATTCACCACAGCAAATAAAATCTCACATAGGTGCTAAACAATCATTTGCCATCTAAGCTTAGGGCTTGGTCTTGGAGGAAGTACTTAAAGACAATGCTTAAGATGAATTCTACTGCTGAACTCCAGCTCCAGCTATACTGCTGCATCTGCTATTTGCACTTCAAGATTTCTATCTGATGTTAACCTGCCTGAATAACTGAAATTCTACCTGAGATGCTGCTGAGGCAAGTAATGGGCTGCAGGGAAAGAGAAAATTGAGGTTGGCTGCAGAAATAACTGAGATGTGGTGGGTGGGATGGGAAACACTCTCAGCATAGCATCCAAGCTGCACTCCTGAACAAGCATGCCTTACATCTCATGATGCCAGCAGGTAAAGGAACAGGGAAGAGGAAGGCAGAGGTCAGTGAAGGTGTTATGAGCAGCCAGCAGTATGGGATATGGGGCTGCCACTCTGCCAGCTGATATGGGGATGAGAAGGCTGAGAAGTGCTTCAAACCATGCAGGTGAGACAGAAAAAGCTAGCCCAATTCTAGCTCTGCTCTTATGTTTCTTCTTAGTACTCATGAAGAAATGAATTGCTATAGAATCGCACACAACCAGGCAGAGGGTTCAAGGAGGATATGGAATTCTTCCTAGGAGAAGAAAGAAAAAGAAAAATCTGTTGGCAACAGCCAGGTATCTTCTTGTAGCACCTGCAGCGATCAGCCTGATCTTTCACTGAACACAAAACATTCAGACAATGTAGTTTCCAATGCTGGAGAAGAAAGAAACCCAGCAAACAAACAACAGCTACAAAAACCGCAGACAATATCACAACCAAAGAAAGGCTCAGAAATGGATCTCAGGCTGATCTGTGTCAACATTCAGATAGCGTTTTAATCATCCTGGACAGCTTCCTCCCAGCATCCGGAATTTCATAAATCAGAAACAGTTTTAATTAGAAGAGCCTCCCAGCACCCCTTCTGCATATAGCTGTGACTTCAGCTATAACGCAGAACAGAAGCACTCACCTCACCCAGCGGAGGCACAGATAAAAGACATGTTGTCTGAAAAACTTCATTTTCCTCATTTCTCTTGTTGTTGTTTCAGTTATTTTTTTTCATTAGAGACTCCACTACTGCTGATACCCCTAAGGCAAAGCTTACGTGAGTGGCTCTGAGCTTGCACCTCCTGATGCAGTCAGAAAAGTGCTGTTCTGAAATAGATCCAGCAGCCTGCTAGCACTAGAAACCATTCACGAACTTGACAGCCAACTTCTAGGCATCGCTACACACCAGCTTCCTTTAAAAGAACTAACTGGAAAACTCCTCAGTCTTATTTCTCAGTTCTAAAGTATCATAGTGGCAGAAGGCCTCTAAAGAGGAGGGCTACCAGATCACAATGCCCACAACATTTCAGACCGCCTGAGGAGCAGGCCTCACTCCCCTGCCAGCCCCCCACCACTTGTTATAGAATCATAGAATCTCAAGGTTGGAAAAGACCTACAAGATCATCTCTTCCAACTGTCCTCCCATTACGGTAGCTACAACAAACCACTAAACCATACCTCAGAGCTCCTCATCCAGACACCTCTTGAACACTGCCAGGGATAGCGACTCCACCACCTCCCTGGGCAGCCACTCCAGTGCCTGACCACTCTCTGAGAGAAAAAGTTTTTCCTTATGTCTAATCTAAACATCCTCTGGAACAAGTGCTGGCTGAATGTTTCTGGAGACCAGATAGTGGGTGTGAGTGCAATGAGGCAGTGGGTGGCACATTTCAATAGTCGCAACAGCAACAGTGGGGCACCTCTACTGGTATGTAGATTTGTATGAGTGCAGCATGCAGGTGCTTGTTTATCACCAGTGAAAATGCACAGCTCATGGTGGTGACTATGTTGAAAAATAGCATTTTGTAGCTGAGAACTTGCTCAGTCAAATGTGCTATAGTGCTCTTTGTAGTAATTTCCATGGAAATAAACAGGAAGCATTACTTTCGGAGCAGCCTACATAAATACTTCGATACAACCGAAAATACCATCATATTCCTGAAGCAGCTTATGAGACACAACCAAATCTTTAAGTCCTCTCCCAACATGCCATTTGCCTGTAGTTGCCCTATTAACCCTGTTGGAATTGCCAATGAACCATATCATACAAGAGCTGTGTTTTTCCTTTCCCCTTCAGTAAAGCACACTTGCTCACAGCACACTTGCTGACCTGCCAGAGCTTGGCCTCACCCCTGCTGTAAAATCTGCAAAGAGTACACGTAACAGGCAAATGAACCAAGCAAGGTCACGAAGCCCAGAACGGATTAGAAATAAATACTGTGGGTCAGCGCCTCAGGGGGCTGTTGAAATCAGGAGTGCTTCGTCGGCTTATACCAACAGAAGATTTGTTGCAGAAATACTGAATTTAATGCAGAAATATTTCTATTCAGTCTTGAATCTGCATTTCAGCCACCCCAGACCAGACAAATGTGTCATTTTAAAATATAACACATCACAAAACTCTGTCTCTGCCCTATCGCTCCTCTTGCCACTATAACTGCCAGCATAATATCATTTGCTTGAAAGAAGTTACTCCCAGTATATGCCAGTGGAAGAAAGAGGAAAATCCTTCCAAATGGTTTATTCAGAAATGAAAAATTGGGGATCTGCAGCTTTTATATCCAAGACTCGCATCTAGTGTACAGAAAGATGAATGTATGGATGGATTTAAGCTAGACCATTACCAGAAATCTCCTGTGACCTGAATACTTATCGGTATCCGCGGATCCTCCTGTGAATGGAAGGAGAGCTGGACAAGCCAGGAATATGAGCCAAAGGTTTAGGAAATTGGCACCCTTTATTTTTAACTCTTTTACCATTTTGTTTGTGTTTGTTGGTTGGTTGGTTGGGGTGTTTTTGAAAGGGATCAATTCTCTAATACAAGTGAGTTATGCACATCTCATTTACTGGAAGAAAACATGAGAAGCGCAGCTTACTGGAAGGGAAACTTATAAGAAAGGCTAAATTGGATCTCGAATAGCTCCTGTAACACAGCTATTCTTTATTTGGTTTTGACATTTTTTCACTTGTCTCTGGAAAAGTACATTACTCGGGAGGAACTGCTGATGAATTCCTGACAGTATGCCTGGGTTTGGTTTTGTTTTTTAAAAAAGCACCTTGTAGCACAGTTCCCAAATTTCGTATCAAAATACACCATAGCTGAAATATTCCAGGAACCACATGCAGAATTAGCCTTCCTTCATGCACAACTCAAAATGTTCTTTGGTTGTCAATACATAATAGCTTATCAAAGGTGACTTTGTCAGCAGAGTTTTTGAGAATAAAACAAAAAGAGGCCTCAAAAAATGGTAGAAACTCTGGAAGCACAGCCAGGAAGGGCTAAGTCAAAGGCTGATATAGGCCCATTCCAAGCATTTTTGTGGCATTTTGTAAAGCATATGTAGTCTTAGATGCTCTTCCAAGCCTCAGCCTCCTTTTTCAGGGCTTTAGGATGGTCAAGACTACACTGGCTATGACCAAAATCAGGGAAATTTTTTCAAATATTTTTTTAAAATAATCTGCCTCCAGGTCATTTCTCAACTTGTGAAAGTCCAGACCAATGCACGGTCACCCAGTGCTGCTCCATGTGGACATAGAGAGGTGGGCAGCAAACACCATGTTAACTGGGATCAACACTCACACACCGTACTTCGCATGGTTTGTAACAAAGCAGGTTTCGACTTTAGGCTCAAACTCATTACTTCACCAAGAGGGATTGTGTGTTTCTAGCCAAGGAAGAGTGGAGCACTGTCCATTATGAACATGCCAGTCGGCTCTAGGAGGGTGAGAAACAACACTGATACACAGGGGCAGCAATGAGCTCACTCAGGCAAAGCCTGCAGCAATTTGTTTCACGTAGCACATTGACAGCACATTGAGTTTTGATAATTCTCATGGAATTATGACTCACAGAGATGCTGCAAAATAGTTCTGGCAAGAATGGGTGAGATTGACCTCTACACCATCCTCGGGAGCGTGGTGTAACCCCAACCCACTCTGGGTTAAACAAGACATATATGACATATCTTTCCTAGGGTAATCATTTTAGTGCTCCTCATTTACTTCACACTGCCGCTGAGGTTATAAGGCAAACAACTGCTATGAGTTCTCATGGATTCACAGCTTACCTTCTCCTGCAGTAATGTCATCATCTGCCAGCGTACCTGAAAGTAACACAGACGCATGTCAAATTTCACTAACAGGATCACAGCAGGTGTCACTTTGTTTTGGAATTACGGTCGTGAACATTTTGCTAATCGTATTTGCAAAGCATAAGTACTCCCAAGGCTTAACAACAAGAGCAGGTATACGCTTGTTGGGAATATCTGCATGGCTGTGTGTTGGCCTGCATGCTGTGCTCACATGCACCACTTGTGCCTTTCCTTATGTGCGTTTACTGGTACACACCTCAGAAAAAAAACCAAGCTAAACCAAAAGCTGGTGTTGCTGATACATTTCTGAAAGGTGTTTTTTTCCCACAAAAGCATGACCACTGAAAATGGCTGCTAAAATGCTTTAGCACAAAATGCATGAAGGGCATACATTAACATACATCGATTACTTGTATTTTTAAATGTAAATATGGTCTGCTCAGCATCTGATAGAATTATGCCTGCAGCAGTTAGCAAACATCATTGACATTCAATCCTCTGTTCCGAAGTATTGCAAAACATCTGATTCAACAGTTTTTATCAGAATAATATTCATAGTGCAAAGCGGAAACTATTCAGAAACACAGCTGGTTCTGTTTTACAGGTTTGGGGGTTTCAGATGCAATTTCCCCCGGTGCTGATGCCTTTACGAGAGGTGATGGAGTTCCCTGTGGCTCAGCACAGGTAGCCTATACACAGGCGCATGTCTCCGTCTCTGTCCTCTCCCAAACATGGCAACTGAGACTTGGCTCAGCAGCACTCCCAGCAGCCAGTCCTCGTCTCCTCTAAGTGGAAGGTCACAGTCCAGAACACATCTTCTAAAAGCATCTTAAGTGAACTGCCAGTCATAGATACGGCACAAGCTGGGAAGCCCACTCTTAATATCAAGGACATTAATTCAGTCAGTAGGTTACCTCTTAAAGTTCAGTAGCTTCAGTCAGTGCCCCAGGACTGGTCAGCAGCAGTCAAGCAGTTAATAGCTCTACAGCCAACAGGGGGATACCCAGATTCTCACACAGACATGATATATCTATAACATTTTCCTTGTCCTGATAGGAGGCTCACATTTTCACCCCTGCTGATCAATACCCAAAGACAACTATCAGTCAATAACCCAGTGCTCTTTTGACATTCTTTAGAATCCATATGATTAATTAATATATATTTATTCACATCCAAAATCTATACCAATTAAGCCTGGATTACAGAATCCTTTCCTTGCCCAGTCTGAACAGTGCAAAATATGAAGATCCAGCCAAAGAAAGCTGCTCTAATTCTTGTATATTTATTTGGCTTGAAACCTGCCATCAAAGAAAAGACTGTCGTTATTTGAGCACCAGGCCTTAAGTGATAGATTTCCAAGTGCATCATTTTTAGAGACATTAGAGGCTATCAGGCCTATATGGTTGCTAAGATACCATGAATCATGAAGGAAAATATAAGATAATGGTAGGCAGACACTGCGATGTTTATCAGAGTATTTTCTCTGCATCTTTCTTAATAGCATCACGATTAGGATCATTTTCAATAGTTCCCATCTATTTTCCAGCTAGGTGAAAGACTGCAACTGCATTAAGTTGGCAAACATTGTTTATAATTTATATTTTGCCAAGTGTAAATGAATTTGTGGAAGTCAGTATCTGTAATTGCTACAGCAGAACTTATTAATAAGTAAGAAGGTGTGGCTGTGCACAGGTTTCTCTCCTGGCTATTAAATACTATCTCCAGACTTGGAATGAAATCATCCTTCAGTGATTTCAAGTATATTCTGCGATAACACAGACTGTGCTTTCAAAGAGTTTTTAAATTAAATTTGTAGCTGAGGTAATTGCTGCTGCAAAATTATGCAATCGAAGTAAAGCTTTATGCTGCAGCTTTCTTGATATTATAATTTAACTGCCTCTTTTCTAAATCATAAAAGTGTGAGATATCAGATTAGTGCAAAGCATTAGGTTATTACTGAATTATTTCATCTTTTATCTCTGAGACTAGATAGTGAGAAGCAAAGGGACAAATCCAAAGCCCAGCGCGCTGCATGCCAGCTCCTAAAAAACTGTTCTCTGGGTTCACTCTTCCACTGCTTTAAGAAGGCAACATTCAAGATTGGAAAGGAGTGTCCATCAGCCCCCTTCTCTGACTTGTATCCCCTTAACTGAGACTGTGTGTAAAGGTGTAATTCCTGCACCAGGACAGAGAAGAAGACAACCTCTCCCTTGCAACAAGGTAACATCGGGCCCCATACCAGTTTGAACACCTGGAATATATTACCAATCTTGGCTGGAGTGTCCTACCACAGCCACTGTATAATCTAGATGAGAAGCCTTCTGACTTCCATCCATTCAGGCTTCTGGACAACACTTTCCTAGCAATTACACCATCACAGCAGCCATAAAACAGTGGGTCTCCTCCAGTGCTGTAGATTTTCACAAGCACAGCATGCACTTTGTTCATTGCTAGTGAAAATGCACAGAAAAATTTCCATGACTGTATTGAAAAGCAGCATTTTGTAGATGCAAATTCGCTTTTTCCAATTGTGTTATTGTGCTCTTCATAGCTGGTGTAGTTTCCATGGAAATAAGAAGGAGGTATTACTTTCAGAGCAACCTATGTAGGCGATTCTTATTTGCCATTCAGGAAACACACAGACTCATGGACCATGTGTCCACAAGTATTGACTCACCCACAGTAACCCTGGAAAGATTCTTGGAGGCAGCCTCGCTGGATTAGGAAATAGCAATTAGAAATTTACTGGCAAGAATGTAGTATTTCTCTAAATGAAATTCTTCTTGACTGAATTCACTCTGAAATGCAGCCATCATAACATCATTTTTTTATTGCATAAACTCTTGTTTGTTTAATAAATAAAGCAGAATGGGAAGACTGGTGGTTTTGCCACAAAGCACCTTTCTCGGTGCAATATTGCTCAGCCAGAAGTCCTACCTCTTGTGCAGAAATGATCATCTTGTCTGTGTTCAGAAGGGTCTTACACTGCAAAGGAAGAGTATTAGTTACACCACTGTAGCATTATCCTATTACTGTATTATATCTGCCTGGTATTAGAAGGTTGGCACATAACAGAAGAAAGACTAAGACTAGACAGATGGACTTCCCTCATCCAAGCTTTCAAATAAAGCACCTTTGCGTTTTTCACTAGAGAGACATTTTAGTGTCTCTTGCTAATTACCTCTCTGAAAACAAAACAGGATAGGGTGAGGGTGAGGGAAGAAGCTGGAGACACACAGAAGGAGGCACCAAGCAGCCTAAGAGAGCAGTGGCAATATGCTACAGCAATTAACCTGCAGCTGCTATGAGATTTAAACTGGATCTCCCACAAAACCTGACTAGTGACACCGTCCTGGAACTATCCCCTCTGTGTTGAGTATACATTTGCTGTTTAGCTTGCAGTTCTGTCTCAAAGCAAGGTTTCCTTATCCTTGAAAAGAACTACAAACACTACCTCATATGCCAGCACTTTCAAGAACACTGGACATTTTTACATTCATTTAACAAACATCAGTAGAACAGCCTGAGAAAGGTTTGCTCACAGCAAAGAAAAGGGGCAGTAATATTTCTAATTTTCCTGGCACCTGGAAAGGTAAATACACATCGATGTTTGGGGACTGTAACTTTTTAAAAGTAAATGAGCCTTGAAGATTATCTGTCAGCTAAAATGTACCCAAGGGCTTGCATTGCAATGCTTCTTTTTTAAAGAATGTTTGTTTTAACATTATGGTTGCAACCAGTAGAAGAAAAATGTAGAGCCATCATAAAAGATGTGAGCAGATACCCAGTTGTTAGAGCTGGTTTAGGAACAATCATAGGAGTGATGGACTGTGCGACCCAGGAGAGGTTCCTTCCAACCCTAATGATTCTCAGAATTGATTTTCTTTTGCAACTCACTTTCAGTTAGTGCTTTAGAAAAAAATAAAAAATAAAAAGGGTTAGATCAATGCTAGCTTCAATGACACAGTCATTCCAGCTCCCGCAGCATTTTCTTACCATGGCAATCTCTTTATTCTCTTTCTTATATGAAGACCATTCTCTACTTCTCTCTTTCTGGTTGTGCATAAATATAAGGGGTTGAACTCCTAGTTTACTGACTCCAGGGCTGAATGCAACATTAATACAAATTAGTTAGCACTCAGAGAGTGAGTATATAGTCATTCTGCCCACAGTTCAGGAGAAATGATCTCTGCATTCATTATTATGCTTGCTAAATAGACTCCTCTAGCCAGAAGCTAGAACCAAACTGCATATATAAGAAATGTTTCTCTCTCTAGAAAGACGCATTCTGTACATTTAACATTGCAGGGTATCAACATAGTTCTGTACAAACTGGTATTTCCACTGCTGAACACTGGTAGGCTGTTAAGGGCAAAATTCCTCACATTAAGTCTGCAGTCTAAAGGGAGGAGAGAACTATTCCCCTTCTTCCTTCCCTTTTCAGCCCACTGACATAACTGTCTGAACCTTAACAAGAAACCTAACCCTAGACTGTCTCTCCTATGCCTTTCGAATGATTTGCTATTTCCACTGGGCTTTTCAGAACCTTCTGTCTCTCCCTTTCATATCCCATACCACAGCCAACAAAAGAGAGTCAGAACCATCAGGTCGCATCTATGATAGAATGCTGTTTCACACTGCAAAATCAAGCCATGGCCAATAATGAACATAATGATGTGTTCATTATTCACTGAGGGTCACCACACTCTGAAACACCACCTACCACCTACCGTTCAGATCCCATGGCAGGAAGACACACTGACCTAACAGCCACTCTGCAGATCTCTGCATCCAGGCTGCGGAGTGAGTTACCACCTACTGCACTCTCAGCTGTCTGCCTCAGATGAACAAATTACCCCACCAGTGCCCACCGTGCAAGTGTTTGCTCTACATGCTTTCCTGACTTGCAGTTTCACTCACCATCTGAAACCATCTGCTTGCTACATCTGTAGAAACTGGCAGAGTATTATTCTGCTCACTGCTTATGTATGGATGCCTGAAAGGATTGTCATGCTATGGCTGGAGAACAGTAATGAGTAACCGATGCCTGTATATCAGGAAAAAAAATTAAACTTGAGATGATGACTCTGAGGTCATCTCCGTCTCCTGCGTCTTGAAGGTTTGGTGTTTGGAGCAGATGATCTTAAAGGTCATTTCCAAATGTAATGATTCTACAACTGTAAGGTTTAGGATGAGATGTAGAGACTAGCATCTGAGAAGACGACAGTGATTAGAGAATGGTTTACGGGCACTCCAAGATCTCCCTCTCAAGGCAGTTGCTCAAGAATGATTTGCAGAGCAGGAAGACCAAGCATTTCTGGAGGAGTCAAGCTAGTTGATAGCTTAAAGAAATCATTTAAAACTAAAAACAAACAAACAAAAATGGCTTTAACATGCCACATGGTGGATTCTCCAAATTGCCTTCCAGAGTCCCTGATACTAAGTACAGAACAGCCTTCTTTTGTCTCATTTTAGAAGAGAACAGCAATATGGAAAAGGAGAACTAGAAAGATGCAGTGCCAAAATGCTCAACAAGACTGAATGTTGAATATTGAAATGAATATTTGACAACACTTAGGCCTTTCCACAGTGCTGCTCATGAGGTATGAGGGCTTGGGCCAGATGGGATGCCCAGAAGCAGAGGGACCTGAAGTGGGCAGTGGGATATGAACTTGCCACTCCAGACTTCCTCATGGCCCAGCATGTCATGATTTCACCTGAGAGCAGGCAGTTGCTGCGAGAGCCACATGTTATGCAGCAAAGCAACGCCTTAAAGTTGAAGACAGTTAGGACCCCACACAGAAGTAGCAATCATTACAAAATTAGAGTACAATTGCACCCATCTTGACATATTCACCCCCAGGAATGGGGTCCTGCTGCTTCATTTGCACTACGTACTTTGTACCTTACTGAAGGCAACACTTCAGTTTGAGAACCTGAGCAGACCTCTCCCTGGCAAGGCCTGTGGAAATCTCCCTCAGGCAGTGTTAGCAGCAGTCAGTCTCCTCTAGTACTCACCATATATCTTATTTTTGCATTTCTCACTTTAACAGCTCTCCATCCCAATGAGAGTGCAGAAGCAAGCTATGCAGACAGAAACTGGCATGTCTACACAGCACAAGGATGGCTATGATTTTATAACGGGTTTATATAGCTGTCTATGCTGAATGTTAGTATTAAGTTTTGCCTTCTCTTCTCACATGCTAAGATATCTCTTCAGCTCCACAGGACAAATCCTAGCTCTGATCCAGCCTCTGCCTTGCAGCAGCAGTGCTCACACCCCTTCCTGCATGGCTTGGGCAGCCTAACACAGTGGCAGCCCAGGAGCTAGGGTGCCTGTGTGTTGTTGTTCTTCACTGTTTAACTACCGATGCTGAGAATTAGCACAAAAAAAGTCATCTAATTCACCTATCCCATAGGGTGGCTCACGAATTCTTGCTCTCACAGTATACTATCTTATATTTTTATGACAGAATTTCATTTACTTTATACCAATACAATCCAATTAGTTTATGTTGCAGCACTAAGACTTGCAGTATTTTGCTTTTTATGTGCCATCTTTCCATTCAGCCTTTCAGAACTGTCATCAATTTAACCAGCCACAATTTACCTGCTCATTGCAAAGCAGTGACATAAGACTTTAGGCATAGTCCAAGGAAAGTCTGTGGCTCTTGTAATTTTTTTTCTACTGTGCTTCTTTCCTTATCCCACACATCTGCTGTGCCTTTTTGACTCGGTTTTGTTTTTCTGCTTGTTTCTGTTAAATCCAAGGAAGTTTCTCTCTATTTTCTTCTCCTGTTCTCCCATAGCTCCTGCCACTCTGGATTTTCATCAGCTCATCAGGAGGAAATATGTGTGATACAATTTAAGGAGCTGACCTGCTCTGTCCTTCATTTATTTTGTCCCAGTCTTACTGTTCATATTGCTTTTGTTGTTTTCCAGATATGCAATTTCTGGTTGATAAATGCATGGAAGAGGCATGTATCCAAAAAAGTGCTGCTACTTCATATAGCCCAGTATTTGGCATGGTCTCACAGAAATGTGAGACCATGCCAAATTAATACCTGCAAGTCCCAGAGATGGTTAGCTTCGGCTCCATTAGTTCACAAAAACCCACTGCTTCACTGACATTGAAGTCCTATACAATGGTGTGTAAAAAGCAGATAAGAGTCTGTACATTGTTAGCATATTTTTTGTTAATCCATTATGAAATTCATTTATTCCACTATCCCCTATGATCCCACTTTTCATTTTATTGTCATAGTCTAACCTTCACCTTGACTGCTCCGTTGCTTTTCATTCTTCTAAAGAAAGTATATTTATTTCAATACTTGATCTTGAGCATTTTAGCTAACAGTATCTATAACATCCCTTCAAATACCTGTTTCTGCTCCAGCACAATTTCTTCTATTGCTTCAGGCAGCGTGATATCATTTCATTTTCTCTTGAAGAAGTGCAAGGTATTTTGGACAGTTTTCTGGGTTATATCAAAAGGTGCACTAGGTGGGCACATTGCTCTTGAGCAGCTGGTACCACATAAGTGCTCAGGAAACACTGCATACACAGTCCCCTCTTTTAGCTGCTGATCACATCTGGGATGAATCTGGGGAGGGGAGATCTGAATTTTCTATAGAAATAAAGGGAAACATAGTAAGAAAAGAGTTATATGACATTAAATCAAACAAACAAAGAAAAAAATAGAAGGAAAACAAAAAAAGGAATGATCATTTATGGAGAAGCTGTAGTCCTAAACCAAATGAGAAGACA
Source organism: Excalfactoria chinensis (assembly GCF_039878825.1). Lineage (NCBI taxonomy): Eukaryota > Metazoa > Chordata > Aves > Galliformes > Phasianidae > Excalfactoria > Excalfactoria chinensis. Next base: position 71,868,035 of record NC_092828.1, read on the forward strand.
GAAATATTCTGAATAGAGACAAGCAAGTTAAGGATTTCTGCTTTCTTACTACTGAGAACTTCTCATCCTAATGCCCCCAAAAGAAGCTCTTAACTGTGCACAAGGTGCTCAAAACTCAGCCTGTAGAACATCTTACCTCCCAAGGGAGGAAAATTTGCCCTTGCAAGATTTCTTGTTGTTCTCGACACAAGAGTTGATTGATGTACTGTTTGCATCTCTCACTTGAAATCAATGTTATTAAACAGAGGAGCTATATTCTGGTGTTTCGCATGCACTAGTTCTCAAAGCACATAGGAGGAGGAGCTGCAATTTGACCCTTTCACGTTCTGTATCTGATTGATGACCATTTTACAAAACCATGTTCCCATTCTCTGATTTACAAGATCACTAAACCATAAGAAATACTTTCAAATGATAAGTTACTGAACACAGTAGCCTCCTCATCACACTCACAAAATATTGTATCCACAGAAGTTTCCATGTTCTGTTCTACTTAGTCTTTTTTCTATTGTAGCCTTTAACTATCAGATAAATACTAAGTAGTTCTTACCTTACAGAGATAAGAAATAATATAACTCAAGTCTTTTTCAATCCATGCCTGGAATATCACACATATTGCCAGGTTAACAGTGCTCAGATACAATTTCATTTACTAGGAAGACGTTATTGAGTCAACAATACTAAATGCTTTTACGCCAGCATCATAACATGTAAGTGAATGAACTGATGTACTAATTTCAGTCTTTTATATATATATACACATATCCACCTTAAAGATATGGTGAAACTGCACAAGGCTGCATTTCAAATATTGATTTCTACTGGCAATATCAAACTAGCAGTACTAGGCTGCAACACGCCGGGGCTCTTTTTAGAGAGAAGGTTTGTGAGGTTCACTGGTTGCCCAAAAGGTGTTCCAAATTTGTGCCCTGGTACCAAAGATGCTGAGGTCACTCCCACACCCATCCAAATTCTAGGGCACATTTTCATTGACTTCCAGAGCACCCTAACTGAAATGTTACATGTGCTCCAAACAGCCTTTTCAAAGGTGTGTTGCATCAGAAATTTGGTAGATTCTAGACATGCTGTCTGCATCCAAAGCTTTCACTAATCAAACATTCCTGAGACAGGCTTGAAACAGAACTGAAAATACACTGCATGCAACAGAAGATAGAAACACTGAGAAAACTGATTTTGCAACATATTTTGATTTCATAGTTTTGTGTCATTGGAGGCCAAGAAGGAAGATGAAATTTGGTAACCTAGTGAGAAACATAACGTTTAGGCTTCCATTAAACTAAAAAGAGAAATACAAATCTGTCTTAGCTCTGATCAGTCATCTAACAGCATAACACTGTTTTTATCCTTTATGCCAAGTGCAATTAACATCAAATTGGAACGATCCAGTAAAAAAGCTTAAATAATAGGACACCATTCTCCATAATGGGAAGTCCCACAACACACTCCCCCACGTACATACATATATAAACAACAAACTAAAAAGCTCTAATAGCAGTCCTTCTATTGGCTTTACACATTATCATCACTCATTGATTGCTATGATACACGTTTAATTACCAGGACAATGATCTGACCAAAGCAGTTTTAGCATCTATAATTGTGCAGGCTTCTAACAATGTTCTCTAGTGTGAAATATTATCGAGTAACTAAGAGCTGCCTTCAGGAAACATCATTCCCCGTGCCAGAAGTATTCACTGCATGCTGAAGCTATTTCATTGAGTCTCTCCACTTCGAGTGGCACAGTCCTCCAAAATACCTGCTTACAAGAATAGTGAGAAATGTGGCTTTCATTCCCACTATCTCTTCCCACTTGTCATTTTCACTGGTTCAAATGCAGATTAATATTGCTAATATTGGACTCTAGCAGTAAGGTCTTTTTTGTTTGTTTGTTTGTTTGTTTTTGTTTGTTTTGTTTCTTTACTGACTCTTAATTGGTCTTGTCAGTTATGAATTATGGGTTCAACACAGAGTATCTTGAATTTAAGTGGGTAGACTTCCCTGTCTCACATAGATTAAGTCTTCTACCCATAAGGGAACAAAGCCAAGTCTTTTGTCATCAACTTCAATTTAAATTTCTACCCTTCACAGTAGCTATACCCAGAAATTCAGGGCGTTTTACAGTCATTGCTAAGGAGCAGTAGAAATGGCTTCACTGTGTTTTCTTCCTTTTTTTCCCTCCTCTCATACATTTCAGGAGAGATATGGAAAGAGATTAAATGCAGGAACAAAACAAACATTCCACACAGTTGTCACCAGACAGGTCACTAAATTTGTGAGGTCTCATGCTCCCTTCTTCTGCACTTCTCTGCTTAAATGGAACGTAGAAACTTTACACCCTCCACTTGATTAAATTTTGTATTTCTGGGAATGGTACAAGAATGGCTGATAATAATCAATGTGATTTTTACAGAAAACTCCAGAAAATGAACAAATAACAACAACAAAAAGCAGAAAGCTCTAAGAAGTTTAGGCAGATGGACAGTGTCCCTGCAGTCATCCTAGTAGGCAGAGCCATAATCACCAGCACACTGGTAACACCCTACACAGCAGAAGGCTCTTTGCTGCAGCCACCACAGGAACCCCATCTCAGCTCTGCCCACCTACCCTGGAAAACTTCAGCCCTGGAAGCTCTAGTTATCCCCAGAGCAGAAATAACTGACACAGAGAATCGAAGAGACTCACGGAGAATCCTTGGCATGGATCTGCATGGAGCGTAAGCAGCAGTGAGATGTCACAGCTTAGAAAGCAGAGAGCCGTGGTATGGATATGGGGGAAGGAGAGTAAAGAGAGCTGTGCTTCTTAGCTGCCAGGGCAGAGGGCACAAGGGGAAATTTCAAAGTCCCTCAGATAATAGGGGAGGATAAAGCTGCATGGCCTGTGTGCGGTGCTTGCAGCCAGCTCAGCCACCAGAATTGGAAGGGAGGTGAGCTGCCAATTTAAGGTCTTTTTAGACTTAAGTACTCTAGGGCAATAATTCATCTTTCTGCTCCACACTTTTCTCAGCACAATGGAGACAACTGCCTTTGTGCCTCTGGACAGGGTAAAGAACAGGAGCAGCACCTATCACAAACAAGGTGGCTGAATGCACTGCAAAAAGAGCCCAAACTCCATTGTCGGTGCATTTCTTCCCTTTTCACTCATTGCCTCATGTTTACCATCCAGGGCATTTGAGGTTTGGTTTTTGCATTGACTTCTCCAGGACTGATGGCAGGCTTGAAGCTAAACACACGTTCAGATGCTCTGGCACAGTAGAAACAATAAGCCCAGCACAGCAGAGGATTAAATCTCAACCACAGCCACTGTTAGGATATCGAACTGCAGAGTTTGTATTGCTTTATTGCTAATTTCTGCACATATGTCTGTGATCAGTTGCAGGGCTCTGGCATATGGTGAATGCACCTGCTAAGTTAGCCAGTGCCATAGCCTCAGACAACAAGGAGCACTTCTGGCAGGATCTGCCAGGGTTAAAATAAGGGATTATGAAGGCTCTCATGCTGTACTGCTTTACATTCCCCAAACAAACACAGCACCACGCCACTGCAATAATCTCATTCAAACAGTCTGAAATGTTTTGTAAGCATGCTACAAAATAGATTCATCACTCTCTCACTGCTAACCAAATTTATTATTAAGTATCCATGACTCAAATTGGTAAAGTGTACTATTGGGTTTTTTGGTGCCCGTTTGTGTGAGTTGGGGTGGAATACGAACACACTGCTTATCCACCCAACTCACATTTTCATCTAGAAAGTTATATATATCGCATAAGAAATTGGCAACTGTATCTGCAAGAGGGAACCATAAACTCCAACTAGTCTTTATTACAGCGTTTGTCAATAGCATTCACACTGTTCCTTTAGCAGCAAAATCCCTGAGACATATTCTCCACGTTTCCTGTTCATTCACCCACTATCCAATTAACAGCCCTTTAAGCTGCTCACCTGCAGAGCCATCTATTCTCAGGCCTCTGCAGCACAGCTCTAATCCCTCCACTACTTATACCTGATTGCTGGACTTACACGGTTGCAGTTGTGGACGCTTTTTCAAGCCCAAACAAATTGCCTCTCCCAGTGTTCTCCAGCATCTTTAAAGGGATTATTATTCCCCAGATCCTTTTGGGCCTACCAATGCACTCGATTTGCTAGACCTGCAGTCAGGCTTTTAAAGCAGCTCTTTGCAGAGATCAGATAGAGCTATTTACCATGTTTACCCTTCTGTGTTTCCACAGACTTGTTTTGGCATCAGCCTCGTCTGCCAGATTGGAAGCAGTGTGACAGCAGCACTGTGCTGCCTGCATGAGGATGGGAACAGAGCTTTTAGGACAAAGAATCCTGAGCTCAGATCCAAGACTTCAAGGCTTGCAATATTCTATCTCCAAACCCGCTCCCCAAAAGGAGGTTCTGGATTGAAGTCGCAGCTAAAGAGCAGGGAGATCTCATAGGAATTCCAATTCTCCTCAGATTTCAAGTAGCTAAAAAATTGAAAATGAACTTCAAATCACATGCACCAAGACAGCTTCTACAGGTTCGAATATCATTAAATCCAAGTCTCTCAACCTCAACTTTACTTTGGACTTGAATCTGAATTTTTGTGTGCTGGATATCTACTTTATTCTGTACTATGTTACATGTAATACTATACTTCAATCACGAGAAAAAAAAAAATAGAATATTTTCAATTTATTCACCTCTGTTAATTTTTCTGTGGATACCGAATGTGCTGGTAGCATCACTGAGGTAATTAGCACAGTCTCCATTTTCCTTAGCACTATTTCCATAACCCTCTCTCCTCTCCGGGTTCTTTTTTTTTTACAAGACTATTTTTCATTCCTTAAATTTAAATTACTCCCTGCGCCTACACCTGGATATGTGAAATATGTAATTCTTGTGACGCCTTTCCAATTCAGCCTTTGGAGGCTTCCCTGTCCTAGTGCTGCTAGCAATCTTTGTCTATAGAAGACTGGAAGACTCTCCAGAGCATATTATCATCAACACCTGCCAGAGACACTGTGCAATATTAGTCAAGGTGTCTTTAATAATACAAGAAAGGCCAGCAGCTCACAGAATATCAAGACAGATATCAAAGAATCATGAACCTCTTTCTCAATGCAGATTGCATAGATATTCTTCACTTTTTCCCCCCTCCATTTTATATTAGCAAAAGTTGGTTGTTTTCTTATTTTCAGCTTATGTCAGAAAAAAAATAATTAAAAATATTTCATATGCCATCACTTACACATTAAGGTATAAAAATCAGTGTAAGGATCAGGTATGTAACACATTGTCTGCATGAAACGTAGTTGGTTTCTAATAATTCAGTTATAAACTGCGTTATAGCTGCAGGTAAGGAAGCTGGAAGTCAAAGGCCAGGAGCAGCCCAAACCACCCCAGCTCAGGGCACTGAACACAAGCAGCCAAGTTACCGACTTTGTTTGTATCAGGCCACTAGAGTTAACGCTGCTTCACCACCAGCAAGCTTTTCCTGGAACGATTCAGGATGTGATCACATAACAGGCCCCTGACCTTTCGGCTACATAGTGCTTTTGCAAATCAATAGCACAGAAATTAATGTGGTTATCATATCAGAGCATTTTTAAAGTTTCATACATGCTGTCATTAATTACCTCAAATGCTCACGATACTGTGTTTGGAAGTGCTGGTCCACTGCTTTCAAAATTCTGCACAGGAACAAGTTGAATCAGGCAGTCTGAAAAATCAAACCCAACTAATTCTTCTGTTCTCCCCAGGTCATTAATCTTCATGGGACAAATTACCACCGGCAGCTCAGTGGTGTGGCACTGATGGACTGGGGAGACAACAAAACCACTCAGCCATAAATGAGAGGAGTATTTGCCTTGTATCCTCTGCAACTTCTTCCTTGAAATTTCTTCCCATTTCCTTAGTCACTTTGGTGCAAATGATTATAATCTATGGTTTATCACTGGCCTTCTGTCAGAGCCATCCATCCACACTCACACGATCCACTCCCTGTGGACACCCACAAACCCGCTTTGATTTTCCCTTTCTAAGGGAGATGAGGGTTCTTGCACCACAGCCTTCAAATTTGTTGAGTCAAAGGCATGAACTCTGAGACAGCTTCCTTTACAACCTCTTTCTCTCCTGTTTCCATAAGGCCCTGCAGCTTCAATGTCAATATTTGGTTTTTCTCTGGAGAGTGGTATTGACACAGTTGTGCAGGAGTCTGACAGTACACTTTTAATACCAAAACTGAAGGCTGTTTGCCATGGTAGGGAGCATTACATACATCAAAATCACGAGCTGCCTTAACAACAAAGGGAACAACATACAATACCAGTCTTAAAAAATTTCTGCATGAGAGAGAAAGAAAGAAATAAAAAGGCAACCTTCAACCTTCTTCCCCTAGTAAACTACTGTCTACTCAAACAGCAGAGCTTGTACAGCACATTTTGCACATCTTTTCATAATCACATATTTCAAACACGCTAAAAAGATAACCACATATGTATCTAAATAGGTAATCTTTTCAGTAAGTCCTTCAGATTCCTTGAAAGGCCGGCTACTTGCTTTACCCCATTGAAACCCAAGGCAGGTGCTGCACTATGCTCATCAATGCACTGAAGAGCTAATTCCAGATGTAGGCAGTCCTGTCTGCCCTTTGGCTCCAACAAGGTTTTGTTTCACTCCCTACCAAAAGAGTACACAGAAATACTTGTCCGTGCATCTGTGTGCATCCTCTGGGAGTGGATGCTTGCCTGTTCATTTAAAGGGGTAAAAAATCATCACCGTATTACTGAAGTCAAAGGAATTTTGCAAGTTTTAACTGTATTCACGTTCTTCTATTGTACGCTGTTCTACTCCATGCTGGAATTACAGAACAATTCAAAAAATAATTATTACCTTAGAAACAATCCCGTTATGGTGTTACGGGCACAAATACCAATATTAAATTCAGAGGCCGTTAGCTGAATTCAGTTGTGGAGGTATTTCTTTGCCATGATAGAAACAGGAGCTACCACCACAAGCACAGCAGTGGCACAGAAAGCTGAGACCCACCTGATAGAAGCAAACAAAAAATCAATTAGAAACACAATCCTAAAAAAGCCTATTTCATTTTCCTAGCCAAAAATTATGTTCTTTTGTGTGTGGTGTGCAATGTGTGCAATTCACCTTCAGGTCACATTTGCTTTTGTCTGAAAGCTTAAGGGGAAAAACACACAAGTGTTTTTCTTTAACCTGCAGCAGTACAGTCAAAGGCACTGATGAGGTCACAACAGTACATAATAAACATTCAATAAAGAAAACGGTGCCATATGTCGCTTTTCCTCTGCTCTACTTAGTTCTCTGGAAAATGATCAACAATAGTTGCAGTTAAACTGCAACATATTTTTCTGGTATCAAATGGGGTTAAAAAGTCATGTAAACAGATACACATGAACTAAACAGAAACAGCTGGAAAGCTCCCAGAAGGGACCTTTAACAACCTCCAAGCTGGACGGACCATGGTAGATCAAGGGATCGCTATTAAGATTAAAGGCTTACACCAGACCTGCTGTGAAATTCAATCTGCTGAACTTAAAATGTTGATGGAACAAAATGGAAAGTACTAAATGCTTCTATTTATTAATTCCTAAAAAGAAAGGTGATGAGAGAGAGGCTACGTTTCCTGCGCTCCCAGCATTCACGGTTCTATATGCTGAGACAAACAGCTCTGTAGGCGCGTTCTATGAAAATCCAACATTTCAAGCAAACTCTTGTGTTGATTTTCAGGGAAAAAAAATTACCTGCATCATTAGCACTTCTGTGGGGTTGGGTTTTTTGTTTGTTTGTTTTGCTTTTGTTATTTTTAATGGTTTTGGACCAAATTCTTTTTAGAGAAAACTTCAGCAGTGATTTGCAATTAATTGTATCTGAACTCCAAAGAGGAAGCTCTCTTTTTTTTCCCTCCTTATTAGGTTGACCGATGCTATTCCAATTGTACTTGATAGAATTGCTGTGCCTAACAAATAACCAATATGACAGGCTGTGTGAGCCTGCAAGTGCTACTGGTGTCTTACCATCCTCATGGGATAACCATCCCTGAATTGTGTTTCTTAGCTAAGTTGGAGGAATGCCCTACAATTCCCCTGCTCTGGTTGCTCCCATGGGGATATTTTAGCACTGTGTTTGTTCTGCCGCCGACTTCCCCACGCAGGTTGTCGCCCTCCATAAGTCACTCAACATCAAATCTCAGATCCGTTACCAGCCAAAAAGTCCAAATGTTTAAATCTCAAAAATCTCTCGAACATTCTGCAGCTCTCTTCGTTTGAAATTTAGTATCGCCAAAGAAGTGACAGTGTGACAGTAATTAGTTACACTTGCTGAGAGATTTACACTTGTTGAGAGATTTGAGAGAGCTTCCTCCAAAGACAGACAGTGTAGAATTTATATATATTTGGAATAATATTTAGACTTCTGTCATAGATTTACCATCTGCATTTGTTGGCACGGGTGCTCCCCAGGCAAAGACCTCTGCTGCCAATGTAAATTAGGTTACAGCATCATTGCTCTTCTGAGAGGGCTGGGAAACATTCAATCCTATGGAAGAACAAGAGCAGGCCGCAGCTGGGAAGGGAAATCCCATCAACTGGGGTTGGACTTTCACATGATGGTGGTATTCTGATGGCCAGCATGGAGCCAGCACAGCGCTGCATGGCATGGCCCTGTGTCCTGAACTGTGAATCAGATCTTTGGCCACAGGGCAAATAGAGGAGTTGGCTTAAAGCATGAAAAAAATATTTTATGTTGCAACACTAAAAATAAATGTCTTTGAGAAGATTATTAGAAACTGTGACAAGCCACTTGCTTTGTGCTTCAGCCAGTTCCCACACTGAGGCCCACTGACAACATTCTGGAAGCCAATCAAAACAGATCTACGTGTCTAAAAGCTTAAGCCAAAGAGGTTAGGTTCTCATCTGGCACATGGCATCATAATTCAGTTGGCTCTAAAACTACCACTTCAACAGGTCCCTGAGAATGGGCTGCTACCTGAATGCCAGAAGCCAGGAGCTCAAGGAGCATCTGCCAGAGCACTACACCAATATCACCAAGGGACCTATTTAGAAGCAGATCAGAGGGGTTCAAGCTTTTGGCAAAGGCTTTTGGTAAAAGACATGACAGGGAAAAAGAAATTTTAGTCAGCTGTAAGAAACAAGATTTTCTTTAGTTCTGCTTCTCTTAAAAAATGCATCAAATTTTGCTCTTCTGCTGTGTGAACTCCAGAGTTTTTCAATCTTACTTTAATCTCGCAGCATTTGTAAGCATGACACATACTTCTGAAACTTGGAAGAAATCCATTCACCAGGTGGGTTTCCCCAAAGAGATCCCTCCATTCCAACTATCTGACAACGTTCTTGGAAGACAACCCAATACGAGGGGACCACACAGCACCTCTGTGAGTTGATTTCTGAGAATTATGGTTTCAGTGAGAACCGTATGTCTTTATTCTTAATATACAGCCTCATTAAGTTTTCATAAAAGATCTGCATTATTGAAGTCCCCATTCTCTCCCAACAAACTGAGGTATAGGCATATCAGGTGATGTTATGGCGCCCGTTCAACAGAATCTGCAATACAGATACTATTTTTAAAAAGAGCACTTAGCAGTGGAGCAGGTGACCTGTTTTTGCAGGACAAAGCTCACTCTAGCCAACAAGAGAGAAAAGCAAGCACTTTGCTACGGGTGGGAAGGAGCCCCTGTTAAACTGCGTGCCCACCTGCCTCTCCATCACATCTTGCTTGCAAAGCGTTTCTCAGAAAGCAAGAATAAAGCCCAGGGAGGGTGCTTCAATGACCATCTCAGGGTTGGCAACCTCTTTTATAATTGTCCAATTGTAGTGTGTGAAAAGAAAAAGATAAGAAAACCAGAGTAGAAAAATATTCAGTCCCAGTTGTTTGGGCTGGCTCCTTACTACAGAACATCAATCTGCCATTATCCTCCTGCCAGGTAAATGGGTGAGGTGGCTAAAAGCAACCTACCAAGAAAATGTTTAACTCGAGAGTACATCATCACAGCATAGACAAGATTTTCCCTGATGACTGCAAATTACTTCAAGACTGGTGGCTCTTGGTGGCACAAAGAGCACTACACTCTGCCTTGTGTGTTGGAGCTATTCTCACTTTGTATGATAACGAGCCTTCCTGGTTTGGAGGCAGCTAACAAAGTAGCTCTGGAGGAGGCCCATTGTGTTTGAGTTCATTAGGGAGCCTGATCTACAGATTAAGTGAAACCAAATGGCAGCATCTCTGCCTTAGCCTGAAGCCCTCTTGGAGGTCCTGAATGTTAAGGGAAAACTCTGGAATTGTAAGCATCAAGAAGTGAGAGTTCAGAAAGAGGAATTTAAATTCAGAAGTCAGTGTTGAGATGGAAATTAGGCTGAGGGTATAGGAACAGGTTCAATGATGACAGGAAATAAAATGAGAAGTCTCTAGCAGGTAGTGAGAAGAGGTAGGATCACAGTAGCATCCTCCTGTGCTCAGCAGGTGCTGGCTGGAGGCTCTCAGTCCCACCTGGGGGTTACGAGGTTAGCACATGTAAAGCTGCAACTCAGCTGAAAGAAAAATCTCTGAGCAATCTCAGATTGGGTGTAACTCACTAACCCTACTCTCCTCATCCAGATATGGAGTCCTCGGTACAGGAGGGCCACAGAAATGATCCAAGGGATGGAACGCTTCCCTACAAGGACAAGCCACGAGTTGGGGCTGTGCAGCATGGAGAGGTGAAGACCTGAGAGCAGTCTGTCACTATCCAGAGGGGGTGTAAGAAAGAAGGGGACAGACTCTTTAGCAGGGTCTGTTATGACAGGACAAGGAGAAATTGTTTCAAATTAAAAGGGGAGAGATTTAGACTAGGATATAAGGAAGAAGTTTTATTTACAGTGAGGGTGGTGAGGCACTGGCACACATTGTCCAGTGGTGCTCCATCCCTGGAGACACTCAAGGTCAGGCTGGACTGTGCTCTGAGAATCTGATGGAGCTGTGGGATGCTCATTATAGGGGGGCTGGACCAGATGGTCTTTAAAGGTCCCTTCCAACTCAAACGATTCTATGATTTTACACAAAATCAATTGTCATGGGTAAGAAACTATGTAAATACAAAGGAATCATAAGGGATTCTGATTAATAAAAGCAGGTTTTTGTTATCCTTCCTTTTCTGGAAGCAGCTTAATTAAAGGTTTATTGTAATGTCATAACACTTCTGTTCCACTTGAGGACATAAGGAACAACAAAGAGCCTTTCCCTTGCAGAGAGCTGGGAAAGCAGGAGGCCTGAAGAGAAAGAAAAATGCTTCCAGAAATAAAGAACAGGGACTGTCTGTAAGAGCTGTGAAGCACAGAAGCTTGGCTCAGTGACATCAGAGAGTATTTCTGCTATCAAAATGGGAAGTTATTACAGTCTGCAATCAGAAAAAAAGATGAAAGCTATACCAATGAAGTGAAGTGCCAAACTCACACTTGAGAAACTGTAGAACTAAGTGCCTATTAAAAAGCCAGAAATCAGACAAAGAAACATGCAAGGGACAAGGTTAAATATCATCAAAGAGAAGGATTGAAAGAAGGTCAATAACTGCTCGGACAGGAAAGGAAGATGAATAGAAAATTGTTCTGGACCACCTGAAACCTCTGCTTGGCAGAAAGGTATTGATGGGATTTGAAGTGACCAAGAAAAATGTGAAAGATGTGTCCTCCTTTCTCTCACAAAGTGAACTAAAAAAAGACAGAGAGAAAGAGAAAGAAAAGCCAAAGTCAAGGAAACCTCCTTGCAAGTTTCAGGGGATTACTTAGGAAAAAGAACAGGCTTCAGACTGGATGCTGTAAAATGAACTTTTCAGAAAAGTGCTTCACATATTCACATAATAAAAATTGGTGTATAATTACTGGATAAGCAACATACCCTTCTTTGTATTTTAACCATATAGGAACCAGTTTTTACTTTTGAAATTAACAAAACACATTGGAAACCCTTTGAAAAATCACCAGTAGTTTATCTTGCTTGCCCAGACAAGCCTCAGAACTGCAGGCTTCCTGAATACTGTAATCATCTCATCAAGAAAACCAAAGCAAAGTCCACACTTTAAAACTGCTTATGAAAACCAAGGAGGAAAAAAGCTCCTCTGGTAAGAAAAGAAACGGCTCTGGAGGATCTAGGAGGAGCCTTGCTTCTGGCACAGGCTCCTCATGGAAACTTCAGTCCCATTAGCACCCCCTGCTTCACTTCTTCACCCCACAGCAGAGGTAACAAGGTCACTGTATTTTCTGCTTCAGTGTAAAGAAATGTGAAGTTGTGGCTATGTGGCAGCACAGCTGAATGCAGCATTTACTGTAATGAGTCTCTGATGCAGTTTCTCACTCCTTTGTGTTTTCAGTTCCTTTTCCAAAAGGAGCAAATGCCCTTCCAACATATGATGTGCTTTTTGCCCATAATTGTATGAGAGGCTTTCCAGAAACAGGGGATGGGTAAGTAGAAAAGTTGGGGATGGAAAGCAACGCTGCTTGGTGCTACAGGGAGCATGAATGAGGGGGGTCAGAGAGGGCTAGATGCAGCTGAGGAAGCCCTGAGCAGAGTCCCCAGATAGGGGCATGGAGCAAAGCCTTTTGCATCATGGGGACTGTACTGACCACACTGAACTCAGCACATCTTTTGGGCCTGCTGGGAGCTGAGAGGGCGATAAACCCTTCCCTGCCCTCCCTTTCAGATCCTGTCACTTCTTCCTTCTGCATTCCCATTTGCTAACTGAGAAATGCTTTCAGTAAATGCAGACAGAGCATGCTCAAACCGTGATGGTTGCATCATGAATGCTCAGCCCATGTCTGCATTCCCCTGGGAGAGCCACATAACTGATAAAGTACCAAGTTATTTCTTCATACACTGGTGTGTCAAACCATGGCCAAGCTGCAGGACAGAGATGGAGCAGCCCTCCCAGTCCTGCTCCCCCCTGCTGCTTGTGGACACCAATAGATCCTGTAATTTCTGCATAGAGCATTTCAAACTCTGTATATTGAAATAAGAAACTTACATAACATCAAGGATAGCGGAATTCAGCTGTCATGGTGATAGAATCTTGAGAGATAAGCTAGATGAGCACCCGATGCATGCAGGCAGATCAAGCTAAGCAGGAGCCAGTAGGAGCCAGCACAGCCACAACCTTGAGCAAAGCAAGTCGCTCCTCCCCACCTCCCAGGGAAAGAAACCTTCAACAGGGTTTGGGCCAAGTGTTAGGGAAAGACTTGGCTGTAAGACCTGCCTCAGAAAGACCCCATTTCCTCTGGGTTTCCATTCATACCCAACAGTGCTGATAGGTTTTAAGCTACAACACATGAAAGGACCTTTCTTTTTTTTCCTTTTTCTTTTTTTTCCCCAAACTTGAGCTCCATTGCAGGAGTAATTGTGATGAATTCCCAATCAGGATAAATACAGCCTGTGGGATGAATTTAAGGAGGTGAAATTAGAGGTTGGTAGGAAGACAACAATTGCTGGAAAGCACTGCAAACAAATGATGGATGAGACCAAGGCAACAAATGGATAGACTGTCAAACACACAAACCGACAGCACAAGGGGAAATTGATGGCAGCTGTTCCAGCCTGAGCCCGGACCTACCACGCTGCCTTAAAGCATCATTAACTTTAGTATAAAAGCTATGTGCTACAGAGACTTTATTAGTCAGAATCACAGGTGTTTAAGAACTTGATGAAGTATTTTCTTGACACAAGCATTCCTGCTGCACACACAGACGCTGTGAGGGCCTCGTGGGTACCCTGGAGTGACCCAGCATGTTTGACATGCTTAAGGTTTCTGGGGCGCTCCAGTAAAAGGCATTCCTTGCCAAAAATAAAACCCGTGTCTAGTCAGGCAAAAATAAAGTCCATTTACAGAGGTGAAGAGGCTAACAAAGTGCCCACATTGGAAGCTGTGCCTTGTAGAAAGCGCAGTAAGTGGGCAGGAGAAGCGGTACTGCGTATGTTAGCAGCATGGTACTGCTGACAGAGATCCAAGCACTTTGCTGCTGATGTCCCTAACATCTCATCCTCTCAAACCTACCTGACTGCCTGTGGGTGGGAAAGGCATTGCCACAAAGGTTTACATCAGGTCACACTGGCGTGTGCGCACCCCAGAGCACAGGACAGCAGGCAGGCTGCCTCCATGCATGCTCAGGAGCTTTTCCTTTGCCATTCATTCAACTCACTTTTAGTTAAAAATTCATGTTGATTGGTGTTGAGAAAATTAAAACAAGCTGAATCAGTAAAGAGAGCAACATTTTCCATAGGAAAGATGTGAGCTGCACAGAAAATCTTGAGAGGAAACAAAGTCCTGCTCGCCTTGTCAGTAATTTCTCTAGCTACTTTTGATAATATCCTAGAAGCCGTTAAAGGACATTCAACAAAAAGGTCACTTGAAAGTGTTTGCAAAGATTAGGGGAGATTAGGATGCATTTACTTGCCGTACCTGCCGCATGCTCTATTCGCTGTTGTGAAGGAAGAAAACAGCGGAATTAATCCTCAGTGAGAGAATTAGGATGATATTGTGCTGGGTCACGTTCCTGGATCATAAGATTTCCACCAGTCAATCTTGAGTTATTGTAGTACAAATACTTAACCTAATTTGATAGCTACTCCAGTAAAAAATAAAAAATTACAATAGGAAATTGGATTCTTTGTGCTTTGGAATAAAACTTTCCATAAAAAATCCAAGAGGCATTACGCTTGAAACCAGTGATGCCCATCCCTTTCTAATACAGGCTATATCACAAAACAGGCCTCCACCATTCTGTTGCTGTCAGAATTACTGTAGTGTGTGGATGCCTGGGCTTGGTTAGATGGAGATCTGCTTGCCTGTGTCATCAAGGTGAAGCAAGATGAGGGTTAAGGTGTCCCAGTACAGAAAAGGTTTTTACTTAAGTGCTTTCCCTTAAACATCCTGTTACCTGCAGAACAGTTTGCCTCAGTCACATGCTTTTCTGCAAATTTCATCCTGAAATACATGCTTTTCCATAACTACTGTCCACATGTTCATGTGAGACAGGCTTGTACAAACTTACATAACTGCAACAGTTACACAGCTCAAGCAGAGTACTGAAAGACATGGAGCTTAAAGACAGAATCATAGAATCACAAGGTTGGAAAGGACCTACAAGATCATCCAGTCCAACCATCCTCCAATTACCGTTGCTACCACAAGCCACTAAACCATATCTCAGAACTCCTCATCCAGACACCTCTTGAACACTGCCAGGGACAGTGACTCCACCACTTCCCTGGGCAGCTATTCCAGTGCCTGACCACTCTCTAAGAGAAAAAGTTTTTCCTTATGTCTAATCTAAACCTCTTCTGGTACAACTTGCAGCCATTTCCTCGGGTCCTGTTTGTTGCCTGGGAGAAGAGGCCAAGTCCCTCCTCATCACAACCTCCCTTAAGGAAGTTGCAGAGTGCAATGGGATCTCACCTGAGCCTCCTCTTCTCCAGGCTAAACAATCCCAGCTCCCCAAACCATTCCTCATAACACTTGTGCTCCAGACCCCTCACCAATTTTATTGTCCTTCTCTGGACACATGCCAGGGCCTCAATTTCTTTCTTGTAGTGAGAGTTTGACTTTTTGCTTTCAAGGCCTCCCTCCACATACAGGATTCTCTAAGTCGTTCATGTCCAAAAGGGTATCCATATCCACATGCTGTTCATGGAAATGTAACTCTACTGTGTTTTTCCAACTTCTGTCAAAGAGTTCTTAAAAACACTCATGCCCTAGTAGGGCCACCTAAAAAGAAGCATTTCCAAAGCACCTCTCTGGAATATGGGAAACAGGCAAAGCCTCCAGGTCCTGTTACCACACCAAATGCTGCAGATCACTGCCAAACCTCTCTCTCCTCCAGCAAAGTCATAAGGAGTCTGGCATACTTAATGGGATGCTTCAAATAAAAACACAGACATTAAACTCAAAGAATAGCATGTGTGAAGGATGTGCAATGAGGCAGGGTGATGGTCTCCTAGAGAGGAACCAGAAGAAAGAAATCTAATGTTTTTCACACCCTAAGAAAATATGTTTTCTCCTGGTTCCCCTCCCTCACACTATGTCCTTCCTGGTATGTCAAAATTATGGTCAACATCACTTTGCTGTGGCCCAGAGGTGCAGGAAACTCACTAACCAGGTCACGTTGGGAAGGAGGACAACCCACAGAACCTGAGCTGAGAAGAATTTGTAGTGTCAGGACCACTGGTGACACTTTCTACCCTGATTATTAAAAATTCTCAGGTGTTATTAAGAAACAAATCAACTCAACAGCCCATTTTGCTCCAGTACCACATGAAGTGGCTGCTCATGCAGCACAGAACCAGGAAATGCCATTTGGCCTCTTAGAAACAAAATGACAAGCAAATAAATGTAAAACTAACAACATAGTCCCAAGTAGACACATTCCAAGTGTGTTCTTCTCAGCCAGTCTATAAACCAGCCTAGACTGGAGACAAGAGCATGTTGGAGAAATAAAATGCTCCAGTCTGTGCTAAGATCTGAGCAGCAACAAACACTTCCACCACTTCTCACCAAGCAGCAGCAGAACAGCAGAAGCTGTCGAGGAGGTTTGCTGTAGGCAGGCACTCGTCCGGCCTGTTTTATGGCGCTCACCATTTTCTGTAGAAAATACTCCCTCGTCCCTATAAATCTTTTCAAGATAGTTCAATAAACAATGTCAGGAGTTGCAGGAGCTCCCAGACAACCCGCTAGCGAGCGATGAGTAATCATAAATTTTAAAAGTGAGGAAAAAGCATTTCTTAAACAGAAGCGACGCGAAAATGCAAAACAGTAAAATCTAATATGAAGAGAAGAACAAAAATCTAAAGCAGCAGTTATCCCAAGTAGCCTGCGACTTGTGCAAAGCCAGAGCTTTTATTACATCCAACTTAGGCTGCTTTTCAATATTTTTTTTTAATATTTGCAATACAATGGGGAGCAAAGTGTCACTGTGCAAGGCACTGTACAAACAGGAGAATAAACAGCATTTGCCCCAGGGAGTTTAGGTTGTATTTAGAGAAGACAGATGGCAAATACAGGAACAGAGGTTCAGAGGCAGCTGATGGCTGATGGAGCATTTCTGCACTCAAAGTCAAACCTCTTGAGTATCTGCGCAGTGACCAGCACTTTGGGTCTCATTGCTTCCTCAAGTCATAATGCTGCTTGCAGAGTGAAATAGGACTGCACTGAGATGTACTTTCCTTTGCATAAATCTATACACTTCCATCCATCCTGAAAATTCATCAAATCCACCCTAATATTCTTGCGCTAAGTAAAACATGCCAATGTAGAATGCATGCATGCCTAAACTTTTTCCAACTGCTAAAAACAAAACCAACAAAATTCAAACCCAGAGAAAACATACCCTACTTTAGAACACTTGAATTAGTCACACTCATTTAACTCTCCACATTCGTGCTGTACAAAGCACTTGTGTTTATGGTTCAGACTGCAAACTCTTCACTTTTTCAAGACACAAAAGAAATCTGATTGCATTTAATGGGGTTGTTTGCAACAGTAATAAATCAATGGCACACATGGTTCACCTATTCCTTTTGGTAGGGTTTTATTCTGTCATCTGTGTCTCTTTTGGTCACTAGTATGACCAAGATTTCTCCTTGGAGGAGGATGCCATCCATTCCAATGCAATTTATTCACTACAGAAACATGGCCCATTCAGCCAATAGCTCCAACTTAGCACTGCACACCACGCTCTGCTTTTAGGGTCTCTGCTCTCTGCTAAAGGGTCCAGATTGTTTGAAGATTGTGAAAGAGTTAAATGTCAATTTTAGAATTCGAGTGTCCTTCCCACCAGAGAATTATATTTCAGCATACCATTATGGTGAATTTTACTAATGCTTGCCTATGGGGATATCTGGGTAATGGCACCATCTGACTCTTATCATAATTTGATTCAAACTCATATTGCTTTTGCATTTTATTTCTCTTTGCCATTCTGGCTTGTAACAAGCAACAGCAGGCTGAAATTTTACCTAAATGAGAGCATTTTTGCTCAGCAAAAGAACATTACTCTGTGCCATTTGCTTAATAGTTCACATTACTGTGTAGGGAGTGCTGCATCCTTAGGCCAAGTTCCTGGCACCCAGTTTGTTAAAAGTTTCAAGGGCAACATAATTGCAGCTTCTGCATGGCAGAATCTTCATTGTCTGGACAAAATGATGTTTTCTGAGCTAGACCAGAAGTCAAGAAAAATCTCAGTTGTATTTATGTATGGGCAGAGGCAGATGAATGAAAGCTAGCCATAGTCTTTCCACAAAGCATCCACATTTACTAATGAAAACAGTCTCTCTGAATACTCATTCCCTATCACTGGTATCACAGGAATTTAAGAGATAGATTTTGTCCTGCGTTGATAAAATCCTTTTCTGCAAGAAATGCCACTGATATTACTTGTTTATAATAAACAAATAGAAAAGAAAGGGTTTTCTGAATTGCAGGGAACTAGCTTAAACTAACCGCTAACACAATTTGGTACTGATCCTAAAATGTACTATCAATAATTATTTACTTTTACATAGTACTATTTTTTTTATTGCAAAATGACCTGGCTCTTTCAATACTACATAAAAGCTGGGCAAATGCTTAGGGAAAGAGTAAGAAGGACAAAGTGTCTTAAACAACAATTATTCTGCCTCATGGGTGGATTTTCTTGTGTTCAATAAATGGTTACGTGTTGTATAGAGAAGCATAGTGGGGAAATATTGGCAGTACGTGGGTGGTTGGACTGGATGATCTTGGAGATCTTCTCCAGTCTTGGTGATTGTACGATTTTAGAAACACTGGTTTATGACCAAACCATACACCTGAATTTTTCACTACCTTTTTCACTTATACATGTCACCATTTCCAGCCACTTGGCATTATTTTCTTATTATTTCCTGCAAATTTTTTTTCTGCTTCCCCGTTGTTCACCAATCTTCATTTGAGAAGACTGCAGTTTCTATTTTAAAATGCAGGAATAAAGTGACAAGTGTGTCTGCCTTTATCAGCCCAGACTCACCTGAAGAAAAATTCCACAGCACTTGTTTGCCAGCTTTGAATCAGTGCGCTGGTAAACCAGAGCCATCACCTAAATGAGGGGGAGCACATTCTGGAGAGCAAAGCGTGGCCGTCAGTGCCCGCAAAACAGGGTCACTGTGAGCCCCAGCTGGAAGCAGCAGCCTGGCACTGAGCTCGGCTGCCTGCCAGGGCACCTGTGACGTGAGGGCACATGTTCAGACTGCAGGAGTGGTGCCCACAGAGCAACCCATAGTCCTGAAGAAAGCATTCTGCATTTAGACAGTGGGGCACGTGGATTGGGAAGGTGTCACATACTAACTGCGTGTCCCAGTGCTGAGAGGGATTTTAGCAAAAGGAGTTGGAGACCGAATGACAAAGCATAGAAAACGACTGACATGAGAAAGGACTGCACAGAAACCAGTGTTTCAAAGCACAATCAGATGCATACCTGTAGCCGAAAAATGGAAGGGGTTCTTTCTGAACTCCCGACCTCCTCCCTCCCAGTGGCTGATCATATTTTTCCCCAGAAACGCTCAAAGGGCACATTTAACAGAGTTTGATAAATATCTTGAATAGCATGAGAAAGACATTAGTTATTGCCAGCCTGTGATTAGGGTTGATATTGATCTAGAAAGCCAGATATTATTATTTTTAGCCTTCTATAAAGTACTTCAGTGGCTTATATTGAAATTATTTCAGAAACTGTTTTTATTAATACACATCTGTCTCCTTCTAAGCAGGTGATAGAAGTTTGATCTCCATCTTGAAAACCTCGAGACCCTTAGTTGCTAGGAAACCACCAAATCTAATTCCTGTGGCTCTTATAACGCAAAAATATAATTATATAGTGATTCTCTCAGAGAAACTCATGCTATGTATTTTTCAGCTCCCCCTTTGTTGGTGATTTGAAGCTTTCTTTTGATTCATTTAGCTTACAGAAAAGGCACATTGGTTATATAGGTTTTGGTAAATACGTTAAGGGAAGGAGATACTCCATTCTTTCATCAGAATTTTGCATTTATCTCATTTCGGGAATGAGAAACAACTACATAGCAAGTTATAAGGTCTTGAAATTTACTTATAATACAGATTTGCAGATTTATCTTTAATATTTCATTACCACGATTGTTGATCGTTTCTGGTTCAGATGATGTCTTTGCAGACAATCAATCTAGAGTCTTTATGAGAAACATTATTCATAAACATATGTAAAAGGTCCCTGCTTTCATTATAGCACAACCAGTTAACCATCTATCTATGTATGCCCATCTGACCTTTCAATTACTGGCTCATCTGTATGATGCATTGCAGTGGAATTATTAATTCTACCCCCTTAGATTTTTATTCTTTGGCCTGGCAGGTTTACTAGGAAGAATAACACATATCCCATTAATAACAATTATCAGTGACAGAACAGAACCTGAATAAGATTTCATTCAGAAAGATGATATTTTGTTTATAAACTTAAATAAATGAAAACACATTATATTCTGGGAGTGTCATTCTTAACTGCATCAAATATATGTTACTATGAAAGAACCAGCGATACCTTAGGAAATGGTGGACTTGTATTCTACCCTCTCAGGTTCGTGATACGTTTGCCTAGATCACATCATCTGAGGTGCTTTTCCAAATACTTTGAGCAAGATAAGAGCCCAGTTTTGGAAGATAAGTGCTGGAACAAATCCTCGTGCATAGAATTAAGACTGGGAGGAGAAGAGAAGAGAAGAGAAGAGAAGAGAAGAGAAGAGAAGAGAAGAGAAGAGAAGAGAAGAGAAGAGAAGAGAAGAGAAGAGAAGAGAAGAGAAGAGAAGAGAAGAGAAGAGAAGAGAAGAGAAGAGAAGAGAAGAGAAGAGAAGAGAAGAGAAGAGAAGAGAAGAGAAGAGAAGAGAAGAGAAGAGAAGAGAAGAGAAGAGAAGAGAAGAGAAGAGAAGAGAAGAGAAGAGAAGAGAAGAGAAAGAGAAGAGAAGAGAAGAGAAGAGAAGAGAAGAGAAAGAGAAGAGGAAAAGAGAAGAGAAAAGAGAAGAGAAAAGAGAAGAGAAAATGAGAAGAGAAAAGAGAAGAGAAGAAAGAGAAGAGGAGAACCTATAAATTTACATTTTCCCAGTTCTCCAATTCTTGACCTTGCAATTGAGAATCACACTTTTTAACATACAACTTTAACAAATATATCTACATCTACCCTAATGGTATTGCACGAATATCTGAAATACAGACAAACTCCATTTTCTCTCAAACTACTTCTATTAGAGGATAATTATTCAAACCATTTGTCCACAAAAGCAGTATTAACAGACAGATCTTACTGCAATGGTGTAATTATGCCCTAAAAAACTCACTGTGTACTTTTATAGATAGAACCTTCATCATGACAAAACATCAGATGCTCTCTGCAGTACCAGCGTTCCTTCACACCCTGCAGCTGCCCACCAAAGGTTTCTAAGCACCACTAGATAAAGGTCTAGAGAGAGAGAAGCAGAGCCAAGCTCTCATGGAATGGGGATGGTAAAGACTTGGACACTATACCTTGAGAGGAGGATGCCAAAGGAAAGATATGATGAAAGGAATGTAAAGCAGATATGAAATTAGAGGCTTGGAATCCACCTCAGATGAGAACAAAAATCTGAGCGCTTTCTTCTCCTTTAGAAGTCAGACAGAGGCACCAGAGGTGCCTCCAGCATAGCACGTTCCCCTGTTACTGATGTGAAAAGCACAGGGAGCTCTATTAGTAGTGTGATTTTCCATTCCAGCACTAATACCCAAGAAAATAATATGACAAACAGTTTCTTCTCCAAAATTCAATGCAAAAATTACAGTTTGTATTCATTCTCCTTTTGTTTCCCTTATACTACCATGTCTATAGCTCTGTCGTTCTTACCCAGACACCTTGCAATAAGCCACCCTTCATCCTCTACTCTACTTAGTTTTTGCTATTTCCCCAAGAATTTCATTAAAATAAGTTGAAGAAAGTAGTTTGGAAGGATAGACATTTCTAAACCAGCTGGAAAGATCTAAATTAAAAATGCAACAAAACACACATGGAACTGTACATACAGCAAGAAAGATGAAAAGGCAAAGACAAGGAGTCACCATTCTTCTCTTTATAGGAACGTGGAGAGGACAGCCTACAGTGAAATTACTGGCAGGTGGCTGAAGCAAGTGCAGCTTATTAGACTGCAGTGCAAATACAGCATAGGTAAATTATCTACATGTAGATTTCAGGAAAGAAAGAAAATCTAAGAGAGTTGTACTTATACTCCTGAAACTTCTTATTTTCTAAAAAAAAAAAAAAAAAAGATGCTGAAAATAATTGATTATTTAACTGCCCTATTAGTATAGCTTCTGTATCAACATTAAAAGAGAAAGCATCATCACTTTCCCCTCCTTTTCCTCTGCAAATTCACAGGGCAGAAAAGAAAATTAACTACAATATTGCTGCTTATATTTGTAGTTCTGTATGTCTGAGTCGCAGGAACGGGCCTTTAGGAATGAACAATCCTAGGGAACAGAAGCAGCAATAAACCTGACTTCTAATTACATATACAGTTTCTCTTAAAACAAGAATGGGAACAGGCTGCCCAGGGAAGTGTTCAAGAAAAGGGCCAATGTAGCAATGAGGGACATGAGTTAAGGGGCAGGTAGGGATGGGCTTGTGGTTGAACTAGAGGATATCAGTGGCCTTTTCCCTACTTAACACTTCTATGATTCTATTCATTCAGGCTCTGAGCCTGAATTTACACTCTGAAAATAAAGGAAAACCCCTGCAGTTGCCTCCACGGTTGTGTTGTACAGTCCCTTCTCCCCCTCAATCCAGAGGCAACACTTGGAAGCAAAATGAATGCAGCTTAATAACCCCTACCTTTATATTAATGCACTGTAAGGAAACCAGTGAGGATATCTATGGCATCCCAATGCAGTAACTCAACACAGAAGTAGTTCTGTTTCTAAAGAGCTCAAATTCATACCAAAAGAGAAGTCCAGCCTAAACCACCAGTCCAGCAGGAAGAAGCAGCAGCTGGATCTGCAGTGCCTGCCAGCACAACAGACAGAGAACCAAGCTGACATAACTACGGTCACTGCAAGTCACTTGTGCATATCTACTTCAGCTGAGGACATACCTCAAATGCAAAATAAATGAATAAATAAACAAACAAATAAGAATGCTTTGCCATAAGCCTAAGGACAATACACTGGTAACTGCACTTTTGCATCAGATCCTTATTGAGGAATATGTCCTTGCAGCTCCTTCATTCCCTGGTACTCTCACATAAATTAATCAGCATCGTTCCTTACAGATAATTACTTATTTTGGCACCGCACCTTTTGAGAGGGGACAGTGGAAAGGGTGAGTAAACTAAGTAGAAGAGTAAGATCTTTAAAACACAACTGATTCTCCTTCCCAAGCAATAGCTCTTTTGGCATTGTTTGAGGACACAGAGGACAAGAGAATTAATTTAGAAGGTTCTTTTGTCTATGTGATACATGAACAAAAAGGCTTGTATGTACCTTAAGGAGGTATACTGGAATTTACCTATTTTATAAGTAATCTTCTTTCCCCCACCCGGTATTTTATTTTGTGCCAGACCTTATTTTATTCACATACCAGTGTTTTACATAAATTATGCAAAATACAGAAAAGTAGACTAAGCCTATGGGTTTATTGTAACAGGAAACCTATTTTTCTCCTCACAGAGAATTGCTGTTAGAGGTTCAATATTGTACAATAGAGAAATGATGATGTAAAACAGAACACTTGATCTGGCATTTTATAATAGATAACAGCTTCGGCACTGTCAATAATGCCAAATAACTTATCTTCCCTCAATAAACATATATTTTACAAGAGCATTTCCTTTTACAATTTCTAGCATAGAAATCATAAGAAAGGAACACACAAGATTAGATTGAGAGCAACTTGACCTAACACTGAAAAACTGGTTACTACTTTCCAGTATTATAGAGGTTATAAAATCAGTGATTTCTATGTGGAAAACAGCTCACAAATTTTAGTAACGATTTCTTGTAGTAAAAATTGGGAAGACAATAAAATGTTCCCTTCAGTCTGAAATCATGCAGCAAAGTCAGATTATTCTCTCTAAAAATGCAAAGATGATTTACAAATTATCTACTATGCCTCAGCAATGGATTGAGGAAAAAGGTAACTTACTACCTGGAGTCATGTATGGTTCTCCATCATAATTAATAATGACAGTTTTATTACAGTTTATGTAGCAGCTAATCAATAGGCTTTGAAACTCGCCCAGTCAACAACACTTCCTGTGTGTTTGCATAATGTCCACCCTTAAGCTTTTGAGCTTAATCCGTTTACTACCTCTAGACCAAAGTCAGAAGAGAAACTGTATTTATACTTTATTCATTAACATTTGTTCAGATTCTGGAGGACTGAGAAGGAAGAGGAAGGAGAAGAATAAAACAGGGGGAAAAAGAGGTGAGAGCATTTGAAATTTAGAGGTGAAAATTGCCATTCTACTACTTCTAGACTATTTGTGTTTTGATTTAGCCCTCAAGTGCAATTCCATACTTCCTCAGAAGAAACAAACTGGAAAATAATCCAGCTTCTCTCTCAATGAACAAGATCACATGCTGGCTTTGGGGATACAAACCAAAGCTGTCAGAAGACAGAAGCAAGAACCCAGCTAACCTTGAGCACGTCTCTATTTCAGCTGTTGCAGATGCAGAAAACATATTTATCCTGCTGTAGTTCTCATCACGTACTTCATTTATTCCCCAATGCCATTTCATCTTAGCAATAAGTCAAGAAGAGCAAGATGATATTAACTCATAAGTCCAGAAACTAGTAATAAAAAAACCACCACCTAAGTAGAGGCTGAGGTTCAACAGACAAAGATATGGCTGGACTTCGTGTTCAAATTGCAAACAAAAGCTTGACTTCACTTTTTGCCTTCTTCAGATTTGGGATACTAGGACATTGAGGATCCAGTTCTCAAATGTAATGAAGAACTGAAGGAGACCACGGCCTTTATATGGAAGAATTGGTTTGGTTCCGAAAGCTTCAAATACCAAACCTTCTTTATCTTCCAGAGCATTCCAAAAGTCAAAGCTTTCCAGATAAGTGTCTACGCTGAAACTAATAGTAACAGTTTCTTCAGCCTTTCTGTTTCTTAGCTTTCACCACCTTTTTCCAGGAGATGGAACACTACTGAACTAACTACTGTCAGAAAAGTAGTTACATATAACAGGATAAAATGCACTGCACAATGCAATATGTGCATCTATATACAGAAATCCTATTTTTTGTGCCTTGATACATTGACATTTACAGATTTCAATTAAAATTGATA
This sequence comes from Excalfactoria chinensis, assembly GCF_039878825.1. NCBI lineage: Eukaryota > Metazoa > Chordata > Aves > Galliformes > Phasianidae > Excalfactoria > Excalfactoria chinensis. The sequence goes on from NC_092828.1 coordinate 71,893,417, forward strand.
CTACAACAAATGACAGAAGTAGTGACTTCTGCTCAAGGTTAGAAAACTTGGCTTGATGATACCCAGTCTGTTGGGAGAAAGACATGTCATTTCCTATATACCTTGCATTTAGGAACAGTAATGTTCATAGAGCTCTTTGAAGCTGTGTAAGGACTGTAAAGGAGTTTTGACATCCCTCCTGCATTTTGGCTACCTCAGGCCCTTCACAGTACAAAATATTTTTAGTTTCTGCACAGCATGGTACTAATTTTTCTTCCCTATTTTTTTTCTTTTTTACTCAAAGGTATCTTCCATTTTAAGTTTTCTCTTCTACTCTTCCCTAAATATTATAGCAGGTATTAATTCTCTACTTCAGATATTGCATTTCCAAAGTCTCCACCTTTTTGATCTCTCTCATCTACTCAGTGTAATCTTTTACTCTTAACCGGTTTATCCTATATGCTATTTTATCTGCTTTTATATTCTTTCTTATGAGAAACTCTTCACTGTATCCTCTATCTAATCACCACACATTCCGGTGAATTTTCTCTACTAAACTACTGTATGTTTTTACCTCTCTTTCCCCCCTTTCTTGTTTTACCTGACCATGCTAACACCTGGCCTCTCCATTTTCTAGTCTCACCCCTTTTAATTTACAGACTTGCCTCACCCACTCCTTTGCAATTAGCCTTTGACTATTTTTTGCACAGTCCCAGAAGGCACTTAGCACTAATCTTACATACTCTTCCAGCATGTTAATTCATTACCCTCTTTGAGCACCTCTTACTATTACAGCTTGTTTGGCATCTCTGGGTAGATTAACACACAACCCTTGCATTGCTGAGCGAAACGTATTGTGTCAGATGATGGGTATTTTGGAAGTGGGAACCTGGAGGAAAGCCAGTGCAGCAAGAACACTTGCTATGCCAGGTCACCCATTGCTCCACTAGCCAGGGCAAAACCAAACTCTTCTTTATCCTCCTGGCAAGGATCTTCTCTGACTGGCTATTGGTTCACAATCAAAACATTTGTTCCCCTCACACATACATTACAGGCATCCAGTTTGCAAGTCTGGAAACACAAAATGTTTCTTTCTTACTTAGCAAGTCTGGCTTTCAATAGAGTAGGTTAAAACAACCGAGGAATATTTTGTTTTAATTTTACTCCTCAATTAAAAACAAACTAGCCTTTATTTGAGCAACAGATGACACTGTGTGCTTTCACACACCAGACAAATTCCCTGTGCTCTACAGGCTCCCTCTCCTCTGCAGAGAACGGGAACAAGACCAACAGCCCCACTGGCTGACAAAAAGGAACAAGTTGCACCACTGACTGTAATTCATATCTGCAAAGTCAAGAGGGACAGGAAATGCACAATCAATTGCAGGAGAAGCAAATACTCTAAGTTGTTTTGGTATTGACGGACCCTTTACTGGAATTCACACATGTCAGCCTGAGAATTACTTTCACCTCATTAGTGTGACTATCGTGATAGTAGATTGCTGCCATTTTCTTCACCATCATAAGCTACTGCACTGCTGGGGAAAAAGATAATGGAAAGAGTGATGTTATCTGAGCCTTTCCAGGGGAAAGAGCAGGTTAAGAGAAATGGGGAGCTCAAAAAGGAGATCTGTACTATGGCACATGACAAGGCACTTCTGAGGCTGATTTCAGATTGGGTGACCTACAGGACACGTAAATGATCTCTCCAGTGAGGGATTCTGGGGTGCATTCAGTTTTACACTGGTGTCAGCAGCAGTTAATATCAGATACAGTGTTGGTATCAGATCTGTTCCTGGATCCTGATACCTCCTTGCACATCAGCTTTGGTAAGTAATGCCCAACATTAATCTGAAATCTCAGGCTATGGGCAAAGCTGTAACAGGGATCATTTCCCAGGAATGTTACCAAAGTGTGTGTGTCCTAGGGTCCTCCAAAAGGATGACATTTCCATATCAAAGCATGAGCCTTCAGAAGAAAAGACACAAAACCACTGTTTGCTAAATGCTAAGAGAGAAGGTTTCTTTCTGCAACACAGTATAAGAAGAGAACATGAAAATCTGGTGGTTTTACACTGTACTACCTCACTACCTTAAGCCCTGGACCAGTACCAAGTAAAAATATCTATTCTATTATCATTTTAATTTCACATTTGCTGTCTAATCCATTTAATAGAATTTCACCCAGTGATTCCTCCACCTCTGGGGGAGGTCAGAGTGGCTGATCATGGTGATGCCTTCTGGCCTACAAATCTAGGAAATCACTGGGCCATTATAGCCTTTCCAAAATACGTGATTAAAAAGTACTTATAACACCAGCAGCTGTTTGAGATTCAAAAAGCCTCAGAGGCTTATGTGGCTCTGGAAACTAGAGGAGCAGGAAAAAACTATTAAAACTGCCAATGTTTCCCAGAACAACTTCTTACCACATAGTTACAAGATGATAATCAGACCACCATCTCCTGTAAAACTAGCGTTATCCATCTTAGAAAGATATGAATCCTTTGAGTACCTTCCAAGCTGAAGGGCTTGCCTAAAAGCAGCTTTAGAAAAGCAATGTTTATGCATGCCAGAAGTGGAAACCTGCCTGGATTAATTCTCCAGATGCCTGGAGACCTGCTTGCAGTGTGTTGCACCCAGAGGTGCAGAGGGTTATTCTTCCTGAGGACAGAGAAAGATGAAAAAGAATGAGAATGAGCTCACACTTCTCAAAGCAGCTGAGAAAAGTGCACAGCCCATGTGTTTTGGACCTTTATGAAGAGACAAAGCAGCGGCTTCCCTGAGTCTAAATCTCCCCTCTTTTAGTCTGAAACCACTTCCCTCCATCCTATCACAAAAGGCCCTGCTAAAGTCTGTCCTTTTCATTCTTACATCGCCCCCTCTTCCCCCTTGAATAGTGAAAGCATCTAGTAGCCAAGTTTGTTACAAAACTTCAGCCACATAAACCTACAGAGGGGGGATCAGGAGCAGCCACGACAGCAGAGCACCTGGCTGCTGGAGCCCAAGACATTGAAGCAGCGTTCTGCCCTTGGAGCCCCATGCATTGATCCAGAAGCCTCCTGGTATTCAGAGATTGCATCAGAGAAGACATTTTTAAAAGCTGGGTAACACCTACTGTGCTGCAGCACTTCTCTCCTGTATGCATGTATTTCTCTGCCTTAGAAGGGAAACATGGCTGTTGCCCAAAGTGTTTGTTTTTCCACTGTTTTATAGAGAACTGAGAGCACTCCTCCATCACCTCACACACTAGCTGCCTCTTGCTGACCCTGCAGAGCACCAAGGTTAGATAGTAATGACTTGGTTTGCTTTTCAGGTGAGATTTCATGTTATGTTATATGCAACCTTTATAACGCATTACAGGGTCAAAGAAGAGGCTGCTCAGAGCAGGGAAGCATGCAGCAAAGCTTCAAGCCCTTTAAAGAGGGGAGAGCCGTGGTCCAGACAGCAGCACCAGGTCAGCCTGGCTCTGAGAAGAGTCTCTGGGAGTTTTGCTACTGAATTCAATGAGAAGGGAAAGACAAAAGCAGGAAGGAATAGGAACAGTGCACTGTAGAAGGTAAAGGAGCAGCAGAATTGCAGGAGACAGAAATGAAGAAGCAAAGTGCTTAAGAGGAAGGCTGCAAATGCACATTTTCAGGGGAACACAAGCGCTGGGAGGAAATGGAAGAACTGTATAGAGAAACAGAATGATCATTTTAATGAATACTTTCAATCCCCAGCAGGAAAAATAAAAAGAAAAAAATAATAAATGAAACCCACATGTACAAAAAGCAAATAACAGGTGAGGAGGGAGTTATACTTTAATAAAAATTTACTGGGTAATTTCTGGTTTTGCAAAAGGAAACTGGGACTGAATATACACAGCTCCTTTTTCCCCAGTATCTTTCATTTTAATGGTGACCAAATAAAAGGTCATCTCACTTATCAGCACCAACATTTACCAGTAGGGCATTTCTGTACTCCAGGCACCAGCACCAGCAATTACTCATGATGGTGTCCCTTGTTTTTAAAATAAAGGTTTTATTTAGTTTGTTTTTACAAGCAACAGTTTCAGAAGTCTCTTTGTGCTCCAGAGTAGCTGAAGCAGGCACACTAAGTACCACGCACTAAATAGCTCTTTATACCTCTCTATTACGGATATTTAGTAGGTGGAGGTTTAAGAACACACACCATTTAAAGACAGGGTAAAAAATGCCTTAACAGAGGCAGCGCTACTAAAAGGAAAGAACCTGCACTATTTGCCATATGTTAAGATCAGTAATACATTAAAAGCCATCAAAAAGAAATTACATGCGGCCCACATTGTTTTCAGTGCGGTGGGTTTTTTTATTTTCTCTTTTTTATCGCCTTGATCCATACAAATGATGGACCAACTACAGAGCGCAAATGGCTTCTTGGGAGACGTGGGTATAATGCCCATTATTGCTGTTGGTTCCCAGTGAGTAAGGGATGGAGTTACACGGGAGATTGCTGCAATCTTAAATTTCACTGCAATCCATTTTCTGTGAATTGATGCAGCCAAATAAAATGAAAAAGTTTATTACAAGTCCTCCCATAAGAAGAAATAATTGGAAACCACCAGCCACTAAAGTACACATGCCAGAGCTACGGTTAGTCTTGGACACTCGCATGTGAATGAATTCACCAACTGGGGACAGAACTGTTGCTTTCCATCTACCAACCTAGGATTCATTTTTATCCACTTTGAATTATATCTATTAAAGATAAATAAAAAAAAAACACCCCTTGAAAATATTAAATCTAGACTCTCCTAAAACTGCAGGGTATCTGCTTTTCAGACTATGGCTCTCGCACTTGATGTAAACTGAAAAGGAAGAAACACCTTCTGATCAACTGCATTTTCCAGACTTCTATTCAGTTTGTAGAGGGTTCGGTTACTGTTGCTGATGGGAAGAGCCTCAAGTCAGGAGGCACTCAGTACCAACAAAAAGCCAAATAAGCTATCTAACTGTAAAGCATAGATAAAAGGGGAAAAAAAAGAAAAATAAATAAATAAAATAAACAATGCAACCCACATTTAATTTGTGCTCAAATATTTCAAGTCTGACCCAAATCTCACTGCAGCTAATGGTTGGATTTCAACCAGATGTCCTCCTGCTTGCATTAGCAGTGTCTCTCACTCCTACTGACAGCTAAGAATGTGCCCAAGAGACTTCCCGATTGGTCTTTTATTCAAGTTGAAAAGAGCATTTAGTTTTCTGGTTAGAGAAAACAACCAAGAGGGTGTTTGAAAATACCTGTGCGGGTAGAGTAAGCATTTAACCAAATTACTGCTCTTGAAAATTCAAGCAACAAAACATTTGTTTCCCCCAGTGGTGGAGGAATATTACTGGGAAAACTGTTGATGAAAACGGTGTTAATCTGAGTACATATTACGTATTTTGTGTTTTAAATATATACTTACTCATCAATTTAAAAGGCTGGACCCAATTCTTAGCTTCCTGTTTGCAGGTTTCCTCCCATAACACGCTACCAAAAACCATTGTACAATCAAGGCCACTTAGTTATAACATGGCCATTTATTTACATGGCATGTTTTAATGAATCATTAATATATTTTGTGGTACTTTAAGTAATCAGTCCTTTACTTTGGTACTTCACAATACGCCCCAGGACTAATGGTCCATTAAAATATGCCCTGTTGCATCTTGTGGCTTAATTGATGCACTTTTGCTGTTTTGATATTATTTTCAGGAAATTTGTTTTTGTTTTCAGCAAGGAAGGACAGCACTAAATTGCAAATGAGCTCTAAAGGCCATCTATTAAATGTAAATGTGGGTGTTCTCCTTATGATTTTTTCTAATCCTCCTGGTGTTCAAGATTATGGCACATTTAGATTTAAATTACCAGACTGGTTGATCACAGCAGGAAACAGAGTAAGCACATTATTTCTATTCTGACAGAACAATAGAAGACTTCTTATACATTTCATTAAGCAGGTCTACTAAAAGTAAGAAAACTAATAATAATAACCCAGCCTCACTGTTTAGCACCATCTTTGTCTCATGAACATCCTGTTGAAAATCCAATTAGCATTTTCAGAAAGAAGTCCCGCAGTTAAACTCCAGCAGCAGACATTACGAGAAGGAAATGAAGCTCCCATATTTAAATTCTTTCTGTGATAAACCTTGGCGGTGCCAAAAAATTTATCATAAATTATACTTTACATTAAGAACTTCTCCGATCTGTTGTCTGAATTCATGCAGAGAAAGTGGAAGTACGTGAAGAACCCTGAAAACTCTTTGCCTGTTAGCAAGAAGCTGGCTAGCAAAATCAGCGAACATTTCCATACACAGCAACACCTGATTCTCATTAACTGCAATAATGCACTGAGAGACAGCATTTGTGTTGTTGTTTTTTTCAAAAGGAGCAGGTAAAGTCTATCAAACTCCATTAAATTTAGAAATATTACTAGTCAGCGTATCATCATTTAGAAATATTACTAGTCAGAGGTGAATTATTTCTCTTCTAACTTGGCTTCATTTTTCCCAGGTTATTAATCTGACTGTTAGAAATACTAGAGCAACACAACGACTGGCTGCATAGTCCATGAATGATGCAAACATCAACACAAGTGGCCAATACTGGAGATGGTCAGCTGTACACAGAAACTGCCCAGGCACAATAAAAGTGCTGGAAACTCCAACATCGAAGGCTTCTTTCAAAAAAAATCTGCTGCTGTGGTTTTCTATACATTAAGGTAATGCTTTTTGTTACCACTCAGATTTAAGACTCAGCAGCAAGGATATTTCAGAAGATGTTTACTGCAACAGAAAAGTTTTCCCTAAGGGAAAACTGTCTCATAAAGAGGTAGAGCAAGCAGACAGTGTGGGTGCCATGGCAATTTAATTTAGCCTAGCATGGAGTAAAAGTCCTTAAAATTGCATAATTAAATGCTATGCAAACAGCTACGGCAGAGGAAGACAACGCAAAGGAAAGTTAGAGATGTTTGAAATGCAGTGACATGAGGCCACTTGTGATTTGCATTTGTTTTCCACCAGCCCAGATTGTCCCAGCCTCATCCGGTCCAGGAACACCATTCCAGTGAAGGCAATAAGAATTTTTCAACACAGACACCAGCACCACTGAAGATCAGCATGTGTTGTACCTAGTGGGCATATTACCTTTTCAGAATTCAGATTTTATTAAAAAAATAAAATAAAATAAAATAAAATAAATGCAAACACTGTTAAAGTTTCAGCTAAGGAAGCACACACAGAACACACAGAATACCAAATAGAAGGCACCACACTCAAACTACTCCTGTTTCCTCTGACCTCCTGTCTCTCGTTAATATGCTGAAAACCAAAGGAAGGCTCAGATTCCCTGTCTATGACAGAAATTAAACTTATGGATACAAAGCCCAGGAAGAAATAACATATGCATTGGACTCAGCAATTATATTCAACAGGCAGATGAAAAATTGATACGGTGAGAAAAAACACACTGCTACAGTATATTTTTTCTGCTCTTCTTCCTGAGGATAAAACAGCACTTTGAATTGCTTCTGCAGGCAGCATCTATATTCACTAAGAGAGCAACAGCCCAACTAACTATACTGTGTGACTACAAAAGCACTGGTGTACCCACAGCCACCTCTCCCTGACTTACATGAGCCCCACCAAACCAAACCAAGCTCGGTGACCAGTCACAAGACATGCAGACTATGCCAAGTTTTCCACCGGTGAATCCCAGATGCTTTCCCCTCCTATGAGAAAGGAACAGATAACTTTTGCTGTAAGCATACATTCAATTTACATTTTTATCCTAGCAACTCCCAAAAGCACCTCCCTGCTCCAACCTGTCCCATCTAAATTAAGCTCCCTTCAGAGATACCACATTATTATTTTAAGCTTAGCATAGCAATCCTCCTCAAATCTTTTCCCTCCTTTCCTTGGCCATTGTTCAGTGCCATACCACTGCTGCAGTCCATACCCTGGGGTAGCCTTTGGCTCAGACCTTTCTTGGTCACTAAATCCAGCATATGTGCCAATCCCGTAAATGTTCTTTCTCTACATAATGAATTCATTTCTGGATTTTTGTATTGAATCACCCTGGAAAAGCTCTCTTCAGGCTCCCAACACTTTTTGCTTCTATTAAAACATCTTTTTCCCAAGCTTGACAAATGCAATTCTTGCCCTGCTCACATCCATTTGCAGTGGGTCTGAAAAGCTGACTTCCCTAGCCTGTCACTTAAACCACATAACCCTCCCTGTCTTTTCTCTTTTGGCTCCTTCTGTGTCATGTCAAACAAAAGATACCTCCACTTCCTAAGCCCTTCCTGACCTGTCCCTGCCTTGTCACCTATCATTCCACGCTGTGAAACACACTGTCACATCACTTCAGCTGATTATTTCAGCCTTCAGCATCCACTCACTACAAAAGAAACGTCTCCAGCTTCATCCTTTCTGCCAGAAGAAATGCACTTCAAGCATCTCCAAAGTCACCTCTTACGCTCCCTCAGCTCTCTCCATGAGGATACCCTTCTTGCTGCAGGTTGCGAACTACCAACCTTGCGCAGCCCTGTCCTGAGACCTAGCATGTCATCTACTGCCTTTATGCTGCTTCTGTGCTTTCTTAAGTCTTTTGTAACCAGTTCAGTCTCATCCCACAAAAACAATTCATTGTTAGTGCAGTGCACAGGACATTTTAATCCTTTCTCACCCACAGCTTCTTCTAACCAAATGCCTCTGGGCACTGCGGCAATGAAAACAAAACCAAACAAGCCCACTGCCTTCTCCTCTGATCTTGACTGTGCTGCTGCTCACTGAAGGCATCACGTGGAAGCTGGGCTCCAGCTCCACACTGGTTGCATAGATCACATATATACATCAGCGAGTGCCATGTATTTACCAGCCCAGGCTCTTGTCATTCCATTGGTGAGTGCTATGGCTCAAAGGATTTTCAAAGTATCAGATATTGACAAGTAAAAGCTTTCATACTAGAGAAATATGAAAAGGCAGAGGTCCTGGGCATCCTTTAAGAAACACATAAGCCAGAAGATTTCACTTCGTATCATCAGAGTTTTGCTTTTAAAGATCAGAAATCTGTTCCAAAAGCCACTTCTTTGCCCTAGCAACCATTTCCAGGGCAACAGACTTTCCTCCAGAGTTGAAGATCTTTACGCCTTATAAAAAGCAGTACTTCAGTAGTCTCCATTTCCTATTCTTTGCAACTGTTAATTGCCCAGGGAGATTATTATATGTATGCCATACCATAAAATGAAGCTTTATCATTAGAAAAATTACATCAACATTCATCTTAGTTATTAGTAAGGGCTGAATATTGAACATCCAGAACCAAAAAGCATGCTTTGCATCTTGACATACAGACTATACAATAGCCATACCTGCAGACTGGTGAAAGCACTTCAGATTTATAGCTTACAGTGGGCTGGTACCCCAAGAGTAGATGCAAAAATAAAGGAAGAGGTTGGATAGACTAGCAAAAGCAGAGAAAAGTGAGATCCCTTTAGGAAAGAGACAGAAAGTTCCAGATATTTAAACAGAAGATCCTTGGAGTGCTTCAATTTTTCTTTCCCAAGAGTACACAAAATGAACTCAGATGGTTCATAAATCTATGTTTAAAAAGCTTAACCTAATATACCAAGCTTTGATCCACTCGCATCAGCTTTCATCTGCAACTAATCATTGTGCTCCAGGCTGGGTGGCAACAGGACAGGTATATCCTTCCAAAAGCTATTGGACAGTAACTAATTTTCAAGATTGGTTTGCAGTTTGTAATGACACGGCTCTTGTATATGCTCCATATAAATCAGTACAGTTTCACATGCTACACTGAACAGATCAATAAATCACTTACAAGTAACACTTGCAGACCCTTTATTATCAACTGCCCTTTGAAACACTTCCTGCCCCTTTCACATAATATTTCCCATCTTGAGTAGCTACTAGAAAGGTATTTTATCATTTAACTGTCTCACATTGGAGCCGTTTTGTGCTTAACTGCCAACTTGCTAAAAGATTCAGAAGACACTGTGAACTTTTCTTCCTTGGCCTTAATATCCTTCTAAGTTCACACAGATGCCAGGAAATGCCAGGAAAAATACTGGCAATGGGACCCCAGAACCAAATCCATTTCAGGAATAGCAACAAAATATTGGGGGATCTGTGCATTCACTCAAAACAAGCTTCTGACTTTCAGTGGATGTGGTTTATGAGAAACTGCTCACAACCAAAGAACACATGGAGAATTCTTTATCCAACTCATTTGATGGATTCATTTGGAAAGCAAAGCATCTGCTAATTGTGAATTGGTAAATGAAATAGTGGGTTTGATCAACTAAGTTATCAATTACAAACTCTGTTTTAATTAGAAAATTGCTCCCAGAAGAGACTTACATGTGTTAGAACGATTTCTAAATAGGAAAGGATTCTCAGATATTCATTCCAATTACTCATTTTCATAAACACAAACACAGCCCTCGCCCCTCTCTGTATAAATTAAGCTGTCTTTCACTTTTGGTTTGTTTCGTGGTTAGTTTATTTTTCTTTTTAACATCCTCCCAACAGTGCCAGTGGAATCAACAGGTGCTACCCCAAATTGTTTGAAATACAAAGGAAACGTCATCCTCTTTTTAAAAGGTTGTAGATTTTTAATTCTTTTTAATTTCCTTCAGTGCTGCCAGTACATCAATCACCACCCTTTTAAAAAGATCCACAGACGCAAAGTTGGGATAAGTGTATACAAAAAACGTCACAGCTTTTTGTTAAGACCACAAAAATGACATTTCAGAAGTGCCTACTTGAATTCTGTGTATCCAGATCTCCCTGAAAATCAGTCCACCACAGCTGCTAATCCACTCAGCTGTACCAGAAAAATTTCTCCTCATCACTCATGTAAGCAGAATGTTCCCATTTCTAGCATTCAAGAACTCACATTCCAATTTGAGATCAGTCAGCACAGCTCTGTTGCTATCACTGTAGACCTCTCCTCAAGCAAGCATGTTTAGATTCTTTTATAAGACAGATGTGAATGACTTTGTTTTAGCACCCCAGTTGTACACGAAGAAGAAAAGGTTCTAAGGATCTCTTTACAGTCCAACAACCAGCAACAACAATATCCTGCGGATATTGGCTGGGGAATGAGCAGAGGAAAACCTGAGAAAGAAAGACTTTGGGAAAAAATCTGCTTTGAGCAACCCACCATCATCAGTATTTCTACACTAGTGTTCATATTCTGCCTCTATTGACGCATTGCTGGGACACACGGCTGCAGCTGCCCACATCAGTCACCTGCACCTGCCTGACACATTAACAGGAGGTATTTTGTATGAAGGTCAGAAACCAAAGTATCAAAACAGAATAAGAAGAATATTAAATCCATATTCAATATGTATGATTTGTATGTAATTCCAGTCACAGACTTACATTCCCAGCCACCTAAGGGACAATACATTTGAACAGCAACATTAGTGGACCCCTCCAGTCTGCTCTTTCTGTGAAACCAATGAAGAGAATCGCATGCACTTGAAATTATACAGATCATTACAGAAGGGAAGGGATTTCCATCACACCCAACAGCAAGGAGTAGATGATGGATTTTGTAACAAACTTGAAACTTTTAGTAGAACCTAGAGCGACAAATCTCATCCAAGCCTTCTTTTCAGAAGAAAGCGTGCTCTGTTCCCTGTTGTAGATGTGACAGACTGGATTCCCACAGCTAATATAAGACCTACCTCAAGCCTTACAATAGTTAGTGATTTGGCACAAAGCCATATGAAACAAAGTATTTGTATATTTGATCTAATGTTTTAGAAAAAGCAATAGCCGTAAGCTCGAAACAAAGCAGACTCAACCTTAAAATCTAGGCCACTTAATATAGTATTATGTAAATTTTACAAATTAAGTTAGAGACGCCTCTCTTTTCAGACTGCACGAATTAAGAAATTTGGCTAAATGCTGAAGGTTTTGTTAGAGATCACCTCTTCCTCAGCACTTTTGGAAGCTGGCACAACAAGCTGCCATTCTGCAAGGCAATCAGTAACCCTTAGAAATAAAAAGCTTTACAGAACTTAAAGGTTGTCTCCTTACATTATATAAAAATATGTGTATCTCTAACATGACAGTTGATGAACTAGTGTGTGCAGGGAGGTGAAAGATAGCATTAATGAGAATGAAGATATCAGGAAATAATGTTAACTAGGCCTTTTCATTATAAAGGAAGAGAGCTGTGCATGTGTAAAATGGGAACATAAAGTTTTATAACATATTGCCTACTCAAAACCTCTAACATTTATAATACATTTCCATTACTATTTGTTGTAAATTGCCTATGTCTTTAACATTAAAAATAAATGGTACCAGCTAGACAGCTAAAAGGTTTGATTGCAAGCAATTTTACTTGATAGTATCAAACAGGAAAAAAAGAAAAAATCTATAACTTTGAAGTTTAAGGAGAAAAGGAAGATGCAACTTTGCAGAGTTGATCACTACAGGATGAACCGTGGGCAGTTTTCCATTTCATTAATGCTTTGTCCCAATTCATTGAGGTTACTCCTCCACGTTACTTTTGGAAAGCAAGAGAAGCATCAGTCCCTGTCCCCTTCGCTCATCACAGAACTAGAACAGTCAGTAGCAGCTTTTAAATTTGATTCAGTTTGTCAATAGCTACAACTGTAATCCTCCCTAATCAATGCTCACATAGTGCAGAAGAGGCCATTAAGAGTTTTAGTGGCTTTTATTTTATTAGTAGTCAGGGAGCAGGGACCTGTCAATACTTCCTGGAGCTCTTGTTACTGCGTGAGCAAGCAGCTTGGATGGCTTTGCCAAGAAACACCTTTAAGCATTGAAGGGAAAGAAAAAAAAAGAAAAAGAAAAAAACAACAGTGGAGACAGACACCAGTCCTTACTTGGTTAATCTTCTGTGTCACACACACATGCAAAGCAGGCAACAACCAGACTGAACAGGTCTGTGGGCTTCTTCATGAGCAAGGAAAGATAAACACATTGTGAGTGGTCCTCTCTATGTTGCTAAAAGAAAATATACGTGTAAAAGTTTGAGCATATATCAGGAGCTCATGATACTCTTGTTAAGATGCCACCTCTCATTACTTCCCCACATCAGTCACTTGAAAGAAGATGGAAGAGTGGCATGCTGCCAAAGGAAGGTAAATAATTGATGCAAACATAAAGAACATATATCAGCACTCACGGTGACAGAGAACAATTAAACCAAAAGTTCAACATCAAATGTGCTCTTGTAATCTCCTTTTATCTTTTGCTCTTCCTTGTAGGCATGACCCGTTGTATCAAGCTCCACAGATCGACAGAATGAGAGCAGCAGCAGCAGAGCTGCCTGAGACAACACCACAAATCTGATGAAATCTTGAGTAATTTTAAATATTTTGAAGCAAGATGAAGCGTTTCAAGTAGATACACTCATTAAATCTTGCCAAAATGCACCAAGGCCTGGTCTGTGGGACACCTCTACATAGCAAACTCACTCAGAACCCTACCTTCAGACTCCCTCTGCCATGGCCAGCCATTGTTGACCACAATTCAGACAGGAACTGAAGATCTCATGAGCGGTAGAAGCAGATAATAATCACAGAGACATGCAAGGAAATTTACACTCCCTTAGCAGTATCCAAATATCTACAGACCAGTGAGAATACCTGACTTCTGGAGGCTGCAAGAGAAAAAATATCTTGTCTCTGTAAATTGATGTTTTAACACCACAACAGATAGGATAGAGAACTTGATCCCCCCATATGATTCATCCATCTGTTCTTAAAACCCTATTCCTTTTAACATTTAATACAATTAAGTGGCATTTACAAACTTTTTTCTCCCCGGTACTGAGTGGGCTCAAAATCAGTTCAGTGGCTTACTCAGTTGCATGAATCAAGACAACAGGCCTAAGCCTGTCTTCAACTCACAGCACCCTCACCACCCAGTAATGAGTTACTGCACGAAGGAAAAAGAAACATCTTCCTGGGTTACACAGAAATCACAGGGAGGCTTTTTGGATTTTTTCCTCAGTTATTTGCTGCTATCTGTTTAAATGCTTGTTGTGTGACTCCAGTTCTGTCTGCATCACCCTAGAAAAGTCACCATGGAAATCGAAGTCATCTCATGTCTCATCATGACCGTTTGCTTGGTGCCAACACACTTCCCTGCTGAATAAAGCTAAGAGTTTCACAAGTATTACCATGTTCATCATTACTGCCTGAAAGACAATTAAAAGAGGGATCTGTAATTGACTTGTATTGTATTATGCTCTGCTGTGCAAAGACAAACAAAGCCTCAACAACTAACAGGTGAAAAAAAAAAATCAGTTTATCCAGCTGTCTACAGATTTCAAGAACAAATGTCCTTCACACTTCATTCAGGAGCATGGCTAAACAAAGCTGTGTGTCTACAGCAGTACAGTGCTCTGAAACTGGAAAACTTCTAAGATGTACAGAAAAGATAAAGGAGGAATTACATAAATTTAGAGCTTAAGAGACGAGAGCAGTTTATTGCCAAATAATCTACTCGTACTTAAAGGAAGTGTGCGGTGGAACAGTGAGAAGAACTTTTGCTTCAATTAATCTACAGCAGCTCGGACTAATGTGGGCACTGGGCAAGTGGTATTACCAGGGGTATCCTGTGGGCTCCACTCAGCTGCAAGGACAGGCTCCTCCACTTCTTCTCCATTCAATTCCCATAGTGCTTGGTCCCAGTCTCAGGGACTCAAGCCACACAGAGAGCCAAGGTCTGACCCCTGCAGCATGGCACTGGGCAATATCAGCGTCACTAATCCATCCAAGGGGCAGTCCTGCATCCTCACCTGCTTACAAGTAAACATATACTTTCTGCTTAGTAAGAAACGGGTACCTTCACTTGCTATAGTGAGTGCTGAACTCTGGCAGATGCCCTCTCATAAATAAATATGAATTTTGTGGCAGCAACTCCATTTTTAATGATGACTGCATTATTCCCTGTATGAGGTTCAAAACAGGAAACACCGAGACTTGGGAAGGCAATACTATACTACCACCATAGCCAAATCTGTTTACCTATCAGTTGTACGTGCTCATGTTCTTTGCCACCAGATTTGGATGGTAGGTGTGCTGTGACCTAACATTTACTGACAGCAGGTGCTTTCACAGCCCCGGAATAATGTTCAAGATATGTGAGTTCTTGAAGAGAGTGAGCCCATGTACCACTGCCACCTCCGTGAATTTTATTCCTAGACAAGTAATGCAAACAATGCAATCATAAAATATTCTTTTGGTACCTCTTTTAGTATTCATAGCGTGCTCGTGTGGTCTAAAAACAATTTAGACTGAACAAAAAACTAGCGCTGCTTTTACTGATTCTGATATTGAATTCTTTTTTTTCCTCTGCTATCCCCTCCATGAATACACAGCGAGTCAATCTGGTATGTCTTGATGGTTGAATAAGCTCTTTGATTTTTGAATTATTTTGAGATTAACTGAATTTGAAATGTGTGCTGCATGCAATGTCTTGCTGGCACAAAAAGATGAGCTTTGTTATTGACAGAGAAAAGTTGCAGTGCTACATTTTTCATTATTACTCTGTACTGCTGAACTTGTGTTCCTATCAGACCGCTGCCTGCCATGCCAGCAGGGGCCACCAGGTTGAAAAGTTCAGTTTCCAATATTCTCTCCTGACCTGCCTGAACTTCAGAGTAACAGAGTGGTCTTTTCCAGCACGGTAAAAACACAAATCTCTTGTATAAATAATAAAAGACAGGGGGCATTACATTAGGCTGCTTGAAAGCTGTGTAATGTCAAAAGTGCATCACACTCCACCTGAGAAACATGTTTGTTTTTTGTTTTTTATCAGTATAATCTGTTATTGCTTCACAGAAAGTTTGTAAAGTTTCTGCAAGTTCTGCCCCATTGGCATTCTAAGGAGCTCTGGAAAGCCGGCTGGATGTTTGCAGACTTTCAAGACTGTAAAATAAATGACTTTAAAGCATGGACAGAAACACATTAAAAATATTCCTGAAATGACTGATCATGCAAACAGCTATTACTGCTCTAATTTCCACTGAAAAAACTACATGCTGAGGGAAGGAGACTTACTGAGCCAAATGGGCTTAAAAATGGAAGGAGACTTGTCAGATGCTTCACTAAAACTCGGAGTCTGAGAGTCTTTGCTCTTAGGACAAAGAGAGGGAGGAGAGAGCAGTGCTTTAAGGCTGGTTCTGTGCAACATCCCCTAAACGCCTGTTAGAAATGTCACCTCTAAGCCTGATCTCCTTCCACTTTTCTTTCAAGAGTAGCCCCTAAAGAGGTGTCCTTCAAACTCTGGGTGCTCTGCAGCTGACCTCTTCCTGCCAACCATGGATGCCCAGCTGCCACTTAGACCCTGCTGCAAGGCCATGGAAAGGGCTGAATCTGAGTCTCAGCAACAGCACAGAAACCAGAGGAACCCAAAATAGAACCTGAAAGTCATGAGTACATCCATTACTAATCGAGATTCACCAGCTCTGAGGTCTGATGAGAGGGAGGGTGTGACTCAGGGACTATGGGCTGCAACACAAAGGTGTGAAGTACAGCTGCACAAAGCCGGGCAGTGTTGCGTTTCTTAAGGAGTGAAAATTATGGGATTTTCTCCAGTGTGCCCACAAACACAGGAATTGGAAGAAAGGAGCATTTCCTTCTTATCCTTTCATTACTGCCTACCAGCCCTTTTGTCTAGCTGTGGTTTTTGTGCATACTGTAGTGCTTCTGTAGTTCTCAAACTGTTTTTGTAGCACTTCACACCCTTACCCTTCCTTAGCCATCTTCTTCAACTCTGACTTGTCTCACCTTTCTCACCCCGATTCTCCTGCCTACTCTTTCAGTTCCCCATTTCGCTCTTTCTCTTTTATCCCTCTCATCTTCCTTTTATCTCACATTCCCAGAAAGTGCCCTAAGCGAGAGGGATTAATGTTCCCTTGCTATTTAGACCTGAGCAGCACGCATACCTGGTGCATTTAAAAGAAAGGAAAAGAAAGCTCTTGTCCTGAAGAGCATGAGTCTCTGTCCATTTCCAGAAAATCTGTGCTGGTACAGTAAAAGCAGCATTGCTAATATCACATTTCACTAGCTTGTCTGATGACTGGTGTAATTGAAATAAATTATGAATCCCACATGTGCCACACTAACAGAAAGCAATAAAACAATACTTATGAATAAAGATAGCAATTATCTTATTAAATCAGACGGTAATGTTATCCTACCAGAGGACTCTTCATCTCACATTATAATCAATACTGATTATGAGTGTAAAGGAAAGGCTCCTGTCATTACTATAACAATGTCCCATAGATTTTCAAAGGTAGTGAAAGATTTATCTGTTAAGTAGGATTCAGCAGAGTTATCACAGATATGGTAACAATCTACTTGGCTTTTGAGGAAGTAAGTCTTGGGTATTAAGCCAGATTTTTATATAACTGCCACCAGTGCAGAGCTGATGTAAGTGTATTGACACCAGTATTGTCATCTGAGATTGATGCCCAGCGGGACCAAGAGTAAAATCTCAGCTGTATTTTTTCTTTTAAAAGGTTGAAAGAACTCAGTACAATATCCAAGATGTTTCTGTAGCTCAGTTTCTACAGATGGTATTTTCCTGAGGGGTAGAATACAAGCTTGATTAAAAGATAATGACCCAAAACATATGACAGTTTCAGAAAAACTATTTTAGTCATTAAAGTAAATAATTTTCCCAAAAAACGTATACTTTGTGCTTCAGCTCCTCCTCAACACTCAGGGACAAGCTTGACCAAGACTTGTGGAAACAATAAGTAATTCTGACATCTTAGCTCCGTACCTATTTCCTCATTATGGTTTTTTCCACCAAACATTCCTGTTCTAGAAGTATTTTACATGGATGACTTAAAACCATCATGGTGTTATTGAAATAAGATGTAAAAATGTTTATTAAAATGGAGTAAGCTGGATAAATGACTTCCATCTTAAGACAGAATACTAAACCTGCATTTAACTCTGCTGTTCTAAAGAAGAAATATTTCGAAGGCAAAAGAATTCTATTCAAAGTTATGTTTTCCTCACTTTTCTGGGTTCGTTAGAAAGAGGGGGGATAATTCTGCCATCAACCAAAGTTATTTGTACAATTACAAGCATTTCCATATGCAGTCCATGCACCTAATCAGTAAGGGATGATCCACTCCACCTCTGAAATACCCTATAGAAAGTACAAATCAGTGAGGGAGAGAACACATCTGCCCACACTCACCTGGGCTGAGGTGCTCATAGAGAAGGGAGATGTGGGTCAGAAAGGTTTGGTACCCAACAGAACAGTTCAGAGCCTGCTACAGATCTGAAGACTGAAAAGAACTAAGAAAACAGCAAGAGAGAAGGGAAGCTTGTTAGAGATTGAACTTCAAGAAGAATGTTATTATCCAGTAGTTTCTTTATTTTATTTTATTTTTTACTAGCAGCTAACACAATTCATGTCTCCTGTGGTGCACGAGAGAAAGCATCACTTAACATGTGAGCTAAGCACAAGCCTTGCAGAGCAGCCATTTAAGAGCATCTCACAGAACACATAGATACACACTGGGAAATGAGCTGCTGCCACTGTATGGGCAGTGGCAGCAGTTAAAGAGCTGAAAGAAATGCACTGAGGTAGTGACAGAAGCCTGGGGTGCTGCGTCCTGAACAGCCCTTGCTCCACAGCTTTACATGCAATACTCACTCCATTCCCTTCACTCTCTTCTTTCGTTTTTAGTTTCACAGCACCACTGAAAGAACAGCTCTGGCTTAGCAATTTTGCCTTGTTTTTATTCTCCTCTTTGAAATCAAGGCTGCTTGTAGCTAACGAGATTCATGAATGTCCCCTACTCTACATTCAGCACAGGTATTTTGACCGAGCGCATGAACCTGCCATGCAGTTGGTCACTGCTATTCATAGAAACAGAGCTATGAAAAAACTTCCCAGCAATTCTGAAAATCCCAGAAAAGTTCCCTGACCTCCTGTTCCGTTACTTGCCACTAACGAGCTTAGCCAAAGTTCTCTGACATCTTTTGGAGTTTGCAATTCTTTCAAATAACCTTTTACTAAGTTCTGTGTGAACCTACCCAGATTTACAGCTTGAGGATTAAATCACTCAAACCTCAATGGGCTCCGTGTAAAAAAGGTGAAACCACATTGGCTTTGAGTCCTGCTTGCAATTTTAGGCTTGCTTTGAACTCAATGCACAAAGAAAAACGCACTTTAAGCCCAAGCAAGCAGCCTTTTGAAATACCTCTCTCTTGGAGGTAAGACAGCCAAGCCACCTCCACGCGTTACTAGGAGCTTTCTTCTGCAGCACAAGAGTCAAAAGGAGGGAAAACACCGTTGCCCTTCTGACTGATAATTTCCACGTCCCTCTTTTAAAGGTGTGCCCGTATCCTTTGATCAGTCTTCCCAGCCAAACTCGAAGTTGTATCTTTCAGGAAAATTGCTTTTTGCAGCCTGATGCCAAAAATAACTTATAGTAAAGTCTTGAAAGCAGCACTCATTTCCTCTGCTCCTGAAATTTCCTCCTCCTCCTTTTTTAACAGCCTGCAGTATATCATATACCTAAGGAACAGATTGGTCATATCATCCATATTCTCCGTGCCTCCTTCCCAGCTCTCCAAATCC
Source organism: Excalfactoria chinensis (assembly GCF_039878825.1). Classification (NCBI taxonomy): domain Eukaryota; kingdom Metazoa; phylum Chordata; class Aves; order Galliformes; family Phasianidae; genus Excalfactoria; species Excalfactoria chinensis. The sequence continues at coordinate 71,913,023 of NC_092828.1, forward strand.
AGCATGGTAATGGGCTCTACCCCATTCTAGCATCTGCAGAGTAAGTTTCTCATTAACAGTATTCGAACATCCCCTGCCCCTCTCAGGAGATGCCTACAAGCAGGGTTATTCTAAGGCTTGCAACACTTGTTTTCTGTTTCTATTACAGACACAGACAAACCAGAATCGTTTCTGCAGCCACTGAACCTAAATTCATCACGTATTTATCTAACCTGTTACTGGGAACTTATTAACCTTGATATTTTAAGCCTAATAATTTCTATGTTCTCTTTATCATCTCCCTAAAAAATAAGTGAGTCCTGGCCAAACAAAAAGGAAAAGGTGGAACCTTATCTCATACACAATGCCTTTGTAATCCATAATGAGCTTTGCTATTGTTCTAAGATTTTCACATCCAAGGCATTATCTGCATCAGTTCACTGGGCAGAACACGCAGAAACAAATGAAAAAATAACAATAAGTTGTTAATATATGTAGCACAACTGCAAATGATATTGTAAAACTAAGTCCAGTATTCCAGTAAGGCAGTTAAGACACTGCATACACAGAGAAAATAACAGGCACCAACTGTTTCTTTAGAGACAGTGTTGGCATAGAGCAAAGAATTAGGCATTTGATTTCATTTCAGAAACCAGTATGAGAACAACAGTACATTCTTGTACCAAATCACTCCAAAACAGCAAAAAAGCTCATCCTTTTCTTAAACACCTGTATATTTCATGAGCTAGTACTGGAACTAGCTATTTTAACTCCTACATAAAAGGTGTTCTGTTTCCAACTCTGTTTTGTTGCAGTAGTTTTCATTTTGCCTTGACTATCAACTATAACTGTAACCTGGGAACTGAAAATGAAGTGATATGTCTTCCCTGTTTCACAGAAATCACTGGCAAAGAGTATTGAGTAATCAATAACAAAGAATTAGTACTTAACACATGGTTTCATTTGTACAAGAAGCAGAATTCACCTCCCTCTCCCAAAACTATATTGCATTTGCAGCGTTCAGGTTACCCAAGTGCAAAGTAATTTATAAACAAAATCTCCCAGTATGTCTTGAAGAGAAATACACAACACACGATCTAAAAGGCAGCCTTACATCAGTTCTACAGTTCAGGCTGATACCGATAGGTTGAGAACAGGATCGTGGTACAAATATGCTTTTAAAAAAGTCACACCTTAGATGTGTAAAACTAACCTGCTCAATGCATACTAAGCAAAATTAAACTTTACCCAATCACTTTATAGAATTTTAAATTAAAATGTAAATCTAGCTTAGAAGCAAGTTAACTTCAAGGGTCAAAGAATCCAACATCACACTAGGCAAAAAAATCAAGGCTCCGCATTTGCTCACAAACAAAAGTGTGCAGAATATGACCATGAGGCTGCCAAGAACATCTCCAGGTTCCATCAGAGCCATTTCTCCAGGTACACTAATTGTTTCATTTTGGCAAAGACACATCTTCCAAATTAACTTTTACTGACCCCCGCTCCCACCACCAGCTTCATAATTCTCATCATTGTCTTCTGAATGAATAATGTTTGTTTATTTCAGCTTCTCTCCAGCAAATGCTTTCCATCAAACATCTGTCTCAAGATATGTACTAGCTGGAGGGTATAAGCGATGTGTTCACACTGTTCTCCATTTCTCACTGCCAGCCTTTACAGCAGTCAGACTGTCTTGCAGCCACGCGGGCTGCATGCTCTGGGTGCTTTCTGCAAACACAAGTGAGTTTGCCAGCCCCTCCTCTCCTTTACTGTTGGATGCACAGCTCAACATTTCTGTCTCCCCAGGTCAAAGCAAAGCCATGCCAGGCTGCAGGTGTGCAGCTACCAGCCTGAAGCCTGCTCATCCATCAGTCAACTCCCATCAAAACAACCGGAATTATTTCCTGGCACAGATAACGCTTTAACAGACAACCTGATCACCAGCTTCAGTGGTGCAGGAGGCTTGGAGCAACGAAGCAGCATGAAGTCAGTGGACAACTGTGTAAGAAAGGCAATATTAATTACCATTAAATGCTACAAAAATCAGGTGCCCACTTCATACTACATCTGCAGCTCTGGTGGTGAAATACGTGTTCCATCAGTAGTTTCCTCTGCTGCTTTTCAGTGACAGATAAGAAAAGAGGTGTTTACAGCTAGCAGCTAGCACTTGGTAGCAACAATCTGGGCATTGCATAGTCCATCCTAAAGATGCTGACATGGGTCACAAGACCTGACTGGGATTCAGGGAGGTTTTGCTAACTGACTGCTACTAAACCCCCCCCCCCAAAAAAAATCCCTAGCTCTACTCCTACAGCAGAGCTGATATGTCAGGGAAGACCTGAGAGTGGTCCTGCCCTGCCAATATAGCTGCTTCCAGGGCCACTGAAAGGTGAATGCAGAACTCATGCATTTTTTGACATCTAAAACTTGATAGTTTACAAACTTAAGAAGGCCAAGAAACAAATGACCAACACAGTTTTTCTTCAGGAGCTTCTAGCTCCATGCAAAACACACCCTAGGACACTGCAACATACAAAGTCAGGAGACAACAGGTTTTGCCTCCATCAGAAAGCAGAGTGAAGATGTGCAGAAAGATCAGTAGATATTAATGAAGATATTGCAGTACTCCAACATGCTTCTTGCAGAATCAAGAAAGAAAGCAAACTGCAATGCAGAAAGGAAGGGAAAGATCATGGAATGGACGTGAAAAGGCTTTTTCCTTACAATCCCACCACAGTTGTACAATAGCAGCTGCTAATAGGAACTGTCAAGGGAAAGAAACCGTAATGGGACAGCATCAAAGCTGAGAAAGAAGCAAAAGAGCAATGAATAACAGAAAGCACAGGTAAACAGTGGTGCAAAAGTGCCATCTACACTTATAACCAAGGACAGCACTTAATGTTAACGAAAGCATTAACATTCTCAGGCAATAAGCTCACGCACTCATAGCATTAGAGCATTTTAACATGTCTTGAGTAGCCTGTTAAGGGAGGAGGACAGGTAGTGCTTCATAAATTAAATCAAATACGTTATGAGATCACATTTATTTTTATCTGAGCCTACACCTCTTGAATTTTTTATCACCTTAAAGAAGGAAAAAAGAATATAGATATGCCCTGCAAAACCCATCAGTTTGTCAAGTTTAGACTTTGAAACGCATATAAAATTTACACCCACTGAGCATATTTTTATACCCACATAAAAATGTATTCTGGCAGTGTTTTGCCAATATGTCATCTATAAAGTTTTGTTTAGACATATATATATGGCATATGTATCTATATAAAGAGAGATAGATATGTGTATATAGTATAGGAGTATAAGGCTGCTTTCTGTTGAAGAGGCTTTTCATTGCAGTCATACTGAGCTGCTTTCAGCATCACTCTGCCCGAGCTTAAGGTACAACGGCTTCCAGGCAGAGAAGCAGCGACCATCTGATCCCTAACTGGATTTCTGTTCTGACTGCTAAGCCAGAAAGGACTACACGGCCCTCTCTAGGCAAGTCAAACCCAGCATTATTTGCATGCCTTCCCACAGACACGGCCACCTGCTCGCCCACTCTATCTGGTGCACCTGGAGGCTGGGAAATGCCTTCCATAGCCAGAGCACTCCTTCCTCTAAAAGATGACTGCAGAAGAGTGCAGCACCCACAGGGACTGTGACAAAAGCAGCCGACAGCTTTACACATAATCCTGGTATTTCTGGTGCAGTCGCAGTGCAGCCTTACACCTATCTCATGGCGCAGCATAAAACTGTATCTTACCCCAACCCACAAACACACACTGCAGAGCAAAAGCCTAGAACTAAGAGACAAGAAGGCAGCAGCACCCCAGGTGAACTACTTTGGGTTTTTTGGAGGTGGGGGCAGAGCATAATGTCATAAAATTGGTAACTACAGATTCCCACTTGAAAGCAGAGTGCAGAAAATCACTTGCAAAGGTATTTTTCTGATTATTACTGTAGTAGAAAACAATAACACAGATATGCCTATTTTCTTTTTAAGCTAAGTACCTGTCACATCCCACTTGGTTCCTGTTCTTCCCTTCCACATTCTATTTGATTAGTAAGAGATAACTTATGGAAAGCAATTTCAAAGGCTGTACAGTACCACACTCATTTTTCCAAATGCTTCTTTTAATGGGTTCTGCGCACACTGTGGTGTCCTGGGTTTTGTATTAAATAACCATAGAAAGTCTCACTGTGATACAGCTTCAGTGATCAACTGACACAGACCTGATTATATGACCAAGGAAAAAAAAGCTTTTATGCCCCCTCTGGGCCATGGCTGTGTGGTCTCCTTTCCTTTGCTGTTGTGTACTTTGTACTCCTGTCTGCTTACTACCACCAAGACAGTAATTTCAGTGAATCTACATGGCAGGTAATGCGGCAACACTACAAACAGCGTAAGCCACTATTTGTTAATGTTTGCCTTAAGCTGCACAGATGCATATGAATTCTGTGCTAACGTTAGTACAGCATCTATGTGCTTCCATTGACTGCGATCATGGAGAGGCATTTATCAGCTCCCCAGTGGCCACTGAATTCCCACTGCACTCCAGGAACTTACTGGCATCCTTAAGTATGCCAATAACTGTTTTATTTCCTTTCCTAGTACTTAGGCTGACATCTGACACATTAAAATGAAAATCTGACTATGAAAAAAACTGGTATATGGAAGACATCACAAGGAGCGGTAATATCACGTTTCTCTTCAGTTCATTGGGACTGTGGTTAATCATGCTCACTTTTGACTTAAGTAAAAGCAGGACTGTCCAGTTCTGTTACCTGGGTTTTGATGTGCATTGTTCTGTCTCGTGTTACCCTCATACAAGGTATGAGCTGAGAAATACAGATCTGAGCCACAAAACCTAGGGCAACCATCCTGAACTTGCACTAAACAAAGAGAGTAAAATAGCAAAGGTGGGGATGGAGGGAACACCTTCATTGCCAAGCAGGACTGTGCCCTGGTCAGACAGTACATCACAGCACAGAAGAATGTGAGCCAAGCCCAGAGATGTGAGCAGCCTGCAAAAGCAGTGCTTTCAAACTCGGAATCAGTGAGAATGCTGAAAATTATCTAACTTATTATTATTTAACACTGGCACAGTCAAAAGTGCGTCCTTATTAATTTAAAGCACACAGTAAAGTCCCCGTTCTCCCTGTTCTGCAGATTTTCTACATTATGCACTATACTGGCATATCTAATCCCTAAATCATTTTCAGATCTGACTTGCACAACTGCAGTAAATTTCACCTGAGCAGTTCTTGTACTCCTTTTTATGTGTGAACTAAGGAATGGTATTTATGTATTACATAAGTAAATACTCCATCACAATCAGATTTGTGTGCATAAAGCAACAAGAGAGGTTGAAGCCCAGTATTAAGTGGCCTAGAGAGCTGCTATAAATCCAAACTCTTTAGTCCTTTAAAAGGGGACTTCAGGCCTTCAGTTAGACCAGAGCATTAGCCAGCTCCAACAGGAAGAATCAATTCTGCCCCATCCTTGCTCCATCCTTGCTCCTACCCAGACCTCAGCCATGCGCCCGTCCTGCCCTCTCCTCAGTGCAGCTCTCTCATCCTGAGAGCTTCTCTCAGAAATCTGAACCCTTAAATCAAAACAAAACCAGGCCCAGTACAGATCTTTCAAGCATGGATTCAGTGTGCTAATAACAACCCGAGAGACAAGAATATCTACAGCCCTTTGCACCAGTGTTCCTTACAGTGCATGGTTCTGCAGTCTCCCACCACCGTGAAGCTCACTCACTTTCCTTGTAACTTTTGAGGCTGCTATAGAGACTGTGGTGTATAAACAATAATTAACATCTGAAAGCAGAGGCTTACAAATGGCTTTGTTTGACTTGCAATAAGCTTCACTCAATTTTTCTTCTGTACAGAGAATTCTTAAGGAGAATGCTGACAAACAAGCAGCATAAGGTCTGTGTTTTATTAAAATTTAAACACATGCTGCATACACAGAATGTCAAAAGAATATGTTAATCAAGTACAGGAGTGGGCAGTCAGCTCCATCAGCTCTTCGCTGAGATGGTGTGAAGCTGGGAGGTGCCAGCAGCAGAGTTATGTTTTAACCGTATAGAGCATAGAACCAAAGACACTTTATAGACATTTCCTCTTCAAACTCAGCATTTCTCATCTTCTGCAGGATTCTACGCTGATAGATCAGAAAGCACTATAAGCCAATTAATTTTGTTTTAGCATAGGACGCTGCCAAAACAAGGACATCCAAACAGTACTCCCATGATAAATGAGTGAGGAAGAGAGGGCTGTGAACTACAACAGCACACAGCTCTTGAGAGATGATGTCCAGAGCAGCCCTCAGAACATCCAGCCCTTGCTGTTCTTGCTTCCCCACCTTGGGCACTCAGCCGCCATACACATTATATGGCACACAACAAAACCCAACCACAGGTACATTACTCGGCCTTCGCTTTGTCAAACTTTCAGCCCCTCTCAAAGAACAAAGCCCAAAATCAGAAGACAAAGCACCTGATTTAGAGGATACATCTCACATGGCTGAATGCTGGCCCATCATCAGTGACATCCCTTATCCTTCTCTGCTGCTTTAACAGATAATTACAGGAATTAAAATACTATGCTCATTTTATGTTCTAGATTCTTATCTGGCTTAAGTCAGGGCATCTCCTTTGACCTACGGTAGTTGAGACAGTAGAGTTTGGTTTCCAACTTGATTCCATTTTCTCCCACTAAAAAGAGAAGCAGTTCTATGTAAATCCAGGGTCCAACACAATTCCCTTTGCTGCACATCCATTCTGGACACAAATGAAAATGGATGGAATGGCATTTTTGTACTGACACTGCAGGGAAATCTCGCTCTGCTGAAGCTGGACATGTTCTGAGCCTTTTAACAGCGGAGTCCATTTAAATGCATAACTTCACTGCAAAAATAACGTTTTGGTGGGTTTTTTTGTTTGTTTTAGGACTTTTCCCCCCACCACCATCGAAAGATGAATAACGAGCAGAAATGTCCTGTGTGGGCAGGCCACCGCTCTTTTATATCATACTTACATTATGCTTCTTGGAATGGAGATTATTCCTTTTAAGCAATTGCAAGGGCTAATTCTTACAGCTTTCATTGAACTTTTTGTTAGAATTCTTCTTTTTCCCTGTATGATCTGCTGTAATTTTGCAGGTAGTTACACCTTTTATGGTAATCCCCTGAAACTCCACTGAGTTACTGTTTATACCCTGAGCTGTGGCACAGGTTGGGAAAAGATGCATGAAGAGGCAAGGAGAAAACAGAAAAGATGTCATCAGTCCATTTTACTGCATAAATCCTTCTCAGAACTCCAACATCTTCTCCCGTTAATGTAAACCATGCACAAAAGGAAGCATAAAAACTTTAGCAATTCAGGCCTTAAATGTTAGTACTAGAGGGAATTTTTGACGATTTACTGGTAACACACTGAGCTAATGGAAAGCGCAGAGCCCAGGGCAAGCACTCTTACAAGGGATGGGCTGGTGAACTGGATTTATGAGTCCAGCTGCCTTTTAAAGGTGGAGGAGCTGCTGCTCCACACTTTAGCGCTGCATTTCCTTGAAGCTCTGCATATCCCGAGGACAGTAATTGCTGACAGTTATTCAAATAAAAGTAGCAAATTGTTTTTACCAATAAACTCTGTTGTCAATAACAGACTGATACTGTTTTTGAACAGCTTAAAAAAAAATAAATAAATGCAATTTATTCATCAACCAGTTTTTATCAATATCTCTGAAGTTTGTATTCAGAAGGTATCTTCACTTTGCTTTTAAACAAATAATTTCATCATAACATACTTCCCAGTAAAACTACAATAAGTTTTCACATTATATTACAGGAGCAATGGCCATTCAGCTCTAAATAATGGCTCCTTTGCTAGACAAGTCAATGGAAATTGATTTGTTTCAGCCTCCTGTGCTCACATACACAAAGCCTGCATACAACAACCCTATTGACTTTTGCAAGCAGTACTCAACCTTGCATCCTCAAGGACTCATAGCAACTTTTTAGATCATTCCCCTCCTACATTGTACATGTCACAAACAGAGACTACATTTAAGTATCAGTCTCCAGTATTAATACTACAAAGAGTAGATTAGTCACCAAATTGGAAATCTAGCTCATATTGCAGCGTACTGCCCAAGATATGATGTGAGGAAGAAGAAAATTACAATGCATTGAAGTTCACTATGGAAAATATCAACTGTGCACATGGTAAAAGGAAAGGGGTTCAGCACCTTGTCTACACAGGAAGTTCTAGCACACAGGACACCCTATGGGCTAGGCAGGCAGCCTGCCATAAAGCTCCCATCTGCACACACAGCATTTTGTATGGCAGACAGGCCTTTTCCAGTCCTGTGTGTACTGACTATTTCCTCTCTTCTATAAACAAGAACATTTAAAAACAATTAAAATAAAGATTAGGGATATCAGCATGGCAGAAACATTAAGTGCAGTATCGGAGACACAAGAGACCATATGGTCCATCAGAATCTGCATTTATAAGCTCTGGGAATACAAATCAACCATTTTTCTATCTTCATAATCCTTCCATTCCTATTTGATTCTGATTATATGCTTTATCCCTACATATCCAGAAGGAACACGCTATTGCTGCTGTGTTTTATATTTCAAGAATTGCCATAAACAAAAGCAGTTGTGAGGAGTCCATATATGAATGTCATCAAAGCTGATGCTTGACCTCAGGCTTTTGAGTCAGTTACCATCTCAGATAACTTGCTGGCCCCAAGTTGCTTTATTCCTTTTTGATTTTTAGAAAACTTAAGAGCGAACCATGGCATCCGACAGGCTTTGTGATAGCAGCTTCATTCACACATGTCACAGCAATATTTTCACTTACATTTCACACAATGCCAAGTGTCTAGTGACTCAATGCAGTGCATTAAGCTTCAGATTTATTTAACTGATACAAACATCAGAAGTGGGCACTTGAATCTTCTTTGTGTTGGTTAACCCTCACCCAAAAAGAAAGAACAGATGACTGCTTTAGTCGTTGTTCTCACTATAGTAGTGTAAATATATTGCATGTTTACCAGTGCACTGAGCTAAGTGACCTAACTGAAATCGCAAAGCTGGTAGAAATCAGTCCTGATTATTCCTCATGCTGCGTTGCTAAGGTTTTTGGTTCATTTGTTTTAAGAACAAGGATGGGACTAATATAGTTGTGCATGACAATGGACAGCGTGGCATTAGCCAGCTATTGGTGGGACTGTGTCACACAGAAATGAGTTCTGGTAGGCAGTAAAAAAAAGAAGAGTTGACCACATAACTTGTTTTCAGCTGAAAATGAGATGTGCAACACGCTTAAGTGCAATCACTTTAGGCACTGTTAAACTGTGTTCTGTATAAAGATAGATATTTAAACTTCCACAAAAAACACATATAATCATGCAAGAGGTGCCCTCTGAAGGCTGGCTACCAGATGAGGTGACCCAGAAAAACTTGTGATCAGATACATGAATCACAAATCTTTTGGCTGTATCAGATAGATGAGTTCACTGATGCAGCATGGGCCAAAACTGCTGCACCAGGCAACAACTTTGATAGATTCAGCACTGCTCCAAGGATAGGTGAAGAACCCATGAATGCCAGCAGAGATCATTTTGATACATGTCTGAACTTCCCTGCCTCCATTTGTTTTATTTAAATATTTAGATGTGAACTGCCTGACCCCGAGCAAAGCTAACAAAACAGGGAGCCTTTAACTGAGCACTAATCTCAGCGTGCCTGAGAATAGCTTTCAGATAAGAAGTGAAGCCTCAGATATGAAATGCTTTGGGATACAGCTGCAGATGTCATACTGATTCCTCCTGATTTTTATCTCTTATTTTGAGATAACCTTGATTTCTTTTCCTAATTTCCAGCAAGTCTTGTTTTAGTTACTTTACAGCAAAGCCTGTGAGCCACTGAAACTGTAAGAAACTCCAACCCAGAGAGAAAATAACATTATTCAAGTTCTCCCTTCTGACAGATAGCATACCACTCCAATAAACCAAATAAACAACATTTTCTGTGTACGTGAATGCTCATGTAATAATAATAATTTGAAAAAAAAAAAACTCTTTTTTTTATACAGTGTTTCCACCCCAGCTGGTGATTCCTTTCATCTCAGAGCTCTGCAGAACCTTTTGCTTCCCACAGTGATCCTATACCAGGTACCGACCCCAGGTCAAATAGCTGTACCATGATTAGAACGTTGCTTTCAAGTTCATAGTTTTTTTTTCTTCTGCCAGTGAATGTCACTCGAGGTGCTTCTCCTCTTACAATCTCACATTTCATATCATTGTGTCATATATATTAACATTTTCTCTCTCCCCCCATATTTGCCACTGTGTTCTAAAACTTTTTCTTCCTCCAGGTTACTGAATAACTAGCATCCATTTGCTTCTCTTAGACGGCCTTACATATATTCAAAATTACTCTTTCCACTTTCTGATCTCACCTGCCCTCTCTCTTCTCTCATTTACTTCCTAATTGCTTCATTAGGTCAGAAAGGGTCCCCTTTGGACTCACATCACCCAAAGCAATAGATTCATCAACTGGAAACAAGGAAAAAGGCAAAAAGACCTGACCACAAACCACCACCGCAACAAAAATCTTCTGCATATCAGAAATGCTATTTCCAGCTCTGAGACTGGAAGTGAAAGTCTTTGAAGAGACCTGACTGCCCTTTGGGGTGCCTACATTTAACAAGGAAAGAAGTGTTAACAGAAAAGGCTGATTATAAAAGCAAAATTAAGGAATTTGTTTGGCTTGTTTAAATGAGTGAGAGTGCCAAACTTACACATCGGTATAACACTGGGACAGCCATCAGAATAGATGCAAAATCACTCATACTAATAAATGGATAAGAGAAAATAAGTTAGAGCTATGAAAAAGTTCTGAATGATCAGAGAAGGATGGAGGCAGTAAGGATGAGAACACATTTTCCCCTTCCCTTTAAAACTGGGGCTTGATCATCATGAGAAACTACATAGTGATAACAGAAGATTAGACCTGGACACAGTGATCAAGAGGATCCTCAGCAGCCAATCCAGTGTTTATGTCAGGGAAAAGTGTTCTGTGTAAAGCTAAACGTTATATAGACAGATGAGATTATGCTATTTGGTGTGGAGTATTTGCAAGGAAACTAAAAACCATATCAGCAAAGATAAAAGCAATACATCTGTAAGGACGAGAGCTCAGGGGAAAATAAATGCTGACTGCCTCTGGAAGAGAACTCAAAGAAGTTGTGAAGGGGGGAAAAAAAAGGTAGCAGAAGAGTACGGCAAAAGAACTCACAGGCGCTGAAGCAAAGTCTCCAGCCCATGACATAATGCCATTGTCATATGTACAACATTAGGAGATTCATAAATAAACTGAATTATCACAATTTTCTTCCTCCATCTTTCTGGGCAATTTATGATTTCTCATTAAGATTTTGGAAAAGTAAAATATTGTCTGCAATAGGTGTAAAGTCATAATCTGACTCATATCTTTAGCCCACCATCTTGCTTACAGCCTTAGAACTGCTCACTGCTGGCTGTCACCTCCAAGAGGCTTCAGCTTTTGAATGCTTCAGGCAGAGGCTTTCCCTGAAGCCTCAACATTTATTGCCTAATGAAAACATCAGCTCTAATTTATAAATTAAACCTTCAGTTCTCATGTTGGCAGGAGAAAGATTTACTGTAAGTACAATGGTCTCAATGCAGAAAACGAGTCTGAAAAAAAAACATTTTATAAAAGAGATGGAAAAGTGAGCTTGAGAATGGAAAGCAGACAGCCTGGCACAGGTAATTGCGTCAGCCCAGGGCACAGAGTGTGAGCCCACATCACTGCTGGTGGGAGGGAACAAGAGGCAAATCTCATCCAGATGCATGAAACCAGGTAGTAGAACGGATGAACAGAAATTAACTGCATAAATATAAGTAAGACCAACGATGAAATCTAACAATGCAACTGATGACAATTAGTAGAATTATTAATACTTAAGTACACCTGAAGTTACTTTTCAAAGGGGAAGATAACCATCAATTCTTTACATAAATGTTAACCACAGTGTCACATACTGAGCAGTGTGCCAACTTCAGTAGTAGGGAGGTAGCTTCTTTGTGGCAGCAGCTGCTCTGGGCCATCACACAAATAAGCAACAAAGGAAAGACATCTTTATCTGAGGAAAAGACGACCAGTTTGTGGAGATGTTACCTCTCCACTCTCCAGTGTCTCTTGGCAATACAGCAAGAAGTGCTTCACTCTTCATCTCAAGTCATGGCCAGCTATTCAGAGAGTAATAACTGGACGGCAGTGCTCAAATGCAAGGAATACAGCATTTATCTTGACTACTCAGGATCAAAACACTGCCATTCCTACTTCATGCAGTAAGAAAATGTACAGTGTAACCCACTCCTCGAAAAGCATTAAACCTGGATGCTCAGTGAATGTACATAAATGTGAAAACCCTTCTTTGTTTTCTGGCTCAAAGCTGGTGACTATCTTCCTCTTGCTTCCTACAAAGACTCCTTGCTTCTATTTCAAGCTGTCTACCTACTGCTGGGCGAGTAATAAAGGAGTTAACAAACCAGCCATTATGAAAAAGAAAAAAACAACTTTGTTTCCTCCACTGTGTCACCCTTTTGTATTTTAACAGGTACCCTCAATTAATTACCACAAGTCTGCATTATGACTCTTAACATTTAGACTAAAAGTTCAGCATAAACTCAGGGTCACTGTTTGCAGTTTCCCAGCGCCCCCTGAGCACGCAGCCTTACTGCTTAGATGTAACCATGAATGTTAAAGGTACAAGGTACGTATAAGCACAAAACGAAACACAAAACGCTAAAAATATCCCCGTGATCTATGCGTGTAGCCACGCTGCCTGACAGATTCAATTAAATCTGTCATACATCATTCCTACAGCGTTATTGATAGAGACAGAGCGGTATTGAATTTTAATTATTCAGCTAATATTGATCCCACAATAATCTGGTGAAAATCATCTCAGGTTTTCAGTACCCCCAGGAGACAACAGCTATTATCTAATTATAAATCACACTGTGTCATTTAAGAAAAGGTTAGAGCTTTTTTTTTTTTTTAAAGAAAAAAAACAACCACATTTTTGCAGTCAGATTCTCATGTATAAACCTGAGTGACACGATTTTCTTTAAATGTTAATTATTTTCTTCCCATTGAGCATCTATTCCATTATCGTGACCGACTCATAAAAGCAAGCTCTTAGTGCATGTAGCAAATTCCCAGAGATGCAACAATTAAGGAACTGAGATTTCAGTTTTACTTCACATTGACCTTGAGCAAGCAACTGTAATGCTCACAGGGCTTGCCTTCCCCCCAGGAGAAGAGCAGGACACATTTGCAGCACTCATCCTTGTTGAGCACATAAGATTCTCAGAGGAAAGCTGAACAGCAGCAAACTTTCCTCTCCAGCTCTTAGACTGAGGCCAGCCAGTAACCCTGCGCCAGCCCCTTACCAACTTCCCTTCTTCCATCCTTTACTATTCAGAAAAAACACCTCACATCCAAAGAAACCTCTCACCGTATCTGGAACCCTGGGACCAGAGGAGGGAGCCCGTTACCAAATCACAATGATGTCTTGGCTCAGCTTCTTTCTTTTGTGACTGTTGGCTCAAGCACCCTCCACTGACCCAAGATGGGCAGAGAAGTGCCAACCTATTCACTGCATCTTATCTCCTCTGAGAGACCCAAGGGCAAGCAGTGCAGCTCTCCGGGTAAGGCGGTCAGAGGGAATCTTTATGCACAATCCAATAGCACATGACAGACGGCGTCCCTGCAGGGTACATTTATGTATAAGGAAAGAGGGTGATAAAAGTGCCTGATCATTGCTCCCTAAAATACAATGACTTAAACAACTGCTGTGATGGTCTGTAATAAACGCTCCATTCAGTGCCATTCTGGGACTCCCTATTTTCCCCGTGCATGCCTTGAACTTTATGATACAGAAATGAGGATAAAATAAATGATCGGCGACAAATGGCCTAAACTGAGAACATGAAATCTGAAAGGGGAGGTTAAATATTTAGAAAACTGTAAGTGTCCTCCTCTATATATTTAAATTTTATCCGATTCAAAAATGTCACTATTGAGTCAAGGACAATTTAGGGACTAAAGAAATTTTTCAGCTGAAACAAGGGACATTTTGGAAAAATCAGGTTCAAATGAGAAGTATACACATGAAAGCCATCACTTGGCACTCATTGCAGTCTGTGAGCCCTTATGGGCTGTGGGACTCACTTTATTTCGTCTAAGGACATTTTTACACTTGTAGTTGAAACCTCCAAAAATCATGACATTTTCTGCAGCTAATGGATTTTGGAGGCTCTTTAGGGAGACTAACTAAAATCCTCCGGCCCCCAGTGCTGCCCTGAGCTGAAGGAACTTTCAGCAACAAAATGATCCAATTTTAACAACAGCTTTAGATCAGTACCTCACTCGTGTACTTTCCTTGGGGTGAAGCATTGCCAGGGGACTTCAGAAGGGTTCCCCCCCCTCCAAATGCACCACGGCCAGAGACTTCCACACCCACTGTATGTTTTAGATCCTTGGAGAGCTGAGATGCAGTTTGAAGGGAGGATTGCGATGGAATAACCCAAAGGCATTATTTTATTTTTCACAGAAAGCTAAAACATAAGGCAGAATTAAGAGCTCTTCCAACTTGTCTTTTCAAACCCACCCTCTAGCGAGTCAAGGCAAACCACATCAAAAATCAGTGCTATGTTCACACCCAATTGCTTATTCATTTCTTCATTTTTATTCTTTTAATTACCCCAAAGATATTCAACACAATGCAGTAGAATAAACCACTGTGAACAGGATCAGAAAATCTCTGGTGTTATTCATTCAAGCTATCTTTTTCATTTCATTCAAACCATTTTCAGTCACCTTTCAGCATGAGGCAAAGTTACCTCAGTCGTCTAGGGAAGAAAACTGCATCCTAAAGTTACTGCTACTTCGAGAGCCTCCTTGGTTCTTTGTATACAGTTCATTTTATGACTACTTTCTAAATTTAGGTCCTTTCTATTTTCAGTCCTTGCTTTTTACCATATATCACACTCCAACCAGTTCTCTTCCATAATTAACCTCACACATGCACACCTACCAGTGTTTTTTTCTTACTCCAAATGCAAGTTCTCATTTTGCTTCCTCTTCAGAGAAACCCATGTTGTGCCAAAAACTTCATGAACAACAACAAAAAAAAAACATACTGAGAAACGCTCTCTCAGCAGGGTGTGCAGCTTTGTGTTGTTATTCCATTAGCATTAGGAACAGGAAGCCAAAATGAACCTCCAGAAGAAGCCTTAAGGTAAATATGCCAGAAAATATCATGTTTACTATGCACCATTTCTCCTGTTCTGCCTGCAGAAGCATTTCTCCTTCCAGGCCTAGGCTAGCTCTCCCATGTGAGCCTACCTATACCCCCAGAGAAGAATTTGAGCTCACATCACTAGATTCACAAATGGGGCAGTAATGCAGAAGGCACTAATTCCTTCTCTGCAGGGTGACGCAGATACCTCAGGTCTGATCTAAGAGAAAAAACCATGATATCTCAGTTTGTAATGTAATATTGAGGTTATGCCTAGAAACAAGGAAACAGCTTCTGTGCAAAACATAAGAGAAAAATCCACCTGCTGATTTTGAGGTAAAGTTGCAAAGAAATCCAAACTTTAAACAATTCAAGGGTTTTTCAAAACCTGAGTACCCATGAAATAGAAAAGAGGTTACGTTCACAAAGGCTCAGATTTGTATACCTGAAATGGAGGTACACAAAACCCAACAGTCTGATGGCAATGACAAGTGTGCAGAAAATCAGCATCTAAACAAAAGAAAAAATAAACAAGGAATTACAGTGTGTGGCTTTCAGTATTTCCCAGAGGCCATCAATCCACTACCATCCTATGCATGAGCTGTCACGAGACTCATACATACGCAATGCTTTCTTGTTGCTCAGACCCCTGCAGTTGTTTCACATCACTTTTCTTTCCTGAAATTCCAACTGCGATTTGATCAAATAAGTTTTAAGTCGTTTGATTATAATAGTGTATTCCAATATACCGTCAAGTGGAATATCAATGACTTAGAGATCAGCAGCACAAATAAAACAGACTTCCAAAGGAAACATGGTAGCCTTTGGTAAATAACAAGTGAGATACTATTCTGTACTTTTGGGTTGCCCTGCATAACGCTGGCTTGTAGGCCAGTTTAGCAATCAGGATCAGTATATTAGTTTGAGGACCAACATATTAGTTTAGCAAAAGGAATCATTGAGTGCTAGTCCTAAAACTTCCTAGTTTAGCTTTGCTTGGTGTGTGAATAGCCTTATTCTCAACTATCCTGCTTCACAGGAGCATTGGAGTCACAACAGACTACTTTCATCTTTGCATCCACAAGGCGCAAGGCCTTCTTCCTTGAATTTCACATATACTGTTTGGGGTTATAGAGCATTAAGATAGAAAGTTGCTTGCTATGCTATAACAAGCAATGGAAACTTGCCAGATTGGGGGAAAATAGCTGAAGTCACCACGATTAAGCTGATAATGGAAAAATGTGGAGGAATTAAGTGATCTGAGACCATCATAGGCCCCTACCACAATTGCCCAGAAGGACATTACCATATATTAATGAGTTCTTGGAAAAGAATGAATATGTATGCCAATGTACTGCATATGCATGTCTTAACGGTTTAAATGTAGAACTGATTTATCAGGTCAGCCAGTACGTATCGTGAGGAATAAAGGAATGCTGCCTTCGAACATCACATCTCTAACTCCAGTTAGAGGGTTTTCTTTCCAGATTTCAGTACTAACCCCAAGAATATTGCTACCACGTCTTTGTACTCACCCATCTTCCTAGAACATATGATGTGACCACTTCAAATCAACAAAGGTCTCAGCAAAAGCTATTGAGTAAAACCCAAAAGAAAACAAACCAAAGAGACCCATACTGGTCTTAAGCTGCAGAACTCTTAAAGCTTCCCTAAACATTTTTAACAATCTTCGATAATTTTCTCTTTAGGACCTCAGCACTATTGTCAAAAAGCTAAACCAAAAGTTTCATTTCTTTCCACAAAAGATCTTAACGTTATTGAGCTCAAAAGGAAATGACTGGAATGCTACTTTCCAAAGAGATAAAACTTTGATTGAAAAGGTGTACTAACATTAACAGAAAGAATATGTCTTTAGATGAGTACGGAACACATTTGAAATTCTAGTCCAATCGCATCTTTACTGCTGAAGTATCCAAGGTTTTTTTCCCCACGATATCTGTACAATCAAGTGATCTGATTTAGTGCAGTACATATTGAACAAGTAATCAAATCCAGAAAAACAGAGCCCCTCAAGCAAACTAAGTGGCTTTCTGATGTCCTTGCTGACAGTATTTCCAAGAATTACTGAGAAGCAGCAAAGACTCACAATGAGAGACAGAATGACTAAAGATGCACTTCAGTAGTAAAAGCTGCCACTCCTCCCTTTCTGTTGCTTATAAAGGGAACACGAACTATCCAGAGCTGTGAACTCATGACATTTCAAACACTGGATTTAAAAAATAAATGCTTTCTGAGAAACACAGCAGGACTGCGAATTTGTTACTCCATTCAAAATGTGGGCAAGCACTTCTGCACTACGGCCGCCACAGTCAAAGCTGCAGGAGGAAGATCCAACAGAATCAAGAATTCATACAGGGGATAAAATGGGTGATCAGGGCATAGCCCCAGGCCCTCAGTGCAGCTCCTTGGATAATGCACTGTTTTGAACAATAGGAAGAGTAGTGCTGGGTAACCAATTGGTCTCCATTCAGTACAGGGCCTTGGGGCAGTGGCGAACTGGTACTGTGTAACACTGATGAGCCAGCCTCATCTGCAATGCAACATTTCTCAGCTTGCCTCAGAAGGAGAAAGGCTGCTCTCACATTAAAATCGAATCTATTATTACAAGTGAAAGATGCCTAAATAGCACACCGGTGGCAGGTGCAGAAATGCACTTTGGGGTGAATACATTATTGACTTCGGTGTCACAGGGATTCAGAGGAAGAATATGCAGAATCAGCCAAAGCTGATTTCAGAAAGAGAAGCATTTCTCAGAATACTCCATGATTACAGAACAGGTTTTAAAGCATCATCACTTTAATTTGGGACATGGCCCAAGAAAGTACTTAATGAATTTTCATAGAGCCAACAAAGATCCTACAGTATGCAGTAAGCAAACTTTCACATGGATGGCAAAATCACCAAGGTTAAAACGGCTTTCTGTTCCATTCAACAAGTGAAGACACTCACTTTGGAATCCAGATTCTTCCTGCACCCTTCTGCAGGTTCTTGCAAGCTCACCCAACAAAATGAGCTTCTACCTTTGAGCTACGTTGTGTTTTCCATTGAGCATCACATCTGAGTTCAGAAGTAGTTCCCACCTCATGACAGCCAGAAGCGAGAGCAACATTAAAAACTGTCCAAAAATGAAATGCAAGAGTTGCTGCCATAATCACACCAAGCCCCTGTTTTTCAGCTTCTCACAATGGCATTACTGGATCAGCTCAAGGACATCCTCCAACAAAAGCTCCTTGTTAAGTAACGTGAACTGGTTGAGGTGTTTGCTATTTAAATAACTTATTTCTGGCTCCATATTTATCTGCAAATAACATCAGTGAGACTCTGCTTTTCCCCCTCCTGGTGGCTGATGCTGCCATCATGCTCTCTTGACCCACACACCTACCACGGCCAACCCACGTGGGGTCTTCTGTGATAGGGCCACGTCCTCCAGTTTTTCCTCACAGATCCACCACAAACAACAAGCTGAAATAGCTGTTGCCACTCAACGTACAGTTGCAGCCAGAGATCCAGTCAGTGTGACTCCTCCAGGATTATTCTGCTCAATCTGTTTCACTCCAAGGGTGAAAAAAATCAATGCTTTGCATTCACTTTCTTTTTACTTTCTTCCCTTTTCTATGTCGAAGGAAATGAAGCAACATCCATTCCAATTATTACTACTATCTAAAGCCTTTCCAATAACGAGGCATATGGACAGCTAAACATGCACAAACTAATCAGCTTTTACTGCCTGATAAAGTGTCACACTTGTCGTGTTCCCTGATCAGCCAAGCTTATTAGTTCACTTCACATGACGGTCACAAATTTGCATCTATTATCCACTGTCTGAAGATTTAAGAGCTTCCTGTTCCACAGAGATTATCCATCAATGGAAACAATTCTTAAGGGAGAGAAAAGAATATGTTAGTTCAGTGCTAGCTTTGCTAGGCAGGCCTTGTTGGATTTATCACTTTAATCTATTACATTGAAACCACTGCAGATGGTTTTACCCAACTCCCTCAGAACTGAATGGCACCGCACTAGTAATAATTGTGCTAAATATTCTTCTGAATCCTTAAGAACATAAGTCAAATGAGACTTCTTTCTCTTTGGTTAAATAATAGTTCATTACGTGCTCAAAAAGTCAAGTGGGCACCTGAGCAGATGTGAAGTACCTTCAGGCAGCACTGTGTTTAACAGAAACAGCTTCCTCATGCCCTACCACAGCTGTGTCACCAGAGGCCCAGACACAGAGGGAAGGGAACAGGACAGCACAGGGGCTCTGTGGTGCCACACTCCAGCATGTAACAGGTACCCAATTGCTCATCTCGAGCACATAGCTTTAGATACTAACACATGGGGATGCATTCAATTACCAAAAAGAAATCAGCGATAAGTTTTATTTACACATTCCAAGTAGGATGAGGAACAACTGGAAATCAGAGCCAAATACTTTCCCTTGCAAACACTACGGTTTGAGTCCTATATTGTTGATATAACCCAGCTCCATTTTCTATCTCAGCAGTGCCAGTCTCCTTCTCATTATTACCTCCAGCCAGAAAAAAAATAATAAAATAAAAATAATTTTAAAAAAGGGAAACAAAAAGGCTGATAGTTATTCCAGCCATGAATCAGCAAATGAAGGAGAGTACATGAACATTCAGGATGGCATCTTCCCTAAAGAGATTAATTGTGGCAAGCTTGCCTGGCCTTCTGCCACCTTATACTCCTGCATAACAATCTCTGCACTACTGTTTGCCACCCTGCCCCTCCAAATGAGCATAGATAGCTGGTGTAATTGTGCTCTCTAACAAGTCAGGAAGAGGGAATTAGCTGCCCTTTACTTTCTGCTCAGGTCAGCTAATTCTCAGAGTGGTCAGACAAGCTGCAGGAGGAGCGCTGTATGAAAATCACATCAGGCAGACAGATTGTTGAGTCCATTATCAGTGTGTTCCACACTGCCTGAGAATCCCAAGCGTGAGGCAGGAGAAAGGAGAGAGGGGCAAAGGGAGCAGTGAGGCTTGGTACTGTATGAGCAGCCCTTCTACCAACCTGCAGCAAGGGAAAGGAGAGCTGTGCAGTTAAATTCACTCTCCTGTTGAATAGGACTACGAATAGAAAGAGCCAGAAAGTGAGATGTTAACTGTCAGTGCAATTCTCAGTTGCACTTACAATGAATATCTAAGAGCCGGGCCCTTTCTCTAACTCCCTTCCATACTTCCAATAAGATACTAGTACTCAAAGTTACATCTGAGAAGAACAACATGCACAAAACAAAGCTCAACATGCTAAAAGCAGTGCATTTCAATAAACATTCTAAGGCCCTGTTCTGCTCACAAAGAAGAAAAATCAGTTCTCTTGGTGACACCAGGCAAAGTTTTTGCAGATAGGCCAATAGAAGAGCTGAATTCACCCCGCTGATGAAGGGAATATCTGGCTAGAGAGCACTCCTCCTCAAGAAGCAGTCTAGATCCAAAACCATGCTCTCCAGACCATGGATAGCCCTTCTATGAGCCCAGGGTGATTGCACCCTCCGTCCCCCCTTATGGTCACTTGGGGAGCACAGGTGCAAACAATTTGCCTGTGCTCCTTGAGCAGCCAGAGCCCTTCACCAGGTACTCAAACACCAGTTCAAGCCCTAACAGTTCCCCTACAGGCACCTCCTGACATTTATTCAGGTAACATCAGGCAACATGGGTGCTGATGATGAATAAGCTCACTTAGTTGGGCTAGCGCTGCAGCCCCCCCCCCCCCCTCCCCACCCTTACCTGTTACAAACTTCACAAATACTCAGCAAATCCCAAAAATATTCCAAGTTGAAAATGACCCATAAAGATCAGCAGTCCTACTCCTGGTCTAATATTCATGAACCAACTGAAAACCTATAGAAATCACAGCACACCTCTCTTGGCAACCACTGGTCACCAGGAAAGCATGAATACTCCTTAATAGATTATATATATGTGTATGTATGTATTAATAATTAGTAACGAAAAGCAAAACAGCAGAAATATCTAGTTTGTTTGCAGTCACCAACTACTTCAAACCTGAATGACAAATGAAAAAGTACTGAGAAAGCTGCAGCAATTTTGCTGTGATACTTGCATGCTCTGTGAGGTACCTCTTGCAAAAACATGCTTGACATCCATAAAGACGGGGCCATGTAATTGATGGAAGGAGAGAAATGTTAACTGTGACAGATAGACACCACATGAACAAAAACTGCTCTACCTGTAGATCCCAAAAGAGAGTGATGGAAAACAGAATTTTCTCTAACTTAGTGACTGGGAAGCAGAAGCAGAAGACTTCTTTGTGACAACTGCACAGGTCTAGACAGCAGCCAGAAGCTTGTTGTCTCAGTCCTGTGCACATGCACTTTATTCTTCACATCATGATGCTCCTGAGACCAGCTCTCAGACGTTAGAAGAAAATAAGTATTTGTAAGAGGAGGACATAAAGTAAGAAAAGCAGACAAAATCTTTTACAAACTAGAAAATAAACTGCCACTGCTGTTAAATAGTCTGTAACCGAGGGTACCGCACCATTCTCTCAGGTATTTCTCTCCCAAACTGCTTAATTCCACAGGGGGAATTAGCTTTACAGGTTTAATTCTATCTGAGAAGGTAACAAAACAAAAACTGTTGATTGAGCCCATTTCCCTTTATGGCTCCGCTCATGACTCTCAAGCCAAGCTCTGCCCTGGAGAAGAGGCACTCCAGTCTCTATTGATAGTGAAAATGCAGCCAGATATAATCCCCAATTTAACTGCAACTATTTGAAACACTGTAAAATAAACTTTTCCCAGGAACTTCATGAAATAAAATTCGAGTCAGAACTATTTTTTCTTCAAGTAAACTAACTGGAAGAGTAGACAATCCCATTTATGTCAAGCACTGAAAATAGCTGAGAGAGTGATTCCAAGAGCTGCGAACACAACACACACTGCAGAATATGGAGCAGCAGCTGAATACCCATCCCATCCCTATTTACTAATGGTGTGTAATTAGTGGTTCCTTAAAGAAGCTGCACATGGCATTTATTCGAACTAAGCTTGGGTTCTGTTTGCCAAAGACACGGAGCTTCATTCTTATCTCAAACACATTGCAATGCCTGGATATGCCCTTTCTTAAGACCGTATCCTCAAATAACTACTGTACCACATTTCAACAGCAGTAGGGCTGTTCTCTGAAAAACCTTCTAGAATGTCACAGAAAGGAGATTAAAAAGAAAAAAAAAACAAAAACCAAGTTTGTGTGTAAAACGTTGAAAGGGATGCATAATACCAAGAGTGTATTTGCTAAGGAAGCTGGCTGATCTATTTGAATATTTGCACAGCTTTTGCATATCTCCTTCGCCACTTCTTCTGCATTTTCAGAATAGGGAAAAACACAACAACTATATATATACACACATATATATATGCATATACTTATTTACATAAGTATATGAACGTATTTCAGTAGTATACAAATGAAGCAACAATTCCAGCCCCAAAGAAAGGCTTGAAAAAAAAAAAAAATAAAAACCTTAAAAATACATACAAATAGGAAGAACTTTAAAAGAGAAAATTGAGTAAGGAAATAGTTTTATGCCATTATAGAGCTTATTGCAACAGGGTTAGAACAATAACACAGTGTAAAATGCCATATGGCTAACCATCAGCAAAATAAAGTTATAACAGTATATACCTTTCAGGTGAAGATCTTAAGTGTGCTGAAAGTTCAGAGGTATACCATGAATTGAACATATGTCCATAACCCATAAAGTCACCTCACCACTCATGCTTCCAACTATCCCAGTTAATCAATAAACATGCTTTCCCCTGCTAATCTGAGCAGGTGAATGCCTACAACAAATAGAAGGTGCACATATGTATCTGCAGCTGAACATTTCTCCTACAAAGCACACTGCAACTTCAAAAACTCTCGTTTGACTCCAAGCAGTTTCCTTACAAGCAGAAACAGAAATGAATTTGTAGCTACAAGCAAGTATTGCAACCTCATGCCATCAGGTCTTAGTACAAGAGTCCAAATGCCATCTTTTCCCCCATATTACCTGTGCAATAGACAAGGAGCAAGACAAGTACAGCATGAACTTCAGGAGAGTCTTCACTTAGCATGTGTTGGTCATATGTCAGGAGTACAGCAGAAGTCATAGATAGCCACTCACCATTACAGCAATGGTATTTAAGAAGCAAGCCAGGTGCAAACAGTTCACCTGTTCTTCCTGGACCAGCTGCAGCCCTTCACCATGTGTTCAGCCACCAGTTCAAGCCATGACCTAACAGTGTCCCTACATGGTGACTGTGTTTAAAAATAGTGTTTTGTAGCTGAAAATTTGCTCTATTAAATATATTTTTGTTGTATTCTTTGTACCTGTTGCAATTTCTGTGGAAATAAATAAGAGGCATTACTTTGGAGCAACCTACATAGTAAAAGCTGTTAATGGAAAGAGTTCACTTACATGCTGATTGCAAGAGGGCCTCAGGTGCTCTCAATTGACAGTAAACAACAAAGAAGCTTGAGATGCTCTGTTAGGACTGGTGGACTTGAATTCTGTTTTTATCACAGCATTAGATCCTACAGCTACTGTGGGACAGCTGTTTTTTATAAAGACAAAGGAGGCAGCTCAGCACCCCTCTAGGAGTACACTTAGCATGACAAGCTCATTTATTTCCAGCAGTTGTTTACTGCTCTGTATCTTTCCTGCAGCAAATAAGATAGAATTTGATTGCAGAATGGCTTAAATGCTACAGTAGAAATGGGGCACAAGAGGACCTAGATTCTCTTCACAAACCAAGTGAAAGACTTGCACGAGACCTTCAGTATCTTGTTTCTCTCCTGCATCTCAGCTGTCCTCTGCAGGAACCTGAGACACCCAGATGTAGTGTTATAACCTACTATTGATCCATGTGAAATATCGGCTGTGTGAAATCTCAGGACAAGAAGGGCAACAGATCATCAATTTGCTCATTTTCAGCAAGGAAATTTCCAGTCTCTCTTCTGCCTGGTAAGAACATCCTACTGGAAGCAGTCCTCATCAGCGATGGAAATGAGAAGCTGAAATCACCAAAGCTTCACCATGCACTTGGTGCCAAGTTGACAGCCTGCAAAGTGTAAAACTAAAAGCAAAGTTATCACAAAAACATATTCAAGAACTGTTGAACTGTTCCCTTCCACTGCAGCCCCTAAGCTGTAAGGAAGCCATCATCATAAATCAGATTTACTATTATTTTGAGTAACTCAGGGTTGATTATGCAGAGTGGAAGAAATATGATCAGTTTGGGCTTACAGGAAGAGAACCCAATGAGGAGGCTGAGAGCAGCTCAGCCAGGGCCAGTGCCCACCTGGGAGGCACTGCTTCCCTAGGGCATAGCATCCAGCCTGAGAACCAGCCAGGCAATTTGCTTCCTGCTTCTGCAGGAATGGGCCCTACCAGCCCATTATCACCTGGAGAAATTCACCCTTTCTCTGGCACACTCTCGGAGTAGTACCTGAAATCTCAAGGAGGAGAAAAATGCAACAGTATTTTTTCATTTTTAGAAGTACAGAGAAGTAATATATTAGAGTACATAAATATACACAAACATGAATGTACACATTTGTCATGTATTTGACTTACTGTGAGACAATTCCCCTTAATAACAATGCTGAGAGACGCAGTCATTTTAGTCACCTTGCAAGAAATCGTGTTTTGGGTTTGAAGGACCTGGATTTATAGAGTCATTCTATGTTCGCTATGTTTTTCATGTGTTTCATAAAGCCAAACATGGAGTAATTTATTTCTTGTCTAGCATCTTTCATACCAAAAAGATTGCAAAAATGTCTCACTGCCAATTACAGCTAACCAGCTGGCATCAACCAGCATCACTCAAAGGTAGCAGAGCTAATATGCTGAACTCACACAAACCCAGTTTGTGGACAGATGAAAGATCTTGAAGTTCAATTACTTTTGCATGGTCTGAAGTCTTACCATCTTCCCACTAACCAAAGCCTTCTCGGGAAGAAGTATCTGAAAGCTGAATAGCTCAGCAAACATGCCTTAAAATAAAAGCTGTTAGCCAAACTAGCTTAGGAAAAAATATGTCATACAGCATATCCAGGAGCAGGACACAGAGATGAAAAAGCAGAAAGCTCTCCACCTTTAGCATCCTCAGAATAGCAAGAGCAGGACAATGAGCATGGTTAGAGTCATAAGATAAGAGAAATAGGCTGGGGCACCGCAGCAGGGAGGTTTTTAAATGAGCACGATCATTTGTATTTGACTTTGAAGAGAAAGGATATGAATACCCTTAGCCTGGTGTGGAGATATTTTTATTGCTTGACTTTTACATGAACTTATCAAACTAGCATTTGGACGGTAAAAATACATTGCAGAGATATATCAGTATGTCTGCAGTGCGTCTGGCAGGGACTTGCAGCTTCTCTGTTCCAAGCCTCGGGCAATAATGTCCTGGGTGACAAGTTTTTGTGTTGAAGCACGAAACATCCTCTGGATTTATGCAATTCACAGTGTTCATGTGCTGACTTCAAAACCATGAAGTACAGATGGCATTGAGATTTTTTTCCCCAAAAAAAGAAAGGGTTATTCTTCTTCTTTTAGAAGATGGCTGGAGCCGCAGACAATGCATGATGTTTTGAAGTCTAAGCTTTAATTAGATAGATAAAGAAACGCATGTCTTCTGTTAAAAGGGAAGGTTGTATTGAATGTGTGACAATGAAACCGCTTCCAGGACAACCGCTGGAGCTGTTCCTGCAAGGAGCTCTGGAGAAGGAAGATAAAGAGCTCAGGCTTCACAAACACTGGCTTTTTGCCATCTTTGCACTTTTGTGACTCATCTCCTACTGATTTCAGTAGGAAACAGAAACCTTTAATGTAAATAATACTTCTTATGGAGTTTCATCAAGGGCACCATCTAATGCTAAATCCAGAACTGGTAAATTCTTTAATAATGATGAGGAAAGGGAGAGATGTCCATGTGGAACCTTACGGGACTGTTGTCACATGAATAAAATATTATATTCCATTAAAGAGAAGGGGCCTTTGGAACAGAGCTGGCTTAGTTCTTACAAGTTCCACTACAAAGAGTTAAAACAGAGACTTCCTCATTTAATAGAGACCCATACAACCGAATGCCAATCAATCATGCTTTGAGACAAACATTTGTCCAGCACAAGCAGAGACAAGTGTAAGCAGCACAGTTCAGTCTTCTGGCACATGGCAAACAGCAAGCAAACCCTAAACCCAGGGCAAAAAGTCTCAGCAAGCAGCACAATTAGCTTTGCACCAGAACTCCTGTATGTCTCCCCCTGAGAAAAAGAGATCACAAGACTGCGGCAAATCCTTCCCTAGAGCACAGATAAACAAGGTTGAAATGACCCCCGCTGCAGGAAAACATAAACATGCAAAAAAGAATGGAAAAACCTTATTTTTAAAATGACAGCCTATGTTCTCTAGCCTATAGGCTTCAAATAATAGATTTTCAAAAGCTAATGTCTGAAGAACAAATAATGTTATCAATGTAACTTGAAAAAAAAATAATCTAAAAAATAATATAATAATGGCTCAGCTAAGGACCAGCTTGGAAGTACAACCTCAGGGGAATCTGCCTTTTCATGAAACTTTGAAGATGTGCATAAAACAGATGTTTAGATTATGTACGTAGTGTTGTGTAGAATGTAGTACCGGTAAAATACACTTCAGCAGTACCCATTTACTGCAGGAAGGAATAAGAACTGACAATATGGATGCTTAAAAACAAGATTTACCTGAGCCTCAGCAAAATTCCTCTTTTTTCTGCTTCCAGTGTGTTTTCCAGTTCACACTCCTCAGGAGCCAGACCACTACAACGGCAGGCACCCCAGAACGTATAAGGACGCTCTTAAGCAAGGTGCAAAGATTTATATAAGGATTCTACTTTTCAGACTTGGACACTCAACTTCAGAGCAAATTTTTCTGGAAGTGATGCTCCAGGCTGACATTTATAAAGCAAAGGGGAGTTTCTGATGGCAGCTGCTGCTACAAACTCCAGGCAGAGCTGAGCTTCCCAGGATGGTAGCAAACAAGCATTACTGTTTCCAAAGTTGTTACTTCTTACACATCTCTCTCTGCATCCCTGACTGCCGAGCAGTTTCTGTTCCCTGCAGGAGCCCCTGTGGTTAGGCAGTCCTTGAACCCAGAGCAACGAGCTGGAGCAGGGGGGATTTCCAGCAGAGCTGGAGCAGTCTGGTGCACAAACTGAATCCTGCCAACAAAATCACTGCGTGTGGCTGTCATGTGGAGAGACAACATTACTATCTCAGTCTCAGCATCCTCAAGTTTGTTTAATTCTCACCTTTTAATTTCACTATTATTCGCACTATTCCTCCTGATCTTGTAATTATGTTTTTAAAGCATAAAAAACAAAAAAAACACTAAACAAGATCAAGCCCATCAAATACAAACAGAATATTTCAGCACGTTACCTCCTCCCCCCTTTGCAAGTTAGTGCATCACTTGCAGCCTTGCTTTGATTTCCCTGACGTAAGGATCATCCAATTTGCTGCAATGCTGCACAAAATAAATCACTAACCTCTTAAAACAACAAAAGGGGGATATTTAATGAGTCAAAGACAGTATTGTATTACCAAAGCAAAGATTAGAGGAACTGAATTGTTCCTTCCAAATAAAATTTGAAAGCTTTACAGAGGAAATAAATAAATAAATAAATAATAAACCATACATAAAGAAAATATAATTACTCCAACCAGAGAAATACTGATTTTATTGGTAGAAACCATAGCGGGGCTTTTTGAGAGAACACCACTGAATGAAAGCAAGAGAAGCAAAAACCAGATCAAAGGAAATAAAAAGAAGAGACAGATGAAAGAAAAGATGAGAGCTGGTTGAGAAAACAGGAGGGTCATTTCCTTCATCTAGACTTGCTAACTTCACTGCTCAAAAACAAAAGCGGTGACTGCTCTTCCCAAAATCATCTTTAAGGACTCTGTAGCCCATTTGATGATTTGAAAGTATACATACATATGATTTGAAGAGAAAACTATATTTCTTAATGTCACTCAGCAGCAGTTCTGCAGCTGGGGATTTCTGTTCATAGAATGATTTGAATGTTTTTCTGCTCTAGTTATTTCATTACAACCATAGGATTTATTACATGGTAATTCCCTGAGCTCTTATAAATCTATTTGTTGTTTTGTTTGCAGTTTTTTTTCTTTTCCTATGATTCCAGTCTGGCAACAAATTTTCCATATAAAATTTAATCTATTGTATCTCACTTTTGCATAATCAGATCATTAAAATGCATTGCTAATATGTAAATCTGAGCTAACCTCATTACCATAATTATGCTCCATAATTATTGAATAAACAAGCATTTTAGGAGTTTTGAATGTTGCTGAGAATGCTTTTTGACTTTGGGAGTGGCTTTAATTATGTGCTCCCTAATCATTATGATAAACCTTTGTGGCAACTCTGTTACGTGACCATTTTAAACGCTGCTCCTAATCTGACTGGCAAGGACCAAAGGTGGACGTGCTGAGAGCATGTCAGACAGCACCCCTCAATCACAGCCCAACTGCCACACTCCGCATGAATCAGTATTACTGTTCAATTTATAATCAGTATTTTGCTCACAAACCTCCACATACTTTAAGGAACAGTTAAGGGATGAGTCAAATTTTGCCTTTTCCTCTGGAAGTAGAATTAGTGAGCAAACATCTCCGTGTGTCGCCTAAGTTTAGTGAATGGAAATTGTTCTGCAATAACACACTCATGGTCATGGGTTTTACATCTGCACTGCATGAATGCCTGATGAAACTGCTTTTCAAATGCGGTGCCTAGTAAGTTGGGTTTTTTTGTTTGTTTCTTTGTTTTAAGAGTTTGTAAAGTTTTTAAAATACATCCCTAAATGAGGCATAGGGTAAACACTGAAGTTAATAAACCTTTGCCAATGTAGGAAAGATTCAGCCCATTACCTTTAGAAAGCATCATGAGCAGAATCCTGCTGGCTTCCTCAACTCTGTTTCATCTTTAGTAAGAAGCAGATAGTTCCATGACTACTGTTGCTAGAAGATGTCTTAACCTCAACAGAAAATATGGAAACTTTCACTCTTTGCAAGGCCCCAAGGGATCCAAAATCTGTGGTAGAGAGGCTCTTTGAACAAGTGTTTCAGAAATGATTAGTAAGGACTTGGCTGTCCTTGGCCCAGAGTGCTATAAACAAAAATACCTGTGATGTTGAGCTTTTCTCCCTTTACATGAGATTTTGTGTAGGAGACTTAATTACAGTTTTTGTCAAAGTGTAAGAAGGTCAATAAGACTGATCCATAACAAATTTTCAGGGTGAAAATGAAAAAAGCTTTTTGATCTAAAATCAAGCATATAAAGTACAGTAGGCACACTAACTTGCTAGTATAAACGAAAACTGATAAACAACTCCATGTTTCTCCAAAGGTCAATAGGAAATATAAAATGCACAGATTATTTTAGCCATTTTTCTAGAGTTCCAAGGCTGTTCTATTGTTAGCTGGTTTTCTAATGACAAACAAGAGAAAGTGAAGGAAAATTTCCCAGCTCTTTCAGAGGGCAGCTCTCTTTTACTAGTCCTTCATAACAAAGCCTCGGACAACCCAGTCTCTACACATTCAGTCCCTCTTGTCTTCTTCCTTGGAAACTGAACTAGAAAGGAAACTCAAATTAGATTCAGGTAGTGATGAACATTACCATTTTGGTGATCTGAAGCTTGTCAAGCCCTCTTATCCTTTCAGTGAACAGCACATTACCCTACCGCTGGACAAAGATTTGATGTGAAATTACACTTCACTGTGCATTTAAAGGACAGACAGAATGTTTTACCTTAGATGGGAGAAGAAAGAACAGACCTTTAGGGAAAAGAAAATGGGATTATTCATGTTTATGGACAATAGCATCATCTCATAGGCAAACACAAGCACTTCTCTACATATGGATTTTGTACCCTTCTGCACAGTCTTTTTTTGAGGGTGCTGGGACATGACAGAAGTAAACAGCAATGAAATAAATCATTTGGTCTTAAGGAATTCAAGGGAAAGAATAAAAAGAAATTCACGTGATTCACAAAATGCACATTCATGGAAACATTTTAACCTAGAAATTAGCCACAAGAAAACAGTTTGGGTATCTAAAATATCATTCGAACTACATTTACATTTCTATTGATCCCATTAAATCTTGAGTCCATCCTTTCCATACAGAGTAATTTCCAGTGCAGAACAGGCATCAGAAGGAAAAAGACGATCACGGCTTTATTCAGTAGGAAAATCTCAGCATAACACCAGCCTGCAAGCTCACACCAAGAATGACACTGAATAATAAAGAAATGCTTCTCATCTCTGCAGAGACTTTCAGTGCAGAAACTGTAAGTACTTTAAGGTATCCATTTATTAAGCTTCACTAATGAAATGATAGGGGCATGCACATCTTCTGGATTTAAAGAAATTTAAAAAAAAACTATGGAAAGATATGTGGCTACATTCCTTTTTGGGCAGAGAATGGCAAAATGACTAATTTCAAGTCTTTCTTAATATTCAGACTTTCTATTATCCCTTTTTCTGCAACCTGAGTCTTTGATGCCCACCTGCATTGCACCCCAATTTTAACATAATGGTTTTGTTACTCCATTACCCAGGTGAAGCAGGCTTGGCCCCACTCTTTCCTCCTGCCACCTCACCAGCCCCCGACACTCCTAAACAGCCCAAATGATTTCTGTGGTGATGCAGGTTTTTAAAAAGCGATCAGAATCCCCACAGTGCAAAGCAGAGCCTGCCAGGGCGCAGTCATATCCCCGAGGTCAATATCAGCACAGGAGACTCAAAGTGATGCCAGGTTCCTTTGTCCACTTACTGCAGCACTTCACCCACAGCAGCACAGCAGTTCCTGGTGCTGTGCCACACTCAGATCAGAGCAGAAAGGGGCATTACAAGGCAAAGAAGGAGCAGAAGGAAGAAGAGCTTGCCCTGCTTTGAGAAAAGGGGCTCAGGACTTTACAGAGCTGCCCTGTTGTTTACGAAGAGATCTTCACCCTGGAACAAAAATTTATGTGGACTCTAAGGAAAGGCAAGGAACAAAACCTGACTGCCTCAATACACCATCACAGTCCATAGATCCATTTTTATTTCAGGGTTCATTTTCACAGGAAACTCTGATTAAACCTGCAAAGATGCTGGGAAGAGCTGCCCCACTCTATCACAAAGCAAGTGGGCTGAGTTGAATCTTTCTCCTCCATTCTTCTGTTTGCTTAGTTTGCTCAAGGAGTTTTCAGGACCATACTCCTCTCTGAAATGCTATCCCTGTGTCACAAGCACCTCATACAGGCTGCGTGTTTGACAGTTTCTCTGTCACAGATAAGAAGCAGGCATGACAGCAAGCACTATCATGCCATATGCTTCATTTCCTTAAGTGAAAAAAAAATTGTGCTGATTCATCAGTATAAGCAGCTATTTCCTCAAACTGCAAAGCTTGCTTTCACTAGGTGTCAATACATCAAGACACCAAACCAAGACGGACCATACCTACACCTCTGTCAGCTGATTTGTACTGCCAAACAAGTAAAAAGGGACTGGGTCTGGTCAATGTGACTGCATGATGTACTGCTGCCACAGCACCTTCCATCACATCGGTCCTTCCCACAGACCTCAAGTGTATTCATCAGGGAGCTGCATGACATATCATGGTGCCAACTCAGACCTTCTAACATTCCTCCATTAACTTCAGTAGGTACGTTTCCCAAATTCAATATACACCATGAATTACACAGTTAAGAATTGTGAGCTGCCTTTTTAATTTCTTCTGCCGACAACTGAGAATGAAATGTACTCCTTATAACGGGCACTTAGTGACCAGCCCTAGGATGAGACAAGTTGGAGGAGCTTCCCATTGGCCTGGAGACTGTAGTAAGATGATACTCAGAGCCTCTAATTCAGTTTCAAATGCGCTGTTTCACTGGTGAAGTCTCTCAGCTGACCTCATTTTTTTTCCTTTGTTTGTTTTTCCTAAAGCATTTTCTCAATGCGGAAGAGTGGTTATTGCACTCTGCACATGCTTGTGACACTTCGCTTCCAAGAAAGAACTGCAAACCCCTCTTCCTGAAGCAAAACAGTTAATTACACTAAGCCAGTTAATAGCCTTTCATCATCAAGGAATTGGTTCTTCCACACACACAGGGACAGAATCCATTTATTTTTATGTATATCCTTTTATTTATCTTTCTCCTACCAGCTGTATGATAATTTATTCTCTGTCACCGTTCTTAACTCATGAGTTCATTTAAAGTGTGATAGTAGTAGAAATACATTAATAGTTTCCAGAGAATAAAATCTTTCTGAAAATGGAATCCAGCACTTTTCTTTTACAAATACAGAATCTACACATTTGCACTTAGCTTAATTAATTAAGTCCATACGGGAATTACCCAAGCAGTGCTGAATGGCACTGTATGTATGCTGATACCTAATTATCATCAATTCAGGCAGAACAAAGAAGCCAGAAAATTTAAGAGGTAAGTTGGGACTAGCCAAGGAGCAAGCAGAGCAGCCCCAACAGCTGCTGCCTTGAGGTTCCTGGGCTGTGATCTCTCAAGCTAAGGCTGCTGCAGCCAGAAGGAACAACCGCTGTCTTTCTTCCATCTATCCCTGCACGTACATCCCACCTCCTTTTCTATGTCATACAGGTTATTTAGTTTACTGATTCAGTTGAAAAGGGAACAAGCTTGGAAAAACCTAACAGTGGAAGGTAGGCCCATGGTACTGCACCTTGGGTCACCCACAAGGTTCTGAGATGGCAGAGAAGTACCTGGAAGGCCTTCCTCGTCCAGAGCCATGCTGCCTCATGTGCCACAGCCAGGTCAGGGCCCTGAAAAGCAACAGACTCATCCATGCCCCAGTACCCTCGTGCTGGGATGCTGAGCTCTGCAGGGTTTCTGTGAGCTCTCAGCATTCAACTCCCTGTTGGTTTTACACACCACTAACATAGCCATCAGCAACACTTTTGCAGCACGCAAAAGTGACAGCCTCTTCTCTCATGAGAAGTGAGTTTGTAAAAGAATTCTCGCTTTGCTGCCAGTCCTGTGGGTCAGCACAGCAGGGACACTGAGTGCCTTGCCCTTGCAGCAGCCATGTTGCGGTGCCCAGGCCTCCCACCCTTTTGTGTGGCAGCACCCTGTGCAGAGCCTGGTTGCATGGTCTGGGCCACTTTTTCAAACCACCATTTCCACTCCTCCATTCTCCTCAGCACCTTCTCTGTCATTAGGAGTAATTAGAAGATAATTAGTCAAGAAAAAGCTATCAGATTATTGGGTAAAAGAACCACTTGGCAGAACTGCTTCCAGAAGTATCCACTGCTTGGTGTAAAAGGCCATTCAAAGCGCAGCAGCACCAAGCAGACAGCTACAGAGATGGCACACAGCTCCTGAGCAGCAATAAAGACTGGAGGGACCAACTGACAGAAAGCCCTGCTAAGCTGAGAACTGCTGGCCTCCCCCAGTGGCCTGTGGAGGGCTGCAGGGAAGCCTCTGGTACAAGCAAATAAGCGAAAGAAAACTGAATGCGGGGAAAAGTTAGGAAAAGATACACATCCACAAGCCATTGTAGCAATCATTATTATTGATTTCACTGCTGTCTTTAAGGGATGAATCTATTACAGGAACCAATACTTGGCAAAATTACAAAGAAACACATGCTTTCCCATAAGCATCTATAGACAATTGCCCATCTCTGTTCGTTTGTTACAACGCTCCAGATTCAACCACTGTCTGGAAAAAAACATTTCAATATCGACATCCCCCTTAAGCAAACATGTAGTTAAGGAGGGAAAAAATAAAATAAAAAAGAGAGAGAAAGTATAAAGTGAATTCTTCTACTTTCCAGTCAAATAGATATGTTTTCACTGGCAGCACTGGGTGTAAAGAAGAAACTAATATGCAGTAGCCAATACCCTAGTGGAGAAGAAATAAGTACTATATTATGTGTAGAAAATTATCTCAGTCTTCTTGTTCACCTGTGACACCTTTGCTCATAAACTGTTAATTCAATAAAGCATTTAGAGGTCAAAGGTTTCTCAGTTTTAAAATTACAGTACTATTAATCAACCTGCTTTTGCTAGAATTGGTTTGTATTTTTAAATAAAAGACATGTAAATCCCAGAGTTTATCATACAGGCCTTATAATGGTTTTATAATACGTCTGAGATGGTTTTCCTCATGTGTCTGAGGAAACGTTTAAAACCGTGTCTGTAAAGTCATCTGTCACAACTAACTCAGAATTAAGCCCTTGTGTACAACGTGGTCTCTTCCACAATGGCTCCATCTCACTCGAATCACATTATGCACCTACATGAACCAAAGTGTTCACCTGCAGTTATTACATAGTTAAATGATGTAGCTGCCCTAAGAAAAACAAGATAACTTCTTCTCGGTTCAGTTCTGTGTACCAGACCAAAATGCAAAAGCATTATCTTTCATTTACTCCAAGATCAAGCACTCAGGGCTTTGGAGGTCAAACAGATGATTTCAGAAGTTCTGTTTGTATATAATAGAAAATTGCTGCACTTCAGTGTAATTTTTGCTTCTCCAAAATGCAGTGTCAGTAAAGCAGGACTGTACTAACATGGAAGTGGGCAGTAGCACAGGCCCACCAAGAGCTGCCATAGACATCAACTTAAATACAATTATGGAAAATCTCCAAGGAATTTTATAAAACATAACGGGCTTTTTAAAAACGACGATTTAGAGCAAGCATATTTTTCTTCTAACTAGTACTACAGGTTTCAAGAATTTCAAAGATAACTCAGTCTCTTTTAAATCTGCTTTCGGAATCACTTCTATAAAATCCTTATGCCCACTGTTAGCCAAAACCTTTCTCAAGTACCCAAGTTTAAGCATAAGACTTGCACCACCCCAGTTCCTCAGAGCACTTCAGCACATGTAAATTTTAAGCATGTGTTAATTTTAAGCACATACTTAAGGCTCTCTTGTGCCAGAGCTAGTAAGAGCTGTGGTTCTAAGTCCTTGGCAAGGGGATTTCTTCAGCTTCTAAGCACTTGGACTGTGTTTTTACTAACACTGTAATAGTCTGCCTTTGCCCCTTGGCAGAAGATGAAAATCCACATGGCTGCTAGCTGGAAGGGACCATGAGTCCTAACAAGGCTGCTTTAGGTCCCATACATGCCACTGAAGGTATATATGTGCCACTGCCACCCCTGGCACAGCTGTACTACCCATTTCCCTTACCAAGTTGTATGTGCTGCAGCTGCATCTTCATGTCTGCCTTTCTGCATACAAAGAACCACAGCAATAAAAATGAATCTGAGTTTTACGAGCTGTTTGCTCCTAATGTTTGGAAGCATTAATATTTTAGAATTTACTTCATCCCTTCAAAAAAGCAGTCTCTGCCTCAAACAGATTCATAGCATAAGAACTTTAGTTTAAGCTACTCAAAAATTAGAAAACAATCCAGATTCCACAGTTGCCTGTTTTACAGCACAATGGTTCATCACATACAGGGTTGTAAAACTGCACTCCTATATGCAGGCAATTTTAACACCTGGAGAAGGCCAGAAGCTGAGCTACACAGATCCATGCTCAAGTTTCATGTCCATGCAGAACAATCTTGCCAGCAAACCCTATGCAAATGATAGTAAGTTATGCACTTTCACAACTTTTTAAATAACAACAGTCACGATGACACATCCATGCTAGCAAACAAATAGGTGGTGTTTTGCCACATAGTTGTTAGTTTTCTTCTCTCAGCAGCTCAACTTATTTGAGTGCTTTTGCAAGGAACTCCAGCATGTCCTGCTGGGCAACAGGACACACAGAGAGAAGAAAGCTGTTAGCAAATCAATCCTAACATGATTTATTTCCAAGTGGCAGATACCAAGCAGGTAGTATATATTTATCATTTGGACAAGGCCTTAATAAAGACAAATTCGGAGTATGAGTCTCTCTAAGAAACAGCTTGAGCTGCGGACACATTAAAGCTCACTTTGTTGTTCAATTAGACACATATGCTTCAGCTGGTCTAGCTGGAGGTTTTGTTATAGTTTGTGTTTGTATTCAGATATGAATTTTACAGCTATTTCTTTAACATATGAGAGTGGTAAGGCCAAACAGTGCAAAATCCTTCTCAGACTGTGTTCCCAACACCAATAATCAGTAGACATTACACATCAAAACTTAGTTCCACAGACAACACTTTATATCTATTTATTTTCTGAATAAAGGTACTGTAAAATCCCATTAAAATACATGAGCAGCACTGAATCCTGTTGAAGACTTGGAATAAATGACCAGTTTATGACAATACAATCCTGGTGTTAGAAGTATTTTTCATCACCATAAAATGGGGGAGAGGGATGGGAAAAGCAGAGCAGGGTAGAGGGAGGAAAAAAACAGAAGCAAGTTTCATTTTGTTAAAAAAAAAAAATAATACACTAAGCTTTCTTATGTCTATGCCTACTAGATGGCCATCCATCATAAAAATCATCTATTATTTACTGTAATTTAAAATATTTTCTGGGCTCTGTGGTATAGTTTCCCAGTTTCTTTGAGACTAACCTAGAGTCAACCTAATCTTCATGCACAGATGATCTTTCTTTCAAGTCAATGGTAGCTGTGGGAGCATACAGGCTGCAGAAATGAGGCTGAGCTACTCCATGGGATTTAAATACACATGTTCCATCAAAGTGAATGAAAGGTAAACCTCCTGCGTGGTCTGAAAATCTCAATTACTGTTCTGAACTTAATTCAGTGATAAAAGCTCCCATTGTTCATCTGCTCAATAATATGCAGAGCTGCCATAGGACAGTGGGCTCTGTGGTTATGTCTATTAGCTTTGTAAAATCCAAACATAACCAACCTGATGCTAACATCAAATCTCAGTTATAAATATCTCTGTTCTACCAAGTGACTGCTCACCTCTCCAGGATTACATATGTAATGTAAACCAGGTTATTTGCTTGTCTTCTCCACCATCAGCCAAGAATAACTCTTCTGATACCAAGGGAGACGTGGAAAAAACCCAGTTCAAGTGCAAAGAAAGAAAAGGAAAAAGAAGGCAAATGTCTGGTCTGCAATTTCTCACAGACTCCTGAACATACCATCCTTCTGAAGGCAAAAAAGTTGCCTTAATTTCTGTCCTTTCAAAGGTATTGTTACAACAGCCTTCCTAAAGAGAGTTTGCAAAGGCAAGGATGCCAAGGCACTGCAGAGGAGCACAAAAATAACCTGAACACTTTCCCATTTGCTCACGGTTGCCATCACTAACAGCATGGTTGTCTGAAGGGAATCCAGAGCTTTCCTGCACCAGGTACTTACTAGCTGGAGAGCTGGCAAGCACCCAGCCCAAACCCAGCGAGCCCTGTGCTGTGGATGACAGATCCACCTCCTACACAAACTGCAAGCCATAGTTACATCTGTTAGGTCTTCTTAAAAATACAGAAGCTTGACAATATATTATAAAACAGTTTATAGCAAAAAGAAAAAAAAAGATTTTTGCTAGAGTATGCTGTCCTCGTGTGCTTCCATCCAACCTCTTTTTGAGTGAAAAATCAAACAAGAAATCTACACAGGTGCTATATAGAAGGTTTCGTTGCACCAAGAGCGCAAAATATTTCTTAACATGATGTGATTCAGACAGACTGTACACGTAGACAGCCCTTCTCCTACGTGACTGCCTAATGCCTCCCTAGTACCTCCCCTAGCCTGGAGAAAGCCCTGTTTTCTAAAACCTTTTAGTGCATCTCGAAGTATTATAAGTGGTAATAGCTCTTATCAAGCCGGTGTTATAGCACATCTTCTTCCTTAACAAAGGGGACCAAAAAGACCAAGGAAATCTAGTGGAAAATGGCTCTGGGTGAGGCTAAAACACAAAAGCTGAATACTCTCATGGGAAGGGAGAGACAAAGGAAAACACAAAGGATAAGCTTTAATGCAAGTTAACAAAAGGAGAACCTCACAAGCAGCCACATTTCAGATTATCACAGAGCTCACATAAATGCATAAAATCATGTATACTGAAAAGAACATGAAGATTAACCCAGCCCATCTTGTTACCTGTATGGCGCTCATTAGTTTCACTGAGATTTCACAGCAGAAAAACAACAGCTAGAAGGGCTGCTAATCTAAAGGAGCTGCCTAAAGCCGGGGTAGATCTGACTGAAGACCTCCGTCTGATTCTTCTTCACATGAGGAATGCAATTGAATAATTCTAACCTGATGGGTAAGTTGCATTGTTGAATGATTATATATAATTTAACAGCTTTTTAGCTTTCCTTCATGCATCTGTGTTAGGTAAATCACAGAATCGCAGGGGCTGGATGGGACCTCCAGAGATCATTAAGTCCAACCACCCTGCCAAAGAAGGTTCCCTATACCAGGTAGGGAATGCATATGGCAATGCAGGTCAGCTAACTTCAGCTAAATATCTCAAAACACAAGCAAAGGGGCATTTTTACTTCTTTTCCTTTTTTATAAACACATATCAACCAGCCTTCAGTGTCAACACTACAATTCTGCAGTCTGTCCTCACTAGGCAACAGTTGTGCAATGCCAGGTGTCAGGTGGATCAAGAACTGTAATAGTTTATACAGGCAAAGAGCTTTTCATGTCAGCATATACTAAGAATTTTAAAACCACTCTCCCTGTTACCACAGATGGATCTTAAAAATAGTAATCATCACCTGGTGTACTTCACCAACAATTAAAAGAAACCAACCAGATGAGGTTGTACTTTACATTGAGGTTGAACATCAGTAGGAAAGGACGGCCTCTATGTACAAATGTAAGTAGACATGTGGGAAGAGAAAGACATGAAACAGTTTAGAAGGCATTATATAATAATTGCTGGCAAGAGTTGGCTTTTTAACAGCAATAGCTTCAGGAATTGGGCAGGAACCCATCAGCCTGCAGGTGCTGAGATGAGAATAAATTGCTTATCTGTCCCCGTTGCTCGATCTCAGGAGAGATGCCGTATCATGTCATTCAACTTGCTGATCTCTACAGACAGATTTTTCCGGTGGAAAAAATTCAGTGCCAAAAGTATTGGTTTACTAATAGGAAAACACAGCTTCTCTGAATTGACATTTCTATATGCTGAGCACATAGGGATCCCCTTGGGAAGTCACAAGTAGCGACCGTTTTCTAATTAATTAATCCACACATCTCTTCTTTCAGCTACATCTGTATACATCAGTACTGACATCAACTTGTCTGTTAACTTCATCAGAAGTATTTCCTTTCCCTCAATTTCCCAGGGGCTGTATCAATACCTGCTTCCCTAAATAAAAGTGGCAGGCAGATGCAAAGTGGGTATCAACTGACTCCCCTGTCTAGCATATCTCCTGTGAAGACAAGAGTTCAGAATGGTTATTAAAAGGTCAGAGATCCTTCCAATTGACAAAGCACCAAGTTCAGGTGACACACATCCAAAAGTGCTAATAGAAATAGGGACAGAAACGGGAAAACCCACAGGAGACATTTTGACAAGCTCAACCAAACAAGAAATCACAAAGGACTAACATAAAAGTGGGTTTTAAAAAGACCTACATACATAATATTTACAGACTGTTTTTCAAGAGTATTTTGAGCATTATTTTCATGGTTCAGGACTTAGAGAAGTCAGACTACTTCAATAGCACATGCAGATGATATGGTTTCAAGAAAGTGCAAGCCTCCCTTTTTTTGCCACCTCCTGCTCTTTACAAACTAGGTCTTCGCTTTCTTAGTAGAAGAAAAACCCTGTTAGAGGGATCACATTTAATGAAACGGGACTGAAATGGAATTCTGACTGCATCAGATGTCAGGAGTTGATGCCACTCCTTATGTATTATTGTATTCAGAAAATCCTACAAGTACCCAGCCAGAGAAAACTCCCTGACTTAAAATCAATACTACACTAAAGTCCTTTATCCTGCCAGTAATTGCTGTTTGCATGCAAAGCTGATGCATACGCCTTCACTGGGAGAAAAACTAGTAAGAGTTTCCCTGTATTGGCAGAAAAATAACGAACTCAAGTATCTGTTCCTAGCAGTTTTTTCAGGGGTGGATTGTGAGGAAGAGGTAATGGCTGCATATCTTGCAGCTGAACCTGGAGAGCCGTGAAAGTCATGCAAAACAGCAGATTTTGTTTCTTCAGTGAACTGCAAATCTCTAGATTGCAACTGCCTGCATAAATCACATCAGCCCATTCTGCTGTGTTCACATGCAATTCCTTATGCATGTGCCCAATCCACTTAGTTCATGTAAAGGGATGCCCTATTGCCTTAAGGTACACAGGGAGGCATCAAGCTAGCAATCAGCACAGAAACAACAAATACCTATATAAAGACAAGTTCTTCTAACAAAATCCGATCTGAGCTGCCCAGACTGTGTGAATTTGGAAATGCTGGTCAGGAAGTATAGTTAGCACTGAGGTCATACTGGTCTGAGGACAAGTGTTCTTTTCTGAAGATAGCAAAACTATCCACATCTCAAGTTCTTGCTTCATAGGCATCTCATTTTTTCCTACTAACAGGCACTGAGCCTTGTGGCACGCTCCTGGGACTCCGTGTGTGCACCACACTCCCTGCAAAAAACTAAATCCCACGTTGCTGCAAACACTGATTTACTAAGTAGGGTCACAGGTCAGCACAGGAAACTGCACAAAACATCAGCTGCAGAACATCCAGAGAAGCTTGTTCTGTTTCTGTTCTGATAAAATGACCAAATTTCAAGGAGCAGAATGGCAGCATTTTTCAGAAAAATTCACTCTTTACTCATTGGTAATGGACAGAATGTGAGCTGTCATTCTGAAGGACTCCTGTTGCAGAAGGGACATCCATATCAGCCTGTGCAAAGGGGGCCAACTCCATCCTGCTCAGGTCACTTCTACTCATGTGTGGCAGTGCCCAGGCCACAAGACAACAGCTCATTCCCTTATCCCCACCCTGCAAACTCACTTTGGTTTAAAAGAAAGACAGTGAAAAGACACCAAATTCCACAGATCACATCTATCCCAAAACTTCACAGGATCTTCGCACGCACTATAGGAATTGCAATCTATTCTCTACAGCATTTTGACCTGCGTTGCGCAGTTTGTTGGCTTTGCAGTTGGCCAGATGCTGGGGGTATTTGATCACCCCAGGCTGGAAGATCGAATTCTGCCTTTTGTTCCTCTGTGGCTGCAGGGACATATTAAGCTGTTGTTTAGGCAGCCTTTCCACAGCTTCTGCAGAAGCATGTAATTTCCACCAGCACCTTTAATGCCAGTGTTGTTTAATCCATCCCCGAATCACAGTGAAAAGGAGTTTAGAAGCAAATGAAAGGCACCTGGATGAATAAGGAAATAGAATATCACATTGTCAAAGCCTGAATTAGTCACTGTGTCTGCATGCGTGTTGTTTTATTATAGTTCTGACTATTAAAAATGTGCCAGTGCACTGCACTGGTGGAATCAGAGCCTGTGGACTTCATGAGCTCTCTCAGTGAATCAAAATCAGACAATCTCCTGTGCTAAATAACTCTGTGCTGATGTGCTCTGAAAATGCAGAGACAGTTTTAGCTCCTCACTCCGTTTGCTTATCACCTAAAGTGGGCAGGTATGGAAGGGACATTTTGGCTTTGAATTTAAATGCAAAGGCAACAGACAAACATCCAAGAAAAAGCCAGCGCTTCATGGGAAGGCAATCAGGTCTGTGGTCTCCCAGGTTCACTAAAGGCCTGATGGCATTCAGTTTGCAGGTACAGCTGGTTTGTTTGTTTGCTTTTCTCTGTTTGCTAGAACAAGATCGGATGCTTTCATTTTATGTTCAGCTGTTCAAATAGATGACCTCTCTTGGCCCAAGGGAGTGCCCTTCAGCCACCAGACACACTCTAGAATTTGAGAAGTTACTGAAGGAAACATTGGGTGTGAATCTAGCCCACCTAAACACTTACCATCACATCTTTCTTTCCAGAGCAGTATGGCTCTGGGACCCCGTAGGGTTCTGAAAGCTCTCATCTTGATCTAATTTGGCACACACATCAGTTGGGAAATAACTCCTGGGATGTCAGAAGTAGTTACTTGTAGCCCTGTCCATTATATTACAAACACCATGTGTCCAAAACAAGCATGAAACACTTCCAGAACCATTCTTCTTTGTTGGAACAAGATGGTATTTCACACTTACTCAGAACTGCCTGCTGTATAGGACTGTAAAGAATCAGTTCCCTAAGGGGAAAAATATTCAACTTTCTGCAGTTAGCAGCTCAAGAAAACAAGAGATTCTGGTAATTAAGTGTTTCAGGAACAACTGAAGCCACGAAAGTCTTCCCATGAATCACAGAATCATAGAGTCATTTGAGTTGGAAGGGCATTTAAAGGCCATTTAGTCCAACTCCTCTGCAGTAAAAAGGGATACTCACAGCTCCATCAGGTGCTCAGAGCCTGGTCCAGCCTGATCTTGAGTGTCTCCAGGGATGGGGCACCCATCACCTCTCTGGGCAACATGTACTAGTGCCTCACCGCCCTTATTCTAAAAAACTTCCATACAACCAACCTAAATCTCTTCCCTGTTAGTTTGAAACTATTTCCCCTTGTCCTGTCATAGCAGACCCTGTTAAAGAGTTTGTTCCTGTCCTTCTTAAAGCCTCCCTTTAGATTCTGACAGGCCACTTTCTGGCACCCGCAGTCTTCTCTTCCCCAGGCTGAACAGCCCCATCTCTCTCAGCATATCAAAGAAGACCCAGAATGTTTGATTTGGACACATTCCTCTTCCAAGTCCCATAAAAACCATCAAGAGCAGTACCAACAGATGATGCCCAAATTGCTACTCCATTCTGCTTTGCCATCAGTCTCAAGTCTGAAGCATGTGAAAAGTAGAGACAGAGGCTATGGCACAGAAAAGGACTAACTAATTGGAGAGTTAAACAAGATATGTTATTTAATTCTTATTAAAGGATGGGAGACAACAAAGCTGAATAGAGCAAGAAGGAAAAAAAACAGAGTCTGTTATCCACGTAGCAGAGGTTACTAGACCAGAGATGTTTCTGAGTGAAATGGGGAAACTGCTCCTGACCTTGTTCTGATGGGACAGCCTCGCAGCTCTGCCCTGTCTTTGCTGCATTAACACTGGATATCTTTCATCCAAATCAATTATTTGGACCAAGTACCAGCCTTGGTTCTGTCCCAGCACAAATTTTAGCTTTTCTTCACATCTTGTCAGCTCTCACTCTGACTCCTCTCAGCCCC
This sequence comes from Excalfactoria chinensis, assembly GCF_039878825.1. Taxonomy (NCBI): domain Eukaryota; kingdom Metazoa; phylum Chordata; class Aves; order Galliformes; family Phasianidae; genus Excalfactoria; species Excalfactoria chinensis. Next base: position 71,956,587 of record NC_092828.1, read on the forward strand.
CCTTCTCCTGCTGCAGCAGGAGACCCTTCTCTATGCAGAACTGCCTATGCCAAGAGAGCCAGGCAAGAGCTGCAGCCATTTTCTGGATAGGACACAGGCTGCAAGGCAGGCAGAGAAGGGCATGTGGAACCAGGAAAGCCTTAGCTGAGAGAGCACTAAGCCTTCCTGACAAGTTCACACCCCCAAGTGGACATTTGCTTTTATTTTTAATTACTCTTGAATTTCCCATAGCTTGCATGGAAAGGAGTTAACGGCAGCTGTTTAATTAATTAATTAATACGCCAAGGAAGAAGAAGTCCTGCCATGCTGCGAACTGCATTTAGACTCTGCTCCAGTCAGGCAGTGGATCCAAGCAAAAGCCTCAGACTGTGAACTTCACACAGGATGCTTCAAACCCATACATACAGCTAAGCTCAGGGAAGTAGCTGTGGTGTATGACTATGGGTAGCTGCTTACTGCACATTTCCTAACATGTGCCAGGCAGATCAATGCTTACAGCTATACTTTTGTCAGTGCTGATTTAAACCCATGCTATGGATTTCAGGGACCTCTAAGGCCCTCAGAAAGAAGAGAAGCTCCTGAGGCCTCCCCTGAAATAATCTTTACCAAAGTTATGTCAGAGCATGCACATACACTCATGAATCTGTCTAATAACTACTCCTGCGCTGTGCACTGTATTCAGAAAACTCTGAGGAATGCAAGTAGGAACAACATTGAATAACAAATAGGGATGGTAGCTCTGCAGCAGTTCTTCTTGTTAGCTGTCAGGAAGCAGGAGTGGCAGGTGAGCCTGCAACAAAATCTGGGGTAATGCTCTCCAAAGGGAGCGTTCTCCATCCTGTTACTGCAGTATGGTTTTCAACTTCTTTTTTACTGCAGTGACACAGTACCTCTATGAAGTGCTGCTTCACTTAATTAAGTCAAAACGGAGACTACAATGCATATTAATGAGCACCCTAATGAGCATTAATTTTTGATGTTCCTCATTAACAAGCATTATAAATTACGACAAATTTCTGTTTGACTGAATGTCAAAATTTGGACGAGCCATGGCTTAAAATTGTAAATCTGAATGCTTCCCTGAGGGATTAGAAAGCTATGCATAAATGCTTCAAGAGCTTGTAACGTCAAACGGGATATATAAATGCCACAACGGGCTATCTTCCACTGCCCTTCTACACGTGTCTAGTGAAAGAGCACTTGCATCTTTCAAATAGAGGCAATTTAGATTCAGAGAATGAAAAAAGAAATGCCTAACTCTCAAATGGTAAAAGCGGATTATTCTGCTGGCACCGAAAGCAACAGACATGTTTTGTTATTGAGAGCTGGGCATGAGCAGAGGTGCGCTCACCCCTCTGAGCCACGGTAGCGCAATCAAACACTTGAGCTCACAGTGCAAGGTATATAGGCATAAACAAGCATCTTTAAAAGATGAGCATTTCTAAGAAAAATAAAAATAAAGGAATCTAGATCATGCAACACAGTGACAAGAAGACTTCTAGGGGAACAAACACACACATGTAATCCACAGAGCTATTAATTGTTAGCAGGGGTTTCCTTGGGCTCCATTTGCTAACTGAAGAGATAGGTGGTTTTGTCACATAGCAGCTCTTCCAAAATATACTCCCAATGCTTCTGACTCGCTGCTGCATTTTGCTCATTTACAGATAATCAAAGTAGCTCTTTCTTTTAGGCATTTCTACCTTGCTTTTGTGTTCCAATTCTATCACAATCAAGCACTACTTTGAAGATGATAAGCATTACACACCAAGGCAGTCTCATCTGCACTTCTCGTGCCTTGTTGCTTCAGAAGGAACAAACTCGTAGTGTAAGATCTGCAGTAGTAAACAAATACGAATAACACATCAAGTGAGGAGAAGTGGCAAAAAGAATAGTTGGACCTGCAGTGATTTCACCATACCCATCTAACTATCCTCCAGGCATGAGATTCCCATTCAAAACTGTACTAAAACAAGAACAAAATGGTACTCGTGACAAAATTAATGTAACCAAAATTGAGGTGAAAGAAGAATAAAATCAGTTTCATAAAAAGCTCAACTTACTGAAGCCCTTTTCCAGAGTATTTAAAAGTAGTTTGTTTTGGGGAGATTATAAGATTCTTTTTAGTATCTTCCTCTAAATACCATTAAAATTAGAGTAGTAACATTTCACTTTATCCAAACGTGATGTTTCCAAATGGGCAAGGAACTTCATAATGCTTATATACTTTCCCACCTCCAAAATAACACGCTATTCAATAAACTGCTTTCCACAACCAAGACACTGATCAATCCATCAGAGATGGACCTTGCAGCAATTAAAGCACCAAGGATGGGATTCCCTTTGTCCTGAAGCAGACATCTGAAACGGGACTCATTAACTATACCCTAAAGTGCATGCCACTGAATCCAGAGAGACTAGGGGGCTCCATCTGTGTATGAAACAGGTAAAGATGGGTAAAACAAATCCCCACCTGTAGCACAGAAGTGATTTTAATAAAAAGTGCTCTCTACGAAGGAAACACAGCCAGATTTTTAGTGCTATCTTATATGTCTGTAAAGCTGAACTCAGAAAGACGGTAAATAGGAGCTCTAGCCAAACAGGTGACAATTATATACAGCACATGATATGTGAAAATGGAAAACATTTGCGAAGTGCTTGCGAGGCACCATCTGCAGCCATTACACTGAGCTGGAGTAACCACTGATAGTCCTGATTACCCAAGAAAGCCCAAGTGTGCTCACTAGTGCTGGGTGTCCATGCTCAGCAGAGCCCCGTGAGGGGAGGCTGGAGCTGCCAGCTGGTCCCAGATGATTCCAGCTGCTCCACTACAGTGCATGGCTGCACCCAACTGGTTTTAATTGGCAATAAACTAGTTCTCCCCAGGTCAAATCTGTCTTGCCCATGACGGTAACTTGCAAGCAATCCCCCTACCAGCTACTGTCCAGCTTTTTATGTTATTTTCTCCCTATCTGTTGAGGAAGGGAGCAAGCAGCTGGATACCTTCTGCCAGCAAGCCACAGCCAACCCACCACACCACAGCATTCAGGGCTCTGCAAAACTCTGCTTCCTGCTCCGTGGTGTTACAGTTGGCGATGACACTCCACAACAGCCTTCCCCTCATTACATAATTTAATTGGTATTCCTCTGCCTGTGCTTAGTAGAATAGATTCATTCCCTTTACTGCTCTCACCACCGTTAATAAATTAGAAGATGGGCATTAAAGAAAACATCCGCTACTGTCCTCTTTCTCCAACAGCCACTCCTCAATTGCCAACTGTTTTTTTCTGTGATAGCTGACACTTTAAATAGCAGAAATATTTCTAACAGTCACACTAAACCAACCTGGATGTTTTATACCTGCTGAGCATCCTGCGGTCCTGTCTTTCCAGCTGGGGAGGTGAAAACAACGTTGGTGTTTCCAAGTGATCCATCACAAATTTTCATTTCTATTTCCAGCTTACTTTCTATTGGTATGGCTTTGATTTCTACTTTGATGTTGTTTCCAATCATCAAAATAAGAAATCCAGACTTTTACTGACATCTTTCAAAACCATCTTCAAATTACGCTGTTTCAGCATCCCAGCAGGGAAATTCAGAGAGACCTTCCCATTTACACTGCTGGCTCTAAGCTTAAAAAACAGATTATTTTACAGCCTTTGTTTGGGTCAGGAATATAATCTGTAATTGGCAAATAATGACATGCTTATTTTTTTTTGTCAAAGTGAACAATAACTGGCAGATAGATTTTCAAAGTATCTTCCATTAGAGTATTATTATGGGGGGGGTTAACTATTTTTCTTTTTCAATTGGTTGAACTGTCCAAAATGGTTTCTCATTTTTGGATGGATGAAACCAGAATTGGTGTACCTGGCAGAACAAGGCTATTTTATCTGCTCAAGGCATGATTCGCCATCTATGAAAGAAACAAGGGAGTTTGGGAAAGGGGAATGAGGATTCTCTAGCAGAAGCAATGTCACTTCAGGATCCCAGGAAATTTCTTAAACCACCAAGTAATCATCAAAGTAGCCCTTCTGCTTATTGCTTGGAAGTAACATAAAATATCCCTGTAAGAAAACAAAAATATTTTGTCTTGATCGATGGATTTGCACTGCTTGGCACAGCCTCAGAAAAGTTTCACCTCTGTCAACACAGGCAGGAATCCATCTCTGACATACTGAAATTCATTAGTTGACATATTTCAGGAACCAGAAGCGATGGACTATTCAGTGAATAAGGAGTTGGTTGAATGGTCACGGAGTATTGTGTTCAAAACTCTATGTCCATGTGAGGCTGGAAACGAGCGGGGTCTGTCCTGGGACTAGTACTTTTTAAAATCTTTATCAAAGACCTGTATTGTAAGACTGAGCATGCCCTATGCAAGTCTGCTGATGACAAGAAGCTGAGAAGGAAGGCCAGCTTGCATGGGGTCCTGGGCAGCCTGATCTACTGGGTGGCAACCCTGCCCATGGCTGGGATTTGGAACTAGATGATCATTAAGGTCCCTTCCAACTCAAGCTGTTTTATAATTCTAAGAGAGCACTGGCACCCTCAACATCCCCTCTTACCTTGCACTCCAGCATAAATTGCTGTCAATCACAACAAACCAAAGTTCAGGCATCCTGCCCAGGACTAAAGGGGCCTGGCTGACCCACTGGGCAACCATGAGGCCTTTCCCCAGTGGAGCAACTATGCAGTGTGATGTGGGACAGGGTAATGAAGAAGCTGTGAAGAGGAAGGGAAATGACAGGAATTGCCACCTGCCTTAAGAGAAAGAAAGCCTGCTTCCTTCTGCAGGGATCAATAGCAGAGGCAGCATCTGCAGCATCACTGTATAGCCTGATGTTTGAAAGCCCTACTGCCCTTTCACTCGGTGCAGGCAGCAGGAGTAATCCTCATCCTGCCTTGCCTCAGATTCAGTAGAGCCCCACAACAGCAAGCAGTAAGCCTGTACATAGCCGTGTTGGCACTGCATGTCTCAAATTAGCTTTTGTTACTCAGAAACAAAGGGCTCAGTTATCCACTCCACACTCCAAGTGAATACCCCTCAAAACGTGCCAGCAGGCTGCCAGGGCCAGGGGAATGGGACCAGAATCAAAACCTGCTGCAGTTTTCACCTCACCCCACTTAAACATTTATGGTCAGTAGCAGAGGTTTGCTCTCACTATAGTCACTGGGAAGACACAAATAAACTTTAATGAATATTGCCACAGTCCAGGTCAATAGATAAATGATCCTGTTATTTAACGTAGTTCTCAGAGCTATATCTAGAAATGGAAACCTACATTTTATACCTCCTTGTTTACTAGCAAAAATTACAATGAAATTTAGCTTGCTATTGGCTGCGTTTTGTGCGTTAAAAGGATAAACTCCATTAATTTTCTGCTGATAAAATATTATTTAACTCACTATAATGTCTGTTTCTCCTTTGCCAAAACCCCTGATTCCTTTTTACCCTTGTTACTTCCTTACTGCTACTCCCTTACGGTAGGCTGCATAAAATCAAAGCCGCCTATCTAGGCAGCAGAATATTCCCTTTATTGAAGAATTTCACTTATTTTCAGTTTATAAACTGCCAACCTGCAAGGGACAACTGCACACAGCCCATTCCACACAACAACCATTCTTTGCAGGGCATGGTGGGGTTGCAAGAAATGCCCCCTCAACCTTACATCCTTCCCATAGCTTCCAAACAGCAAAATTACTGCAGTCTAAAGAAATACTGGGCTTTCTAGACCAGATCAAATGATTTCACACGAACAGTTTTGCATAAAACCATCTTCTAAGCTAAAAAGGAATATTTTAAATATTACAATATTCTGCTTTAACATTTGAGACCAAATGGTTGGGCTCGTAGATGAGACCACTGGGAACCAACCCAAAAATGATGCATCTGATTTCACTTGCCAAGCTGAATGACAAGCTGAGAACTGAAGCAACCAATTTCGATTTGAAAACAGCTGCCATTCCCTCATCTCATGATATAGAGCAGAATTAAGAAAACACAGCACCCATCCTTCCTGCAAGACAATGCTGCCAAAGCCACCCCACTTACAGAGACCTTCAGAAAAGCATGGTATAAAAGCTGACTTCTGCCTACGGTGCATCAGCCTGTGCTGGTAGAAAGGAATACAGTTCACGAATCCAACAGAAGGAACTAGTATTGGTTAAGAGTGAGAAACTAATGTAAGGAGAAGATGATAGGATAGCCAAGGTGGAAAGAAGGAGCTTGAACAATTTTGCAAGAACAGCACTGAGTGCTTTTCTTTATTTAATATATTTATTCATGAGTCAGGCTACTATTAAGAGTGTGCTAATGAAAAATCATTAGCTGATGATATCAGGTTAGGAGATCTGATCAATATAAAGGAGGAATGGAGCACCACACAGGAAGAGCTACAAGATCAGAGCTGAATAGCAAGCATTTAAGAACAACGATTTTGATGTAAAGTAGAAAATTACCATCAAGAGAGGACTGAAGAAGAGAAAAGCTTGAGTGTGTGACTACAGAAACAGCCAGTACAGTGCTAGCATGGCTCCAACAGCCTGCTCAGCAGGGACACAGGTGTACTAATGAAACTCCCTGAGCACAGGGGAAAAAGTCAAGGCTGAAAATGGCACTGGTTATCATTAAAACTGGTCATTAAAGACAGTCTCTTGTGACCAAGTGCTACTTTTGCCCCCAAAATACATGGGTACATACTGACAAAAAACATACTAAATATGAAAAATGGAGGGGAGGGGGGAAGGGGAAGTATCAAAGAGACAGAAAAGTCTTCAAATAATGGCAACAGCAAAAAGGAAAGTATCCTAAGGCTGAGTTTAATATACGTGTGAATGGGATTATTTCATATGACGTGAAATGAATGATAATTTCCTGCTCTGGCCAGCAGGTGGGCAGTGCTCCAGGAAGCACTTCCCAGCCCAGAGCTCCTGTGCTCCAGTGGCAGGAGTCACCTTGAGTTGGATGATGCTGCACGATTAGGGCCTAAGGGAATTCATCATATTTAATATTAAAGACTTGACTTTGACACAATTTCAATTGACTGCAACAAATCAAAGCAAACTCCGCAATAAATGTCTTCATAATGCCTTTGCTGTAGCTGTACTTTGAAAGTCCAAAATCAATAAAAACAAAATGGTGACATATGTTTGTATTATTTGAAAAACTAAATGCGTGCAAGGGGATCTGTCACTGCAGGATTAATAGAGTACAAGATGTTCTGTTTGTTGGGCAGCTGATTGTCTGTCTCATAATGTGAATTTTGAAAAAGCTAGGGATTTCTGCTAGTGCATTTGCAGGTTTATGCTGAATTTCACATTAACAATAAATCATCTTGTATGTATAGCTCTCTTTTTCAATTTACTGCTACATAACTTCATCAATTCACACAGGGAATAGGGCCATACGCATAATGAGTAAAAATATGATAATAAAATATTAAGTAAGACAACGAAACAAAAACATTTGAAATATTAATACCAAGGCTCTGAAATACCCCTCATTGCCATTCAGCATACGTTTGGTGTGCACATACCTCTTACATGTCGGTGGAATGACAGCAGGAGAATGTCAGGTAACAAACTAATGACTGCAAAACAATATACGCAGAATTAAGAAATCCATTTAGCAGTGATGTAAATAAAAACAAGATGCACTCTGAGTTGAAAGACAGTGTTTTTGTTCTCATTTGTACAGCTCCCTCTAAAGAAGTAACTTTTCACTAGTCTGCACTAGGTTAGTACCCTTCACCAAATGAACTCAAATTGATTTGTGATGACTGATCCTTGGCTATCTATGTGGCTGTCCTGCTGGGATAGAAAGTAATTCCAGTTACAGAAAGGTCCTCATGGTGTTGGACGCTTGCATAGCCAGCATTAAGCCTGTACTTAAGCATTGCCTTGACTTCAGGCACTCCTTTTAAGACATAGAAATGAATGCCTAATTTTAAGCATATGCTGATACGTGTTTGACAGTTAAAGGAACTTTTTGCATATGAGTAGAAATAAAGGCACATACTTTTGTCCTAGCTTTTCTGGGGGGACTTTCTGCAGGTTCAGATGCTGAAAACCAGGAATGAATCCAGATTAGGATTCATTTTTTACATGCATCCATATTCAAAAGCCATAGCCAAGACGTTTTCAAGACCGAGTGCTTTCACGATTCCACAAAATGCAGCTCTCCCATCTCATGTGTCATGCAAATAGGCTCCTGAATCGAGTAATTCTCCTCAGCTAACCAGGATCATATTTACTTAACTGATGTGAAAAGACAAAGGAAAATATACCGTTTGCTCAATGTGCGCAAAATTTATGGTAACATAATGTGTTTAACAATTTTATCCAAGTTTCAATCTAGGACAAAACAAATATGTTCACGTAATCCCAAGCTGTACTATAGCGGTTGCACGCAGTACGCAGTTTAAAGCTTTAATTCATCATTAAGTACACAGTACACATACAGGTTTTTCTTTTTAAATAAATATATGCAAAACTTTCAGAGTCATTAAAAATTTAACAAGCTGTTTCAACAAGAGAATACTTTGAGATGCTTGATCTGACTGTCTCTATGCTTTCCAAGCATCATGCAACAATTTATTATCATTTTCACAAATTGCTTGTCAGCTGGAAAAAAACAAAAAACCGTTCTACAATTACCGCCATTCCAGAAAGTCTCTCTATAAACTTTATATCAGTGCATACACTAAGTATACGGATACAGATCAAATATGTTTTCCATTAACAAAATGTTAATTGCTCTTTCTGTGTCATTAAGACTTTGGGTAATCAGCAAGAAATTCTACTGCAAGATCACAGAACACCCCGTATTCTACCGCCAGGTCTTAAGGCTGCAGTATCTACATTTTATATGCAGTAACACACAGAGTCAACAGCTGTAATGAGTAAGTAGAACACACCAGGTTTGGCAGCATAAAGTAACTGCAGGACGCTGCACACACTCCTCTATGTTTTGAAAAGATAATTTTATATCTTCACCTGAAGCTGAGGAGTTGCCTACCTCCAACTTAGGGAAGGAGGACAAATTGGTAATGTGGTTGACCATCAGCATTTTGATACTCCCTTGAGATGGACTTGCATTAGCATAACACAAACTCACTCTACATGTGTCTTGTAAAATTTGACACTTAAGCCAAACCTCTTAACTCTGGGATTGTAAGTATGGGAGAAGAGGAAGAGAGCTGCATCAATTTGACCAGCACCATAACCAGCTCCTTCTGCATCTATCTTTACTACCAGAACATAACTTTCCTTGAAGCTTGCCTCTAACTCTTCCCCACTTCTACAAGTAGCCCTTTTACAGCTTTATGTTACACCACATACTATTTAGTCAATAGAAGGCAAGTCTTCCTGCATTTTGAAGTATAATAGCAATACCCGTGTGCTTCTTCCAAGACCAGCTGACAAGTAGTCATTACCATTTTACACTGAGACTTGCATTCTGTTTTTCTTGCATTTTTAATTAATCACTGACACACTGTTAAGAAGAAAGAGTGCAAATCTAACTTTTGACCCCATTCATTTCAATATCCAACCCATACTGCATTAAGCAAAACCTCCTATGGAAGCCTGCAGAGAACACAGTGACTGACCTCACCCAAATCCTTAACACACTCACAATTCAGTACTTCAATTCAAGTTCTATTTTCTGTGTTTGTTAATAAAACTTTATTTTATAAGCATAAAGTTTTGTAATTTTTAACTGCAGGGGCAACAGCGGTACTTGCCACAATACTGACAGTCTCTAAATACTCATGCTGGCACAACACAGTAGTACTGCATTATATCTTGCTCCCAGACTTACTTTCCTTTGTTTTACATTACTGAAGTATGAGAATGCAACATAATTGACCTGTCACAGCAAAGAAATTTGCTGAGAAATTGAACTTGGGTTTTGAAAGTGCAGGTTAAGGAAGAACCTACATGTCTCCAAGCTTGTGCCATTGAAAGTGTGATTCTAGTGGTTTGTGATAGATTTGCAAGGTGACTTTGATATTTTGTAAATACCCCCTGTGCATTTCATGTCCAAGATCCTACAGCTTTCCTACATGAAGAGCATGTACTACTGCATGTAGACTTGAAATAATAGGGCTCTGAACTCCCATTGCCTATGATTTCAATTGCAGAATTACTACAGAATGAAAACCTTTACAGATCAAAAAGTTCAGCGTTAACTAGGATAGCCTTTCAAAACAGGGTTGGCATATGCTAGCAAAATTAAACAAAGGAAAGAGAAGTAGCTCTTCTAATAGAAATAAGGAAGTTAATATGTCTAATGCTCTTACCAGTAATGAAAAATCATAGAATCATAGAATGGTCTGAGTTGAGAAGGACCACAATGACGATCTAGTTTCAACCCCCTGCCACAGGCAGGGTTGCCAACCACCGGACCAGGCTGCCCAGAGATACATCCAGCCTGGCCTTGAATACATTCAGGGATGGGGCATCCACAACCTCCTTGGGCAACCTGTTCTAGTACATCACCACCCTCTGAGTGAAAAACTTCCTCCTTATATCTAACCTAAAAATTATGGTAAAAAGGTTTGTAGGCATGGTAAGTAAAGAGCTTGGAAGAGAAACCCTGGCCCAAAGGTAAAAAGAGGACATCTACCAACTGAAGAAGCAAAGTACACTACTTGCATTGCACAGATGTTTGGAGCCACTGTCAGCATATATATATATATATATATATATATATATATATATATATATAACAAACGTTGCTGAGACCACAAAAAAAAAGCTGTACCCTATTTCCTTTGAATTTTCTGTCCTGGGTAAAACGGGAGCAGGAGTTCAACACCTAATTCAGATAATGCTAATATTTCTCATTATAGAAATCCTTGGTATAATTTGACACACGGTATCAGACAGACACATCTATGTAATCTCTAACCTACATCCTGCAGGTCTCAATACACACTCTGGACTCGACGGTAAATTACCATGATGTTAGTTGACAAACTACACAAAGTCCTGGCAAGAAATGTACAGCAGATGAAAATAAAATATAATAGACTATCTGTTACTAAAGACTCCAGAATTCACATCAATTTCATATGAAGCACTGATGAAAAACAGTTGCCTTAGCAGATCTAAGATCTTACTCGGCTTGTAAGAAATGATATTTCTGTCTCAGATGCTTTGGGAAGATCTCTGAAGACAACGTGGTGCTTTACAGAAACATTTGTTCTTAGTTAACAGCGTATGTTTTTGTTCTCATTTCATCATTGTTGATTCATAGTATCTCTGGCCCCTATGGACCTGTTTTTCACTACACAGTGTACCACAGTCTCTCATTAATACCAGTGAGAAGCACTGAAGCTTCAAAAAGCATTCTGCATTTGGCAGGTGTGGGACAACTTGGCAAAATGTGTATTGAAGGAATAGCCTTTCAAAAAAGGCCTGTAGCACTCCGCACTGTAGTTGCTTGTTACGCGCTGTTCGTATGGCTTGCTGAATGTTAACCATAAACTCCATTAAATATGATTCCCTACAGAGAATAAGCATGCATCTTACCTACATACATCATAATTTTGAGGCCAGCTGAGGATTTATGGGAGACAACTCCAGCTGGGTTGGGAAGGTAAAGCAAAATGAAGAGAGACAGAAGCAAAGTACCGCATCACTAATGCAGTGGCATCCTCAGAAAAGATCAAAATGAGCTTGAAAAACAAATGGAAATCTGAAAGCAGAGTAAAGCCATGGATCTTGTTCCTTATATATGAGTTACATCATATGAAAGAAGTAAAACATCATCCTGACCAACATTGCTGGCCATGCCATCATTATCATGGTGTTATAAGACAAGAGCTGGGACAGATTCAACCCTATGTATGTTGTCATCCAGATGTGAGTACATAAATTCTGATATTCTAATCCCATTTGAACACTTAAGTGCAACTAAATCGAACATTTATGCCTCTCACTTTTTCACCAATATGCAGAAGCGGGAATCCTCAGGCACCCGCATTTACAAATTGAGCAAATACTGTTCTGTAACAAATAATTACATACTTGGAAATTACTTTAAAGCAATTTATAAATAAAGCCTACAAGGGCACTACAGACACTGCAAAACAAAAGCAATATCAAACTACAAAACGATGGGGAAAAAAAAACATCATTTCCCATATGCTCAATGTGCCAATGGATAACTTTAGGTAGTAACAATGAAAAGTCAGCTGGGTCAAGTGGCATGTTTCTATTATTAGCATTATTTAAATTAGACTTAAGGTGTGAATAGGACTCTAAAAATAAGTAAAAATCTGACAGATCCCTGCTCTGAAAAACATATGATCTGAAGTAGAAGAATCTGTGGATAACAACTTTCAACTTTCTGCAGTGAAGAAAAATGTCACAACAAAAAACATGTTTCAAAGTTTTTGTCTACGAGGGGAAAGCCTAATTTACAATTTCTTCCTTTATTACGGCACTGGGTTCCTATGGGTTCCTCCACTGCTACAGCTGAACCTACAGACAGGACTATCTCCAGTTCTACCAAGCAGATGGAAAACAAGGAGGAAAAGTGCCATAAAACAGAACAAGCTTCAGACCTCATTTATCAGGTGCCAGCAGCACAATATGGATATATTCCTGAGGCACTCGTGTGGTCTGAGCCAGAGTTTCCAAGTTAACGCAAGTCTCCTATGGTTAAACTACGGGGCAGTATTTTATTAACCACAAGTCAGTTTTTGCTGCAAAAAGCATCAAATCCTGCCTACCAGTGAGACCTGACCCTGCTCTAGGTGCATGAGCTGCAGGGGGCTACAGAACAAACCCTCAAGACTGCTGCTTGCTGTCAGCCCATAGGGCCAACCCCACAGGACTCCATCATGCCTGCTGCACTCGGAGGTGAGAGCAGGGCAGGCAGCCCCAGAACCAAGGGAGCAGGTTGTATACGTTTTAAAATAAAGATGCAAAAGCCCCAAATCTCCACCTGTTGTGGGAAATATCCAAAAATCTTCCAGATATACACAAATCAGTTTCTGACGCCCCGGGGCATAGCAGGATGCAAAGAAAATCCAGAAAGAAAACAAGTTATACAGCTTTATGAAAACAAGCGAAGGACATCAAATGCTAGGGAAAAAAATGCATGGCAGAAGTATAGACACAGCACTCCTTTCTAGATCTATCTGCATAAATATCAAGAAACACAAGTAGCACACTAAAACATTCCTCTTCCATTATCAAGTCTTTTATCAACTTTACAAGACCAAGCAAACTAGCAAATAAGCGTAATAGCATATTGGCAGTTAGCAGACTGTTGACAATGAGAATGGACACAGATACAGGGACAGCGCTAAACTGAGCATCACAGCTCATAGAAATGTCCACAAAACAGCTGGACACAAGGACCTAACATTGTGTTCCCATGTCAAATTAGAACGTTTGTTTGTTTGTTTCCAGGGATTTGTTATGGAGTATTCTTAGCATGCAGAAGAAGACCTCCTCCCCTCTTCCACCAGCAATGCTAGGTCTGAAAGAAATAATACCAAGAAAGGAATTCGCCTCAGGTTATTTTATGCAGCCTTTTTGAAGGCGAAGGGAAAAATACAAGCAGGCCTATGAAGAATTTACAATAAGCTGACTGACACAGTTAAGAAAACTTGGAAGTGTTCATCTAATGAGCAGTACGTGCAACTGCTAAAAGCTGGACCATCAGTCCACATTGTTCATGTAACTCAGCAAGGAACTGAACAACACCAGCACCTCTGATGTGCTCAGGCCGAAATCTACCTTCCTCCATGCTTTTTATACACTCCAAGTTACTCTATTAACATTAAAAGACTCCTTCTGACAATGGCAGCCACCAAGTCCCTTTTCACATGGGTTCACAGCTCCGGGAGCTGATTTCCCTGGAGCTGAGCAGCCCCAAAAGTAGCGGGTACTTCCTGGGCAGGGGCTGTCAATCGACATAGAATCATAGAATCACCGAGGTTGGAAAAGACCTAAAAGATCATCCAATCCAGTCCAACCGTTCACCTATTACTAATAGCTTCCACTAAACCATGTCCCTCAACACAACATCCAGTCTCTCCTTGAACACCCCCAGGGTCGGTGACTCCACCACCTCCCTTGGCAGTCCATTCCAGTGCCTGACCACCCTTTCTGAGAAGTAATACTTCAGAATGTCCAGCCTGAATCTCCCCTGCCGTAGCTTGAAACCATTCCATTCCCTCTGGTCCTATCACTAATGGTTCCCACGTCTTGCTCTAGCAGTTCATACCAATCAAAGAGTCCACCTCATCTACCTACCTGCCCTACCACCTTGGTTGAAATACAACGCACAAAGAAATAATTCACATTTACAGAAGTACGATACATAAAAATTAATTAAAACATTAAATCTTTCTAAAGAAACGTGATGTACGCAATTAAATCCGGCATTTAGTATAGGGGAAAAATCCCTTCAGACAAAGGTTGTCGGTGCGGCGATGAACGTCTTTCAGGTCTTCTAACCAATATTATCATTCTTTCATCCACCTCCTTAGTATCCTCCCCCATAGCCTGCATTAGCTGGTTCACGCTACTAGAAACACTGCCTCCAGCAATGCCTATGTGTGCCCATTTTATTTCTCTCAGCAATTTCTTTACCAGATACCATATGCACGCGTAATGTTATTTCAGCTCAGATTTACACAGCACCTCTGATATTTCCCACATGCAAGTGTAAGTCTCTGAATTGGATTTCTGAATATAACAACAGAACATTTCACACATAAAAAAGCTTGTTTATTAGCACCATAAAATTGTCAGTCGTTTATGCCCCACTTGTAAATACCAGGCCACATTAACATAAACTTGCCAAATGCAGAGCAGGGGGGAGAGTGGGTGATCTTCCCTGCGATCCTTCAACAGGAGAGCAAAGCATAAATAAAAACTGAGCGTGGTGGGAAGTGCTACTGTTAGTTCTAGTAATTCTACTCCAGCTCCAAGGAGCAGACTCACGGCCCGGAGGACACAAGCATGCACAGCCAGCATCCCCTTATTTACTGCCCTGAGTCCCAGCCATGCTCACAACACAGGAGAGCACGCTGGCTGATCTTGTGCAAAGATATATATGTTTTAGATGCTGCCTACTCTCCTTGTCAGATTCGAGACCTAATCAATCCTTTATGCTATAACCAGGTGTAAGTCATAAAGAGGTGGTTATTAAAAAGTTTTATAGAGTGAGAAGCTTAGGTACTCATGCAGAAGAGAGGTTTTATAAACAGCCCACTGTGCCCTCATGTTTTCAGGCACTGATGCCAAGACTTCTACCCTCTGGCCGGTTTTAAGTATATTTAGTTATTCTCAACCACTGGTCTCAAATTCTAGAGTTACTTCTGTTTCAGGATTATAAAAGCCAAACTCTCTATCCACAAAAAGATCCAAATCAGACTTACCGGAACACTTTGGCTTGGAGGCCAGCAGTGGCAGCCTGTGTACCATGGCACTGAAATTGACTTTGCACACCTGTTTTGGTGGAAAGAGGGTGAAACGTAGAATGAGTACAAAACTTTCACAGACTGTGCTCTGTGTGAAAGATGAGACTGTAGACAGTAAATTACACTAAAAATAAAAATCTGAGCAGTAACAGAATACAAAAACTCAAAAATAAAGTATAGACTTTATTGTTAGGTTCCCAAAATGTCAAGGCAGCAACAAACATCCTAGGTGAATTCATATGAGTACTTTCGAGCTTCTACTTATTTCAGTTCAATACCATTTTTTTCAGTATAGCTTAAATCAAAGGAGCATAACTTAACCTTAAATCAGAAGATCCATGCAAATTAATCTAAACTGATTTCACTTCCAAAAGAAAAAACAACCAAACAAAAAGAACTAAATACATTCAGTAAGTTATTGCAAAGGGAAAGTTAGAGCCACACTGCCCACACGGTACAGAGCTGCTCCCTGTGCTCCTCCTGCTCCCACTGGGCCACATGTCCCCATCCCCAGGGACCATCCAGTGTCACTTTCTAAGCAGCACCTGCAGAAGCCTCTGTGTTCAAAACCTGAGGAAATCCCTTAATAAGGGGAATTTATATGTGCATACCACAGCTGCAGTCCATGTTCAAACCACTCACTTACAGATTTCCTGCTATATCCTCCAAATTCCAGCAAGCTATTATCTTAAGTCCTGCACAGCAAGTCCAGCCTTTGGTGGCATCTCACTCTGCTATTTTTGTCCTAGGTGATGCTGCCTCCTATGTCATTTATCAAAGCAATCATAACTCAAAGGATCCAGTTCCCACCCACACAAACAGAAAAAAATAAATGTAGAGCAAGACAGGATACCAGGTATCCACAGTGCTATCATTATTATCTTGATAAAATAGCAGGGACACACATTCTGCCTGTCACAATTAAGGTGATAAATGCCTGTTTCTTTGAGGCTTGTTTGAAAGTCAATTATGCAGATTATTTCTAGAATACAGACAGATGGTCTTTTCCCCCATATGAGACAATCAAGTTGAACTTTGATATGTGTATAAAAATACTGTAATTTGTCAAGTTCCAATGGGACCATTTTATCACAGATAACCAAAAGGCTGTATGGATTTTTGTATTTGCCTCTTTTCGATTAACACAGCCTATGCTCCTGTTTATTCCAATTCCTTTTTTTTTTTAATGGAAGCTTTGCTATGTTTCATCTTGAAGCCAAATATTGATCTTTCAGTCGAGTCTTCAGGTTTTGATTAACACAAAAGGTTGCCAAGCAAGCAGCTTTTTGTTTGTTTTTGTTTGTTTTGCTAATTCTTTTTTCTTTTCTTTTCCCCCCCATTCATTTGCCACAGTAAATCTTTCTTTTATTGTCCCACCACTGAAAAGAAAAAGCAGATTTATTCGAGCACCTTAATAATTTACAATACAGAGCTTTTCGGAAAGACTGATGCAATGTTGACCTTTGTTTTCCCCCTTCTCTAGTTGACAATAGAAAATTTTTGATTGACTTGAAAGGAATAGAAAGGAAGAAGATTGATTTTGACATGTTAATGATGGTTTAATGCAACAAAAGCTTTAGAAAATGAGTGTTTAGTAAGGCAATTTTTTAACAAAGGAAAAACAAGTTGTTGTAAGTGCAAAAATCACCATCAATATTTTTCTCATAATTTTCATACTCTAACAGGTTGAATTTTGTGCTCCTATTTAAGAAATACGTTAAATTTATTTTTCATTCACAAATATTCTGGCTTTCTGAATTCCACTTCATCCATAGTCTGTGCTTATCAAGTCCACGGTAGACTTGATACGCCACAGCACAAGTATAGGAAAGAACATTCTGAAACAGAGGATATGGGAGACAAACAGAGATGCTTTTTATATCCTTGTGTTAAACAATTTTGGCTCCCAAGCAAATGCAACCACATCAAAGACCTGGCTCCACAACCCAACTCTGTCCAGGGAGGCCTTAAGCCTGCTTACAAAGTAGTGCGAGCCCCCATGAAGGTATAAATATTAATAAATACTTTAAGTTGATAACATCTAGAGTCAATAGTAGATGCTTTCTTACCTGTCTGCAGTTTAATGTCAGACAACACAAGATTAATAACTCCTGCCTAATTAAGGAGTGTTTCAGGGTCTCCAATGAAAACTGCAATAGAAAGACAAGGTATTGTTAAGGTAACTTCTTGGATACTAGAAGTCTTCCTTGACAGCACTATTTAGGGCATATAGCACAAAGCATTGCTAGACACAGACATACACAGTTAGATCCAGATGGACCTTAAGCCAACAGGTATTTAGGCAGAATATTTTACCAACCTCCACTGTAAGATATGTCAGGTTGATTATTATGGTTCATAAGGAGACATGGATATCAATCATCAAAACCCACATTTCAGTGAAATATTAACTACAAGATTAGAATAGAATAGAATCATAGAATCACTCAGGTTGGAAAAGACCTTAAAGATCATCAAGTCCAACCACAGCCTAACCATAGTACCCTAACTCTAACAACCCACTGCTAATTCACGTCCCTGAGCACCACATCCAAATGGTTTTTAAACACATTCAGGGATGGTGACTCAACCACCTCCCTGGGGAGCCTATTCCAGTGTTTAACAACCCTTTCTGTAAAGAAGTGTTTCCTGATATCCAAACTAAACTTACCCTGGTGCAACTTGAGGCCGTTTCCCCTCATCCTGTCTCTATCTATTAGCCAAAGTACCTGTATTACCTACAAGTCTCTGTTTAGTCCCTCGCAAAAAAACATATACCGATTTTTTATGCAGTGCTTTAAACTCAACCACACATTAGAAAGCTGCTCACACAGTGTTAATGCCACCAAATCTGACCCCACAAAGCTTCCAAACCTCACAACACTGCACAAAAATCTACCTGTCATTCTGGGCAGAGGCAGTTGCTGCTGAATGTAGCAATCGTTTTGCCTTTTTTGGTTGTTTGTTTTTATTTTCTGTTGTTTATTTTCTCCAGACAAACAAACAAGAAATGGCTCCATATCAATAAAATGGTATGTCAATTCAGTAATAAATATTCAGCTTGGAAATTTACTGCTTCATTATTGTTCTGATGGAACATATCACCAGCCAGTACTCAGGGGTCCAGTGTTTCACATGTTATTATACACCTGCCTGATATTCATGTCCACTATCTCAACATGCAAAGAATAATGTTTCAGTCTACACGTAGAAGACAAGAAGGTGTTAAGGATTAGTCAGCATGGATTAACCAAAGGAAAATCATGTTTAAGCAACCTGATTGCTTTCTTTGACAGGACAAACAGCTGGGATCGGTGGCATGGTGTCTAGCTGGAGACCTGCAGCTTCTGGTGCTCCACTACTGGGTCCAGTATTAATTCATTCATCAGTGACTTGAGTAAATGGATAGAGGGCCTCGTCAGCAGGTTTGCCACTGCATGAAAAATCCAGGAGAGGAAATAAGGGAAGAAAATTCAACACATACATTAAAAGGTACATTGCAGCATCGCAGTATTTTCAGGGGAGAAAGCGTAAAAAGCAAGAGTTTGAACACACGCAAACAGAAAGACCGTATAATACGGCAGATGAAAGTTTTTCAAATTATTTTTAAAAGTACACTGTAAGTGGAGGAAGATGCTAGAGACAAGGGTTTGGAGAAAAAAATCATTATCAACAAATGAGAGAATCAAAAAAACTGTTGAACCTTGCACATCCTTAAAGCTACTTGTGCTATTTTCAATTGTGCTTAAGTTTACAAGGACAAATCAGACCTTTGAAACTAACAATTTCATTTTCAAGGGTGTCCTTGAAAGACTGCAGCCATATACAAATAAGTTACAGGACACAAAAGAAAGCCACGTAAATAACAAAAAAAAAAACCTCAGGGTGAATGTCAGCAATTGAAAACATACATGCAGCAGCTGCAAAATAAATTACTGTAGTCAAAGTCGCTCCTCAGACTCAAGAGCTCATATGGCAGTCTTTTAAAGGTCAACGCTGAAGTCAGTCACATTGGAAAAGCAGTCCAAGAATATGAAATCCGGTGTTCAAATGATTTGTTTGCCCAGGGGTCCTTATTAGAAAGGTAATCTCTTCTCTATCACTGTTTAATAACATATCATTACTTTGTGAAGTGCTTTAAAATACCTGGAGTACAAAAGATGATATTTAAAACAAATTCATTCTGTTCTATCCCAAACAATACATAAAAAAAAACTGGAAAGGATAAAGATGTTAATTTTACTGACAATTTTGTAACGCTCCGTGAGAGAGCAAACAGCTATAATTCCAAAATTACATATAACCACGGGCCATTTTGTCATGTGAAAAGTACCAAGAGATGATAATTTCTCCACTGACTTTAATTAAGCTCCGTGTAGACTCTCTCACACATTCTCTTTCCGGCTCTCCTTGTTATTAAAGAAAAAAGTGAAATTACCCTCCAGGTGAATTTTGCTGAGTGCTCATAGTTCCACAGTCTTGCGGAATGAAAAGTTTACATGTAAAGTCAAGGTTTTGATGAATGTCAATGTGAAAGCCAATTAAATGGGCTGAAAGGAAGACACAGTTTCCCATTGTCTAATTGCCTCACAGCACCTTCAAGGTAATAAATTTGTCACATTGAATTACTAATGAGCAACGAATATTTGACTTTCAGACTTGAATAGAAAATAGTTCATTATCAGTTGGCCTTGTTCCTTCCAAACAAAGAGTGGCAAGAGGTGCATTAAGGAAAAGGTGTCAGAGAATGCTCTTCCTCATATCAGCATCTTGTGCATAGCGTGTCTGTTGGTGCAACATCCTGTAAAAATTCCAGTAAGAGGGAAAAAATCTAATTCCTAATGCTCCTTGCCCTTTGCAGCCTAACAAAACTCCACCTGCATTCCCCAAAGTACTCTCCTTTACTGTCCCTCACTTGAAACATATACAAGGCTACATCAATATAGAAGGAGCTCAACAAAACAAAGGCCAGTTTTATGATGATGTGACTCTTTCAGACACTCTATCTTACTCAGAGAACTGCACACAGAAATGAGATGGGACAGGTAGAAAAGACCTTTGTAATGGTGGAAGACTCCACTGCATCTTGTTTGCAAAACAAAGTGAAGTCTAGGCACTTGGTTTGGTGTTAGATCTGCAATTATCTAGGGAATTATGGAATAAAGCTCAGGTGCCTATATCTGGGCTTTCTCAACAGCAAACGCTCAGGCTGTGACATGCCTGGTGATGAACATACTAAGAAGATATAGGAGCACTGGTACCGGTTCTCCTCTGAGTCTGGATCCTGCTTTCCTCCAAGGGCTGCCACCCAGTATAGCTCACTCCAGAGAAGTGTACCCTACAGTTACTACTTTGTCTTCAGAAAGTAATTGCTGGTTGGGGAAAGCAGCCCTTGCACTTAAAGAGCTCTTGGGTGAAGAAGGAGAAAAGAGAGAGGCAAGCAGTTTGTGTTCTGATTGTGAAACATAACAGGACACAAGGCCTGCTAGCCCAAGCAGGCAGAGCATCTGGCATGGTCAACTTTGTACATTCAGCAAGCATTCCAAGCAAGCATTTTCTGGAACAGTTTTCATTTTTACAGAAAACTTATAATCATTAATTTGAACCACAGGGCTCAAGTTCGCAGCATCAGTAGGACTAGTTCATAACTCCAGGATAGGAAGCCGTTCTCTTTTTGATCTCCAGATCTATAAAATCAGCTTCTTTGATGCCTGACCATTCCAAAACCCAGCTATTCCCACTTCTGCCTCACTTTATACCAGGGTTCTGCCACTGTTATTTAAAAAACAAGATTAATACCTGCTTAGTGGCTGTTTCCGCAGCCAGGTAATCACAGCCAGTGGCTATAAATGCTCACAGAGCCCAGAAGGTTACTGAGCAGCTTCTCACCTACACTGTAAATATGCTCTCCCACAGAAATCATACAAGCAGCTCAGAGTTCACGTCAAACCCACCTGAACATAGCACCTGTAGTTTGTGCATGGAAGAGCAACAGAGAGACCAAATACTTGTCACAGGGCCAGGCACTAAGGTTTCCACATGCATTGGGCCTAGCTGCCATTGTGCACACAGACAAAGCCGCCCTTCTCTTTGGGTAAGAACTGAAGTGTTGTTAACTCTCTCTTGAAATGCAGCACTTCCCAGAGAGTCCTGCTGATGTGAAGATGTGCTCAAAGGGCCTGTTCCAAATGCCGCCCTGAGCAAGAAATCTCTCAGCTGCTGCATTTCTGGCTCTGAACCAAAACACCTCAGAGATTCAGTAGTTTTCCTTTTGCAGTGAATTGGAGCCTTTCACATACACATCGGTAACACCTGTAGAAGAAAGCTTAGAAGTTTTAATGAATAAGGCAGGGGGATTTAAAGGTTTGGTTATATAATTACTGTAGCAACATGTGTTCTTTCTTGCACCACCACGAGATCTTCTGTTAGGCACGGTGCAATACACCAAATAAATTACAGGTCACAAAACACAGCAATAAATCCTGCCCACATTAAATTACAAAGTAATTAAAACAGCTCCAGTGCTTACATTTGAAATTCACTAATGATAACAGAAAAATTTCTGATTACCAATGCATCCAAAGCAGCTTCTGGAGCATCTGACTGCTGCTAGCATGAAACCATGCTTTTTTAGCAGGGTCAGACAAACAAAAGTACTTAGACATAAATATGCAGTAGATGCTTTCAAGGCTCTGTAGAAGATCCTTCCCTGGGTAAATCCCTAGTTGTATTTATCTGATAGTGAAATTATCATACTCTTCAAGTTCACCCTACAAAAAAACTACCAAAAACGGGCATTTTCATCTCATTAAGTTTTTATGGAACACCAAACAGTACTAGCGTCACTACTTACAGGCAACACACGTTTTCATTTCTCAGTCCCATCTCCATTCTCATTCAATCCAACAAAGAAATGAAAGGAGAAACAGGGCAGCACCCATTTTGCTCTGTTCAAGGGCATGGGTGGTGGCAGCCCTCGAACTTCCCCTGCTCCTTGAAAAGAAGGGCCATCAATAGACAGGATATCTCAATTCCCAAAAGCCTTCCAGTCCAGAAAGTTGCAGCAATGCTGAAATAGCAGACAAGACGATGAATGCACTCCAACAAAACCTGACAAGACAATAGTGAAACACTCATTATTATCCCTGACTTATAAGGTAAGTCAAGCCTTTAGTCACCCTTGTCTTGATATACTCTTATTGCTGATAGTGAATGGCATTCATCCTATTTCAAAGTAAACACCTACTACTGCTGATACACAGAAATTAAGTACCAGCTTTCATTACACATATGGTAGATTTGATTACTCTATTGCTTCTCATGTCAGTCACTTGGCAGTAGTCATGCATCCTCTGAAATTGAGATGCAGCAATTAGGTACCCGTATGAAACAACAATATTGCTCCATCCTATACTTGCACTCGGTGCAGTGCTGCCCAGTACATCACCAAGTCACTTCCAAAAAGCAGCTGACACCTCCTGGTAACCCATGAAAAATGTCCTATTTTGAAACAATTTTGCCTCTGCGTGATGTATGTGCTGTTTTTCCTTTCCTCACAGTCTTCATTACTAACAACATTTGCATGAAAAATAGCATCTTCGGTCTTCAGAAAGTTCATCCGCTGCTGCCACTGCTATTTTTTTTCTTTGCACTTGAAGTCATAATCCTCTTTGGGTAGCTACAGCAGGATGCTGTGAAAATTCTTGTGGCAAGGAGAAGAAAACACAACCCTGATGAGTTCTCAGGAGGAAGCCTGGGTGCCAATGCAGAAATCAAGCAAGCAGCTGCCAGCATCTAGTATGTTACCACCATGAAATACCACTCCTGAGCCTCCTTCCCTCTCTGCAGTCCTTCTGAGCTTCTCAGTGACAGCAGAGCCCCACTGTACACTGCCCCATGTTTCCCCATGCTGCATCCAACCGCTGCTTCCTGCCCCGGGCTATGTCTCCTGGCCAGGCACTGCTTACTCCAATGGGGCTGCACATAAGTAATGCTCCAATCTTCTCTGGCACTGGGAGCAGCACAAGTAAATAATAAGCAGGGATGAATTGTGAATAGCTCATGCACGTGCTCATATAGCTCCTCTCCAAGTGTTTCTGCTGGCCTTTAACCCCTAAATATCATGCCAAACAAAGACATAATAATGGTGGAACAAGATGCAAGGGACTTAGTCCCTTGTACTTGGGAAATGCTCCAGTCACTTGTACTTGGGAAACGCTACTACATAAACTGATCCTAGCATGGAGCTGGAGCATTTAACTATGAAGGGAAAACACGGCTTCTGCAAGAACACAGCTGAGGAAATGTACCCCCCCACACAGGGATCAAGAACCACCTACACATGGGCAAAATTAGCCTGGAGCACTGTAAGTGGCACACACTCTGTGTTTGCCCTCAGCAGGGTCTCAGCTCCTCGCAGCATAACCATTCCCATGCAGATAAGAAGCTTTGCTACCAGAGCATCACTGCAGCCATCAAATCTCTGCCCTCTGCTTCCTTTTTACAGGATGCAATTACTCAGATTGCATTATGACTCCAGAACAAAGGGGGGGGGAAATGTCAACAGGAGCTACTACATGCTGCAAATCCTCAAAGGCTGCCTTTGGGCATCACGCTGTGCCTTTGGCTCTCTGTGGAGGAGCTCACTGATGAATGCCATGCTTTCCAGCCCTCCCACCTCATTCTCAGGATTACTGGGATTGTCTGATTATTTCTTTCTATGCAGTGGACAAAAACATCAATCATTTTAACCAAATGCTTTAGGAAGTTAAGTTTAGCTTTCCAAAGGTGGTTATTTCTATGAAATACATTGTTATTCATAGATTTAAATAGAATCCATTTTCCCCGAATGCCAGAACACAAATTGAGAACTCTTTCAGCTTCCAGTGGTCACCTGTTTTACTTTACTGTATTTATCCAAGGAGCTCTGTGAAGTATGATGGACCATCTGCACCTAATGGGAGCAACAGCAGGCACCTCACACCCAGTAACACCAACATCAGAGGCCAGAACCCAGCTGCTGGAGAAAGGTGGGCCAGGATTAAAGCACCAAAAGCAAGGAGATAAATAAGGGGGGAATGATGTCTGGACATCTCTGCGAGGAGTAATTATCTCTGTAAATTAACTCGTCACTACCTGGCAATTTATAAAACTTGCTCTAACAGAAGTAGCTTGTACAGTGGGAGATGAGCCTCCAGCTCTTCCCATGCCTGCCCACCGAAGTTTTCTTCTCACTGGTTATTAATGCGATAAGCACAAAGGCAGAAAAGATGCCTCAAGCAAAATCGATGAGTTTAAGATAAAACTTCAGTGTAATTTAAACAGCCTGAGTCAAACGCCTACAGTAAATTAAGTTTAAAATTTTAGCAAACTGTCAGGTAAAATTGGTGGTGTCTGACAAATTGAATTATGATCGTAATGCATCACTCACAAAAGTATTATTGATAGTGACAGGGAGATATTGAATTTAAATTATTCATTTTTATTGATTAAACTGTACATCTTCACCAAGAATGGGGCAAAACGTCTGACAAACATTTGAGATTCATATTTTAGCTTCTGGAATAATAGCTGTCAATCCACCCATGCTGGGCTTTTGCATACTCCCCTGCCGTGGATCACGTCAGCATTAAAACTTTGCATGCAAGGAACTATTTACAAACATTTCCAGCAGAAAACACCTTGCTGCAAAACGGGCTTTTCCTTTCCAGAGACCATTACAAATACTGTACGGTACCTAGCTGTGATCAGCTTGGCGCAGGCACATGGTGCAGGAGGGGCTCTGTGCCCGGCATCAGACAGGTCTACCACCATGTTCCTGGGACCCAGCTGAAAGGTTAGACCTTCCCACATCATCTCACACAGCCACTCTGAACTTCATCCCCTGCCAGCAGCTGGGAGATCCCAAAACAAAATGAAAGGCGTAATTGCTTTCTGAGGCAGTAGACTGATCCCAGAGACACAGAGAATACTGACCCTAAACAGCTCTAACACGTGTACACTGAGAAGAAAACTAATCAGGCAATGGAAAGTCACGTCAGCTTCTATAACCAACACGTACCTCACCCCTCATGCCATTGCCTGTGAGAAGTCCTGGGGGCTGCTGTTTCATTTAAGCTGCCTTGTTTCTCGGCCAGCATCCATACTTGTTGGTTTGCATTGTGATGACAAGGAACTCCATACCTGTAACAGGAAAAGAAACCTCCATCAGTAAGGAAGGTAAAAGCAACAGAATGAACTGAAAAATATTATCTGGCCCAAAACTGAGCAACAGTCTTCTAAAGGAAAAAGCCTCTTGCATCCTTGCATTTACCTTTCCTTATATTTTTCAGAGATTTTCCACTGTGGTAGCTTTCACATGCCCACAAAATTCCAAGCTCTCCCCAACTATAGGAGAGGGAACATCAGGCTGTTTGTGTTTGTTGGTATTGATGCTTATTTGTGAGGTCTTAAGGGCTGCAGGAAAGATATGCAACACTCTGGTTGGTCCTCACACATGAAGGTAGGGCCACAGAACCAGTGGGACAAAGACTTTAGCACCTGCAAACCAGGGCATGAGGAATGAAGTCATGCTGTCATGAATATGTACTGTGGAAACAACACGTGGGCTGGGCCCATCGTTAGCACATTTATGTACATGAATAAATATCAGACAAGCTTCTCTCATCATCATCATCATGTATCTACAAGGGATTTGTAGATGTTCTATTCTCTTTATCTGTGTCCTGGGATGTACAGCATAGTGGCCAAAACAAGCTTGGAGAGTCATCACTCCCATTAGCCCCTGGATTTTTGTATGTTTGATTCCATCTTGCAGAAGAGGGCATTTACACCTCCTCTGAGATGCCCAGAGGGAACAGAAATGTCGCGCAATTGCTCTGTGCCACCGAAATGTTTCACCAGAGCACTAATACAGGAGCAGCACGTTTTATTATTTCCCTGGTCTGCAGAATGAGATGGAAGTAAATAAGATTCTATTAAAGAAAAGCTCTACAAAGTTAACAATCAAACTTGTTTAGCTACTAGGCTGATGCACTTTTTTTTTTGCAGAAAAGAGACTCTTAGCCTGCTGCCAGTTGACATTTTTATTTCTTTTACATGAAGAAAAAGTGTCTTTCAGAACAAGAAAGTTCAGGCTACTACCTAGATTATTTCTTTCTACATGAAATAAAAGGGAATTTGTTTTATATACTTGACCTTTGATAAACTACCATACAATAGATCCTTTTCATTTCCCTCTCCCTGCTGAATGTGTATTTGGGCAGTGTAAATACAGCACCTCTCAGCAGCTCTGAGAAGCTTCAACAAGAGACCATGGAAAATTAGTTTGTTCCTAGCATTACTATGCCCTTGTTTAAAAGCCCTCTGTGATCCATCAGAAAAAAATACATCAAATAACAAAAAAAAACTTCGGTGTTTAAATGATTCACAGCCACTCTGCCAGAGAGCAACAAATCCAAGCTGCTTTGATACCGTTTAACACCTTAATATCCAGCTTAAATGTGCACATCTTAAATGTCCATCGATGTGGAATGTTCAGCCTTTCAACAGAAATATTCTGAATCATGAAATCCAGTGGGAGTTCCAGTTCTGATTTCCTATTGATATTATGCAACCTATCCATTTCATAGCAAATATACAATGGGAACCTAATGGGGAAGACTTGGATTCATCCCCACAGGTCTGAAACATTGGAATAGGAATGGGGACAAGATTTTTTTATTCCTTTTTAAATCCAGAAACTGAACTCTTGGTCTGCTGGAGAATCTTGAACAAAATCCGGGTTTCAATGTACTGTTCTGCACATCTGTCCTGTTACCATCTAGTGATCATCAGCACCAAAAACAAAAGACAGCTTTCCAGCTCCTCATCAAATCAGCACTACACAGACAACTGCAATTAAAGCACCATAAACCTGCTGGGGGCAGCTCTCAGATGCAGCAATGTCCAGATAAGAACATCCTCACTGCCCAGCTGCATCTCCATCCATCCAATTGCATCATCACACACTGCTGTGAATATCCCCTGGTGGCACCCTGGGTTTGAGCAGGGAGATAAGGCTGCCCGTAATTAGTGACTAATTATTTCTGCACTGCTCTTCTGTGCTGCTCCTTAAGTGGCACATGCTGTCCAGCAACAAGTTATGTATTCCTGCCCATAGGGCCCAGTGTCTCTGATTCAGTGTACATCTCACAGTGCTCAACTAGCACACATGTACACAGAGGGGCTGTGGCTAGGCAGTCCTTGCCCCACCTTTCTGCTTTGCTTTCATCACTCTGCCTTGCCACCTCACATTCCTTTCATGTCATCTGTGATTTCTACAGGTGTGATTTTATTTATTTCTTTTCCATGGATGAAAGAATGACCTTCCATCACACAGAGTGATTTCCCAGGCAGCAGCAGATGCTCCGCTTTATGCTGCTTGCAAAGTTATTGAGAGCCACAGGTCTCTGTGCTCAGGGCTTTACCTTCACTGCCAAAACCCAGTGCTGCTTTGTTGCTGTACAAGAGCTCACTGTCATCTCATCCGCAGGAAAACTACAAGGTGCTGTAACCAGCTGAAAACACCAGAAAGGAGCAGGGAGTACTGCTGCCTCTGCTGGGGCTGGTGGGCTGCAGGTAGGACAATGCACAGCAAGATCTGTGCAAGCACCAGAAGGACATGGAAAGAGAAGGAAACAGCCCAACAGGAGAAAAAGGGAAGAGACTCCAACTCAAAGCCAGCCAAAACCCAATCCCACATGGCACACTTCTCTTACTGGGCATCCCAGTATGCTGTGCCTGTAGCATGTCTTTAAAACAATTTGGCAGCTATCAACTGGAAGTGAAGAAAAAATTCTAGAGATTTTATCCAGCCCTTCAGAAGGAAATTGCTCAATTCCACACCAAAGTCCAGGGAATAGCAAGCACTGCTAAGAACAGTAAACGACAGCTCATCTACTTCAGCAAATTCTCGTGAATTTAGCTGAAAGTTGGTTGCAAGTAACATCTATTTCTGAGGTTGCAGTGTTCAGCATCATTTCTCCTAATTATTTCTGACACTTGCCATATAATTTAGGGCCCCCAACGACACTGAGAAATTAACTTAGTCTTCTTTAAGGAAAATGTGCCAAGTAGCAGAATTAAGTGCTGCACATTTTCATTACTGCACCCAGTCCGCTGAAGTAATCAACCCAGTGCATGCAATGACATGGCAGGGATAATACTCAAGTGGCTACATGTGGGCTGAGGACATCCTTATGCAGATTTTGCTCTCTGGTGTCCTTGTCTGAACTGCCAGGGGAGCAAACTCCTGAGATTCCAAATATCTCCATCAGCCCATGCTGATAGAGAGCCAGTCCAAGCACGGTTTGCATGGTGGGCTTAAAGAAAGCAAAAACAAAACCATTTCCCTGAAATCTCATTCCAAAATGCCTCAGTCCAGAGGTGTCCAAGTTCCAGCTGACCCAGAATATGAATCAAATGACAGCTCCGCTCAACTTTCCCCCAGGATTTGTTCACACCCCCTGTAACAATGGTTCCATTTGTTGTTTTCTGACCCATACGAGATCTCTCTCAATATGATCGGTAGCTTCAGACAAGAGCATGATGTGTTTTGAAAAGTTAATGAAATCTGCCCACCAGGAAGGCTGAGGGATCGCTGTCCTTCAGCTGTGTCATATTTACTCTTCAGGGCTATTTCCTTTTCAAAGCAGTGCGTGGGCAGGAATAGCTCTTCTTCCTCAGGCAGATGCAGTTACAAACTTACAATTCATGGGTAAATCAATAACAGGGGTTAGGTGCCAAAGCCAGGAGCTGGAATCATCAGCTTCACATCCACTGAGCTCCCATCCACTCCTCTGGGTCTCTCCCTCTTCCAGCAACCTACCCCAGGCCAGCTTGGTGCAATGCCCAGGTTTCCGCTGGGAAAAATAAAAGGCTGCTTCCTGAGAAGGCTTTCTTCACAGTAACCTGTGAGCAGGTCTCACATCTCACTGGAGTTCAACTCCTGCTGGACAGCAGCTTCTTTCCCTCCTTTTCCCACAGGGAGAAATGGAAAGATGGCTACACAAAGGGCAAGAGTCTAAAATACACTCCCGTCTGGGGAGTTTCTTATCTCCATTTTATCTGCAGTCCACAAATATTTTCACAAGCAGATTATATGCATAGATGTCTGAGGAATGGCTGCTCTTCAGAGATTTGAATGGAAACAAGGCAACATTATGCACATATCTCATTAGCACCTATTATTGCTAAGCAGACAACTGCAGACAGGAATACAGGTGCAGCTCTTCCACCAGGACCAGGGTGCTGTCATGCCACCATGCCAACAAGGACAGTCCCAACATCCCATCTCACTATGAGGAGAGTCACCCAGTGGCTGGACCAAGGCAAGGAGGGGTATGATCAAAGTGCAACCATTACAACTACAGCAAGAGGCAGCTGCCACACAAAAAACCATCAGGTTCACAAGTGTGGTGGCATGCAATCATTAAAACTAGCCTTTAAAAATATGTTTAAAACACCAATCTTGCTGATAAGCAAATCCCGTATTAGCAGGCAGTTCAGCAGGCAGGACTGCACTATCGGTCCTAGCATGTTATGAATAGACCAAGGATCTGCTGTATTCATCAGCTCACAGCCTTAAATACATTTCCACAAATAATCTCATCAACTAATAAATGACTTCCAGAAAGGTTATAACTCATGAAGAAGAAAAGGACTAAATTTACAGAATCTTATGAATGATTAGAGGGCTGCATTGGTCTGACAGCACTTGATGGCACTCAACAAGCAAATTGGCCACATTAAAATGGATGAAGTCACTTGCAAAGCAGAAGATCTGACAAAAGAATGAATGCTGAGAACTTCTCTCCTTTTCATGATTAACTTGAATGTTTAATGTCCAGATCAAATGGAACCCATAAATGAGAGCCCTGACATGATTAAAACGGCCAGGAAAAGGTTAAGGGCTGCTTAATTGTCATACAATTCAGCATAAGATTTAAGAGAGAAGTATCACACACAAGAGATGAGCATTAGGAGATGCATGGAGTAGGGGTTAGGCCGGCCTTCTAATCAGCATATCAGATCCTGAAGACAAAGACTTGGCACAGACACTAATGTGAAACACCAGCTTTCTGAGAAGACAAGGGCTGGAAAGACCCTCTGTACCCACATTTCTATTCAAGTCTGGTTTCTGCAGTATCCGCAGCATTAAGGAAACAATTACTTACCTTTCCAATGTATTGGTAAAGTTATCAAATGCAAAGCACCATGCGATCTCCAGGTAGAAGGCGGCAATAAACACCTCCAATGTACAGGCAGCAGGCCAAAGAAGAGCAGAGATTTTAGCATTTTTAATTTACTGACTAGCAGGGAATGATATCATGGGTGCCTGACTGCAGGCGGAATAGCTGCTTCAGTTCATTGGTATAACTGTCAGCACTGAATCCAGGCAGAGCGAAAAATGTGACACCTTTCAGCCAAACTTAATAGGAATATAAATGGGTTGAAAGAGAATTGCAATTGGGTCTACAAGAGAAACATCTAGGTGCTCAGGAAAAAAATGACTTATTGTGATAACACAGTAAATGTGATATGAACCAATAACTCACAGGAGTAGTCACTGTTTAGGAGATAATTTTAAAATATATAGCTTTGCAGTTGTTTCCGAGTAGGTAGAAAATGTTTTTTAATACACTTGACAGGCAGTACTTTGGGGAGGCTCACAGAAATCTCCCATTTCACACTCATTATCCTAAATAAATCATTAAACGTTGTGCTGCTTAGTTATCTAATGAGCGAACGCGTGCATATAAAACAAAAGGGCAGACTGGCCCTTCAGCAAGACAGCAACTGTTCCCTCTCGCTTTGAGAAGAAGTTTAAATTACGTGAATCATACTAGAAACATACCTGAAAATCAAAGCAGTATTTTTCCCCTTCTGGGGAAGCTCTTGGCACAGAGAAGTTGCTTCAAAGGAGGAGGTACACAGACATTGGCTGGAAAAAAAAGTCACAAAATCAGTCCTGTCTGACCCTCAGCCTTCACACAGAAACAACTACAGCGGAGATGGTCCCCTCTCACCCTTGGCTAAATTATTAAAATAAATAAATAAAACCCTCCTGCTTGCTGACTCCTTACCTAACCCATTCCAATGCTATGGTAACAACACCATCTCGCCTTGCCAGATGGAAGCCTTTAAAAGTCATGTGTCAGGACCCCACCCCCAACCCCCCCAAAAAAATCACTGTCTATTGGGTTTTGTTTGCAAATAAGAAAGGGAAACAAAAAGCAACAGATATTTCTTGAGATCTTTCCATTTCATTTTCTAAACCGTGGATGTTTTTATTTCCCAGCCTTCCTAGGATATGATCACTTGTTAACAGGAATTGACAGCTCTTCAGAATCACCCAACTTCACATGCTGCAACTCAGGAAGCAGAAGCCAGTGTTTTCTCCCAGCATAATCTCTATTTGTTTTGTTTGTTACAACCAGAATGGAAGCAATGATGGCCTATCATCCTTCAGACAGTCCTCCCACTTTTCCCCCACTCAGATGCTTTTGGCAGTGCAGGAGATGAGCCCATTTGGGCTCATTTTCTTCTGTTGTGGCTGCTGGACCAAGGGCCAGGTGAGCTCAGTGGGCTCCTCACATGGTGAGAGGAAGCACACAAAACTGCCCATGGCTAAGACACAGGATCTTTCCCAGGCTATGGCACCAAACAGCAAAACCACAGCTGCAACAGCCTCCTCCTCTCCTCTGCTTCCCCTTTTTGGAACACAGTGATCCAGCAAGCATTTTTCTGGTCCTTTGCTCCATCTGCTGCTCAAATGTTTGATATGGAAAAGCTACAGCCCCTGGGCTAGAGTGAGGATGCTTCTTGTGGCCTGCTGCTGCTGGGGCTTCTGCTGGCATCACCAGCCCAAGCCAAAGAAAAGGTGTTCCTGTCCCACCCTTGTGTAGCATGAGCCTGATTCTTCTGTCAATGGGCAGACCTCAACACAGTCACAGTCAGCTTTAAACAAGCACCTAAAAACTTCCTTCTAACCAGAAGACTAAAATAACAGAGCTCTTGTGTGAAACTGTGCATAAGTGGATACCAAACAGTAAGTCACAGCAATAAATAACAGCAAGAAAAGGAAAACGAGGATTCAAGTCAAGATGCAGGTTTATAAACTCCGGAGGTAGAAGACCCAGCAGCTGCATTGCAATAAGCAGTTTCTCTTAAAGAGAGGACACTAACTTTCATCCATTGCGTAGCAGTTTTCCTCAATGTTTTCCATGCCATTTGTGCTCACCGGCTGAAGTCTCACTCTGCTCTGAGACCAACATACCAGTGTTATATCTGCTTGTAACAAATCCAAGCTTGTGATGGTGCCCTGCCACTAAGGACCCACAAACACGAGGACCAGGCAGCACCCAGCCCACCAACTTCAGCAGCAGAGGATGCCCACCAAGGCTTCCTTAAGGGAAATTCAGCAAGGAGTGCCAGGGAAGAATCTGCATATCTTGTCATCATTAGTAACGTCAGACCCATTTCTGCCTTGTCTTTTCATGTTGAAGTTTCAGAAAAACATGGAAGAGCAGCGCCTGACAGGTCCTTGGGTACCTTTGATAATCTGATCAAACCTAGCACCTACTTGCTGCTCTCTGGAATAAATGATCTTTGCAGCTCACATATACATCACGTATTAGCATACGTAGCTGTTTGATATCTACTTTATATGCATCATCCTGTGCAGCTAGCCCCCTAACTATTCCTTGAACACTATCAGTCCTATGACTTCAAACGTAGCCAAACCATCTCCCCATCTTGCTTATATTACAAAACAAATTAGAGATCCTGAAGTGAAGTGTGTTAATCTTGTAATTACCATGGTAATAATGAGGCAGTTTAATGATCTTGCTAATTCTCTGTTCAGCGAGACAGGATTTGGAAAATGCTCATACCCCATCTGCCCTTTTAATTCTGCTGAAATCAGAGATTCCCTTTAAATGAGAGCTGTGACTGTGCGTCATCACCCCGTCTCCATTCTCATGTTTAAACATTGCTGCGGGTCTACCCAGAGGCCAAGTGTTACATCACAACCAACGCCTATTCGGCTCCAGTCTGCAGCTATTCAGCTGTGTGTTAATTTAGACAAGATTGCCAGAGGAAGTAAAAACTGAAATAAAACATCTACATGAGGACTGCAATTCTGCATATCGATTGTCTGCATTAAAAGACTTAAAATTATCAGCTGTGATGAGATGCCTAAAAGCTGCATTTGCCTCACTGACTCATCCTCACCCTCCCAGTACTCAGTTTACAAGCAAGCGCAGACATAACAGGTAACATTTACCAAGCATTCCAACAAGGAATTCTATTTAGAAGCTTACGCCTGCCCTCCTCCATCAACTGATGGCACAAGAAGTGAAATAACACATCTACTGAATTAGCAGATGAGAAGGCTCTCCTCCCACCAGCATCTCCAAAAAGCAAAACTGACTGGTCACCAGCCCCGATAACAGCAGTTACCAGAGGCCACATTCAGCCTGGGAATAAAACAGTGAGGCCCCGCCAGCCACAAGATATAGCAACTTACCTTGAAGACCAACTCAAAAATTGAGCAACCTTTGCCTCACATTACACAGGCAAACGTCCCCACACAAATAAGCTCCACCACTGCACAGAAGAGACAAAAAAACAGTGGTTATCTCTTACTGTAACCATATCTTAATCTTTAGCATCAACAGATATTGTTTCTAGCACATTTGACACGCTACAGAAATAATGAATAGTAATTAGAATTAATACTTGCAAGTACCAGTGCAATTAACAGCAGCAGTGTTTAGCATGCCAATTATTTATGAGCACAGGAATGCTGCACTGGATCAACCCAAGGATTTAACTACCCCACTGTTCCGCTTCCAACTATTATCAGCAGTCAATGCCCAGAAAAACATATGCAAGAGCAAGGCTGGCATCAAGCGATCCTTCATCCTGTGACAACTCAGCTCAGGCATTTCCCAGGGCAGACACCACTTCCAGACACACAACAAGCTCCATTTCTCTAACCAGAGCTCACCTCTGAACCTCTGCAGGGTGGGAATCATAGGAAAGCACCCCAGGGCTGGCCGTGGGACTTGGCAACAACCAGGATCTTGTTGTGATACTTTCCAGCCAGCAGCAGTCACAAGCTTTGTTTGTGCCCTGCCAAGCATCACTGCCTGAGCTGCAAAGGCCAGGCCCCATCGGATATAGGAAAGCTCTGCACACACCTTTATTTCTTGATTTGAGATACAAGCCTTCCTTCAGTATCACTGTGTGATCTCAAACCATTGCAGGGGTGAAATGTCCCATGAGCCAAAGCTGACATCAAGCTGGAAAAAACAGCTTACAAGCAAGACAGCTTTCACAATAGCCATATATTAAATATACACTACTCTAAAGATCTTCTGCAGCTGCTTAACACACTGCTGTGGTGGTGTTTAGCCAAAATAGGCAAAGGACTCCCTGAAGAGAAGTCTTGTAGGCGAATGCTAGATTTCATTAATCCAAGCACTAAGGATTAGAAGCAAAGCACAGCCCTGCTAGCACAGACATCCAGCCCTGGACATGGACTATCCATGGTGCAGGCAGGCCAGAAGAAAGCAACAGCCCCCCTGCATAGCTGCACTTGGGGAGGTAGCCTGGTGGGGAATGCAGCATGAAATACACACTGATTTAGACACACTGCACAGCAAGGAAGCATTCAGAGATGGAAAGATTTTTGTTTTACTTGTTTGTTTTTCCGAACAATATGACAAGAACCACTTCAGAACAAGCTGCCGCACGTCAAGTAGCAGACTCAGTGCTATGCTTTAAATAAAACAATTATTTATCATTCTGCCTTCAAAAACGCAAGCTTGTTTATTACCAGATAGGCCTCAGAAAGGCTCGTGTGATGAGATGTGCTGCTGCCAGGGAGAGCAGCAGCTGGGTCCTCACCAGCATCACACCACCCACATCACATTGCGGTGCTGCAAATGAATTTATTCACATGCTATCAATGTTTGGGGCCAACTACAGCAGAAACTGCTCGTTCTCTTTGAGCTGCAGCATGGCTCAATGCAGTCCTTTATCCAGCACTCATTGGTGTATCTTCGGTTCCACAGGTGGTAAGTTTGGAGGTGAAAACTTGAGAAAGAGAGACTTAAAGCAGAACCAATAATTAAAAGCCAAGCTTGCTCAGGCCCTGAACAGCTCACATCCTGGCCACAGTACATCACCTGGCCTCACCATGTGCTGCATCACAACAGATCTCACCAGCACTGCTCAGAGCACACAACTGTGTTGATGTGAAAGAGAAAGAAAGGAATGAAAAATTATGAGTGGAAATTGAATCTGCTAGACAAATGCTCAGCGATAGATTAGCATGTGCTGCATTTGCAAAAAAATACATGTAATACTTTAACTTCAGCTTATATTAAATATTGAAATTGCTGAGCTTTCCTCGGCGTTCTGCACGTCTTGATATATTGTAAGCAAGCAGATTTCATTAGCTGTATATATTCATACCTCCCTAATAACTTCCAAACTCCTGGACTCCTGTCATTTGGACTTGTATTTGAAGAGGCACTTGAGGCCTATAAAAGAAAAAAGCAAAAACAACAAAAACCAATACTAAAAGCAATGAGCCTTCACTGCTTTTGTCAGTAGAAACTTTCCTCTGAGCTGTATAATTGAAAAGCCATGCAGTCACACAAAATATTACGTGAGGTGAAGAACCCTTCAGTGACAGACTTATAACTCACAAACCAAAACATAAAGCATTGCTTATCACAGATAATTGCACGTTTTGCATCCCATTTAATCCTTTTGTTATCTTTTAAACGAACTCCCCGTCCCAATATTAGAGACAGGAAATAAGAAAAAAAAACACTCGCATTCTTTTCTGAAGCACATTCATTATTCAGGATAAAAGAGAATAAACTGGGTCTGCTGCAGAATACATGACCTGCTCATGGCAGCTCCCCCTTTTCCCAAGGTAAGATACAACAAACCATCACAATGCATTTGCTTGATTTCATTTTCATGAAGCTGTGAGTTGTGAGCTCCTCTGGATCCCTTTACTTTTAATCTGTTTTCATTCATATTTTATTATTTTCCCAATTAAAAAAAATAAATCAGACCTTTTTGGTACAGAATGGGATGCTAGGAGGTAATTCAGTTGTAACTATATCTATAGAACAGGAATTTATATATATATATATATATATTTAAACATGTCAGTTTTGAATCCTTTTCAGAATGAAAGGGAGCAATTTGAGAGGAGGAAGGGGGAGGATGACTTAGAATTTTTTCATCATGTCTAGACTCCTCTGAATAGCAGCCATGGTCAGTATTGTTGAACTCTGAATAGCTGAAAAATCCACAGGTAACTCATAAAAGTAATTGTGGCCCCAATCTTACAGCCTGTTTCAGACACCAAAGCCTTTAAGGGGAGGAACAAAGTGCAAGGGTCAACAGCCAGAGAGGGCCTCAGACAAACCCCTGCCTTGGGCTTACCCGTTTCATGGATATCAGTGTGGGTGACTACTCTTACACTCATTTTTACCACAGCAATAGGTATTCACAGGAATTACCAAAGGGTGAGGATTTAGCAGCTAAATGTACTGCACAAAGGGGAAAAAAAAGACTCAAGAGCAGGAAGGTTTCCCATCAGTAAGCAGCCCTGTGCTAGGAGCGCTTGCTTGCTACGGGCTGGAGTTTTCATTTAGGATAAAAGCCCAAAGGTTTGGGTTCCTTGTGGCAGAATTCATCAGAAAACAAGATTGCTTGTATTGCAGCAGGCACAGGTGTGTGGTCTTACATCAGTTTGCTTTACAGTCATTCATAATCTTTTCTTCTGTGATATCTTCCCTACAGATGTCACAGGTAATCCACACAAATGTGATTTTGCTATTAAAAAAAACCAACAAAAAACACATGAAAGCAGAAAACGTGTTTACTCACACCTCAAGGATTTGCATGGTGACTGCTGCAGTACAGCCCATGGAAGCCAGCGGCACTCCTCATGCTCACACACTGTTCCTGTAATCAAGCTGGTTACCATCTGGTTTTGCCTTGTTTCTCAGGGTGACCCAGCTCCAACCTTACACACACATTGAACAAAAACTCATTTCCCCTCCAATGAATGAAAACTATGATTTAGTTCTATTAGTTCTATTTCTATTAACACAAAGGCTAGAAAACACAAAATTTGCACAGTCAGCTCAGTTTGCTGACGATGCTCGAGGATTTTGTTCTTGCAAGGCACCTGCCATAATGAGATTTGCAATGAACCAAATGGTCTTCAAAAAAGTGAATACCCGTTAAAATACAATGCAACAAGTGCATAACGTGGTGTAACAGGTCTGATGGTTTACTAAGGCCACGCAGATAAACATCCACAGCATTAAACAAAATACACAAGTTTCCCAACAAACCTCATGCCTCCAGACACCTGCTGTTTATGCTCCGAATTAATGGCAAACTATCAGAAATAACAAGTGTAGGCATTGTCATTAGGTCATAGGTGACTTCTCACTGTCTCTCAGCAGCAGACAGATCTCCCTGGTTGCACAGTGCTGCTGCCCCAGTATGTGCCAGGATGGAGCCCTGCAGTGTGGCAAAGCCCTGACCCAGCCTCAGCTGTGAGGATGTTTGAGGGACAGCACGGAGGAAAATAAAGGACATTTTGTGTATCAGCCACTGATGAAGCATGAAGGATAGCATGAGATCTAATGGAGTACATTGCAACACTGCCTTGGTCTCCAAAGAAACTGCAGAGGTAGGAGGATGGAAGTAAAATCCTTGTGCTTCAAAGGCACAAAGCTCCTGCTGCTATAGAGAAGAAGAGATGGCCCTGGGCTTCTTAGGAATACCGGATCCAGCACATTCTTTCCCAAAAGAAAATAGAAAAAAAAAAAATACTAACAGAAAACAGCAATGCATGAACATATGAGTTTGAAGTCACTGGTTTATAGAATTAGTATTAACCAGGTTATTGAAGAGCTTGCTTCCAGGTACTACTGCTTTCCAGTTGTTTCTATTGTTGTGCTCATTCATTCTGGACTTCTTAAACATTTCCTGCACAAAACAGCAGATAGATTTTGCACTTCTGGGCTACGTTCTGTCCTAATTCGCTCACAGTTTCCATTGCAATTCACACAGGATAACCTCACAAGTGCTCTAGACTGAAGCTGTCTACTCAGAATGCCAAGCGCGCTTCTGGCAGCCAACACTGGTAATAACAAGCGCATGGGGACTCCACAAAGGCACAGCATGCTGCTGATCTACATCCCACTGCCCCAAGCCCCTTCCCCAGCATCATCCCTCCACACACAGTTGAGCATTCCCTGAAAGAGAATCCTTTGTATCCTCAACCAGGCATTTGTACAGCTGAAATAACACCAAGAAACCAAGCACGGGGTCACAAACCAACTGTCCCAGCTTCTTCCTCATTACAAAATGGTTGCAAACATTTTCACTTGCTCCAGCAGCTGGAAATTGACAGCCGTGAGTGAGCAAAGCAATTCCCACTGCAGCTGGATAAACCCTCCCTTCCCAATCTGTAACAGCTGTAACGAGATACGCGTGGAGAAATAATGTTGATCAAAATGGAATAATATTTAGAGCAGAATGTCAGGTTCACCACAACTAGATTTGTGTGTGGAAGCAGCTGCTCCGTGCATTAGAATTTTCTAATAAACAGTTATGAAGATTGACACCTTGGAAGTAATTAAGTATTAGGTATTTTTAGGTAATTACTGCAGCAATAACATAAGACGTGCTCATTTTCAGAATGAGGAATCATCTGTAGCTCCCACTGCTGCGTCTCTTTTAATAATTCATAATAGTTTTGACACCAATGATTATTTTCCATCACTCCAGCTTTTCAACTTTCCAAACAAACTAATAGGAGTAAGAGAAACAGTTTATAGTCCAGGGGAAATCCCAGTGCTCCATTAGGTTGCATGGGATTTCTTGGGGAGAGCAACATTCAGACAGTATGATGAGAGTGCATTGACAAGGTACAAGATTCCCACACGAAGAGTAAATACTCATTGAAAAAACGTTACTTCAGTGGCTTGAAAACTAACTTGTAGTGAGGTTTTGGCTTCTTTTAGTTTTAGATTAATATAGATGTCTGCCTTAATTTATTGTGAATAAATTTAAATGTCAAAAAAAAAAAATACACTATGAACTGAAGCCGTATTTAAAAATGAAATGAGAAATTCACTGCAACTGTGCTCCTGTAAACAGGTGCCAGCAGAAAAACGCCCTATCAGCTCCACACTGACCAGTGAGAGCCTAATGATGAGATGTTCTTAACGTGGCCTTCCTAAAGCTTGCCTGCAGTGCCTACCTGCTGGGAGACACCCGGACATCCTTCTGCAGCATGGTAGTGCACACGGTTAAGACTTACAGACCCTGCCCTATTCTGGCAAAGCTGCTCATTAGCAAAGCCCAGATGGGGGTGTTCACATTTGGGATGGGTAGATGTATTCAGATGACTTCCCTCTTTGCGTTCATT
Organism: Excalfactoria chinensis; assembly: GCF_039878825.1. Lineage (NCBI taxonomy): Eukaryota > Metazoa > Chordata > Aves > Galliformes > Phasianidae > Excalfactoria > Excalfactoria chinensis. Next base: position 71,996,559 of record NC_092828.1, read on the forward strand.
TATCCCCACTGCACCAAAAGACAAGAATATCTAGTCTGTATACAGACCCTGCCCAACCACATTAATACGTGCTTACAATAGGCACCATAGGAGAGAATAACTGCTTCTCATTTATTTTAAAGTGTTTCCTGGTTTGTTTTTTAAAACACACCATCTGTGCTTCCTCCATGACACTCAGGCTGGTGTTAATGAAACGCAGTTCCTGCTCTTTGAAGACACAGCAGTGATTTTTGCACCCCTGCAGCTCAGAGGCTGAGGGCAGCCCAGGACAGCACCATCTCCATGTCAGCCACAGTTTCCTGTGCGCAGCTCTGTGTAAAGACCCTACAGCACCCAGCCTCACCTGCTGGAAGACATAGCAAGGCCAAGGAGCTGCCAGTACCCATAGATCTGAAGCAACGGATTGAAACAGCTGGAATTGAGACACTCTCACAGACAGTTCTTATGTTTGTTTTAACCAGCAGACTTTGGGATAAGCGTATCTTCAAGTTCCCAAAGCTCTAATAAAGTCACATTTCTCTCCAGCTCTATCTTTATTTGCATTGTTGCCTTGGCATCTATAAGACAAAGGCTTGGAAGCACGGGATTAGAGCACAAGTTGACTCTTCACATAAATACATAAAGCCCACAACTAAACCGCACTTCAGAGAACTGGAAGTTTTAAGAGATCTCTCCTTGGTGCTTTCTACTGGTGTACACTCTAGGCAGGAACACAAGATGTTTATCCTATCTAAGTGAGCTGCAGAGTGGGTTGAATTCTAGACCAAATCTGAGGACACGCACTGAACATGCAAGCGCTTCTCTACAGGAGGCAACCCAGACCATCCTAACAAGGCAGGGGATTAACATCCATTTACCTCAAATGGTATTCTGTTAAGCAACATCATTTTAAAAATACAAACAAAGCCAAATGACACCATCTTGGCTAGCAGAAGCCCAGTAGTGTTGTGCAAAAAATTACTCTTATTAAATAGTAATAACTTCATCTGCTCAGAAATCACTTTCTTCTGGGGGAGCCAAGGAAGGAAGGAGGCAGGAGGTGGAAGGGGACAGACATTCCAGTATCTACCTTTAAAGGTATTGTTCTGTTTTACTTAAATGACATTCTAATGTCTCTAATGAGATGAAAACCCACACCTAATGGTTTAAGACCCCCTCCCCCCAAACTCCAATACATCTAATGGGTAAGGTGAAGTGATGCCAGTTACCATGGGGAAAAAAAGTACTGCTTCACACCCAGATCAAAAATTAAATATATTCTGAAAAGAAAAAAATGTGGGAGTGTTGTGGATGCCACGTGCAACATTTTATTCCATATTAAACATAAAACACAAGCCTACCATAAAGCTGGGGGGAGCTTGAATTATGCCTGAAGAGGCTCAGGCCATATGTGGTGCAGTACTCAGAAATTTCTTATTAGACTGCTATGGCACCATTCCATTTGTTAAATTATTTTATGTTAGTGAGAATGATTAGGTTTCTTGTGCAGTTATTGGGACCCGAAAGGCACCTTTATTTACCTCATTTATCACATACAGCAGCATTCAGCTGAAGTGTAGAGGTAAACAATTTTAAATAGCAATACTCCTGCTGCAACACAGTCATCTTGACCAGAGGAACATTGGAAAAACGTGGATTTAAACTGCTCACATTACTGTTTTATCTGCGTTTCAGTCTGAAGTACTAACTTATCACCAAGCTCAGCAATAAAGAAACATGGAGTGGAAGGTATTAAATATTTATGCCTACGGTACCTTACAAGGTTTCATCAAAATATTAATTGTAAAACAACAGCACGAGTGTCCTAGCCACCAGAAATGGGAACAGCAAAACATAAAGCCAACGTGACAGTGCCACAACCAATTTAGTTTGCAGTGCTGAAAGCGTTCCTTGCTCAAATTAAATTTGGGGAAGAAAACACTCCAGAAATGTATATTGAAAACAATAATCAGTTCTTCTGAAACAGGAACCTGCTAGAATTGCTAAATTGCTTGCACGTTACGGGGTAAAAATAATCTAGGGTCACATCTCCCCACCTTGTCTCCCTGATGATACTCTGAATCACTGCCATCAGTTGCCTTGATATTCACCTCCAGTGATACCCACACGGTGCAGGCTTTTCCCACAGCTCAAACAAGGCCCCAGTGCATCACACATGGTTACACACCGGCATCCTCACACCAGCCTGGGGAGAGGCTGAGCAAAGCTCTGCTCAGATCCTGTGAAATGTCAGCAGCATTTTAGAATGAAAATAGATTTGTTACTAAAGACTAAACACTATAGGAAGCACTAAAAAAAATAATAACGTTAAATAACCTTTATCATTGTCGCCTTGGAAATAAATATAGTGAAATACGTATTGGACATAAACATGAGTTTATCCTGACATAAGAGCTAGGTCATCCTTTGCAAGTCATTAGGTATGGATGTAGGAACAACAGTAACACTCCAGAGAAGAAAAAACCCTTGCTCAAATCCTGTGTAGCTGGGGGAGATTTTTTGTTAGCTACTACTTTATGGTGACTTGTATGCCTGGGAAGGAGACAGCAGAAACCAGGATAATGGGCAGAATGCAAAGGAAACCTGAACACATGGTGGATGAACACCAACAGCCATTTAGAGGCTTTTTTGGATTGGTTAAGAAGGACTTAAAAATGCAAAGGTAAGGGAAAGTATGTCTCCTACTGCTCAACTCCTGCCACGCTTAATAAAATAGAACTTCATGCATTCTTTTAAAATAAGAGGGGTACATCAAAAATAAATGAGTTCTTTCAACAAATTCTGCTAATGGAAGCAGCCCCCAGGACGCCTTATTTGACCGAGTGAAAGGCCAGCAGCAGACTGCCAGGCAACGTGCCCTGTTCCAGAGCCCCAACTCTCTCACATGCCTTCGCTGCAAAGCCCTCACAGCTCACCAGGCTTGCACCTGCAACATCAGCGATCAAAAGCCTCGGGGCAATTCTGGAGTCGTGCCCATCAGCCAAGTTGTTTCTGCAGAATTTGAATGTCAAAAGGCTAAGAAGTAGAGCTGTGCTTGTGACAGGAGAGTTTCACGTGCCCTGTTTTCCACTGACAAACAAGAAGCACTGGAAATCCAGGAAAAGGACTATCTCCAACCAGAGAGCCACCATCTGTGACTGCTCCTATTCAAAATGCAGTCAGAAAGGAGGAAGCCATGCTCTTTCTAGATACAGTTTTCCAGTACTTCAGAAAGAGATTCCTTAATGATTATCTTATAATCATTGGAACGCTCTGATCAGTTAGTTCATTCTGCGTGCCTTCCTGTTAATTCTCCCTAACACTTGTCCTCCATCATCTAATTCCACTTCAGTAACACAAAGCGTTTGAAACTGAGCAGCTGTGAAGGATAAGTCCCTGGTTTCCTTCATGGAAAATGCATACCATTAACTTTGCACCTCCAATACCAGAAGCTCCACATGAGGGAGATGTTAAGAAATAATCAAACCACAGGAAGGTTTCTAAAGTTACATACATGCAAGTGAAATTCAAGCATGAAATACAAAACTACAGAAAACAAAGCTTTGTGACTGCACTTGTTTGTAGAAAATATGAGTTATAAAATTAAAAACTCATACTTGAAAAAGCAGTAAGTGCTTTGTTGACTTGACTTACCCTGCTTTGGGGCAGATCCAGACAAGATATGACCTCCAAGAAGGCTTAATCCAGCTCCAGCACTGCATACATAGGGCACAGGTTCATGCAGGTCCAAGACTTTGCTGCAGATCTGAAAGCAGAAGCAAACATTAAATTAATTCACTGTGATTCTATTCTGCTCACAAAGGAGCAAAATTGCTTCTCACAGGATCTTGGTGATACCAGGCAAAGTACAGGTAGGCCAACAGTTGTACATAGAAAAAAAAGATCTGAACTCACTCAACCAGAGAAGGAAACCTCTGGCTATACAGCACGACTCCTCAAGAAGCAGACTAGCTTCAAGAAACACTCCCCCTTCTATGGCTGGCCTTTATATGACCCCAGGGTGGTTGCACCCCTGCTCCACCCCTTTCAGTCTCTAGGGGAGCACAGGTGCAAACAATTTGCCTGCACCCCCTGGGCAGCTGCAGCCCTTCTCCTGGTGCTCAATCACCAGTTCAAGCCTTATGCTAACAGTTCCCAGACAGATTCTTTTCAGCTTTGCATACAGGTGGACAGGCTGTATACTCCATGGTCTGCTCCAGGAGCTGTGCTTAGTAAAGTGGTTACTGCTTTGCAGCAGGCACTTCAGGGGCTGCAGCTCCCCATCACACCAGTGATCTGCTCAACAGAGGGTGTCTTTTACAGTAAGACACGATTATTTTTATGTGAAAGATAAGCTTAGTGCTATCTGAAAAATAGAAGACTGGACTTTGCTGAAAAAGCTTATTATGAAGGCAGCCGGCATGAGTGAGAAGGGGAGAGAGGCAGAGATGCCAGCTGAAATGGGCCACGGCAAATAATCAAAGAACATCTGGGATAAATGAAGTGCCACCTCTACTTCACAGAGGTTAAATTATTAATTACTCTTGATGAAAGCCCTGTGTTTACCTCACATTCGATATCATAACAAGAGCTGCCACCAGCACGGCATTATACCAGCACAGCACATGCTTAGCTGGAGCTCAGGCTTATTGCATTACAGAGGATTTTAAATACCGCTGCTCCTCAAAGGCGCTGATACAGGGTTGAGTATAATACTTGTTGTAGAGAAATCTAATTCCAAAGCTAGGAAGGTCTCTTCCCACCCCAAAATGGCATTAGGTATTGAAATGAAGCCCAAATTACAGCTCAGCGTTGGTCAAAGTAGAAACGCTGGCAGATTTATTACTACCTTGTCAAGTGGTTTCCAAAATTACATATATTCTTCTAAAATCCATTTATCCAGGCAGAATTCAGCAGTCACACGAAGCATGCTCCATGATGGAGACGTGCTCTGGGTACGTGGCAGGGCTCCCCCAGCACCCCTTCCCTGCTGCTGCCCAGCTCCCACATTCACAGCCCCACTTAACAGCACATTCAGGCACTTCCCCTCGTGCCTCTGCATTCTCAGAAAATTGCTTTTTAACTCAGGTCGGCTTCAATTTTAACTTCATTTTTTAGGAAGGGTTTTTCATCTGCAGCAGCCTGGGGTCTGTCACCTTGCCTTGCTTCTGTGGGTCTGAGGGAAGCGGCCAAGGCCTCAGCCCCAAAGCTGCCATCCGTGCCTGCTGTGTGGCTGTGGGGGGTAGCAGAAGAGGTAGGATGTTCAGCCCAGGTCTCCTCAGCCCCCACTGTCAGGCACAATTGCTGCTTTTTAACACTGGATTTCAGGGCATGTCCATCCATACATGCCCAGTTACTACCTCAAAGGCTTTTTGCACATCCAAGCTTGACAATTGATGAAGGAAACTCGGAGCCCTTACAAGATGCCAGACAAGCCTGGAAAAGGAGGGGCAGGTGGGAGTTAGCACTCAGCTAAAAGCTCAGCTGCACTGAGATGCATCCAAAATGCCTTCAAGAGCAGGCTCATACTGTTCGTCCCATCATAAGAAGCTGAGGCAACACATGGGAGTCAGGAGCCTCGGGGGCCATACATCTCAGCCCATAACCTCCCCTCAGAGGTTTGCTGGGAGCATTGACAGTGTGCTTCTTAGCCAGAGGTGTTGCAGGTCCTTTGCAGAAAGAGCAGTTCTTGGTTTGGAGAGGCTGCCTGCTGCTCCTTCTTCTCTTTATATCATGCAGCAGCAGAGCCTACATCCCCCTTTTAACTGAATTTATTGTGATTCTCAGTGTTAGAGACTGAAGCAAGGAGTCCAGCAATGGCAAATGGAGAGCAGCACTGGTTTCCAAGCACCTATTCTAATTCTAACCTACTTCCCATAAACATCTCCTATCAGGATACAACAGACAGCATTCCTCTTTGTTTCCAATTCCTAACAAGCATGTGATTATTGCTAAGAAATAAGGCTGAACAAACAGGGAGACTAAGAAACCAGCGTTGCATATAAATGAAGAGAGATTCCAAACATAAAGCAAAGGTTTGCCTAAAAGCACATTACTAAAGAAAATCCTGACAGATATACAAATGATTGATCATAATCAGTGGAAGGATGTAGGCCACGTATTGAACCTTTCTGGGTTTTGATTTCTCTTTGCAAAAGGGCTGCCAGAGGAAGATAAGTTGCATCTTGGGCACTTTTTGTGGCAATGCACTGAGGGGTGGCTGATGGACCCAACTCACGCTTGGGCTCTGGGCTTGCTTTATTAAAGAAATCTTAACCTAAGTGACCTGATCCAACAGCTACTCCATCCCCAAAGGATTTAAGGGGCCTGAGCAACCTCAAGTTAACTAAATGGCTTTTTATATCTATACGTTGTACTGGTTTTTGTTTCCATAATGTATTATTAACGCAGAAGAGCTGATGCTTCATATTTCTTTTTGTCCACTTCCAATCACAGTGCCAAGTGCACTTATGTGAAGGACATTATTTTAATGAAGTCATTTATGCCCTTAAAAATTAATATGTCAGAGCAGTTAAACTCTAGTGACTGTAACCAAACCAAATAATGTATAATAGAGAAGTGTAATGAGAAAAAAATACAGCCTGAACTCAAGGTTAAGTTGTTAACCTTAGGAAAAAAAGTGAGTGGGGAAAAAAAAAAAAGGCAATGCCAACTATATGTCCCCTTGGCATGCCATGAAGGATACCAATACATTGTCATCATCCCCTTGTATACAGTAGCAAACTGAGATTTTTATCTATCACTATGCTATACACTGGAGGCAGCAGGAGCTGTATCTTCTTTGGAGATCAAAATGAGGCTCATTCAACCCTCGAGAAGCAAAGTAGTAGAGCTTCTCAGTCTCTGCTCAGTCTGCCCTTTGTGCAGCAAAGGAACACAAGTTTTGTGCAAGATCAGAATACCACAAAAATACGACGAAACATTCATTCTGTCTGTTCTTTAAGGTAAGTCATACAGAAACTGCTCTTAAATTCCATCAGCACACAAAAATATTTCATTCATCATCTGCATAAAGCCATAACAGACTATTACTGCAGCAGCTCCTTGCATCAGAACAGCTCCAAGTCAGGGAGGGCTTCTCATCTTTAAATAATTCAGTTTTTGCTGCTTTCAGGTGATACTAAACCAGCTACATCCCTCCAGCCATTAACTGCCAAAAACACCAAAAGCAGGAACACAAAATGTACATGTTGGTATGAATATCCTTTCTTGTCATGACATTTTTTTCATTGTGGAATACCATTATTTAAATAATGATAAACAGAAGCAGCTGTTAAAAGTAGCTGTCAAATGAAAGGAAGGGTTCACATCCAGAACTGGAGTTCCTCACCACAAGCTTCACCAGGTGCATTGTCCATGAACTCACTGCCCTCCTTGGGCAGCAGAAGGGGATTCATAGCTTAGACCATAGGATGTTTGAATACATGAAAAGTTAATCCTCTGTCCAGATTTCCTACCCAAAAAAAGCACAGCAAATCAAATGGTTTTGTCTCCTGCAGAGAAAGACCACATCTGCTGGAACCCAGCAGTGCATCAGTAATCTAATAACAGGATGGCTCACTTAAGCTACTGTTCATGGAGGGTTGATTTCTTCATTATTAACTGCTAATGTTTCCAGATAAGAAGGCAAACAGTCCAGTTTGCAGAACCCATCACATATTTACATGTTCTTCTGCCCGGCCCATGGAATCTGCTGCTTTGATCAACTTCCTTCCCCTCTTAAAGCAGCTTAGCAGTCTCAGAGGTGCATCTCCAAACTAGGTTAACATACCTCCAGAATGTTCATGAGGTGAAGAAATGTAATTTAATTTGCTATTACATAAACCAGTCATGGAAGCTTCCCAAGAAGCGTGAGTTTTCGTTTCTTTCATAGTAGACATTTAATTATATGATAATTACTTACAGCTTGCAGCTCAGCTTCTACTTTTATGAAATATAAATTGCACTTCACTCAAAAGTGCAGGATGAGCATTTAAAAGGCTTCATTAAGTAGGTTTTAAGATTTTCCTGACGACTTAAAGCTGTGGAATGGAAAGCAGATGTACCTGTAAACTGAAACTTGCTTCACAGAAGAACAAGGTAGAATAGCTAATGTAATAACAAGAGAGAATGAGCATTTACAGGGGAAAAAAAAAAGTTAACTTTTAACAAATATGATTTTTTAAGTAACAAAAAGTATTTCTCCCAACCTGCATGATGAAAAGGACCGGGAGGGAAGAAGCAGGTTTGCCACCTTTCAGATACAAATAGGGCTCTTTATTCCAACTTTCCAGTGCACAAAAATACCTGCAGTTGAGTCAGACCCACATCATCATTAAAGGAGACAGAACAGAAGCATTCAGCTTGTTTGCAGCATCTCAGAGGCCTGGAAAACAGGAATTGCGCAAGTAGAAAGGTTAAGACAAGAAAAATAACTTCACATGAATTTAATTACTGTAATCTTGCTCTAGTTTTGACTTCCCTCTTGATTTTGGACCATTAGGAGGTGACCATGCCTGTATTTCTGCTGTGACGTATCTTCACTGTTCTGCAAGCCTGGACCTAGATAAAAAGCCCTGGCTGCTACATCATGCAGGTGTTACTGTCACCTGGTGGCTGTAGAAAAAACACACACTGATGACAGGAAGGGGCTCGTTTGCGGCAGTAAACCTGAAGGAAAACATTACGTGGACAGGCAGAGCAGCCTTGGCTCTGTCTCTTCTCATCCCAGGTACTCGTGTCTCAGCTGGAAATACAGCGCCTTTCTGTCCTCTATACTTCTTAATTTCCTCCCTTTGCTGTTATTCAGCTGCTAAGTGCTGTGTGCTGCAGTAGAAAATGGAAGAAGCTGTTCAGAATGAAATGGCATGGCATTTTATGCCCTTTTGTAAACTTTATAAAATAAACATGAATTTCCCGGCTTATTCCAGCCAAGGCGCACCTTGCAGTCGTGTGCTGGCCCTTGTGTTTTCTATTGGGCTGTGGCTGACTTCAGGCATCAGTGAGCTGGGAACACCATTCTCAGCCAGCATGTGGAGATGGGTGTCACAGGGATGCTCCCACATGGTAGCCCTTAAAAGGCGTCTGTCTGGGGTTTGTCCCCAGAGGAAGGATGCAGTAAATTGAGTTCACTTACAGCACAGAGCACGCATAGCATTGCAGGCTCAGTAAGAACACATCCCTCACCACATACACTGCATTCTCCAATGACACTTTATTTAGGAGCCCTGAAGAAAATTATTCCAAAGTAGCATTTAAATTAAATAATCAATTTTTTTCTGTAGACTTGGTCTTGGTCTTCATGTTTGTTGGTGAGAGTAGGATGCTGGACAGCGTGTTTTAAACAATTATTCGGTCTTAAATTTGGAACGCACTAAAGTGCAAAGTGCAAATTGCTTTGACTTTGCATATTACATATAAATATATCCAAACAACCTAATACACTTTTCTGATACTACGAAATAGCACGTACATTTATAGACCTCCCAAGGCAACCAAAGCCAACAGTCTGTGCTCACTCTGGCATCTCGGCTGAACAGTTGTGCTATCCAGAACTACTTCCAAACAAATCAATTAGAAGCACCTGCAAAAGTCACTGGGAGACCAACATCATTATAGGGAGAGGATGCACTACATAATAATTCCTATGCAAATTTTATTCCTCTGTCATTAGTAGCTGCTAATGGCATTAGACATGTAATGCCACAATGCGATTCATTTCAGATAAGGAACTCAGTCTACATCAGCAGTCATTTGGGATTGATCTGACTGGTGGAAACCACTGCAAGCTGCTAGAAGAGGCATCTTGTGCTGTTGTTTTAGCCTTAAGCTGGGACTGCATGAACAAATTAGCAGATGGGTCCTGTATGTTAGTTTTATCATCCAGTAGAGTATAGTATACATGTTTAATGAACCCAGATGTAGCAAATAGCATGGGCATAGCCAACTTAATCTAAAATAGACTTACCCATTGGAGGTTCACAAGGCAAAGTTTGTACTTTAACACCATTCACAGCTTACCACTTCTCCTGTTCATTCTGAACAGCTTCTTCCATTATCTACAGCAGCAGTAGCACTTAGCAGCTAAATAACAGCAAAGGGAGGGAATTAAGAACTACAGAGGACAGAAGAGCATTGTATTTCCAGCTAAGACATGAAGCGAATCAAGAAAACAGTGAAGAGCTTCTGTGTGTAGGATTGAATCTATCCTCCATACAGTTAATCACACCTTCACCGTCTGCTGGGATCAAGCTCTGATATGCCCCATATTGATCTATATGTCTCAGCTTCTGGAAATCAGCTTAATGCTGATAAGCTACTTGTTGGGATGCTGCATATAGAAGTTTTAAAATATTTTGTGAGAACAAGATCACACTGAAAGATGGTGGCCAGAGGCCTAGAAGGGCCCATCCCACAGGGAAAAAGCCACTGAGAGCTGCTGTGGGACCAACAAAGCTTTGAGTCACCTGCACCACCCTGGAAAGGGATGACAAGCTGGAAGGACACATGCATGGAGACCTACATCCCTGTAAGCCCCCTGGGCATGGCAGTGAGTCCAAGAGCTGCTGTCTGAGAAGGGACCCTAGGAGTCCAAAGCTAAAAGCCTAAGAAAACAGAAACACATCGTGGGCAGATACCTCTTCAGGACCACATCCTACTTTTGAGGTGCAGCCGATACCAACATCACTGATTCATCCTTCAGACCTGGCTGTGGTCTGCTCATTTCAGTGGCTTATCCTCACTCACATCCCCCATAGCTTTTCTGAAATGTGTCTCATGTCCAGAAGAAAGGCAAGAGGTGAGCTGAGGAGCAAGGGAACCTCGTGACCTTCTGTCCGCCCTTTATCGAGTGCTTCCATTTCTACCACAACCTAAGCATTTACAACAAAACAGCTCCTTCACTAGAAAGATCATTCCATGAAACATTCTGAAGGCAGCAGTGAGGTAAGGAAGTCTTATCACACAGCCCCATAATGATAAAAGGTTTCTCTTGATCTCAGCTGCTGCAGTTCCATTAAATCTGGCTGGAATTTTGCATCTGCATAACTGTGCAACAACTGCACGATTAAGACTATAGGAGTTAAGTCTGTAATTTAAATCTATAATTAAAACAAGACTTCTCAAGAGTTATCTCGTATACCTCACAATCTGTGCTTCTAATGTTCTATCAATTTGAGGCATTTTTAAAGCCCATTGCAAGACATAAAGGCACTGTTCCCAGGAAGTAAGGAGGCAGGGCCTCAGACAACATCTGTGACCAAGCAGGTGCACTTTGAGCTCCACTGAAGAATGTCCCATTTTTCATAGTTGGATACTGCCGGGGAACCTCATTAGAAACCAAATTACTACCTGCATCAGGTTTACACTAATGTATTGACATCTACAGCACTTGTTAAATGAACCGTAAATCCAATACACTAAAGTCATTTTCAACTGAATCAAATCAGGTTTCAGTCAAAAGAATTACAATTGTTATATACGTAATGCTTGGCTCTTTCATGGTGTCTCCAGCTAGATCATTTCAGACACAGAAAGAAAATTGTAAACCTGTGAAACAGTGCAAGCTAAATTGGACGCACTACAAGCATACTAAACACAGGGCTAGGGGTTTAAGGATGATAATTGGCTCTAATTGACTAGTTGGTAAAGCTATCCAGGCATCCAGAGCCATGCTACTTATTAATCTATTTTCAACATGCTATTTCCATCTCCGTAGTTAATTTATACTTTCTCATTATAAACTACATTGTTTGCATTTCCTAGAATCTTTGCTTTTAAAATGTTTAACTCCTCAACAATCCTCAGGACTGACATTATAGGAAGCAGGCATAAAGGAGAAGCCAGAGCAGCAGAGCTGCTGCTTCAGCAGGAGTCAAAATACCATGCAGGATTTGGAAAGCCAATGCACAGTCATCTCGTCTGTTCCCCTCACAGCCAGAACCAATCTTCTTTTAAGAAAGCAAGCTCATCACCTGGAGCCATGAATGAGTAAGGGCAGCACTAACCCTTCGTTTTCTTTTTATTCAGGGGGCAGATGATTTCTCAGGAAATTTTCTGAGGAAACCCAGAACCCAGCAACGTCTTGCGCCCACATGCACTGTATAGAAGGGGATGCCAGTGAAGGACAAAGCCAGTTCTCGAAATACCCAATTCCAACACAGTACAGCTATGACTTTGAACTCAGAGACTTTTCCTGTCTCATGAAGACACTCTCCCAAGCAGCCTTGTTTCTGCTTAATTCAGAAATGAAAGGCAGAGAGGCAAATTGAAAACTAAATCATAAATATATATATAAACCAACTCCTCTATCAGCATAAGCTCCTCCTGGTACTAGTGAGTTACGGAGACATACAGTACTTGAGGAACAAGCTCCTGATTAAAGCATGTAGAGATTAAATTCATTTACAAATCCAGGCTCTAAACAACATTCTCTGGTATTTTGATATCTTAATCCCGGGCAGATCATCTGTACTGGCACTCCTCTTCCCTTTGGCTCAAAACAGTGCTGTCTCAGTGGCAATCTCCAACAATAAAGAGGTGCTCCTTGGAAGAAGCATCCACACAAAGTAATGAAAGGCAGCATTACATTTATTCAGCCTGGAAGCGGTTCTGCTGCTCAGTCAGAAATCAACCGATGACCTTTTACTGTGTGAGGAAAATCTCAGTAGAAAGCGTGGAAACCATTTACTTCCATTGAGATGCAGTTGGACTGCCTGGAGAGCTGCCCAGCTGAACAGTGCTATCTCACCTCTGGCCCTGCCACCCCTGTTCACCATTTTCCACACAGCCTGTGCTGGCTCTTGGCAGTCCAGTATGCTGCTTCCTAAGGACCCTAGGGGAAAGTCACACTGACAGCAAGCTGAAGGACAAATTTTCAACACACTGTTGCTCATCTGACACTTTTCAAGGCTAATGGTGAAGGAACAGATCGTTTACACAGTGCACCTCACCCATGGGGCTCCTGAACCTCCCACGTCAGCCAACATCAGCTGACCTGTCCCCTGAATCAATCCAAACCAGCACAGGGTCAAGTCTGCAACCAGGAAAAGCCAACACAGCCCAGCTGAAGGCAGCAGGCCACTTGCAATTGAGTGCCAGGTCAACAACTCATTCTGGAAAAACAGGGAAAATTCTGGTTGATTCAGCTAATGCCACAGCCTCAAGCACTGTTAGTTCTTTCTGAGTGTGAGTCAAGCGCACAGATTTCAAATGGGTTGCTATCCTGTGCTACCCACTGTCTGCAGCAGTGTCCATCTGGCACCCTGTAGAGCCAGCTACAGCTCTGTATAGACACTGGACGTGTAACAGATAAGGCAACACATCAGTGGGATTACCAGCAGCATGGCTGGTGCAGAAGTTGGGAACTGGAGATCTCTGATACTGAACACTGAAGTTACTACAGCATGAGAAAGAAGAAACTCTGGCACTTGATGGTAGCTGAGTCTGTAACACAAATCAGCTGTCAACTTAGACCTGGCACACACGTTCTCTAGAGGAGTAGGGCATCATACAACGACTGTGGGCTATGCTTTACAGATGACAAACAAGCTGCGGGGAACAGAGTGCAAGGAAAGCCTGGTCCACTGGGTAAGGGGAAAGAGCTTCACAGTATGTACCAATGGAAGGGAAATAGTAAGAAAGTGAGGTTAGCTCTGAGCCAGCTGCAAAAGCTTGGGAACAGTCAGGAAGAGGCTGTAGGAGACTTCAAAAACAAGTAGCAGATTCAAAAATCAAAGCCAATCTTCAACTGAGTTTTAAAGGAAAAAAAGGAAAAAAAGGTAACAGGACAGAAGGGTTGTTTCAGTGCAGAGCTCTTCAAATATGCCATCAAAAAAAAACAAGACAGTAACCTAATGGTGTCCTGGAAAAGACAGAATAGATTTGTTGTAGCACAGCATCTATGTGAGACAGAGCAAACCAACCAGCAAACCCAGCCAGAGTCAACACATTGAGTTACGTCATCAGGGCAGAGGATCGAAACACCTTCCCTAAACACCTCTGATGGAGGTTTCTGCCTGTTGAATTAGCTGCTATGCTTCAAGTTATTACTTTTGATGACAGTCTTTTGTCTTCATTCAAACTAATTATGCCTAAATCAATGGTAACAGTAGATTTGGCATTGATCATTCTTGTAGATGCTCTCAACTTATATTATCCTTTTGCATACAGATAATTCCCATGGTATCTCCTGCCAGAGCATCGACACCAGAGTATTTATTTAACAAATGATTCTTATTCACATCATTGTGGGCATTTGATATAAACTGCAGGAACGCAAAGAGCGTCTCTATCGCGTATTGCCCAGAGACATCACAAGGCAAACTCCCTTAGCAGTGAGCTGCTGCCTCATACTTGGATATGTGTGCTGAAATCAGTGCTCGCAAGAACAAAACAACAACAACAAAAGTTTAAATGATTAAAAACAACAGGATGGCGTGGCGGATTAATTTGCTTTTAGATACAGGCAGTGTTTGGCAGCGCGTTGCACCTCCGGGTCACTGGTTCAAACACAGCCTGGGGGTAGGGACTGAACATTTCTCATGTCTAATGGTTGCTCAGTGGCCCGTGTGAAATGAGTTTTGTGTGTGCATGTGCACTCCAGGTATCACTAGCGAGTGCCTGAGCAGAGGCTGAGGCCAAGGACTTGGGTGAGCATGGTGAGCGGCGACCCCTCACTTCCCAAGAGTGTCTTTACTGTGATGGAAGATCCAGCTGCTCAGCAACAAACAGAAGGTTTTACAGCATCAGGGCTTGTCAGCTCAGTTCTAGTCAGCAGAATTAAGTTATAGCAAATATACAAGATAGAATAAATACCAAACAGAACCTGTTAGAAACAAGATCTAATTTGATGGTGAATAGGTGATTCCTCTCCAAAGTTCTTCCTTTTTTTCTACCACTTGCAGATATTTGAGTTTGTCTAAAGAAATGTTTAGTCCTGAAGCCTAGGAGGCTGTAGGCTGCTCTGGAGCATTTCCATGCACCAGACAGGGCGCATTGCACTTGGAAAGGTCAGCTGTGGACAGATGGAAATAAGTAGTAAGTCATTTGTCCCTTACATAGTCCCACACCACAACACTGCCCAGTGGCCTCATTCTCTACCCCATATACATTTGAAGTTGCTTTTACTCCTGTGAGACAACACGTGTATTTTAAAGGCAGAAGGCTGCTTGAATTTTTCCAAATTGGAAAACTCATTTGAAGTCCAGAGCTTGAGACCACTCAGTCTTAATGAGGGAGAGGAGCACTGCTCCCATAAAGGATGCTCTGAGGACTTGGCAACACAGTGAACCCTACCCTGTGAACCCTACATGGTAGAGGGAAAGAAAGGCTACACCACATCATATCTACAATAAGGAGAAGAAACAAAAAGCGAGCTCAGGTTTGTGAGCTCTCACCCTAATGCTATACAGAACGAACAGCAGATGGGGTAAAGCTTCTTGCCCCAGGTGCCCACATATAACAATTTATAGCACCAGATTTGGGGGCATTAAGCTGTACATGTAAATTATGTTCGTTATTATTATTCACTGTAAACATGCCATAAGCATGGAAATATGCCCAGCTAGGCTACAGAAGTCGGTACTGAAATATTAAGCAGCCCATTAAATAGAAGCAGTAAATACTCCAAAGTGCAGGAGACCTTGTTCAGTTAATAACTCTGGGCAGGCTTTAAAGCTGGAAAATACTTGGCTCCATCTAAATCCCCTCTTTACATCCCAACCTAACTCTGCACTGCAAGAAACTATGGGGGAAGACAGACAGCTCAGATCCACACAAGGGTAGCAAATGCACTATCACTGCTGGTTCCTAGAGCAAACAACAACTGGCATGAAAAACAGGCTCCACTAAAAGACAAGAGACAAGGAATGCAGACAAAGGTTACTTCTGAGCACATCCATGTGTCCGGAACAAAGATATATCTAATTTAGGAAACAGAATTCTGTGCCTAGGGGTCCGAAGCTGATACGAATCCCAGAAAAGTTCATCAATCCCAGGCTCCGCAGCATCTCTATTAGCGTCAATCCAAGGCCTTACAGATGCATACGCTGCTTTTAACTCCTGTGTAACTACATGGGCTGGTGTCACACGTAAGGTAGGGCCAGGACTAGAGCAGACTGGTGCAGGATGGGCACCTGTGTCCTCCCAGCACCCAGCAGAAGTGCCCAGACAAAACACCTGAACTGGGGGGCTGTAAGGCTGGAACGTAGCCCAGCTTGGTGGCAATTCACACGACTATCAAGGACAGAAACCACACACTCCTTTCTCTACCGAAGAACACAAAACCTCATTTACTCCCCTGATTGCATTAGCCAATATGAAACGAAGTAACTTTTAATAAAGTGTGCCATGGCAGAGAAAAATTGATACAATCACAGAGCCGGTATAATGGGATTTAATTCTGCTTCAGATGTGCTAGTTTTAATAAAAAAGGATTGAGCAAATCTAAAATAAATTACACTGAAAGGTCAGGCTTATTGCTTGTACTGTTACGTTAACTCTTCCGCAGACATTTTTACACACTGTATTTATGAGACCTTTTGATTTTCAGGATAGGTATAAAATACATCCGCAATTTTCCCATTATTTGTGGCAATGTTTCTTTTACAGGTGTCATTTCCCAGTGCCTCGATACAAATTTCCCTGCCTGACGTTTATAAGAGATGATGAGTTATTTATGGGGTGGTGGTGTTGAATTAGTGAAACTATTTCCCACCGGAAAGTTAAACTCAAGTAGAAAAAAAGGAATTGTCATGGGAATGATTATCCCCATTTTTGTGTCAGTGACACTCGTGATTTCTTCTTCATTAATCATTCCACCGGCACTTCACTTATTCAATAGGAAGCAAATCAATTACTTACTGCTCTATGCAGCGAAGTCCCTGCTTCCGTGAGCTACTCAGAACAGACACGAATGGGGAAAAGCTGCAAATACTGAATTGTATTACCCGTCTCTTATTAAAATTACAGTAGCATCTAGAGACCCCAGCCGAGATCACAGCCCATTTCACTCAGCATTGTAACACAGAGCTCAATATCCATCCTAGCCCTAAAGGATACACACAGCACAGACAGGAGTGGACAGGGAGAGAAGGTGAGCAAGCTGCAGAGGAAGGAGCTGGTCATCACAGAGGAACTACAAATGCATCATGGGCACGAGGGAGTTTCTGTATATTACTGTGCATCTTTACTCATCTTAGGTGTACATGACCCCCTATGCACTCTCCATTTTGCACTCATCTTGGGTTGACGCCCAGACACAATGAGCTCAATGCTCTAGAGCCGTTACAAAGCCATAGACAATACACAGACAAGGAAAGCCAGACTGCATGATCACATGTTAAAGTTAAGTCACTGTGGAGTTTGGCTCAGTACCATGGAGCCAAATGACAGCTTCAGTGGGGAACCAACAGGCCAACCCCACCTGAGCTGCAGGGCAACAAGAAGCCACCCCAGCGGCCAAGGGCTCGTCACAGAGCTCCTGGCTTTTAAGAATCACTTTGATCCTGAAACACTATTTTAGTTCATTCTGATGAAATCAACAAGAAATTATTACCAGCCACTGCTACTGAGGAGAAGAGTTGATACCTGTATCGTGCACAACATAGAATTCAACCAGGAATGTCACTGCTCCATGATCAGGAACAGAACCAGACGCTACTCAAACTTAGAGAGCCAGAGACTGATACTGTGGGCTGCAGAAAGGTGGTCTTCATGGGCTTGCAGAGGAGATTCTGCAAGACATACTTATCAGAGCTTGAGTTGAATGTCTAAAATGAGGACATGCTGGGAACACCTCTGAAGCCCATGAAAACCATCACCTCAACATTTCTGCTTTAAACAGACAAAAAATTGCTGAGGTAGAGTGGTACCAGAGCACATGCTTAGTGGATTATCCAGCCACATGTTGCCTGGGAGCTTTGTGTACACAATCACACGGGTTCCATGTGCAGGAGGTTGCCAAGGCCTCTCCACTACCTCAGTGCCGCCCTGCACCTATTGAAGCTGCTATCCCCATGGCCCTCCTTCCCCCCCTTGGCCTTCCATGCCCAGTAAAGGCCGAGCGAAGGCCGTGCCCGCAGCCCACCTGGGGCTGCCGTGTGCCCGGGACCCTCCCCAGCCCTGAGCCCTGGGCTGCGCCTCACCCCGCACGGCAGACAGCGGAGGCCCAAGGCAGACCCCAGGTACCAAGAAGGAGAGGAGGCGCTTTTTGCCTTGACTTGTGTTTGCCATTTTTATTGTTCAACTTTCTTTGGGCATCGTCCTTTCCTCGTTCCTCGCCTGCCTTCCTGGAAGCAGAGCCCTGACGGAGCAGCCCCTCGTTCTTCGCGTCCCACGCGCTGCCTTCCGCTCCCCCAAAGCAACGGCCGCTTCTGTAGCTTCTCTGGCACCGCCCGGAGGCCGCGGGGAGCGCGGGGCCCTTCGCCGTCCTGCTGTCGGGAGCAGCTCCGCCCGCAATGGACGCCAGCCGCGGCCCGGCCCTCCTCTTCGGGACTCGCTCGCCACTCGGTGCCGAGACGCAGCGGCTCAGACGGCCGTGCCGGCGCCGGTCCTTCCCTTCTCCTCAGAGTTTGGGAAAGAAGGCGGGAGGGGTCTCGGGACGGGAAGGAAAGGGGGGCGGGGAGCAGCGGCGGCTC
Source organism: Excalfactoria chinensis (assembly GCF_039878825.1). Taxonomy (NCBI): domain Eukaryota; kingdom Metazoa; phylum Chordata; class Aves; order Galliformes; family Phasianidae; genus Excalfactoria; species Excalfactoria chinensis. The sequence continues at coordinate 72,015,173 of NC_092828.1, forward strand.
TCGGGCGGACGGTGACCTGTCAACGCCCAGATGTTAAGCGAGAGCGCCTGGAGCGCCGCTCCCGGAGCCAGCGACGTCGACGGGCGAGCATGATCTTATAGTGCCCGCCCAGCCCCGACGGAGGCGGATCCACCTCCATCGGTTCCTCTTCCGGAGGTAGATCCACCTCCATGGGCTCGACGTCGCTCTCCACGGGGTCCACCTCCATGGGTTCGGGCTCCGGCTCGCTGCTGCTCTCCCGCCGGCGACGCCTCTTCGGTGGAGAAGGAACCATCCTCCTCCACCACGGCTCTCGTCGCACTCGGGGAAAAGAGAGGCACGAGTTGCTCCTTCCTACACGGACTCTGGCAGGCAAGGCGCAGGTCACAGACAGACAGAGGTTCAGGGCTCCGGGTCCCCATATTTATAGGGTTCGGAGGGAGGTGGCCTGTGAGATCACAAGAGCCTAAAACCCTCAGAACGTTCCATGACGACCCCAAACAAACGTTGGGCGTGGGGTGGCCGTGGCCCCTGCGTTGCCCCGGTGCCGCTACTGGGGTTCCACAGGCCTCTGTTTGAACCAGTAACATTTTCATCCATGACGCCAATAAAGATGTGAAAGTTCTCTCAAAAAGCAGCATGCTCACATGGTGCTGCACCGGGAGGAGCGCTTCCACTTGTACAGTGGCCTTCCACCACGGCTGTCACAAATCAAGGCAGTCATCATCTGCAGGAAGAGCCAGTGCTGGGTTATGCCCCTGAGATGGAGCAGCCCTGGCTCTATCTACAGTTTGGGGGTGGGGGAAGGGAAGGGACAGCAAGGAACTGGAAAGTAGCATTGCAGAAAAGGATCTGGGGGCTCTGGTTGGCAGCAAATTGAACCTGAGCCAGCAGCATGCCACGGCAGCCAGAAGGGCCAGCCATACCCTGGGCTGTGCACTGGTACCATCTCCACCTTAAGTACTGAGAACAGTTTTGCTTGCTGCAACACAAAGAGATTAAAACTATTAGGGCTTTCAAAGGAGGGGAAGGGGCTGGAGGGAGAGACATGTAGGGATGGTCTCAGTCCCTTCCAACTCGGGATATTCAGTGATTCTTTCATTATATGTGCAGCAAGTATAAACGATGAGCAGAACACATGCACTAGAGGAGCGGTGCTTGCATTAAAGAGGAATTGATGAGCTCTTGTGTCTCTTAAGAAGCGTGATGGCATCAGCCCAGATCCTGGCCAAGGGCAGTAGACACTACACAGGAAGAATAAAAGACAGTCCCACGTATACAATAACAGAGCCAAGAAGATGAAAGAGGCCAGGTAGCACCAAAAGCTGTCTAGAGAAGGCCAATAGCACTCACCTAGCTGCATGAAACAGCAAACAGATAAATGTAAGCTGCCAAAGGAAAAACAAAAAATCATACTAAAAGTTGTGTGGCCTTTTTGATGACTATTAGATGACTAGTAAACTGTAAGAAGATGTTGTCTTCATTTTTCTCTTTGATAAATATAGCAACCCTTAGAGATACCCTCCCTGACTTTGCTTCAGAAGGAGAAGCATCTCCTGAGCTCAATATTGTGATAGATCTGTTCATATATACTTTTCCTTATGATGCCACTGAGTCTTTGACAAGGTATCTGTATCTATTTCTAGCTATCTGAGATACAGACATAACCCACAGCCTTTGCACAGGACCTACTATTTATAACCTCCAGCAACTTCAGAGGATTTACATCAATCACAGCAGATCTCCAGCAGGAACGTGATCCCCACCTGACAAAACTGTCTGTCTTATTTTGTCTTTTATTTTAATAGGTTTCCCGCCAGCCAGGTTCTGCTTCCATTTGATCAAGGGTACTATGTCTTCAATCAGCTCTTCTCCTTGCTTTCTGGTCTATTTTTAAAGGCATTGACCTAAATCCATGAGAGCAGTAAAAAAAAAAATAATAATAATAATTTCACAACTTTTATTACTACAGCTAATTCCCAATGAGAACAATCATTTCTATAGCATCCCTCCAAAGAAAGCCTCTTAGTCAACTGAATATGTAGGCAAATCAGCAGTGCTGCTGATCTTAGGTTCTAGGCACCATCTTTCCTTAAGAAATGACTTAAAAAAGCAGGTAGTAATTTGCTGACAGTCTTATCAAAGCTGCATGTCAACACAAACACACTGTACTGCACTAATTGCAAAGCAGGTTCCCCTTCGCCCTCCAGCACCCTTGGCACATGCAAACAAGCCTCTGAGTGACAGACTGATGGAAGTTTTAGGTTGCCTCATCTAGTCTACTTCAGGAGCTTCTAGGCATGAGCAAAGAATACAGCAACCACTCAAAACCACTGGAATAACTTATCGTTATTGGTTGAAGACCTGACCACGTTCAGATAGCCTACCTTCAACACGGTACCAAGTAAATTGTGCATAAAAGATGTGTGTTTTTCAAGACTGATGCAGCCAGCCTATGCACAGGATTCTAAAGGCAGATGCACTGAGAAAGCTGGAGGTAAACATCACGTATGTCAGGCAGACTTCAGGATGGCTGAATGCCACCAAACCTAGAGTTCTGTATCTCAGAATATCCGTATGGAAGACAGAGTCATTTTCCTCACAAAGTACAACTCAATAGCACTGTGCTCCTGCTTTCAAGTGAATTACTGCCCACAATCCTCATTTTCTGCCTCTGCACCTAAGACTATGGTAAACCTCAAACACTCCACAAAGTACATAAATGTTTATGTGACTCTGCAAACAGAAAACGAACAAGGGGGCAACATGCAGCAAGGCATCTGATGCAGAATGATGGAGATCAGTGCAAAAACTGAGAGTCAGCAACGTTTGCTTTAGGTAATGTCTGGCTCTAGGGAGCCCTTATTAGACATGTCTTGTACACAAATCAAAAGAGTAGAATAGGGATTGTTAAACAAAGTGACTGCAGCAATCGGTCAATACAGAAAGACCATTAGGGTTGGATGTAACTCCGCAGAAAGAAAATAAAAAAGTAAATTACCAATGTACAGGATACCGTAAATCTTACAGCAAATAACTGATGCCTGTGTTCTACTTCTGCCAGAGATTCGGTCTTTTTATAACACCATTGTACCTACCTTTCCAATTCAAATCACCTTTATTGTTGAAACAAAACACTGAGCACCAAAGAACGAGCTTTGCCACTGCGTATGGAAGTTGGAGCTCTTATTAACAGGAAATCTGATGATGTATCTGCATCCTGGTTTTTGGTTTCTTTTGGCTCATTTCTCACTCGTCCATCAAAGCTTCTGCTTGTAAGGATCCCTGCAAAGAAATGCTTGACCAAATGTGATGGCACACAAGAGTGCTTCCCTGTGCCTGCGATGGCTCTACCAGCATATTTACACAAAAGACACAAAACCACACTTAAAAGCATTGTACCCAAGATGAGCTCCCACAGATGACAAGGATAGGAATCAGGACTGGCGTTCAGACAGCCAGCTCTTACTTCTCAGGTCCCTGAATACACCCGTCAGTCCATGTTTTAAGAAAATCCTGTTAGCATCAGAAATACGTTGTCTCTGGTTTTGTTTCAGGCTCACCACAAAATAACTTGCGGTTCCATAGACTTGGTTGTGTTCTCGTGGTACGAAAACAAAGTCAAAAACTTATTTATTCACTTTTTACCTCATAAGTCCCAAATCAATAATTGCACCTATTGACTGACGAATTCAAAACATTAATTTGCATTGAGCACCGTAACCTAATAAGAAGGCAACAACTGGATTTGTTGAAATTGATTTTCCTTTTGTTACCAGCGCAAAAATCTTCAGGTCTGTACAATAAGATACAGCACACGGAGGAGTTAATTATCACAGAATACCAAATAGGCAAAAATTAAGTTTCTTTTTTAGTATGGAAAGGAAATGTTGAATCTCCAGGGCTGATGTTTGAACAAAGGCAATTTCTTGTACCTCTTCCACACGAGCATTCAAGCAACGGGAATCATCAAAAGGTGAATTTCAAAGCCTACTAAAATCACTTCGTAATGTAAATAATTAAAATCATTTCTGAGGTACATACCCATAGAAGCTGTGAAGTGATGCTGAAACACTGTTCTGAAAGGGCAGCTGTCGTTTTCTGCTTTTAATTCCAGCAACAACTAACAGCAAGTCACTGAAGCCCAGTCCTGCAGCACACCGAGTGATGCTGGGATGTTTATGCTGCTTTTTGGCAGAGGCCTTCACTCCAGGCGAGAGCAGGTGGGCACAGGGAGCACCACATCCACCAGGAGCTGAAGCAAGCAGAGGCCTTTGAGGTGAACATCTGTGGGCCTGGAGAAGGAAGGGCCACCCAACTCATCCCTCATGGCACCATCCATGCACACTGCAGGTACTTTTGGTAAGGACTGACTAACTGGGAGGGGAATTGCAGGACTACAGCCTTGCTGAGGCAAATCGAAACAAAAGCACCAAGCACCTCAGCACTAAGGTAATACTCTCAGCAGCAATTTCAGCAGCTTTCCTTTAAATTTCAGGGTTTTTTTTACCAATAAAGCATAGATTTTGCCACTACTTGCCAGATAACTGCACACCAAGTTTCTCAGCACAGGTAATTGTTTTGAAGCCGCAACCTTTTCCTTCCTCACATCCAGTGTTAGCAGAGAGACCTGCTGTGAGAGCAGCCCTCACACAACAGCTCGGAAACTTGCCAAGATCCCAATCTGTTAACTTGGACAGGTTTCCAAAGAGCCTCCTCATGAAAATATCCATGATGTCAGCCAGCCCAGCAGGATTTGAATTAAGGCTTGGATGCAAAACCTTCCTCTCAAACCAAAGGTGCTTTTTTATTGAGCACATCTCACATACCCATGCATCTCTGTTCATTACAGAGACTTGACCACCCTACAATCCAAACACCAAGCAGTATTTCAAGTGACAGTAGTAACCTACAACTTGTGCCTCCTCTCCTCCTAGTGGTTGTCAACCCTGCCCATGGCAGGGGGGGGCAAAACTAAATGATCTTTGAGGTCCTTTTCAACACGAGCCATTCTACAACCCTGTGATTTCATTTTTGCAGCCATGGAGGTGTCAATCAGCGGCACAGCCTGGCATAAGCTGATGGTCTCCAGGGCCACTCAAGCTGTGGCAAAGTCAGTCACACACCCCAAGCAGGAGAGCTACAAGCAGCTCTGAGAAGGGTGGCACCCAGGGATGTTCCTACCAGCCAACTGCAGAGCACAAGGGAATCAGACAGCCAACGACCCCCAGCAATGAGGAACAAGGTACTGAATGAAAATGTAAATCCTCATTTAAAATCATGTGAGGGCACCAGGGATTTCCAACCACAACACGAAATAGGCAAGCACCACATCAGCTCGAGTTTTATTTAGAGGGGATGACTGAAGCAGAGAGTTGATGGTACAGAGTACATGCAGTTTCCCACATGCAACCAAAGCAGGCTTTTAAGTCAAACACAGTTGGAAAGAACTAACTGATCAGTGGTATCACTCAAATGAGATGCCAGATCAGTGGTCTAGTTTGCCCCTGCTGCAGTGATTGACATGCTTTCACTAGCACATAGAGGCAGGGCCCCCCATCCGTTGAACAACATTAAAACACTCAGCAACAAATATGTTGCCGATGAATAAGGTGTATCAGTCTCTAATGAGCAGCTATTCTTTTCAGAAGAGCACTTCATGAACAGTATCTATTCAGATGTTCTGTATAAATAAAAGACAGGACTCCATATCAGTGAAGAGCTGGATATGAGCTCCTATTATTCCATGTTCTCACTGAGCCTACTACCACAGAACATGAGTTCATTAAAAAAAAACATTAGTCGAAGAACAGAGAGCTCAGGCAGAAAAAAAGAGCAATTAGCAAAGTTGAAATTCTATCCGTAAGTACACAAATACGGCTATTGACACAGCTAATAAATATTAAAAGTTTACAGTTTACCAATCTAGTTACTACTTTCACCATAATGGTTTTATAACCAGTTCCTCAAGGTGAATTACAATTAAACATTTATAACAGCCAATTCCTTTGAGAACCTTAAGCTATAATGCAGTTGCTACCTGAACAAACTGTTGTATTACGTTCATTTAGAAAAGACGACTCGCCGCCAACATAATGGATAAACTCTTGGAATTGTGTACAAGCTCCATGAAAAGCAAAAGCCACCGGTATGCAGCACTTGGCATTACTGGCACAAAATTTTACCTACAGGTTTTCATTAGCAGGGGGGCCTTGGTGCTAAGGATCACTATGATTTAAATCACTCCATAATCAAACATGTTTTCCCCAGCAGAGATCACAAAATAAAAGGCAATGAAAGCACTCAAAAAACAACCCTGAAGAGTTTGTGGCCTTTGGCAGCATCTGACTAATTAACAACAGAGGAAACAAAAGAAGGTAACTTTTCACCCTGTTTTCTTAAGGCATGAAACCGACAAATAGAAGCAACAAGTTCTGTTCCCTGAGAAAGCTGACCTTCCCAGGCACTGAGTGGCTGCAATGAGTGACTATCACACTGCGCCAACCACCACTGCTCTTCCAGCTGTTCCTACTGCTGCAGCAGCTCACCCCTTTCCACCTGCCTCAGTTGCCCTGTGCTGTTTTCCAGACAATCTGTGCACTGTAGCAGACCTCAAGCCCTTTAAGCAAAGCACTGAGTCCCTCCAGCTTCCCTGCTTAAATGGAGGACCCCCTCGTTTGCATTCCCTAGTCCCAAATGGAAGTCTAGCAATCAATCTTCAGTCCGTAGCCAAGATACGAACTACAGAGATCAGCTCTTTCCAACCCGACATCACCACAGGTGCCAGTGTCTGCACATCTGTCATTTCATACTTTTAAACTACTGCTGGCTGAAGAATTCCATGCTTTTTCAACCCGTAAAGCCCATGTAGGTTTTGGTTGTTGTTACTTGGAGTGGGTTTTTTTCCTCCAATAGCTTTGGTACGAAGTTGTGATCACTGAACCTGCTTAATCCCAGCACTGAACTTGGGGAAGAGGCGCACACAGTCAGAGCCTACAGACAGCGCCAGGGACTGTGGCAGCACACAACAGAAAGTGCAGGTGCTGTAGGAAACACAGAAGTTACTTCCATCCAACATTCAGATTCCAATTACCTTCCATATACTGTATTCCTTTGCTTATGATATCAAGGAGTGAAAACAAATCCACCATAACCAGTATTAGCAATAAATTCAAGAAGCAACTCAAAGTCACAAGAAAAAAAAAATCTTACTATTTTAGCACAGTGATGCTAGTTGTTCAAATGGCACCTAAAGATGATCCCACATTGCTAGCAGGGAGAAAACCCTTCCTTCTAGATGCTGTTATGAGAAATAGGAATTAAAATCAAAGAAAACTCAGCCATGTAAGTTTATCATCACAAACGTAATTCAAAAATAAAGGGTGGGTAACTGGATACCAATGAGTAACTGAAAGAAAAAACACCAAACTGTTGTGTCCTCTCTAAGGAGGTTACATGCACTTTGAGAAGTGCTAGATGATTGCTGCATTACTTTTTCCAACCCCGACACAACCATCATCAGACTTTAGTTGTTTACTCAAAGGGAGACAAGAAATTCCTTTCGAGCCTTTCATATCATGTTTCTTCACAACTATCCAATTGTCTGAAGGCCCAGAATTTTCAGGAGTTCTTTGTGTGACATTACATTCAGTGCTTATGAATCTCATACAGGCAGTATTCCTCACCTAAGATAAAACTAGTTAAAAGTAAATGATTCCTTTATTTCAGACCACCTAATTTTAAGCCACAGCAGCACATCATTTAGATTCTGCTAGGCACATACTGTGGTTATATCTACAACTAGAAGAACAGAAAAGGAAAAAGAAAGATCCATTTTACTTTAATCCTGACCAGCAGCTGTTAGCAATTTTCTTTAGTTATCGCTGTGGGACATGATGAATAGGAAGACTCAATATGCTGGGGAACTAGTATATGGTATACAAGTGCTCTCAAGGATTGTTGTTCAACAGCACATTTAGTTTAACTAGGAACCACGGACTGTAAGAGATAACAGATATTCCCTGGGAGTACCTATCATGCTTCAGAGAAGCTGTCTGATCACGAGGATGGTATCTGAAAGGACTGCATGATCTTGTGCTACACAGCTACTACATCACATCACCAAAGCAGTATTAACTTGAGGTAACCAAAACCAAGAAACCTGCATAAAAGAACAAGTTGAAATATTACCAATGTGCTTTGCAGATAATACAGAAAAACTGTATGCACAGGAACATACAAGAGTAACAAAGCTAATCTCTAATAAACAGAAAAACAGACTACACGTATTTTAATTCTTAAAGCATTAAAAATATTACCTGATAATGCCAAATGGTAGCAAACAAATACAGTCTACCCCCAGCTGATATAATTAAGTAAGAATTAAATTTGGCTCTTCCAGCTTTTATTTCCCTTTCTCTCTATACATGTTTTTATAACTTGGGGCAATAAAGTTACTGAGTGACATAGGAGCTGAAAAGCAAATGTAAATAAGGCATCTTCCTCTATTAATAGCAATGCTCCAGAGATTGGTGATTTATATGTAGGTAGCTGCATAGCAATTTACAGACCATAATTACACTAGATGTCCTCCTGCCAAGGACAAAATAGGATGCCGACTACTCTGATACCAGAAATGCTATTTGGAAAGCCATCTTTTGCGACGTGCACCCAATCCCACTGTGGTTGCACACTCAGTTCAAAGTACGCTGACACCCATCGTTAGCCTTCTGTCTGAAAGCTGTGCCCCATCATCATTATTAGGCATGGCTCTCAAGTCAGATCTCAACTGATAAATATTTTGCTAAACTAAAAGTCTTACAGATAAAAGCCCAGCAGAGACACTGGATGACTTGGTCCCTTAACAACAGCTCTATTCTTAAATACAAAAGCCAAAAGAATTGTATCTCTCCAAGTGCCCAGCCAAGCCACCACACCCATTTTTGTACAAAACCTTCTATGCAGACCATCAGGAAAGGAAAGACTAGTAATTATTCATCCAGTTTACAGGCGTTCATCCCAGAAAGCTTCAGACGCGTTCCAGCAGATTTGAATTAACACAAAAATGTGGACGGAACTCTGCCCCAGAACTCAGGAAGTTTTTATTAAAGTTGAAGTCTTACAAAATTCAGAAGAAAGTCGCCAACAAAAGCATGAAATACAAGGCAACATGATCATCTCAAACCACTCACGAAGGAAGCAAACTGCACTAGAAGAAATTTACACATCGTCTTCAAGGAAGGTACCATGTAAAGCACACTGCATTAATCTGGACTTGACATTATAAGGGCACGCGTTGCTGTGGCAAGGTCCATACTAAACACCAGATCAGAGACAGAAGATTAAAGTAAAACATTAGATGTCACAGTCACTGTTCTACTTATCTGGAAAAGGCAGAGACCCCGAGGTGAGCAGAAACTATGAACCTGCTTAATAAAGGCCATTCTCACAAAGTCAAGGAAAGGTACATCCAACACCTTCATCCCCTCATTAAAATGAAAATACTAAAAAGGAGCACTCCAGAGCATATCCCCATGACTGACGTGTTGAATCAAAGGTAAAAGGAGAAAGAGTTAAGAGCTAATTACAGCAACAGATCTTCTAGCGCAAGGCAATGTATCTGAGCAGCCTACCAACCAAAGGATGAATTATTTTGTTTGCTACTTAAAGAAGCTATTAGTTGCGCACTTCCATTCATTAGGCATAGAAAAGGTTTAATGCGGAGGTCATTCCAAGCAACACTTCACCCTGTGTTTAAGCACACATGCAGCCTTATAGAAACCAGTGATTAGGAAAAAAACAAAAGTGACCTGCAGAATTTCCTTCTGAGTACGTCTGTGAAAAACACCCATTTAATTCTGACACCAAACAAGGACGTCAGCCTCATTAGACTTTTTGTTTTGTCATGCTCCTGATCCTATCTATATACCTCAAAAAAGATCTTACTGATGATGAAGGCACAATTATACAAACCTTAACATTCACTTTCAATGTGGCTACGCAGAAAAAAGGGGAGGGAAAACCAAGATGAAGTACGTTTCTCTTCAAATAATTTTGTTTATTTTCCCACAGCCATATAAATTTGAAATATGAAACAACAATAATACAGCTATAGAATCTAGTTTTTCTTTCAAAGCAGCAGCATATAAAACATATAAAAGCTAAAACCTCAGCACAAGCTTAAAAAAAACAAGGACTGAGTGAATTTTGCTGAAGACATGAAATTCACAAAATACAGTGCACAAAAATACTGGAATGCATAAAATATAAAGCTACACGTCCTAGGTAAAGAAAGACATTGTAAAATATACAAAATTGCAAAATTAAGCCAAGGGATTTGTGGGTGAGTACCATGAATGCAGAGAAGTTGGCAATTAATACTTGTAGATGAAGAGAGGAAAGAGACAGCTTTACATTTTGAATTCATTTTCCAAGTTCACGATTTAACTTTCTTAGCATCTTTCTTTCCAGAGTTTTCAGCAGCCAAGTCCGCCTTTCTCTTCTGTGACTAAAAAGGAGAAGAAAAGTATTTTAAAATTAATAAATTCACAGCAATGCTGACATCATATCGCTACAACAGTGAAATGCAGCATGTTAACTAATAAAGAGATTAGTAACGTTGATTTATTAACAGTTCCAATTCAAATCTTACAGGCAAAAACAGCAGGGTGAACAAAATAATTGTAGCCACAGACAGAATTCTGCCACCCCTTCTGCTTTCCTTAAGTCCTGCACAGAAGGGTCTCAGTGGTATGGATTCCATCCACCACAAATTAGACAAGATCAGGACCTCGATTTATGTATTACCTACTTTAAAGACACAATCCTTTAAAACACACTGAACACTTCTAATTTCTCCCTCCAGGAATGACTACGCAGGGAATAATGACAGTCCTTAGACTGAATTGGAGCCAATATATCACATATACAAATAGGCAGGAAAAAAGAAAAAAAAGCTTTGTTGTCTTACCAGTTCCTCACCTACTTACATTAAAGCCTCTTCTCAAATAAAAAGACAACTCTAGAGGAGTTGTTAACACGCAGGTATTTGTTTAATCTCTCAACTAACGGTTTATACTTCAAACCACCAGATGCTATTATCTTCATTCTCTAACAAGATATAATGGATTTCAGTCCCACTAGAAGTAAGGTGCTGCTCAACATACCGCTGTGACTTTTGCTCCTCTTTTCTTCTTTTCAGCTCTTTCTTTTTCCTCAATTTCCATATTTTCTTTTTCTATTAGAGATATGAGAGTATTGCAGCGTCTCTGAAACTCCTGAGGAACCAGAAAACAACAAAGTTCTAACGTCAAACTCAAAATTACAAACATAGCTGAAATTCTTGAATTCCAAAATACTCCATTCTTCCATTTTTACAGAGTTCTTTATCTTCTGAACCAACACCTCTAAGGGCCGATCCAGTCTTTTATCATGTTTAGATGAAGCAAACAATACACTGCTTGCCAGCATGCTTTGCCAGATTTTAGACAGAGAGGTCTTAAGGTGCATCTTTAAAACAGAGAAAAGAGATCCAAACCATCTTCAGCATAACTTTGCTGCGACACACAGAATCTCTTTGCAAAGAAGACACTGCAGAGCTCCAAACTGGCAAAGACCTGTGCAGCTTTAAGCCTGGAACTCAGTGCTGAATTTTGATCAAAAAAGCACCCAGAAAGTAGGAGGCCTTCAGTACTTGTAAGCAGCAAGTCTTCCATGGCATCTGAAAGCAAACTAGATTAAATCACATGATTTTTCTTTCCTTTTTTAAAGGATAAATGACATTTTCTTAGTATAACTGTCACAATGCTTGCACTGCTGTTAATAAAAGTTGGCTTGGTAAAGAAAAATCCATTTGGTTCTTGTATCCCATCTGAAAATGTAAAAAAAATCTCTTATGAGATAGAGAATAAGTACTAACCACTAATATTATGTTTTATGCATGTTGGGAAGAAAAATTCCATTGGCTTTTCTTTCCTGCTCAAAGAATAAATATATATCGATATATTCTATCATACTCACATAGAAGAAACCCCACAGCAAAAGAACAACCTAAACTCTTCACAACTCAGCCACTACAAACCTTCAAATTCCATACAAACACTGGCACTCAAATTAAAAGTCAGCGAGTATGAGAAAGCTTGAGTGTGAATGAGCCCAACACGTGTTGTGTCTCAAACACACAACACTCTTCAGACCTTTAGAGATGACTAAAAGCAGAGAAGAGCAGAAAGATGATCATCCATTGGGCAGAAGCACTTCACGTTATTGGAATTTGTGTATGTTGCACTCAGAGACTTCGGAACTGTAGGTAAAGACTAATGACAACCTGTTCCACACAAAAACAATCACTTCACCCTTTCTGAATGTAAGAGAAATTGGCTTGTGTTAAATTCAAGACAAACCATTATCAGAAAGGTGCTAAGAAATAACCGTGCGCCATTTGCCTCAAGAGACAAATACTCTGATTTCTCAGGGAAAAAATGTTTACATCCATATATTTACTGTAAGAGGAGTCCAGATTCACACTATGGAGTTCCCAGATGGTCTGCTGCTCCAGAACACACTGTGGACTCAAAAACAGCTTTCTCAGGAGGATCACAGAAGCATCTGACATTAACACACAGCACGCACACAGGTTTCTGTTACACCTACTATCATAGCATGATGAATTCTGCTTTGAACTACACTAACTACTGTATGGAGTGATCCACCTCATTTTAGTGCTATGAAAGCGCACTCAGTCTGAAATGCCTTGCACCCTCAGAGATGCAATTTCATTCAGTATGGCCTGAAACTTTTCTCTTTAGGATTGAAAGAGACAAGGTGTGCTCTGCTCCTCGCTTTCATGCTATAATATCCAATATTGCAGTAAATAAGATGGGTGCGCTGAACCATCTCCTTCCGTGTGACTGAAGGCAGAGATGTTGGTTGCCATGAGTGTGAAAGTAGAAGTTCAAAGCTCTGTCAACAGGTCTGAATATTCCTGCATGTACATCGGGTCATTTTTCTTACACCGGGCAGAGTTTGCAGAAAAGTCAAAGGACGTGCACAAATTATGCCCAGGAAACAAAGAGGTGATTCATTACTGCCACAATATTTTGCGTTCTTCCTGCACGGACAGAAACAAATCAAACACGTATGGCTCCAAGCTGTGTTATGAAACTTAGCACTTTAAAGAGCACCTAAACTCTCTCTCTGCAAACTTACATTATAGATTAGAATTAAAAAAACAAAAACCTGTTAGTGGAATAAGTCAATGAAACCATTTATTTTTGTTTTCCAATAAGAAATTTACAGAAGAAGAAAAAGATGGAAGATAAATCAGCTACTTATGTGGAATTCAAGAGACATCTAGTGGATAGTAGAATGCAAAGTCTTCCTGGAAAGCCCAATAACAAATTATTTTCAGTATTAAGCTCCCTTCTGAACTTGTTTCACATGAGTTTGATTGTAATGAAAGGTAACCTTGAGGTTACATGTGAATTTCAGTGCTCTAAGGAGGGGTTTTATCCACTTCCACCAAACTTACTATACGTGCCCCTTTGCAATGATTTCTATTTATACTTAGTAAGTTATTCTTGGAATCAAATTATTCTCCAGTGCTTTTCTTCACAGAGAGCATCAAGCCTACGGAGAAGTGAATGCCTCCACAAACATCACTGTATCTGCATGCATAACATATACCAATTATTGGCAGCTTAATCACAACTATCCTAACAATTTAAAACCATTAAGAAAAATAAATGGATACATCGAGTGAAAGATTATTTTATCTCTATTTTCATCCCACTCCTTCAGCTAATAGTAGAAAAGCAAGTCAGTATTACTGCATTTAGTTTTAAGAGAATATAATCCAGAATTCACTGTATGCCCTTCCCTCAGTTTTAGCAATAGATACCACGAAACGTTTCTATACTTTAGAAAATGACTCCTTTCTCCTTTAAAAAGGAAAATTTGACGGAATGTACGATTAGGAAGGTTTAAACAGAAGCTTCAGCACAACCTCTGACTTAAATATGCCAAGCAAAGTTAAATGTTGAGCCATATCTTTAAATTTCTAGTACCAATTTCTATGACTTACTTGAATGGATTTCTCCATAGACAACTTAAAATTAACTGAAGTTAATACCGGAGGTTTCTTTATGGTTACAATTTTACTATCAGTAATTCTTCAAGCTGACATTTCAGCAAGAAAAGCTTGCTATCCTTTTTAATTAAGGGTAACCACTGGAGTATCCAGAAACACTTGAATTGTTGAAATGTCAGGCAAAAATTGTGAAGCTCTAACAGTGGCAAAGTACACATTCCTACCTGTTCAAATACACACTTGAAATATTTTAACTTGTTCTATTATTCTTAGTGCTGTACCCACAATTCTGAAAAAAACACATCCTGAACTCAGGAAATTGCATTAAGTAACACACAGTGGTTCTGCCCTACTGAACTATTAGAAGTTGCAGACTTGCATAGAAAATAACATGGGAGCTACAAGACCACAATGTAACACTGAATTAGAAACTGGTTTACAAGGCAAGAGGGAATATCTATGACAGCTGCACCCAGGAGGGTACTTCCCCTTGGTGTGTCAGCAATGCCCATCATGCCCAGCTCTCACACCTTAGAAGCAAGTAAGACCACATTATGTCAAGTATTATAAGAAAAACTGGAAGGACATATTTCCCATATTTATATCTTCAAATACAAATTACACATGCATGTGCTCTTTACATGGTACAGACTTGCACACTGTACTCATAAATAGGCTCTGAATCACACTGACCTGAGCCATAACTGCAGGGCCGACCTGACAGCTTCATTACAAGCATCCTACACTCATTGTCTACATACCTTATTATCTGCAGCCACCAAGACTGCTTCTGTTAGCACTGTCACCTCTCAACATTTTAAGAAGTATGTTTCTGCTCTACAGAAAAAGGAAAAAAATACAGCCAAAAATTCAGAGTATTAGTTTATTTATTATATACCAAACCTGGATTTACCTTCCAAGAACGAACAAAAAATCTTCAGAAAATGTTAGCAAAGTTGGTAAAGCTCAAATTTCCTCCAAGTATATAATTCAGACGCTTTCAGACTTTAATATTGACCAATCATTCTGAAATGTGGTCCCATTTTAAGAGATAACATTAAAACTTCCAGACTGCAATAGCAATACCACTGCTATTTGTAAGGCTAGCCTACCTCTGCATTAGTCCTTTTGGGTAGCACGTAAACTGGCGGATTTTTTAAGCTGTGTGTTGTGTTATGCTACAGGAATAGGCAGAAAAACTGAAGTGAGAATGAAAGCCAACATTACTTTTTCAGCACACGTTTCCTAAATTCCAGTATTCCAGCATGAATCCAGGTTATGTGACGGTACTTAAGAAAGGAAAGGTACACCTCAAAATAATAACTAAGCCCACGTAACCAATACCTACCATTGCTGTTCTGGATTTGATAAACCAGTCAAATCTGAACTGAGGAGCGTTGCGCACACACTGCCTTAGTTCCTCATACACGTTTTCTTTGTCAAAGCCCATCTTGTGCAACATGCAGATCAAAAATCTGTCTTCCTCCTCTGTGTAATTTTTTCCTTTGTTTGTTCCATACTGAATACGCAGCTGATGAAAAGGTGCTTTGTACCTTGCGATCTGAACGCAAAACAAAAACAGCCACTATTAAGCATGCAGCGTGTCACTGTGGATTTATTACATATTAGTGCTCATCACAGACACGTGGTTTCTACATAAAAAGCGAGAACTCCCACCCCCAGCTGCTCCCCTTCCAAAAGGATTCAGAAGATTCTAATCCACCTCTAACCACAGGCACAGTAAGAAGCAATCACCCTAACTTAAAAAATCTTGTAATAATTACTTTGGCATCAAGGGCTTTCTTGATACTGATCCTCCGTTGAATTCTTGCCTCTCCTCGTTCAATTTGAGCCATAATTCTCTCAATGTCCTGCAGCTCATTGCAACGTTCCCAGAAAACAGCTAAAAAAAAAAAAAAAAGATCAAAACAATTTGTAAAATAAAGTCTTTTTCTTTTATTCTTACACCTTTATTCCTTTAAAGCACTCCTGCAGAATATGTGATGCTGTTTGTACATCTGTGAAGTTTGAATTGGTAATACCCTCCCTTTTATTGTGTTAGCCAAAGACAGCTTGCACTAACCTTCATTCACCATCTTTACAGGCAACTACAGAGGTTGCTCCAGAAGTAATGCATCCTATTTGTTTCCTTGGAAACTACAATGGATACGAAGAGCACAATGACATCATTCGATGTCATTCTCAGCTACAAAACACTGCTTTTCAACAGTCATCATCATTAGTTCTGCACTTGCAAGAGCAATGAACAAGATCCAGCATGCCACACCTGTGACCATCTGCACCAGCAGAGATGAACACTGTTCACTGCTGCCACTACTGAAACTTACCTCCCCACCTCTCACTGTTTAGTTTCCATTCAGCAGGTGCCAGTGAATGTCAGTGGGTGCCATTTCTTCCATATGGAGTAATTCAGTTCCACCCTTTTGCTTCATACACCCTTCTATGTCAGACCATCCTGTCAGACTGCCCCTCTGCTGCAGTTTGTCACACAGCAACAAAATGTAACAGGACATTGGTGGGAAGGTTCAATTTCTACTGCCATCTCACCAACATCCACCTCTGATCTTGCTGGCAAAGATCATAAAATAGGAGTAGTAGACATGCCTTAATGTCAGCTCTCACTTGCTGCCTAGGATCACCAGGGATTACTTAGCACTTCGGTTATACAAAGAAGTTGTAATTTGTGGCTTTCTCCCATCACATCTTTTGATCAACTCAGAGTAAACTCAGCACTTTATAGGGAGCTCCTGATAAACTGTTCTTTCTTAAGCAACAGGCAGATCACTGCAAAGTTTACTTTTATGAAGGATTTCAAGCAAAAATAATGTAAGAATTATCAATATCAGAACTATGAAATATATTTCAACATACCTGAATACTCAATGACCTCTTCAGGTGACTTTCCCTCCACCTCACGGGCAATATTATCAATATCATCACGGCCATATTTCTCATTAGCTTTAATAAACTGATTAAAATCTCTCTTATTCCAGTTTGTAAAACCCTGTAAGCAGCAAGAGATCAAGAAGCCATTATTGAGGAGAAAGGTAACAAGTTTTGTCCTATGCATGTATATATCATTTGTTTCAACTGGCAATGCCTCTACAGTATCCCACAGTCACAGTGCGTAACAGTTTTGCAGGATTTCCATACCTTCTATTACCCAGGGCTTATTACTGAATCATTAGAAGTCTAGAGAGTTTGAGGTTTGGTTTTGGGGGGTTTTTTGTTTGTTTTTTTTTTTGCATGACTCCATGTGCATTGGTAAGAGCTCTTTAGTTTTCTTCCTCTTAAAATCTCTACGGCACTTCTCACTGCCCGGTCACTGTAATTTCATCTAAATCACCCTTCATCAAAAAAGCAACAAAAGGTTTTAGGAGTGCAGGAAACTCCATTGCAAGTGTCATTGCAAGTTCTTCAAACAACGCAAGCATCTAAAGCAATTGCTGCTATTCACAACATCCACAAGTTTTGAACCAAACAAACTGCTGGATGAAAATTTAACTATGTCAAGAAAAAAATCTTGAGTCTGAAAAAATGCAGTCAAACAGCAATTCCATAGCACTGTCAAACACAAAACGTGTTGTGTACTGAAGCGAATTCAGAGCTAAACAACAGTTAAGTGAAATGCAATGTACAAAAACATCATTCAAGAAAGACATTATGCTTTCAAGACAGGAAGAAAACATCAAGAATATAAAAATACAAGTCACATGCCTTAACAGCAACTTGTAAGAGTATCTCTGTGATGAAAGAAAACACACTACAAGGAGCTCTGCCAGTTTTACAGATGACTCTACTATTAGACAGTTTCTCTACAAGCTTAAGAAACACAATAGAAAGATTTTTAATCAATCATCAACAGCAGTACTGACATACATACCAACAACAGCTTAAATATTTCCTCTACTATAAACAGGTGAGATTAACAGTCAAGTTGTGACCTTGCAAACTTCAAGGTACGCTATGCTGAACTGCTTCAGAGAAAACTTGTTACCTTTAGATACACCTTTCTCCTTACACATTAGATTTTAATAAGCCTAGTTCAGCAACGCAACAGCCCCAAATGTCAAGAAACTAGTGACATGCTGCTTTACACAGCTGCGTATAAAATGTGTACGTTGATGGCAACCTGTCCTCTCCTACTTAAACCTCTCTTGACAAAAATCAAAAGACAGCTGCAGGTAGAAGTAAGCCTCTGCCTGGTTTCTGCAGGGACTGCTGGGCAGGACACTGACTGCACAATCTTTGCCTCAGAAATACTGCAGACATTCAAAGAACAAGAGTTGACTACGATAACTAACAAACTTACACACGCATACACTCAGAATCATTGTATCTCTCCATAACATCAGTGTAGCATTCCTTTGCATATGTCGCATCATTATTACTTTGTATTTATGTTCCATACCACTTTATATATATATATATATACATATACACACACACATACACAATGTAATACTTGACCCCCTCTTATTTTACCTGCGTTAGTAGTTTCTCTTTCTCTTCAGTTTCTTCAGGATTCAGAGGCATAGACTCATCTATCTTCTTTTGTTCTTCTTTTTGCACCTGAGCTGCATTGGGGAGGTCAGGATTCCTGGGAACCTAAGAGCCAAGTAACATTTCATTATAGCAACAATACATTTATTTTTATTTTAAAGACACATTTCAATGAATTCTGATTTACCATCTAGATGTGTATGTTAAATTGCACAGGACTGAGGTGGCAACCTGCACCCACTAAACACTTGTTATTACAGAGCAAAACCAAAAAAGAGCATCCCACACCTTGGCTACACTGAAGAAACAAACCCATAATAAGGATATTTTTACACACCAGATTACTAAAATACTCTTGTGGCTATTTAACTACTGCAAAATTGAATATCATCCTGTAAGACAAGATAATGTATTTATCATTTATCTCTGTCTCTACCTTCTCGTCTGAAGTAAGAAACTGAAAGTTTAGCTTCACCTGTAAGTAATAAAAGGACTCTTTTCTTTAAGAAGCTTCAGTTTATCAAGGCGTTTTCTTCAATCTGCTCTCTCCTCTCTAAAACGTACCTTATGAACTTTACTATGTACATACTTTAGCTGGTAGGTAAACTGCTACTGCAAACAAATTAAAGCTTTGCATCAACAAAACTGTATTATGCTTCCTGTGTCTTGACATCTAACAGCCTTAGTCCATTTTCCTGTATTCATGTTTCATTTCCAAAAGTCTCACACTTCTCTTTCACCTGGCACTCCTTCAGTTCTCAGAAGTGAGCAGTGACCAGAACATCCTTCCTTTTTCTAGGCCTTAAGTTTCAGTCTTCCCAACTCCAATTTCAACTCTCTCAAACTCAGTGAAACATTCACTGAAGAATTTCTTTCCCTCAGCTAATTCTACTTCTTTTAATTCTTACCTATCCCGCCATCCACAGAAAAAACTTTCTGCTTCCTAGTAGGCTTTAAGACATCTTCTGCCTTTCCTTAAATAAAAAATACACATTACTAATATTTATTCTACTCTTTTGCAATGGCAGTTTCCTATCTTGCCTTGTATGACAGTTTATGTTCTCCACATTTCACAAGTGTTTTCTTCTTGCCACAATCTGTCATGAGATGTGGCTGTTTTGCAGCAAGGTACACATCTGAAAGTAGGGGGATCTATTCCAGTTAATCAACCAACAGTGGCACAAGCAACATCAGAACACAATCAATGTTCACTGCTTGCCCCGTATTGTCAGCAGGGAGAGGAGAAAATTCAGTTAACAGAGAAGGGAAAAAAAGGCAAGTCTCTTGTCAAGTCTGAATGTATTACTGTTATAAAAGACATCTTTAAACATTTTATATCCCAACAAAACGGGAGGAAAATGGATGTCACTTTGCTTACGATCACATCAACACAAAGTTGACTTCAATATTACCTAAGTTACTGTCTGCATAAGATACACAACAACTATGAAAACCCACACCCCATACTAAGGAAGGTGACCTTATATTTGTCAAAAGCTATTTTCTCACCTTAGATCACATATCATACTTATTTTTTCTAGTGAGAAAAAGTATATTAAGCATCAGATCTGCCTTCACTTTTTCCACTCAGTCTTATTGCAAGGAGCCCACCACAAAACACGAAGATGCCCACATACGACATTTTCAATAGAGGAAGGAATTACAGACAACTTTTTCTACTCCATAGTGGAACAGAAACAGGAGAGACTTCAAGCCATTTTCATTCAAAATGAGAAGCACTTTGAAGAAAGAGAAACAGTAAAACCAGAACAATAATTTAACACAGTCTAATTTACTTTAGAAGAGAATTTGCAAAGAGGAATAAAAATGCTATTCACAAATTTAAAGTGGGGGTGGGAAGGCAGAGGGGGGAAGACAAAGCATTACCTTATACCCTATCGTCTTACGATAATAAAGAATTTCTTTTTCCAGAAGTTCAAATAACCGTGGTGGAAAAAACTGGAAATCCTGAATATTTGGCTGTTTTGGAGGTCGCGGAGCCTTTAAACACAGATAGATAGGTATATTAACATGATATAAGCTTGATTTTGAGTATTTAAACTGCCATAATTGAACCAAGCGGGCAATGTACTACTTAACACATAAATTTTACTACTAGTATAAGATGAGAGCAGGGGGTGCAAAAAGAAAGCAAAAGGAGCACAAAAATAATTCCCATACTCGGCAGTGTCCTACCTTTGGGACTTTGGGTTCACTGACACGTAGAGCTTCTCTGAAATACGCATCAACTGCGTAATTAGCTTTGCGTTCTCGTTTGGGAGGCTCTATCCATTCCATCATGCTCAACTATAAACAGAATCGAATGACAATATATTGAAGAACAGTTAGGGAAGGCTACAGTGTTGGCGTGGCATGGGCAGATACCTCTATATTATTCTACTGACTTTGGTCACTGGAGGGAAGTTATGATTTTATCTACTCTAATGCCATTGACGGTCTAGGGCTCTAAATTCTGTCATCTGTTATGATACAACTGAATTGCTTCTCTAAATGTCCCCATTAACAAGCTCCATGAGAACTTCAATGTTGGCCAAAAAAACAAAAAAACAAAAAAAAAACCTATTAGATAGCACTGAATTAATCTTACTGAAGGACTTCAATTAAACATTATTAAGTTTACAAAATCATACTTCAAGACTAGTCTGTATTAAGCTGACTTCTCGTAATGGAGTTAGCAAGAAAAATCTCAATGCTTGTGCAGAGCTAAGTGAATTCTTCAGTGATCTCCTCCTTCTTTAGCACAGCCTTTTCTAGATGTCCAAGCATACAGGCTACGCTAAACTGAACCCTCTAAGACCTGCTGTTCTAAGGAAAATTACCTTTTGTTTTTCTCTATAATCTTCACCCTCAAAGTTGTATAAGCTCATCTCTGTGTCCATAGTGAAATTCCTTAAAGAGCTCTCCCCCATTTTCTGCAGTCGTTCATTCATTTCAGCTGTCTAAAATACAAGAGAATATTTTTAGGCTTACTCAAGTTGTTCCGTATTCAGAGGCAAAAAGCATTCATCATTATTAAAATCATTATTCACGGTTGGTTTTCTTTTTGTGCTTTACACTTTCAGTTACGTTTTTATTATCCAGGAGAGATGCCCACAGCGTTTTCCAGTTTTGAACTGACTCTAAGCCTTCCCATTAAACTAAAACTAGAAGTGCTGTGATGTGGCCCTACAATTATATGATTTAACTTCAGATTTAAAGGAAATTTATGTCCAACACTTTGGAGCTGAAGTGGTAGTTCACTTTTTTTTTTCCCTCAAAGCTCCCCATTCCTCAGTGAAGTTCCACAAAGATTTTGTGTTGATTAGAACTGTTGGCATAAAATTTACATGTTTCTTAAAGCCCCATGAATTAAACAATGCTTAAGATGCAGTGCTCAGTCTGAAAGGATGGAAGTAATTATAACTCACTAGTCCTACTCCTTCCAAGCTTTCAGAAGCTTTGAAATATTTATGAATAGTGAAGTAATAGGTGTGCATATAGAACAGATTTACATAGTAATTACACCATTCTTGTCTTCTGTAAAATATACTTTGCATATCTATTTTTAATGTTTGACATGCTTCAAAATCTATATAAAACTGCTCCAACCTTCTTTTCTCCTCTTTCTAAAATAGTGGTTATGTCTTCTTCTGTCAGCTCACTGTCTTTGGAAGCAAAGACATGCGTAGCTCCATGCCGGATCATTTGCAGCATTTCATCTTTTGCCAGTTTGTTAGACTGCTGGTCTATGAGCCTCCCTAGAATTAGAAGATATATTAGGAAAGGTATAGAAAAGGTAAAGGTTCCAATAAAAACATGAATACAGAGGATTTCTGCAGTTCTCTGGCAGAAAAGAACAAACAAAACAAACCAAAGGCTGCATTTAAACTGAGCTGAAAGTAAGCAGAAAGTGGGAACTTTTAGGAAAATAAAGAATGCAACAACGGGTGGTGAACCAAGCCAAAGCAAACCATTTCACTTTCAGATAACCCATTTTGTATTTTAGCTGTTACTGTTGCCAAGTTAGCTGAACTTAATATTAAAATCCTATTTCAAAATTAAGGGTGACAAATTATCCTGGAATAACCACTGAGTAGCATTCAGTCTTTTTAAACACTCACTTGACTGATTTTGATCCATATGCGAATGGTTTAATTTTTCACAGACCTCTATTCCCTGTCCCAAAATTCCACCAACCCAGTCTCCGCAGACCATCACCATTTTGACCACTGCTCCTTTCAGAAAGGAACAATTCAGTGGCTCACAAACTTCACAGACTCAGGTACAAACTTTGGTTTTTGACAAACTGTTCTTCCCCGAGGTTTAAACAAAGCCACACAAAGCAGCTTCAATCTTTACTAAGCACAGATGTGGTAAGAAGTACATCTATTCTTCAGTACCTCGTTCATTTAGAATCTCTTTCAATCTGTACCCACATCACTCAAGAAAACAGTTCTTAGAAAAATTTCAGCTGAATAATTGAATAATGTCTGCATTATACTTGAATTTAGCATACTGTTATTATACACAAGGCCTGCTTTGTCTCTGACTGTACTTTTGTACAGCCATTTAACAAATACTTGAAGGTACTGTACAACTCCGTTGCAGAAAAAAATATATAGCAGTTGATACCTTGTTGTATAACTATAGAGTCCAGCCTCAGTTTTATTTCAGCTCTTTCTACAATCCTCTCTTCAACAGTATTATCAGTGATTAGTCGGAACACCCGTACTGGTTTCTTTTGACCAATACGATGCGCACGATCCTAACAAACATAAATTAATGAGTGTTCAGCAACAAAACTCACAAGCAATAGACAGTTAGCTTGCTACATAGGCAGAAACATCACGCTGAAGCTAGCATGTATTTCTTGGCTCCTTGCTTATTCAGCAGAATACAAAAGTTACCTAGCTATATAGCTGGCTATTAAACCTTTTAAATTTGAGGTCTTTCTATTGTAATAAATACATCTGCTTCATTGCAAATGCACATAATTAAGCGTCTGTCTAAACTGCAGCTGTGGGATATATGTACACAAGCCCACTCTACAGTGAGTTCACAACAGAAGCACTGTAACATGGCATCTTTGCCTCGACAGCATTAATTCCATGTGCAAAGCCTATGTAGCTACAACTTCAATACCATAGCTGTCCCAAGATGGCTACATAAAACCATCAGCACAGAGCTCCCAGTGTACAGTATATGAAGCTACGACTAACATACTGTATTTACATGTGTCAGAACCTGGTGGTTATTCTCTGTACAAAGCATGAACAAAAATATTTTGTCTTCAATTAAAAAAAGAGGTACTTCCAAGTGCTGGCACCAGCATTCTCTGACTGTCCTTCTAAACAACATTTGTTACGTATGATATCCCTGAAATTCCTAAAGCTCACAAGTCACACTCGGCAGTTCCCAGGGATTTCATCTATGATTGGTGAACAGTGTGCATCTCTGAAGAAGGTGCGAGATACACACTGTAAGTACTCAGTATTAAAAAGCAGAACTGCCTCAAGCAAGCAAGAAGGGTCATGACATTCTTAATCCACAAATTACATAACTTGACTTTAGAAATTAATTAGTATCAGAAAGAGAAAACAAATATATTTAAAATCAAATATTAGGGTTTCTTTTCTCTACTTCACAAATAAATGATGTTACACTCCTGCAGAAAAAAAAAAAAAAGAAAAAGAAAAAAGACAATTTGAAGAAGCATAAGGTTTCCAGAAGGGTTCAATACAGCGCTGCATGTTTTTAACCTTTTCCTATTACTCTGGAAACAGCCAAAGTACTTTATCCAATTCCTTAGTTTAAAAAGCAAGTTCTAGAAATACTTCAACTTGAACAACGATAACTTCAACAAACCACCACGTCTCTGACAATTAACTCACCATGGCTTGCAGATCTACTTGAGGGTTCCAATCTGAATCATAGAGAATAACCACATCGGCAGTTGCCAAATTAATTCCCAGACCTCCAGCTCTGGTACTCAGCATGAAAATGAATTTACTGCTGTTGGGAGCATTAAATGTATCTATTGCTTCCTAAAAGACAAGAGTATCGTTAGTATATTACAGTTGTTTCCAAAACACTGGTGAGTTTTCAAAGAATGTCTTCAGAGTCTTAAAAACTGCTGTATGACAACACCAGAAACAACCATGCGGATATTCTCACCTGTGCAAACATACTCAGAGTCAACAAGACACCTAGCAGTTCAATTAGTTGAGGAACATGTGAAACCTACTTTACTATGGACTTTGTCTTGGCTGCCTTTACAAACTGGAACATCTTTTTCTTTATTTTAATGAATGATTCCTCTTAAGGACTGACAAATATTGTTCCTTAATGTATTACATACCTGAACCCAACAACAATTTAATAATGAATTAAGGCGTAGACCAGTTCTTGTTTTACACATCATTCTTACCTCTCTTTCTTCATGCGGCGTCTGCCCATCAAGCCGGCAGTACTCGTACCCACGCCACATGCAATAGTCCTCCAAAATATCCAATAAACGGGTCATCTGACTGAAAAGTAGCACTCTGGAACCTGACAGGACACAGAAAATTCAGTTGGCTGTATACTTTTAAGTTAATTTTTACAGAACTATTGCACCAATTTAAGTAAGTCTCTTTATAAAGTTACTTTTCTGATATTGATTTACCTTCTCCTCAAGACAGTTTATTTGATAACACACAGCTGAAGAAGCAGAGCACTTAAAAACATGGTGAGATACACAAAGATACAATCCCACTCAATCAGAAAAGTTCTCAGTCTCTTCTCTAGCAGTAGAGACCTTTCCTATTCCTTCTACTTAATCAAGTCACTAGTCTTCCTCACCATCCCTGCAAGGCTTCCTTCCACACCTTCATGCATTAAGGTCCACTGAAAACTAATTTTGCCAAACAAAACCTCACTGAAAATAACAAATGCGTTTACTGAAGACAACGGTGAGTCACTGCATGCTTTAAAAACATAACTTTTACACATGGTGACCGTTCAGATTGTTACTGCTCACAAGCTCAACTCACCTTGCTCTCTGAGTTTTGCCAGCAGTTTATCCAGAACTAACATTTTACCACTGTTAGTGATGAGGTGTGTGTCAGTGGTATAAGGAGGGCCAGGCTCAGCACCATCAAACAGGTAAGGATGGTTACAGCATTTCCGCAACTGCATCAGAATGTTCAGCAGACGCATCTTATCCATTTTCCCAGCTGAATTTAGGATATCAATATCTTTCATCAAGATCCTTGTATACCTGAAGTTTTACAGGCAATTTTGAATAACGTTCAGTTTTCATTTCATATTTAAAGCATGAATGAAATCTGCAAATCCCAATTACTAATTTCCAGAAACAAGAGTTGCTTCTGTTTACTTAAATAATGAGCCATTTTATTATCAAACTTGGAGAAAACACCTGACTGATACTGATAAAACTTATAATCACTTATAAATCAATACCTAATACAAAAGGCAACTTGCCTGCAAGTGACAGTGGTCTGTCACTCACTGGATTTTCTTAAGCTTTTCTTACATACTTAATGACTATGAAGTTGATTGAAGATCTCACTGATTCTCCTGAAGCTGCTACAATGACCTGACATTTTGGCTTTCACTTTTCCTGAGGTACATGGCTCCTGTAGCCACGTGTAATTTCAACGCTGAGACTTTCACTGGCACATACCTAGTTGCATTTGAAAAAATAAATAAAATGTAGCAGGCATACACTTTCTCAAATAAACTTAAGGAAGGAAAGTTCTACTTTATTCTTCCCATCCCTTTTTATTACAGCTCCTGAGTTCTTCACAACTTGTGCACCTTTACAGTGCCCCAAAAGTAGCTATAAATAGGATTCTCCATTTGACTGCCTTCATGTTCAACTACCAAGAAAAAATCTTCACAAAGAGTTGCAGTGCTCTTTATCAGAGAAGAATCTTACATTAACGTAAGTGACTCACCATTCCCTCTGCATTTTGCTGAGTCCAAGATAAATTTTTACTTCTTTCTTTGGAGGCAAACTCTTTTCAACTTCAGCCTTTATGCGACGCAATAAAAATGGCTTCAAAACCTACAAAAATTCAATGAGTATTTTCAAAGGCACATTTACTTAAAACTGATCACCTGAAATATGAAGTTAACAAATTCATTTCTGTGACATTTACTCCAAACTAATTAATCTCTATTGCTGTCATGGTGACTCCTTCTGAACAATTCTGCTACAATCTGCAAAAATGAAGTGTCCACTGCTATGCTCCCAAGTTCACACTAGAAATGTGAAGTGTTACACAGATTGCCATACTCATCCCAGCTGCTGTCTTGAGCAAGAACCAAACCCATGAGCTTATAGAAGTCTATTTTCCTTTATAGGCTGTTTTTCCCTCTAGATATATAAACAAACTACATCAAGATTTCAAAGATAAGCACTGTATATTAGACTTGTTTTGTTGGAAATGATCAAATAAATCAGAAGAAAGTCTTATCTCACGCACAGAAAACCAAAGATGAAGATGCCTTTCCAGGCTTGCATGAAGCAAGCCTGTATTAGTTTAGTGCTCAGGACAATAAATTGTTTCCAAGAGGTCCCAAAATTAGTTTTGTGCTTTATGCACAGATCTGGTCTGCTTAAAACAGTAACACTACAAAAAGTGGTGACTAAACAGTAAATTCTAGCATTTCATTCATAAGATTCAGCTGGTGTTTCTGTAACTCAGTCTCTTCACATTCATCTACATTTTGACTAAGACAAAAGAAGAAATATTCTTTTACTTATTTTACATTGTGTATGCTAATTATGACACTTGATAAAAGCTTTACTTACAGCATGAAGTCTTTCTACAAGTTTCTGATCACCAAGGCAATTTTTGGTATCAAACCATGAGTCAAAATCCTGTGGGAAGAAACATCACAACTAGCATGAATTGTTTTTATCATCTGTGGTGAGAACAGACACATATTGATTCTATTTCACCCCAGCTGAGTGACAAACTATTTCTATAAGTGAAAGAAAAGCAGGACCACAATTCTTAGCCAGCTACACAGAAGGTTACAACATTTAAGTCAGCTGAGTAACTGTGCTGACAAAAACTTTACTACTATGTTCCATTTCTGATGTTACTCCATGCTCACCACTGGAGTACGCAAGTTCCTTCCCTTAGTGCTTGTCTAATGGTGAAGCAAGAGTTAAAAAAGACAAAATCCCGAAGAAATAAATGTGATAGAAAACATGACATCAAAAACAATGCAAATAATGCACCGACGTGAGAACATAAACAGTGAAAGATGACTCCAATTCTCAATGAAAAAAGCTTATGCACATTTGGGTGCGCTACAGCCTCCATTCCATACTGCTTTCCCAAATCCTACTCCTCTTTGCAAAACTCTATTTTTCTATAGTATTGAATTGTTAATGCCAGTCTGAGGCCTTATCTGCACTAATGTAACACACTGTCTTAATTTCTATTCAGCAAATCTATTCAGCAAAAAGAAAAAAGAAAAATAAGTCCATAGTTAGGCAAGTCACAAAGCTCCTACTGAATCCAAGTTTTTCACATCTGATGTCTCTTACTAGGCTGAACATTCTCTTCTACAGAAAGCAGCTTGAGAATCAAAACAAGATTTTGCTTCCAAACTCTACTTACATCTGCAGAATTAAAGACATCAGGTAGAAGAAAGTTAAGCAACGCCCACAGTTCGTGGAGGTTATTCTGTAAAGGAGTCCCTGTAAGCAGCAACCTGTTTGTTGTCTTGAACTCCCGGACAATCTCTGACAGCTGGGAATACAACAAACAGTTATCATCAAAATGCACACTCAACATAATCTGTTTTCATTGGTTTCTGAAACATGAAATCCCTATGTACTGAATTCAAAGACACTGAAATACTAGAAATTAATATTTACAGCTCAACAGCTTATAGCAAAAAAACCAAAACCCCCACATACTTAACATTAAAACATTGCTAAAACCAGAGGGAACCTTGTACAAAAATATCTTAAAAGGATCAAATACTTGAGCTTACCTTAGACTTCTCATTCTTTATTCTGTGTGCTTCATCAATTACCAGGTACCTCCAGTTAAATTTTTTGAAGACTGATTTCTCTTTAATGACCATTTCATATGATGTAACACAAACATCCCATTCACCAGGCATCATAACATCGCGGATAAAAGCAGCCTACAGTACAGCAAGGGAATTAATAAGCTTTTATAAAGAAGCAATATCTTTGCAATTCATGAAAACCTTTCTCTGCCAACAGTATTGAAGCACTAAGCACACAAAACAAGTCCGAAAAATACTTCCTGTAGCTGCAAGTTACTATAACTAAAGCTCTCAATCCTTCCCATTTTATGGGGGAAATTATTTCATACAGAATTAGATACCTACTCCTCAGCATATTTTCCTTCTGTAGTTGAAGTACAGTACAAACTACTAAGGGAGCAAAAGACAAACACCACACTAAGCTACCCAGTCCAAAACATCTCCATTCACAGGAAAGTGGTTTTGAAACAGCCCACTTATCCCCACCCCCAAGCCCTCTTCCTAAAGGTGCTATTAGCAATAGGGATTCATGCAGTCCATCTGGAGAACCAAAGAAGTCATTCCCCACTTCAAGCAACAAGCCACCCTCCACCGAACTCAAAGCCTACACTATGAGGAATGAAAGCTCTGCAATAGAAACCTAATTAAAGGGCTGAGCATAGACACTGGATGCTAGGGCAGAGTGGTAGCATCACCTAAATAAGGTGAAGACAGAAGCAACAAGGTCAGAACAATAAAGGAAAATAGATAAAACTGTCACAATGCAAATACAGAGATCAAAGATAGTGCGAAAATCAAGGAGGAACACAACAGAAAGGTCAGTCACAGACAGCTGTACTTCAACACCTATTTATTATTTCATTTACTGATTTGCATTTTATCCTTGAAGTTACAACACTTTGCATTTTCAATGCTAACACAGTTAAAGACTATGAAAAATACTGTAATTAAGGAAGTGGCTTAGGAAGATTTCCATGCCCCCAGATAGTGGTTTCTGATGGAAAAACCACAGACATGGTTTAAATGTAGAACACTTACTCTGGCATCTTTATCTCCGATAAGGCAAACGGCACGTAATGAAGGAACCCAGCGTTTAAATTCATTCATCCAGTTATGCAGAGTTGATTTTGGAACCAGGACCATATGTGGCCCAGGAATGTTTCGATAATGCTTCAGATAGCCCAGTAACGCTATTGTTTGCAGAGTCTTACCAAGACCCTACATTGACAAAGGGGGGGAAAAAAAACAATCTGAAACAAGGCACTGTACAGAAATAGCTTCAGACAGTTTTCCTAATGCAGCTCTTCACAGTAAGGCACACAGCAGCAATTTGCCATACAGCATCCTTCATTATATTACAGTTCCAGATGTGAAAGAAAATCTAACTGCTGTAAAATGGCACGTACTACTTGTTGCATATACAGTAAATAAGTACTTCAGTGTTTGAATTTTGCTCAAAACAACATCCACTGAACAAACATGAAAATCCATGTTATCTTATACATATCTTGGTTCATTGCTCAAAATTACTCTATTTTGACCAAAGAATTCTTTAAAAACTTTGAAGATATATTAACTTCACCTCCAAATGCGAAGAAACTAATTTTTATAAATGCATGAAAATCTCAGACTTAGAGGCTACACACATTCATCCTGTTGTTACTTATGAACATATTAATCACATAGAAAGCAAATAAATGTGAACCCATTTCTGTCTACTTGAAGTACATACGGACTCTCAGTTACCATTTACATAACTGGAATAGTATCTCCTTGAATAATATCTCTTCCATGTATTTTTTACTAAGAGAATAACGTAATGCACAAAGCACACAATGTACATTCATTGATGGGAAACTGAAGGATATAAAATATAAGGAAATATACAAATCTGTGAATTAATTTGAAGTGGCAGAAAAGGCTGGTGAACTCCCACAAAAGTTTCCAAAGATGACTGCTTACCATTTCATCCGCCAGAATGCCATTAACGCCATTTTCATACAATGAGATCATCCAGTTCAGACCTCGGACTTGATAATCTCTTAGCGTTCCTCCTTTCACATCTGCAAACGCAACATTTCTCTAAGCAGAAGAACACTAAGTATAAAATTTTAACTGCGTTCTGCTCATGAGCTTTTCGTCACTTCAAAGCAGCAGCAGAATACTCACATGAAGGAGATTCCTCAAATCGAATACACACGTTGGATGTTTTTCGACTTTCTGATAACAGTTCTTCATCTTCTTCTTGCTCCGTGCGCCTGTGACGATAACTAAAGAACACAAGATGTGTACACTAAAAAAATCAAAGCACTGACTATGAAACCGAAAAAGAATCTATCACAGAAGCAATCATTTACCACAATGAGCATGTATGTTCCAACAACCTGACCTTTAGCCAGAATCCCTGTGTATCATCTATCCCTCCTGGTTCATTCCAGCTGTAAATCAAAAGACTGATATATGCACCTCTCTCCTCCAGAGTCATATAGCTACAGTCTAAAAGGTATCAAACATTCCTTAAGGTACATTTTAACAAGCAACACAGCAATACAACACCCACATCAGTGGTGAACTTAGAAATCATTACTTGTTAAGTATACCATTAAGAAAATTCATTTATTTGATTCCAAAAACACTTTTAACAATAGACAAAAAACAAAAGTGCCATCTTGTAAACTCTTCAAAAACTTCATGTTCACTTATACGTAACCCCTCAGCAACACTACATGCAGTGTATGCCTGGATTAGGGTCTAGTGTAGAAAGACCTGTGAAGTGAGGCAGTTCATGCTGAGGATCTAACCCCAGCACTACCCGGCACTGTCTGAACTTGGTCTACCTCTGCTCTGGTCCCACTGACACGTCCACAAGTGGTTGGAGCACACCTGGCACACTTCTGGAGAGCAACTTGTAGTTCAGTGTCATGCAAAAGAAATTCAGTTCTTGCCATCTGTCACTCCACAGCACAGACCAGAGCACAGTAAATAGCAATAACCAAGGACTTTACTTTAGAGATGCTCTCCTGATCCAAGGTCATAATAATGCAGAGGATCCAACACGCAACCATAAATCCACTTTTAAAGAAACTATGATATACCACTGACTACAAAAGCTCTGGACTTAAAGCACAATGTCTATTACTGCATAGATACATTAAAGTGAACAATTTTCTTGAAAGCTTAAGTCAGAAATAACAATTAAACATACTCCCCAGCTGAGATCAAACTCTGCTTTTCATCCTTCTTTATCCGTGGACGTCCCAGCTTGACTTTTAATGGGGATGTTGGTGATTTTTGTGCTGCAGGCTGGATAAAATGAGCGAAGAGTTCTGTCTGCTTCAGGAGGAATTCAAATCTTTTTGCACGATCCGCTTTCTAGTTTCCAGAGAGAAATAAAATCAATAACTGTTCTTCATAGGAAAAAAAAACACACATTTTTTCTCTTAAGAAACAAAACTCAGATACTCTTTAAGGCAACTTCTGAGCATAAACTCCGAAGACTCTCTGCCTACTCTCAACAAAGAGGGCAGCAGACACCATGAAATAGCTCTTGAGCTCCTACTGCTTACAACTTTACATCGTTAAGAGTAACTAGTTGCAATTTGCTGTAGTTCAAAAGGCACTTCACAAACACCACAGTAATCTGGAATACAATCAAGAGCTGATAACCTCATCCCCACAGCTCATCTCCCTTCAAAACCCCCAAATTAGTAAAAACAAGTCAAAAAGTTGACTTGTATATATTCCTTACGTTGGCACAGTACCCCAGTAACAGCGAGGGTGCGTTCTGAAGGATGTTTTGAAGACTACAGTTCTGAATCTTAGCCTTTCACTTGTCAGTGTCAAGACTTTCTGGACATCATCTAAGAAGACAGCATGGTAGCTCTGATTTTAGAAGTATAATAGAAGAAACAGGGATGTACAAGCTCAATACAGCTTGCACTGAACTTAGTGGCATTTGCTCTCAGACTTCCAATTTCAATCATGAAGCATATAAACTTCACCACATGAGCACAGCAAAACATTGTGACCTCTACATACGACTTGGGTTTTTTTTCTTTAAAGAAAAATGGGACAAAATGCAAAGCCTATCAAGTAGAACACAAGTGCTATCTCTTCTTCTGTGCCATTTCTAATCATCACATAATGCTGTATCACTTAAACCAGTTCTCATGTGATTAACTTTGTAGGTTACGTTAAGATACATAAAGTTAAACCATAGTTCTGTACCATATATTACCTAAAAGAAATGTGAACAACAGAATGCTTTTCTGTAGGTAACTTACACATAAAAGCATATACCACAGCACCAAACACTCAAAGAAAAAGGCAGTGAATGAATCCGGGATGCAAGGCAATGTCTTGCCACATGAGGGCAATGCATTCACAATACACTGATTTTTAGAAGTGAACAACCTGTCACACAAAACTTCCAGTTTATATCGAAACAACATCATTCAGCTCATCAACAAACAGATTTACTTGTGTCTTCTATGTCTAACAATTAAGTATTCATTCAGGCAGGTATCAACTTTTCTACATCTAACAGTGATAACTGGCTCTTGTGGCTTCACAAATACTACTGCAATTATTAGGCATCCATTTAATGTTAAAAGTTAAATCTTTAAAGAAAAAAGCAGCTTCAACCAAGAACTTAACTGCATGTCATTGAAGAACAAGGTTTGCAAAGTCCACCTATTTCTGCTCTTTTCATACAAAAGTCATCCAATTATCTCTCTTCTTTAGTGCTACAAGCTCCCTTAATATTTGTCCTAGACAGATCTTCTTTTGCGTTGTTTCTGAGTATATATTATGAGGCGTATCAATATTTAAAACCTTTGTATTTTTGTATAAGAAACTAGCAGCTTCAATACTGCCTTCATTTAAGTGATCTCCACTCATTTGGTGGCTGGAAAGGGAAACAACACTCTTGTTTCTAGGAAAGGGAGAAAGGAAGAGCTAGGGAAATAAGTGAGCATGGGAAGATTGTGGAACAGATCCTCCTGGAAGACACATTAAGGCACTCATGAGATGGGGAGGGGACCCAAGATGGCCAGCACAGCTGCACCATGGGCAGAGTGTGCCTGACCAATATGCTGGCCTTGTACCATAGAGGGATGGACAAAGGGAAGGCAACATCAGCCTAGGAGGACTTCTGCAAGGCCTCTGACAGGGTTCCACACCACATCCTTATCTCTAAATTGGGGAAATATAGATTTGGAGGCTGGACTATTTGGTGGATCACAATTGGTTGGATGGTCGCAGTCTGAGGGCTGTGCTCAACAGCTTTATGCCCAGTTGGAGGCCACTGCGGTGCCCCCCAGAGGTCCCACTTGTTTTCCCTTTCCTACATATCCTACCTGCAGGAACTTCTTATTACTTGCAACTTTATCCATCCAGTTCAAGCAAACAACTGCTAAAAAAGCTGCAGCACGTTTTGTTGTAAAAATACTTACCATCTTCTCCTCATATTCTGGGTCAATCTCTTTTTCAGGCCTGGCTGCCTTTGGAGGAAGTTTGAGTTGAAATGGAGGATCATTTTTCTGGAATTCAAATTGTAAACATCAGCATCTTCATTTAACAAAGCAAAGATAACTAATTTTAAGAAGCAATTATTTCAACAGGAAATGATTGTATTACTTCACCCAGAACAGAATTCATGATGTTACTAAAAAGTGGGAGAGACGGCCAGGTAAAATGTAAAAATAAACATGAGGATGAGACTCAGCTTCAATTTACAAGGAGGATCCAAGTTGGAAGGGCTGAAGCAAAGCACCAGGAGTGGGCCAAGTTCAGTTCATCACAGAGATCTTACTTGAAATGCATAAACTCACTCAGTATCTTGAAATGATACTTGAAAAAATAAATATGAAAACTAGAACTCAATTTCTTTGCTCTTATTTTCAGCACTTCCAGGTAAATAACTGGAGATCAAAAACCTCAAAGTGCAACTGGAAACTGAGCTATTCAGAGCCAGGTAGCAAAACCTGACCAAAACAGTACTAAACATCTAACAGCTTGCGAAGCAGAACTATGCTTACTTACATTGCAGAACTGTTTCTGATCAACATATCCGCCATCTTACTCTTTAACTTTAGGCAGAGGGATGCAAATGGGACGAAAGATTCCTGATGCCAAAGAACGCTTTTAAAGTCTTGGCCTGAAGATACAACTCTGCAGTGATGAGCAGCACTAAGTATATAATTAAGTTGTTTGACTATTTAATGATTTTGTAAACGCCTGCATTCAGTTGTGCAAGACTCTGCAATCAAGTTGCAGGAAGCATTCAAAACATTCTTCATTAAGTCACTCTTTATATACGCGTTTATTTCCTGAGTGAAGCACCAGCAGAGGTGTGAAGTTCGTGCAGCTCCAGCAGTATAACAGCACAGCCTACCCTTCAAGTTTCAAGGCAGAACATATTGACGTCCCCGCTGCCCCTCGTTTCTCACTGCAGCGTTTCTGCTGATGACACCAAAACAGTCAGGAAACCCAAACAAACTAAAGCAGACTACCAAAACTTGATGACAGCAGTGGAAGACACACTCAGCACGAGATCCTCCTGATCATTCAAGAGAAAAGCACGCTGTACTTTCACTGGCGTGATGCAGTTCTGTGCTGGTGGAGCTGACTGGCAGCAGGAACAAGCATCACGGACCAGAAATAACAGACCAAAGGATCCAAAATGCTGCCCTTGACATCTCTGCCAGTCAGACCAACAAAGCCCTGAGTACAACAGCCCTAAGCCAGGTGGATCACCACACACTCACATGATCTTGCAACCAAGTACTTTGAGCACACGTTATGAATCACAACGAGCAAACACTTGGGCATCCACCATGCGTATGCAAAGCGGAAATCGACTTCAAATAACCGTTAGGGCTATGACTGATGGTGAAGCAAAGCAGTATGAGAGGAAAGGGGCACTGCAGGTTCCACTGTATTCTGTTAACCCGCAGCTTTTTAACTGCAGAACAGTGAAGCGGACCTGTGGCCCAGCTGAGGGGAACTCAGCCTGAGCAGGAGCTCCTGCACCCATCCTGCCAGCTCTGAGAGGCACAGAGCAGCACAGCACGGGCTGGCAGCAATCTGAACCATCCTCTGCTTTCTGCAGGTATTATTGCCAACGTAGTAGCCCTTTTGATTCCAACCGGTCTTACAGAATAGAGGGTACTCCTCTGCAAAAAATAACCCTTAAACTTCGCCTCCGATCGACCAGCTAACGCTGAGAACTGCCGTATTTCACGGCCTTCCTGCACGAGAGCAATGAAACAACGGGTCAGGCATGCTTTTCAGCCGGACTTCCACGCACCGAAACCCTGCCCTCACCAACATCAGTATGTCTGAGGATGGGGGGCACACGGTCAGCGCTCTGAAAGCGCTCCCGCCGGACCCCGCAGCCCGAGCCCCGCGCAGCTCCCAAGGACGCGGAGGCCGCCCCGCCCGCGGCCTTCCCTCACGGAGCTGGGCGGGACTCTCCGAGCCCGCGCTGCGGGTAGAGGCAGCGGGCGATGCGCCAGAGCCGGGGCAGAGCGCCCCGAGCTCGGCTCCGGGCCCGGGCCCGCAGCCGCCAAACAGGCCGGACCGGGCCGTGCCGCACCGCGGCCTCCACAAGGGGCCGGCAGCTCCGCCGCCCCCCAATTCCCGCCTCCCACAGCGGTACCTCCTCGGCGCCGGGCTCCTGCGCGGAGGCCGCGGAGGTGGAGGGCACTTCGCCGTCCGAGCGGACCGAGGCGGCCGCGGCACCCTGCTCCATTTTGTGCGCGGCGGGGGCGGGGGGAAGCGGCCCCTCCGCCCCCAAACACGGCGCGGCCCCGCCCCGCTCAGCCCTCGCGAGGCTTCGTCGAGACCGGCCGGGCTGGGGCGGTTCGGTCCGCTGTCTGCAGAGCGGTGCTGCCCCGGCCTCCAGCGCACGGTTTGCAGCAGGACGAGACCCGCAGCACCGCGGAAGGTGGAAAAATTGCGCTCTGCGATACGTCTGTTCTTAAGCTTGATGTAAAATAGCTTGCCAGCGGTTCCCGGCTGTCTTACTGCGGCTTCAAACGCCCGTATAGCTTTTGTCTATGCGAAACACACTCGAGCGTTCCTCACAGCTTGCTTCTTACTCGCAGTTCGCAGGAACGTTACAGGCTGTACCCAGCAATCAAGCTGCTGCTTTTATGAAAGATCCCCTCCGGGTATTTTTTGCTCGCCTGTTGACATTTGCATTTGGCACTGAGCTGAGAAGCGCTCGCTTGCTTCTCACAGGCTGTGCTGTACGTCCCTGTGGTACTGCAGGCCATCGGTAGAGAAACGGATTCATACAGCACAATTATCAAGCAATAATCTAATTAATTATCAAAAAAAAAAAATATGGAAGTGTGTTTTGTACTTGCTATTTTCCCTTCTTACGTGACATCTTTCCAAACGCATTTGTAAAATGCCACAGAATTTCCCCAATTTTTTCTTTATTTTTCCTCGTTTGGGAGGCAGGGATCTTGTTGCCACATAAGGAATGAGCTGTTGGCTCTTTGCTTTTCCACTTTTACCCCCCTCTCATTTCACAGGCTGCAAACACAACTGATAGGGCTGCACGTGCCCTGCCTTGCACCCGGAGTTCATAGCAACGCTCTGTCCAGCTCAGATGGCACTCAGCATGTGGTGCAACCAAAGCTATGCTGTCCTCAGGCATATCACTGATACTCATTTTGACATATCAGACACCACAGAAATACATTAAGGGTTGGTACATTAAGGCAGCACCCTGCCCGATGTCACTAGGTGGCAATGGCACACCACAGGCTGGATGGAGGCTGCAGGGCAGTGGGAAGCTGCCCAATCATATGGCTGGTTTGATCATGGAAAGGGAGAGGATAATGCAAGGCAGATATGTAAGGCCTCTTGCACCTGCTACTGTGTAGTCATACCCAGCATTGCATTATGCAGTAGTACTGGGGAAACACACTGTGCGTTGTTAGAAAGGGCCAGGTGCTGTACCTCTGGCCAGCAATCTGTTTGCTCTGTTGTGCATCAACAAGAGACTTCCCATTGAGCACTGTAGCCCAAAATCCACACGTGCAGCACTATTCATTCCTCACTGAAATGTATCAGTGAGAGCTCAGACTACAAGTGACACACATGAAGCCTGCCACCATCAGCAGCTGACACCGTGACCCCTGGGAAACCAGTGGGCTCAGGAACTACAGAGCGTAGCTGGAGGGGCTTGCAAGGACATCTTGTTTCTGGCCACCCTCATCCAAGCCCTGCATGCTGCTCAGCCCAGGCTCAGCATCCACAGCCAGCACCTGCCTGCCAAGAGCAGGCCCAAAAATGGCAGCCCGCTCCCTGT
This sequence comes from Excalfactoria chinensis, assembly GCF_039878825.1. Lineage (NCBI taxonomy): Eukaryota > Metazoa > Chordata > Aves > Galliformes > Phasianidae > Excalfactoria > Excalfactoria chinensis. The sequence continues at coordinate 72,053,125 of NC_092828.1, forward strand.
AGAACCCTATGCTGGCCCAAAGCAGCTCATTATCACCAGTTGCCACAAGGTCACCCAAGTGCATCTTGGTTATGGGCACAGGCAACAGCTTTGACATGAACAGCTTGCTCAGAAGGGACCCTGCTGGTTTTGCTTTTGGTTTGGTTTGTCGTTGCAAGCATCACACTCATGCCTGTTTCCTGTATCCAGTTTTCATTTTGCTCAACAGACAGATCCCAGAGCAGACAAGGGAACTTGCAAACAAGACATCATTCAGCACTGAAAAATAAGATATAATAGCTAACGTATCCTTCACGCCTGTTTCAAAGAGCCAGTGGTAGCTGTATGAGTCCCATTGCTTTTGCCCATTACATAAAAATGCAATGCTACATTTTTAATTCCAGGTTTTAGCAATCAAAACTTTGCTAAGATGTTGCAAAGGCTTCTCACATGCCTATGTTTCCTATCCTGATAAACTTTATGACTTGCTATCAACTTTTCAGCTTGTGTGTTCATTTTGTCAGTTAGCTCTCACAAGGGAAGGAGAAGACTGCCATCTCCTCCTGGCCATGACCAGTCAGGCTTGTGTGGCTGTAACAATCAGAAAGATCAACACAAAGGAAAGGTGTTAGAAGAGAAGGAAAAGAAAGGACTGCTCACCCACCTCCAAAGGCCTGGGCTCACAAGGGAAAGCTCCACCACAGGATCTTCAACCAGAGATCCTTCCCCTGTGGCAGTCAGCCCTTAAATGAGGTCTAGGAGAGGTGCAGCCAGGCTCCAGCCCTTCCAGTCAGTCCCGCAGCTGAATTGCCTTCACCTGTGCTCCCAGGTCCTTTCCCCAGGTGCTCAATCAGTGGTTCAGGCTGTGATTCAAGAATTACCATTCTGTTGGTTGTCACTCAGCTCAGCACATCATGCCAGATGCCCAGGACACATGCCTGGTACCAATACAGCAGGACAGGGGGAGGCCAGGGCTGCTGCCCCTCTATGCTATGTCAACTGAGGCTGCCATAAACCAGACTGTAACAAGCAATGGCAACACTGTGTGTGCCAACCTGAACCATAGATTTTGCCCACCTATGCACAGTGATGTCATCTATTCAACAGGCCAGGATCCTAATTTTGTTGGAAGTGAAAGACGCTTCAAAAGTGTTTTTTAGGTTGAAGCAAAAGCGGTCAAAAGAGATTTTTCCAACAGAAATACAAAGCTTTGGAAGTATTGAAAACCTACAAATAACCGGCCTGCAACAGAGACAGCGTGTTACAAACTGTTGAGTGTTTGTGAGTATTGAGCAAGCAGGTCAGTACAGCGTAGGCTTGAACTCTCTTTAAAGCTTCCTGAAATAGTTTTTTTTCACAAACTCTCTTCCCAAAATAAATTATCATAAGCAAAAGCGTATTTCTGGTGTTTGATTTCACCCTGTTATCACTTGGCATATCACAGAGTATTTGCAAATGTAACAGTGCTTGTACAAAGGTTTTTGGATGCACCAGGATTTCCTTTGAGTCCAAGCTATGTGTGGAAAGATGCCGCGTAGCACAACCTTGCAAGCATGGCAGACACATTGCAGAGGCCAACAGCCATCACATCACTAAGCCAAAGGCCTTATCCTGCTATTTAAGTCCTCTTTCTTTCATCCTGTTCTGATGCTTTTATTTACCAACATCCACTCACAATGGAAGACCAGACTATGCCTCTTACATTTTCCAAAGCATTGCCAGCTTCTGGTTAAGGAGCTGTTAAGCTGGAGTAGCTTTGTCTCATTTATTGAAGCCTACAGAAAATCTGCTTCTGCTCCCATGCCTTGCACTGTGCTTCCCTGCCCACCCGGCTTCTTTCTTCCTTGTCCTGCTATCAGCCTTCCTTTTCTGCAACAGTCTCAAGCACAAAGCTGCCACCAAATCATTCTTCCTTCCCTGCACTTACAGACATGGTTCAGAAGTCTGTGGTGCCTGGAATGCACTCTCTTGGCTGCAGTACCCTCTACTCCATCATAACTGCACACAGTAATTCATTTTCCCTCACTGTTTTGGCACCTGCAAGAAAATGACTTGAAAACCACAGCGTCAAGTAGGGCTCCTGTAACCAGCAGTAGTGCCCTTTTGGAAAGCACTGGGGACCAAGGCAGACCGTGTCCCGTGTCAGTTTTACTGTCTCAGCTTTCCCCTTTGGTTTACTCTAGGCTTGGGAGGGATGTGCCAGGATGCCCTCTCACATGTGGGCTGAGCAGTATTCATCACTACAGATCAAAAAGGAACTGGATTTTTCTTAGCTTCTACAAAAAATGTGGGGAAAAAAAGAAGTCATTACTCCAAAAGAAATCATCTTCTTCCTTCTCTATCTCCCCCATCAGCCACAAGGACTAATGGCCAACCAGGGACCATGATAGCATGACCCCATGGGATACCCCTAAAGAGGAGAGGAGAGGAGAGGAGAGGAGAGGAGAGGAGAGGAGAGGAGAGGAGAGGAGAGGAGAGGAGAGGAGAGGAGAGGAGAGGAGAGGAGAGGAGAGGAGAGGAGAGGAGAGGAGAGGAGAGGAGAGGAGAGGAGAGGAGAGGAGAGGAGAGGAGAGGAGAGGAGAGGAGAGGAGTGTTTCCTGCAACGTGGCTGAATGTGTCCTTATGAATGGATAGAGTGAAATACGCTGTCTGTGGGGGAGCAGGTTGAGAGCTGTCAGGAGCAGCTGGAACATATATACACTGTCATGGCTTTTTAGTGGCATGGGGCATTCTGCTGGCTGTGGGAATGCTGCAGAGGCATGCCAGCTTTTTGCTGAGTAAGGGAGGTGGGAGCCCTGTGTGTAAACAGGGTTCAACCACAGAGTGAGAGAACAGGCTGTTCCCCCGAGTGAAGCTGACTCTCAGCTGCACCCAACCTCTGCAAGGCTTTGTAGGTCAGCGTGGGGTGAGTTTGCTAGCTAAACACTTTGGAAGTGTGTCTCAGTTGAATGTGTACTTTTGTTGGATATCAGAGAGAGTACAGCTGTGGTCAAATATCGTTTCTTACTCTGCATACAATTCCTAGATGTCCCTGTGAGGTTATTTGTATTATTAACCTAGGGCAAGAGAATAGGAACTCTACCAGGGATGCTCAGCTGAGGGCACGCAAGAGCAGAACAGAAGAAGACAAGGAAAGAAAACCAAGAGGCCAGAAAAAGATGCAGAGGCAGAATTGCTCCCAACAGCAGGTTTCTTTGCTGCCTGTAGTTGCGAGTCTGTGCAGACAGCTTCATCAAGCAACAGGGGCTGAATAGTTAAGTACAATACTTTATCATCTAATGCAGACAAGCAGGAGAGAGAAAAGAGCACAGGTCGTATGATAGGGGCACATCTTCTAAATCGGTGTCCCGGGAGTGTCATATTGCCAACATTTGTGTTGCCTGAAGATGAGTTATTAGAGAGAAAAAAACAATACTGTTGGTTTTGTAAAAAGGTGGACTAGGGAAGTGCAAGTCAGTATGAGTGAAAAGGGGGCTAATAGAGGTGGGTACCAGCTCTGGTCTCTGTGTGCCAATAGCTGGAGAGGGAAAACATAAACATTACCCAGACACTAGAAAACAATCCTTTTAAATAGCTGCATGGGTGCTCAGCCACTGGCTGCAGAAGGGAAGGTAAGGGGTGATGTGATCCCTGCGCAGTGAGACGTATTTGTTGTGGTGAACTTTTTAATGAAATAGAAGTCACAGAGCAAGGGAAAATAAGCAGAAGGTCAAGATTAGATGGATTTAGCTTTCAAATAAAACGTAACATACTCAGTGGAAGAACACAGGAACAGGCTACAAGGAAATCTTTTCCCTCACCATTGCTTGGCATACTGAAGGTCAGATTAGATAGCTTTTTAAAAGATGTGCTTTAGTCCAGATGTGGAAAAAACATTTGCTTGTGGGAATGTCAGCTTGGATTACTCTGGCATCTCTTCCTGTTTCGATACCCACACATTTGTGAACCAAATAAGTCCTCCTGTTCTGCCCTTCCTCTCCCTCCTGAGCGCTCCTCTCAGCAGCGCAGGGAGGGCCTTCAGCATTCATTACAGCACCATTAGCTCTGCGATATGGAAATGAGCAGGTTGAAATAGCATGCCTGTGTGTTCCAATCAGGTGTGTGTGGGGACGTGAGGGAATCATAGAATCACAGGATGGCTGAGGTCAGAAGGGACCTCAAAGATCATTGAGATCCAAGCCCTGCCGTGGGCTGGCTGCTCCCCCAGCTCAGGCTACCCAGGGCCCCATCTGCGGCCCTACACACCTCTGGGGATGGGGCACCAACAGCTCTGTTCAGCAGTGCCAGGGCCTCACCACCGTCTGAGTAAAGACTTTCTAACTCACATCTGACCTAAACGTCCCCTCTCTTAGTTTAAAGCCATTCCTCCTTGTCCTCTCTATATTACATCATGTACAAAATTGCTCTCCTTCCTGCTTTCCACAAAATGCAATCAGGCAATTTGTTCTCTTCTGGCTTACCAGTAGTCAGGGGTTGTTTTCCTGTGAGACATCAGGAGTCTAAGGAGGGGAAGTGGAGAAAACTTTAAGTGCAAGAAGAGAACTCCTCCTAGGTACATGGCTGAGGTGAACTGCGTCTGTGTTTGGGGTCAGACTGATCCCCCTTTGCTGGTCTTTGCCATTGGCACGTATCAGAGAAGCTCGGTGCGGACCTCAGCACTTTAATCCCACTCTCTCTAACAGTGCCCACGGTTACCGATGCAGGCTCCTCGGCTTATTCATTTCTTCTAGGAAGTTTCTAGGGAGGAGAGGAATAAAAAACAACACCAACAAACAACACCAACAAACCCTCAGCCGAGCAAAGAAGCAGCGAGGCACGTTGCGCTGCGGGCAGGTGCTCGGGAGGGTGGGAGCCTCGAGCCCGGCGGCACCCCCGGGTACCGGCTCCATGCCCGGGTGCCCCATCGCCGGCTATCGGCCCCATCGCCGGGTATCAGCCCCATCGCCGGCTATCGGCCCCATCGCCGGGTATCGGCCCCCCGCGCTCACCGCCCGCGGCGCCGCATCTTTCGGGCGGGGCCACCGGCGGGACCCCGCCCGGCCGTCGGTCCCCGTCGTCCCCATCACGTGTTCGGTGTGCTGCATTGTGTTCGCGGCGGAGGGAGGAGGGCCGGCCGTGTCAGTGATCAATGTCATGACTTCCTCCCCGGGCCGGAGCGCTGTGGGAGCGGGGCCGGAGGAAGCTCGCCGATCGCCGGGGAACGAGGCGCGGCCGCGCACTCGCGGACCCGCGCGCGGAGCGGGGGGAAGATGAGCTCCGGGGACGTCGTTTGCACCGGCTGGCTAATCAAGTCACCTCCCGAGAGGAAGCTGAAGCGATATGTAAGTGCTCGCGGAGCCCGTCCCTGCCGGCGGGGCTGCCGTTCCCGGCGCGTCCCGGCCCGAGCGGAGCGGAGCCGCGGTCCGTCCGTGCGCCCGCGGGCTGCGGTGCCCCGTCCGTGCGCCTTGCCGGGTCCTCGGGCGCAGCCCAGCTGTTGTTATGCAATGTGCTCTAGGTTAAAAACCGCAGCTCGCTTTCGGCTAACGTTACCGTAGCCAACAGCCTCGTAACAGAATTTCGGACGCATTTTCCCCATGGAAGAGCGTGAGCCTCCCTGAAAAAATAAAAAAAATAAAAAAAAAAAAAAAAGAAAAGAAAAAAGGGGGAAAAAAAAGCCATCACATTCCATTCGGAGGCTCAGCTTTGTTAAGATGCCTGTAACGCTCGCTAACGGCCGCGGTCGGGATACTTTTATGTAGCAGCTCAGTGCGCCAGAGGCGGTCACTTAGCGGTGCTGCCGGGGCGGCTGGGCAGGGGAGCGGGGAGAGCAAGGGGCCGTGCTGCCCAGCCCGTGGGTACGGGGGCTGCCGCTGCTCCGTGCGAACAGCTCCCGCTTCGCGCTGCATCTGTTTCTCTGAAAAAAAAAAAAATCAAAAGCAAAAACAAAAAACGGGTGTGCGCTGCAAACATAGGAAACTGCATCGCTGCAGAGCTGCAAGGAAGGCATTCCGGGTAATAGCCTTAAAAAATCAACAGAATAAAATCACTCGGGGCAGCAATAAAACCGTAAGCCCGCCGAGGGCCGTCCTGCGCCCTGATGCTCCCCTGCAGGTGCTCTGCTGCTGCTCACGCCTCTTTGTGTGCCCTCCCGGCCTGCCCTGCCCCGGGCACCGCGCTCCGCGCTGCCGCCCGCCTGCCCCCCGCTCCCGAGCGCAGCTCACGTCATACGTCGTATTCGCTTCTGTTTATCAGCGTTTTTTTGGCCGCTCTGCTGATGCGAGCTTTTTCGCATCGTATGAGGAATAAGTGCCTCGTGAAGAACGTGGCGGAGATCGTTTAGCGGTGTATTATTTGTTCCATTCTGCTGCAACTAGGAGAAAGGCGAATTTCCTGAGGTTGGGATTTACTTTTAACTTACTCTAAGCTGGAGTTTCTTCTCTTAGATCGTAAATACAGCATTGAAATGGTCGAATATTTGCTTCGTTCCACTGACGTTTTCCAGTTCTAAAATAACCACGGCGATGTGTCTCAGGGGAGCTGCAGATAAAATCTGGCCGTGTAATTCTCGTGCTGTGTTGTCCCGGGGGTGCTAATAGCCCTGTGCAGCAGGCACCAGACACTGCAGGAGCCACTGATTCACCCAGCTGGTACCATTAGTAACTCTGCCACTGAAGCTATTTTCGATGACTCAATATTCATGAAAGGGCAAAGCAGAGAAAAACAAAAAGTGATAAAAGCTGGGGTTTGAAAGCCCCCATTATGCAGCCAGGGGGACGGCCACAACAGGAGCTCAGAGTAGAGCGGCACTGGCTGCAGCCCACTCCCATCGGGTTTTGCACTGCATGACTTGGTGCAATGGCTCTATGCTATTCTTCCAGCAGGAACGACCAGATTAGCTGGATCTCTGCAGATTAGGCTTTGTTTTCTGATTAGGAGGATGAACTGCTCCTTTGTCCACAATAAGAGAAGAAAAAGAAATCTGCTATGGCTGGTGTCCCCGTTCATATGACTGGTGACACAGGAGATGCTGCAGACCAAATGGAAAACGTCTCTCACGTGCTACAAGCCGTTGTGTTCACTTCTCACAGTTCCACCAGCATGGAAGCTTGAGCATCTCACTCAGGGCTGGAAGGCAGCACAACCAAACCACCCTGCCTGCTTGAAAGCAGCAGAGCTGGAGAACAAAGCCCGCTTCAGTGGGCTTCAGGAGGCATCAAGCATCAGCCTGGTGCTGGCTCCACAGAGCAGCCACACATCCCTGGCATGGCAGCAGCCCTCATGCCCTGCTGGCACCGCCTGCAGCAGAGCTGGCTGGGGGCCCAGAGGCTGCCCACCGCCTGCAGGGTCCTGCTGTGTCACCTCCCAGCATACACTTCCCTGTGTTCAGCATCAGGCCCAAGCTCTGCCTGAGCACGGATCCCTCCTTACTCCTCAGGCTCTACTCATCACTAAGAAAGTCCCATGACATTCATCGGGATCTGGGCAAAATGAATTTGGGAACTGGGACCTGCAGAGAGTCCCCCTGAAAGCCAGTGGGAACGTGTAATGTTTATAAAATCAGGGCAGTGTGCCTTTGCAAAATGGGACCCGAAAGACCAGAGCGTGCCCTCCTTTTTAATTGTTCTCTAGTGAGTCCAGGCAGGTTTTCTATGCATAAACAAGGGCAGGATTTGGCTCTAGGTTAGCAATTATTTTCAAAACTTTGAGAAACAAAAAGCAGGTGTTCGGAGTGTGTATTTTTCCTCTAAAGTCTCGCAAAGCTGATGCTCTCAGTAGTACTATTCTTAGAAGTGTCTTATCATTCCCTAACAAAGGCTGCTCCCTTACATGTGCAGGAAACGAACATGAGATTAATTACCCGCATGTAACTTTCTGTAAAAACAGAGCACTTAGTGCTAAACGCCCAGAATTCATTAGAAAGCACAGGGAGCCTCACTCCAGCAGGCAAATACTCTGAACCTGTGTTGGTAATACACACGGTTCTGCTCCTCTGCCTGACACTCGAAACGTGAATCTGCCGTAGCAGCCTGGCTGGAGAGGCAGAGGACTCTCCTGGGAGAACTGTGGGTGTTTGTTGCCGTTCTTTGTCCCCTACGTGTGACCTGAAAGCTGTGCTGCTCTCGTTTCCCCACTTTGTTTTAGGGTCTCTTGCCCATCGGGGCCGCGTGCGCTGGGGGCACAGGGGAGCTGGGTGTAGGGCGGGCAACAGAGGAAGAAGGCGCTCTGCAAAACTGGGAAGTGGCATGGTGAGGTGAAGTCTGTCCTGCTCGAGGCTGAAAATGCACTTTCAGGCAGACTCAGACCTGCGGAAGGAAAACTTGGCCCCATTGGAGATGTCTGTTACGGGCATTAGTGGATGGCGAGTACCAGACTGTGCAGGAAATTAGATGGTCATGGAAGAACCTGCTGCAAGTCCAGTGGTTGCACAGTGCCTTGTGTTAGAGCTAAGTGCTTCCAACTAGGGGGTTGGGTTAGTGCAGAAAGAGCCCCAAGGGGGAAAACTGTGTGTTTGCTTGTTAAAAATAAGAATCGCAACTCTCAGGACAGTGTTGTAGCCGTGTTCTGTAACATCAGCCTTCCACGTCGGGCTTTATGTTGTGTTTCAAGTTGAGATGTATCTGATCACTGAATTGTAACAGTTGTTTTCTGCTTAGCGAAACAGGGAGAAAACCGCTTCATGGTGTGGAAAACAAGGGCATTTTACAGCCAGTGCAGAATGTCACAGCAAGGGAAATAAAAGCCTGGCAAGGGCACAGAGGATGCTTAATGAAGCAGGAGATAAATGCCATGGAGAAGGTGTATTTTTCATGTGCTGGTAAGGAGATGGAGATTAGATTTTTAACAGGCAGCTAATCCGAACCCACCCTTGAGCCGTTGTGCTGTAGCTCCTTGTGCCCAGGAGCAGCAGTGGCAGTCAGCAGCCTGCCTCCTGCTCACTGTGTGCTCCTTAAGTGGGCTGCAGGAGTGAAGGCTAAGGACAGACACTTGCTTGGTGCAAGTCTGTGTGGCTCCATTAAGCCAGTGCTGCACAGCTGTACCGCAGCTGAAGAACTGTTTTTAATCTCCAGTACTGTACAAACTGATGAGGGAAGACCACTTACTGGCTCAAAAAAAAAAAACCAAACCAACCCAAGTCTCTCACTTTACTTGATGAACTGGATTCTTTAGACACTATTGAAAATCAAAATTCCTTCTCAGCATCTCTAGAACAAGAGTCCAAAATGAAACGAAGGGGAGAAAATTCAGCTTTGCGCTTCTTAACACTCTACTTGTTGGAGTGTCTGAGCCGCAAAGGTGGAGGGCTCTGCTAGCATCACAACCTGACCAGGCTGAGACTAACAGTCTTACAGCCATTCAGATTTTTGAGTGTGGGATCTATGCCACACAGGGTGTCTGTAAGGCAACTTCTGGTAAGTGAAGTTTAAAAGATGGTCTGTGGAGTTACGTCTTCCACAGCAAGATGGGTAGGTTCACAGAACCAAAATCAGCAGTGTTATAAATCAGAAAGGTAGGAAAGTAGTGTCCCTGCTGCTGTCTGTGTGGGAAGGGCCATCAGAAGAGCACAGCAGGTAGCGCGAGATGGCTGCCTCTGCTGGGGGATTGGCCAAGACTTGACCATTGTGCCCATCGCTACAGTTGTACGAGATAAGAGAATTTAGATGACTTCCTCATTTTTAACTGAAGTTCTGATGTTTATCAGGGGAGCGAATGGGAAGTTACTGGCCACTAAGAAGAAAAAGTAAAGTAGAACTATGGAAGAGTTTGCTCAAGTAATGGGAACAAGAATCAGTCAGCACAGCGAGGGGCAGGTGGGATGTGGAGCTGCTCTCTGCTCTAGTGTCGTCTGGTGACACTGCCACGTCTGTCTAAAAGAAATCCCCAAGTGCTGTGGGAACTCAGATACTTCTGCTGCTGGTCTGGGAGCTGGGGTGCTCTTAGGAAAAATAAAATAGAACGTAACTTCTGTCCATCAGTCTGTTCATTTGCAGAGGTTCCTACAAAGCCTCTCGTGTTCTGCCCTCTCCAAACAGAGAGCTATGGCCACTTTCCATACCCTGCTGGAATCTACATCCCCGGCTTGCATTGAGATAACTGAGTGCAGTTAGGCAACGTGTGCAAATTCTGGGATGGTGGGAATGCGCGTGCCCTGTGATGAAGATCACGGAGCCTTTTAGCTGGCTGCAGTTTTAAGTTTTGTACTTGCATCTTTCCTGCTTCATTCTGAAGTCCAACATAAAATCTCTCTGGTTGAAGGAAATACTCCGTTTTGAGAGAGTTGTATGCCAGGTGAGGACTGGAGTATAGAAGCTGCTGTGCTGTGAGACTTACATCCCCTTCTTTGTGAAACACTGCAAACAGAGCTCACAGGTAAAACAACAGCAGCAAATGTATTTTAGAGAGGAGCTTCCGTCCTTAACTGTTCATGATGAGCTCAGTGCAGATCGGACCGCATTCCGCCATTTGACCATGCTTTGGTAGGTTAAGCACGATGTTTATTCTAGACCATTTTCTTCCATCTTAACTGTATTTTGGTAGTTCAGATATCATGTTGAATGAGATAGGCTGACTTCTAAGAAAAAGTAATTTCTAAAAAACACTGCTGTTCTTGGCAACCTGAGTATCAGAATGTTAAGCAGAATAACTTCCCTCAGACTATTTATTTGGGTGGGGCTGTAATAGCTCTGAAGCCCCAGTTTAATCTTTGCCTACATGTTTTCAGTGCACAGGAATGTCCAGCTATTGGTTTCTATTCAAAACAGAAACCCACGACTTATCAGTTCTTTGCATTCAAAAGCAAAGACTTAAAAAAACATGTTTGAAATTGAGAAGGAAATGTTAACTTGAGTGGTAATTAAACTTGTGATGCAACTGAAGGTATATTGGAGGAAAAGTAGCACTTGGGTGAACTATTTGTTGTAGCATGAAAACTGTAATGTGAATAAACACATTACTTTTATCAACGATGTGTCAAAATGCTATGAATGCGCATCATGCCAATGTGATGTTTTCAGGCAGAAGGGTAAGTTTACTCCTATGGCATCACTTTGTAGAGAAACAGTCTCTTTGTTTGTTTGCTTGTCCTTTTCATTTGAGTTGGAAATGAATTAACAGCGAGATAAGACAAGGAAAGAATGCCATGTTTGAAATGGAATTTGCATGTCAAAACCTTACAAGCAGTTAATAGATTTTCCTCTTTCTCACCTAATTGTTGAATAAAATGCTAGATTCCAAGCTTTTCTGTTTTATAATATTCCTCACTTGTTCTAGTGTGTGTCACATAGGAAAAAAAGCCCTAAAAGCCACGCAAAGTTCAGTTTTAAAACCTGCTGCATAACCTAATACTCGATATTTGTTAAAAAATAGAACAAACCCGGTGTCTGGCCTTCACAGCAGCAAAACATTCTCTTTCCTTTCTGAGCTGAACTCATTAGGAGCTTTCTAATAGCCAGAATGAAACAACTGTTCTTAGAGATTTTGCTCTTCTCCTTCCTCTAAAGTAGCTGATGCCAGAAACCCCACTGAGCCCTGCAGGCAAAACCACCTCGCAGCTTTCCTCCGAGCCTGGAGCAGTGCGTGTCAGCTGCTCAGTATCTGTTCCTATGGAACATTTGATGAAAAGACAGTAAAATGTCATTACTAGTATGAGTTTAAAATTACTTAAATGAAGGTGTTAATTTAAATGGAACTCAGATTGACACCTGAAAGCTTTTGACACATTTTTGACGGTACGTTTTAAAAGACAACAGTTTCTGTGAGCCCTGTTAATGGCAAATATTATTTGCCCTGTGAATCCCAAGTCTCTGGGACTGTGGGTTCTACATTTGAATTTCTGTTGAGCAGAATAATGGTCATAATGGGGCCCTTTCTGAATGTGCAACTGCTGTAATCTCAGCAGAGTGCAGAGTTTGCGGACAGTCTGTTTTCACATACCAGACTTGCAAGCTGTTTGTGGAAGGTCAAGGATCTTGCAGTTGTGAAGACATTTGTTCAGGCTGACAGGAGCTGGTGGTGCCAAGAAGGAGAAACCAGTAGTTGAGAGCAGTTGTCCATTTGTTACTTGCAGATTTCATGCTCTGCGTGATAAAGCCTCTAAAACTCACAGAAGCACTGAGCTGATGCCTTGTGAAATCCTGGTCTGCAGGGGCTGGGCTGTGTGCTGGCCAGAGCTCTGCAGAGAAACACTACATGAAGAGGTACCAGCTGGGCTTACAGGAGCAGCGAGGCCACACGTGCACAACAAGGCCCACACTGCTGCGTGAAGCACTCGCTACCAATCGAGCTACTACATCTGTGTTGTTTACTAATATTTACAGTAGAAGCTTTGCAATCTTAAGTAGTTTTATTTTTAATAAGTTCCGCATTTTGAACCCATCCTAATATAGTGGTTAAGTTCTCACTAAGGCCCTAAGCTTAAAAATAAGTAGTGCTGCTGAGGGAATTGCTTTCTTGAGATACTTTGGCACCTGGCTCCCACTGATACAGGATTTGCAAAGAGTCCTCAGGCAGTACCCCCCTGACATGATGGGTCTTTATAGCTTTCTGCTCACTTACTCTTCCTGCAGTGAGATCTGAACTGCTAAACACTGTCTGCAAATGGGACTGTTACGCCTGTTTCAGTTAATTGCCTTCTGTAGTGTCCCTTCTGGACAGATCACCCTGATCGTCATATCACCCTGAGCTGTAGATCATAAGATAATGGGAAACTGCTCTTGAAACATGAAGGGATAACACCAAATACATTCCATCATTGTTTCATTATCCTCCCCAAACTCACGCTTTCTTCTCTGCTGAGCCTGAGAACTGTTTGAGCTGAAACATCACTAGGACAAGCAAACAAGAAGGTCAGGGGCAAGTGGGACTTGCACAGCTAGGAGCCATCTCAGCGGCGATGCTGCCCACTTCCTTCAGGCATCTCTCCACTGGCTTTGCAGGATGGAAACCTCATAGTACTGGCTTGTAAAAGGGAAGACTGAATCATTAATTGTAGTGTTACTAGACTGTAAGGCCTTAGCAGTTTTCTTATGAACAACGTGTTCTTTTTTTTTTCTGTTCTTTTTTCAAATTCACAACTGAAAGTACTGTTGCTATGTTACTGTGATGGTGTGTAGGCTGCTAAATAAATAGAGGCAGTTTAGTCCATGCCAGAAATAGAAAGACAGGTCAGAGGTGACATTTGGGACATGATGAGAAAAAAAGAATATATAATTTCCTTCCTATCATTCTCTTCAGCCTCATTAACCCCAGGCTGCTTAGAAGGAAATTACAGCAGAATTTCATGGTATGTGAGAGTACTTTAGCAGTAGTAGTCAATTTTTAAATTGATACCTATGGAGGTTCACTCAGAGTTTTGGTTTCGTTTCTTACATGATCCAACTTTCAAGGGCAACGCTGGCAGAAGTGTGGCAGCTCACGCACTTCTGAACCGAGATGCTGCTCCAGGACATCTGGGGGATGGGGCATTGCTGAGAATTCTCTATGGAAAGGTGAGCTGAGGAGGGAAAACGAGACAAAAAGAACAAGCTTTGAGAAAACACGCCGCTGCGAAGCTAGAAACAGGAAATCTGAATCCATTACCCTTTTTGGGACAGCCTGGCAGGTGACCAAGGCCCAGGCACACAACAACATGTGTAGGCCCTCACACAAGTGTCCCTGGGTACCCGCTTGAACCCTTGGACATCTCACTTCTCTGCGGGATTGTGAAGATGCACAAGAGCTGAGTCACACTCACACAAAGGCACATCCAGTGGTGTCCCCAGCTGTGATCACAGCACAGCCACCGAGGGAGCTGTTATAAACAAATTATTGATCCGGCACGACAAGAAGTATCTGATTGCCTTGTGAATTAGGAAGAGGCCCACAGCCAAAACCTAAACCAGTCTGGTGCAGGCAACTCCTTAGAGGTTATTTTTTGTGGTGCTTTGTACCTCCACAAATCCTCCTGCCTTCCTACCAACAAAACATGTAAGTGTACTCCCTACCCAAGAGACCTTTGGATCTAAAGTGGAAAGCTGAGGCATTCCAGAAAGTCCCACATTTACCATAAAACTTAAAGAGGAGAACTAAATTAGAGGGTACAGCAAGTATCAGTGATGCTAAGTACATGTTTCCTTGCTCCTGAATTGCAGGGCTTTTGTAATTGTCTTTTTATTTGTTAACACTTCTTGAAAGGAAGGCTGGAATTGGAATGGCTAGGAACATTTCTTTACATAATGGATTTGAATAGCTAGATTAATAAGAAGCTTTACTAATTTCAGCCAAAAGCCAATCCCTGGTGCCTTAGACCTCGAGCCATGTGCGTGGATAAGGTTCAGTGTCAGCACACGACCACCATGGTCATTTATTTATTAATGTGAAGAGTTTGGTTGCTGCTTTGTTTGGAGACTTTTTCTGTGCACAGCCAGTGTTACGTTCAACCTTATGCTGAGGGAGCGAGTGTCACAGGCTTTCTTGTGCCCTGTGGAGTTCAAGCTCTGCTTTGAGCCCACTCAAATCCTGTACCCTTACCAGAGGTTGCATTTATCTCAGAGTTTGAAGAACAATTACTATGATTTATCTGTCTTCAAAGTGAATAGGATTTTACCAGGCAACCTACAGCCCATCCTTTCCAGGCCTCTGTTGTTCACACTCAGCAAATTGCTCAGCCTTCACCATCACCAGCAGCATTGCTAAATGGAAAGGAGAATGAATTACACCCTCTGCAGCTCTGTTATGTTCTTCTCCTAAAGGACCTATTTGTCTCTCATTGTATTTCCAGGTCTTTTGTACTTGAAATGATCTTCAAAACTCTATAAATAAATTTGGTGTACTGGAAGGTGAGTTAAAGCCCTTTGCCATTAGAGTATTCCAAGTGGGCTGCAATAACATTGACTCTTCTCTACGTTGTGGTTAGTAGCTTGAATGTTAAAACTGAACAAAATTTTGTCAAGCAGAAGATGCCTGACACAGCCAGGTTTCAAATATACTATAGCTAACCAGGGGAAATGTAAGCCTGTTTACACTGCTGCTTTTAGTCCCCAGGGACTCCCCTTACCACAGCACTTACCTTGTGTTGGCCCCAAAGAGGCTTTGGTGAAACCCACCATCCAAGAGCAGGGAGATACAACCTGGGGACAAAGAGCTGGGCAGAGCCTGCTTGAAGATGTCACCACGCTGGTCTTTTCAGAACAGGGATGAAGAGGGAGAGTCTCAGAGATGCACCCAAGTGATATGTCTCAGGCACATTTCTAGGCAAATGTGTTGCACGCAATTTAACAGCATGGGCTAGATGGAGATTTCAACAGTGTCAGCCCTAGTGCTCATTGTTAAGAACTTACTGTGCACCCACAGGCACGTTTTGGTTTGACCTGGGTTCACTGGAGTTGGAAATGGAATTTGGATCTCTATATGATCATACTGTTGTGGATTTTAGTTCGGAGGTTGGGGCTTTTTCTGAAGACAGGAAGTGTTTAACACATCATCTGTGCTTTGGTATAAGAGATACAGAGCAGGGGAAAGCAAACTCAGATAGAAGGTTTTGGCATATTGATGGTTCAGATACACAGGATCATTTTGTAGTAGGGCAGCCAGCCACTTCTGGCTGCACATCTGTCTTGCTGCAGTCAAGACACCTGTTTGGATTAGAAAATGGTCGTGCTGGTTCATTCTCAGAGTAGGGTAGGATCTTCATGGGTCCCTGCTGGGACCAGCAAGAAAAGGCAAATGATGCTGCAGAGCAACAGCAGCAAGTAGGCACGGTGATGCAGCACAACTGAGTCTAGACTATTAAGCAAGAAACCTTTCTTTTACTAAATAAATTGCATCCATAATGGACAGTAAAGCCAAGTAAGCACTGTCTTTAATAAGCTGCCGGAATTGAGCAGGTGTGCAGTCAGACTGGAGCATTAGATCTGAAGCTTTCATTTAAATTTATCAGCTTGCACAAATCTGCTTGAAAAACCTTTTTGTCCTCTCTGAAAGAATTTCAGACATAAATATTTGGCTGGACTCATCAGAAAAAAGAAAAAGAGTCCTGAAATAGAAATGACATCTCATGTTCTTTAGCAATATCAGAGTTTATGGAGAAACCAGGAGCCAAAAAATGCAACAGTTTCAATTTCTAAATCATTAGGACTTGCACTTCTGGGCAGCATTTAAATAACCTGAGCAGTTTTCCCCACATATTCCTTACTACTAAGAGCAGCACCTTACGACTTGTGATAGCTTGCCTTCATTAACAGTGAAACTGAATATCAGAGTTGAGTACCAGGCTTCTGTCTTCAGTGGGATATCAGCTTTTGCATCAACTTGGGTCAACAGAGATCAAGGGCAGAGCTGTGATTCTCAGCAGCAATGGGATGGGGAGAGGAGGGCTCTGCCATCATGAGAGCTCCAAGTAGTGCCAGTGAAACTAGGAAGTGTGGTGTGAGATAGATACGGGATCTGCCGTTCTATTAGCTTGTAACTGGAAACTGAAAATGGTGGATGTTAAAAGGCAGAGTTTCGGTTGATTTTGTGTTACGTCTTTCACACAAAATGTTTCCATTCAAAGAGATTAGAGCCAGACAGTTGTATGGTGAGCAAGCAATTACACAGAAATCGATAAGTTCTTCAAAGGAGTAAACTGTCACCAAAAAAAATTTCACTTTCTATTAGAGAGATAAAATCTGTGCACGGTGGAGCCATTTTTGCTGTGTGTGGCATAAGATTTGCATGACTCACAGCCAGAAGCACAGCCAGGGCCTAGAAGTCATGCATGATACAAAAGGTGCTGGGGATTTCCCGTTGCATCTTTGAAATGGTGATTCTGTTTGATGAGGCAAGTGCAGGTCACATCTCCCTGTTGCGTCAAGTTGTTCATCCAAAGAGAGTGAGACAAGGCAGAGGCTGCTGAACATCTCCTGCTGTAGCCAACAGCCCCAGCGATTCCAGTTCCTCCAGTAGTGAAATGCAGTGGCACCTTCCCTGACAGCTTCAGCCTTCTGGGAATTTTAGGGAAGCACTCATCCATTTCAGAAAGTCTTTGTTTAAAAACCGACCTGTCTGCATCCCTCTTTTTCTAGGACATCCTCTTTGCTTGCTTGCTGTTGCTGTGGCTGCTGGGCTCCCTTTGCAGCTATACCATTCGATCTAGATTCTGGAAGAAGTATCTTCAGAACTAATAGACCACAGCAGCCGTTGCCAGTTTGCTGTCACGTTGCACTGCCACGCACTATCAGTGGTGTTAGCAGCTGCCTTTTTCCCTTGTGGTTTTCTCACAAACCTCTTATTCCAGGGATATATATTCCCATGGGAAACAGCAGTAATCCAGGCTTTGTGAAACAGCAGAGTTCTGTCCCACCAGCCCGTTTACAGATAATGCTGGTGAAAAGAAAACCACTACGTTGTCTCAAGAAGCTTGACTTGCAATGCAGTCTACAGGAAGATTATATACATGTACTCTGACGCATGAATTTAAACCTCTATTATGCTCATAAATGTCTTGCTTAAATATTCCTAGGGCAAGTAACACGTTTTTCCTTTATCTTAAGCCACGTTTAGACAATATAAACTAAACCAGGAAAAATGCTCTTTTTTCTGCTATCAGTGTTCCCATGGCACAGCTATGGCAGCAGATACGTGGCAGCTCGGCTGTGCTAGTAAAACTGCAGAAAAGCCTTTGGATTCAAACCGTAATGACAAGAGCAGTGGTAATCCCCACTTCCCAACGTACTATCTGGACAAAATTCCTTTTATTATCTTCCGTCTTAAGACCACAGTTCAGTTTCCGTGGATCTTTTGCCCTTGCTGTATTTATTTGAACTGCAAACAAAGAGATCCTTGAATTCCTCCTGTATTTGTTATGGTCCCCCTGGAGCCAGCACTGAAGCTACCAAAGGCACTGAGCTTGTCCAAGGGGAAACCTCAGCTTCCATCTGGGTGGGCCGGTCATGGGGCCAGCTGCTTCTGGGAGCCCCAGTGATGGTAGATGGGATGGCGTGGAACCAGCATTGGCAGCAGGGATATTTCACTACGGGACCTTTAGAGTGCCCTTAGCAGAGAGACTGCAATGTGCTGGGGATACACAGGAAGATGTTTTTTTTTCCAGAAAATGATGTGCCATAATAATGATCTGCTGTAATTACATTCTGTACATACGGCAGCCAAACAACAATTAAAATATTCTGGATCTGTATTCGTTGTTTGTTAAATAACACTCTCCAGAGTATCTGCCAGCTTGTGGACATTGAGTCAAAGTGGAAGGTTTTGTGTTAGCAGAGGAAAAGTTCTGCATCATCCTCTGTTTTGCTGTAAGGATGTTAAAGGCTGTGTTATTCTGACTCACATTTATTATTGTACGTGAATTTCTGGGACACTGTACATGCTTACTGCAGAACGGTTAAATAGGAAATAGTGAAATCCGCCATGCATTTTACATAACTCTTTCTTTCATAACACACTTGTGCAATAGGAGAGTCAGAATGCAATGTTCTGACCGGGTTTCCACCATGCTTGAACACTAGTGATCATCTGGAAAAGTAAGTGTTACCTGAACTCAGTGAATCAGTGTGGGACGTGTACTCAGTGAACTGACTCAGTGAAGAAATCACCTCCAAAGAACCAAAAGCTTGTTTTATTTGCTTGGGTAAGGTGGTTTGTGCCAGGAAGGTACATGACAAGGCAAAACCAAACTAGTTTGCCACCATTCATACTTGGAGATGGCACTGGTCGGCACCAGGGGCTGCCCCTGCTTTCAGACCCCATCCCTAGCTTTGTGGGAATGGCAGCAGCCCAGGAAAGTAACAGAAGAAGGCTGCAGAGCAGCAAACAGAAATGCTTAAATGCTGAAAAAACAACCACCTGCTGCTTGAAGGTCTGCTCCGAGAGCAGCCTGACAGAATCCCACTGGTGTGAATCCTCTGAGTGGGGCTCAGCACCCATAGTTACAACATGAACTGTCCTACAGCCACAAAATCCACCGGGCTACTTTGTCCTCTTTACTTTGGTACAGGCATTATCAAGCCCAGCTTTCATCCTTCTCCTTTTGGAGGGGTCTGAAGGGTGAGAGGACAGGCTGATGACTGCTGACAAGGGCTCTGCCATCACAGATACCCTTCTGGTCAGAGCGCTTCCAGTTGCAGTGCAGCCCACATGCAGGGCGCCAGCTACACGCAGTTATCACCCTGCTAGAGCTGGGTGGTGCCTCCTCTTCCTGGTACTGCTGTCCAGATCGTCGCCTCCCTGCAGAAGGCCCAGGCAGCTCTGCTCCCCTCTTCTTTTGAAGTGCATGTCTGACTGTGTCACTCAGCCAGCTTGATGTTGTTCTTTGCTCAGCTTTTTGGTCATTCGTGTCATAAATGTCATCAGTTCCTAATTTCGTTTGGTTGAATGAGTCTGGCCTTGTACACGTAGTACTTTTAGTGGGTTAGATCTTTAGTTCATAATTGCTCTTTACTTAATACATTGTTATTGGGAAAGTAATGTGGGTCTGCAGGCAGCTGCACTTGGCATGAAGACCCTGCAGCAGGACAGAGGCAGCAGCTCACTGCTGTGGCAGCGCAAGGCAAAACTGAAACATGAGTCTTAGACCCAGTGCACCTGTAGCTTTTCACTGCAAATAAAACTGGGAGTTGTTTTATTTGTCAGATAGGAGTGAGTACAGAATCTGCCTCCAAGGAGGAGTCTAATCCAGTCCTAATCCAGCTGCGGTTTCCTTTCAAGTCAATCAGATTATTCTGCTTGATTTTAGTGAGAATTGAAACAAATAAGTCATCATGTATGTATTGCAACTCCATGACAACCATATTACAATAATATAATGCTAGTGTGCTGTATGCACTGTCATACTTAGCTTTAAGTAATAACAAAGACGTAGAATAAAATGCAAACATATATGATGGGTTTCAAAAAGGAGTTCAAACAATCAGTAAGACCAGAAGCTCTGTGAGTGCCGGACTGCTCTTTTTATCTATGGATCATTATTTCCAAGAAAGAAGTAACAGTTGTAAACACTTCCAAGCATTCATCCCCTTGGGTATAAGGGCGTGTTAAACAACAAGAAAATATTCTTCGTGAGCAGAAAAGAATTGTTGGCCAGGGGACTTCAGGCAGAAGTGAATAATGGCGAACTTAGCAAACAATCATGAAGAAGAAAATTGCAAATGGTCTTATTACCTGGTTCATGGCAATTCACCATTCACCTGAGCCTTTAAATGAAGTCTCCTTCGGGGTTAAAGAAGATTAAGGAAACCAACTAGAAATGTCTTTCTGCAGTAGAATTCAAAGCAAAAGATACGATTACTGGTAAGAAAACTGCAAATAACGCACAGAGGTGGAAACCACAGAGCTGGAAATCAGGCCTCTGCTAAGCTGGGTCAGATTCTGTGCTTGATTACACTGCATGAATAAATTATTGGAAGGCACACATCAAGCTTTTCAGAAGTGAGAAAATAATTAAGATTTATTTTTTTGCCAGGAAGGCCAGAAATGTGCAGAAGAGCGTGACGCCATTAGCTTGCCGCGTTACCGCTTTATGGGTGTCTTTTTAGTAATGAAGTAAAAAATATCCTGCTGCTTCCAGGATGGATTGTAAGGGTTTTAAGATTGTATGAGTTTTCTAAGTATCTCAGTCCATTTTGTTTCCCATGTCACCTCTTTGATGATGACCTTACGATAAAAAGTAGAACAGTATATCAAAGGTAGGGTAAATGAAGATCGGCAGCAGCCAGTCCTTTGTTGATGTGAGAATTAAATAGTGACACAAGAATTGCTTCATCTAAACCAAGAAGCAGATAGGAAAGTAAAAAAAATAAATAGTAATGTTGCTTTTTCTTTAGTATCTTCCGGAACAGAGCTGATCAAATGTTGCAGCTTTTGGAGCTGCCTGTTGGCAGCAAAGGCTGAGCAAAACTCATTGCGTTGTGTGCTGTATATTCCAAGACCATCAAAAAATTATTCCTTGCCTTCTTTGGAAGCTTTGTCAGTTTCCTCCGTGACTCAAGGGAAGCGGCTCCGTGGGATTTTGCAGTGGCTTCCAACATAGCAAACAAGACAGTATTAGCATGTGATTCTTACAGGGCCTTGTAAACCATTTTAAAAATTATCTTCTACTTAGAAAAAGCTTTTATGTTATCAGTAGTTAAACTCTCTCAAGTTCACGCATGTCCTTGATTCTTACCGCATCTCTTCGCCTGCCCTTTAAAAGCTTCCCAAGTCCATCAGCACCAAAGCCTTGTTCTCCAAAGGGCCAGTGTTGCATACTGCATGGCTAACACACTTCCATGAATTTCTCTTTAAGAGTCTGCTTACTTTGGGTCAGTTTGGCACTTCAGCGTCACTAATCTTCCTTCTCACCAGCAGTTACTAGACCGCCCAGTTGGTTTCATTTGAATTGAATAGTTAGTCTGGGAGGTTGAGGAACCACGTTTGCAACACTCAGCGTGGTTCATTGGACGACTGTGGCACAGCCTTTACTTGTACACTGCATCCTAGCGAGTCACATTTACAAACCGCTTCTCTGAAAAAACAGGGTGAGAAAGAGTCATAAGCGAAGGAGAAGAGTAGGAGTAATCCCGCATTCGGATCTAAGTTTGTGTCAAGTGTAGGATGCAGTTTAAAATAAGAAGAGATAATAGTTGGGGTTCTGTTGTTTCTTTCCACCTCTTTGAAAAGTCAGCTTTGATAATATTCCTTACCTCTTAAAGAAAAAGCAAATTCCAATGACGGACTTTTGCTGAAGTGTTTCATCAGTTAAAATTAACCTTGAAAGTATAGCATGCTGTGCTTTTCACTCTGCGTTTATTTCTATTTCATTTTTTCTTGTCTGACCAGAAATGGGTAGCATGCAAATGTCCTCTCTTGTGGTTTAAACAAATAAGCCGTGAAATCTAAAAACGGAAAGCAGTTACTGCTTTCTGTGTACAACCACTGCTTTCAGATGTCTCTTTTGTGTCTGCTACTGTTTGTGACTATGGCTCCACTTTTACTCAAAAATAAGCAGTTTTCTGCATTGTTGGGAAGGAGGGATCAAAGGAAAGGATTTCACTGGCCTGGTTTTATCCTTGAAAGGCAACTCCCACAATATCCCTGCCCTGGCAATCAGCAAGGGCCCAGGGAATGGCATGAGGATGGACTTTGCCTTTTGCTGCAGAACAGAGATTTGTTATTCAAAATGTCAACTAATCTACAGTAGAAATCCACAAAGGTTTCAAACACAGTGTCCATCCCCGAATTCCCTTGCCAACACCCGTGGTTTCACAGTTGTTCTTCCTGTGTGCTGTTCTCAGCACTGTTGCAGCGTGTAACAGCCCAGTGGCACCACACAAAACCTGTATTCTCAGCCAGGACCACCCTTCTGGGGACCACGTGCAGGAATTATCTCAGCCTTTGCAGGATGAAATTTCCCTTTGCTCTGCAACTTGGCTTCCAGACTGCAGACAGCATTTTGCATTGGTACATTCTTGTGAAAGCAGAAGAAAAAAGTAACTTCTCTTGATTTTTCCTTTTCCTCTTTAGTGTATTAGTTTATTTTTCTCAACTCGGGGCTTTTGGATTGAGTTGATCTCTGATTATTCTCAGTTAGGATGAAGCATGTGACTTTAAAGAATTGTAAGCTATGTTGGCTTTGCTTCTCTACTCCTGAAAAGTTTGATAGAGAGTTTTTGTAGAGAATAAATAAACGCTATTAAAGAACTGATGACCATTCTCTTTGTTTTAAATATATGTTATCCTTTACATCCAGAGTTGTGAGTCATTCTTTGCACTTTGAGAAGTCTCCAGAGGGTAGTTCAGTCATGTATACAATTAAAAGTTAAGCGTGCTTAAGTTGAAACTACTTTGTTCTTCATCTGTGATTAATCGGGTGTCTCACATTGCACTTCAGCCTTTGGTTTGCATACTTGAGTATTTGGTTACTGAGATCTCCTTTATTATAATGTTAAGGATCAAAATACGGTAAATTTTGACTCTTAGGGAGAGGGAGAAGTTGAAAATATCCAGAATCCTTTCCCATTAGTTAAGAAAGTAGCATGGTGATAACCCTATAAAGAGCTCCCTTAAAATAAATAAATAAAATAATAATAATAGGAAAGTGGATTATGGATACAGAGGAAGAAAGATGAGCTCACAACATTTATTAGCCTCACATGGATTTACAAATCGTGTCTCATGATATTCTGGTAGGGGTTGCCTGTTGTTTCAAGGCAGCTGTGCAGGATCTATCCCATGGGAAGCATCTCCCACGGATGGAACAAGCATCTGACAGCATCTGCACTGAGCTCAGTCTGAGCGTTTGCTAGGTGGCTGAGAACTGTACTGATTTGTTGTCTTCATAACCATAGGTAAAAAATAAAAGTGTGATTCAGAGCTTGGCTTCAGCTGACCCATGGGTTGAGCTGCTGTTTGTTTTTGTAATTTCTATAGTTACACTGGAAGCACTTTAGGCTTTAGTTATTTTGACTGCTGAAATCCAGAAATAACGAGTTGGAATAAAAGTGTTAATAGCCTGATGGCTGTGTGAGTCATAGCATAGTGGCCTTTGAGACAAAAGAGAGATTGCTCTGAGCACAGCAGTGGATAAAGCCCTTCCTCTGCACAGCCTGGCTGCAGGTCTGATTTAAACTTCCTTACTCAAAGCACAAACAGCTTTTCTATTTGTACATCCCAAGCTACCATATGCCAAGATCCCTCTCAAATACAAAGAAAATGAATGGACCATTGCAAGACCTGCAGAGGAAAACCCTGCCTGGTGCTCATTGCTGCACCCCGGGGAGATGTCTTCTTCTGTCCAGGGAGAAGTCAGGCGTTCTTGTTGGCTTTGCACGGCCCACTTGCTACTCAGAGTTGTTGTTCATCCAACATTCAACACCAAGAAAGATTTCCTCATATCTCACACACACATTTGTGTATGGTGCTCGCACGGCTTTCCATGGTGCCTCGCATTCACGCAAGAAGAGGAAATGTCCGTTCAGTTTCATGACACTGTACCCAACGTCTTTGGGTATGAAATGAATACTGTGAAATTGCATTTCGCAGAAAGAAAAAAGAAGGTGGTTTAATGGCAGTTGGTCGGAGTCAAGATTCTCACTTCATCTTGCCAGGCACTGAGCAGGCTTCAGGTAGTGAAAATGGTGGGGAGGACTTGGACTGCAGCCCAAATGGGTCGGGCTCAATTCCTCAAAGTATTTTGGTTTAACTGAAGCTAAAAGACTGTTCCTGAGCTTGCTGCAAAGAGTGTGAGTACATTCTGGAGCTGGGTTCTAAAGTGGGAAAGCGATTTGGTTATAAATGATATGGCTTTTTCAGTACCTTCAGGAAGCAGTCTGCATCAAAACACTTTCTGTCAGATTGAGTTTGGGAGGTTAAATAGTTAAATATTTATCCTTTAGGATAAATAGATATCGTATCCTTTGGGATGCCTCTCAGGAGAGAGGGCCTTTCCTAATGCTTCCAACCATCCTGAAGCCTCAGGACCAAAATGCTCCAGGATGTTTGTTTGCTCTGCACTCAAACTGCTCTTATCTCACATCACTTTTTGTGGGACTCAGCTAGCAAAAACAATGTCTGTGAACTTCACGCTTCTGCTTCTGGCTCCTGACACAACCGTTGCTTCTTGTGCTCTGTAGATGGAGCAGATCATGTTGAGTTTTGTTGTTATTGCGAAGATACGGTACCATGGGCACAGTTTCCTGCTCTGTGGCCAAGCCAGGAACTGGGTCAAAGCAGCAAAAGCAAATTGTTGTCTAAGTGTGAGAAGATGTTTGTCTTCAGGAACGGGGCATGGGCCAAACTACAGATCTCATTTTTTACAGACTTTGGGAACTTCAAAAGAACACATGTAGATACTCAGCATTATCTAACACTTTTGCTGACACCAAATTTGCCTGCTGCCATGAGAGTACCTCGATGCTGGTGATCCATCAGATCCACTCAGTGCCGTGGTGTGGGATGCCCAGTTGAATTTGTGTCGGAGGACTGAGTGCTTTGTGTTTGGAAAAGTTAACAAATCCTGCAGTTCTTCACCATGGAGAGTGAAATTGTAGGGAAATAGAGCTGAAGTCTGAAGCAAGTCTGAGCAACAGATGCTCTGTTGGCAGCTTTGTTTTTCTAGGGTAGCAGAGAGCCTGAGTCTTTGGGGAGCTGAACTGCAGTGTTTTGAACTGATATTTGTGTTGATTCTTTGGGGAATCCGCTGTTGGTTTTGGGCTGGTATGCTGCTCTCACACCTACACACTGCATTACGTTGTAGTGCACCACAGGCCTGATTCACACGCGCTTACCAAAGTGTGAACAATCATGTACATGCCATGGTCTTTTCAATGGCAAAAGTGATATTAGGCGTAATTGCATATTGGTCCTTAAATAAAGACAGAGGTGTGTCTGCAGTCACCAGCTCAGGCTCTGCTAACAGGGCAAGAGGGAAAAACCCACACGTATGAGAAACTCAGAAAAATCTGTCGGCATGAATTGTTCTCATGGTACTTGTGAAGATATATGGTGGTTTCTTACCACACAGCAACCAAAAGAATCAGTCAAATTGTTGGAATGAAAGTGCGATGAGAAGGACTAATTACTCAGCCCTCAGATGCCTTTTAAATAGTGGGTGAATAGATACTCTGTGCTGTGACAATCTATCACTCTGCTTTTGACATAAGTGACTGGGGGTAGAAAAGGAGCACTGCACGCAGCATTATTTATCATGGGCTGCATGTTTTCTTCAGACTGGTAGCATTTG
Organism: Excalfactoria chinensis; assembly: GCF_039878825.1. Taxonomy (NCBI): domain Eukaryota; kingdom Metazoa; phylum Chordata; class Aves; order Galliformes; family Phasianidae; genus Excalfactoria; species Excalfactoria chinensis. Next base: position 72,078,770 of record NC_092828.1, read on the forward strand.
TACTTTTGTTTTTACTTTCAGCTGCTTCCCTTAACTAGTCCGATCCCTTCGATGGAGTTTCCCTATATACAGCATTAGCTGATGATGATGTTAGCACAGTTTGATCACAATATCAATGAGAAAATAAAAATCTTTACATTAAATTAGAATGTGTTGATATCAGATTTTTTTCCATGGGTACTTCTCATTGTTTTCAGCAAAATACAGCCATTAGTTGCAGTTGAATGGTTTACCTCTAAATGTAGGCTGAAGAAAAAACGTGGCACTTATTTTTGCAAATGAGGGAGCTCTGTATCTCTTCTCCACTATCTCAACCCTCGCGTGGCTTAGTGTACAATTACTCGCATTTTGTATATCTACGTTTTGATATTAGAGAGTTAACATTATGCAAAGCGTTCACTCCCTCAGTAGGGGTTGTTTTATGTGATTTGAAACAAGCTGCATTTGAATGAAACTGGAATTCAGCATAAAATGCACAAAAGCATTAAAAAAAAAAAAATAAGGCATTTAAAGTTAATTATTCATGCGATATTCCCTACAAATAAGCTAGATGGTTTTTACGCAAAGTGTGATCCCTCTTTGACTGCACTTCTTTTCTTTGTCTTAAAAAAACAATTTGAATACCAAATTCCAGTTTCTTTGATGCTACCTGTTTAGGAAGAAGTACGTGGTACGCACAGGGGAGGCAGAACTGTAGTGCTGGCTGATGAACTGCGAAGCCCAGAGCAATTTCCTTCAGCTCTTTAAGAGAACTGCTGTGCACTTTAGCCCAAGCCCTGGGCTCAGTGCTCCCTTCCATGCCATATTACAAAGTCATGTTGTATATCACATATGTTGACATTCGTCAGTAACTCCTGAATTCCCTTGAAACTGAAAACCTATGAATGGTGTCCATGCATGGAAGTGCTTAGTGCATTGGTCTTGTGTTTTAGTGCTTGCTTGCAACACAGATGTGATGTGGCTTTGGGTTAGCTGGGCTTTTGCATGTCAAGAACAGCTGACTCCATTATGACTTAACCTCTCTGAAACACTCACTGGGGGAAGGCACGGGTACAGCAACTGGCTATAGGTTGGGAAGAGCCCTCATCCCAGGAGAGCCCTTTGGAGAGCAGACAGGGCTGTGGCCAAAACAGCCTGCACGTGGCATCCTCAGCAAGTTCTGCTTGGAGGCTGTGTGCCAGAGGAATGCTAACCTGCATTTTTCAGCCCAGAATCCTGCCCACCAGGTGACAGTATGCTCAGCTGTTCAAAGGACTATCAATAAAAAACAAAGGTTATTTCTACTTCAGGTTTCAGAGAGAGTGAGAAGCAGCCAGCTGAGTGAGTCACACAGGGAAATTCTAGCGCACAGGATCTGGGCACAGTGATTGACGAGTAAAATACAAGAAAGAAAGAAAGGAAAAAAAAAAAAAAAGCCTTTGTTTTAATTATGTATTTTCTTAATTTTGGGGGATATCCCAGCATCTCAGCCAAATGACAAGAAGCCATCTGGGTTAGGCCATGCCTTGTGTCTCCCAGTAATTGCACAGTGTGAGGATAGGACAGCAATGGCAGCATGGGCACTGAACTTAACTACCAGCTTTTACTTTACTGGCTCTGGATGGAGCTGGTTGCCACTTCTTTACCTGGGAGCAACTAGAGCTCCTGCAATGACCACTGTGAGTTATAGTGCCCTGGCTGTGTTTGCAGAACTCCTAGAGTTCAGTATTTTTGTCTAGCACAACAGAGTGATGATGAAGACCATCAAAGAGTACCACATAAGGTCTGCACCAAGTCCTTTTTGGATTCCCACTGATGCATTTACCAGACTGAAGGCATTAGCTTCTATCACAGTTCAAAGAGGAGCTCCAGCCTTCCCCTAGGTGCTTGACAGTGCCAGAGCACCAGCACAGCGCAGACTTTGGGCTACTTCACCTCCTCAGCCACATGCTGAGCTGAACACAGCTGACTTGTCAATGCTGCTTGTGAAGACTGCTTTTTAAAGTAGGGGTTGGGGGGGGAGGGGACATGTAATGGAAAGATGCACAAGGGCTGCTAAAGGTGCAGTGAGAGCAGAGCAGCTCTCTGCCTCAGCCCCAGAAGGCTGTGGTAGGGAAAAGCTGGAGGAGGAGGGGAGGCTTGCACAATGCAATTCGCTCACATCATCCCAAAGGATCAATTTCCAAGCCATTATCTACTTTCCCACACGTGCAAGCACATGTAGCTCACTGATCTGGGAAGGATTTGTGAGTTACTACCTGAGGAATAAACATCCCTGTAGGGACGCCATTTGCGTTAGGGGTTGTTAATGGCTGCCCAGGCCCCACAGCCCCATCAGGGACAGCACACAGTGCTGTCAGCTTATTTTTCACTGAGGCACATCCAGTGTCTTTGGGGTCTTTTAAATCTGTCTTCAGCCCAGACGTGAGGCTGAGGCCTTCTCCATTCCTAAGCCAGCCCGACAGACACAGCTATCTAGCAAGTCAGACTAGCCCTCCCCAGCACAATCGCAGGAAGTTATTCCAAGCCTCAGACAAACCCCATTTCTATCTCTGGAAGAGTAAAAGGTCAAAAAACACCAGGCTGTAGCGGTGCCAGCAGCACTAATCCCAGCAGCCCCAGCGCAGCTGGAGCAAGCCGCGTCCCCACGGGGCAGGGCTGAGGCATGGGGCGCTGGGGGCTCGGTCACGGATGGCCTGGGCCCACAGGAGGCCCTGCAGGGGAAGGGGAGCGCAGCCGCCAGGTCACAGGGGAGCCTGCATGGTTGCAAGCCCACCCGCCCTGCTGCTGGCTCCCAGCCACCTCCCCACCCGCTGCCGGCAAGAGGCAGCGCAATTAGCACAAGTCCTGATTAGCTCCTTCCCTACGCGCGCAGTGTGCTAGCAAAACAGGAGGTTTATGGGGCTCTAGGTTGTTCTCCAGCAGCGGCTGTGTAGTCCCGAGCTGTCCAGGCGTGGCAGGCCGTGTTTCGGCCATAGTTGCGACAAAGACACGAGGACATCTCTTGCCAATCCCTACTATCCTCACAGGGTTTCAGGAATGGCACCTTCCCTCCTGAAACCCCTTCCCTCCTGTTGAGTTGCTTTTCTTTCTGTTTGGCACCAGCAAAAAGACCTCCCAACACCACAACAACCAGCCAGGACCTGGTGTTACAGTGCAGCCTCTCTCCCCATGCATTCCTTTTTTTGTTTGTCCTTCATCCCTCAGCTTTCCTGCTCTACCCATCCCTGCTTTGCCAAGTTTCTTGCTGGTTTGGGTCTCCTCAAGCTTTCACTTTAGCTTTCTTTTTGAAACCTCTCTCTGTCACCTACTTCTGCTTTGCTGCCAGCCCCATTTAAACACAGCCCTCATCTCTCCTCACGCTGCTGCCTGCAAGCAGCACAGCTGTGCTGCTGCTGAAGGCTGACAGCAAAGGAAGTAGAGGAAACCTTTGGTAGTTGAACCATTTTGCTTGGAGGAGTGGGAGAGGCCAGGCAAGGGCGAGCGTGGCTGCGTGGGACTGCGGGCGAGTTCTGCTCTCATGCTTCACTGATCTGGAAGCGACGGCACACACAGAACACCAAGAGGTTTTGGTAATCTGCTGCATGCTTTGAGCAGATCCCAGTGCACAAGGTTGTCTCGGCATTTGTGCTATTACATTCTCCTTCTTTGTGGATCTTTCCTATGGAGTTAGATGAAACAAAAAGCACTTAAAAACCGAAAACGAAGTTATATGATTTCAAAAATCACGGAGGAACTCTGAGCTCGCCTGAATTTCACTTCAGATCCGATTTAGCAGAGCAGGTTGACAGTGTCAGCATTAGCAACAGCCACTCTTAAATTCACTTCCTTCTCAAGCACATGCAAGCACTGCAGACTGCACACTGGACCGCACACTTTTGGATCTGAGAATTAAAGAAATTTTGTCTGGGTTAGATAGAAGAGAATGACTTGAAAATCAATAAGAAGACCAACTAGCAAAGCCTCCCCGTCAGAGGACAACAGAGCTGCTGTTGGAGTTGCGGCCAAGTGTGCTTTAGGTGCCTCATTTTGGGGACGGGGGGAAGAAGATATGTCTGTGACAGTGCTGCAGGCACAGGCAGCATCCCCATCCCGAGAGATGGCCAGTGGCCTCATTTTCGGGGCGTAGCTTGACGTACATAAACTCATGAAAGAAGGGATGGGGAAGGGATGAGAAAAGAGAGAGAAGCTGCAGAAAAGCAGAAATAAACACTGTAGTTTTGAAAATGACTGTGGAAAAACCCAGCTGGCTCTTTGTCCTCACTTTTGTAACAGTAACATTGATCCTATTTCACAGTCCCACAAGCACATTCTCTGTTGATAGTTTTACTGTTCCCAAAAATAAGAGGGGGGAGGGTCTGGGTAAGCTGCGCACCACTGGTGCCTGCCTCCCAGTTTACCACTTTCCATTTGCTAAGGATTTAGCTTTCGGTGTTTAATAGATCAGTGCTCTGACAGGCTGAAAAATGATGGAAAGGGAGCTATTACCCTTCTCCCACATTGCTCATATTTGAGATACTGCTGAGAACATTAATTGCACGTTGTTCCTGATAGATCAAGCTGAACTTTCGTTTCTGAAATCTGTTTTCACTCCCCAAACTGTTCCACTCTTTGTGGAGTTTGGCAGAGAGCTTCACTCCTGCTGCACTCACACAGAGTCTGCGTTACAAAATACTGACAACTGCCCGAATGTAACCCCACAGAGAAGGCACCTGCTCAGGAAAACCGGCCCATCCTCTACGAGCTGCAGCAGGGAGGTTGGGACGCTGTCATGTTAGCGCCATGCTGTATTTTGGCTTTCCACACCACAGGCATGGTCAGGCAGAAGGACACCAACCTGCTGCCTGTGGTCAGGGCCAGGAAGCTGCTTTGGGGCACCCTGGGCTCGTGCCTGGTCTGAGTGCTGCTTTGGCACTCTGGCTTCCAGGCAAAGCTGCTGTTTGGCAAGTCTGGGGATTTCCTAGGAATAAATCATGGCACATAGTTGTTTTCAGAGCTGCTGTGATCAGAGTGCAAATCTGCAGCACGAAGGCACTCCAGAATTTGGAGCATTGAGGTGAAAGCATGCAACGTGCCAAATGTGATTGTTTTCCTTTTGCAGCCCGTTATATTCAGAGGCTGAGGAAATGATTTAATATTTCTGAACATGTTGTGATTTCATCGCTGGGTTCAGCAAGGGAAGTTTGAGAAGGCATGCAAATTAAGATAAACATTTAATACTCTGTTGGTGCTGGATTTGCCATGCTGCTTTCTGACCGTGTGGCTCAGGAGTTATAAATGAATAGCAGCGCAATGCAGAGGTGCAGGCCAAGGCCACAGAGATGTCTTCACTACGAGGCCAAAGCTGTAGCACTAACAGGGGTCTGAGGAAACTTAACTAATCTGCAGCTCACAGCTTGAACGTCCCACATTGGGAGGAGAGAAGAAAAAGGACTGAGAATGAGCGATGGAGGTTGGGAGCGGTGCCAGCTCTGGAGCACCTCGCTCCGTGTGTCAGTGTGAGGCTGGCAGAGAGCAAAGCAGCACAGTGAGAAAAAACACGTGGGTCTGCAGAATTTCACAGGCAGCATCGCCGTCCCACCGCCGAGCAAAGAAATGTGCAGCTCACCCCAAAGCATGGGAAGTTTATACGACGGCTGTTTGGATCCTGGGGCTGACTGGAGCCAGCTGACTTTGTGAAGCACACCTCGAGATGTTGAGGTGCGAGCCCTCAGCATCGCCCTGCACACCCTGTTTGCTGGGAAGAGACGTGGGACACAGCAGCAACAGAAGAACTCCGACAGCTCTGAGAGGATTCTTAAACAAACAAAAGAAAACCTGGCACGGGGAGCTCTGTTTATATTTTTTCCTAACATTTATGTATTTTAAAATAAAAAATGATGGGCAGGAGATGTTGTGTGTTATGAGCCATATGAGTGATGACCACTTTTCCACAAACTGAGGAGAAAGAAAAAAATAATACTAAAAAAAATGCCTAAAAACCAGCTCAGTCTCCTGTGAAATGTAAAGCAGAGAAGATTAATTTAGGAGAGCTTTTAAAGAAGAAGGAAAACCGGTTCTTAAAACGCACCACTGCCTAGCAGAATACTGAAGGGTAAACTAGCTATGCAGTTGATGGGAAGACAGCTGAAAGCAGCAGAACTGCAATCAAAATAGATGTCTGAACTCTCTAGAACTGGCTTTCTAATACTCTACTTCGAAATGAGCAATCGGGTGAAAACCCAGCTGTCTTCCTTCGGTGCTGTGAGGCTCAGCCTGGCCCAGCTCATCCCCCACACACCCACAGCAAAAGAACTTGCCCCATCCATTTCAGCCCTATATGTATCAGTCAGTTTCACCCACACACTTAGCATAGCCTTCAGTACAATGATGATTTTTACTACAGTGCGGGGCAGATAACACCCAGCAGTAGGAGGGCCTCTCTTGCCATGTTAGAGAAGATGTTTGTGGTCCGGCTGAAGAAAAGTTAGGGCTGAGGGCAGCCGGTGAGTAACACGCAAACCCCAGGCTAGAGCCACGAGGGGTGAGTTCATCGTCTGATGTGGCTGATCGAAAGGCTGCTCATCGGTCCAAGGCAGATTTTCTTTATTCAGATAATTCCTTCAGCTCGTGCTTCCATTTTTGGGAATCTCTCAATTTCTCAGTGCTTCCTGTCAAGAGGAGAACCTGGCCCTCTCCAAGCAAGTGGGAGCTTTGCCATTTACTTCAGTAGAGTCTGAATGTCATCTCAAAGGCCGGTGGCTCCCACGGGATGGACTGCAAGCCAGAACATAGATCCAGCAGACATCTTCAGCGTCTGCACAACAGGGAGTGCACCAATCTACTGGGAACTAGTGCTCCTCTCCCAGCAGGGTCCAGGGCTCTTCTGGGCATTGGTGGCCACTGCTGTGATGTTGGACCTCTCACTCTTTTCCTATTTATCTCCACCCATGTGTACAGAAAGGTTGGTTCTTGTTTCCAGCGCTCTTGGCCTGCTCCCCACAACAAGCCCTCCCACGCATGCAGCCTCCTCCCCGCTCTGCTGCTGCTTCCTTCACTCTTCCTTTCTCCCGGCAATTCTGGGAGAGATACAGAGTGCAGAGGTCAAAGCCTTTGCAGCGTGAAGTGGGGGGTTCGATGTGGGTGCATAAACAGAGGGCTGAGATCTGGCCCACAGTGGATGTGGGGATGTGTCTGGCACCAGCCCATCCCTGTGCTGAGCCATGCTGTCATCATTGGGCAGAAGTGTCGCAGAGTAAACATCTGTGGCTTTCTTTCTGATTACGCCGGTCAATCTGGTTTTCTTCATCACATCCATCAGGGTGCTGTTAAAGACATGAGTTACCAAAAAAGAAAAAAAGCCCCACCAAAAAATGGTGTTGTGGTCCCCTACTAAAAAAGAGTCACTTTGCCCAATTTCCTGTTTATGTTCCTTCTCTTCAGAGCCGTAGCGTCATGTGAGCTCAGTTATAGATAGGCAGCATGACTGTTGCTGACCTCACACCACATGTTCAGTTAACAAGGTGAAACAGCAAAATTTGTTCCGTTTGTGTAAAAATACTGAGAAAACTGCCAGTTCTCAGTAGAAGAGAGGAGCAGGACTCCAGATAGCCAGAGGCAGGGTGCGATCTCCAGGCCTGAGGAACCTGCAGCTCCTTCTGGGCTCTAACTGCTTTGCACATCTGTATTTACATTGTGCTGGTGACTTACAAGGAAGGGGATTAGCCCCAAGTCGATTCCTTTCTTTAGCAGGGGAGTTTTGGAGCTCTTCCATAAAAGCTATTAGTTTAGCAAATTTGCTCAAAATTTGTTCAAACTTCAGTCTCTTAACTGTATACATTCCGCTATGTTTGCTTTGTCCTTTGACTCGAATATCTTCAGCCATCCAGCAGATGATCGTACCCCCTGAACAACCTGCAGGCAGCCTCACTTGTAGTAAGATCTTAAGGATCCACACAGACCCTTGTAAAAATCCTTTCAGATTGAGCAAGAGTTTTGGATTAAAGCCTTCCCAAGAACTTGAACTTACCTCTAGGCAAGATGCTATCTTATTACTGTGTTGGTATTAAAGAATTTATTGCAAACAAGTCAGAAAGATCTGAAAGGTTTCCAGGCTTTTATACAAGTTTTACACAGGTAGTTTCTATGCAGCTGTAGGGATCCCTGCTGTGCTGCAGGAGGTTTCAGTGGCCCCTTTCCTGCTGACAGAAAATGAAGTTTTGATGTTAAACCCAGGAGGGCCTGTGGCAGTGTGTTGGTTTCTCCCTGTTCTTCACTCACTTCTGCAAAAAGCCCAGCCCAACGCATCGCGAGAAACCAAGATTCTGCTTTGCAGCTGGTGAAAGAGTGGCAGTAAGCCAGAGCAGGGGGCTGCTACCTGCTGCCCTCTGCCATGTTACAGGAGGAAGAGCTGCACCACAGACTGCCCAAAGGCACACATACAGGTGTGAGTGCACTGCTCCAATGTGCAGATAGGTGTGCTGAGCATCAGGAGCGCAGCATGGCTCTGGGAGCAGGTGTACCCATGGCAGGTGAACTGGTCAATGCATATGTGCTGTGTAACAACCCCGTACCAGCTGTCAAGTGCTTCAGGACTCAAGGTGAAAGAAAGCACTCTAGAAATTCAAGCTGTGTTCAGGATGATAATAATAATGTCATTTTAGATGCTGCACATAAGTGCTGTGAAGGAATATGGAACTAAAACTCTTGGCTGGCTGGTGAGGCTGTAAACATCCTCATGTGAAGGGCCCAGCCTGTGAGTCTTCACTGTCAAGGAGTTTAACTGCCTTCAGCAGCAGCCAGGAGGTGTCATGTGGGGGGCAGTGAGGAGGGATGAGTGCTTTGCCAAGCCTGCCCTTGGGAAGTAAGAAACATGCCCCAGCAAGAAGGAGGTCCTTGGTGGGAAAAGATGCTTCAGTGGCTTTAAACCAAGCACTTGGCCTGATCATTCTATTGCTGGGATGTCTCCTGTGAACCACAACCTGACTGACGTCTCTATCAGATATGAAAAGCAGACAAAATGACAAGGATGATGGTAAGACAGGGTCTGACTACTCTACATGGGCAGGGGCAAGGCACAAGGCAGGCTGCCTTTGGCTCTGGCTAGTCCCTCGTAGGGCCATCAAGACGAGTGACAGGCTGCTGAGAGCGATGGCAGCCCAGGCACAGTCCCACCTGTAGGCACAGACGCCTCTTCCTAAAAGCATGAGACCATCTTCCCTGCCACGCTGACCCCAGTGAAACACAGACGGAGACATTGGTGGAATTTCTGCACTTATGAGTGGTGTCATCTTGATTTTTGCATTCAGAACTTGTTTTCTTATCTTCTACAAGGTTTCTAAGAACTTAAACCTCCCAAGTTTCAAGGTCGCTATGCCTTTGACCCTCTGAACCCAAGTGGACCCATTTGCTTTACAAAGAATCTGCGTGTTTATCAAACAGCAGTGACTCATTCTGTTGCAGATGTTTCCATATGTAAAGCACTATAAATATTATGGATTGGGATGTGGAGCAGGCAGTGGGAATATCTGTAGGTTAGCAGGACACATTTGAGTCTGGGTCTTTTTCTTCATTATTTCAGTATGTGACACTTCTACACAGACCGCAGGCTCCTCTTTATGAGAAACAGCAACAAAGGAAAGCTCCCTGCTTCTAAAGGACGTCACTATTGATGCTTTATTACAAAGCTTTCACTGTACATACAGCGCAGGAAATTTTTAGGTTTGCGTTTTTAGTCAACCACCTTGCAAGGAAGAAGGTATTTCCCCTTACACTTCACACCTGTGGCATCTCCTCCGAGGAGAACTCATGCCTCCTTTCCTGAAATAAGATTCATTTAGAGTCATAGTGAAACTACCACAAGCAGATAGACAAGTGACTCAGTAAATGAGTCACGACTTAGCAGATGGAAATAGTGTTAGACGGTAGTCTGTCCCAAAATCATTGCATTCTGGTCCAGACTGCATCACCAACCTCTGTTGAGAGCTGTTGGAAGTCCAGCTCTCAAAGAGATGGTTTGGCTCAGCCAAGAAGGGACCAGCCTTTGGGTTCATCTCCAGCAGCCAACTAATGGAGAAAAACTGCTGCAGAAAATGTCTCTTTTTACTCCAGAGGTCACATTAGTGCTGCACACTGATGGAGGCAGAGGAAGGTCCCAAAGGAAGAGTGTTCCTCACTGAAATTGAATATGTATTGATTTTTCTTTCCCAGCCATAAACTCTGAGTTTCAGCCTCTCATTGCCAAAGAAGGTGGTAACTTTGGAGCAAAAAGCAGGAGGAAAAAACAGCAAGCAAGGGAGACAAAACCCAAGCAAAGTGCTGAGCCCGTGGGTGATGGGCGGTGAGCTCAGCTGTCCTCAGCAAAGGGGCACACAGGCAGTCTCATTAAGGAGATTTATTATGCAGAGCTGATGGGATCCGCCGCCCAACAGCCAGGACTGAAATAGCAAATCCGTCGCTCCAGCTGGGGAAAGGCTGGGCAGCTTAAGAGGTCTTCTTCATCTCAGATTTCCGCAACAGAGCTAATTGCCCATGAGGGCAGGCAGACAGTCTTTTCTCCTGCAAAGTCTGGCAGGAGGAGCTCCCAGCAGCATCCTGGGCTCCCCCAGCACAAGGATTCTGTGGGGAGCTGGTCTGACCTTTCCTGGTACTCTGCCCTGTGGGTGGGCAGCTCCAACCCTGCTGTTCACGAGGCTGTCCATATATGAATTTTGACTTCCTCTTTGAAAACATTTATAGGAAATGCTATCAAGTTCCGTCTCATTTTTTTCCCCCTTAAAAATAAGACAACTGAAAGTCATTATTTGAAATCTTCTGCCCTAAATGCTGGCGCTGCTGCAGGACAATCACCCCATGGTTTTGCTGGCGGCCATCCCCAGGGCTGCCCTGTGGTTTGGCCTCCGAGGGTGTGTGGCTCAAAGCCAGCCCTGCTGTCCTGCTCACCACTGAGCCCTTGGCCTTTTTTCCACCAGACCTCCCTGTGGGGCTGCGCCCTACCAGCACGTGGCTGCTGCTCATCCTGCTGCCCTCGTCATCCCTGTGGCTTTGCTCTGTACAGTAAAGATTATCCTCATGGGGGAGTCAAGAGCATTAACTTAGTTGGTAAAGGACATGAAGGTTTGTGGCTATTCTGTGTTTTGTTATTGCAACCAGAAAAAAAATAAAAATAATATCTAAAACTCACAGAACAGATAATATTTCAGGCTAATTTACCTTGTGCAGTTTATATGTGCTGCAGCTAATTATTTACATCTCAGACACCGGTTCTCTCACACAAATGCATACTCCCTGGCAGGAGGCAAACAGCCTTGGCTGAAGCCCTCCTGTGCCAGCTCCCATCTCCCACTCTCCCATTTACCAGCCGGCTGTTGGTAAAAACCTTGCAGGTTTGCTCATGGCCTGTTTTATCTGCCTCCAGCACTCCTGCACAGCAGCTGCCCATGTGCAGCAGTAGCCCTTGTTCAGCTCCGTGGTGGAGACACCAGATTGTGAAGGCAGCTATCGCTTTCTTAAAATCCCTCCCCAAATGAAACAGAGCCACTCCTCTCCCCTCCAGAAGCAGCTCTGCCACATCTGAAGTGAGAAATTCAGAAGTATAATGAAAACACTGCTAGCCTGTGCCGACCCAAGCCATGGGCTGGCACCCAACCAGCGCCGCCGCAAGCTCCAGCTTCCTTTTGGCACCAAACACTCCCACTTACCAAGGGCAAATGAAAATTGTTCTGGATTGGCACTGGCTCTTGTCTGATTACAGCTGTGCTGTTCTGATACAGCCTTCTCGCAAACAGCGCTGCCCAGGATTGAGGAGCATGGCCGTGGTGCAGGGCAGCCCCAGCTGGGCTGAGGGATGGGGATGAGGAGGAAGGCTTATGCTGCTCCACACCATGTCATGCTCCATGGGACAGGTCACTGCAAAGAACTGGGCCAGGCAGCACCTCAATAAGCAAAAATGGTTTGGAGCACAATTTTGCAAGTAGAACTTGGTGAAAGCTTCAGGGTGGGAATGAGGCATTTTGGGGGAGAGGGTGATGGGTCTAAGAGAGTAAAATAGAATAAGAAGTGGAAGAGATGGAAGAGTGTTAGAGATCCCACAGTGAGGGATTCATCAGTTTCTGTTGCTTTCACTCCCTTGTCAGCAGGTAAGGAGCTGCCCCCAGCAAAGTCCTCATTAGCTCACCTTCCTGCACCCACACAGATTCTGTTAGAGCCCTATCCTCTGACTGACCACATGAGATAACCAGAGTTTCTCACACAGCATCTGTGCTGCTCTCCTCTCCCAGGAGGGTGAGCACCAGGCAGCCCCCCACCTCCACTCACTGCTCCCATCAGGCTTCTCAGACTGTCTGCTTGCAGGGAGCAGGACACCAGGCTGCCCTTTGGCTTGCACACTGCACAGCTGTGGCTTTCGGCTCTCCTACTGGTTGCCCATGTTCTTTTGAATCCTGCAGGCTCATTTAGACTTACTCCTCTTCTTGTTGCTTAGGGGTGAGAATGTGCTAGGGTAGCTGACCTGGCTGTCCTGGTGCAGCTGCGGGATGTGCATAAAGCATGCATGGCACTTGGTTTGCGGGTAGTGGAGGTGTGAACTCCATCTGGGACTGTACCGAGCGAGATGCCTGCTGAGCTGCATCCCACTGTTGAAATTTACTACTCAAAGAAGCATTTTCTTTCTTTGTGTCAATTTCTTCTATTTTTGGGTGGGGGAACATCTTTTTTTTCTTGGCTCCCACACAATCCCTTGGACAACTTGGGTAATGATCAGTAATCTGATGTTACCTCTAGCTAATTCCAACAGAGACAGGTTATGAATTTGCTTTGTTCAATACTTTGCACTTCAGTTCTGCTTCGTGTCTGTTCCAATACAACCTTTCCTTTGAGAGCCACTCCTTTCCCTAGGCTGCTGCACACTCATTCAGCATTGCAAGAGCTCTAAGTACTGCAGCCTCTGGATGATGTTTTTGATTTGTCCTTTGCTTTCAAAATAGATTAAAGAATTGCCAAGCTGAGTAGATACATTTATAGATAAAATATTGTGTGAGTATGAAGAGACTGAAAAGCTTTGCCCTGCAAGAAAGCCTCTTTTGAATAGAGAGAAAAAACAACCACCACTTTCTCTTGACTAATGGCTATTTGTTTTGGTTGTTTTCACCGTCTCTGTATCCACAGGAACTGCAGGTGAAATGTGTAGTGCCAACCCCTGAGTATCCTAGTAAGAACTCGTACACGTTAGTGAAAACATCCTGAAATCAGCTGTTTTGCATCAAGGCCAGATGGTTGGATCTGACAGTTTAAAAATGGTCACCCTGAAAAACAAGTGTGAATTTGAACCCAAGCTATTGCCCAGGTCTGTGTTGTGATGAGTCACTTTGCAGTGAGCAAATAAAGCTTAGGCCCAGAGGTGGTCGTGGTTGTTGAGATCTTTCCTTGTAGAACTTGTAACTGCTGCAGCAATTAGAGCAACCAGAGGTTGTATGGTGCCTGTGCACCTGAGCAGAATGTGATCCCCTTCCTCCCAACGGAGCCAGAGGCTCCAATGCAATTTGTGTGGAGTTGGATGAGGGGGAAGCTCCAGCACCTTGTTTCCGCTTTCCTCTGCAGAGCTGAGCTCAGGGTGGATTCCTTCTGGCCCTTGAAGTAAGCATGTTGGTGACAGCTGTAATCAACACGGGGACACTTATAGTGCTGATGAACTAAAACTGCTGCTGCAAAAGTGGAAAACACTGTTTTGTTCCTAGAAACTTGCATGTAGCTTAATAAAGTGATGCAGTATTTTCATCCTACCGGAGCTTCATTTAAGCCTGTATAGGATCCATCCATACCTTCAGCCATAGCAGCTCAAGAGGCACTGGTGCTGACAGAGCTTGGTTCAAGTTAAGTGTCACTGGAAGCAGCATCTGTGTAAGCAGATGTTGTTCCACAATGTTTAGGAGGTTCTTGTTTAACTTCTTAGCACTACAACTCCCCTAAGGTTATTTCTGGGCTTCTAGAAGTAGCTGACAGCTCATTAACAGCTTTTTGCTAGCCCTGGAATCCAGGAGGGAAGCTGTGCGGGTCACCTGGAGGCCTCACTTTGGGCAGGAGGTCCTTGTTGTCAGGTGTTTGTTAGATTTTGTGCTACAACATGCAGGGTGGACCCAGATGTTTTCATTTCACAAAGGGAAATGCATTATCTCTTCTTGGTTCACCCACAGCAGCCAAAGGCAGAGGAAGCATCAGAGGAGCTGCAACATGCTGGCAGGCCAAGGGGGAGAGGAAGAAGAAGCCTTGTTCCCCATGGCCTCCCACCTGTCAGCCCTCTGCCTCCTACCACAAAGACAAGCTGATAGCAAGCACTCCAGATGGAAGTCATACTTCAGCCAGCATAGTAAAGTAGTCCTAACACCTGAAAGAAAGACAGGCATGTGTGCAATTGTTGTGTTTCACTAATGGGGCCCTGTCTGTGCTGCCCACAGGCCTGGCGGAAGCGCTGGTTCGTGCTGCGCAGAGGGCGCATGAGTGGGAACCCAGATGTGCTGGAGTACTACAGGAACAACCACTCCAAGAAGCCCATCCGCATCATCGACCTCAATGAGTGCGAGGTGCTGAAGCACTCGGGGCCCAACTTCATCAAGAAGGAGTTCCAGAACAACTTCGTCTTCATCGTGAGGACCACCTACCGCACCTTCTACCTGGTGGCCAAAACTGAGGAGGAGATGCAGATCTGGGTGCGCAACATCAGCCAGATCTGCAACTTTGGGCATTTAGAAGATGGCACAGGTAGGATCATGCTCATCTTGAGGGCTGGAGGATGTGTGGGTTTGGGCTTCTCCATAGCATTGCTTGGGGCAAAAGGAAACATGGACCGTGGAGCTGCTTAGAGTGTCAAGCAGTGTGGAACTTGACATCTCCTACAGCTCCACACAGCTCTGAGATGGTGCTAGGCCCTGATTTGAGGATTATCGGGGGTCTGGCTTCTGCTGGGTGGAAATAATAGCTGGCCACTTGGTCCCACATCGATGAAGCAATTGCTGCTAGAATAAATATCAGGCCTTTAATAAGAAAAGGTACTGTTTATGTGAAAAGCTGACTGTTATCTTCTGGGGCCGTTTATTTCATTACACGTCCCTTATTTATTTAGTTTGGCTTAATGCAAGACACCTGTTCTTGGAAAGTGTCCTGCAAAACTTGCATTTTCTCAGGCTTTGTTGGATGTGGAAAGTGCACAGATTTGGGTGTATATGTACATATAGCTCAGTATTTTTGTCATTGATTTATCTTTGCCTATTAATGAGAAGAAAAATAAAGCAAAGGCAGAGAACAGAAAAGCATTGGGAGAATATGCCTAGATTGAAGAGATGGTCCTCCTGTGCAGCACCAAGCCGGCCTGTTCTGCCAGGCCCTGTGCCTGTGTGTAGGCAGTAGGGTGAGTTTCTTGGAATGCTTCCAGGGCTTAACCACTCCAAGATGGATCTAGCCAGTAATTAAAGCCGGGACCTGTGTCATCATTAACCTGCCTTTCAAATGAGAAAACTGGGCTCAGATAACAACAATCTGTCTTTCCCTTGACATTTCCAAGGGGCAGATACAGCAGCAATTTGAGAGCTTTGTAGGAAGTGAGTCACAATAAAGTCCTTTGCTGTGATAAAAGCTAGCAGAAGAGCTGAAAAGGGTGGTGATGGAGTGACCTGGCCCCATCCAAGATAACTCAAAGGGCAGCAATATGTTTAGGGGTGTCACAGCACGGCTGAGCAGACTGTCTTGCCAAAGTCCACGTGCTAATCCTGGTGATTGCAATTGCTGCATGGACATACCACTGCTTAGGAGCAAGAGGAAACAAAAGGCCATGAGATGCTTTACTTTAACCTATTCTAGTTCCTGGCCTTCTTTAATAACTTTTTCAGTAGTTTATTCTGAGGGGAAATGGGAGTGAGCTCTGCAGCGTTCCTGTTATAAATCGATGTCTGTTATCTTCACATTCACCCTGGAGACCTCTAGGAAATCTTTTTGTGCCATTAGAACTTGCAAATTTGGGCTAGTGGCCTTTTGTGGTAGCAGGCAATAGTCCTTCCATGCATGAGAGTAACCAGGGACCAATAAGGAATCCACTTCCTACTCATCTGTCCTTGCTGAAACTAAGATGTCCTTGTGTTGCTGCTTTTGCTGCAGAATTATGTGGGATATAATTTTTACCAATTAGTCTGAAATGATGTCAAGTCTTCTCATGCAAAATAAAGAAAACAAATTTGTTTCTTCATCTCTCAAATGTTCATTCAGATTTCTGGCACAGCACTGAGGATATGCACAGGGAGATACAATCTGTGGCAGGGGAGCTAAGGCTGTATCTGGAATAGATGTATTTTTGCTGGAAAACTTTATTGTTATTCTGGTAGAGCATAACATTCCCTGCACAATGGTTGCACGTGGGCAGTACTGGCAATATCACACTGTATTATTTCTCTCCCTGCGAAGACCACCAGTGTAGATGTTGATGGACCAGAAGTGACAGCCTTTGCTCTGGCAGGCCATAAAGCTGGCATCTTGGCTGTCTGCTCTGTTCCTAGAGGCAAATATCCCCCACAGTGCAGAGCATTTGCTTGGGTCATTATGAAGAATGACATCTAAACCTGCATCCTGCATCACAGACAGCGCAAGTGAAGCTTCCAGGCATGCACCTCCGTATCTCTAGCGGCAAACAGCTAATTTACCCTGCAGCTCCTGTTGATGTGGTTGGGTCTGGGGTGTGTTCAATTCAGGCACACAGGGCACGTTCAGATCCTATTCCTGTCCTCTGATATAAGTCTGCACAGTTCCACAGGTTGCACAGTACATCTCAAATAGATAATTGCTCCATTTTTTTTTTTGGAAGCACCTAAATCCCCCAAGAGGCTGCAGGTTCAAACAAATTACCCTTAAAAATTACCATAAGAAGAGAAAAGATCTATTAAATGCCACATACTTTTTTTAACATGAATGCTGCTGTTACAAAAAATAATAGTCCCCAAAATGAATCATCGAAAGAAAGACACATCCATTGCACATCCAAATTTTAATAAGCTGTTCAGTGCATTAAAATGACTCTCAAAACCAATATTATATTATGAAATCAGTCACTCTCAATCCTCTCATCTTTCTCAAAATCTGCTCTGAGACTGACTCTGAGGCCAATCCCAAACCTAATGCTTTCTCTGCTTAATGCAAAGTGCAGCAGGGTGTGGGCAGTGACTCAGCCCCAACCACCACCCAGTTCTCAGCCCTTCCAGCAGCAGGGAAGCCAGACTCAGAGTCTGGCCCTCTTCACCAGAGGCCTCTGGTTTGTCATTTAAGCAGCCAGATCCAGCCCAAAGCTATCAAAACCTCTGCTGGCCCCACCAGGAAAACCTTTTAGTCAACATGAGCCGGTGGAGAGGAAGCATGAGCTCCAGCAGCTGTCAGGAAGCACCTGGGTAGGCAGCAGGCATACAGGCCAGCAGCCACCCTCACCCCACAGCGCTCTGCTGGATGCAGTGTGAGGCTGGCACCTCTGGGGAGGCACTGCAGAAGGAGGAGCCCCCACTTAATGGTTTGGAATGAGATGAGGTGGCCAGGGAACTCCGTGGTTACCTGACATCTCATATGCATACTGAAATGGATGGATGCGACACAGGATAGCAGCTTCTGATAGGAGAAAGTTGGTTTTCATTTCATTGTCATTAAGAAGGCTTACTTTAAAGACTATAGCTGTGCACGAAGTGCTCCCTAAGGCCACACTTTGGCAGGCAGCTCCTAAGCTCTAGAAGGACATTTTATCTTGGATTCCCTCTTCACAACTTCCATGGGCTTCAGGTGTTGCTCTACAGCCCGTGTGAATGCCTTGCCTCCTTCCCTGTGCAACCCTTATGATCCTTACTGATCTCCAGTTGCTCTGCCTTCTCGCACAGCACCCAGGACCACACTGGGGCCTGATGTCCAGTCATCAGCATCCCCTGAAGCAACTGTTTACCCCATGTCCCCCTGAGCTGCTGGTGCTTGGATGGTAGCATTTCTGCTCCTCCACCCAACTGACTGTTCCCTCACCTCTCCATGCCTCTGATCACTCTTGCTTGCATGCATACTGGCACATAGTTGGGACCTTCTCCTTTCCTTCTCCTCTCTGATGGTTTATTTGCTTCTTTTTAACCCTGCCAGGACATGGGGCTGGTTTGATTAGCAGCACCTTGCTGCAGCCACTCTGGGGACTTTCAGCCAGCCAAGGCAGCATGCTGGCAGCATGAGAAACCAGAAGATCTGTTCCTCAAGGGATCATGCTCTCCTTGCAGAAATGCATTCCCCGTAAGGTCACTGCTTTATATCCCCCCTCTACTGCCATAGAAAGCTAGCAGAGCAGTGCCTGGCTCTTGAGTGGAGTCAAGGGGAAGTGTGACAACTCCTCCCAGGCCTCCTCTGTGGGAGGAAATCCCTCCCAGTGCTCCTCAAGGCTGCTCTTTCATGTCAGCCGTTGCAGTGTTTCCACCTCCTCCATGCAGCCTGGTGTGGGGGATGCTGCACACAGGGACCCCCTCCCACACACACACACTTTCATTGTGTGCTCATGCTGCCATTTTGGGGCTGGGGCCTGAAACAAAAGGCTTTTCCCTCCTTCTATTTCAAAGAGAGGCCCTGCATTGATGGATAGAGCATCCTTTGCAGCATCTTTGTCCACACAGAGCAGAAAATTTGGGGCTAGTACCCACCAGAACAACTACTTTGTCAGATGAAGCCATCTTCTGTCATACTGGCAAAGAGGGAGACAGGCACCAAACTAATTCTCTGCCTGCTCTCTAGAAAATGGACATGCATAATTTATTCTCCCCAGCTGCTGCCACAGCACAACTTTAGTGCCCACTGGTTCAGTTACCAGCAGAGCTGTCAGGGAAGGGGACGATCTGTTGGGAGCTGGCTGTGGGTTTCCAAGCCCCTGAAGACAAGAAAAGAGCAGCCACACAGCAAGCGGGAGGGATGGGGATGGTGCAGATCTGCCATGTGTTGTGCAGCCCTCAGCCCTTCCTGATGGGATAATCTGAGGCTAAACTCTGCAAGTACCAGATGGAGCTCAGGCCTGTTCATTCAGTGTATTAATAATCCAGAATGTCATTAATTTTTCTTGTACATTGTGGGTTTTTTAATTTTTTTTTTTAAATTTGTGGTCAGATGGTGACGTGAACATGCTTTGCTGAGGTCTCTATGGAGTTAGCCTGATGCATATTTGATCACATTCAGCTTGCAAGACAGCTCCAAGTCCAATATCTGCAAGCTGAGTTACTGCCTGAGCCAGCAGAATGAAAAAGAGAAAAGTTATTTTTCAGCTGGGAAGGCTTCAGCTGTCAGCCCTGCTGCACAAGCATGAAAACTCGCAATAGCAGTGTCTTTCAGATGATCACTGGGGCAAAGAGGACTGCTGAAGTCACATTGCTGTGAACACCTGTCTAAAATCATGCAAATGTTTTGGTCAATAAGCTTGAATTTAAGCATGTGCATTAGTACTTTGCAACCTGGGGTTCACTGCTATGCCATACCTCCAAGTAAACAGGGGGAAGCAGCAGCAAGCCAGTGCTGATGGACAAGGAAAAAGATGACTCCCTACCCACTTTAAAGGGAAAGCACCACTTTCTCCTGATTCTTTTGGCTTAGAGGAGGAAGGTGCTTGAAGGCCCATGCGGAGGTCTCAGTGTTACCAGGCAGCCTACTTCCTCGTTGGTGACCCTGGGGCAGAGGAGTGAACACAAAGCTGAGCTGTGTGCAGGCTCTCGCTGTGCTGAGGGCTGGGTAGACCTGCTGGGGATCTCGCATCTTGCAGTGCAGTGCGGGATCTGGCCCACAGAGGCATGCTCCCTGTGATCTCTTATCACCTCACCCTGCTGCCACTCACCAGGGCTGTTGCTTCCCCTTGCAGGTTCAGTGGAAAGCCTGTCCCACACCACCTCGTCCCCACAGCCTTCGCCAGCTGCCTCCACCCACACATCCCGTATCGCTGATCCCTCCTTCTCAGTTGACCACACTGCCACAGATGCTTCTGCTGCAGAGGAGACCCCTAGTGAGTCGGAGTCGGTCTTCCTCCCCGACTACCTCTTCCTCTCCAACTGCGAGTCTGGCAAGCTCAGCCATAACAGGTAACTGGGGTCTGTGCATATGTAAGGCTGCAGCCACCCACTGCCTACCCAGTGATGCTCTGGGGGATGAGAGCAAACTGGTCCCTGAGTCCTACAGCTCCAGGGAGGCTTTTGAGACCAACAGGGGGCCATCAGCCTAATCCAGTTTACAAGGTCTTCTTATAGCGAATGTGAGCAGTCAAGCATCAGCTGTTGGTCCTGGCCCAAGTGCTCTTTCTGCCTGCTGCTGCCCAAGATGCTTCACAAAGGGCCCCATGCCCCAGCTCAGGGGCATTCTATGGCTGTAGGGAAGAGAAAGATTTTGGCTCAAACTGTGCTTCTTGCCCTGCAGTGTCACTCAGAAGAAAAGAAAGGCTGAAGTCTCAGCAGAACAATGCTCTCGCTCCTCCCCTTCCTTCTCTGAAAGTTCCTCTGTTTTTTAACTTGGGTTCCTGAAACATGACAGATGTCTTGCTCTGGGAGCCGCTTCTCCCCTTGCCTGGGAACCAGACTTTGTAGGTATAAGTATTTAGTGAATTCTGCAGCATAAAGATTGAAACTTGAGGAGTGGTGGCATGAGTGCATCTCACGTACACTGAGGGCTCGGTCACTTCACTGCTGATGCAGGGGATTGAAGCCCTGGGCTGGCAGATGAGCATCCCTGGGAGACAAGGATGGGGCCTGCACTTGGCTGAGCTCAGGCAGAAAGCAAACGGCATTAAGGGATCAGTGGACATTTTCCAACTGGGAGTGAAAAGCAGCCCATGGAGCTGCTCCCAGTGGATTGTCCCCCCAGGTCCGCACACTCATGCCTTCACCCAGTTGCAATCAGGAGAAAAGGCAATGCTGGTCCTTCTCTGTGCCCCATGCAGGTGTGACAGCTGGTCCAACTCAGATAGATCACTGGAGCAGACCTCATCAGATGATGTTTTCATCGACTCTCTACAGTCCCAGCCCTCCTTGTACCTCATGCAGCCATCCGGCACCATGCACCAAGATGGTGCTCAACTGGCAAATCCTGGTGTGGTGCCCAGGAGCACGGACATGAGTGGGACAGCCAGCGACTTGTCCTCCTCTCCACTGCTGGGGACACCACTGACACCAACTTTTCCAATGGAGCAGAGCCAGAGCACACTGCCCTATGGTGTGAGCCAGCTGGATGTGCTTTCCAATACGCCCCCGCCACGGCCCCCCAAGCCCACCCACTTCTCGGACAGGCGAGCAGATGAGGCAGGCAGTGGGGTGCTACAGAATGGCCACGCAGGGACCTGCCGTGCTCCAGTGGCACTGGTGCCCAGGAGAATCTCCCTGTCCAGCCTAGACAACATGAGGAACTGGAAAGGTGAGTGCAAAACTGCGTCCCAAAGGGCTTGTTCCAAACCAGTTTGCAAGCAGTGTTCTGACCTATCTACTAGTGCATTCCGTTCTTGTCCCTCTTTCTGCCTCTGAAGGTCAAAATGTGGGCTTGTACAGGTGAAGTATCTTTGTGGCTGTGCTGCTCCACACAGAGTCGTCTCAGTAAAAGTAGCAGTCTTTCCACATGCTTAAAGAACAGGAAGCCGGGGAGGTGCTGGGGGTGGGATGTAATCCTGGCTGAACCAGGGTCTCTGTGTCCTTGAGCAAATCCCCTCTGTCCTTGCATTTCTTTCTGGCTAGCCTGAAAACCTACTGCAGAGCCAGACTGCTGTAAAGCAAGCTCAGCTTCCAGGTGAGGTGCATTTCCACTTGTTATTTCAAAATCACGGTTGGAAATCCAGAACATACAGATGTCAAAGTCCAACACACACCGTATAGGAGAATTTTATTTTATGGAGCCACGGAACAAAGAGAAGCAGCTGAAATACCTAGCTGGAAAGCATCACTTATTTTAGAGGGACATGTCTTTTTGGATGACAAAGAAAGTACAGGGCGTTATGGATGAGTGTCCTCCAGCCCCCTGTAGGAGTCATTAAGTTTGGAAAAGACCACTAGGATCATCTAGTCCAGTGCATTCAGTGTCTGGGGCCGTTAGATCTTGCCCTTGAAGCTCACACACTAGAGCAAGGAGACCTCTGCCCCAGGCTGTTTATCAATGTACAAACAATTCTTGGAAGGTTTTTGCAGAAACACCCATCAGTGGAAATGCTGTTCTTCATTATCTGTTTCGTCTGCTTGCTCTCTGAAAAACTTCTGCTTCCACGTATACACCACTCCAACACCAGCAGCGTGCTTGAGATGGTTAATGTTCCTTCATCACAGTTTATGCCGAAATGCTCTTAAGAGGATTAAGTGCCCAAATGTCATGTTCTGCTACCATGCTGCAAGGTTATCTCTGCCTGACAGGGGGCAGCAATGAATTAATAAGTTCTCTTGAGTGCAGCTGAAACTATTTGAAAGGTTAAATTCTGAAGTCAAATGTACTTTACAGAGAAGGATCTGAGAAAGAAACAGGGAAAAAGCAGCTGCTCCTTATGGGCTCCTGCTGTTTAGTTTGTTTGCACTTGGTAACCTGTAAATGCTGAGCTGCTATTAGTCAACCTACTACAAAGGCAGTGTGCGCAGGCAAAGCACCTATATTGTGGCACCTACTGGTGCCTGAATGCCTTTTGGCCAAAATGAGTAAATACAGTCAGTTCCTGCTGATCCAAATCCATCTGTGTCCACACTAACCTTCCTGCTTAGCAATTATGCTGCCATTGGCATTGCCCCACGCCCCACTGCAGTGCAGCGCTGATGTCTCCTGGGCCAGGAAAGGGTGCAGGGTTGTGATGCTCCTGCCCAGGGACTCTATAGAGCACAGAGAAACAGTTTTCTGCACAGAAAATTATTTTCCAAAATCAGATGGTAGTTGTATGCATAGGTAGAAGTATATATGCCTGTATGTGCATACATATGTGTATATATTCAAACACTTGTGGTAGGTAGGAGTGACAGCAGTTCTGTTTCCTCCAAATCTCCCTGTTTCTATTTTCTGTCCTTCTTGGAAACAAAGTGTAGCAGTCTTCCATTATTTAGTGTGAAATCTCACCACCCAGAGAAGAAACCTCCCAGCATTTCCCACCACTGATCTTCTAGACACCGAATGACATTCTTTTTCACCTTTTCCTTAAAAAATGAAGTTGACCTACACGAAAACAATCCAGACAAGGGACACTGTGACCAGCAGCCTTCTCTCTGGCTGTTTGTCCTCCACCAGCACAAGGCACGTGCATCACATCAACATTTCTGGGTGGCAAAGATAATTTCTCCCCCGTGTTAGGTTTATTCACACACCTTCAGTACAACACATGCTCCTCCGGCACCTCATGCCCTAAGCACCTAGGTGGCTTTCTGAACAATAACAAAATACTCTTCCCTCCAGTTCCTTTTAGTATAATGACTGTTGTATGATAGATGGGCAATAGAGGGACTAGAGCAGGTGCTGGGTTTAAGCGCTGGTCTGCTTGGTTGCTTGCTTTGCACACCACTACTTGTCACTATGGGAAGCATCATTTACAGTAGAGTTACATGTGAGTAATTTCTTTGGTTTCATGATGCTTACAGTAGCTGTAATTGTGCTTGAAACACTACCAAGTTAGTTCTGCTCCTATATGCCACTGAATTTCCTTGTTTAGGGTCAATAGCAGGAATTCTGCAATCTCTGTATATCCGTGGTTATTTTAAAGCCATATGCTTTACTCCAGAATGATCTCCATGAGGTTGCTCTGGCTTGCCACATTTTTAATCACTTTTTTTCCTTGCAGCAGACATGGAAGGCAGTTCTTTAAGAAGTCGGGACAAGAGACTTAGCTTGAATTTGGTAAGTACTCTGCATAAATGTAAACACAGGTGCATGAATGTGAGTTATTTCACATCCTTATAGACAGCCACTTCTCTCCTGCAAAAAAACGGAGGAAACCCTTGGCTTTGGACAATTTCTGTGTCACTTCCTTGTGGCCAAGGAGAGGGGAAGGTCACAACATGAACACCCTGATTTTAAAGCAGACAAAGGCAGGTCTGCTGTGAAGGATAGGGATGATCTCTAGAATGAACCTGTTGACTACAAGCACCTGAGAAAACTACTTCTCTCTTGAAAAAAAAGAGATCTAAAGAAGCCTTCTGCTTCCTGATCCCGAGGGACATCTCTTCTCAGGATATAGGGAAGTCTCAGCCTCAAAGCCCCTGCAGTTCAGAACTCTGCCAGCCCAAAGCTGCTGGCTCAGCTTTTGACAGATGTGGGTTATGTGCAGCACCATCAGGCATCGTGCAGCCAGCCTTCCGCCTGGCACTGAACACTGTTTTATGAGTGGGAGCTCCTTTACTGCTCATCTGCAGGGGGTGGTGTGCAGCTGATGCCTACCTCCCCTTTGAAAGCTTGCATGGTTGATGATCCTCTCTCCTCAATGATCAGCCAGTACCAACCTGCATGAAATGAATGAGTGTTTGTTTTCAGCTGACAGAAATAACTCGTGTGCCTGCACCTCTGCCCTCTTAGCTCCTACATTTGCAAAAATCTAGTTGATCAGGTGTTCTCCTTTCAGATGTTTTCATATAAAAGGGCCTCCTTCATATCATAAGACAGAATTGCTGCTGGAGGGGGCAAATGCAGCCTTGCTGAAGTCAGAGCATTTAACCTACTGAATTTACCTATAAATTTGGTCTTACTTTCCAGCAGTGAGTAGCTGAGCTCAGCTGTGGGCTCCTGCACATCTAGCATGAGCATCTGAACATGTGTGTTTCTCCTGTCCTTCCAGCTCACGCTCCTTGATGAGGTCTCACTAAGTCCTCTTGCTCAGAGCAAGCTGTTTGTTCACCACCTTTTCTCTCTCCTTTCTTCCCTCACCACTGAAGCCCTGCCTCTTCTCCCCACTCTACTCAACATCCGTGGATGGAGCAGAAGACAACTACGTGCCCATGCGCCCCAGCACCTCTCCCTCAGCACCTGGCTCTGACTGCTCCCCTGATGGCTACATCCCCATGAGCCCCAGCTCTGCAACCTTCACCTTTCCTGTAGTCAGCACTGAAAAAGTCACCAGCCCCTTACCTGAGCTGCCCTCTGACCTGGAGCCACCCCCGGTGAACCGAGACCTCAAGCCTCGCAGGAAATGTAAGGCCAGACCTAAAAAGCAACCACTAGGCAAGTGACCTGGTGGAGGGAACACAGGTGGCCTCCTCTGGGAGTGGCCCTGGTACATTTCATGTGTGTTACTATAGAGCAGGAGTGTGGATCAACTCTGCAAATGGCCACATGGGTGTAGTTTGGGAGACAGGAGGCTAAACCAAGCATCCTTCTGGCTCACCAGCTCCCCTGCTCCCAGGAGCAGGACATCCAGGCACTCAAATCCTCACACCTGATGTGGTCTGTTGGTTAAATCTTACTTAAATTTTCCTTCCTGCCTCTCATGGCACTTCCAGAATTTGAGTTGCATTTTCAGAGGATATACTGGGGGCAAAATTTAGCTCTGCAGAGAAGAAATTGCTGAAGCCAAGTCTGTATTTAAGCACTTTGGGCTACAGAGCCACAGTGCTACTCAGAAATTTGTTGAGGAAATGCTACATGAAGCAGGAAGAGAAATTCAGAGCACTGCCAGAAAGTGGAGCAAGCTCATCTCCTTTCTTAGAGGGTTTTGAGAACTGAGTGGAAAATGTACCCTAGTGTGAGGTGTGGTCCTCTCCACAGGTAGCACCTTTGGATTCAGAAGAGAGCCCAAAGCCTTGACCTGAAAGTGAACTGGACTCTCCTTGCAGGCAGCACGTGCTGAGGCAAGGACAGGGGTCTTGTAGGGCATTTGTTTTCCTAATGCCTGTTGTACTGATTCTGTTGGTTTTGGATTAATGAGGGACTTTGCTTTCCTGCACTGACTGAAGCAGTCATCTGTTACTGATTTCTATCAATTAAGTTTTGTGAAATACTCTGTTTCTTATCGTTATTAAAAAACTGCATTTTCCTAATCAGCCCATGCTTTTCCTGAGTCTTGCTCTTGCAAATGTAGCTTCTTTTATATCTCTTTGTAGCACGGCCACCACCTTTGGACTTGAGAAACCTCTCCACAATCCGAGAACATGCTGCCGTGACCAGGATGTGGACTGTGCCTTAGTAAGTCAACAAGAAACCCACTGTTCCAATCTTTCAAGAATTAACATTGTGGAATGGAATTAAAAATAACTGATCACATTCCATGAGATACGGTTTTCTGGCAAAGTCCACAAACCAGAATTCCACAGGGTCCCTTCCAACATCCCCCAGGCTTTTGCTGTCTCTAAAAGTCAACTCTCCTCGTCAAGACAGGTAGCTCCAGTGAGCTGAGCAACATGCATTGCTGCCAGGAGGGATGTGGGCTTGGTATCTTGCAGATAAGTGTTTACTCAAAACTTAGTGTCTTTTGAAGGTTCCTTCTGAAAAGACCAGAGCTAACCTGTGCTCTGGAGTGCTTGTTGTGATGGCTAAACTTCAACTGCAGTGAATTCGCGAGCAGGGGAAGTCACAGTGAGATGCCTGGGGGAAAGCCTGGCCGCACTGATCCCTCTCCCAGCCCAACCCTTGAAAGCTGGTAACCCCTCAGCTGCCTGCTGCAGGCTGTCTGAGGGGTAGCCAGTGGCCTCCCTTCCCAGCATCCTTGCTGGAGAGCCACAGTTAATGAGTGCTGACACAGTGCAGAGTCCTGAAGGATAATGAGCTCAGAGGGAGTTTGCATGTTTTGCATTAACAAAACTAAAAAAGAACTATGTCCGGAACTAATAAAGCAGAAGGAATTACACTGTTCGTGCTGCACGAAGTAGCCATCCAGTTTCCTAGTAACTAACCCCATTGTGCCAGCCTGCAATAATTCACTCATGATATACTTCTGACTGCAGTGTTAGTGGAAGAGATTTCCCTGAACAAGGGCTGAGTTGCAGCCATCTCTACACACAGACAGCATGTGTTTACATGGTGTTCAAAGCCAGCCAAGTCCCTCTGCATTCCCCTCCAGTAGCTAATTAATTTGTGTTAATCTCCAAGAAGCGGGTACCCACACAACAAACTGCCCCACTGGCACTTGTTACCCAAATGAATGTTCTTTGTGCCCCTTGATGGAGAACGACTACAATATTTTATGCTTTCTGTCATAACAGAGACGGTAAACGTTCATAAAAAGGAAAAAGAAAATAAAATAAATCAAATAAGACACAAGATTCTAACACTTTTTCTAGAACTAAGGAATATTTTTGGACATCCTTTCCATAAAGGCTGCAGCATTAGTGTGAGTTTATTCACCATATGGACTGTGTCAGGCTTTGGCTTCATTTCAGAGCATCTGTAAGATGCTTCCTTAACCTCTCCTGTGTTTTTCTTCATAGCAATCGAATGAGCTTTATCTCACCAGAAAGAGACGGTATTAATTCAGCAAGAATATTTGCCAATTCAGTTTCCGGAGAAGAGGAAGAAAGTTACATTCATATGGTAATCTTCATTTTCACACAGCCATCCTTTGCTTTATTCTGTTCTGTCACATTGATAGAGAATGTAGAAGTTTGTTTTCTAAGAAAAAATGTTGAGGAGGTTTGTCCTTTGCCTTCTGTTTTAACAAAAATGATGAAATGGTTTTAAACCAAAGACAGTGGGACCAGTTTACAGAGAGATAAGGGGAGCCCTTCTTCTGCTCTGCAGAACTCAGCTGTTCGCCCACGAATGTTGCTGAGCAGTTCCAAGAGATCACAGGGATCAGCCATATTTACATGAGAACTCATTAAGGCGAAGGCAAATGAAATCTTTTCACCTTTCAAAAGTGTGCCCTGCAAAATCTCCAAGGAAATGACAGAAAGCCGTTAGTGCACTTCCTAAAGAAACACACCAAATATTGTGCAGAAACACAACACCCATTACAGTCTCCTATTGCTTCTGCTTTGGCTGGTGGCACTAACCCCACTTCCCATCCCACGAGAGAAGAACATCTGGCTTTGTGGCTTCCTTTTCTTCATTCACTCTCCAGCCATATCTTGCAAAAGACCAGAACCTCAGTTTCCTTTGAGTTTTGGGTAGAAATTCATCTCAAATCCCTCATTCTGAGCCATCGTCTGCACATTTGTCTCCAGAGCTGAAGCCCACCAGCAAAGGCTATTCAAATACATTGCAGAACTGATCACAGAATCCATAGACAATCGTCTCAAATTTTAACCCACATCTTTACTAGATCAAAACCTGCTCAAAAGGACAGTTCCAGGTGTAACTGCTCCCCTTCTGATTTTTCCAGTCAACTAAAACTCTCCACGTCTTTGCGATCATCTGTTAATTCCCTGTCACTCTCAGTTGCTAGATTTGGAAGAGTTACCCCCATGAGGGTTCAGCTGGCACCCCTGCAAATCTGAGCCTTCCAGGGTCTTGGGGTGAGAAGCTGAGCTCCTTCCTAAGAATACTGTCTAAATCAGAATGAGATTCAGCATGGTTTGCTTGTTTTACTATAATTACCAGGAGGAAAAGGCACTCTCCATTCCCTTATGGCATGTGACAGCTAATAAGCACTACCCTACAGTTAGTCACCAAATGCACCTTTGGCACAGACTGCCCTGTGGGTGCTGGCTGTCCTCATTCGTGCTGTAGAGAGAGCCTCTGCTTCCAAGGCTGTCCTGCTTCCTCCTGGGATCATACTTTAAGAGCATTAAAAGTTTCTCTTCTTTCCTAACAGGAGCACAGACAGGCAACATCTCCATACAGTGGTGCTTTTCCATGGACAAGGAAATCTAACCTTGATTACTTAGCATTGGATTTTAATTCTGCTTCCCCATCCCCTGTACAGAAGGTATGAGTCCTCTGCGAAGAACCCCAAACCTCCTCGCTCTGTATCTACTGAGAGGAAAACAAGATCCAGAGCTTGCTAGGTACCCTAGGGATGTGCAGCAGTGAGGGCTTGTGGGCAAGTTTGTTTGGTGCTTGCAGGATCTCTGCATGCTCTCCCATTTTCACTGCGTCTCCACAAATCCTTTCCTGCTAGTTTTCCCCCAAATCTCTTTGCAGTAACAAGTTTACAGCCCATGATATACTCACCAGGTAAAACTGTACCATCTCTCGTAACATAGTAAAATGTGCATCTTTATTCTTGCGTCTCCAAAAACATTTTAATTTCTTTAGCAATGCTGAGAAAATGCAATCCTTGTTCCAGAAAGCTTACAGCCTGTGCAGGTGGTGAGCAGGTACCACTGCAAGCAGAGAATACTGTGTGTTTGGGAAGTTTTGTGTCCCATAGGTCATTTTCCCTATCAGCTAGCACTGCTGGAGGCAAAAGACGTAGGGACACCGAAGTCTTTTTAGATATGACCGTCCCTTTGGTTAAAGTGCATGCGGGTTATCCCAGCAGCAGGACTACTTGCTTGACAACGATGGTAATCTGCATTGAAACAGCTAGGACAGCCATTTCCCTCACTCGCATGCTGGGCTGAGCAATAAGGTGGCCGATGGTTGACTGTAGCTCAAGCAGGCTGTAGAGCAATGCTTTTGTCAGCTCATGTTACTGCGAGCTTCAGGGTGAAGTGAGGCAATCAAGAGAATAGGGATAGCAGAAAATCAAGCCAGGATCCCTTCTTGCCCTGAAATGAATGTGATGTTTTTCTCTCTCGTCTCTCACAGAAACCGTTTCTTTCTGAGGAGCAGAGAGTGGACTATGTCCAGGTAGATGAACAGAAGACTCAGGCTTTACAGAACACTAAGCAGGAATGGACAGATGAGAGGCAATCAAAAGTTTAAAGGAAGATTGGGATCTGGAGGAGGTTTTTTTTTGCACTGGAACCATGATGTCAATGAAGCAGCTATCACAGAGTTCAAAGGCAGAGAGAGTGAAGAAGCTGCAATATGCTTGCAGTCTCTGGAGGAGTGGCATTTTCACTGGAAATCTTTGATTTCATCTGGAAATAGTATGTTGAATGAGTGAGTGCTTCACTGATGTTTAAAGTAATGCATTACTCTTATTACTGCCCTTACTGGTAAGCTACATGGTACCATTTCTGGCATGATTTTGGGACAAGTCAGACACTCAATGTTAACAAATCCACTACAAGTTGCATTAATCTAGTTGGTCCTGCCTTTTTCCTCTGATGTATAATTCCTAGTTGCTATTTTTTTTCTATTCCTTACAAACACTGTGGGTGTTCAGGCTGCCTGTGGCAGCAAGCATCTGACAGGTATCAATGACTAATCAACTAAGGGCTAAAATGCTGAAACAGTAAAAAGAAATTTTTTAATGTATAGCAAAGAGAATTTTGGAAAATATTTTACCCCTGTGTTTAAAAGGTCTGACTCTGAGCTGATGCTGTCAGAAGCTCAAAACAAGACTGTGTACTGATGGGACTGGGACGTGTGGGCATTGACCCTCTCTGGTTGATGACCATCGTGTTAGGTTTCTCTCTGCTGTGGCTTATCCTTGTCACCTCTCACTCTGATTACTACTGATGTTTTCTCCGTATCTTGAGGAGTGTCCTCAGCACAGCACAGCTGCTCCTCTAGCAGGAGGCTGCTGACACACAGCTCTCAGCTGGCTGAAAAATAGAAAGGGAAGCTGTGAGCCTGTTTCTACAAGTCTTGGGAGACATGGCAAAGGTTCAAGAATGCTTTCATTCAAACTGCAGAAGAAATGCAATTGGAATTGCTGGTAGCAGTCATCAAACTGATTGTTTCATCAGGCTCACCCCAAAAAATGGAAAATTAAGAAATCAACATGGTCTGTGAGAGGCTAGCAGGCCTGCCAAAAGGAAACAACAACGCGGCATGAGGACCTCTGGGTTCAGGAAGCTTATCTACTTTGGGTCTTGTTAGGGACACTATCTCAGGATCATGTATGTGTATAGTTTGACATATTTAACTTTAAAAGCTTGGCTGCAATCTATTTTAAGATGGCACATAGCCACTGCAGAACTGGCAGTTTGCAGTGCAGTGACCCACACTGGATTTCATCTTTGCTCATGCAGGTAAGTCCCACTGGCCATAGAGGCCTGATCCTGCCAGCATGCAAGATTTCCTCATTGACAAAGCTAAGTCACTGGCCCCCTCATTGTCATCAGAGCTACTCAAAATGCTGATTGACCAAGCAGTATCCATGGAAACATCACCACAGACATTGCTGGCACTGAAGGTCCCTTCTTACTTCTCTCCCTACAGCCCCTGGGCTCACCAGGTGGGCTGAGTTGCATGCCCTGTAGGAAGGGGCTGCCTCAAGAGCAGAAACACTGCTTTCCTCCTACCTCAAGACGTCTGAAGTGCTAGCAAATCTTGCTGTTTACTTAGATCAAGTGCAGAGTTGGGTACCTGGGTGACATCTTGCAAGAGCAATGAGATTTGCCAGCACCTCTACTGACCCTGGGGCAAATTGGGCAGCTGACAACATAGGCAGAAATTGTCCTTGGTTAGAGATGCTTAGAAAATTGGATTTATGCTGCAGGATGTTCCCTCTTCTCCACTCCATCCAAAGCTCTAAAATGAAAGTTGATGTCCAGAAAAGTTTCACAAAGAAAAACTCATGCTCACAAGGACTTTGGCCTTTCTGCTCAAACAAATTGCTGTCCTAAAGCATACAAATAATAAAATGTCACTGAGAGCTTGTAAGGCATGCTGCAGTATAGAGTTGACACTCAGATGAGGTGTGTATTGTGGTAGGGGACCGTCACATTGAGGAGCCTTGTGAAGTACAGAAAGCATCTGTAAAGGGCAAGATCAATTATGCTAAGCTTCTGCAGAGCCCAGATTGCAAAGCAATGGCATGCTAGCCTCTGATTCAAACTACGGTAGCGTGCAAATCAGCTCATGTTCTACTGGAGTATTTCTTTTCATGCTGCCAGAAAATCTTCTGAAGTGGAAAAATACAAGCTAGTGAGGACAACTGACACATTTGTTATTGTGGTTTGTTGTAAAACTGTTTAAACTTGGACAAAACTTGGCTACTGGGTCAATCAGAAGTTTATGAAAGAGCAAGCTCTTCTGGTTTTGCTTTCTTAAAGACATAAAAGTGCAGCTTGGATGTGACTGTCCTTCAGTCAGTCCCCCCTTAAACTTCTGTGTATCTCCTTCCTGCTCCCGGAGCTGTCTTATCTCCATCAGACACAGCTTACTGGTTTGTAACTTTCACTTTTAAACTAAAAGTTTGAGGTTAAGTTCAGGCTTCTCAATCAAGGTCCAACAGCTCCAGAGTCCATGAGATGCATTCTTGTGCAAGTACAACATACAGAACAGGAATAATTTTTTTTAAAAATTACAAAAGAAGTTTAAAAGCAGAACAGTCCTCTCTGGAGGCTGTTTTTTCCCTCCCTTGTAGTCAAATTCTGCAATACCCCAAAGAGGTTAAAGAAAAGGAGGATGGCTTGAGGATGGCAAAGGCCCTCTGTTGCAGTCACCTCCATCACTGGGGACAGCCTGATTATGGAGCAGCAGCCCTGCTGTGGTCAGTCACTGATGGACCTGCAATCTGCTGGCAGGAGGGGAGATGCTGGAGGGAAAAGGAACCAGTGCTCTGTTCATTCTGCTCCTTGGCCAAAGGCAAAAGAAAACCTGTGAGAGCACCTGGAAACTGAATCAGCCTTTGACGTGTCTGAAAATGCAGCAGAGGCAGGAGGCTAGGCACACTTCTTGTAGCATCTTCTGGTTGCTGTAGGGCTATTATTTTGTTATTTGTATTTCTAAGATATCGGGGGAGCTGGTGCAGAGGGAGGCTCTGCACAGTGATGAGCATGGGACAGCCAGCAGCCCTCTGTGAAGCTCCTGTCCCCTGGGGACCCGGCATTGCCCAGCTCAGGACCTGTAGTCCCTTCTCCAGCATCCCTGGGGGTTCACATTCAAAGTGGAGAGGAGCATTAAGCAGGCAGATTGGGCTCTGTTTACTTAGCAGTGTTGCTCTGTGGAGCTTGCAGATGCAGCTGATCGCACGACAAAGAGGACAGCAAGCTGAGCAGTGTCATTGCCTGTGGCCAGTGGGCATAGAAACACCTGCCTGAAATAAATCCTGCAGAATCATTGAGAAATTTATCTGCTCTCAGTTTCTCTTCTGAAGGCAGCAGGAGTGCTTAATGGGAGTTGCACTCATTCCCAAGGCCTTAATACAATTAGGGTTTAATATAGCAGTTCTTCAGTTGTTCAGTGATCACGCAGTGAGCAAAGAGCATAGCAGGATCCAGGACTCTTTTTGCTTTTTGGACTGAACTGTGTTTTACATTTATAACTCCTTTATTACAGGAGATGGCATTAAGTACCTTACTGTTGGATAGGAACACTTTACCTGAGAATGCCTACAGCCATTGAACTCGAGCTGGGTGGTTCCCACCAGCTCACTTTGCCAAGGGCAGAGCTTGCTCTCCTCAGCCCTGCTTGCATCATAGTTGTGGGTTTGGGAGTTGCATTAACTTTATGTGATTCAGTGGTTTAGTAATTCAAAGACCATCAGATGCTGTGATGAGAATGAAGCACAGGGCAATGCCTTTCCTTTGTTCCCCTGTTCCGCAAAAATTGCTCAGGTTAATAAAAAGAGAAAAAGAAAACCACCAAAATAGCAGACTTTTGTCGTTTCAAAGCCAGAATATTTTTTGTTCAGATATAACTTACACCTTGTGCTAACGAAGCATTACACTTTTTCGTATTTGTAAATCTGTGGGGAAGCATTAAGCAGTCATCACTGTTACCAGGGGGAAAGTCATTGACAGAGGGGAGGAGCTCTCCCTTCCTGATGTTCCATTGCGATATTTGTTGTATATATTTGCACATTCAACTCTGTATCCTTTCTTTTCTAATAAATTAATATAAAATGTAGCTGTGATCTTTAATTGTTTTGATAAACAAAGGGAAAATTGCCACATTTTTTCAGTGAATTTACCATATTTTTCATTTCATTTTCCATTTTCAGTCCCTTATTAAGCTGTGACTTGTTTGGACATAAAGAGGATGCTCTTGGGTTTCTCGTGCCTCTTTGCTTGTTACTTGTGAGCTGCCTGGCAGGGACTCAGCCTTGTCTGCACTCCTTTACTGCCCGTGCTCTGCTGATGTGTCTCTTGCCAAGGGTTTTATATGTTAATGCAGCCTTTGAGTGTTTTCCTTGCGAATGTTTGTTGTTGCACTTTGGATTACATTCAAACATACTTCATGCTTTGCCCAAGAGCTGAGCCACTGGGAGTGCGTGTGGCTGTGCTGCAATGTAGAGGTGGCTGATGTTGCCATTGCTGCTCTTATTTCTTTGATTCCCTTCCCTCCCCAACTGGGCATCACAGAGCATGGGGAGACCTACTCACTGTTCTGGCTTGGCATGTTCGCAAGCAGCTCTGACACTTGTGTAGACCAAGAGAGACCAAGAGAGGAAGCCTCCAGAAGATGAGGCTTGAGATGCTCCCTTGCATAAAAACTTTGCTGCAAGCTCTTGAGCATGGACTTTAATTTCTGAAAGAGACGAAATCTGAGGGAGCATTCTTTCAGGCTACAAACTACTTCCTTAAGAGTGCTGGGCAAGCCCAATGGACTGAAGCCAGCAAATACAGCTCCCAGAAGTGGACAAGAGCTCCTCAGCAGAAGGTGGATTTGGCTTTGGTGTGTGTTTTATCTGCAAGGATGAGGCCATGAGCAGGGAGCAAGCAGCCTGTTTGCTGTGCAAAAATAAGGTGTCAGGGTTTTTAAGTTATTTTTTAAAAAAATAAATAATAAAAAATAAAAAAATGAAGATTCATCATTTCTTTGGTTGGACTTCCTCTGCAGTTAGTCAGAAATCATCAGGAAATGCCAGCTAAGGAAATCCTTCCCAAACTGTGTGCTCAGCATAAGGAGCGTGTGCGAGCAGAGGGAGCAGTGAGGCACTGCTGAGCTCCCAGGCAAAGAGCAGGGCGACAGGGACAGCTTGAACAAGTACTGCACGTAAAGTGGAAGGGCAGGGAGACAAAGCAAAGAGGAACTGGGAGGTGAGAAACAGATATATGTACAAAGTGTCATTCCTATAGATGACACTGCATAGAAATGTAACATACACGAATAACCAGTTTCATGGGCTACAATGGGCTTCATAATATTCAGTTTCATGGGCTACAACAAAGTGTAGACCTTTTCTAAAAACAAACACTTTTATTCATAAAATTATCTGCATTGCATTGTTTTTTGCATTTTTAAGCTCTTTTTTCCCCATCATCCTGAGCTCTCTGCCTTGTGCTTCTCCATAAGAAGCAGACCCAGCCTTTAGGGGGGCTCTTTGGCATCCCAGACAGCAGACCCCAAGCCCACACCTGCAGCACCCAAACAACTGTAATACAAATAAGGAAAACAACCTTTGCTGTCAGAAAGGCAAGCAATGTCCCAACCCCAAAAATGCATATTTATTGGGGTTATTTTTTCTGGTCCAGGGACCAGCAGGCTCACAGGGCCCCATGAGCTCCTCCAGCCTCTGAAAGGCACAGCAGGTCCCACAGTTGTGAAGGGCCTTCCTGTAGGGACAGCTCTGGCTGTGCGGAGCTCTTGGAACAGGGGCACTGGTTTTATTTGATGGATATGTAAGCTGTCACATAAGCCTGAAAGCCCTGTGCCAGCTCCTTTTGCTGCATGAATGAGAAGGAAATCACATCCCGCTGCTGGCTTCTCCCCCTCTAAGCACCTGGCTCTCAGACTTGCACATGGACAGGGAAACCTGCAGCCTTAGAAGGAGGCAAAAGGAATCAAGCTCGGCTGAGAGACTGCATACAGACACTTTCTCAGCAGCCAGCAAGAGATGTGGTCAGTAACACCAGCCCAGTGTTGAGCAACCTGTTTGTCAAACAGTAGCCCAACTGCTTTCCGGGGCACTGCCCGCTTCCCCTCATGCAATCTGTCATGGTACAAAGGGCCAAGGCTGGGGCAGGCACAGAGACATGCAGCCAGGAATGTTCCTGGTCCCAGAGTGAGACCATTCCAGGCAAAATCAAAACCTGCTTGGGTTTTACAAAACCATCTTGGGAGCTGCCACAGGACTCAACCAGCAGAGAGACCTGCTTACATGCTGCGTATGGGATTTACTTTGCAGCTCCTGTTCTTGTTCTTACTATCACTCTTCCACTCTCACTTGTACGCAAGCAGACAAATGTTCATACATATCATGTTTTCACCCAGTGACATGTAGGCTTTTGTGGTCTTTGGGCTTTTTCCAAAACACCCAGTGCAGGGTGATGCCAAGTGCACGCTCTGGGTGCTGGTGGCAGCAGTAACACACCTCCCTAGGATGAGATTAGCCCGACACAGATAAGCCGAAGTTGCACACAGTCCGTTGACCTGCCCTGGTGCAGCAGCGGGCAGCACAACCCAACCTGGGGTGCTGCGATGGTGCGGTTAACACGAGCAGGAGTCAGAGCTCAGAAACATGCATGAAAACCTACTGCAGGGCTTTTAGCAGCCAGGTCCACGTGTCCTGTGAAGACACAGTGTTCGCTCAGTACCCCACCTCACCTGTGCTGGAGGAGCAGGAAAGAGAGGTGTGACAAAAGAGGATCACTCTGTAACCAAGAGACAGGCAATGAATGAATTAAACCCTAGGAAAAAGCTTTAGTGGGAGTGCATGCCTCATTAGCCACTGGGAAAGCCATGCTTCAGGCCAGGTTTCTCTCCGGTGTGCATTACACCAGAGTGATTAACACGGTGATTAACACGGTGTGAGCTCCCATGGAGCTTTTCCTGTGGTTAGGACGTTCATAATGTATGGTTTCTCTGATGTCTTATAAACAGCAGAGCTGTGTTGCAACCTTAGAGAACTCAGCCTTACAAAGACACAAACCCACAGAAAGTTATTACTGATCAATCTCTTCCTTCTACAGCTCATGGAGCTGCTTGTCGAAACCAGCATTTTTCAATAAGAACAGATGAAAGGAAGAGAGGGGCCTGGCAGACAGCTCAGGCTTCCACCCTTCATCTGCCTCCAGGTCTCAGCTGCTTCACGAGCCCCTCATCTCGTCAAAGTTCCTGGCCCTGCCAGTACCTAACTGAGTTAATTTGATATTCTATAAAAAAATCCATCTCTTTGGCAATTTTGAATCCAGCTTGTTTCAATGGCGTTGACTTACTCCTTGTTTCATCAACAATGACAGGTAATTAAAATAAGCAGTTTGGTTTCAAGCACTTGTAATTCTCTACCATGTACAACCACTTCAATGTCTTCCTCTCAGAATCATCTTTTCAGAGGTTGGTGTGTACTTAGTAACACAGTGAGATGCCTCGAAGGCATTCATGAGTGCCTGAGTTCATTTATCCTTGACTTCTTTATTTTTTTTGACAGTCAAGATAAAAGATATGTGCTGGTTTGCCCTTATCTTCTATTTTCCTGAACACTGAAGGAATTTTATATGTTACGAGATGGAAGATTTTCCTTTATAGGTTCCTGCAGCTTTGTCCCTATTTATTCATGCTTAGCCAAATGCTTCGTACGTAGCCATCATTCTTCATTTCCATTCGTTTATTTGGCATGCAAATAATGCCCTCGGGACTGTAATTTCCAGGATTGCTTTAAGATGATTTTAATGCAAGATTTTTTGTTACTGTCAGTTTTATGTGTCTGAAAGCTCTGCTGTTGGTTCCTTCATCTGTTGTCATGGTGGCAGCCCCACAATCCAATCAGTGCCCCAGCCCTAAATCCTTCATCCATAAAGCAAGTACACACCACTTCCTTGGTGGGGATGGAGACATCTCAGATATTCTTTGGCCCAGTACAACAATTTGTGTAATCTTATTAGCTGATGAATTTAGCTGTCTTTGTCCTCTGGGTTTATTACATCTGTGGTTAAAATGGCCAGTGTTGGTGCTGGTCCTGACCAAGGGTCCTCCAAGTTTCACTCCTTACCTCCAAGCATGGCCAAAAAACAAATGCACATGCAAAATACTGGTTTTGCTGGCCAAAACAGGAGTCTACCCAAAACTGTAGGCTGCGTTAAAGGACAAATTGCATTTCTTCCCTTTGTCTCTTTCTCTGAGACACAACTTTGGTTATTCCACTTTGAAAATCAGGCCATTCCAAACCATGGTGTCCAGCTGGCTGCAGGCTGAGAGGAATGGTTTGCAAGCCACTACGGTAAGTCTCCGCCTCTCCTGCTTGGAAAGGTTTTTGAAAATTCCCTAATTACAGCCAAATCAGCCCCTGACATATGGCTGCAGCACCTGCACTTGTGTGATGCTGTTGGCTAAGGTCCCCAAATAGCCTCTTGCAGAGAGGCCCCCTGAAATGAGTGTCGGGGTGATGGGAAGAGAATGGACCAAGAAATGCATCAGTCAGCTGTCAGCCCCATACCCCCGAAGTACGTGGAGGAGGGCTAGCAAAGCTATTTTCTCAGATACCAATTATGTTTTATTAGGTGCCAGGTAATGCTGGCAGTGACTGTCACGATCACAGCTGCTCACATGTACACATACAGTCTCATACAGTCTTTCAGCAAACAAACAGCTCATCCTGGGAGAGCCCCAAAGCTGAGGCAGAGCTCCAGACCCTGCCATTACACCAAGTCTAATCCTTGAGCCTAACCATCAGATCCTGAACTTGTGGGAGATTCCTCCATCAGCTTCTGCTTTTCTGAACTGATGAG
Source organism: Excalfactoria chinensis (assembly GCF_039878825.1). NCBI lineage: Eukaryota > Metazoa > Chordata > Aves > Galliformes > Phasianidae > Excalfactoria > Excalfactoria chinensis. Next base: position 72,117,286 of record NC_092828.1, read on the forward strand.
CCATTTTTAAACTCATATCGTAACTGACCAAACTGGAACATGTTGGGAAAAGAAAGGGGAAAAAAAAAAAGTAAATAACAGCATTTTCTTCATATTGTAACACTGATTTTGATTTCTCTTTAAACAAACAAACAAACAAACACCCACTAATTTGTATTTTCAAGGGGAGAAGACAAAAGGCATAGCTCCAGATTTCCAGATTATTCCTTGCTTTCCTTTCCCTTCTTTCTTTTTTTCTTTTTCTATTCAAAGTCAGCAATTTAAAATCTCACCCCTTAGTGGCAGCTTGGAAGGCAGAAGTTGGAGACTGCCTGGGGAGAGGGGCTCCCAGCTCTAAGAACCAGTGCTTCCCCATAGCACTTGTGTCCACAGGAACTTCAGGAAGGAAGAGGGAGAGGAAGCATGACTTTCCCTCATGTGACAGAAGATGAGAAAATTAAAGAGTGGTTTATACCAATCAGACATTGCTGAGCACAGAGTTCATATTTCCGGAGCACTTTGAAAAGGGGCTTAAAGGCCCTGTGGATTGTGTCCAGTTTTGGACTTCTTGTGGGGTCTAAAACCAGCCCTGAAGCAAACTTGATCACAACTCAGGTTCTCTTCATTGTCCTGGAGGATGAAAGAGGATTAGCATAGAAGGGCTTGCTTTGAACACTGAGCACAGCTGGATTTCCCAGCTGGGGTTGGGGCCACTCTGAGTGCTGGAGCAGGCTGGGGTGGCACAGGTGTCCTCTTCAAAAGCTCCACACTGCCCTTGGCATGGCTTACTGCCGTGTAGCCATGACTCTTGATGTCAAGCTTTTCAGCAAAGGCAAGCTTTAGCTTTGGAATCTGGAAGCAGCTCTTTTTTGGACTTCAGAGAAACACACCTACATGAGGTGTTGAAATTGTTTTCCCTTGTGTTTTCAAGAAATACGCTTTGCTGTGCTTTTCTCACGGCACTCCTGGCTCTATGCTACTTTTTCTGGGAGTAAATATACCCCAACCAATTTCTCTGTTACTCTTTTCAGGCCTTATTTGTTTGTAACTTTGTAGGTCTCAGAAACTTCATTGTCAGTGGAACTCAGAAGCAAGTAGATCTGCTGCAGATCTACATAAAATAAGTGTGCTCCATTAAATAAGACCTCATATCCATATTTTACAATATGACAGAGGGAAACATAGACCTTTAAAAAAGACTGGCAGAATATCACACCCATAAATCCAAGTTGGACCACAGTGTGCCATTTTCTTTTTCACGAAGAATTAGTCATCTAGTGGGCTGAAGTTCTCATTTTGACTGCAGAATTTTTAGATGATGCTCATGTCTCGTTTCTCTCTTAAAGACCTTTGAATCCAACAGCCAATCTCAACTGAACCTTGGAGATGTAAAGATCCCACAGATGCTCTGCTTTTATGAAGCTACTGGAAGACAAGCAGTCAAGCAGCAAGGATTACCAGTGCCTCTGCAGGGAGAATGGTTGCAGCAGGAATTCTCTTATCGGGTGTCAGCATGCTCAGGCAGGAAACCAGCTTGGAGCCTCCATGGAAGTAGCATGGAAATCAGGCTCTGCTACTTCTGCTGCTCACAAAGTTGTGTTTCCTTCCCTTGTGGGCAGGAGTGGAAGCAAGACATATTTCAGACACATCAGCATCCAAATCTCTGTGAGAAGCAACTCCACTTACAGCTTATGTGTCTGTGGGGGTGCTTTGCTGTCCTTCAGGAAAGAAGCTAACTGCAGCTGTTCATTTGATTCTCTCAGACTTAAAACTGAGATTGAACAAGTCCCATTGCACTTAGCGTCATATTTTTGAGATCAGAATCACACTGTTTACAAAAAAAGTATTTTGTAGACATTCTTACCTCACCTATATCTACCCAAACACCAGCCACCATTAAGATGGATTCTGCAATAGCTTGGATTCCATGCTGCTAAGCAGATGGTATTTATTGACAAACCTACAACTAGACTGTTTATTCTTGGGGCTGTAGGTGCAGCCAGACTGAAACATATTCACTGCTCATTATGAAAACATTCCTTATACCAGGAAACAATCTGATTCATTTGGTCATGGCAGACACCCAGAAACATCCCATGTCTCTGACATCACCACCTCCCCAAAACTGCTTCTTTGTTGCCACATGTGAACTATGTTTCCTGTCTCCCTTCTTCAGAAGCCCTCCTTGTACACCCTGCAGTAAACAGGGGACTGCAAGACTCACGAATCAAGATGGAAAATGGACATATTTCCAGTTTTAAATCCACACAACTGTGAACCTAAGTCCACAGGCACAGGAAGAGTGGCTAGGACAGAACATTTGCTAATGAAGCAACATAAGCAAAATTGTATCATATACAGCTTTCACATTAATGAGACTGAGGCAAGAAAGACAGGCGAGAAGCATTATAAAGAGGTATGGATTTGGTGTGAACTCAGGAGATGCCAGCTACTTCAAATGAAGTGTGTTGTCCTCCTGGCTGCAGCCTGCCACAAGCAGACCAGCAGTCTGAGTGGCTTCTGCGGAAACATACACTGCAGTCACTAGGTGAGTTGAGAGGGAAACATCAGCCCTAAAATCATCCATGCTTTCCTGTCTCCTCAGGACTGGCAAGCCAAGGAGAGGTTGATAGGGTATCACTCCATCACTCTTTATTTGCATACCTCCCAATTAGATTTCTATTCAATGATTTAAGCAGCTAATTGTGCATCTTTCATGGTGTCATGGCACAGCCCTCTGTAAATATGTCTGTAATTGGGGATGATGAATGCACCTTGTCACTCCACCCTAGGGGGTGGGTACTCTGACATTATATACAATGTGTACTAACAGCTCTGATTTTCCTTCTGTCAGGCTAGCTTGGTCTTCTTGACCACAGTATTTCCATGAAACTTGCAAGAATAATGATATGATTTTTACCCTTCTGTTAACATTGACAAAATTCACTAACACGTAAGATATCAGTTGTCTCAAAAGGCACCTGTGTAAGTTTTGCTCCTTCTGGAAGATGTGAATAACGCTGCATTGACAGTGGATATGGATAACACAGATTGCCTATTAAACCAGAGGAAAAAAATGACTAGTATTTCCTATCTGTTGGATTCTTGATGATCTATGAGTAGATTGTTGTGGGCAGAAGTTTGTGCTGAAAGTCGTGATCTTCAGTCACCCACTGGGCTGAATTTGGAGTAAGCTTGTGAGTTCAGAGCAAAATTTGAGCTCATACAACCATAGAATTGAGGTAGGAAAAGACCTCCAAGATTATTTAGTCCAACCATCCACCTACCACCAATATTTCCTCACTAAATCATGTCTCTTCTTACTAGATCTAAATGATAGTTATTAGACATAGTTGGGCCTGGCTAGTAAACTGAGTACAGACAGAAATACAGCTGTATAGACAATGGGACTCACTGAACTCCAATACTTACATGAAATTCAGGCTTTCTGAAACAGAACAATACAGGAAATTCCCTGTTGGGGGTGGAGGTAGCACAGAATAGCTGTCGTGCTTCAGCTCACACCCTCACTTATTTCGAAACAACTTCCCTGTTTAGACAAGCCCTAAGAGGTTGAGACATTTATAATGAGTATTTAATCTTTCCATCTCTTCTTTTCTTACTGTTTTTGATGTTTTCTCAGACTCTGAAAATTCCAAATTATTTTTTTCCAGAAACTGCAAGCCTTAGGGCAAAAATAAGGCAGATATAAATTGACTGTTGCCAGTGGGAATAAAAGGTTTGTAACTTTTTCCAGCACAGGAAATGTTCAATATCTTTACAGCAGTGACCATGTTTTAATGCATTTATGCCCTTAGGGTTATAGAAATCCTTCATTCACAACTTTATCCACTGTGGATCCTAAGGCTGTTTGTATTTCTATCATGTCATAATGCTTTTCAGTAGTATCATTATCGTGTGCATGTTGTGAAGGGCAAATGGCGACATGTTTTTCAGATGAAATCAGGTCCAAAGACACTCACTGTGAATGCAGCACCTGAGGCAGCAGGAATGTCTCTTCTGAATTCTCCCTAGGAGTGGAGTGCAATGGAAGGAGTCCTCACCAAGACCTCAAGGCACGATAGAAAAGCAATTAACGATTTGTACAGCAGCCACGAAACTTCCTCATTGTCATTCAGGGAAAAATACTGTCTTTGGCAACCATAATGCTAGGAGAGTAATGATAATATCACAGCAGCAATTTAGAGGGACATGAGGAGCAGCTCAGAATACTGGAAATGAGCATTTCCTTTCTGTGCTGGAGATGGGTGTCTTTTTCATCATAAATTGTTTTTTTTTCTCTTTTTCTTCAAGCAGTTCCCCTGTGAGGTTCAGTTTGGAGTAACGTGCCCTCGTGTTATTGATACAATTGGACTCTGTTGTGAAAGAGAAATTCCTCATTTTGGCCTGGAAACCCACACTCTCTTTCACACAGTGTGCGCGCACAGGCACAGGAGCAAGTCCTGTCAGAGAGTTTCTGCAGAAGTTCTTTTCTCCCACTCCTCTTACTTCAGGGACTGCCATCATTTATGAGGGCAAGGACATAAGACAGCTTATTGAGGAATGTTTTGAAAGTGAAGCTGAGATGCCTCATGTGAGAGAGTCCAATCCCAGCAGCCTGATGGCTGAGCCCCTGGCATGGGGCAGCTCTGCTCAGTTGTGTCATGCTGCTCAAACTTCTATTGCAGCCCACTGACAAGGAGGTTAGCTGGAAGGTAATGAGGTGGTAGGAAGGCAGTAGGGACAGCAGGATGGAGGGAGCTGCTGTTGAGTGACGGAGCCTAAGGAGCAGGCATCGGCCAAGCCTTATGGCAAGGCGTCATTGCCACCAGAGGATGGGTGGTTGGAGTCCTGGTCCAGCTGTCAGGGTGGCCCTATGGCAGAAACCACTGCCACACTTGTCAGCACAAGAGCTGCGGTACTCTTGTTTGCTCTCAGGAAAACGATAAACGAAGCACATCACAGCGAACTGGTGCTCCTCACCCTGCGGGGAGAACCCGTCCCACAAGAAGCCGTGGAAAAAGCGCTGTGACACCGCAGGGCTGTCCACGGGCGGCACTTCTCTGCCAGAGGTCGCCCCGCTGCTGGCTCAGCCCCAGCTCACCCCGCAGCCGCTTACCGCGGGCAGAGCCCGACCGGGGCCGGCTCACCTCACGCCTCGAGGGCGCAGCCCCACACCGCCCGGAGCCCGCCGGAGCGGGGCGGAGCGGGCACGCGGTCACCTGATGCCGCCGCCGCCGCCATTTTGTCTGGGAGTGGAAATGTGAAAGGGAAAGCCTTAGTGCAGCCCGCGGCAGGAGGCACAGCGGAGCCGGCCGCTTTCCTCCGGGACGCAAGTCCGCAGCGAGGGACAGCCGGCCTCACCGCGGACCGCCCCCGCTCCTGGCGCTGCCCCTGGTCGCGGCTGGGGGGCGCGCGGAGCCGGTGAGGACTCCTCCCCGCCGCCTTTCCCCGGGGAGCCGCTCCCGCCGCCCGGCCTCGCCGCGATGTCGGGGCAGTCGATCACCGACCGCATCACGGCGGCACAGCACAGCGTTACCGGCTCGGCCGTGGCCAAAGCCGTCTGCAAGGCCACGACCCACGAGGTGATGGGCCCCAAGAAAAAGCACCTGGACTGTGAGTACGGCCCTTCCGCGGCCTGGGGCCCGGGCCGGGCGGGGCTCCGAGGGGCACTCGCCGGGGTGCCGGGCGGACTTGCCAGGACGGGCTGGGCTGGGCTGGGCTGCCGAAGCGGCTTCCACGTGGAAGGAGCGAGCTTTGTACCGCCCGCGGGGACAGGCGAACCGGGAGCGCTCTGCCCGGTGGAGCAGCGCGTGTAGATACCGTGCATGGGGAGGAGGGGGAGCTCGGTGCTGTGGCATCGCCGCCGTGAGCGGGAGCTTTGGGCTTTAGTTTTCTTTTCTGAGCTCTTTTCCGTCCTCTGCACCTCTGATGGGATGCAGCCGTTCGTAGTGGCGTGTCAGTGTTCTTAGGGCTTTGCTAAAGGACTTGAAGTGAGGTGAGGAGTTGGGAGAAGGTGGATCCGACGCATCTCCAAAATGAGACTACTCTGCTGCTAGTGTTACACGTAAATTGGATGTTAAAACTACTTGTGTGCCGCAAAGTGCAGGAAGCTGCCTCTGGTATCTACAGAATCATCAGAGTCGTTGCTTTGTTTCGATTTTAGTTAGTCTTTGAGTGCTCAAACCTGCACTGAATGCTTCCGACTTTGTCGCGTGCCATCTGTGTGAAGTGCATTGAGCTGTGAGCTTACAGCAGGGAGGAGATGTGGAGCTGGACACAGGTCGCCTCCAAGGCACAGGAGCAGGCTGCAGTTGGATGGGACTCTTGGGGTGATGGTGCTACAGAGAGTGCTGTTCAGGCCCTTGGAACAAGGATGTTGTGTTGGGGGGAAGTTTGGCTCTGCTGTTGAAACAGATTTCTTGTTTTTGAGCTTTGGATATTGGTCACATAGTTACAACCAACACAAATGTATTTGCTATTGATCTGGATGTGTGGAAGCCAGCTACAGAGATAAATATTGCAGCTACCAGGCTGAAATTGAAAGCCTCAAAACTGAGTAATGAGCGGTATAATGAAAAGCAACATCACTTTATCTTGTTTTCTGCCTGAGGCAGAACAGTTTTGCAAGGTAACCCTTAAGGTCAGAAATGGCATCATGGCAGGAAGCCAGGCAGCGGTTGCTCAATAGTTCAAAAGTTTCTGAAGCTTAAAAAATGTAATTCATTGGTTGAGAGTCATGTCATTCACTGAAAGTTGCCCTCACAGAATAAGAAAATGGACAGGTGGAAGATCTGTGTAACTCGAGAACAGCATAAACTTGTGCCGTGACATTCTTCTGAAGGTCTCTTGATACAAGTCTGCTCAGAGCTGTCAGTCTCCTGAAGGACCTCCTGTGCCAATAGAGTCCTGTGTTCTGATGTAACTTGTTTCCTATCGTTTTTGTCTGAAACGAATTCAAGGTTTGTTGCGCTAACGATGTATCTTGAAATGGGGGGGCACTGTGAGGTGAACAAAAAAGATGGCAACTGTGGTACCAGAAGTACCTCTGTAAAAGGAGTTAAGAAATCAAAGAAACGCCATTCTGCCGTCTTCACTGAGCACACCTGGTTGCTCCATTCGTAACATCTGCAAGACTTTGCACGGCACTTCCTGATATTTTTACTTGTCCATTTGTAAGCAAAACTTAGTTGTATCTCATCTGTCTGCCTTTAATACAAGTTCAAATACTGTAATCTGTCTCACGGTATAGTTTCAAAGCCACAAGGCAAGTACCTCCCGAGTTAAGTAAAACATGAAGTAAAACATAGCCTGGATTTAATGCAAAACACTGCTGGTTGCACCTTAGTGTCCCTACATGTGCGTGTCATTAAAAATGCTGCTCCATCTGGTACTACTTGTAATTGCTGCTTAAAAAACACGTTTTGAGAGCTGACAGTTGTGTTGAGGATCGTGGAGTAGTATCTGCCTGCTGACTCCATTCAGATTAATTCCTAAAAATCCCCTTATTGCCCAGTGTCCTTAGCAAAGAAAACTTAATGCAGTATGGGTTTGAGTGGGAAGGCGTTCTGCATACGGTGTGTGGACTGGTATTTGGAGGCTTTAGTTCTATCTGACTGCTTGTTGCTGGGTAGTAAAGCTGCATTCTTCTTAAAGAGGAGAAGAAACCTAAGCAGTGTCAATGGGAATTTTTCATATATATATATATATTTTTCTTTTTTTTCTCTTAATGTAGGTCACAGTGTCCTAAATAAGTCAGCAGATCTATTTCTGTAGTGTTTTGTAATATTTTAGGATAAGATAAAACATTATGTGACGTTTCTTCATTTTCCTTAGCGGAGTGCTTGAAAGTCTCAATTCTTCTTCTCTGGTGTGTTGGTTCTTTGGCTGTGCCACACAGACTTCTAATGTTAGCGTTGCAGTGGAGTGGGGGGCAGTGCTTCTTTAGTGACATCTCTTCCTGGATAACGATGGGAAAGTTATTTAAAAAAGAAAATGCTGTAGCCGAGTTGGTAGCTGCAGTGTATTGGGTGTAGGCCAGGATTTAGGAAGCACGAACCTCCAAACAGATGTTACATTAAACGTTCAAATGAGGACAGTAAAACTAGAGTTATTTCTCTCCCTATAACTTGTGTACAGCCCACTTAACTGACACATGGGAGGGGAAGATGGTTGATGTTCAACAAAACTTGGAACTGCTGTATGCGTACAGGCTTAGAAATATTCTTAGAAGTGATAATTCAGTTACTTCAGAACTGTATTATGTAACAAAACCAGGCTATTAAGCCTTTCCTTTCAGGTGAAAGTTCAGGTCTCCACTGAGCCATTGCAGATTCATGTTTTGCCCATCGTGACACATTCTGACTGTCACTGTTCTGGGATGTTTTCTGTCTGCCAATCTTACTTCTGGCAGCTGGAGCTTAGGACTGCTGGCAACTGCTGGTTAGAGATATGTACATTGTGATAGAACATGAAGAAACAATCTCAAATGCTCCCCCAGGCAGTAGGGTGCCTGTCTTTAATCATAGAATTGCTTGAGTTAGAAAAGGACCTTTAAGGGTCATCTAGTCCTTGAATTTCAATTTGACCTGAAGGAAAAAAACCCAGAACATTGCTGATGTTGGAATCTTTATGCACATTTAATGTAGCAATTGCTTAAAGCTTTTCAAAACTAAACCTTATGGGCTGCATTGAGAAAGTCTGCCCAAGGGTTTGTTTTGCTTTATTTTACGAGCAACTTGCAAAAGGTAAATGTATTTTATTTATTTATTTTTTTAAGACTCTGGGGTTAAGAAAATTGGTCTCCAATCATCTATCTGCCATTCATAGAACAGCTTCTGTCCTGTGACAGAATGGAAAAATTAGGTGGGTGTCGAGCAGTTGTGGTTGTCTCTACTTGTGTATTGTTGTGTATTGACAGCTGTCTTGAAAGGAGCATTCCTGAACTGAGGAAATGATGACTTCCTTACTTGAAAGTTGAAAAATGTCAGGTTTTTGCCAGTGCCAGACTGAGGAGTTTCCAGAGGGCTGATGGCATATTGCTGCATGCTGCTCTCTGAAGACCCATGTGGCTTTGTGGCTGATGTGCCAGTATTTCAGATGAGCTGTGGAGGAGATAGCCTTTGTACTCTTCTAGGCAGTAAGATTTCCACAGCCCTTCCAGGCTGCTTGAAATCCTGTACAGCACACTGAGGCTTTAAAGCCAGGTGACTTTTAATTTTTCTTCTGTGTTAACATGCTTCTGAACACTGTTCTATTCTTGCTCAGGTCCCATAACCTCAAGCACAGGCTCTGAGTAGCAAGATCGGGCTCTGAGTAGCATTTCATATGCAAAGCTTCTAAAGTGGTTGGGCTCACATCTTCCAGAAGCAAGTTGATCATCCTGGAAAACCTTTCTAGCTCTTGCACAGGATACTGGAACTGTATTTCTCAATCACATGGAGTCCTATGGAATACAGCAGCATGAGCTTCCCAAATACAAGTGGGCTTTTTCAGCTTTGGCTCTGTTGAGTCAATATTGTCTAGCAACAGAAAACTACTTCTAGCCTTCTCAAAAAGCAGAAGACATTGGCTCCCTTCTAAAGGTTGACACCAGGCTGGCTTTTATCATAGTTGCTAACAGTAGAATTCTTTCACATCATGACAGAGTAACACTTGTAAGCATGTGTTTGCTGTCGATCTTAAGTGTGCAAGAAATCTCCCAGGTGTTCATCATCGAAGGCTTTAGTGGAACATCTGCTGGTAGACCTTGTCTGAAGGAAGACAAGACTTGCAGATGGGCTGCAATCTGTGTGAAACAAAAATCTCTCCAGTAAAATATGAATGATATAATCTGTCTGTCTGCTGTTTCTGTCTTGGAGAGCAAAGTTGTTTATAACCTGCATCTTTCCTTCAGGTCACGCTTGTTATTTGATAATCAGTATTTTCAGTGGAGAATACTGAATAGTAAAATTGACTTGTGAAGGAAGAGAGGATTGTGCAGGGATGGTGTTTTCATTAGGCTCTCTATGTAGTCTTGGACCTCAGCAGTTCAATGGAATTTCCTTAACTGTTATCTGCTAGTAATGTTACAGATATTGCTCAGTATAGTTTGTGGGTTTGGTTTGGTGGTTTTTTTTGTAAGCCGAGAATAGGAATTACAACTTGTAACACTTCTGCAGCATTTCTCTGCTGGTTATAGACCCTTCAGTTATACAAAGCAAACAACAGTCTTAATAATACTTGCTTATTCAGAATGACTTATTTACCTTAATATGCTTTGAGATAATTACTTAGAAATGTTACATGAGTTGTTCATTTCCCTGTATCTTACTGAAGCAAAAAGCTCTTTAAAACTCTTCACTTTCAAAGTTGGTCTTGTTATTAAGTGAGTCAAAGTAAACGTTAGTGATCCTTAGCTAAAGGACTTGAAAATATGTTCTTATTAAACAGATTTGTAGTTAAGGTACATCTGTAATATATTCTGTGCACTAGAACAGGTAAACGCTTTTAAATAGTGTATGATAAACACATTGGAAGCTGGTTGTGTTGACACCTCACTGTTAGTTCCTGGGTGCTGGCCTTCAAGTACTTGCACAGAAGAACCACACAAGCAGTAATGCTGATCCACAGCCCGCTCAGGGACTTGCCTTCAACAAGAGGCCACAGAGGAAGGTTTTCAAATGAGGTGTTTGTAATACTGGCCTTGCCCAGTCCTTGAGCAGTGCTTTGATCACACCTGAGACCAAGCTAGCTCAAAGAGAATGAAATGAAATGTGCACGTCTTGATGGGTGGGGGCGGAGGGGAGGGTTAGAACAGTCTTGCTTGCTTCTCAGCAGTGCCTTTTTCCCCAGGTATCTGCTGGAGCGTGCTCTGGTTTTGTTCCAGTTCTCAGGCAGACATCTGAAGCTCTCTGTTCTTCCTAGTAAATGTTTAACTATTGAGTTTATGATCAGTCCTTAACACAAAGAGCTTGAGACCTGCTGTGATCCCCCACAATATGCTCAGCAGGTTGGTGATCAGGTCACTTTACCTGTATGGAAAGATGGGTAAAGGCTGGTCCTTCCTCTTAAATCTCACAGAAAAGAGGCTTAGTTCAGGTTTGCAGCATCTCGTTGCCAGGTGAGTCAGTTCTCAGGCTAAGATCAAAGTTCTTGAATACTTGCTGTTTCTTGATCTCTGGACGTGTCTGCTCTCCTGCTCTTCTCAACTTTTCAGTTTTGTTTGGATGGAATGACTTCTGTGTCTGCACTGGCTTTTGAACAGTAATTTGGGCGCAGAGTATCTGCTGGAGCAGGGCTTTCTGGTGAGATATTGGGACTCCTTAAAACAGTTGAAATGCTTTTAAGTTCACGCTCCATGTCTTTTGCCAAAATACAGTGAGTTTGGGATGGAGATGTAAAATAGTTCAGTTATTTCTTACATGAAGAACTAAAGTTAAAACTTACAGTTTAAATTGTTGGTGTAAAACTACAAAACCTGACAGTCTTCTTTGAGCATGTAACTCATTGTAATGCTGTGTTGTGTTTTTCTTCCTTCTTAACTGTAGATCTAATACAGTGCACAAATGAAATGAATGTGAATATTCCGCAGCTGGCAGACACACTCTTTGAGAGAACTGCAAACAGTAGCTGGGTTGTAGTGTTCAAAGCTCTAATTACAACGCACCACCTCATGATGTATGGAAACGAGGTAAGATGTAATTAGTTCTGTAAAGGCCTCTTTAGTGGTGGTTTTTATATTTCAACAGGTAGTAGGTTGAAATTCGGGGATAATCTGAAGTGAAATTCACTGCTTGGAAGGAACTACTTATTGCAACTACAAAGCTGAACTGAATGCTGTAAATCGCTGCGTGTATTTTATTCTCTTTTTCTATCATAGTTGATGCTTACATGCTGAAATGTAAAGAAAAAACAACAATAAAAGCAAATGTTGAACTGTAGGAAAAAAATTGGAGCTTGGAGTCCCGGGTTACCAGTTGCTATCTATTTTTTTCATGTAACATTTTACAGCAGAGAGGAGCTGTATTTTTACATCCGTACTGAAACTCTTTCTTACCTTTGAATAGATGCATCTGGGGGTTGAGATCAGAGATGTAACTAGCCCTACTGATTATTATCGTTTATGGACTCAAACATAGGTCAGGAAGCTAGAAACTGCAGTTGTTGGGGTTACATATGGGAAGCTTGAAAGAAAAACATTGTCTAAATGTTTTGTTTCTTACTCTTCTATTAGTTGTTGAGTTAGCTATTATTTTTCAGAACTTAAGTGTTCTTTAGTCTGATCAGGATGTTGTAAATATGAATTATACCAACTCGACTGCTGCTCTTTACCACAGTTCTAGAAGTATTATAAACTATGTTGTTACCTAAGGAAAGAAACCCATCTCTTGACCTGTACAGCTGTAGAAGTGTGGGAGCTCATAACTTAGGCGGAGTTCTCATTTTGCATTTTCTAGCATGGCTGTTCCAAACCTACAAAGTTAACCTAGTCCACTCCCCCTAGGATTACTAGTCTTCTAGTAATGTCTTTTTCTTTAAAGTCATGCTTTTACCACGTATGCTGTTTTGTGTGTTAGAAATTTTGCTGATCAGTAGCTTCAAGGTTTTTTGACTCCTGAACTAATATCTGTTGTTGGAGGTTACTAGAATCAATTATGAGTTTAAATGTAGTTTTCTTGCAATACTTCTGAATGTTTTGACTGTTGCAACAAAAATTTGACTCCGCTTATTTCTCACCAACAGCGCTTTATCCAGTATCTTGCATCCCGAAACACATTGTTCAATTTAAATAACTACCTGGACAAAAGTGCCATGCAGGGTAAGGATCTTTAATTGCTTCTATACTCTGTGATTGGTACCTGTGTTGGTGTACTTGAGACACAAATGACAGTTAGGTAACAGTATTACAACTTGTATTGCGTGAAGTACCAAAGAATATCAGACCAAGCATGTATCCCAAGAAGATGAAACTGTGTTAACTAATTGAGCACTAAAAGTTTGCCTGTAATGTAGGTATCATCCTTACAGAGCTATAAGTTTGAAATAGTAAACTTTCCTATGTAGAGTAGATCTGATGAATATCAGCACACTGATCTCTTTTGAACTTTGATTGCACTTCAGTATCTCAATGTGGTCAATGTGAACTGTTAGGGTGTGTGGAATGTACTGCACAGAAGGTGAGATAAATTACCAGAGGCCCCAGTGTTCTACTAGAAGTATGTTTTCAGACTGACTTCAGATTAGAACATTGTAATGAGAGCTGCTTAGTTTTTGCCTACTTCTTCGTGTTCTAGGCATTTATTGTCATAATTGCAAGGAATGCATTCCTAATCTTAGCAAGCTGGAAAGAAGCTGTAATTCTGCAGGTCAAAGAGGAAAACAGTGAATCTCAAAACCCTGGAATGTGTCTGTGAAGCGCTGCTCTTCAGAGAGTTGGCGTAAAATGGGGCTAGTAGGAGAATATTTCTTGAAAAGAACTTGGAAGAATCTGCACCACTTCAAAATATCTAACCTACAAACACTTAACTTTTAGGCTATGATATGTCTACCTTCATTAGGCGGTATAGCAGATACTTGAATGAAAAAGCACTTTCATACAGACTTGTAGCAGTTGACTTCACCAAAATGAAAAGAGGGTAAGACGTTTTACTGCTTGTTTAGCCTCTTGTTTGTGTGTGTGCTCTTGACCCTTTAAAGTAATCTAATAGTGTGGAAACAGCATAATATTACTGAGGTTTCTTGGTAACCTGTAAACACGTCTTTTAACCTGTAGGATAGATGGAGTAATGAGAACCATGAATGCTGAAAAGCTTCTGAAAACCCTTCCTATCATACAGAACCAGCACGATGCACTCCTTGATTTTGATGTAAGTACTCAAGGCTCAGTTTTAAGTAACAGTCTCTCATTTTGTAATAAGTTGTACTATTTTATTAAATACCGATTTGTTTTCTTATTGCTTTTTACACAGGCAAATCCAAATGAACTAACAAATGGTGTTATAAATGCTGCCTTTATGCTCCTCTTCAAAGATTCCATTAGACTTTTTGCAGCATACAATGAGGGGATTATTAATCTTTTAGGTATGTGACTTTTTTTTTTTTTTAGCTTTTGTGCTTTCATACAAGTTCTTGAGTAAAATAAAGAACATAGACAATTTCTGACTGTAGTAGCTAGTAAGTTATTTAATGTAATTGTTAACAGCAAAGCATGTCTTGATCACAGCTGGCACATGCTTAAACATAAGCTCTTACCTGAAGATTACAGCCTGCAACATAAATTGAAGTCAGGGGCTGTCTTTGAGAATAAAACAAAGGCACCATTGGCCCATTACAGTTAGCAGGCCTTGAGAGTTGAATGTTCTTGAATGTGCACATGCAGCACAACTGACTTAGGATTTCCCATTCTTTCTGTATAGTTTGCCTATTCACTTCTAGCTGGTATTTGAATCTACGCAAGCTTCATACGTGGTACATGTGGGTTTTTTGCTCGAGAGTGACAAGCTGTTGGGAAAGCCTAATAATGACTATTCAAACAAATTTCTGAATAAAACGTCACCTGATCAGTTTGTCTTTTTAGTCCGCTGATTTTTTTTTTCATTGAAATATCTGCAAATATTCGGAGCAAAACAAGAAAAAGTGAAGGCTGTGGTTGCTGGGTCTTTCTTTTATTGTTGCAGATCAGTTCAGTGCATGTATCCCCCTTTAGTGGTCATTTTGATGTCTTTTGGGTATCAGGCTTATTTTAAAACAACAAAACATATTAATATAGGGTCTAAATATGTTGAAGAACATGTAGACAACAATATGCTGTCTGCATCACTTTCAGCTAGTAAGGTGACTTCCTTAGAATATTACCCCAACTGTCTAATTTAATAATTGCATATGTTTGTATCCATGTTGTCAAGCTTTGTGTTTTACTTCAAGATACTGAATCTCAGAAATCATTCCTCTCTCTGCTGAGTGCTTTATTATAACAGTGACAGGTATTCATGTCAACTTAACCAGCTTTGAGTTACCACTGTCTACTCTATCCCTGAAGCTTGTATCAAATTTACGTGTAAAATAATATATAATGATGCCAGTTTTTTTGCTGGGATGGTGTTATCTTACAAGAGTGTTTTTATTTGTGTCCTCAGAAAAATATTTTGATATGAAGAAGAACCAGTGTAAAGAAGGCTTGGATATGTACAAGAAATTCCTAGCCAGAATGACTAAATTGTCAGAATTCCTCAAAGTAGCAGAGGTAAAAAATTCAACATCTATGAAAAGATAAATTCCAAGCTACTGTACTACAACAGCAGTCTATATTCATAATCATGTACCATCACCTTCACTGTACAGGGAGTAATTCCACAGATAAGGAGTTTTAAACTCTAGTTAATCTGAGTAATTTGAAGTGAAATTCTCAGGCATCTTTTTCATTAGCCAAACAATGTAATCAATGCTTTCTGAAGTGCTGTTACCAATTTGATGAATGGTCCAGAATGAACTGTGTTAGTGTATTTACAGTGCTGTTCTTTACTGTAATTGCTCAAAATGGAGAGTAGTTCCAGTAAGCAATGCAGATATTTCTAACGCTCCCAATTAGATTTTCTGCATGAAAAAAAAAAAGTCTGGATAAAGGCTTGGCTTTGCTTTTAGATGCAAAGCAACGTACTTGAGATTTCTAAGACGTGTTCTTCACTAAACTCTTACCTATTCAGAAAGTGATTAATACCCATCTTAGTCTGTTAGCTTCTATATAACATGCAGACCTCTGTTTTTATTACCATTGCCACTGCATGGAGTATAATGTAGTTTTTCTTTTCTCCTTTTGTAAACCCAGCAAGTTGGAATTGATCAGGGGGACATTCCAGATCTTACTCAGGTCAGTGTACGTATCATGCTGATAGCATTCAATTATTTTGTCCTCTACATTTCTTATGACTCATATGCACCATAACAATCATCTTGAATGTATTCTATTCCACAGACCTGTGTATAAGAAATGGTTGTGTGTGTTTTTCCTTTGGATCATATGCACTTGGTACCTAACTTTGCAGCTGTTATTTTTGGATTGATTAAAGTGATAGGGTTTTTTTAGGAAGTTCTGCAATTTGTCATAAGACAGAGGATTAATTGGCTTATGAGGCACAGGCATCTTGCCACACGTATACGTCTCTCATACTTGTGCCTGGCATCTCGTGGTTCCCTTGCAAAGAACTTGTAACCCTTTGCAGTTAGAAGAAAAATGTGACTGTAGGCAGCAGAGTCAGAGCAAGTAATGAATGAGCAAAGCAGCGTCATATTTTGTGATGTTGTTTGATCTTAGTGTCTTACTTCTGACTAGTACAGTATGTTCAGCTGGCCTGTGTTCCCTAATGACATCACACTGAAGTGTGAGATGATACTTCAGAGACGACAAGGGCTTGCATGCTGGGTTTGTGTGCTCTCACTCACACACTTAATCAAGGAGTTATAAAAGTCTTCAAATCACAGGGCTTCTTCTGATTTGCTGAGAACAGGAAATTTAATTTTGCTGCTTTATTTCCAAAGTTTTTATGAGCACAATTCTTCACAGTTAGAGCTGGAACACTTTTATTCCTAATAGCTCAGTTATTGTACTGTGAATGTACTTAGGCAGTTCTCTGAAATGTGGTGGTGGGTATCAGCATTTTATGTATTTTGGCACTTTCAGTGCTATTGTCAATGAAATCAGTCCAATTCCACTCCATACTAAATTTCATGATGTTGAATTAGATTGAGTAATCCTACATCAGTCTTCTGCCAACTCAAAACAATTTGCTGACATTTCTTAGTTTTGGACTTGGGGAAAAATGTCAGTTTTTGCTGTGCTTGCAGCACCAATGAGTTCAGACAGGATGATGGATGACAACTTGTAATGATAGCCGTTTGTTCATGGTCTGGTCACTCATATTTACCTGGTTTTGTCCAGAACACTTAGTATTGTATGGATCCACTTGTATGGATGTCCGTATTTCAGTGCCAATCTAAGCTGTTCCTGAGAGCAATTAATTTCTCCTCAGAAATTTTTACTACTGCTGCTGTGTAATTCTTTTTTTTCCTTCCTTGATTCTGAACAATGTTTACTCTACTGCCACTTCTGCCAATATCTGTAAAGAGAACATCACTGTCCTTAGTAGGTGTCCAGATTCATTATGTTGTTGCTTCCTTTCTGTTTGTAGCTGGGACTGTATTTTTTTATAAATGCACCTCAGTCACTTACCTCTGGGTGGCTGACAGTCTGACTTGTGTTAGGGTAGGGGAAACAAGTCTGAGTCAGAAAACCAGATTTATTCAGATCATAACACCTGTTTTGGCTCCTGCATCTTTTCTACCATAAAACAGAAATTCTGTTTGCTCAAATAAATTATAAAAACAAAACAAACAAACAAACAAAAAAACTGTGTTGACAATCTGCAGCAATGAGCAAGTGTGTAGAAAGATACTGTTTTGTTGTTACGAGGATTTTATGGTTGAGGAGAGGGATGAATTAGAGAACTGGAAAAAGAAAACAAAGCAAAAAAGGTATAGAATATATTTTTCCGTACAGGTTGGTTTTAGTGTTACCTGGAAGACCAAAAGCAGACTAGGAAAACTTTCTGGAGCAACTCTTAGTAGCAGGAGACTACTCTATTATTTAGCTGTGTCATGTAATGGTTTCTGCAAACTGATGTTCTCGAAAGGAGGAGGGTTGGTTGATTTTTATTATGCTTTTCTTGCTTGTTTCTTTTGTTGGCGTGTTTTTGTTTGTCCCTCATGCCTTCCTGGAAAAGTATTTCAAAACACTTACCCCTTGGGGGCTAGTCATGTAGTTTGGACACTGAATTTACTCATGACCAGCTGCTGAGATTACTACACCATCTTAACTTCAGAAAGAAATAGAGACACATATCAACATAGGTCTTAACTGTATGATAGGGTTATTCTACATGCTCTTCTTTGCATCTCTTGTAGTTTGAATCAGTCTTTATTGAATGTGGGAGATCAGAATTGCATTTGGTTCCCCCAGAGGGGAACGGGTTAAAGACTTGCCTGATTTTCTTCTCCTCTCCAGAATGACCAAGAGCTGAACTGAAGTATGGAAGGCCTAGTGAAAGCAAGCTTATTTGGTGTGTGTTGGTTGTTGGGTTTTCTTCCAAACAATGGCCATGATATTAATTCTACCCATGAGAAGTTGACAAATAGCTTAAAGCCTCTGAAAAGCGTGCAACTTGAGTGGGCATGTAGATTGGAACTATGGAGCTCACTCTTCATCTGAATGTGCAGGAAGAGTCATTGCACTTGCTCTGTGAAGAATGGATAATGTAGTCAAAATCCATGAGAGTGATATGGCTAGAGAATAGTCAGGGAGTGAACTTACAGCAGTGCCAACCTAATTATCTTGCATTCTGAGGAGTTTTTTTATAAGGTGATTTTGTTGTTGTTGAGAAGGCTTGCCTCCTGCTAAGACTAATTAAGCTGGTGGTTCAAATCTTTTAAGCTTGGATGTGACTTCCTTTGTTATGAATGCAAATTTTCTGTAGCAGATTCAGGTATATGGTGGAAAAGAGGCAAACTATGATCAGCATTTCTTGTTTACTTTAGGAACAAAAGCAGCTCAGCTGTGGCTTAATATTTATTCCTTCAGCTTGTTCTTTTTTGTTATCTACCAATTAAATCTTAGTTTTGAGTACTGAAAGATGTCATTGCTGTGTTCTCAGATGTCTTTGTAAGCTCATAGGAAATGCAAACAAAATTTAAGGGAATGGGGCCTGTTTTCACCTCGTGTTTAGTGTGACGTTCTAATGCCTGACTTTCTGCTGGATTTAAATGGAGTTAAGTCTGTTTTCAGAATTTTTTAAATCAAGGAAGAACACTGAATGTTTGAAATCTTCTCCTAGGTGACAGTGTTTTGGGGGGGGGACAGAGGGCAGAGTTTCTGCAACTTAATTTGAAGTGATCTTTCACTTCTAGTTTCTTACACTTTGGTCTGCCAAAGACTTGAGTGAAATTGGGTTGGGTTATTGTATCATCTTGTGCCGAATAGGTGCTCCTGTCTGAGACTGTATTGTTGGGATAAGGCTGAATTTGATTGGTCTTTTGTAATAGAACCTCACGCCCTGTTGCCATGTGTTCCTGGTGGAAGCCAAGAACCACAGCTGGATAGGTAGAACGCAGTTGTGCAAGATGAATGACATAAAGGTGCTATAATTGAAGGGGTCTTATTGGTTCTCATTTGATGGGAAAAGTCATCTGTGCACTAAACAAGAAGGCCTAGTCTAGACACAGAGCTTCACAAATACTCTAATTTTAGGCACCCAGCAGCTTGCTTGAGGCACTGGAGCAGCATTTGGCTTCTCTGGAGGGAAAGAAAACAAAAGAAGTCTCCGCTGCCAGCAGGTGAGCACCAAACAAACAGCACCCATGTCTCTGCTTAGGATTTGTCATCACTGTTCTAAGATGTTTTGGGATTCAGTCAGTGAGGTTCTCCTTTTGAATTTTATTTACTTCCAACTCTGTCTGAACTGAAGGGCAAAAGATTTGGTCTTGGCATACATATTCCCACCTTAGATACGTGGGCAGACTATGATAAAGGAAGGTATCAGGGTAAGGTACATTCCTGAGTAGCTGTCTCATTTCTTTTTTTTTTTTTTCCACTCCACTAAAGTGTACAGTAAAAGGAATAGCTTCGTGTGTCCTACCATGGATACTCCATGCAAGCTTTCTGTGCCTGTGCCACTTCAGTGGAGCAGAATTGAACTCTACTCAATATGATGCTAATATGAATCGAAAGCTGGTATATTTGCTACTTGACAATTCCTACCCACAGAAACCTGAGGGAGTAATCCTGTGTACTCCTGTCGTGTGTGGCACTAAGGGATGTTGTTTTGTGATGGGGCTGGGTTGGTCAGGGTTGCAGTTGGACTTGATGATGTTGAAGGTCTTCTTCATCTTCAGTAATTCTATTATTCTGTACCAAAGAGCAAGGTAAGAAACGACTGCAATGGTTGGGGAACAGTGCAACTAACTGAGCCACTCAATGTGTACGCTGTGTTATCTGTACCTGACTGACTTTGGTTAATAAAACTTTCTACTGTTTTTTAGAGCTAATGCTCTATCCTGTGCTGTTTCCACACTTGCCAACACTGGGATGTCATTGAGCAGGATGGATGAGAAAGAGAAGCAGCAGGCATTGGAGGAGGAACAAGCTAGACTGCAAGCACTTAAGGTACTCCATATGTACACATCTGTATATATATATGCATGGTAATCTTAGTGTCCCTTGCTACCTGCTGTTAAGCTGCTTCACTAGAAAATCTTGGCTAGTGCTGTGGTGCAGCTGTTTTGGTTGGTTATTCTGTGATTTTTATTTTTATTTTATTTTCCCTCCGGAGTTTTATCAGATGTCTCCCCTTCACTGTTTCTTTTGTAACAGAAGTTGTAGCTGCTGTCACTGACAAATGAAATGGATTAGTAGGAAATGCTTTTGAGTTGGGTGAGCAACTTGCAAACTGACTGAATATCTTTTACTTGAGGAATGTGTTAGGAAACTCATAACTGTGATTTGATACATTGTGTGTAAATGCAGTGAGCATGTCTAGCTGTAACTGAGGGATGTAACCTAAAACTAATTGTATAAGCCAGTTAGATTTCTCTTTTGCTGACATGTAACACCTCGTAGATACTGGTCAGACACATGCCAGTTTAAGTTCCTGGTGATTTTATTTGGGCTACAAGGGATCCTGACAGCAGAGAAATGCATCTTTTGAAATAGAGGGTCATCAGTTTGGCTCTCTCCCAGGGAAGGGAGCCTCAGATACGTCATTTGAGAATGTCTTATTTCTAGGCAGCTATAGATGCCAAGGTGAGATTTCAGGCTTTCAGGATAGTTTTTTCTGAAGCCTTTTGTGGCTGCGTTAAAACAAACCAGAAATCATCTTTCTGTTTCCCTGACTTTGTAGGCCAATAGCTATTGTGGAGTCATTTGTTGTTTTTTGTTTTTTTTTCTATTTAAGGAACGTAGTTGAACTGTTCTTTTTGAAAGGGTCTGAAGGGCTGACAAATTAATAACACTAAATGCCAAACTGTATATCTGGTCTTTCAGGAGCAGCGATTAAGAGAGATTTCTGTAGTATCAAATTCGACTTCCACATCAGCATCCCCAAGCACCTTATCAGGAAAAAGTGTGAATACCACTGCAGCTGTTGACCTCTTTGCAGTACCAGCACCCACAACAAACAGGTGAGAGAGACTTTGTTTTCAAGAAGCAAGCCTTAATGCTGGGCTGGTCTGGCTGCTCACAATTTTAATTACTTCTCGAGAATAACTTTTTACTTTCTTGAAACATTGATGGGATTAATGGTATCACTTGATAAGAAATACTTTAGAAGAAAATACATTGGTTTGTACTGCTATTTGTGGCTGGCTACTGGTGGACAAGTAGCTGAGATCAATGTGAATTTGTGTGTAACTCAAGCATACGATGCATATTGTGTCTCTTTGTTCCTTTTCAGCATGCCCAACCTTTCTAGTGATCTTTTTGATCTTCAACCTGTGTTTGTTCCAACTGTGCAGGGTACTGCAGCTACAGCAACGTCAGCAGGCAATGCCTGGGGAGGTAAGCTGATTTGGTTTGACTGGGTGATGGCCTTAGTTTGATGGGTGATCCCTTAGAATATAGGAATAACTCCTATGAGTTTGTAGTTGAATTAAGTTCACAGTGAAATAACCAGCTAGGAGACAGAGTCAGTTTGCATCCAGTTATCTTGGAGCCTGACAGAGTACAGAACAAGTAATCTGAAAGTTGTGAACATTTTTAAACTTAAACTGCAGACCTAAGTTTTAGAGTACTTTCTTCCATTTTCTGCCTTAAAAAAAGGGAGATCCAAAGCTGATCTTTGGATTATTTATTTATTTATTTATTTATTGTCCCCGCCAAGATTACTTCAGTGGTCATAAACCTACCTATACTTCTGTGTATCATCCTCTGACAAGCCACAGAGCACTCTTTGTATTTTGTATGTGATTTCTGGAAAGAATAAAAACTGCCAGCCAACACCTCCTGTGGTATAGGTACTGAACCTGTATGCCCAGCAGAGGCCATGCCTGCAGCCTGCCTGAAATAATGACTATGAATTCATTTTTGAAATGAATGGACTGTTTTTTAGGCACAGCACTCCTTATAGCCTTGCTTGTTCAAAAGATTTATCAGGAGAGGTATCAAATGCCTTAAACACTGAAACAAGGTAGTGAAGTGTTGGTATTTCGATAAGCAGAATTGATGCTTTGTAGTGCCATATTAGATTGCTAGATTTATGAAGCCAAAGATGTAATACCCGAACTGAACTGTTGTTTTCCCTTGCCCACCCTATGGCAATAATGAAATTATTTTCCAAAAGGAGGGTGGTGAATGATTTTATCCAATACTCAGAATTCCTATCTCTAACTGGCTGACCACTGTGTGGCAGCTCTACCATTTGGCTTTGTCTAGAGCATCTCATGTGCAGTCATCTGTCCTGTCGTTCTTTCCTATGTGTGTACTCTGTATTCTTTCCTTTACTTCTGCATCTGCAAGGTCCTTTCTCGTCCTCAAATGGTTGTGTTGAGTCTCCACCTCATCTGGACATCTTTGACATGAAGCCAGTTGAAGAAGTTGTAAAATCTGCTGCCCCTTTCATCAATGCTAGCTTGTCCTCCAGACACACAGTGGAACTATTTAGTGGTAAAAATCAAAACCAAAGCATCTCATTTCTTTGCAAGTGGAGATAATGCTACTGGTAAATGGGGTGGTGTAGTCTTTGTGTTGTTGGGACCAATCTGCTTTTTTTCTTAACAAATAAAAACAGTGTTATTAGTTCCAGTAGTAAATGTGGTTCATTAAACCTTTATTTCTCAAGTTCAATTTCCCCAACCTAGACCACTGAAAACTGTCTTGTTGCTGGACTTTGTTGACTTTGCAAACTGAAACTTGCTTTTGCTTTTGTAGTGGGGAGGGCAAGTTACTTTCACTGCTGAAACTTGGCAGCAGTTCTCTAACTGCAGACCTAAAGTTTAGAGCACTTTCTTCCTTTTTTTCTCTTAAGCTGATCTTTGCTTTGTTTTTTTCTTTTTGTCAAGATGACTTCAATGGCCGTAAGCCTACCTATACCTCTGTGTATCATCCTCTGCCTGTTGATGGTAATTTCATCTCTTTATTTCTTTGACTGTTTTCACTGAAATGAGTGGTGTTATTTCATGGGTGTATCTAATTCCCCTGTACCCTTTTTATTTTGTAGGCTTCCCTCTTCATTCAGCTCCTCCAAGTGCCACCCCTTCAGCAATCAATGTGGACTTTGATGCCGTTTTTGGAGGAAAATCTACAGCACCGCAGTATAGGACTGCAAGTGGTAAAGGCTGCCTTATGATTAGTTTGTACCCTACAGGCAACTGGTTTAACAAGTTAGTAGAATTGCTCTTGTGATGCGGAAGTTAGTAACTTAATACATTTGTAAGTTGATAACAAGCCATCAGTTTAATTGTAGTTATTTAAATTTAGCTCTGACCCATCTCCTTCTGTCTACTGATCGTTTCCTCTTTCTTTTTGGGTGGACAACCTTTGGCTCTGTGGATGTCTCTTAATGGGTAAGCTTACGTTAATCTGTTTCAGTGCTCTGACTTTGGTGTTAATAATATTAACGCAGGTTAGCGAGTTCCCTCTAACTTTTCTGGGAGGCACTGTACTTAAAAGAATGCAAGAGTAGTTGTGGGTGTGCTTTGCTTTCGGAGTAACTTGAGTTCTGATCTCTTCTCTTGGGGCTGTTTTCTCCCAAAGTCCTTAGAAACGTGTAGGAACTCTTCTGAACGTTCCAGATGCCAGCAGTACCGTGAAATTACTGCTGGTGGTTCCAAGAATGCCTTGAATCTGTCTTGAGCTACTTTGCTCTTGGGGTTCTTTCAGGGGGGTTCTGCTTACTTTGGAAATGCTGTCAGTTACTGCTGCACCGTAACTGAAGACTCTACCAGATAGGCAAACAGCATTCTTTAAATCAAAGTGAAACAATGCTTCTGCTTACCTCTTAAACGCTTCCAGCATGTTTTGCCTCAGTACGTAACAAATGCTTAACGCTGCTTAGAGTTCTCTGCCTCTCTATCTTACAACAGATGACTTTATTAAGTTTGGTGTCGCCTTTGTTAAGAGTTGGTTTTCTGTTCTTTGTTTAGCTTTTAAATATCTAGATGATGTTTTGCAACCCACAGTACCACCAAGTCAAAGAGCCACCTCAGCCAACCAGCCAAGTGGAAAAATTTTGGCAAATGATCTCGATTCTTCTCTTGCTAATCTAGTGGGGAGTAAGTGCCGAGCTTTTAACTTGTTTTCGGTAGCAAAATCAAACAAACAAGTAAATGATTTTTCTTCTCAAAAGTAAAAAAATATCTGGGGCTCACATATCTATGTTTTTCTCACCCTCCAGATCTTGGCTTTGGAGGAACTCCATCCAAAAAGTAAGTGTGTCTGTCTATTTAGGATACTCCTACCTGACTCCCTAGTAGGCAGTAGCACAGTTTCGCTGCAATGGCATGACAACAGTCTCAAATCAAAGTAATCTGATACCAAGGAGAGCGTTGGAAGAGTGAGTCTGTAGTCAGTGACCGTAATAATCGGCTTTAACATTTGAATTCATTTCATCTTGTAGCTGCGGTGCATGTGAGTGTTTTTGAGTCACTTCAAAAGGTTTTGCAGTTATATCAAATTGTTGTGAGCTATTGCACCGTACGGTATAAAAACGGTGGCAAGCTTTTAACCCAAAACAGAACCCTTGAACTTCCTACTTTCTGCAGCAGAGAAATGTAAGGAGAGAATGAAATGCTTTAGTTTTTCTACTACCCATAAAATGCCTGCGTGATTTGAGGACTGTTTTCCTGTGCTCTGCGACATCGTTGTTATTCTCTCTGGCTTTGTCTGAAAATTAATACCACAGTTTCCTTTCAGGTCTGATATGCAGTGGACCCAGCCTGCAGAGAAGAAACTTACTGGTGGGACAAACTGGCAAGCAAAAACGAGCACATCGACCACATGGAACCCTACTCCCTTACCCACGCTGCCGCATATGGTAACTTCTGTATCACTGGACTCACTCTTTGTTCCAGGAAATGGTTCTGCCCTGCGTGAATCAATTGGAAAAGGATAGCAAAACCTGCTTGGGACAAGAGCTGGGGGGGGGGGGGAAGCTGCACTTCCCAAACTCAATGAAGTGTGTTGTAGTGTATTTCCAAGTACTGGAGAGGTCCAAGCGTTGCAGCTTGGCCAGTGGCATTCGTAGTAATGCTCAAATTCATGCATAGTGTTTGGCCTCCTTCATCAAACAATGCCTTACCCAGCACTCCCTTAGTAAGATCATTACCTCTACCAAACAGGGCAGAGCACTATGGAGGGCATGCATCACCACGTGATAAAGCTGATTGCCAGCTTGTCATTCTTTTGTCATATATTTTGCGGTGCGTTGCCAACATTAGAAACATGGTATGTGAGCAGCACCTGGCTGCAGTATATTAAGATCTGCCTGAACGTAGTAAGTTTTACCTTTGCCAGAGATCTTGTCAAGGAAAACCTCCTAGGCTGGGAGCCTTTCCAAGTTAACAAGCGCTGCTCCTGATGGTACTGCTCTTGAGCTTCCCCACCCTCCATCTTAAATTAGTGGGTTGAGCATAGATAGTTGTAGTATTAGATTGGAATTCGTCTCCCTTGGTTAGAATATCCAATCTGAATATCTCCTCGCACAATGTCCTTGCTCCTTTTGCTGTACCAGAACGGAGTATGTTATTCTAGACACAAAAGTCACTTTATAGTGGATGTTGGTTGTAGTAATTGCTTGAAAAATGTTTTGTGTGTCTGACTAGTAGGCACAGTCTTATCTAATATGCACTGCAATTTTCTTGATTGAAGGTGCCTGCTCCAGTCGCATACCCAGTGACTACGCCTCAAGTGCCTGTCTATGGAATGGTAAGAACTGTGACAGCCTTCTGTCCGTGAAAGCCTAGGTGTCTGGGATTTGTGGCAGGCTGAAACAGCCCTGTGACTTGCATGTTACTTCATCAAGTTAATAGTACGTGGAATCAGATGGCTTTGTCACCACGTACTTGGAAGAGGTGGTATTAAATCTCGGACAGGAAGATTATTTAAAAGCTCTGCTATGTGTGTCACAGACACATCTCCTCACTTATTTTCTACTATGTTTACAATGCAGAGAAATATCGCTTCTAAAACTAGTTTTAATTTTCATACCACCTTTGTTTGGGTTTGTTGCTTTATTTTTGTCTCCCAGCAGGTACCTCCTCAGATTGGAGCTGCTCCCTTGATGGCACCCCAGTCAGTGATATATGCGCAGCCTGGTCTAAGGCCAACAAATCCTTTTGCGCCCGTTTCTGGAACACAGGTGAACTGTTCTTTTTAAAACCACAATGAAACTTGAGTCTGAGTGAAAGCAGCTCTGTGTACCTTGAAGGGCTGCCGATGCATTTCTGCATCTGAAAGCGAGGGGTTCTTCAGTCAGAGGCATTTATCACCAGTTTTTGCTGGTGATAAAGCAAACTCAGTGGGTGGGAAGATGCAATTGTAGGAAGGAAAGTAAAGCTCAGAACTGTTGTGGTTAGCTTTTCACCGTGTCAATGTTAGGAAAAGGAGAATGGCAATGGCACATAGACTTCCTTGAATGCTAGCTGGATACTTGGGTTAGCCTTACTGGTTAAAGGAGTGAGGAAACCTTTCTGAAGGCCTGTGTGGTGGGGAGGTAAAAAGGGATGGATGAGCGATGGTTCAAGCTGAAAGAATTGTTATTCATATATGCTAGTCTTAGTGTTCTTTGGGGAAAAAAGCCAACTTGCAGGTTACTGGGCATGTGAATAGATGTTGAGTTCTGAATCTGTGAGTAACTGTGTGCTGTGTAAGCAACATTAACACATAATTCCTGTTTTACAGATACAGTTCATGTAGAGCCGCCAAAGCCTCAAGATGCGAGAACAACCAAATACTGGTAAAAGAAAAGAAGGAAATCTTTCTGTGATTTCTGGATTCCTGGACAGGGCGACTGTTTCTCCCCTGCGTGATGTAATATTGTTTTGAATTGCCGTGCTTTAGGGCTTCTTGTTTATAACAGTCACTGCTGTGTGAAAAGGTGTTGTTCACCGATTTTGAGATTGCTCGGCAGAAAACTGTGTTCTCGGAGGTTGAAAGTTGACTTGGAAGACACAGTCTGGATTCTTCAGAGCTGAGAAGGTTCCACGATTGCTTTGCAGCCTGGTTCGTCAGTGAATCGTGTTAAGAAGTGAACGGAGAATGTCAGTTCTCTCCGTGAGGTGGCTGTTGTAACCAAGACACAACTCAAAGCTGAGCAATAGCATTTTTGTACACTTAAAGAAATACTCTGATAGAGTAATATTTGTGTTATCCGAAGGCCAATATTGTGTGGAATCAGACAGCTTTGACATTAGAATAGCTGAGGGTAATCTACAGCTTTTCTAATATGAGTTTTAAATGCTGTGAATCAATGAGGTCTCTGCATATTTAGAAACGCAGAGGGTCAAATAAGCAATTGCACCGCTGGGATGCCAGAGTTACATGGCTAGTTGAAAATGCAGCTAGTAGAAAGAGCCTGGCCCTGGTGTGGGCTGCTGTAGGGTAAGGGGGTACAAGTGTGTCACAGATCAGCATGGGCAGCCTCCGACAGGTGACAGCGGGCACACTTCTGCCGAGTGTCTTCTCCACAGAGGGTATCTTTCACAGCTGAAAGGAGAGTAGATCCTGTTACAGCGAATGTAGATCCCCCCAACAGCAGCAAACGGGAGCAGTTCAGAGCTCTGGTTGCTAGCTACAGAAGAGGTAGGCTGTCCAATTTGGAAGGGCGAGGGGAGGAGGCGCCCACTAAAAAGCCCTTCCTTTTGAACTTACAGACTTTTTAGAAAGCGAGCTTTGCCATAATGCTGGTGTTTCTGAACTGGCAGTTTTACAGAAATGATCTTGTTCTGGTGAAGTGCTTGTGCTCCTTTTCTGAAACAAGAATCTTCTTGCAACCAGAATAAAAGGAATGATTTTTAACTATGTAAATATGTGCAGACTTGTAAATAAGGTTTTCTTTCATGCTGCAGTAATCTTTTTCTTCTGTAGTATTTTCAAGAAAAAAACAAAACTTTTCTTAAGAAATAGAGGCTGTGAGAGGAATACCTTGTATGTGAACTAATTCCTGATGTGTGCTGTTGCTGATGGGGCAGTTGTCTGCACTTCTAGCACTTCCTGCATATTTAAGTCTTTCTCCAAAGTTTAGGTGGGCTATGAAAATGCTGCCTTGTATTTTTCATTGTCCAATGAAAAGTGATAGCATGTTGCAAAAAAAGGGGGTGGGGGGGAGGGAAATGGTCAACTAATGGGTGAATGGAATAGGGAGCAGAATGCAAGGAAAACCTCTCCTATTGAAATTCTACAAACGATCAATGGGAAAGGTGGATTTTCAAAACAATGTCAGTCTTCTGCTTTTATATCCTAAGTGGGCCTCGAGCATACCCTGTAGTTAATCTGAGTGTAATTGACAACAGAACTGCAGAGTCTGACCCGCTATAAATGTGGATAGGCCTGGAAGTCCCCTCAGTCTGTCCTCTGGAGAAGAACTTGCAAGAGCAACACATTCCACATGGTGGAAAGGAGCTTTCTCCTTTACTGAATGCTTAATTAATTCCCTGGTGCGCAGAAGAAATGCTACAGAAACACACTTGTCAAGTGAAACAGTTAAAAAATAATTAAATGAAAACAACAGCAGAAGAGGAAAACACAACAGCCCTTGAATTTGTAGCCACTAAGTTGCTGGCAGAGGTAACTTGGTACACTGCAGTTCTGTTTTTCAGTTTGAATCACAGAAGAGCTTTCCTCCAGCTCTCTTGGGCTGAACAACGGTACGCTTTAAAGGCAATGAATTCTGCAATGCCTGTAGTTACCCTCTG
The DNA here is from genome assembly GCF_039878825.1 of Excalfactoria chinensis. Taxonomy (NCBI): domain Eukaryota; kingdom Metazoa; phylum Chordata; class Aves; order Galliformes; family Phasianidae; genus Excalfactoria; species Excalfactoria chinensis. The sequence goes on from NC_092828.1 coordinate 72,146,194, forward strand.
GGCGATGAGGGACAGATGCCAATGAGAAGGGATCACTGCGCTGAGGAGGCTGTTTCTTTAGGAGATGGGTACTTCCTTGCATATATCTAGCATGGAACAGTCTTTGAGTTCAAACTCGCAGTGTTTCTAGTAAGAAATGATGGAGCTGCAAGTGCGGCAGCCAGGCAGTTCCCAGCACCGGGAGCTGTGAGGTCTCCTCTTATATGGCGTTGCTGATGGAAAGATTCATTTCTGTATTCAAATCTGCAAATAAGTATCCGGCAAACAGTATGTTTGTTTAACACTGAAAGAATTGCAGAGCATTCGGAATGGACAGACTCTGTTGCAAAAGGAGTTACTGATGAGACTGGCCAGCAGCTGTAGTGCTGCTCCGCCTTGTGATTTGCACTGCGATTCTTAGAAGTTAGGGTCCTTTTTGTAGCAAAGCAATCTGAGAACAGCTTCCCGTTGGAAAAGGGGAAACGGCAACGCAGTGCCCCCTGCAGACTTGCGAAGCTCCGCTTTTAGTCTCATTCGCAGTGCTGGGTACATGAGAACACTCAGCTCAGCTTTATCCTTGGCAGGAAGAGCTGGCAGGTGCAAGTGGTGGGGGTAGTTCTGCTGAGTAAAACACGGAAGAGAGATGGAGATAAACATCACTTTCCCTTTTGTCTTCCAACTACTTTGCTCAGAATCCTGTTCTGAATGCTTCAGGTATCCGAGAGGTCGCTCCTGGTGTGGCAGGAAAAGGAGGAAGACGTTGCAGTATGCCGCGTGCTTTGTGTTGCTGTGCTTGAGCGGTTCCTCTGAGGCTGACAGTCGGGACTCAGCAGTGCTGCAGGAGGGCTGTCTTTCATGGAGCATACAATAAGATGGCTGGGCTGTTTGGGAAGGCGGATGGCGTTAGGCCTCTTGGACTTGACAGTGGACCTCTTTTTAAATAGCTGCGTTTTGTAGCGCTCTTTAGATCACTTTGCCTCCACAAAGTGACTTGACTGTGACTTTTTTAAGTATGGACAAACCATTTGCTAAAGGAATCTCAGTTCTGTGCACGAGGTTGTGCAGCGAGCGTGGGGGAAAATTGCAAGCAGACATTGCTAATGAAAAAGGAAAAAATTAACAATAAAGCCCCCAACTACGAGATCGACTGCAGGGTGTATCCACATCTGTTGTTTTGCTGTGGCAGGGACTTGGGGAGTGGGGGGGTGGGTTGCAATTTGAATAGTAAGCACTGTGGATCGGTGCTTCGTTTGTATATACAAAGGAACACTTGTGTTTCAGGCAGTTTGTATTGTAAGGCAACATTTAAAGGCACTGCCTCCTTCTTTCCATTTTAAAGATTATATTTTTGAGCAATGGAAACTGTACGCGTGATCATTTGTACATTTACTGGCAGCTGGGAAGAGAGAAGAGCTTGCAGTTACTCGGCAGATGTCTTCGATCTGTCGTTGGTATTTACGTTAAAGGAACCGCTCGGTGATGCGGTCCTTAAAGAGATGACAGTAACTTCTGCAGCTGCGGCGAGAGTTGTACCGTCAGCTCTTGGGTCCATCTGAAATGTGTACCCTCGCCATTGCTCACGCTTTGTCCTTTCCCAAACATTTGCCCAGAATTTCTCTTGGGAGCAACGGCGCAGCAGGCGCTAGAGTAGCTTCTTCATCCCCAACCCCTCCACTATTTACTTAGTAGGTCTTGTTTTGTATGTGATGTTTTTCCCCAAAACAGGTTTGTGCCTTTACTGGTTATTTATTGAAAAGGACCTACTCTCATTTACGCTGTTGAGGCTTTTCTCCAATGTATTCTTGTACGGCTGTTCCTGTATGTGAGTTGCTTCACTTTCTGAGGACGTACTGTCCGCAAACAGGAGGGGAATCTAATAGAAAAAGTATTGAGGGTTTGTGTTCTACCAACTTCTTTTCTTCTTTAAGGAAAAAAAATGAAGCCGAAGCCCAAGGTTGGCTGCGGGCTCTGTTGATATTTTGACTGTGGGACTTCACAACTTGTTAATTGTTTTGTTTTCTTTACGATTGCTGCTCATATCCAATCGTTAGAAATGTTTTGACAAATAAACTTTGGCACATGGGAGGTGTGTGTGTGTGTGTGTGAGGTGTGTGAGGCTGTTCCTTGAAGCGTTCTGAGACCCGAGGCTTTCCATGGTCCTCACGGCTGCTGAGTTTCCTGCTCTTCTGTGTTTGCATTGAATGCGGCGTTGTGCCTTAATCAAGTCACCCTCATGGCAGGGGCAGAGGAGGCTCAGAGCTGAGGGCCTCAAACATGGCGGTTCTGAGAGCCTGCTCAGATTCAACATGCCGCCAACCAGAACCCCCTGATCCCTTTATGCACAGCTGCTCTCCAGCACCTTTTCCCCCCAACCAGCATGTAGAGCCAGGGCTGCCCCATCCCAGGGAGTCAGCGCTCCTCCCGGTGCAGCACCATGTGAGCACGCTGCTTTTTGACAGAACTTTCACATCTTTATTGGTGTCATGGATGAAAACGTTACTGGTTCAAACAGAGGCCTGTGGAACCCCAGTAGCGGCACCGGGGCAAAGCAGGGGCCACGGCCACCCCTCGCCCAACGTTTGTTTGGGGTCGTCATGGAACGTTCTGAGGGTTTTAGGCTCTTGTGATCTCACAGGTCGCCTCCCTCCGAACCCTATAAATATGGGGACCCGGAGCCCTGAACCTCTGTCTGTCTGCGACCTGCGCCTTGCCTGCCAGAGTCCGTGTAGGAAGGAGCAACTCGTGCCTCTCTTTTCCCCGAGTGCGACGAGAGCTGTGGTGGAGGAGGATGGTTCCTTCTCCACCGAAAAGGCGTCGCCGGCGGGAGAGCAGCAGCGAGCCGGAGCCCGAACCCATGGAGGTGGACCCCGTGGAGAGCGACGTCGAGCCCATGGAGGTGGATCTACCTCCGGAAGAGGAACCGATGGAGGTGGATCCGCCTCCGTCGGGGCTGGGCGGGCACTATAAGATCATGCTCGCCCGTCGACGTCGCTGGCTCCGGGAGCGGCGCTCCAGGCGCTCTCGCTTAACATCTGGGCGTTGACAGGTCACCGTCCGCCCGAGAGCCGCTGCTGCTCCCCGCCGCCCTTTCCTTCCCGTCCCGAGACCCCTCCCGCCTTCTTTCCCAAACTCTGAGGAGAAGGGAAGGACCGGCACGGCCGTCTGAGCCGCTGCGTCTCGGCACCGAGTGGCGAGCGAGTCCCGAAGAGGAGGGCCGGGCCGCGGCTGGCGTCCATTGCGGGCGGAGCTGCTCCCGACAGCAGGACGGCGAAGGGCCCCGCGCTCCCCGCGGCCTCCGGGCGGTGCCAGAGAAGCTACAGAAGCGGCCGTTGCTTTGGGGGAGCGGAAGGCAGCGCGTGGGACGCGAAGACCGAGGGGCTGTTCCGTCAGGGCTCTGCTTCCAGGAAGGCAGGCGAGGAACGAGGAAAGGACGATGCCCAAAGAACGTTGAGCAATAAAATGGCAAACGCGAGTCATGGCAAAAAGCGCCTCCTCTCCTTCTTGGTACCTGGGGTCTGCCTTGGGCCTCCGCTGTCTGCCGTGCGGGGTGAGGCGCAGCCCAGGGCTCAGGGCTGGGGAGGGCCCCGGGCACACGGCAGCCCCAGGTGTGCTGCGGGCACGGCCTTCGCTCGGCGGTTTTCATTTCCTTAGTAGATCTCTCGCCGAGCACGCGCGCTCCGTTGTGCTCCGCGGCGCACGATGGAGCCTCCCCTCGAATCGCAGCGCTCTCTGCTGCCGGCAGCGCCGCCGCCTTCTCGGCCCGCCCCGCACACGTGGCTGCCGTCACTCCGACAACGGGCGGCGCTCTCGGCCGGCGGCCGCCCCGTGCGCGTGCTCGTGCGCGCGCCTATCGCCGTGCTCCCGCCTCCCGTCACTCCGAGCGCGGCGGCGACGTGATGACGCGCTCGCGCAGCGTCTCGGCGCGGGTCGCGCGCGCGGCGTCGGTTCCCCAAGATGGCGGCGGCCAGCAGCAGCGAGCCGAGCTGCGGCGAGGCGGCGGCGGGCGGCAAGCGGGGCCCGCTCGGCATCCCCGAGGCCGTGTTCGTGGTGAGCGGCGGAGGCGTTGGGCGGCGGGCAGGTCCGGAGGCCCGGAGCCGCGAAGCGGTCCTTCACGCCGCGGGGAGCGCGGGGAGCGGCGTGGCCCGGCCCTAGGCCCGGCGCGGGGTGCGGGTCCCCGCGTCGTCGTCCCGCGGGTGCCGGCGGACGTTCCGCCTCCTCGGCACGGCGGGCTGCGCGGTGCGGCCCTGAGCGGGGCGCGGAGCGCGGGAGGGCGGCGGTTGTGAGCGCTGCGTGAGAGGAGCTGCTGAGCTCCGCCGGGCGGTACCGCCGGGCGCGGTGCTGCGCGGGGCCGCGGCCTCCTGCCGGGAGCTGCCGCTCGGGGCGCTTGTCTTCTTCGGCCGGCCTTGAAGCGGCGTTTGCACGGTTGGGGTGCTTGCTTTCTGTCGCTGGGAGGGCGGCAGAGCCTCTAGTGGAGCAGGCTGCCCACAGAGGCTATGCGCTGCCCTTCCCTGGGCATGTCCCGATGCATTAAGAAGCATTTAGTGCTGTTCTGTTGCTCAAGGTGACAGAGTAGTAATGAGGGTGTGGGTTTTTTTAATTAGAAAACAGGCTTCAGTGTCATAACAGTGTGCTGTTGTGGTAAAGATGTGCTTGTGACTTGCTCGCTCCCCCACCTCCCGTGCTGTCTGGGCAGCATTACTTTTGAAGAGTGTTTCATCAATCACCTCAATCTGGAGTGTGTTTTTCAGTGCCTTTTTTGCATGCGCTGCTTCATAGGCACAGATAAAGGCCAAGCTGCTCTTGGGTCTTTCGTGTCTCCCCATGCATCACGTGGCACGTAGCTAACTTGGCTTTCCCTGGAGTGAAATAACACACTAAGTGCTGCTTTTTCCTTCTCTAGCGCTCTATGTGAGCTGATTAGCTTCCACAGGAGGGAGTTTTGTTTCAGAGCTTCCCCAGTTTGGTTTTGGCAATGCTCAGTCTCGTCTTTTCAGCTTGGGCTCTGATGCAGGCTCTGTCAGGAAATGAGAAAGGCCAAAGCCCAGCTGGAATTGGACTTGGTTACAAAGGTGAAAGACAACAATATTTCTATTAACTTACCAGCACTAAGAGGAGGAATGGGGAGAATCCCCATCCCTTATTGGACACGCAGGTGAGCGCAGTGACCAAGGATCAGGATAAGGCTGAGGTACTTAATGCCTTCTTTGCCTCAGTCTTTAAGACTACTTGCTCCCTGGGCACACAGTCCCTTGTGCTGGAAGGTAGGGGTGGGGAACAGAAAGGGCCCTGCATAATTCACGATGAGATGGTTTTGAAGGCTGGACACTCACAAGTCCATGGGTTCAGATGGCTGGCACCCTAGAGTGCTGAGGGAGTTGGCGGATGTTGTTGCCAAGCCATTCTCAACCATCCTTCAACAGTCCTGGCTGACCAGGGATGTCCCAGTGGACTGGAGGCTGGTAAATGTGATGCCCATCTTCAGAAAGGGCCAGAAGGATGATCCTGGTAGCTGCAGACCTATCAGTCCCACCTCAGTGCCAGGGAAGGTGATGGGACGGATAATCTCAGGAGCCATCATGGATCAACTAAAGGGCAACCAGGGGATCAGGCCCAGTCAGCAGGGGTTCATGAATGGTACGTTCAGATTGACAAACCTGACTTCGTGCTGTGACAAGGTGACCTGCTTAGTGGATGAGGGTAAGGCTGTCGATGTGATCTACCTGGACTTCAGTGGGGCCTTTGACACCGTCCCCCAAAATATGCTCATGGAGAAGCTGGCTGCCCATGGTCTGGATGGGCACACGCTCTGCTGGGTGAAATGCTGGATGGACAGGCCTCAAGAGTTGTGGTCAATGGAGTTGAATCCAGTTGGCAGCTGGTCACGAGTGTTGTCCCCCAGGGCTCAGTACTGGGGCTGCCTCTAATTAACATCCTTACTAATGAATTTGACAAGGGGATTGAGTGCACACTCAGTAAGTTTGCAGATGACACCAAGTTGGGAGGGAGTGTTGATCTGCCAGAGGGATGAAGGGCACTACAGAGGGAGCTGTATAGACTGGATTGATAGGCCAAGGTTAAAGGCATGATTTTCATAGGGCCAAGTGTCGGGTCCTGCATTTTGGTCACAACAACCCTAGGTAACCCTACAGACTTGGGGAGGAGTGGCTGGAAAGCTGCCTGATGGAAAGGGACCTTGGTGTGCTGACAGTCAGCTGAATATGAGCCAGCAGTGTGCCCAGGTGGCCAAGAAGGCCAATGGCATCCTGGCTTGTATCAGGAATGGTGTGGTGAGCAGGACTAGGGAAGTCATCCTGCCCCTGTACTTGGCATTGGTGAAGCCTCACCTCAAGTACTGCGTTCAGTTTTGGGCACCTCAGCACAGCAAAGGTATTGAGGTGCTGGAGCAGGTCCAAAGAAGGGCAACAAGGCTGGTGAAGGGCTTGGAGGAAGGCCCTTCAAGGAGCGACTGAAGGAACTGGGGCTGTTTACTCTGGGGAGGAGGAGGCTGAGGGGAGACCTTACTGCTGTCTTCCAAAACATGAAAGGTGATTGCAGTGAGAGCAGGGTTGGTCTCTTCTCACTGGTGACAGGTGACAGGACAAGGGAAATGGCCTCACGTTGTGCAGGGGTGAGTTTAGGTTGGAAACTGGAAAAAAATTCTTAACAGAAAGGGTTATTAAGCACTGGAATAGGCTCCCCAGGGCCGTGGTTGAGTCACCATCCCTGGATGTGTTTAGAAACCATTTGGATGTGGTGCTCAGGGACATGATTGAGCTGAGGGTTGTTAGTTAGGGCACTATGGTTGGGTTGTGGTTGGACTTGATGATCTTTAGGAGGCAGCTGTGTCTCCTGCTGTGCTGCTGGCACTGCAGCTGAAAGTGCTTCTTGGGCCTTTGCACACAGGTAGCTGCTGTTGGGTCAGAAGCCTTGGCCCGTCTCTCGGCCCATGCACCTTTCAGGAGGCTACGAGCGTAGGCTGAGGCAGCCGGGCTGCTTCCGGGGGCCTGGCAGGGGTCAGCATCCTGCTGCTCCAGCTGCCATCTGAGGTGCTGCTCAGGGCCTGGCTTGTCTTGTCCTGCAGGGCTTTCAGTGGCTCGCTGCTGCCTGCAGGAGGCTCTTTGGAAGGCACATTACTAGCACAAAGCTGCACTGCACTGTAAGCTGGCTTTCTCCCCTTGGCCGCTCTCTGCCACCACACAGCCTCAGGCTCAGCCTGACCCTTTGGCTTTCTCACTTTTATCCTAAGCAGCTCTAATGTGGCAGGCCAAAGAAGCGCCATGCCTGCTTTGCGTACAGGGAACTGGAGGTTAGCCCTGGTCTGAGGGCTTCACCTGTTGGGCATCACGTGGCATCGTTAGGGCTGACGCTGCTGCTAACAAGTCACCAGTAAACACAGCTGTGAAATACTCCTTTCGCCTTTGGTGCAGCTCTCTGCTTGATACCGAGCGTTCTTGTAAAGCTCTTGTAACACTGAGGGTTTTTTCTCCCCTTCAAGGAAGATGTGGATTCCTTTATGAGACAGCCCGGGAACGAGACAGCAGATGTAGTTCTAAAGAAGCTGGATGAGCAGTACCAGAAGTATAAGTTTTTGGAACTGAATCTTGCTCAGAAGAAACGAAGGTAAGTCATGTTTGTGCTGAACTGGGAAACGTGTGGCACGGTTCTGTTTGTTTTTAATAGCATCGAATTAATTTCAATATCCCAAGAAGTACAAAGTTGGTTTTTGGAGAGCTGCTATTGGCTGTACTTTGAGGAGAAACAAACAGCTTTCCTTTTCTTCCCGACAATGATGCACAACAAGAAGTGAAGGTGCTGCTCATTTGGTCCAGAGCCTCTAAGGCCAAAAGCCCCGCACTTGTTTTGAGTGCTGTGACCTCTATCTGCGTTTTTGCAGAGGTTTCCCTCTTCCCAGCGGGTACCAGAAATACACCAAGACATGCCAACCGGGCACAGCTTGTTAGTGTGTGTCACTAAGCTGCGTGCACTGCTCACTGCAGGGCCCTGCTGAGCCCATGCTGAGGGGCTGGGGAGCTGTACACCAGGTGTCTGTTCCTGCCTTCATCTTTTAAACGTGTGTTTGTAAGCCCAGAAAGCTGCTTGTTCAGAGCGTCGAGTTTTAAAATGGAGGTTGAATTGTGTTAATAATTGAGCTCGTGGCTTGTTTAGGAAACTTTTTGTCTCTGTAAAATAATAAACGATGACTGTTGTTAATTCACAGGCTAAAAGGTCAGATTCCCGAAATTAAACAGACATTAGAAATTTTAAAACACATGCAGAAGAAAAAGGTAAACGATTTTGAATATCTAACGAGTATGAGAAAAGCTAACTGCATTTCCACCCTGACAGAACGCATTGCAAGAAATGTTTTGGAGAGCACACTTAATATGCCTTTATAAATAGCAGAATTGTTGTAAAGGTATGTAGTGCTTTTTGAAAGCTTGTTCAAAACCAGTAACGTTTGTAATGCAAGCTTCCCCTCTATAGCGTGTAGATTGCAGCTGAGCTTGGAGTTTAGCTCTCATAGAGATTTCCACGTTGCTTTTTAATACTTTAAAGAATGCTTTAGTCTCGGCACTTCAGTGTTGAAGTGGAAATACTTACATTTTCACCCAAGCTAATGCTGCATCGATGGCAAAAGGCAGAAAAGTGCACTCCTTACTGTACGTGTTGTCTCTTCTGTCAGCTTCCCGTGAAAATGGCCATGTTCAGTTTTATCATTTCTCTTCAGGAATCCACAAATCCAATGGAAACCCGATTCTTATTGGCAGATAATCTCTACTGCAAAGCTTCAGTTCCTCCTACAGACAAAGTTTGTTTGTGGCTGGGGGTGAGTAAAATGGGACCTTTCCTGATGAGCGTACACTCAGCTGTCCTGGTTGGGACACGTGTCATTCTCTGTGTGCAGGAGAGCCGTGTCATTGCAGTGCAGCAAACAGCAGTATTTCAACATGCCGGTAGAGTTGTTGTATTTTGTGTCTAATTTTCTTTAGTGCCTGAACATGGTGAAATGGCAGAGAGCTGTAATACTGCTCAACTGCTTTATTGAGAAAGTGTGGTTGGGAATGTTTCTCTTCTCACGTTGTGCTTCAGATTACCAGGCAATCTTGCTTGGCATTGCAGTGAATATACCCAACAAAGCAACTTAGCTTGAGAACTAACTTCCAGCCTTCTTGTTATTTGTATTTAGCTCGCTTTCATGGAAGCTTTTTGGGGAAAAGTGGGGTTTGGGTTCCTCACAGACACCTGTTATCTTTTGGAGTGGAATTTGTGCTAGATTGCTGGGGTCAGAGCTTGAGTCACATTTGTCAGTACCAAAGCAACATCAAGCTGGGATATTCAGGAGCAGAGGCCCCGTTATCTGTAGAGATAACCTGCTCGTGTTTATTTTGAGACTCGTAAATCCCTGATGTTCTCACGTGTTGGCTGCCAAACACAACAGCCTGCTGTTGGTACGCACTGCAGCCTGCTCTGGCAGCTACTCACAACTTCATCAATGTCTTTTCTGTTGTGAAAAAACAGATGATTTCTGCCTGTCACGTTTTGCTTCCAGGTTACTTCCTTCAGAACTCTCAGCCGTGGGCTTTCAGGGTGTACCAGGTTTCTTTTATCGCAGAGTATCAGAGGAAGTTCATCTCGGCTCATACAGAAGCTATCATGAAGTATCACAAATGATTTATTAGTTGTATTTAGGGTGCCTTGGGCTTTTAGCCCTTGATCCATCTTGTTGTTAGCCCCTGTGCTGGGCTATGCATGTCACTGCTGTTGCAGAAACCATCTTCCACTTAAAAAAGCAAACCAAAAGCAAACAAAGCACTGCATGCACAGCTCTTGCAGGTCTACTTTCCCCGTCACCAGGGGGAGTTATTACTCTGTTACTGAAGCGGTGGAGCCTTGACTGGCTTCTGACATTATTTGCCCTGAACCTTGCCTTGGCTCATCAGTATTAATGTGGTTGGCTATAAATACTTACGCTATGCTTTGTTCCTTACAGTGCAAGCGTAAAAGCTTACCTGAATCTTTCTGTTGTTTCTTGTTGTTGTGTAGGCCAATGTGATGCTTGAATACGATATTGATGAAGCTCAGGCTCTGTTAGAGAAGAACTTGTCAACAGCCACAAGAAACCTTGATTCTCTAGAGGAAGACCTGGATTTTCTTAGGGATCAGTTCACCACTACAGAAGTCAGTATCCTTTTAATACGCAGGAGTGATGTGGAAGGTCACGTACAGGTACCAACTCAAAGCAAAACAATTCTTCCTACTTTCTTAGGAGTTACTGACGCGCTGTAAGGGAAGGCTTTGCAGCATGTCAGCTCTTTCATTAGGTTTCTGTAGACGGCTGCAAGTTAAATGAAGGATGTCTGACCAACAGCACATCCAGCTTTTCCCTTTTCCTTGCCGCTGAACACTTCTGTTTCCTTAATTCCACACCCTCAGATATGGCTAGAGTTTATAACTGGGATGTAAAGAGAAGAAACAAGGAGGACCCTTCCAAAAACAAAGCGTAGTTCTGCCAGTTTTAGATGTGGTTTCAATTTCAAAATCTTTTTTTATTTAACTACCCCTGAAATTCATTCTCGAGGGACTGAGTTACGTAAAGCAGTTCAGTAAATGGTAAAACATATGAAAACAAATGGTGGGCGACATTGTATTTATTTGTGAACTCCAAATTTGGTTTCGTGCATGCTTCATGAAAGTAGAGATTGTTTGAAAAGGCACCGCGCAGTCCAGCCAAGGACGTCACGTTTGGATCAGACCAGTCTGCTGTAAGGAAATTCCTGCCTGAATGTTTGTCTCAAAAGGTGATTGCATGTATGAAACTGATCTGACAGCATGTGAGCAGGTTAAGGTCACGCAGGGCTTACTTGTCATTTCTGTGTGCAGCTGATGAAGTTCAAGTCAGTGTGGGCTGGGAATACACACAGCTGTCACGTTCCAGGACAAAAGGCAAACACAGCCAAGTCCTGGATTTTGTCTCAGTCAGTTCCTTCTTTGGCAGCATCAATACACAAGCATTCCACTCCGGATAAACTTGATTTGAATGTTAGTTGACTGCCTGTTGCCCAACTCTCAGCACTTTTACATGCAACACTTTGTGACTTGTCTTCAGAACAGAATGCTAAATGGAGTAAACAGCACAAGTTCTGTCAAGCCTGCAGGTGCTCTCACCCTGCTCTGTTTCCACACACGTGCACACACGGCTTACTTTTGCAAACGTATTGAACAAGGACACCAAAATGCTGGCAGCCTGTCAATGACAAAACCCTACTTGCAATCCCTTAGACAAGATGTCGTTCAAATGTCTTAATAACACTCAGCATCCCAGCTGGTTGAAGCCTGTATTAGATAAGGATGGTTGACTGCAGTCTGGCTTCTGGTGTTAACGGGTGGGATATTGGTTTTGGTTCTTACGAAGCCTTGTGAGATTGTTGCCTTTTACCTCTGCAGTTTCTGTCTAAAACGAAATGCTCGGTGGTGATGTCAGTGGCTCACGTGCACATTCTCTAAGAGTACAGGTTTTGCTGCAAAAATACACGCTGTTACTGTTGGAACTTCATGTAAGAAACAACATACCTGTAAAGTTTTTGTACTTTTATTTCATGATATTAAAACAGTAAAACGAAACAATTGTGGCAAACACCAGTTTTTGTGCATCTTTCTTTGTAGGAGAAAGGGGTGAATTTGAGGTGTGATATTCAGTGTCCCTCTCGGCACTGGGGGGAGTTGAAGCAGCTGTGGAAAGCAGGGCTGCTGGGTAGCAGAGAGTGAAATGGGGCTGTGAGTCAGAGCACCTGAGATTGTGGACAGAAGCAACTGACTGAACAGCACTTGGCTGAAAAGCAGCAAGAGCTGCAGGGCTGGGAATAAAAGAGGTATGTCCTTAGCTGTGCTCACTGCATGGCCCTGGACTGGGCTCATTCACACCTCTATTTGCAGGGAGGTGCTGGGCCTTTTTTTGCTAGTGTCCACTGACTAGAATTTTAAACCACTGCGTTATCAGAATAGTGTGTATCTCTACCCCTTGCTATGCTTTGGTTGAAGCTGCGCTTTTCTGAGAGCATCAGGAATGACAAGAGAAGCAGCTGCAAAAACATCCTGATTTCTCTTGCCATTTTCTCTTGTATTTGGATTAATGAGATCCCAACAGGCTGGAGCACTTCCCACACCACCACTCTTCTGGCTGGTCCTGAAGCAGCAGTTGCTTCTCTTTGTTGTGCACAACGAAATGATGAGTTCAGCATTTATGCACTATCAAAAAACCCCACTGTGCGCAGCTCCCAGTGACCTAATGCTGGGTATTAGTGTGAGGGGGGAGGCAGCATTAGGGCTGCAAGCACTCAGCAGGATCAAAATGTATTTGTTGGGGCGAGAGCTGGCCCTTGGAATAACACATAACTCTTGGTTTTTAATAGAGGGTTTTGTTTGTTTAGCACGGAGTTGGAAAATTCACAGACAACTCTGGCTTCCATATGACTGATCTTCATCCAGCATTGCCCTGTTTACTGATTCATTTCTGTTACTTGGGTTAAGAACAGAAAGGTCTCACACAGGAGCTAGAGCAGTTCCTGCTGTGAGGCTCCAGTGGGGGCTGTGGCCCTTTGGCTGCTGCAGGGAGCAGGGCGGGCACTGCTGCTTGTGGAATGGCTGCCATTGCTCCAGCTGTTTTCCCAGCACCCCAACCTGCTGGTTTTGCAGACGTGCTCGATTGGCTGTTATAGAAAAATGTACAGCAGGTACCATTGCAAAGATCCTGTTTATTGTAGAGCTGGTCCATACCAGATTTCCAGTTAGGGCTGCTGTACAGAAGCGGTACAGGTATGAGACAGCTTACTGATAAGGAGCAGGGAGGGGGGAAGAAAAAAAACCCGACAGTCTCTTTACAAGTTTTACATTTCACAGTATCACATAGTAACCATTTTGCTAAATACAAGCATATTTCCAGTCACAGACAGCTAAATACAGCATTATTTTCACAGTTCATTACAGTGCATAACAGAAAGCGAGGAAAGTGTAGAGTATGTTTTAATTCCGGAGGCTCAGAGCAATTGGAATCTAACATGCAGATTAAGTCAGCTCTTCCTTTGTTTCTTTTTGTCCCGGAGTAAAAGAGCTCCTGGCCTTTGTCCCGTGAAAGGTTCTGACCTTTGATTTCCCTAAAGCCCCCTTTCTTGCACCAGAAGTCAAAGCGTTAAAAGCGGTTGTTAGAAAAGAAAGCTCAGCAAATCCTGTAAGTTCTTCATCTTAGAAAAAAACATTCCCAGTTTTGTACAGACCAATCTACATTTCCTACATTTTAATAAGCTGCCTAAAAAACGCAAGGAGTTAGAAAAAGATGAATATAACCATTTATCATTTCATAGAACCATTTATTACCTCTAAGTAGTTAAGAATGCATACGTCTTCTTCTGTACTGTTTCCCTTCAGAACTATGACACGTATTTATAAGTCAAGTACTTGCTCTGAAGGCCTGAACACACCTGCTTAGTTGGGCTTCCTGCAATTCCTCTCTGGGAGCTGAAGGACTCAGAGCGAAGCGGAATGTCCAGAGCCATTAAATGAAACAGCAGCTGTCTAGTGAAAACCCAGCTTTCCCTGCGCAGGTTTAACCCGCGACTACAGGCTCACAGGTTTTACTCTTGCTAAAACTCTGATCTTTTCGACAGTTTTAACTGCCTTTAACGGAGCACTCAGGCTCTGCCCTTAGGACAGCCACCGGTCAGCAAGGCAGCCTAAGCCACACCCTGTGAATAGCCGGACCTCCAAAGAAAGAAAGAAGAAGCAAGCTGACCCTTTCATACCTGTTTGCCCTCGTCTCTGTGAGAACAGGACTAGCAGTCCCGGTCTGAGCAAACCTTGTGCTCCCCACCGGCGTCAGCAGAAGCTGAAGGTAGAGAGCCCATGGTAGCCCAGCTCCTGTGGTGCTCTGCATCAATCTTCTCCAGCTTCACTTACCTAGAAAGAGATTTTTTAAGAGGTTTCTTTTTTGTACCTTCAGGTCACTCAGCTCGACCACCACCGAGTCTGCCTGGAGTCTGATGGGCCTCAGCACAGCGCTCTCACTGTAGGTGCAGCCTGTTCAAGATGGGCCGGGTTCTGCAGCAGCGAGCAGCTTAATGGAAAGTGCTACAGCGGTGCCACCCCTCCCGCACTCATTTGCTACCAGTGCCCTCCCAGCAGCTGCAGCACTGCTGCTCCCCTGCACTGCTGGGGAACTGAAACTGCTCCAAGAGTGCTCGAATGAAATTGCAATCTATCTTCAGGGTGGGTTCTTTTTATATACAGGAATCATGTTTTAATTCATACGGAGCAGCACAAGTACTGCAAACTATGAGAAGAGGCTCAGGGGAGTCAGCCTGAATTCAGCAGCACTCAAGACTCAGATGGAGGCAGCTTAAAAAAGCTGTAACGAGTATCTTTTGTTTCACAGAGAGGCCTAAAAATCAAACACCAGGTGCTTCCTGTGGTTTTACCTACTCCCTCCTGCCCATTAGCTTGGTGTGCAGAGCTCACAAACGTGAGTAAAACGGTCACTATTGTTTCTGTTTGTCTTAAATAGGTTGAACTTTGCTACAGGTTACCCTGCTGCAATTGTAAAGCTCGTTACAACTTAGAGGAAACAAAGCATGCCCAGAAAATGGCCACCCACCTACAGCCTTTTTAACAACAGCTTCCACCCGCAATGACCAACCTGATATGGATCATCTCTTGCCAAATTAAAACAAGGAGGAAAACCAATTTTACTCTTGAGCTTGTCTTGGGGCTTATTCCTTTTCGTCCTGCTCACACACTTCTGTTCTGTGCTCCTCCTCCTCAGTTCTAGTTCTCTTCTTCCACAGATGCCAAGAAAGAAAATGACACTTTAACAGCAGAAAGTAGTGATGGAAGCCGCTGCTTTCCATGCTATTCAACTCCTTTAAAAGCAGATCTCACCTTGTGGATGCACCTGAATTAAGCTTTTCCAGTTTCCCCTGCCCTGCCCAACTCCGTTCCATTCCTCCTTGTGGCCCCAGCTAACAAAGCACCCAACACGTCAGCACAGTGCTGCCAGCACACAGGTGTTGCTGTGTCCCACCTGGGTGCCAAGCTCCAGCCTCCAGATACAGCGGGTGAGCACCAGGTTTTCTGTTTATGCTCCCGTTCACTTACTTACACTGGAAAGCCCCGAACTGGGGGTACGCTGAGGTACACAGTGAGGCAGGAAGTAGTTAAAAAATGCACTGAATAATGACTAATGCAGCAGGCGTTGCCACTTAGAATCCCAGTTTACAGCATGAAAAACACTTGGGGAAATCATTTAAATTGCAATTACCAATCAAATGACTACTGTTATCCTCTTTAAATGCCACAGAATACTCTACTATTGAACTAGGTTCAAGAATGTAAGAAAAACAATTCAGAAGTATGCATACCATGTCAGTAAACTTTTCCTATGCCACTGGCCTTGGGAGGAAATGTTACCCACGCTGCCTTTACACCTTCCCAGTACTGAGCAGCTGACGCAAACTAAGATGCCCTCTTTCTTTCTCTCTGCTGCTTGTGATACTACAGCACTATCCACACCGCGGCTTTAGCACCCAGCACGGCACTATAGGTTTGCTTAGAACAGGCCACGTACAGCACTGTGGCACATGCCAGCCCCTTCAGATCTAATTGTGTGCTCCGCCCCCTTCTGCTGTCCCTCACTTCTGCTTGCTGTCTGGTTACAAAATCTACATGCACCCTCACTCACTGTTAGGTTTGTAGCCCCCAGTTCTGAAAAGTTGTATGGAACAGAACATTTATTCCCTGGGTCTGTTCTCGTGTCCAATAAACTGTGGGAGGCTGTTCACAACGGGAGTGTTGCTCTCCCTTCCGGCACACTGAGTTCACTTAGTAAAGTACGTTTGGTTAGTAGAGTTCATCACCACTTCTCTCACTAGAAGAGCTCAGCACAAGCACCGCCTATCTGATTTCACCACTTCTTCTGAAGAGTGCACTACGTTTGGGACAAACCCGCTCTTTACCCCTTCCCATCCCTCCTGGATCGAAATCTCCCCCCTTTTAACAAGCTCGTATATATCTCGAGTCAGATCAGTGAAGGCCTTCTCCACGTTAATGGCATCCCGAGCGGAGGTCTCAATGTACTTCATACCATAAGCAGCAGCCAGTTTCTCAGCCTCGTGCCTGGTGACTTGTCGCTGCGTGTCGAGGTCACACTTGTGACCCACCAAAACAAAGACGATCTGGTAGGGCTGGACGTGCACCTTGGTCTCTTCTAGCCACTCGTGGACGTTCTGGAAGGACCTGCGGTTTGTAATGTCAAAGAGGAGGAGTCCACCGACCGAGTTCCTGTAGTAGGCTCTGGTGATGGACCTGGAAGAAAAACCATCCAAAGCAAACGTGGAAGTCCCCGCTATGTGGGATGAAGGGCACAGCAACTTTCCCTGTTTGCTTTTTTTCCCCGCTTGCTTTTTTGATTCTTTTTCCTTAATCCCAATGTAGCACTTCTGTACCCGTGCCTTTGCTCTAGAAGGCAGCATCCCTGCACCATGTCAGTCCCGCAGGACAGACAGAGCTCAGTCACATCTGGCTGCTTTGACTTGTGCTCCGCACATCTTGGCACTCACAAACACGACTCATCTTGGCGTAAAACGTCACCCCTGGGTCACTGCCTTGTGGATCTGCTATTACTCCACCACCAGCTTTGGCTTTTCTATCACAAACTTCCATCTTCTCTTAGCCATTGGCCTAACAAGCCCCCACCACACCAAGCCAGCACTCTGCATGGTTTGGCTGCCCCACTGGTTTAGAAGCATTGTAACAGCTCAAAGGATTTACCTAAAGCCAAACACCTCCTGGCAGACACGTGAAAGGCAAAGAGGCCACAGGTCAGAAGGCACAAGGTGGAGCTGTGCTCCTCAAAAGCCCCCAGAAGGTCCCGCAGACCCTCAGGCTGAGAAATGGAAAGCATCCCCACAGACTGAGGCAGCCTGAGCAGCACACAAAGTCAGCCAGCACAGCTCTACAGAGAGCACAGAGCTGAGCAGAGCTACAGTCCAACAGCTACTACGCGTGGAAATAAACAAGAAGCTGAAAGCCGGACTGTTTCTGCAGAGTCATGGAATAGTTCTACATCCAGAAGCACTCATTGATTGCAGTCCCTGAAGGAACTTACACAGGGGCCTGAATGCTGGCAAAAGCATTGCTACTTCTAGCTTGGGACGACTCTTCCTCCACCATGAAAAGTTAGAGGCTACTGCGCTACCCCCAGAAAGGACTGTCTGGCGTTTTCAAGGTTTGCTTTATCAAAAGTCATGCAGCGATGGGTGAAAATCCAGCTAAAGAAAAAGAAAAAAAGAAAAAAAGAAAGAAAAGGAAGGAAAGGAAAAAAAACCCAGAGCTGGCTTGGCTAACTTTTCCTCTCCGGTTACCTGGCCCAGGGACAAGAACAGCTCTGCACATTTGGGAGCAAGGGAACCAGCTCTGCCATTTGCTCTCTGCCCAGCTGCAGACATCGCGGCACTCTCAATTCACCCCCATGCTGTCACAGGCACTTCTCCTGTGTGCCAGCACACCAACCCCGGCTGCTCCTGCCAGCATCAGCAGTGCCTCAGGTGCTTCTGAGAGCCGTGACAGGATCTGAACAGAGCGCTGTGCACAGGCAAAACTAGGTGAAGGTCTGGGTGCCTTTCCTTAAAGCCTGTTCCACAGAACATCTCCTTACCCACTGCAGAAAGCTACCAAGCTACGCCGCCTCCCCTCTGCAGCTCACTGCCCGATTCCCTTTGAGACCCCTGCTCAGCTCTTCCCCTCCCTCCTCTCCCCGAAGCAGAGCAGGGCTGTGACTCACACCCGCTCTGACCGAGTTTTAACACACCGGCTCAGTGCAGGAGCTCTGCCCTGCTCTGCATGGGGCCCTCACAGCCCAACACAGCCCTCCCCTCCCACTGGAACAGCTCTTCTGTAGGTGCTGGTGCACGTTCCCAGTCAGGGAGGGCTGCACACGCTTTTGCTCTTGTTAACATTACGTCATGTTTCAGGCAAGAAACTGGAGTATGTGAGCAACCTGAGATGGGCACAACCTGCTGGACCCGGGAAGAACGGAACCCTGCTGTTCTACAACTCCAAAACAGCCTCAAGGCTGACCCAAAGAGCACCATCTTGGGGCTGATGACAAAACAGAGGGTTAACTGGGATCCGATAGGGACAAATGCAGAACAGGCTTTAGTCACAGGTAACAGTACACCATCAAGGCAGCTGGGTTTGCTTGCTTCCCTCCCCCTTTTCATACAGGGACTTTAAAAGCCCGCACTTTGGCAATGGCACTTCCCAGTGGCAGGACGTGCTCCTATGCCAGCGACCCTCCTGCCCCTCGCACTGCTGCTGCTGAGCGCCGCTGCCCTTGTGCTGAAGGTCGCCTGTCGCTACGTCTACATGCAGGTTCAGGCAACAGCAAGAAGGACGAGCAGCCCGCGGGGCTCCAGACCTCCCCCCATTTTACAATGGGAAACCAAAGGCATCCGACAGCTTCCCCTCCTCACAGCGGGGCTACAAGCGCGGGATCGCACACAGCCGCCTTGAGGAATCTGATGCAACCGAGCGCTCTGCCGCCTCCTCTCACCCAGCGTTAATAAAGCGGCGGCTTCTGGCCCCGGGGAAAAGCCCGGCCGTGTGCGAGGAGCGAGCAGCGGGAGCGCTCATCTGCTGAATGAAACCAACGCGCCGCACGGCGACATCACGGCAGCGCGGCTCCGTGGTGCTGTGCGGAGACGCAGAGAAAGAAAAGCGCTTCCGGAGGGAGAGGGATGAAAGCGCAGCCCAGGCTCAAAGATGCGTGACAAACAGCAGCGCGCCCACGCCGTTAGCTGGGGAGTTAAGCGTGCGCTCTCACACTCTCACCCCCCCAGATGAGAGCCGGGGGGCTGCTGCAGGCCCTGCCCTGCCCTGCCCTGCAGCCGGCGGGATCCGCCGTAGCGGCAGAACCGCATCCCACGTTCCCCGCCCCGCGGCCTACAACGCAGCCCACAGCGCAGCCCGCAGCCCGGCGGGCTCCCCCCCTCCTCCCCCTTCCCCCCGCCCCGCTCCGCTCCCGCCTCGGGGCCTCCGGGAACCACCCGCCCCGCCGTGCGCTCCGAGCGGGCCGCGCCCCGGGGGAAACCGCGCCGAAACGAACAGGCGTAAATGAACGGCTCTGCGGGCCTCCTTTGTGCCGCCCGCCGCCCTCACCGGAACCGCTCCTGCCCGGCCGTGTCCCAGATCTGCAGCTTGATCCTCTTGCCCGGCTCGATCTCCACCAGCCTGGAGAAGAAATCCACGCCCACCGTGGGGTCGGAGATCTGCGCGAAGCGGCCCTCGGTGAAGCGGCGGATGAGGCAGGACTTGCCCACGGTGGAGTCGCCGATGACGATGAGGCGGAACTGGTAGAGCCAGATGGCCTCCATGCCGCCCGCTCAGCGCCCGCCCATGCCCGGGCCCGCAGGGGGGGGGCGGGGGGTGCAGCGCTAGGCCGGCCCCGAGGCGCCGCTCAGCGCGGAGCCATGGCGCGGGGCCGGCCGGGCTCCCTCCGCCTCAGCGCTGCCCTCCCGGGCCGTGTGTCCCCGCGCTGCGGGCGGAGGCGCGGCCGAGCCGTGATGCAATGGCGGCCGCGCTCTACCGCACTGCCGGGAGGAGCCGCCAGCCCCGAACCGGCGCCGGAGCCGAGCGGGGCGGGGCGGGGCGGGACCGAGGGAGGGCCGGGCGGCGCGGGGCCGAGGCTGCTCGCCCGGCAGTGCCGGCGTTCCGCACACCTTGCTCCGGCTGGCGGAGCGCTGAAGGTTCGTCACGCGTGTGCGGAGTGCCGCTGTGGCACTAACCCGCTGAGGCACGCACGTGTAGGTACGGCTGCTTGCGTTACTACGCGATGTGTGGGTGCTCCCAAAAATAAAGACACGTGGAAGCTGTGCCCATCCCTACGGCCACAAACCCCAACAAATCCACCTTCTGTCGCTCTCTTGGGCCAGCTGCGGCCTGCAAACGGGACTGGAAGTCAGCGAGACCAGCTCGAGCCTCAGTAAGAAATGGCAGGGAAAGTTTTCAATCTCCTTGGAAATGCAGCACATTTATTAAAAACCAACAAACCCAAAGATCCCATTTACGGTACCTCAGGATGGGAAAGAAAACTGATGAAGCAATCTGCACAGCCATATTAAACCTATAAATCCGAGTGATCGGAACGTTACCAGTGACTCACAGGCAGCACTGATGTGTGGCACTCGGCTGTGTCATTTCTGATATGTGATGCCCATCATTTGCAGCCCATGACGACTTTGGTTTCTCTCAGCCTTGCTTTGCTCCTCCCCACCCTCATGGTCTGGGTGCAGTGTTTTCATCCCCTGTAACACCCCCATATAGATGGACGCATGTTATGTGAATGGCTGGCCATCATATTCATTAGCAGCAACTGAGAAGGTAGGGAAAAATGGGATCCCAGGAGAGCCTTCATGCTGGTACCATTGCAGAAATGGAAAATCTGGTGTCAGAGTAACCTGGAGTCGATGCAGAAGCAGACTTGGTGGCAGGACAGGCTGCACCAGGTCCCAGTCCCCACTTGGTGCCCAGGTTCACTATAGCTCTGTGTCACGGACGGGAACCAAAGGACAGCTAAATCAGGTTGGATGGCTCAAACCAGAAGCACCACACACAGCTCCTCCCTGCACACATTTCGCTCTTCACTTACACTTCAAGTCTTTCTCCAAAACCCCTCCGCATCTCTTCACTGCCAGCTATAGGCTGGAGTTGTCTCCAGGCCATGGCAGCGCTACAAGGAGCAGAGCCGACGTCCCCTAGCCCACAAGCGTGACACCTGCCCAAGGGAAGTGCATACCACCAAACTGGTCAGACTTGGAGCTTCCTGAATAGTCGTGGCCACACACTGGAGCGATGGGAGAGATGTGGCTGGCCCACCACAGATTGCAAGCTTGATTAGCTCGTTCCCTGTTAAAAAGCATCCCTATTAGTAAGGCATGCCCAGGAGGTGTGGCACTGAGACACTGCACCGCTGGCAGCTACAAGTCGCCCTCCTGACCTGCAGATTGCTGCACGGCTCTGTAAATTCAGGGCAGAGGGGAGGCACTGAGCAATTTAATGCTTATAATTTATATGATGCTCACAGTTTGGGCAGTGCAGATGAGTGTAAAACCAGGGGTACCTCCAGCCACTCCAGCTTGTACAAAGAGTGGTGGCTGGGTTCCTGAGGAGACGTAAAACATTTGCAAAATGTTCCCTTCTGACAATAAATGAAAAGACAGCTCAGTACCATGGGATGGGTATTGCACGTCCGCATGCAGCACCAGGTGTCTTATCTCAGATTACAATCACATTAGGATGGCCATGGGTTGGCTGATTGAAAAAGGGGGGCTCCCATCATTATGTCTGCCTGAATCTAAGAACACATCCTCCACTGGGAATATTATGTCCCTGTAGCTGTTCAGGTCTTCTTAGGAAGGGAACAGGATCTGCTTAGAGCAAATAGAAGCCATTACAATCAGGATAAATTAGTAATGGTGAGTGGGAGAGAGAGGAGGAGACAAGAGGTTATTGTGATTTTTCTTCCTACAGAGTGGGCGTCTGAACTACTTATACTGCCAGAAAGCAGCTCCTAAGCTTCCCCTCTGAGCCCAGCACTTGAGCTTACAGCTCAAGAGCTGCTTTGGATTGTTTGCAAGCCAGGAGTATGGCATTATAGGTCACTAGATGCATGAAATCTGTTTTCTGCTCCTATCAGAAGCATCTCAAGTTTATAGTCTATTGCAGCACAGGCAGGTTGGCAGAGCAAGAAAAAACAAAGTATAGTTGTGTTCACTTTGTTCTATGCCTCTAAACACAAGCCTTTATCAGAAGCTGCAGTTCTTGCTGTAGGCTAATTGTGAGGGTCTTCAGGCTGTGGGCAGCGGGACTGGCTGTGTGGCGCTACATATTTTGCATTTCATGTAATACAGAACACCAAGTAATTCCTAATCCTTAATGCAGCCCTGGAAAAAGATCTGGAGACTAAGGAGCACAACTGCTGTCATCCTCCAGTCTCTATGTCCAGTCATAACAAATGATCCACCACCAGCAGGCTGTTTACAGCAGGACTGCAACCTGGAGCACTCCAGCACCAACCTGGTGTGACCAGCAAACCTTGCAGGCTGGGCCTCTGCTCCCACCAGTGTTCTTCCGCTCTTCCTAGGACGCTGCTGCCCGCTGACAGCTTCACCTGGCTTCATTCACATTTTGCTATCTGACATGAGGAATTTCAACCCAAATGAATGGAAGATCAGTGTAAAACAAAAGGGAACTTGGTGTAGGGTTGCTGAGATCCTCTAGGCCTGAAGGAGGCATTTTCAGCTCTCCACCATGCCTGTGTCTCCCTCAGAGGAAAGTCATTAGCAGTGAGTTCTCCACAGCCCTCCTGGAGGCTAGAGCTCTGTTTTGTGCTGCTCTGAGCTGATCCAGCACCCTCCAAACACTGGCACATTCAGAAGGATGGGAGAAGCTGATAAACATTCCAAAAGTGGGAAGGGGCTCCTCTAAGCCACCCACTTTTGTTTCAACCTCATCACAAATGAGCTCCCTCCTGCTCACAGCAGACCAAGAGCTGGCTCTGCAAGGTCAGACCACACTCAGAGTGCCCTCGTGGCCCCAGGGACATCCGCCAGCCCCTCACCGATACCCTGTTCCTCACAGCAGAGCTGCAGCTACAAGATGCTTCTACACAGAGCACGCTCCCTAGGGAGAAGTGGCTGATCCTTCTGGCTGATCCCATGGGAAGGGATCTCTATTCTGGGAGCTTTCTGCGCATCAGTAATATCTTGTGCAGAGCAGTGCTGCTGAGTGAGCAGCTCCAGTAACACATACCTTACGGCATCTTTGCAATCCCAACGCCTTCTGACAGCCTCCACAGCAACACGGCAAGAGATTCTCCCAGGCACTGCTGGCACAACAACAGCAAACAACCTGACAGGTGGAAAACAGGCAGCTGAATTAAAACAATGTTCATCTATGGAAGCTATACAAAATGGCCAAATAATGCAAACTAACCATCCAGCTTCGTGCTGAATACACACACTCTCAGTTATCAGGAATGGAAGTGTGTTTCTCTATTCGGGTTTTCTAATTGATACATTTTTGGGTCAATTTAAGGAGCCTTCAAAAATACAGAGTATCTCCTTTCAATAGGTGTTACTGCACGGGCTTGTTCAGGCGGCATAATTTACTCCCTGAATCATCACAGTATTTCATTTCTTCTTCCCTGACTTGGTGAAGGATAAAGCTGAGCAAATATTAGTAATGGATAATTAACTCAACCACTTGTTTTCCATCTCCTCTAAGACACTCATCCGCTGGATGTTGTTCAAGTTCAGCAGTTATTTCTTTTCCTTCAGTTAGTTTCCAGATTATTTTTGATAGTTCCTGCTACTCATGATGTGAACAGTTCCGAACACATACAGGCCACAGATCTTACGTGCACGAGGAGGAAGAAATGCTTTCCAGAATCTTGCCTTTTCTTCCCTTCTTGCTTTAAGATCTCAAATAAAAAGTTATCTATATCAGGCATGCACTTAGAAGAAGCACATTTACTCTCGAATGCAGACCATTCATAGGAAGTAGCTGCACAGCTCAACTGCAGACACTGATATTTATATTTCAGGTAGATTGTGCCTGAAGGTGCCACCTTGCAACACATCAGCCTGCCCAGCCCCTGGGGTTACCTCTGTACCCAGCAAGGGATCAGTGGACTTGGCCCCATGAGCTGCATCAGCACAGATCCCTGCTGGGACACGCAGCACTGGTACTTGCCTGCTTATGGTCTTAGAAATGAGTTTTAAAACACATGTACTACATGCCTTGAGTCTTATACCGTCATATATCTTCTTACAAGACTTCGCTTAGCCCATTCTGCAATGAATTACTAAACACAGTCAGAAATACTTCAACTTTTATTATTTTTTTAACGATTACTGTTCAACTCACGTGATTAAAAGCCTACGGCCCTGAGTTTACATATGTAGCTGGCACAGACAACAAATGTCAGCATCATAAGCCACACACAAATGGGCATTAACCTTACACTCACAAGCCGATCCACTCCCCCTTGTGTCACTGGCAATAAAAGTACCTTAGTTTTGGTGTTGTATTTTTCCCTGATAAAGTGCTTTCTGTGTAGTAAGTGAAACAGATAAGACATGGCAAATTTTAGTGCCTTAGATATAGCTGTGTTGCAAATGCATATGTGGTTTGGCAGTGTAATCTTTTACTCTGATAAGCCATAAATGCCAAAGAAAGCTCCTTAAGTTAATCAGGGCTTAATTTAAATAAACGAGCTACTGAAAGATTAACAAAAATCCTCAAAGAAGTCTGACTACAGAAACAGCCTGCTCACAAAGTCCTGGGCCAAGTCCATAGCATCCACCACTCCAGCATGAAGCTGGGCCATTGACTTCTCCCCTTTATTAGCACCAGTGGTGAAAAAGACATTAATATTCTGAAAGACCAAACACTTCCAGCTCCAGTTGTGTAACAGCAGTGCTCATCCCAACTGTGTGTGCTCACACCGTACATGAGGAGGAGCAGGAGGGATGGCTCTGTGCTTGCAATGGAAAGCAGTCAGACAAGCCCTCCGGAGGAAGAGCTCGGCCTGTCTGGTCTGAAGGCCCCAGCAGCACCAACCACACCTGCAGGTACAGCAGAAATCCCGCTGGGAGGAACACTGTGGGATAAGGGAATGTTTGGTGTGAGAGCAGCAGTCCTGCAGGTAACTCAGTGCAACCAGCCAGCAACAAGCAGGCCTCTTTGTGGAAGTTATCTTATCCGTATGCATAAATATTCACATGTTCAGCATCTAGAGAGGAAAAGCTAATTACTGAAGACTCTTACCTTAGGTCCAGTATTGCTGTTTTATTCCATGGAGGTACTAAAGGAGCAAACCTTGGTGAACAAGCGATGCCAGGCTGGAACGCATATAAAGTCTCTTTGGGTTGACATGCTATATAGATCAAGCCCCTCATTAGGTTGGTCATTCATCAATTATGCTGCCCTGTGGGCTTTTTCTTAGTGCTTTCAGTACCATAACTGGTACATTTTCAAGTATTATCTTTCTCCAATTGCAAAAGCATAACCTTTGTTGTTTGACATGAAAGTTGCTGGTTATCTCCCAGATGTCCCCATTTCATGAAAAAAACCCTTGTTATTTTAACCATTAAAGTTTACTTTCCTTCACTTAGGACCGTTTTTGCTAAGCTGAATATTAGTGCTGCTTGAGTTAAAAAATAAAATCAACACATTAAAGAATATCAAAGTATTCACAGAACTAAAAGTACTATATATATATATATATTTCTCCACAACATTTCACTGACCCTTGGGCAAGAAAGGTTCATTCTGACATGATAAAATGTAACACCTCTTTTGCTCGCAATGGTCATTACTCAGACCACGCTAAAGACAGGCACAAAGAGACCAGCTGATGACTAAAGGAAAACATTCTATTTAATCACAACATGTACATCCGAAGTACAAATTACAGAGCTGCATTGCAAAATGCATTCATAACATCACTCTATCACTGTTAACGTGCCAGACACAAAGCTCCTGCAATTACTGGCAAGAAGGTTGCTCCAGCTCCTGACAACCATCTGACAGGCATCAGGTGAGAGGCAGACAAGAAGGGGAGCAGAACACATGGAGGCAGGAGGTCGCCCCAGGGCTCAGCTCTGCAGCTTCCCTTGGCATTCATTCACTCCCTGCTTACCTCTCCCAGGATCTCCTGCGTTCCATTGCAGTTCTAACCACTTTTCCTGACCCATTATGTCAGGCTAGCACGAGACTGTTCCCTACATCATTATTTCATATTGAAATGTTTTGCACACAAGGCATTTCAAAGATGCTATCAGATCCATTAGCAATGTAATGCTATTTTACACTTAGGCAAGCGCTTCAATTTATATTGCACTGAAACCATGTTTTAATAGAGTAACTTGCCTGAGGTCACTGAAGAAGCCTGTGGGAAAGCTACGAAAGCAGCTCCTGATTGCAAAGCCCTACTAGCCGCAGGACCATCTCTTTTCTCTTCCGTATTAAAGCAGAAAGGATTTAATGTGTCGAATTCCTGCTTGTTATCCTCCTCAAATTGCTTCATTTTCTGCTTCAAATAGTCCTCTCTTTCTTTAGATTTACCCTGGATCTCAGTTTCTTTCATGGTACACATGTGTTGCCACCAGCGACAAATGCCAGGCTCTCACTCTCAGACTGTGCTGGCTGGCGACTTGGAGCAATTCTACATATAGTACAAAGTGCACCACTTGCAGGTAAATATGAGTAACACCATAGTGAAGCTTCAGTACAACTACATCTCTGCAAGGATTAAAAGAAAACCAACCAAAAACAGTACAAGAAAGAGTAAAAAAATAAATAAATATCTGGATCTCCTCTTTCCTGCTGACGTTGCCAGCGCTTAATGGATTCAAATACACTCATTAAATAAAAAGGTAACATTTCTTCTTGTTCAAAATCAAGTATAGCATTAGTTTGGCACATTCCAGGTCCTCTGTCAGGGAACAAATCGTTAACATTTAACATCTCCAAAGTGCTGCCCATTAATTGCCTTACTAACCTTACGCTTGCCAGCCCTGTGGTCTCTATCACCTCGGGGCAGGAAGTTTCCTACCTCTAACAAACCCGTTCAGCCTTGCTCTAGAACACATAGTAGGTTATTTCATTTTTTTCCTCCCTGCCAACGAGCGTAGTGGCAGCAACCCCTCAATCCATTCATTGGTAGCAGACATCATCTCCTGCCAAAAGGCCACCTCTTCTTGTGTTGAGTCCATCCAGTCCACGGGGATGCCGTAGCTCGAACCTGAAGAAAAATGAGGAGATAGTAATGTTGGGAGCTGCATAAAGAACTTCACTCCGTACAAAATAGTACTCGCTGAGATATAACTGCTGCAGGTAGGGTCTTTACCTAAAAGGTGCTGAGTTCTGGTCAGGAAGTTGCACTGTAATCACCTCCTGTTCTTCTGCTAATGATCTCCATCTTACACAAGAATTCAGTGTAAAAGCCACAAAACACAAGAATCT
Source organism: Excalfactoria chinensis (assembly GCF_039878825.1). Lineage (NCBI taxonomy): Eukaryota > Metazoa > Chordata > Aves > Galliformes > Phasianidae > Excalfactoria > Excalfactoria chinensis. The sequence continues at coordinate 72,173,245 of NC_092828.1, forward strand.
TAAAAATAACCCAGCAAGGAAAGCAATGTTGAGCTCAAGTCCAGTACAGCTTTTTGTGATGTGGTGAAGAAGGCCTACAAAGTTTTGCACTCCCCCTGATTTGTAGTGAATAGGGATGGGTATTTGTTAAAATTCTTTTGCTCTACACTTCATTTGTATAGGAAACAAACATATGAGGGTGTAAAAGTGTGTATGTTAATTCCAAACTGATTTTCCAACTGAATTTTCATGTGTCAACTACTTGTCAATTAGGTAACAGTCTGAATTTGGATCACGGCTCACCCTGGGTTTGATATTTTGATGTGAACTTCCCCCTGGATAGTTCACAACTCTCTTGGTGACGTGTGAGAGACTGAAAGCAGAGATCACAGTCAGATCCAACAAATAGAGTACCTGCAAGGCAGAGCTCCAAGCTACAATAAGGCAATTCCTGATACCCTCAAGGAACAGCCACCCTTTATTGCATCCCTTACTCTGAAATCTTCTGCTTGTCTTTCATCTTTCAGAGACCCCTATTGCTTAACAATAAGTATAGCTAGCTTTCAAATCCTTACATCTCCCACCTACCAACTACAAAGATGAACACTGTCTGCCAAAGGCAGGCATGGGATACACTGCAAGTAAGGATAGGATGCTTAGCAAATGGCACCTCTGCTGTGCTCTTTGAGCACTTCATAATCTAAATTGATAAAAGTAATTAAAAAAAATAATAATAACACCTTAATCTACACCTAAACAACTCAGTTTCCAAACTGTTGATGTAGTCTCAGTAATGACTGAGATAACAACTACTGCATCAAGCTCTGTTTTCCAAATATTAGTTATTCCTGTTACTGAAGTATTTCAGTGAAGGAGATGAGGACAGAGTCACCAGGTGGTGCTGTCCCACATGGCATTCAAGTTCTTTGTCCTCAGCTCTGAGCACTTTGCCCTGGCAGGAACAGCAATATAATGTTGAGTTGCACTGCTGCCTGTTTTCTTGCAATACAGCAGGAAAATTCTCTGCTGGACCCACACTGATTCTTGAATTCTGCCAGACCTGTGAGTTGATATGGCAGAAAATGGGGGAATAGAGGGTTACTATCACAGTACCGGGGCCCCTTCCATCTCAGACACAGTGCAAGTACGAAGCCCCTTAACAGCTAGACGCTCTCCATATCTGGTTTCTTCCTAACAGCAAAATGCTCATCAACTTTCAATCATACCACTTGGCTCAGCAACAGTACAACAGTATTCGCTTAATGTAAAGGAAACCACTTACCTGTCCCAAGGCCCAGCCTGATTCCTCCAAGGAAATGGTTGGTTAGTTTTTCATGATCCCACACAGTCAGTTCAACACAAGCATCCTTCAGGTCCTCTGTATGAAAGCCGTCATACACAATAGTGTGATTGAAAACGGGGTTTGTGTCTCTTTTTACGACTCGGGTCTTTTGGTAGCTCTTCTTACTCGTGTCCGGAAGCACGTAGCTTTGAGGGGAAAAAAAACACAGCAAGGAGTGTAAATTTCACATGGGGTTTCCTTAGCTTCTACAAACCTTCCAGGCCTAAACAAGCCTCAGATCTGAAGTAAGGAGGAATTGATTCTCAGCAGAAGAAATCTCAGTAAATTCAATGGGGAAGGATTATAATCCTTGAATTAAACTTTTTTTTTTTCCCCCAAGAAAATCAGTTTTGTAAGCAAAGATTTTTAGAAAGGAAAAGGGCGCTTAACAGATCCTGCTTTAGGAAAAGGGTTTACACTAACAAAATGGGTTCTAATTCCATCCTTTGGATGCCCAAGAGGATATTTCAAAATGGGCACTTACCATTTCACAAAGGAGTCAACTCCAGAAGGACGCAACTGCAGAAGGTCCTTGACATCTTTGACCCAAATGTGAACTTCACCAGAGGGAGGATTCTTAGGACCTGCCATTTAGTACAACAGAAAGCTCTCATGATGGCCCCAGCAATAGCTAGCAAGACAATGAGCTTCCTCTCCAGGGACCCAAAGGAGCAGTGATACAACCTCTCTGCATACCACCCATCTGGAGCTGTGCTCTCTGTTGGGTGCCACAGTACCACGATCACAGTTGCAGGCTCCTGACAACCTGCCAGTGATGCACTGATGCAGGAAAGGAGAAGGAACTACTGGAGAAACCCAACCTTCTGCCTGTCCCACAGGTAAGAGGAGCTGTGTGTTGCTGCTACAGCATCACAATACCCCATAGTGCCTGTGGTGCCCATAACAGCTGGCGAGTTTAAGCTTGTTGAGCCCTTCCTCTCTGAACAGTTTCCCAGTAAATCCAATATGTGAAAAACAGATGTAATCTGCAGATGGTGCAGTCAAGCACTGTGCTTGTCCCTTTGTGCTGATCTCTATGATCTTGCTCTAATGAGATTACTCTTTAACCGGCCCACAAAACAATGAAGCATTACAAGCTGCACAACAACGGGCAATACTTCTTAATTTATGAAATACATTTTACCTAGGCTTCCTGGAGGGACATATTTAATAGACAAATTCATCACTCCTCGATGATCCACACCGTTAACAGCAGAAAGACTCTGAAATAAAAAGAGTTATGACTGAGTAAACGAGGGCTCGTGTTAACGTAGCATGGCAAACAGCTTTTGATTCAAATACAGGGGGACAAATAGACAAACTCTGCTTCTATATAGCTGGGACTGTCTAAGCTCAGGGCTACCTCATGACTTTGTTCTCAAACTCAGTCCCTTGGAACATAATCCTTCACGATTCAGAGCCCTTCCAGAAATGTCCGGTTGGACAAAATCACCATTTTTTTTTCTGAAAGCCTTTATTTTATGAAAGGGATCTCAGCTCAGACCTCTGAACATGGGAGCAGGCAGGAAGCTGCACCGGTTTTACTGAAAGTGGCACCTGAGTATTTACCTGCCTTTTATATGAGAAGAGAGAGAGAGGCAGTCATGGCAGTCATGGCAGAGCTTCTGCTGATTAGAGTCAGATCACATTCATGAAAGTGTCACCAAACAAGACCCAAGAAGGCCTGTGTTCAGAGCACCAAATACTGTGCTAACAAGTCTGGAGCTTGTGGGTGTTTCCAGTGCATCCCTAGGCACAGTCTGGGCTTCTACAAACCAGCCAAAGATCTCTGAGGAGTCTCCCCTTCCCTCTGGCTAGGGCACACAAGTCCAGGCTCCAGCTGCAGGAACCACTGGCTTACAGCCAAATGCCCACTTACGCCAAAGAAGTGGCAGATGGGGCTCAGCAGGAAAAGCCTTGAGTTAACAGGGCATGGCTCAAGCAGCCAGCAAGGACTTGTGCCACTCCTAAAGGCTTTGGGATTGGGCTGGGAAACAGAACTGCAGCTGAGATGCACTTACCCGGGGCTTCAGTGGATACCAGTTGAGTTTTCGGTTGCTCCAGTCCCAGCTGGCTAAGTCTAATTCGATCTCTCCCAAGAAACTATTACGTCCCAGTGGGTCGTTGTGCCAAACAGAGAGATTTAATTTTTGGATCAGCAATACCATTTTCTCTATTTTATACTAGAGGAAGAAAGAGAAATCAGGTTGCTCACTTTTTGTTTTCTCTCCAATTTTTCTCACAACTGGAGATATACTACTCAAACACATGAATTAGCTCCAAGACACTTAAACCCCCTCCACACATACTCTCAAGAACTGGCCCCATTCTGAACATCTCTTTTTGTGCTCCAGCCTGACAGCCACGGTGAGCCTGACAACACTTTTCTGCTGAGTACAGGGAAATTCAGCGCTCCATTCTTCATCAAGAAACAACAATATCTTTTTCAAGAATTATTAGCACAGGCTCGGGCATTGTTAAATAATCCTCCATGCTTTGACAAGCAAGATCACAGGATAAGGACCTTTCTTAATAGTGCCATGTCTCGTAACTACAAGCCAGGGAAGGGAAGAATACTTCCTTGTTCTGACTTGAAGGCAGCATAGAGTCACAGGTCTCTTCTTCCAAAGGACACTGGAAGACCACTGGGACTGGTTTGTCACAGAAATCTTGGGTGCCACCCAAGTGAGTACAGAAAAACCTCCAACATCTTCGCCCTCATGAAACCAGGGTAAGAGTAGCACAGCAGGAGACAGGCGAAGGAGCCCAGTCAAGCAGACAGGCTCCTTCCTGACCTGACCAGGGATACGTGCCTGCTACAACACAGGTTTCCAGAGCATGTATGTATTCTCACCCGTAACACTTCATTGTAAACAGGATTCACTGTCCTTTTCTTCACTGAGGTTTTCCTCTTACCCATCCTAGCTTTGTCTGGGAGCAGATAAGTTTTAACATACCTGGAAAATGAAAACAACAGCAGAATACTGTTCAGTATTGCCATGATCTAATAAGCAAGCAAGACTTCTGGACAGTGACATGGAATTTATGGAAGCAAGTTGACTCTTTAAGGGCAGAACTAATTGAGAAACCTGCTGGGATATTAACTTGTCTTGCATGTGAAGTTATAAATCTCACAAGGGATGGGTGGATGCCGCACATTCAGAACAGAACAAGCAGTTCTCTAAGCAGTGCAGAAAGCCAACAAGGACATATATCCATTTTCTGAACTGCCCATAACTATAGCAAATCCGTGCATTCAGAATCTGGGTGAAATTAAAGAGAAGAGGTGGAATGTCTCAAGAAGCCCAATTATAAATTTCTCTTTTTCAAAGTTCAGATTCAAGGTTATTTTTACCATCTTTGAAAATGGGGATCACAAGCCTCTGTACAGTTACCATTGTGTCTCATAATGGCGCTTCCTTTCAGACTTCTTTTCCATATAAACGTGTGTCTACATCACCAGAGTTAGTACTGAAACGTATTTACCACAGGGAGACCAAGTTTCAAACGGTTACATAGAGAATATATTTCAGTGATAAAGGGAAACGTTCCTGTAGTGATCAAGGTTTTCTTGATCTTATTCAGATATATGTCTGCGGTAACATATTTACTGATGTCAGTGGCTCTAGAACCATCAAGAAGGTTAGTGGTTACTGCTAGGGAAGACCCAGCAGTAAACATGCACCAGAAGTATAGAGGTAGGAAGAAACAATGGCATTTTACAAGAAAATACATAAGAAAAAAAAAAAGAAAGCTCTTCAGAACACAAAATTCAGCAGCAGACAAGTCATGAGGAACCAAAGCAAAGCATCACTCACGGGTCAGTTCTGTCTTTCTTCTCATCCACAACAGCCAGGTCCTTGCACTGGGACACATGAACCTGGAACTCACGGTTCTTCTCATCATAGTCTAGTGCAAATTCCACAGTACCCTGGGCGTCCACACTCCCAAAATCGCCGCTGTACACACTGAGCACACTGCCACTCACCTGCCAGGTGGAAGAAAAAGGTCAGCACCACTGAAACAGGCACTCTTCTGATCTGTTTTCTGGACAAAGTTGTGCATTCTGGGAGAAACAATCAGCTCTCTCTGTCCTTAAGTAGCACTGCGTCCTTGATACAGAAATGGTGAACACCTGCAGCTGTACTTGCACAAGCAAAGGTTTGAGGACCTGAATAAAGGTGCCACAAGGAAGTGATATCCCATAACAGGACTAAGAAGCACCGATTTCCTGAGTGCCCAATGATTTATATCTCTAAATCCCAAAGCTTTGAAAAACAGTTAAATAATACAGTAAGAGCACACAATTGTTATTCCTTTCCCAGTGCTATCTGTACTAAGGGCTGTTATTCTGAACCAGTCCCATCAGCAAGAAATATATTGAGAGAACTGTAACTATCTTCACATACACTTATTATTTATGCTGGAGATAGTCACCCTATTGCCATTCAGTTTTATAAACAGGCTACTAAGAACTATACCAGACTAGAAATAGAGAAAAAAAAAATGACTGCTACTGCCTTGTTGCTTGCTCACGAAGTGCAGACTGCTGTACAGAACAGAAACAGATATAAGCTGGCCTGACGAGCCACTGTCCCACCAGAGACAGCTTATGGGAATACAGCTGTCACAAATGCAGAGGAAAATGAGTTTCCTTCACGTATAAACCAGGAACCAGGCACTCAAGAGCCACTTGCTTTCCCAGAACAAACTGGATTTGCCCAAAGGCCTTGAGCTTCTCTTTCCAAGGCTTTACATTTTTCTCTAATAGAAAGTCAAGAAAAGGAAATAAAATACAACTCCACAAAGATGAGAGCTTTCTATTGCACCAATCACTTACGATTATTGCTGGGATGCTATAAAAGCTAATGCAGTTTACAAAGCAAATGATTAACCTTCTTGGGGCTCTTCTGTGGTACAGTCATGAATATTCATCAAAAAACTTTCCAGTAATTAATTCAGTTCTTCTCTGTGTGTCCCCCCCCACTCTTTTTCTTTCTAAATTAAATTCTATGGTAACCTATAAGAACCTTCTAAATACCTTCTCTCAGTCCGAGAAGATCCATTTCTCATCCCATCAAGACATTCAACCCAACAGAGAATCCTAAATGAGATTCTCAAACACATTTATGTCACTTGGACAAAAAAGGCTCATTTATAGCTCCCACATTCTACAGACTAGAAAGACCAGAGTAACCCCAAGCTAAAGCTTTCAAAATAACATATTTACCCACATTCCTGACCTCTCCCTACAAGTTCTTCTTCGCATATATTCTTTAAATCTCCCATATACACTTTGGAGCTACCTATAATAATAATACAGTAAATTAAAGCACTTTTAAACAGCCCCCCCACAAAACACTGTTTCTGAGGAATCCTTTTAAACTGCCTAATGAAATGCACTCAGCTTTCATCAGATTTCCTTACAATCTGACCTTCTAAATCATCCTGTTGCTATCCAATTTTGAACTCCCTTTAATGTGTTGATAAAGTGAAGGAGAAGCTTGCAGAAGGCACCAGTCTGCATCCCCAACCCTCTCAGAGCTGGACCACAAGTCACTCAACAGCTGTGTGTAATTTCCCCACCTAGCGAAAGGCCACTCCTCTCTTCCAGGCTGCAGCACACTTTGCTCTACACTCCGGAGCAGAGGCTGCCTCTTACTCTGAATTTGTCTAACAAGGGCCTAACAAGGGTTTCTAATTCGAGATAGTACCTGAAGACACTTTTTTAATGCAGGTAATTAGCCATCACTGTCCTTTTAAATCAAGTACCACGCAGAAAGCAACGTGATACTCCAGAGGCCACGTCATCCGCATCAGCCTAAATGCAGCGTCACTGCATCCAACAGAGATATCCTTTCTAGCGAAACATACGCATTAAATACCTACCGAGGAGACAGATGCCATGTCGGAGGAGTGGCTGCCAATGCTAGGAGTCTTTTTGTGCTTGCTAAACTGGAAGCTGATTTCCGAAGCCGTGTCTGATTCTGTCTGCTCAGAAAATAACAAGCATCTTTATGCTCTGCTGTATAAGCACTTCCCAACACTACAGAGGAAAACCAATAGCTCAGCAGAGACACACTAAGCAGTAAGCAGGTTAGAAGAGTGGAGGGGAGCGCAGGGGATCTCCCCAGAGGCACTGCCTCTGCCTGGAAGCAAACGTCATCACTGCCTCCAAACCAGCCGGACTCTTGGGAAGGGCACGTAACATTGTGACTTGAGGCAGAGGGAAACACTAAAACTCCAACAGGACCAAAAGGTTGGTGTGGATTACTAGGGGCTTTTTTCTTACGGCTTTTATAATTTGTATCATTTTTTTATGACATAACCAAAGCATTCTCCAGGATGGGTACTGCCAGTGTCCCAGAAAGAGATTCTCATGGACCCGACTGCTGTTTAAGGTATGCTGGGAAAACTATTTCAGCCATTTCTGCTATCTATCCTACCTCAGACAACAGGAGAGGAGAGGATCTGCTCAGTTCTTTGACTCTTTCAGGTTCCAGAAATTGATGGGGTATCACAAGAGGTTTACTGTATGCTGTAACAGAAAAGAGACATCAAGGTAAATTGTCAGAGTCAGGAAAACACAAGAAAGTCGCTTGTTTGTTTGTTTCAAGGCACAAAGAGGGAGCAAAAGCTTGTGGGAGGCACTTGACCCAGCTCTGTCACCAGTCATTGAAGGCAAGCTCTCCCCAGGACACAGTCTGCTCGCTAGCTAATGTTACAAAGCCACTCTCAATGTGTTTTCATTCCTGTGTAGGAGTGTTCAAACTCCCTCTAGTGGCTAATTTAATTTATCCACTGCCCGAAGCACACGTAACTTTGCTCTGCATTCTCTAGCTGTGTAGATTTAATTTAGAATAAAAGCATGCAGATTTGTCCCCCATCAAAGAAACCAAACATGCTCATGTTTCCATCTCATGGCATGTGTAAACAACATTTTCCTGTACAAAAGAGCTGTAAAATACTTAGACCTATAATTTCACTGTTGCAACCACCTCTCAAACTTACTGCTAAATGGGCTAAGAGGTGGAAATAGCTTGTTATATAAAAGAAAAAAGAAAGCTTTAAAACCCTATCAACTTCCATAACACCTTAAAAAGATGGCTACTGAACTGCTTAAATGTTTAAATAAAACTTACATGCTCTATATTTATCTTTTCTCAGTAACTTCCTTGATGATTAATCTCATTCCAAAACAACTGGCTTGTTTTCAGATGACATACGCACGTATACACCACTGCTGTGCATTATCCATGATGATACCATATGCACCATATGACAGGGCATCCATTTGGCACAAGGCTTCAGGATGGCATGGTTCAGTTGCACACAGATAGGTCAGTGCAGCATGCCCATTCATACAGCTTCTGACAGCCCAAAAGGGACTTTCCTCCATCCCATAACCAGGGATCACGTTGACTTAAACTGGCCTTACTGTTTCCTCTAAGCTGCTTTACCCTGCCCTGGACACTGCCTCCACAACCTGACCAACTCAGTCCCCTTTGCTTTTAGACAGCTGTCTTCTTGAGCTTGCCAGTTTTCATCCTTTGGGAACATGTACTGGTTTTCCTGGCCACAGAGGCTGCTGCTGCCTTCCTTCAGACCCTCTCCCTTGGCTGCTGTTTCCTTGGGCTACTTGGTGGTGCAGACAGGTTTCTTGGCCATGGGCTTCTTCAGCTTTTGCTGCCACTTTCTTGCTTGCCTTCTCCTTAGTTTCTCTTGGTTTCCCCAAGAGGAACTGCCAGCATGAAGTGTGTCCCAGCTGGTGCCTGAGGAGATCAGACTAGCAACCTGGGGCTGCTGTGGGAGAGGCCCAAATATAGGCCCAAGCAAGTGTGTGACAGCAGCCTGTGGCACAGCTCGCATGCTGGATGCAAGGTCTGCCACATCTGATTGATCCACTGAGCAGGCTGCCATATAGGTCCCATGGTACTCAGTGGTGGAAGAGGAGAGAGATTCTTGCCAACCGTTTGAAGCCCGTTTGCATTTTGCTGTGCACTCTGAGTGACATGTCATCAATCTAGCTGTAATTTCCTGGCCTTGAATTTAATTTCAGGCACTATAAGCTCATTAATTTGATGATGAAACAATATGTCATTTTCCTTGCTTAGTACTAGCACAGAAGCACCAGGGATGCAGAATTCATATATAATATATTGCCTTCAAGAAACTTAAACTAAAATGCAGAAAGAAAAGCATTACTCACTCTCTGTGGTTGTGTAAATGTTCACCATGCTCTTTGCAAGATTAATGCTATTTGCTTGGGCCAAGGCCTGAGCAGCAGGAGAATGATCTCCGTCTTCCTCTGGAATATATGAAAAGTCGACATGGTAAGTAAACAAATATAAATGGGCAGGATGTCAGCAAGCATGAATGTCTCTCTCCCAGTTAGTCCTTCTGCTTAGAGCACACTGCAGTTGTACAGCTACACAAAGTTACTTTCAAATCATCGGCTGCAACATCTCCCCCCGAGAAAAACTCTTAGCACTACGATGAGAAATGCAAACACTGGAGTAACCTGGTCCTCAAAGGAGATCGACACTTACAAAGAACGTCCAGCGGAATGTGGCCATCTGCTAATATAAATCTGTAATGATTGTAATAATAATGAAAAAAAGCACCCTGAGCAATACAAGAATGACTGGTATATAGAAGAAATGCTCGTGTTTACCTGAAATGCAACTCAGGATTTTAATGGAAACGTTATAAAAGGTAGGAAATAAGCCAAGAAATGACACAGTCCAAATGAAATCATCCAAGTTCACAGAAAATTCTCTCAAATGGGTCTCAATCAAGGCACAAGAGGACCAAAGATGCAGAAAAGGAGACAGGAACTCCCTCTTCCTAGGTCTTTGCTTGGCAGGGAAAGGAGCTGTGGGCAATCAGAGCTCTCATTCAAAACAAACTGCAATTAACGTGAACTTTTGCCCATATTATCAGTCCTTACAAGAGCCTGTCAAATCCAGAGGAAGCAGCTCATAAAGTGGTAGTGCTACTGACTCCACTGTGATGGAAAATGTGGTATCAGAACCCACAGAGTTCAAGCTCCTTGTCCCATCCATTCTGTTTGCAGCTTACTGGTGGACTCCCAAAAGGCCCAAACTGTCATTCAAATACTGACTGCCAGTAGCCATATTGAAGCAGGGCAAAGGTCAATGTATTTATATTAAACACTTTGCTTCGTGTTTTATTTCTGCTCTTTCCATCTGACTTATCTTTACCAGCACAAGGAATTCTGGCAGATCTGTATTTGAAAAAAGTACAGTGCTCTCAGTTAGTAAAGTAGGTTCCTGCAACCTGCTGTAGTCAGGGCTAAAGAAATGGAGATCTGTCCCTAGCTGAGGTGCATCAAGGCAAAGTATGAGAACAGTCAGTGGTGAGAAAGGCAAAGGGACATCACATTGCCCCATTTTACATCTCACCGTACTACACAGGCTGCTGTTTCCATAGCTGTTTGTTAAACACATTCCATATATGCTAACCCTGCACCAATTTTTATACAGTATAGATGTAGGAACAAAGAAAACATGCAAAATTGGAAGTATTAGGGAAGAAAACAGGCTGAGATGTGACACTTGATGGGGTTTCCTAGGGTACAGTTACAGCCCTCAGTACCTGAATGAACAGACAAGTCCATCTTCTGAACAGCTTCTCTCCCTCCGGCCAGCTCACTGGCTGCTGGCTGTTCTGAAGACAGGCATGTTTTTTCCTCAGGCAGCTCTCCGTTTATTTCCATGTTGTCGTGAGTGCCCACATCAGATCTTTGTGCTTTCTCATCATCTTTATCACCACCCGCAAGCGCAGGCTCAGTCACTGTCTGCACCCCGCTTGCCAAAGAACTCACTGCGCGCTTGCGCTCCTCTGCCATGATAAACTTCTCTGTAGGCGTCTCTGGCTCAAACATGCTGCCAGATACTTCCTTGGTAGGAGACTCAATTTTGATGGAAGGCACTCGCACAGGCAATCTGGATTTCTTGGAGCTGCGCTGTGCAGCCTTCTCTTCCTCTGGCACCGATGGCTTCCCATTGCTTTTGCCCAGTGAATTATTTCTTGTAACTAGGTTTCCTTTGCTCTTGGCGTATGTAGACCTTGGAGCAATGGAAATGGATCCTTTCCTCACAGGAGCTACATAGCTTGGTTCTTCCTCACTGGAAGATAAAGCTATTGTCCTTTTGTAAGGGGTTCTTGTTTTGGAGAAGGCCCCAGGTTTTTCTTCACCGTTCTGGCCATGGCCTGACTGCACAGAGAGCGAGCGGCACAGCTTGAACTGCGGGCCATCTGTCTCCAGCGAGCCTGGGGACTCGGGCATGCTTCCCATCACCACAGAGTCTGCTCCCTTCTCCCAGAAGTTCTTCAAATTCTTGAAGTGCTCACGATCGAGGCCAATGTCCTCCTCTTTATTACTCATTGATGAGATTGTGTAGTTCACGCCTGGCTTCACTGCCTGGCTGCTTTCCCCCTCTGTAGTCAGCAATCTGGGGCTTGACGGTAGTTCTCTCTTTTCAAGGTAGTTCTCGGCTGGCCCCAGGTGATTCACAAACTGCTCCGATCTGGAGAGACTTCTGCTTGGTTTCCTCTTAACAGGTATCTTGCTGGGAGTATAAGCTTCTTCGGGTGCACTTTTTGGTCCTGCTATGGTGCCAGTGGCTCCAGCAGCAGCTTCTTCAGCTGCACAGCTGGGCTGTGGCACAGCATCGTCTGAAAGCTTGTCATGCGGTCCATTACCTACAGCAAGAACAAATGCTCACCACCCATCCCACCACACCATATCCTAACTCCCTGGAAGGTCTGAGCTGCAGGTCCTCAAAGGGAAGCCAGGAGGTCTTTCTAGAAACCACCAATATGTTCCTAATTCTTCCCTACTTTGAGAGTCCAGCAAGTTCCCTTTCATCTGAATAAAAAGCCTGAAAAACTCAGCCCTTCTTTCTACACCAATAGAGGGACAAATTCCACTGAGCTTTAAATTGTTGCTGTGAGCTTGACAGATTTCATACTATCTATTTGCTACATAAAAAAATACACTACATTTCCAAGCAGGAGATTAAAGAAACTTGGAACTGTGCATTAAGGAATTATTATCCAAGTACTCAGTTAACCATACTGAGAGCCAAAAGGAGTTTTATTCATTGAGGAGTTTTTCCTGATTCTTGCTGCCTTGTGCATAATTCATACAAACATTGGCAGCCCATTCTTACAGGTCAAGTTAAGAAAAGCTCTTTGCTATTCATCTGTATGCACAAAAAAAGCAACATGTTTCTTGGTGTTTGACTCTAAACAATGAAAATGTCAGTGGTTCACTGAACAAAAACTTTACCTTTTCTAGACAAATGCAAGCTGTCTGTTGCAGCTGCAGAGGGACTTGCTCCAGTGTCACTCTCCGAGGAAGAAACATCATGTATACTGCATCTCTGAATGGAAAACAAACTCTGTCAACGTATATCACTGGAAAAAAATGCCATTTATTTGAGCACAGATACCAGAGAGGACAGTCTGTGGAACTCCTGGTCAGTAGATACAGACTGTGTGGAGACCCAAGAAATAACAAAACTAAACACAGAATATAGTACTATAGTACCTTGTGTGATGCAGACAGAAGGGCAGAAAGTCTCGGCTTTGGTTTTGGCAAGATTTTATGCTCCTCTGCAGTATCAAGAGCAGGTGTGCTGGATCTATGGAGTAGAAAAACATCTGAGCAAGGAGATCAGTGGTAGGGATGTACTGGATAGGGCATCCTCTGCACAGGCAGTCTGGCAGCCTTCAATACTGATTGAGTTCTGCTCAGCTGCTTTGTCACTTTTGTCTACTGACTCTGCCCAGTATAAGGCTGCCCAGATAAGTGTGGTAGTGCCAAAACAGCCCAAAAGCCTCCCAAGAGGGAGATGCCTTTCAGGCTTGGTGCAGGAAGGAACAGGTCAGGCCTATCCACACACCTCAGGCCAGGCCACAGCACAACTGGATTAATTTAGAAACAGAAACTACAGGAATTATTAAGCCATCAATGTTACTATAGTAGGGGATAAAAATCTTCATACTTGTATCATAACTTAATTACTAAGTGCTTGGTACATCAATAAAATAAACATATATCATGGGCAGTTTGCCTGACTAGTTCTACTGTCTTTGGGAGTTTCTTGTGACAGCTGCCCTCCAGATGGAGAAGAGTGGTCAGGTTGTGCCACTGATGAGATTTCAGATGGGAATGCTTTGCATTTAGGGTTGAATGAGAAAATCAAAGCAACATCTGCAGGACTCCCACAGTAAATCATTAGGACCACTGCCATGCTAATAAGGCACGTTTATTAAACGACACCTATTGTTCAGCTGCAGGAGGTCTGGAAGTGTTTTCAAGGCTCCTATTTAATAATTGCAGCAATTGCCACCTGTGAAGTACGATTCCTCATTCTGCTGACGGAAGAATGCAAACGAAGTGGAAGCAACAATGAATAAAAAAGTGGATGTTTTAATGGCTTCTCCACAGTTCGCAAACATTAAGCGAGGTCACTCATTTGCTTGCTGAAGTTCTTTTATTATGTATTTGTGCACAGTCAGCACAATATGAAATCTACCAAGCCATGATGGGGAGTCTGAGCACTGAACACAGTGGTTGGCACCAGCAGGAAATAAGCAGTTTCCTAAAATAGTTCATTTTGTTAGCATTGCTCCATGGGAAAAATTAAACAAATAAAAATCATAATTACTTTGAAAAACTACCCAGAATATCCTGGCATTAGAGACAGCTTCCATTTTACTGACTCCTTATCAAATCATGCAGGAAAAGACCTTTCTGGCATAAGCATGTTAGTTATTAGGGGAGGATACTCTGACAATTCCTGGAAAAAGGGTTTTAAAAGCGTTCTATATAGCCTATTACTAATGTGGTCTTGGAAGCTCAGTTAAAGAACAGGATTTAATGGGCAGCATTCAGTTTTTGTTAGCAACAAGAGCAGTGGTGGTTACCTCTCCTCTCCTGTGCCAGCAGCATGCTCACTGAAAGTAAGACCTAGGGCATCTTTGCTTTCCAGACTTCTCCCAGCGTGCTCGTTGACCTCATCTGTAATGTTAACAGAGACAATCAAGGAAGTACATGTAATTGAGCTTGCAACAGCATTATGTTTTATCTGAAGACAGCAAAAACTTGTTAAATGAGTCCCATCAGCAGAAACCCTGAGGATTCAGCAGGGGCTGCCCCTGCCAGGGGGAGGGAATGCTCCATGGAAGCATCATCCACGCTGCCCAGAGGCCATGGCACCCATGGCCCCTCATATCTTTGCACCCAAAAAGAGCTGCCTAACGCCTGGTTTGTGCCAGGAGCTGCTGCTTGGCTGGAAACTTTCGCAAGACAAAGCAGTGGCTGTGAATCAAATTAATCCATTCCAGGATTTAAATTCAGCCATTTCCTGTTTTTACTCAGTCATCTGATCTTGGCAAACAAAGGAGGAGGCCAATAGAGTTAATGTGGAGATCCTTGTTATTTTTACTGGCACAAGGCTCAGCTATGTCTTCTGAGCTCTCAAAGACCCTGAATCAAAAACAAAACAATAGAAGACAGTAACCTTTAAAGCAGCCTGCCAAGGTATAAAGTTGCATTAGCCATTTAGCTGGCAAACAGGCTCTTACTACTACACAACCAACAGGATTAAGCTCTCAAGCAGCAATGAAAAGCCAAGCTTACTTTGGTTAAAAACAAACAACAACAAAAAAGACCCTCACCCCACAAAGTCCGTGTATGTTTATTCATTTGCAACTAGATCTAATTTAAAGATTAAATTTACCTGTTACAAAAACTGCTAAATCTCTTGTGGTTATATTTCATTGTATAATAGAAGCAGAGGCTCAAGGGCTCATTGAATGGCTTGGGTTGGAAGGGACCTCAAGGATCATCATGGTCCAATCCCCCAGCTCTAGGCAAGGTTGCCAACCACTAGATCAAGTACTACATCAGGTTGCCCATGGCCCCATCCAACCTGGCCTTGAACACCTCCCAGTAAAGGGCATCCAAAACCTCTCCAGGCAACCTGTTCTAGCACCTCACCATCCTCTCAGTGAAAAACTTCCTTCTAACTTCTAATCTAAATCTTCCCTTCTTTAGTTTAAAATCATTCCACCTTGTCCTATCATTACCCATGTAAAAAATTGTTTTCCCTCCTGTTTACAATCTCCCTTTAAATAATGGAAGGCCGTAATGAGATGACCCTGCAGTCTTCTCTTCACCAGGCAGAACAAGCCCAGTTCCTCCAGCAACTGCCTTTATAGGAGAGGTGCTCCAGCCCTCTGATCATTTTCATGGCCTTCCTCTGGATCCTCTGGATGCAATACTCCAGATAGGGCCTCCTGAGGTCAAAACAGAGAGACAATCACTTCCCTCACCGTGCAGGCCACCCCTTTTCTGATGCAGCCCAGGATACCACTTCTAGCACCTTCTAGGCTGCAAGCACACATTGCTGGCTCATGTTAAGTTTTTCATCCTACTAGGACTCCTAAGTCCTTCTCAGCAGGGATACTCTCAATGGGTTCTTCTTCCAGCCTGTATACATACCTGGGATTACCCCAACACAAGTACAGAATCTAACACTTTGCTTTGTTGAACCTCATTTGGTTTACAAGGGCCAACCTTCCCAGTTTATCAAGGTCCCTCTGGATGTCATCACTTTCTTCTGCCATTAACAACCACAACACTCAGTTTGGTATCATCATCAATCTTGTTGAGGAGGCACTCGATTCCATCACGTATATCATTGATAAAGGTGTTAAAGAACATCAGTCCCAAGACAAACCCATGGGGGACATCACTTGGTTTGTAAGGGACCTTAAAGATCACCACGTTCCATCCCAAGTCTTTTAGTACAGTCACCTATGGATAATGGCAGATCTGGAGATGTAACTCCACTCTCCACTGTTGTGCCTCACTCGGTGACAAGCACCCATGCTCTCCCTCTGCCTACCATGACTGAAAAGACCTGGACAACCAAAGGCTACATTCATTTGTCACATCACTTCCAAAGGTATTGCAACAAATCTGGTTTTCACTTCCCCCCTCAGACTTTCTCAGGCAGATCTCCCACCTCTGAGCTGGCAGAAGCTGGAGGTGTTCACCTCCTCATCACCATCCTTCAAAATGGTTCAGCCACCGGCACAGCTACGCCTGGCTTCTAGAGCCACAAACACAGAGGTCAACAGTACATTATAATCAATCCCAGCTAAGTACCCTTGGTAACTTTAACATCAGACAGAAAAGGAGGCAAATTCCAACAGAACCTAGTAGTGGTCTGACCACTTAAACTTGATTGTACATAAATGTGCATTTATAGAGCCACCTTTAATATTCTAGCTGCTTTACCCACTTCCTATCACTCTAAAACACAGACACGACCTTGGAGAAGGGAGCACTAATGGTGCTGTCAGGACTGATGTGCTTGGGCAGGGGATAACATGGCCTCTCCACCAGACAATAAGTAGCTCTCATCCCCTGCACACAAGCTCAAGGAGAACGTATCACCAAATTCATTCATCTGTGCTGCTCTGAAGACAGTAGATTGAATTCTGAGAGTATCTGTGTACTTTATAGATCTATACTGCTGCTGATTATTACCACCTTCTACTATAATCAATAGCAAAAGTGACAGCCCTTAGGGAGCCACAAAGCCCTTTCTTCTGAAGGTTAAAACCCTCCCTCAAGAAAAGATCACTGGGCCTTTTTCTCAGCAGGCACGAATGTTCGCCTTCCTCAGCCCATTTGCCATGCAGAAGGAATGCCAGCACTGTAACTTGCAATTGCCAGCAAATACTGTGGAGCTTTCCCAGGTAGGAATTTTCTCATTTCATTCCCTAGCATAATCCTCAAATACATAAATAAGGATTAACAGCCCTTAAGTCATGAACACACTACATTTATTTCATTAAATTAAGAGGCACACCTTCATCATCTTGAAAAGATGTCAGAATGGCCAGCAAAGGCCCTTACGTCATCTACTGCAGGTCAGCTACATGCTCAAACCATTCACACAGAGCCTTGTCCAGTTCTGTGATGGGGCAAATGCTGCTCTCACTGAGGCAATATTGTTCATAGCATGTCAGCAAGAGAAGTACTGGCCCTCATGGGTGAAAGGAAGCAAGCCTTGTGGGGTAATCACTCTGGGAGCTGAATGTTTGGAAAGTAACAGCAAGGTGAAAATAGCAGCTGATGAGTCTTGATTCTCAACTGGTGATGCAAAATAGCAGTGGGAAAAGTAAGAGCAAGCAATAATGTCATGTTGTAGCTGTGCTTTCCCATAGTAAGGCTAAAAATTAAAAAGAGAGGGAGAGTGAAGAAAAAGGCGCTATATCTAAGCATAATTGCTACAGTAACATTTGCTTCATCCTTCTCAAAACAGCATTTGTCTAGCGCTGAAAATGAGGAAGAAGTTTATTGTGAGGGTGATGGCACTGGAACAGGCTGCCCAGAGAGGTGGTGGAGTCTCCTCTGCAGATCCACACAGACACTTTCACGTGCAGCCTGCTCTGGGGAACCTGCTTTAGCAAGGGCTTGGGCCAGGTGACCTCCACACAGCCCTTCCAGCCCCTACAGTTCTGTGATTCTGTGAAAATGCAAAAGCAGAAACATAACTTGTATATGAATGCTATTTTAATAAGGTGATGATTTTAGATGATGACCCTAGGCCATGTCTCATACACACATATCAGTGGTAAGAGTTAAATCACAAATGTACACCCTCAAAAAGTAGAGCATGCCCTGCAGAAATGGCCAGGCAAGCCTGCCAAATAGTAAAGGGTTTTTAACATGTTTTAGCATTCTGGAGAGATGTCAAAATAGTAAATTTAATGACATAATGAATCCTCAATACTAACGATAAAAGCAACTTCATATGAAATACGATGGACCAGTTCTGCATCAGTGGTTCCAATGAATCTATGCTAAGCTACAAGAGCTGTGAGGGATGAGCAAAACGCAAAGGGAAATGAGGCTCTCAGTTAATCCTTGGCCACTGTTTAATCTCAAGTATGTGTCTGAATAATGAGGAGCTAAGAAGAGCAAACTAAACTGGGGTTCAGAAAGGGGAGAATATATCACATTAATTAGATCCTGGCCACTGAGGCCCAGCAAACAAAGGAATGACCTATGTTACTGTGGTCCCACAGATACAGCCAAACCAAGAGAAGACAGGTGAACCAAACTAGTAGAGATGGCATTTGAGTTTTGGGCAGATGGAAGACAAGCCTGACCATACCACAAAAGAACAGAGCCCAGTTATAAGGTCCTTGTATTAGGAATGGTGGTAGACTTTGCGAAGAGCTGGCCACCAGGGTTACTGCTTCCTTGGAGCAGCAGAAGCAGCCACCAATTCACCGGCCATGTCTGTGACTACCCACTCTGACAGATAATCAAGGAAGTTGTGTGAGACACCCCAACATCCTGTTGTGGGGCTGGCTGGCCTGTCTTCATGGTGAGGACAAGATATGAATCAGTTCTGCTTCGCACAAGTGTTCAGCACAAAGTGCCAGCATCAGGCTGGTTATATTTGAACTCAAAACACAGTCCTACTCATTTCACACAGGGCTGCTCTCTTCTCACTGTTCTGAGCTGCCAAATCTGATTTGATCCATTGTGCATAAAAATAAATATAAATAAAAAAGCTAGGCTTGGACTGTCACTTCTCTCTCAAGAGAGAGCAAATTTCTGCCAGATGAGAGGCACTTTGCAGAGCTGTGACCAACCTCACTATCCCAGAGGCCTGCCACAACAGCTGGCTGGTGGTTGTTACCAGATGAGACTGGGAAATGGAGGGGTCTTTGACCCACAAATATCAATTTGATGCTAGAAATTGCCCCACATTATCTCCCTCCATCCTTGCTTCTGTGACAAGAAATGATACTAGTGACTTCTGACAAATAAGACATTTTGGAATAAACAAGAAGAAATGGGGAAAAAGCATTTACTGCATATAGCTGGTAAACAACTTTTATCTTGGTCCTCTGCCATGCTGTATTTTTTCCCTTGGGTCCTGGTTTTCATAAACAGATATTTTTTCCAGTACTGAAAGTATGGCACAAAATCTGTTTTTTAAACTGAAGTTTGGTTCCTGAAAGCCTCCCAGTATAGGAAGACCCACATATCTGACCACCTTTTTCTGGTCCATTGGTTTGGTTTCTTAAGACACACATTAACATACTTACTTTCTAGCTTGCCTTTTTTCCTTCTGATTGACGCACGAAGCAGATCCGAACCCTCTAAGTCTTCTTGAAACCGTTTTGCCTTCACTTCTGAAAACCATTCACCTGTCACAAACTTTTTCTTCTTTTCATCCTTGATGGAGCCTTGTATCCGTCTGAAAGTCCAGGAAAATGTTACATGCTTTAAAGATCTCCAAGGTTTCAACTTTCCCTGAGCTACTCTCAGAACAGCGGTACGTACGGTTCCCCTACCTGCTATTACAAAAGATCCTGACATTATTCTCTGCAGTCACAAGGGCCAAACTAACATAAAAATTAGTTGTTTTTATTTATTTTGGAAAAACAAACGGCATCTTGCAAGCCAAGGTTTTATTCCTTAACAAACTAAATCTTCAAAACTGAGTCACCTCATAAGATTTTGTCTATTTTATTTGCAGCCCCAAGGGTTTGGGAAGGGGTGGGACTGTTTATAGGTCCTGCGCTTCTTTTATTTGTCTACTAATCTCTTTATAAACTGCAAAGATCTGCAAACTGTGGAAATAAATGATGCAGTTCAGGATACCAACCTGGCCCTTCAGCATTCTCCTTGGACACTTCTTCTCTTCCTGCTCCTGCTGCCATGCTGATGTTGGCACACAAACAGCTCTCCTTCCTGAGCACAGCTTTTCTTACTGTAACTAGCTTGGGCACACCCATGCCTTGTTTTTGGCACCTAAATCTGTCAAGTGCTCTGTTTGCTAACCTGTATTTTTAACTCTCCTCCATTTTGTTTTTATATGACTGCTTGGTGTAAAAACCTTTGGCTGCCACTGCACTGCCTCCTACAGTTAACACAGCTCAGAGTCCCTGAAGACCTGAGAAGCCATCTGCCCCATCAGGGTGCTGGGCCAGTGGAGATTTAGGCACATATTTTAATCCTATTGACACCAGATCAGTGTAATGCCATTGATTTGGTTTCCCCCAGCAAGCCAGCCGTGGTGGAGCCAAACGTGTTCACATTGGCACTGGAGGTCTCACTGCAGTCAGCTGCACTCATAGCAAGTGGCACTTGGCACTGCCCTCTGGAGGATCTAACCCACCTAGCTCCCAAATGAAAGCCTTTTGTGCAACGCCTCCCAAAGACTGAAGCAAAACTGAAGTCACACAACACTTCCCCCCTAACAAAGCAGAAATTTTACTACGTTTCAGAAAAAAAAAAGGGACAAAAACAGCCAAACAACCAAACAAAAAACCTTAACAAAGAAAAAACATATATTTCTTTCTTAATGCTTCAATTCAGGGAAGAAGCAAGAGCCTACTGCAAGGCTTCTCACTCCCCCTTCAAGCCCAGAGCATCCCTCCAACACAGGGTTTACTCTTTTTCAGGTCACCAAGAAGTCAAAGACATCCTTATCAGGGGTAAGTCAGCACAGTGCCATCCACACCCACTGAACTTATTACTTTACAGCAGTGGAGAATTTGATGCCAGCTTCCCAAGCCTGGAGCACACTGTCAACATGGATGGCATTTAAAAAGTGATGACAGCACCAAGCCAACCAAATTAGCTGACTCCAGCCCTAGGATGATCTGCAAACCTTGGGCAGTTCACAGGGCCTCTCACTGTCCCTCTCTCCGCCTGCATGATGGATGCTGTATGCACATCCACCTTGGAGATGAGAATGTAAAGCCTCATTTAAAAACACTGTGAGAGATTTCTGTGCTACTAGGTGAGGAAAATAAGGCAGCAGATGCTCTTCTGTGCCGATCTCTGCCACTGAGAAATCAGCACCTTCCCCAAAGCAGGAAAGGGCTACTGACTAACTCCAAAGGAGAGACCAGCCCCACAGTCCTGCAGAGCGGGGACAGCAGTGACAGCTGGCGGGCTGAAAAACAGGGCATGCAATGAAAAGATCTTTCATGATCTGGGCATGAAGGGACAGCCTGCACCCCTCCCTGCACACACACACACACACACACACACACACTCCTCTGAAAGATGTAAAAGATACCCCACGTGGGATCTTATGCTATTATTCAGCGCTGCCTCACCTGATGCGATCCCCATCTTTCTTCTTCAGTTCTGCATCTCTCTGCAGAACCTTCATCAGCTTCTCATACTCTTCCTCAGTCAGGAAGCTCAAGTCCAACATGTTCCCTGCAATGTTCTTCAGCAATTCAGGCAGATGAAGCAATGACACACCAGCAACTAATCCAGCTCAGTCCGCTGCAATGCCATGGGCAGCCCCCAGTGTGCCGAGCGAGGTGAGGCTGGAGCAAAAGGTCTTCATTCACAACAGCATGGCTTGAGTGAAAGTTGCGCTAGCATTTGGATCTGCACTTCCAAGCTCTAGGCAGCGCTTCCCTGGCAGAATCTGCTGTTCTGTGTGCCTTCTCCTGCCAGGAAAATACTCTCAGCAAAACGAGGCTCCTTTGCTTTCCTTCAGGCACAGTCGTAGCAATTTGGAAGCCAGCGTCAATCAAACAGGCAAGCACAGCAAGGAGCAAGCTCACCACCTGCCTCGACAGGCACGAAAGCTCAGAGCACCTCCAGCACCTCTGGCATGCACCTCCTTCAGCAGGGAAGTCTGCCTCCGTGGAGTTCAAGCATCCCTGCAAAGAAATAACATCAAGATGCCTTTCTGATAAGTGCGACATATGGTAACTGAATGTGTACGCTGGGGGCTGGTATTTGCTCTTCAGCACAAGTTCCAAAACAAGCTGCCCTACTTTCCTCATCGTCCTACAGCATCTCGCACAGCACTAACCTCTCTAAGACGGGATTTTATTTTAGCTGCTTTCCTGCTAACAGGTAAACAGTTGACTCAGCGTGCCTTAAGCAAGATATGCATATGAATTGCCAAACTGCCTGCTTGTTTTTTATCTCCACTCTCCCATTCCTTATTCCTTCCTGCCCTAAATGAAACAGAAGCAGTCAGCCTTCGTAAAGCAATCAAAAAATGCAATCTGCAGTTATTATTGCTGCATGTTAGGCCACAAAATGCCAGAGGCTGCTAATTTTCTAATATCAGTGCCCTGTGCTGAACTGATATTTGCTATTCAGACAGCACACATGCAGACCACTCAGCATTTCAGCAGAGCCCAGAAACAGCCAGAGGCTGCACAGTGTGAAGGGAAGGTAAATCACATGTCACAGTGCTGCTTTATTCCTTGTCTTTCCTCCTGGCCAACAGGAGGGCAGTAAAGCGCACCTCCAAGGGAGGAAAAGTTCTGCTCGAATCCATGTAAATATTTCCCAGCTCACCAGGTGGGACTTTCCCACTGAGCCAAAGCCCATCTGGTGACTGTGGATTTCATCATCCTTGGGTTTTTCTCCCACAGCCACATCGTTGGTAGCCAGGACACTGCAAATGAACAAACGCCACCTTTCATGGCAAATACAATTTGACAATCATCATGCCCATTCCCTAACCTCAAGGCTTCTATCACTCTCAGTGTGCCTGCTTTATCTGCCCTCAGCCTCCACATTCAGTGTCTCCAGGTCTTGCAGGAGTTCCTCAGAGCTGTGGTTCAGATCATTTCTGTCCCCTCTTCAGCCTGCCTCCACACAACACACCTCTTGGACTGGCACGCCAGGGCCAAGCACAGCAGTTTCAGCTGGAGTTTGCTCACCTGACATCATTTTACAGATTTACATTATTTGACAGCTGACACATCCCCAGTGTCTGGGGATTATTTTATATTCAAAATAGCCTAACATGTAGAAGCACAACAACTGTCAGAACACACACAAAAAGTGAATGAACATCGCCATAAAAACTCTGTGATTATTATAAAATAATGGACAGAAGAAAGCTTAACATGTGTATGTGTATGTCACACTGCAACTAGAACCTTCATCATCTAGGAAACCATCGATATCACTTTATTGAAAACAAGAGCAGTAAAAAAAAAGCTGTTTTTGCTGCTGAAACCTGCATTTCTTCCAGTCCAGCAAGGCGCCGGCACTTTGGTTCTGCTCAACTAACTCTCTTGGGCACTCCCTTACTGCTGGAACTACACGTTTACAGAAGTTTCTGGGACGGATTCTATTGGGGAACCAAACCAACCAAACAAACAGGATCCAGTGACACATTCCTCACAGTATTTGCTCTGCTAGAATTTCTGTTTAACAACCCCATTTCACGCAGGTTGAAATTACTTCAGCACACCTCCTCAGCAGATTTGTATTTATTTATTAGTCCAGGAGTCAACCAGAAAAATAACACTTCTTTGTAAATGGTGCTGCTGCGGCACTGTGATGCCCCGTGCTGGGGAACAGCCCCGAGGTCCTGCCGTGTGTCATGGCACAAAGGCAGGCAAGTGGCTCACTGCACCTCCAGTAACAACTGTGAACCTGAGCAGAGGAGGACATCAGGTGTGGAGCACTTCCATCTAACTGCTTTTTATTCACAAGGAGGTCAACGCATGCCCAGCAGTGTGAGAGCTGTGGGTGTGGAGACAAGTAGAAGCATGACCTGCTTCGGGGCACAACCGCCTGCATCTCCTACTGTGCTGACTTCTCGTTTCTTTTGGCCACCGCACCAAGAATCAGCAGATATTCCAGTGAGCGGAGAATATCAGCGTGCAGTTTAACAACAGAGGAATGGCCACACAGGGCTCAGCTGCAGCCCGTGTCACTGCTCATCCCCTCCAAGGGACTACAGCTTGCAGTTGGGAGAAGACAGCATACAGCCTGCACCAGGCACCCTGCAGGTCACAGCACCCTAAAACTGGAGGAACGTCTGTGTATTTTGCAGATTTCTGTGGTTACTTGCAGAGCTCACATTAATTTCAAGTATTTGTGATATCCTCAGAGCCCCACAAACTCACTATGCCTGAAGTGAAAAAGTATTTACCCTTGTTGCGTTTTGTCCCACCACTTGCTTGCTTCATTTGCTACCCCCAAGCATTTGATTGCAAAAATCCAGCAATGGTTACTCTGCTTCCACCTACTCTGTGCTGCTTCTTTTGCAGACCCGTGTCACTGCCGTGCTTTCTCATCCAGAGGAAAGCAGTTTGATGTTTGTCCTTTCCAGGTGTTAAGCAGCAAGCTTTGATCATTCCTGTCACCCCTCTCTGTGCCTGATTCAGCTTACCACAGAACTGCCCACCAGTATTTATATATAAACATCAGTGAGCTGCCCCAAACTGCACTTTCCTCCCTTAAGCAAGGCATCGAGCAGCAGCGCCAACCCCAAAGGGACAAACAGACACCAACCTTGTTTCAGCAGAGCGCAGTGCGGTCTCACGGGGCGCGTAGCAGCGCTGCAGCACACCAAGTGAAAGCAGCCTGGGCAACGCTTGTTTCCTCACCCCTTGGCAGCTATGCCCACACGTGACCCGAGCTGCCAGGTTCCCCACACGCAGTGCTGCCGCTGCTCAGGACTGCAGGCAGAAGGAGCTGCTCCACCAGGTGCAGCCCTGTGCGCTTTGTAAAACAAACAGTGCCACCGCTCCCAGGTGAGGCTTCTGCAGAGGAGACAGGTAGGTATGAAGGGAGGAACGTTACAGGCCTCTCGCCTGAGTGACTGCTTCCTCTATCCTCAAGTTAGTTTTCTTCTCATTTTACAGAGCAGGGTAACATCCTGGGGAGTTTTGTTCATTTTTCTAGGTAACTCTCTTCCAGTTTTATTGGGTGAAAATTAGATGCTTGCTTAGCCTGGTGGGCACAAAACAGCTCCTTTTGGACAGATGCTGAGAGGGCTGTCTCCATTTTGCTGCATTTCCATTTTATTTCTGGGAGACTTCCCTGAGCTCCAGCACCAAACAGAACTACATCTCTGCTCTTCACCACCAGCCTGGTGCTCAGCTGCCCTCACACCCGCTCTGGTTTATCAGTGCATCCCTCTCAGTCCCCATGCCAAACACTGAGTGCGGGGACATGTGCAGTGTAACATCACTCACTGCAGGCCAAGCAGATCACAGTGACCAGACACTGCTTGCAAGCTAGGACCCTCTTCTGATAATGGAGCATATAACACCCTGATTTCAACAGCTGGGTCAGTGTGGGATTGCGCAGATCCACCTCATCACTGGGCTGCACATAGGTCTGTGTAATAAAGATATGAAAACATCCCTGCCCGTGACACAACAAAACCCGGAACAGATAACACTGATCTCACCAGACTATTCATAGCCCGATGAAAATAGCAGTGAGCAGGAAAGGCTGCTTGCCTCTGTCCATACCTCGTTATCACACATCCTGTTACAATATAAGGAAATAACCTCCTTATGCCTTACAACGTGTGAGGACTTCCCAGTGCCTTTATTTGTTAAGACAGCTCTCGTAGGGCAGGTCAAAGCCAAGAATGGCTTTGCACTAATGATGACAGATGTGATCCTGGCACCACAATCACACCACAGATCCCAGCGTCTGCTGTACTGAACAGAAGCAGAAATATTGAGCACTGAAACTGCTATACCTGTACACAGACATCAACCCTGTTTCATGCTCAGCCCCACACTCCCCCCCCCATCTTACGTCTGGCATCAGCACCAGTATATACACAGTACCACTGCCTCTTGCTTTGCAGTGCACCACTTGCTGCTGGGTCCTTCACAGACCCAGAGTGGTCGTGAGCCAGGAGAACAAATTTAATACAATTGCTTTCTGAAAAGCTTTTCTACTAAACATGCCACAGCTGCACTGCGGGCAGTGATATTTTGTCTGAGCTGTCCCACTGAAAGGACAGGAGAGCTCTGCTGCTCCTACCCAACAAAATCCCAAGCAGCTGAGCGACCTTCAGCTGAGTGACAGCTGATAAGGACTGCCTCCAAACAAAGCAGGCAGTTGTGCAGTCCACGCGTAAATGCATCTGTTACCATCACACAGTCAAGGCTGAATTCTGGCAATACCACACTGGTTTCTTCTTAGCTTTCCCTAAAAAGCAAAATTACTGACGTTCAACTCCCCTCACATTTGACACTGATCTTTCTTCACTCAGCAAAAGCTGCACCCAACACGCTTTGTCACTCCACCCCAGTGCAGTGGGAGGATGACAGCTGTGCCCCAAGCAATGGCTTCTTTCTCCCATTTATATCCCAGGAATAAACATACTGCTCAGTTCATCAAGAGCACAGCCCTGTGTGGTTTCCCCCGCTTTCAGTCATGCCCCAAGATGCGCCCTGGGACAAAGGAACACAGGAATGCATCAGAGCAGTAGGTCTCCAGCCCAACCCCATGAGAGCAGCTGGTAATAGACAATGGAGAGCAACAGTACAATGGCAGGCAGAAGAATTAGTAAAGTCCCCTATTCTGTGCACACGGGGAACACATAATTGAGGAAGTGCTCCACTGACCATGTAAGAAATGAACTCTGTTTATTTGCATTTACCCCTGGGCTTCTGGAGAAAGTATGAGACCACAGCATTACAGAAAGTTCTGTTAAGTTTCCTCCTGAACAACGCCTCGTGAGCGCTTCTGTCCTCTGTGCACCTCTACCCAACCCAACCTAACTGTCTCATGAGTAATCTACCTACCTCCCTCCAGCCAGGAATTGCACGGGTGAAATTTGCATTACACGCAATTTACTTCCTTTTATCCATTTTTAATTAAATGAATCATCCCACCTACGGTAAACAAAGGACTGAGGCTCTTGGTCCTTTGCCATTATTTCAGAGAATCAGCACCATCAGAGGAGAGATATGACTCAGGCTCTGTAAGGTCAATAAAGCCGCTCAGCAGTAATAAACTAGCAATCCAAAGTTTTAGTTTAAATATTTGAGACTTCTGTTTATTTCATAGGTGGGAACTATTTGCAGATCTTGCAGGATGTAATTCTGCACGCTGCTAGAACACAAATAAACAAGCACAGCCCCTGGGACACCCAGCAAACCCCTCACACCTCACAGAACCGGGACTGCCATGTCCGAGCTGTGAGAGGATGCCAACATTTCAGAGGCTTTGCTGTGAGAGCCGCCCAGCCAGACCTGCTCCGTGCAGCCTAACACAGGCTGGGAGCCCTGGCAGAGGCAAGAGGGAAGCACTCACTGTCCTTAAGTACACCTGGCTGTGGGGAGGAGGCAGGGCCTTGTGCTGAGGTTTGTGCTACGCCTGCACTTCCATTCTCAAGACAAAGGAAGTTTCAGAAGAATTTGCAGTTCTTTGATTGTTGGTTTGCAACAACCATCCATTCCCACACCTTCACCGTGAGCTCCCCCACACAACCTCCCATGTTTCTGCTGCTCAGCCATTTCTATCAGAGAAGCACCTCTTGTTCTGTCTTCCTTCCACCAAGGGAGGACAGCATGATATACCGGCTTTGAAGAACCCAGCCCTCCTGCTAGGAGTCTTTATGATATCCAAGTTACTCCTCAAAGCATCTTCTAAGCCATTAATTTGTGATAAATGCTTGAAAAGGCAACAACAACGCAGTATGCAGTAGCTGCAAGAAACCTGAAACAGCTTAAAGCCAGACCCCCACAGGTGGCAGTCACATACAGAGACCAACCAACTCCCTGACCTCATTCGTTACTCATCCTCACAACCTGTATATTGTTAATAGTCAGAAAAGATGGAAAACAAGCTTTGGCCAAGCTCCAACAAACCAAATGCGCAGCTAAAGATGCAGGACAAAAGCAAACACATGTGACAACTTTTGTCTTTTTTTTTTTATTTGACCCTCAAAAATCTTTGCTTTCATTCCACCACGATTTCCCCATGTTTGCTTTCAGTGTGACGCGTCATAAACTGCTGTCCTGACCCTGCCTGTTACGCCCCAGTAACACTGCTCTTGCACTGCCTGCCTGGCACTCAGCAGTGGGTTGGGAAGCACGGCTCAGTAAAAACAGAACTGCACTCCACCACTGTCCATATTTCTGCTGGGGAGGGTTGGTGATTTATCCCTCCCAGCTTCTCCAGCAAGTGGGACTTGGCACCGAGGGCACAGCCTCAGAATCTGAGGCTATTTGCAAACAAACAAAAAGAAAAAACCCAACTATTTCTTTAACATGGCGTGAGCTCAGAAGTCAAACACACACGGAGCCCAATTCCTTTGTACTCCTTTGCCTACTGAGCTCAATGACCTGAGACAAAGTGTGATACTGAAACCCATGGGAAAGCAGGGCTGCTTGTTGAGGAAAGTTTGTATGCAGCAGCATTCTTCTTTCTGTATCAGTGGTGGAATTCTAAGCCTCAGCCATTACTGAAATAACTAAAAAGTGGAATGAAGGTAACTGCGGGGTGCTTCTCATCATGGCTTAAAGTGAGGTACACTCAGAAGGTGCAATTCCCTCCAGCATCTGGGAAAAGGAAAGCTTTGGAAACAGCCTTTCAGGACGTCACTCAGAACAAGAAAAAAAAACCCAAACACCTGATTCTACTGTCGGTGCTCACAGTGATGTGAAAGATCTCCTGTTTATTCACTGCCAGCAAAGGGTGATCCACTGACATGAGGATAGAGAAAAGTTACATGAAGCTCACTGACAGCAGGTGTGACTACAGACAGATGTACTTAACGTAGCACAAATTGCATATGGAAATCTGTCATTTAATGCAGCTCAAGAGAAGTTCAAGTAAATTCAAACAAGAAATCCAGGCAGATTGCACCAATTTAATTAAATCACTAAAAATAAAATCCGCTTCCTATGATCATCTGGTACCATTTTCTTAAACTGATGAGGTGTTTCCGCCAACTGTGCGGCTACATGAGCACCCACACATCTTGCAAGGAGGAGCGGAAGGCAGCTTTCCAGATAAGAGTAACAAGATCACCTGTACTGTCTGAGAAACGCTACCTTGTGTCAAGATGCTCAAGCTCTGTAAGGGTCAGGAATTCTTTTTAACAGCACTGACAGCACTCTACCAACCAAGAAAAACCCCCAGTGCAGCATAAGGCTGCCTGCCCAGAAGCACCCTAGCTCTGACTGCCCCCAGCTCTGCAAGCTACACTGAGCCATGGCCAAGCATCAAGCACACACCTGAGGCACCTGCTGAAAGCAGAGCACGTCCTCTGAGGGAAACCTCAGTGACCTGCTGTCCTGACCCCAGATTCACCTCCCACAAAGATGAAGACTGGGACTACCTGGCTAAAGGTAACTTTGTTTGGATTCAGAAGTCAGTCACTGGCAGCTGCTTCCCAAATTAGGCTGCTGACACCTCCAGGACAGCCCTGCGCTCACTGCATCGTTGTCAAACCACTCACTATAGTTTATTCCCTCTCCTATGCCTCTGAGTGCAGATAACAATACCGATGTCAAAGCACAGTGAGCCTGCCCTACCGTGAATGCTTGGCGCTGGACTTTCCCAGTGCTGCGGGCTCATGAAGAACACCGAGCATTTAATTACACAACAGTGCAGGACAGCAGAAAGTTGGTTTCCCACGTGGAGCGGCTGGGATGTTCTGCCAAGGGAGGGGGGAAGAGACAGAAAGACAGCGGGTAAGGGAGGGGGGAACGCTCGGCCTCACGGAGCCCGGACCGGGACAGGGCCCCTCGCGCCGGGGCTGGGGAGGGCAGACTCACTGCGAGCTGCTGCCAGCAGCCACACGTTGCCACGAAAGGAGAAGGGAACGAAGTAGAAACGGCACGGCGCCCGCAACAACGCCCGGCCCAGCCAGGAGCCGTAGGCAAAGGAAGCAGCTCCCCAGAAACGCAGCCCCCGTGGCTATATCGGCTGTTGGCAACAGCGAGGCGCAAATAAGGAAGTCCGTGGAGCCGGGGCGGAGGAGAGCTGCGGGACACGGACGCAAGAGAAGCGGCTGGGAAGCAGCAGCTCCGCGGGCTCCCACCTGTGGCACACGGCGCCAAGCGGGGGGGCGGCAGCGGCACGCACCACGCAGCGCCCCTGCAAGAGGCTGACTGCGCTCTGGGCTCCGGGAGCGGCCGGGACTTTGCGGGACATCCCCCTAACAGGGACACTCTCCGGCCACCGCCCCCAGGTGCTCCGCGCGCTGCCCCTCCAGCTCCTGACACGCACCGTTCCCGAGGCGGCGGCACGGCCCGAAGCCCCGGCAGCTCGGCGGCACGGCTCGGTGCTCCGCGCAGGCCCCACGAACGCCCCGAGCAGCTGCAGGAACAGCCGCGTTGTGGGAGAATCCCGGGCGCAGCCGGCGGGGAGGGAGCGGGGAAGGCAGCGAGGAGCGGTACCTCAGTCAAGAGACAGCGGCGCGCCTGCACACCGACCTCCGCACCGGGTGGGAGGGGACGCTGCCGGCCTTGTGGGCGGGGCCTCGGGAAGGGGGCGGGGCCACGCGGAGCGCCAAGTGCGTTCACGTGTGCGGTCAGTCCGTGCGAAGCGTTGGTTGCTACGTAAGGTGCGTTACAGGAACCCGGCCTCTGTGCAAAGGGATTCAGCTTTCTTTCTTTTTTTTTTAAGAGTGACCATAAAGTTTCAGGATA
Source organism: Excalfactoria chinensis (assembly GCF_039878825.1). NCBI lineage: Eukaryota > Metazoa > Chordata > Aves > Galliformes > Phasianidae > Excalfactoria > Excalfactoria chinensis. The sequence continues at coordinate 72,204,053 of NC_092828.1, forward strand.
TGGGAATATTTGTACTGGGGTGTTTGTTTTCCTGCTGTTAACACTGATTACCTGCAATGCCAGCTGTCGTTTAGCAGTCTCAATTAACTGAGATAGGCATAATGGCAGCTGTACGTGTCCTCCATCTCGGGCATGTGGAGCTGTGGTCACCCAGGAGCTCCGGCTGTGGGATTCAGCATCCACAGCTAGAACTGAGATATGATGACAGCACAACTTGGATTTACAGCCTGTATTTTCACATTTTCAGCCTTAAACTTTAACCCTACGGCATTACAGCCTGTGTCCTACAATCGGTATAAAATAACAGCCCTGCAACGTGCAACAAATGAGCAGTTACAGACTTGTAGGGCCTCCAAACATCGCTGCGAGCGTGAATTGCTGGGTGCTGGGGAGTCAGCAAATGCACAGTGAGTGGGAAAAAAACCACAAAGCAATAGTTTCTAAAGGTTTGATTACTGGCCAGCCCTGCTAGGTTATGGCAAAACACGGCACCTTGAGGTGAGTAAATACAGTCACACAGGGACAACTCCACTACAGCCTGTAAAACACAGGGAAAAGACGTTATTACTGCCGCCAGCTGCTCCTGTGCTTTTCTCACTTTCAGTCTTTTACAGTTTTTGAGAGGACAAGTGGCAGAAGCCATGTCAAACACCAGGACCAACCTTGGTGGTTGTCTGGCACTCCCATGCATGGCCCCTGCAGCCTGGGGGTTGTGTTAGGACAGCACTGCCCCAGAGCACAGAGAGCCACCGGGAAAGGAGCGCCCAGCTCTGCAGGTTGGGCTGGGGCTCCTGCTGTGGCCCAGGAGCTCAGCAGGGAGAAGTGAGGATGCAGAGCTCTTTAAGCCCTCAGTAGGTTTAAAACAGTGCTGAGCTTGTCTCAAGGCAGCAGAGCTTGTGCAGTAAACCTCAGGCACCACAGCTCTGCCAGGGATCAGTCTCTGGCCTGCTCCTACCCCTTGTGCCACAGTTGAAATGACAAAAGTTTGCTCATTTGTGTTCCAGCAAGGGAAAAAAGTCCCTGAGATCTACACACCTTTCTGCAGTATGGCGGCTGGCTCCTCTGGAGGTTGGGTTCACCTTCAGCTTGTTCCTGTTGTTATCTCACCTATGTCTGAACCTCAGTGAGCTCAGCCGAGACACAGCTCTTCCCTCTCAGTCTTTTTGTTTCCACGCAATCCTTTTTCTTAACTCGATTCTCATTAGGCCTGGAGTGTTTTCAGTATTTTTAGCTGTGACCTTCAGAAGGCTGCCAAAAGATAGCTGAAAACCATAGAGCGGCGTGATTAATGCTCTCAGCACTTCTCCATGATTCATCTTGGTGTTAGAGGAACTAAATGTGGAAGCATGACAAAAACCACTAGTGTTTCGCTAGGGTATATCATTCAGGTTTTTGCTACCTTGGTGGACCTCTGCAACTTTCCTCCTTATCTGCTTAACTGCAGTACTAAAATTACTGGGAGCGACAAGTGCAGAGCGTGGTGCATGTGATGCCATTCACTTCCCACTGTCTTGCCACAAAACTATTATTTTGAGAGCAAACTGGCTCTGAATTACTGGGTGTTAACATTTTAGCTTGCAGCAGGTCAGAATAAAGAAGGAAATAAAAATTCCCCATCCATAACTGCAGATATTCCACCAACCACCCATAAACTTAACTTCAGTGTGTCCAAAACCAAAAGCAATAACAAGCATCCGAGCAGGATCCTGCTTGCATCCAGGAGCTGTGAGTCTGGGACTGAACAGGTACAGAATAGCAATGTGTCTTCTCAGACCGATCCCCTGCAAGCCTGTTGTATATCTTGTTTAGAGAGGGAAAGTCACGTAACAGCTAAAATCCAGTAAGACAAATCTGGGGCAGGTCCACTGAAGCTACCTGGAGCCCATCTAGTTTAAACCAGCTAAAAACCTGCCTTTTTCATTTGATTTAGCACTGCAGACCTCAGTTTTCACTGATGAAAAAATCAAATTGTCTTAGTAAAAAACTGAGGCTCTGCATCCTTTCCAGAGTAACGTATAAATCTGTGTTGGTTAGCAGCAAAAGCTATGAAAGATTTTTGATGCTGTCTGGCTCAGCTCTGTTAGTACTGTATGATATTTTTTTTCTTCCATGCAATAAGAGTTTTAAAAGAGATATTAGCTCACGCTGCAGGGAACCTTCTGAGAGGCTTATAAACCAAGTGGTCCCAGTCATGGGGACGATGTTGCTGATCACCCACTAATCACAAAGCCAACAGTTTTTCGTAGGGCCACACTCCTCCTACCTGCAGCCAACAGCAGGATGGCAAAGCAGGTGCAGCTGCGGTCACAGGCACAGCTGGGGCACAGTCCTGACCCACACCTGCAGGCAGGAGCTGCTGCTAAGGGGTGGTTTTCCTGTAGAAAAGGGAGGAATACCTGTTGGGCTGAGTGGCTCCATCTGACAGCAGATGAGGAGCAGTATGCATTTCCTTCCTGCACTGCCTGACATTCCTTCACCAACCACATGAGGGACTGAGACAACACGGACAGGTGGGTTTTCAGGCTTCTTTCATCCCTAATGGCCAAAAAGTAAAGCCTGGCAGGCACGAGGAAAATCCTTCTGGAAAGGAGATCTTGAAGCCTGAGACCTCCAACCACACATGAAGGCTGGCATTGATCAGTGTTAGCAGAAGAAATGACAAAGTTTAGATATGCACAAAACACAATAGCATTGATCCTGTACAGACATACTGCTCTGGAGGCAACGTGTTTATCCGTGGCCATGCATGTTAAGGCTGCAGGCAGCATACAGAACCCACCACCAAAAAGGAGACACTGTGCAGCTCCTCTGAACTCTGCTGTCGCTCCAGGTTTCTGCGCTGAACTGAAGAACCATAATTTTAGGCCAGAAATACAGTGCCAGTGGGAAAAATATCTTGAGAAATATGTTCTCTGGCTTCCAACACATGCGGTAGCCCAGCTCCTACTAGCAGGAGACAACAAGGAGCAGAAGGTGACAGCTCCAAGAGAGACAGTTAGCAAGCATTTTCCTATTTCAGACAAGAAAAGTGGATGGTGAAGTGCCATTGCCTGACATCCCTTCCCTGCAGTGTCCTATCCTTGCTCTACAGATGCACTGCACACTGCCTCCACATCAGCAAGAAGCCATCAGAAACACTGGTGTGCTGCTACAGGCTTTCAAAAGAGAAGGAAATAAGAAATCTAAGCAGCGGTGTTGCTTAGCAATACGGAATTGTGCTCCAGCACAAGATGCAGCACACACACTGAAGGTCCAGCAAACAGAAATAGCGTTTTCTAAGGGAACAGGAAACATTTGCTCTGTATTCTTTGCAAGTGCAAATTTAGATGCTACAATGAGGGATCACGCATTTAAGAGCCATGGAGTTGTGTGCAATCCAAATTAAGCAAGTCCTTAGTAGGTGTCAAGAGCCAGTTCCTCGCTCTGCACTACACCGACCCGTTTGGTCAGCTCATATTTCAAAAGCAGAAACCTTTGAAAAAGGAAAAGTAGCCAGTGAACAATATTTGAACAGCAAGTGAGATTATATTGCTTAAATATGTTTCTTATTACAAGTTATCAGCTAGTTCAGATATACTACTATTATTATCACCATTAGTACAATGATGAAGTAGAAAAATCAGGAAGAAGCATTATTTTGGTTGGCTTTACATCACAACTTCCAAAAAGCTGCTATCTTTTTTGGTCCTTAGAATCACAGAATGGCCTGAGTTGAAAAGGACAACAATGATCAACTAGATTCAATCCCCCTGCTATGTGCAGGGTCGGCAACCGCTACACCAGGCTGCCCAGAGCCACATCCAGCCTGGCCTTGAATGCCCCCAGGGATGGGGCAACCTTCCTAGAAACCATGTTGATGATGGCTGTGTGTTTAAGTAGGGCTGCTCCAAACAGTCAAAAAAAAAAAACCATGAACAGAGTCATAAAAATGCCTCCAAAGTTTTCTGAAATATTTTAAAAAATATATAAAAATTATGTACCTGGTTATTTGTTTTCTGTTTTTGTTCTTTCAGGGTATATTTGGAACCATTTATTTATTTATTTCATGCAAATAAAAGGATCCTTTCCTTAAGGAAAAAAGTAAAAAAGTACAGACTGACTATTCATGACATTATTCACCACTGCCATGCCTGGAGCTAGAGAGTTAGGAGAAAACATCATCTCAAGGCTGATGATACATATGACAGTCTTGGTGCATCTTAGGTTAGTGTCCTCCCCAACACGCTACCATGATGCAGCACTCTGTTAAGCAGCAGCTTTCCATAGCCCTGTGCTCAGCACCTGCCCTCAGTGGCTCTGCAATCCTGCAGATGTCAGAAAACTGAAATCAAGGATGCCAATGATACATGGTCAAGGTCCTGCTGTCCTAGGAAGTCTCTTTAATTACATATAAATACTGTTAGCAATGTACAATCACTGTAATCCATCTGCTATGGATCAGTTGTCCTCTGGGCATCACCTGATTCCCAAAAATCACAGGAAAGTGAAAGCAAGCTTTTTGTATAGATGGACAGAGAGTGACTGAAGGGCTACTGAATGGACTTACAGCATTCACCTGTGTCTCCGGGCAAAATGAAGAGTCAGTGCTTGTTTAATGCCAATCACATCAGTGGTATGGGTTAAATAAGTCCACAAACCAGATTTTAAGCCATTTTTTCTTTCTGGGGCCTGTCTGCTTATTGAATTAGAAGCTCTTCAATACTTCAAAAAGGCTTCAAGAACATTTCACTTTACTAATTTACTAATTGATTTACTAATTGCAGAAAAGCAAGAGTGAAGATGTGTTGGCACGGGACGCAACCAGGCTGCAGGCAGCATGACCCAAACATGCTCTGTGTCAGAGGACTTACAGCAGAAGGCCAGCAGTGATGAGCACTGAGCCCCAGCCATGGCCATGGATCAGTGCTTTCTTTACTGACTTACTGATAGCACGTGTTTAGCTGCAAGTTCTACTGCTGCGAGGGAGGGTGGGACAGGGACCTAGCTGTGCCATAGCTGTGCTCACTGCTTTTATAGTTCATTGGAATCATACTGCTGTGTGCCACTGGATGAGAACGCTGCTATGCAAAGCTCACACCCTGCACACCATTAACATTCATGTATTTTTCAGATGAGGTCACTGACTGCTTGCTCTCCTCACTGCTCCCATGACAGTGGCTGCTGACAGTCTCATTCTCCGCTACTTCTCCCAGCTTGCAAATTCACTGCCTACTTGACCATCAAAAGTGCTTGCAAGTCATTTGAGCTGATAGTCCATGGTGTACAGCAAAGCTGCTGGGCTACAGGATCCAAGTCCTGAGCCCTGAGATGATGAACTTCGGTTATCTGACCCAGAAAACCAAAGACATGATAAAAGTATTCTTAGGCTTATTTCTGACAGTCTTCTGCACAGTCTGTCTATCCAGGACAGCTGATCCTCTGTCAGACAGCTTTGTCACACAGCACCATTGTACTCTGTCATGCTCAGTGTAATTAAGATAATTAAGAAAGTTATAATGTGATTATTAACAAAGCTGGATAGGAAGCTTCATATCATTCTCACTGAAAATTGAAATCAACCAAACAAGAAGCCTTTTCCCAGCATGATGCTCCTGGGAATCAAAAGGAAAATTGCATCAAAACCATGTGCTAAGCAAGCAGAGCTCACCTTCCATGAGCTTGTTCATCTTAATGTCATGCAGCGCTTCCAAAGCACTGCTCAGCTTCAGGGAATCCATACCCAGAAAGGGCCCAGGCAAGTGCTCTGTCTCATCCTACTACTGGGGTGGATGAGGTGGACAGGGGGGAGCAGAAGCCAGGCTGCTGGGTCCCCCAGAACTCACACCGAGAAGAGACAAGGAGCTGTACAGCCACTGATACATAATTACTGGCAGATAGGATTTGTATTTCCACCTCTTGCAAGGCCATACAGTATCACTGAATTCAGGTCCCTCAGAGGGCAGCCACACTGCAGCACCAGGCATGGGAGCAGCTTCACCCACACACACTGATTCTTCCAGGAAATGGAAATGGTTACCTGGAACACACCAAAAAGAATGAACACTTGGGAGAAAGCCAAGCAGGGAGGCAGTGCTCAGCTGTGCCTGGCAGCAGGAGAGTAAAGCAGCCAGTCATTTCCTAGGCTGGTGAACCCAGGAGAAAGTATAGATCAGCCAAGAATGAGCCCAAGCTGAAAAAAAAACAACAGAAAAAGAGCATTTGCATTCAACTGTTCTGCAGGATGCTGGGATACTTATTGCAGGGGAGCCGTCCTGGTGGTACTGGGTTCAATGAATGCAAGGGTGATTGATGTGGGATTCTGTTTCTACATGTGGTCCTGTTCAAGAGCTTCATATCCTCCAAGCTCTCTGAGTGTCGGAAAATTACAGTGAGTTCATGACCTATCTTTTAGGCAGCAAACACTCCAGCAAACACAATTTATAAATACTTTTTAGGCAACAAATGAGGCTGTGTAATAAGCAAGAAAACTATGAAGTGCATTTGAAAGTCAACCTAATGATGGATTTAGAGGCTTAAGGTGGCTCTTGTACTTGTTTCAATCTTTGATTACAGTCTCTGCATTTCCAGCAACCAGATGTGATGTTGAAACAGGGAGCTTTGTGCATCCCATTCTGCTGGGTTTGGTGTTGCTGAGTACTGATGCATTCAGCATGTTTCAGCAACACCATGTGCTTGATGTGCTGCTGAGATTAGACAAGTTAAAGGCAGGACTCTACAGGAACTTTTAAAATTAGATTGGGATAGAAGCAACCCCTGAGAGCCATCTAGGTGCCTGTGTAGGCAATGCAGCCCAGGGAGGCTTGCTGCTTTTCCCAGGTGTGCTGCTGGGCTCCATTTTTTAAATGACCACCACTTCTGTTTATAGAGTGAGTACAAGGGAGTTGCTTGGAAGGGAACACTGCAGTGTACATAGATTTGAGTCATGAAGTCTGTTAACACATAGTTCCTGGTACCATTTTATCTCAAGATAAGAGGATTTGCTCCACCTATGGCAAAGTGACTGCTGCTGCTGTGCTCTGCAGTGTGACAAAAGCTTCCACATCATCCCCAGTCACTTCAGCTGCAGTTAGACCAAAGGAGATTTTGCTTTCTACATTCTGTCCTTTTCCAAAGGTCACATTAGTGCAGGCAGCACTGCTAAAGCAGCACTGAGCCAGACGCAAGCAGCAGCCAGCAGGCCCCTCTTGCTTCCCTCACAGCAGCATAACCCCAGGTGACTTGCACAATGCACTTGAAGATACACACCTCCAACCAGATGGTGTGAAATGAGCCCTAGGTTGCTAACTGACAAAAGTGAATGTGACTGGTGTTCTGCAACCTCTGTAAAACAGGACGGATGTGTGTACTCATTCACTAGGAGGTACACTGCTCCAGAAGCAGCCATCTTGGGCCTGCGGCTCAGGCCTCACTGGGCACGTAGCAGCACAGACATTGTGTTGTTAGATCCGGGCCTCTGGTCAAACTGAGCATGTCACCCTCCAGGAATGTAGTTGGCATCTTCTAGAGATTTAATTCACAAAAATGGAGCTTAGCAGGGAGGAAATACATATTAGCTGAGAGTGCTTTAAGCACAAGACAAGCATTGATAAATGAAGAGGGAACCAGAGGACGCGCTGACATTGTGGTAAAGGCACAAGATCACGCAGGTGTGTGCTAACCTGCAGCTGGGTGGCAACATTTTGTGCACCATCTTAAAAATTACTGGTTCTGTAAAGGATCAGTGCTCTGTTCAGTGAGAGCTCGTGCATACTACAGAGTTGCCACAGGCTGTTGCTGCAATGTGGCCACACTCACAGCCAGTTTCTGTGGCTCGCTGCATAGAAGACAGCAGCGGTTCCCATTTCAGCCTGATGCTGGATAACCCAGTGTGAACTGCCTTTGGGATCCCTTCATAGTTCCTTACAGAAGATCAATCTAAACACTGTTCGCATTTGGAAGAAACCTGAATTTGATACTCAGGCTTTGAATTTACACACTCCTGTCTAGATGCCGTATCTCCTGTGCATCCATGGTAGGACATGAATCTATTCCAAGTCCTATCCTTGTCACTAACTGGCATGCACTGGCCTATCCAGTGGGGAAACTATGAGAAATACTTACAATTAGAACTAAGGAAAAGGCATCTTCTATTAAACTTTTTGAGATGGTTTGTATAAAGTACAATCAAACGCTGACATCTACACACAGAGTTATTTAGGGATCTGCCATCCACAGAAATGCCAGGAAGAATAAAATTCACCTAATTCCATAAGCCTGAGGTGAGCACAGAAATACCCAACCATTCCACTGGACACATTCAGAGCCTGAGCCCCACATGTCAAAGGGGCATTCCCTTCTGCATCACGGTCCCTGCCATAGAAAGGTTGGCCCATGTTTTCACCAAGCACACAAATAAGTCTCAGGCCATTTTCATTGTCTTGGTCATACAGGTATAGGAATAAATCTAAAAGGCAATGCTGCCCTCTGTTATGTCTTCAGCTACTATCACATGGCTGCACATGTACAATCAGCTACTCCCATCTCAGTACTAGGCTTTGAATCAGCTTCAATCAAATGAGATGGAATGAATGAAAGCAGAGCTGCCTTATCCAAACACCTGAGCACCCTGTATTCCTCATGAGCTTCAGAGAACTGGATAAGGTATTCTGCAAGCACCAAGGGCAAACTAATCTGCTGTAAGTTATTGTAATGATTTCTAACCTTCATCCACCGCTTTTTCACTACATATATCAAATACTAAGATTTAAATAAAAATCAATATATTTACTTTGTCATTTGTATTAGTAGCATCCAGCTTCAAGGATTAAAACCAGATGAAACTGACTGCATCACCTGTTTAGATGGTAAACTGTGTTTTGCTTTACCTTTATTTTGGTGTGTGATCTTTTTGGTGAGTTCAGTACAGAAATTTCAAGGCAGCCGTAACTCCAGTGTAGTCATTCTGTATGAAACCGTATGAGAAATACTTCTAAAAATAGAAATGTACTAACAAAGTATTGGCTTCAAATGCCCATTTGACAAAAATATGTGATAGAACTAACAGGAAATAAGGATTATTCCATACTCACACAAGGCATGACTCCAATGCTGGTAATCAGACTGACCACTGGTAATGCTGGTAATCAGATGTAATTCTTTTGTTCTGCTCAGTGGGAGTACTTACGAGGGCAAATACTGCTGGAATAGTAGGTGCAGGTGGGAACATCGGGGCTTCTCGGATTCGAAGGTTTATTATTAACAAAACACTCATTTGCTTTCGCCTCACAAAGTGGTTTCAACTGAACAATCACACCACTAGTCGGAGAAAGGCATACACGCGATAAAGGAGAATGAAAAAGCTTGCTGACGTGCTGATACATGGCTGATAAGAAGAACAAAAAGCCACTTGAAAAAAAAAAAAGAAACCCCACACAGATGAGGTTTAGTCGAAGCCAGAAGCTGCATCTGGTCTCTTTTCTCTCCAAACGTCAAGAAGATGTTTCCAACGATGCTGAAGATATTTCCAATTCTAGCCACCCTTGCAGGTAAGAATAACAAACTGATTGAAATAACACCGAAGTAAAAGAACTTGCTGCAAAAAGACAGCAGGTGACTCTGACTGGCAAACTAGGAGAACATTCGGGACTTATTTCTAGGTGGAATGAAAATCATGGCTACATTGACATGCCATTTTGTGGAGATCAGCAGGCTGACCCCTAACTGGTAATAATTTTTTTGCTCAAGAACAGAATTTTAGCTTTGGTAAACTAATGCTTTGCTTTAGAGCTGAGAAGAGGCAAAAGGGTTGTACACAGCACTAGGGTCCTTCGCGGTTAACTTTCTCACATTTGGCTTTTGTCTCCCCTTCATAATGTACTGGGAAATGATGACTTGCATCCACCCTATTTAAAACTTTTCAGGTGATGCTTAACTTAAGCATGCAAGTAGTCCTTTGGAATTCCATGAAGTTAAGTGAGGATGTAATACGTGGTGGAATCTAGGAATTATATGGGACGCTAAAGATAATATTTTATTACTGCTTCAAAGACAACGAATTGGGCTAAGCTCTATTTTTAATATATACAGAGGTGGACATTTTAAATCTAATGCTCTATGGAGAGGAACAGTCTACAATTTCACACACAAAAAAATTGGAAGTTAGTGTCCACATTTTCTTTTCAAGATGGAATTATCTATTTGGAAGCTGAATAAATATTTTAAATGGTTGCTCATGGTGCTCACATACAAGCCCCACCGATTTTTGCCTTAGAAATGAAGAGAAATTCAGCACTGGTACAAATACTTTTCCAGACAATGTGGTCTAATTTCAAGGGTTTGGATTTAAGACTAACAGTGTGGCTGTAGCAAGGGAAATCACTGACTGAGGGTTTCCGTGGCAGTCAGGAGAAGATCAGCAATCTGGTATTTGCTTTGTTAACATTAAGAACTGCAGGGGTCTGCAATGTGATTGTCAATTAATTGCAGTCACTTTTCTGTAACAAGGAAATGCTCTCACAGTAATATTGAGTAAAAGACACTATTTTTAACAGTAAGTTATGCCCTGCTCTCACTAGCTTTTTGAAATGTTTAACTTCTTACTCACACCCTTTTTTCATTGCAGTCAAAAGGCCTGTATGTATGAAATGGGATTATAAGTTTGAAATAGTGGATTAAACACAAGTTCTCTTTAACTTCCGCAACGTAGAACAGGCTGGGCATGTCCAGTTTGCTCCATTTTCAGTCAAAAGCACCATCTTAGATTTAGTAACAGGGTTAACAACTTTGCTGGACAAAGAAAGTTTCATTGGTTTTGGCCTTATTTGTTTACTAGAACTAAGCAAGCTGTATGTGTTAATTCAAAACATGCAGCTTTATGGAAGATGGAATCACTCAAGGAAAGAGTCACTTCTGTTAACTTGTCCTGGAAAATATCCAGTCTCTGTAGCACTCTCGATTCCAGAAACAGAACAGTAAGGGCAGATGACTGGAAAATGGATGTTTTCAGTAGAATGCCATCATGTAGAAAGACAACAGTTTTTTTACAATGAAGAACAGCAAATAAATGCAAGTATTATTACCTGCAAGTATTATTGTGGTAAGAAACCACTATCTTCCATCCAACTGTAATTGTTAAAGCCAAGATCAATGAGCTGAGACCCTAAGATAATGCCACATGGCTTTCATATTAGATTACAGTAAGGATTAAGCTATTGCGAACTTACAGGACTAGAAGGACTTGTAGATAGCACTGGGACCCACTCTGATTTAAATCAGTCTGCAACCACTCCTGTGAGGCTGTCTTCGTACATACTGTAAATATCACTGCAGTCTGAGCCTGTTACTTTTCCTCCTAGGCACCACTGCCACTGAAAGTAGATTACTGACTTCTTTCCAGTGAGCTTTTAACACTTGATCCAGCAAACAAGGAAATCAGACCCGAAGAGTTTAGACTCTAGGTTGAGATAGGCTTGCATATTGCAGGAGCTGATGAATCTGCGATATTTACATGCTTTAAAATGGAAACCAAACCAAACCAGACCAAAACAAAAAAAACTCCTTTCTTACACTATGTTTTTTCTCATATGGGTGATAATTTCAGTAAAATGTTCTTCTGATGCTGCTGAAGGTTCTGCTTAAACTCTCAGAAGCAGCATCCTTACATAAAACGCACAGATATTCCATTAAGAGAGGATTATTATGTTTTGCCTTTACCACTGGCAAATGCAATATGCCTGCACAAAAATTAGCCAGCGTGAATTTCTCACCTTGCCCATTGTACCAAGGAAAGCACCAGACATATATTTTCCACCATGTCTAGAACATATTCTTCAGAATCTCTAGACAGTAGCTCTAAAACTGAACTCAGCCATCTAGCAAAGACCTACCATTCAGACTTTAATTTTAACTGGCGGCTCTAGCTTTGCTGCCATATGTCACCATTTCTAGTAACTTGAGCAGAGAACAGAAACAGATAAATACTGTAGAACATCACTCAGTTCCTGTCATTAACACAGCTCTGTAGCCAAGACTGATGAGAACATTACAGAAGAGAGTTCATCAATTATGTTTGGTCCTTTTCTGTTTAGAGCGCAACAGAAAGGGTTGATCGGGTTGCCAGAGAATTTCTCACAACTCACATGATAAAATCATTTGCAAAAAAAGCTCAGTTTTAAACTTGCAGTGTGAAGATACTGGAAAACAAAGAGCTTCTGCAAGGAAGCCATAAGAAACCTAAACAAAATCAACGAAGGTTGTGGTGAGGTGGAGGTAGGCCTATTATCCTTGGCAACAGTAATAGGACAACATATAATGGCCTTAATTTACACCAGGAGAGGTTTAGGTTAGATATTAGGAAAAACTTTCTCAGAAAGAAGTGGTGGTGATTCGCTGGAACAGGCTGCCCAGGGAGGTGGCAGAGTCACCATCTCTGAAGGTGATCAAGAAAAGGATTGATGTGGCACTGAGGGATGTGGTTAGTGGACATGCGAGGATGGCTTGCTGGTTGGACAAGATGATCTTTGTGGTCTTTAATGATTCTACGATTCAAAGGAAATAGCAAAAGGAAAATAGAGGAAAGTTGCTGGGCTCCAGCCTGGGGGAACCCAACAGTGCCACTGAGTCAGAGTCAATGTAAGAATACAAGAAGAAGGTAGCAGATGGTGAGCTATGGATAAAGATCAGATATCTGAGGAATAGCTGCAAAGAAAGAAGGCAAGAAAGGTGTGCAGGAGGCCTAAGGACAGCTGTGAATGAGAGCATCAGGTTCAGGAGAGCGCTGAGTGCAGGGAGGCTGCCAGTGAGAAGACAAGTCTGTGTAGATGGGAGCAAGCCTGCTGTATGCTTTGCCAGAACAATATTTGGTAAAAAGAGGCTTGCTATCACTAAAATATGCCCAGCAAGCCCAAGGGGAGCTGTACTAAAAGCAGAGTGACAAACACCTCCAGGTTCCTTTGGCAGAGCAGGGCCCTCCACGCAGTGCCCAGGCTGCCCCACTGCTCTGCTCACGTGCTCGCTGCCTACAGGTCATGTCTGCGGAGTTGTGGTGACCGTTCCTGAGAAGACAGTGAACGTCAAGACCGGCGGGAATGCAACCCTCCTCTGCACATACACGAGTTCTCAGCCGCTGGGAAACTTCTTCATCCAGTGGAGCTTTTACAGCGCCAAAGAGAGCCAACTGCACACCGTAAGATATTATTTATTACTAATATAAAGTTCTTTAAAAATATTACATCTTGTGCTGTTACCTTCAGTGAAGTCCCAGGAGGCAGGTGACATCTGTGCTCTTGCACTTAAGATTGAGCTGCAGTGAAATTTAGGAGCGGTGCACCAAGTCAACCTAGACTCCCAGCTCCTACTGGCTGCTTGAGCTCCTGCTGCAACTTATGAGCAGGTGCCACAGGGACTCAAATGTTGAATGCTTTGCTCCAAGCCACACAGGCAGCATGATGGGGAGCCAAGTCCAGGTGTCTAACAATCACAGAAGCACTCCTGCATTGGGCCAGCTCTCTTTTATCTGGCAGACATTTCCTTCTATTGTGAGGGCTGTTTTCCTAATGAGACGCCCTTGCCTATGACAATGTGTTCTTCAACCAAGGGTCAGACACAAGCTCCCAGCTCAGCCAACACTGCCACTGCCAGGCAGCTCTGCATGGAGTGGTGCCAAACAACAGACTATTTGTGCAAAGCGAGCGGTCAGAGCTTGGCAGGATTCCACAGGAATTTGTGCTAGCAGGAAATCTACCACATCAAGCTTGTGTTAGTGTTCTGCAGCATCCCACAAGGATCACTGTGGTAGCAGAACAAACATGGATCAAAAGCTCCTGCACTGCCTGAGGCACTGAGAGGCAGCAATGCTGAGAAGTGCTCTGCTCCAGCATGGTAGGAGGAAGTGTCAGCATGGAGACAGCACCAGAACAGTGAGGCTCACTGTGAACTAGACATGTCTGTGCTTAAACCACTGCTCAAGCCTCCCATGTGGCTGGGAAGGCCTTGTAAAGCAGCCTGGTCTGCCTGGAAGGAACCAGTGATGGGGTGTGTGACTTCCTATACGCCACAACAGTGCCCGGAGTTCAAGAGCTATGACTAAATCCAAATGTTCTATTGGGAAATGAATCCATGAATCTCACTCACAACATGACATGCAGGCTCTGAGTTACCCTTAGCTGACCTAGTAAGGTGCTGAGCTCTCAGTGAGTTTCCCTTATAGGCAGAAATGCCTATAGAAGCACTACTGCTACTTGAAGACTGTGACTTTCCCTATGCTTTTGTGTCAGGCTTGTGCATTTTAGCCAATTTGTTCTTTTTCTCTCTCACTGCACTCATCTTATTGCTAACACTGTCTTACTAAATTTCAGTTCTGTTTGATATTAAGGCCTGAGAGTTGATATAAAGTTGACTTAGAAGACTGACACAGTCCACACTGATGATATTCCTGTTATGCTTAATAGTTTCTTAATAATATTATGTTAGAAGATTTGCCACCACTGACAGTTAGACCTATTTAGTTTATCAATCACAGCAGAATAAGTCTGTATGTAATTTGCAGAATGCACGGTACTGAACAGCAACAGCAATTTAATATAAGACAACTGCTTACCTTCCTGCAGTATGCCATATATATGTATATATAAGAGCACTCTGTAGCTCAAAGTATTTCAGAGGGAGCGTAAAAGACTGCGTCAAGAGACCCAGGAGGGGAAAACTACTTGTAAACTATGGCCAACAATGAGAAAATATCCCCTGAGGAATGTAATCATAAAATACTGTGGGTGGTTCAGAAAACGCTCAACAAGAATTATCCGATGTGAGGCTGCTCTTGGGGAAACCTTGTGGGTCACTCTCTGCAGTACTCGATCCCAGTTTTAGCAGCTCCCACTGAAGTCAGTGGAAAAGCTTGCCTATAAGGGCCTAAGAATCACTATTGGGAAAAAACAACATCTGTTTTTCTCCCTGTTTGAAATGAATTTCATGGTAAGTTCACTTTCGCAATGCAGTGCATGCGCACTGGTAATGGACGATCTGCATTTTTGTTCAGTGAGGTTAGTCCAACCTGAAAAGGCAATGGGTTAGTGGCTAACCCCATTCTCCAGGAAGTCAGAGGCAAACCATCCATTACCTGCAGTGCCCATTCTCAACTCAGCAAGGCACCCAGAAAGCCCCTTGTGGCCCAGGGCCTGCTGGTGTGCCTGAAGGGTGCAGGTGTGTGCAGAGCCACAGGACTGGGGTGCTGCTCCCTTCACAATGCTTTGAGCAACCTGCTCAGCCCTTTGGTTTTCTATCTTTCTACAAGAACGTGGTAATTCCTTTGCATTTGGAACTTATTCACAAGGAAATTCATCAAGTTAATACAAACACTGGTAAGAAAGTATTGTGACTGCTTGCGGAGTATACCCAGTTAGGGAAATTAAAAGATAATCCCTGTTTATACAAACCTGGTTTTGCCCCGGCTGCTTAGTATGCTGCTGAAGTTAAACTTCATGGTTTGTTTCAAACAGGAAATACATGCACGACAATAGGAGAGATTGCCAGCTTTGCCTTACATTGTTTAATGAATACTAAAATGCAAGGTAAAAATACATTCAGTATACTGATGTGCTGACAGAAACATGCTGGCACTGTAGTTTACTAATTGCCAGAATAGTAGCTTGCATTTTTAAGTCGGGTTGTAATAATAATTAAGCTTATCCTAAAATGTCAGCAATAAATAAACACTTCCTTACAAACAGCATCCATTTTCTCCTCAGAAAGGAGGAGATTCTGCTTGCATTAGAAATTTGCCATTTTTCACCAAGAATGGACAACATTTCCTTTGCTTACAGATGAGAATTTCTGCCAAATATTTTAAAGACAGGAAACTTGCAAATTCTCAAACAACAACAACAAAAACTGACAGAAAATACTCCTCAACCCACCTCCTACGATTCTAAATATTCCCAACATCCTACTAAACGTTAGCTGTCCCGATGACTCCATTATTCACATGACTGGTATCAACAGAATTAATGGGGGAGAGGCATTTTTCATAAGACATACAAGGAAAAGAAATCTTCATTCCTTTAAATAATGCTTATTTACATAATCGGGAATATGACTATTTCTCTCTACAGAGGCAGCACATAATAGAACAAAGTCTGATGAATACTAGGATTAAGGCAAATTTATGTCATTTAGACACTTTTGGCTTGTAACGTCAATGAAGGTGAGCCTTAGAGCCTTTGATTTTAGGACACAGTATGTACCAGGTCCATGGGTATCCTTTTAAAAGGAATGGTAGTACTTAGCACTGCCAAGTTATAGATTTTGCAGCATGCTGAGATATGTAAACTCAAGTACAGTTCTACCTTGAATGAGATGAACAAGATCGGTGTTAGGACTGGTGCCAGTGTTAATTGAATGCAAGAGAGTATTCAGCAGCAGATATCACCTTGTTGAACAAAAGGCAATGCTTCTCATTAGTTCACAGACCTGGTGCTTCCCAGCACTTGCTCTACAAAGCTGGCTGGTGTGCTTTGCTGTTTGTTGTGGTGTCTGCACATCCTGCTCCCTTTGCCCACCTTACCTTATGCTGGCACAGGTGCTCAGCAGCTAAAAGCCCAGGCAGTTACACGTGAGAGGATGAGATACCGCAAACAGACGGTATGATGAGAAGGGAGGAAGCAAGCAGGGGAATAGCAGGTGTTCACTGTGCTGGTTTTAAGACAGTGCAGCTATATTTAGTGTGTGAATAGAACTCTTTTTGTTCACCGGAGCCTCATTCTGCTGAGAAGTTTCTCCAGTGAAGAAACTAAATAATGTAAATATCAACTAATGGAAAATAGGATGCCACGTGTATTTGTAACTTCTTTCTCTTGCCATTTACACCTTAGCAATATGTCTTTTTAATAATGAATTTAATTTTTAACTAAGAATATCCAGCCAAGGCTCTTGAGCTTTCCAAACACTGAACTCTCCCTACCTGACCTATGGACAACCTGAAGCAAAAGCTCCTTGTTTTGCTCACCCAGGGTAACAGCGTATGCCACAGCCTGGCCTGCTTCCTGCGATAGGGTCTCAGCTCCTGCGTTTCATGTTATGCTCTGAGTCATTCAGCTGGCCTCGGTGTAAAGCAGCTAAATAAATGTTTGAAAGACTGAGACTTCTGTTGACTTTGTAAAGGCGAGGCTGCAGCCTTGCAAACCTAAATATAACTCCTGAACCCAACCTGCTCACACCTTGAACCTCCAGCCCAGGCCACCCACAGTCAAAGTGGAATTATCACAGATATGTGGCTGCCCAAGCTATGCCCACTACCGAAGTACTGATGGAAACGTTAAGTTCACTAGAGGAGTAAAATAAATGAAACTGTTATTTGTGAGAGGCACAGATTCATTTAATTGTGGAAAGGGGAACAAAGACCCCTTGTCAGTGTCAGTCTCAGAGCAGTTCCCTCCATGTCACTGGGATCACTGTGCCTGCCTGCGGTTCTCCCTGGTGCTGGGGTGAATGAACTGATCCTCTGAAGCAGGCAACACAACAACACGGAAAGTGGAAACAAGTGGAAGATGATCAGGTTGCAACCCATTTGTTTGGAGCAAATATTAGACTCCGTTTGCCCAGTTTTAGGTAAAACTCAGAAACAGGATGATGTTGCAGCCCAATCTGCTACTGAGGGCACCCTGCCCTTGTCAGTGGCAGCACTGCCTTCTGGGGGCTGTGCAGAAACCAGGTGCTTACGCTTTGGGGGAACGCTTACAGTCTCATTTAACTCTCAGACCAGCCCATTTTTGCTCAAATACAGCCTTCCCCATGTCATGGCATTCTGAGTATGGATGAAAAATCAATCAGTCAATGTCAAAAGATGGTGTATGTGACAGATGTGCGGGGAAGATGTAGCTGGAGATACAAGGTAAGAAAAAAATCCCCACAATCTTAAGAAAAAAATATATATACCTAAACAGCTTCTGCTACATTAACACTGCTATAAAAACTTGTAATCATGCTCTCAATTTAAATCCAAAAAGCGGCACAAATGAGATGAGTTGAATCAGACATATCATTCCGAATTCCTAACTCACGCTATGTTTTATTGCATTTTCCTCTATCAGAAATTTTTTGGATTCTTTTCCCTCCAGCTATTTTAGGTGGCTGAATTTGTACAGGATCCTTCAGGAATATTCTATCCAAAGCGCACCTTAATGGCATGTCCACACACCAGGAGTGGCTGGGTTGAATGTGAGCAAGTCTGCATAGCCCAAATTTGGAGCTAGATATTTACACAGCAAAAATAAACATTCATCCCAGATCCCCTTTCTAGAAAGTAACATCATGAAAAATAATGTACGGAGAGGAACATGAAGCTGCCTGCTGATGTGGCTCCATCCCAGCCACTGGTGGCCATCTCTCAGCCTTAATCCATTCCAAATCCTTTGACTGAGTGGGATTCCTGTCTCACAGGGTCCTCCCAAAGTAAACTGAGGTCTTAATAACTGCTGAAGAGCAGTTACACCAAATGCACTAAGAATGCATGTTTGCACTTGATACACTGTAGGAATTTCTCACTAATAGTTCAGCCACAATAATGATACTGTGGGAACATGAAAGAGATGATCCCCAAGAGTATTTTGTGCCAATTCAAGCTGCTCAATGATTAATTCTATAAAGGCTTCTGACTTCATTCCTTTACTCTTCTACCAATGTGCAACTGTGATGAGGCATCCAGTCATCCTTAATTACTCATGCAAAACTCCCGGTAATATAGGGCAGAATATCTCTGCTGCAGAACTGCAATATCACTTTCAATACAAATATGTAAAAAGAAGCTGTGGATGAGAAAAGGCGTTTGGGGCCAGACTTAGTCACATGACATATGTCAAAGAAACCATTGTACGTACGTGGGGATTTGCTTTCTTATCTGGCAAGTTCAGAATCTGAGCCTTGGGCTTTAATTAACACTTTGAGTGTGCAGCGTTTGCTCTCTAATTAGATGGTAAGATGCTCGAGGGAGTGCTGAACACATTTTTTTCCCTTGCTGTTATTTTATAAATTCTGTCTGTACACAGAATTCAGGAAGATGATGGTATCTCACTGGTAAAGTCATTAATATTTCCCTCTGCATTTATTGGTAAGAAAGGGTTCAACAGTTCTTTTTATGGTAGCTTGAGAAACCTCCAAACAGAAAATGATACAACATAGTGATAGGGCCTGAATGCTTGTGAATGCCTGAGCTTCACAGCTCTCCAGGCAAGGACTGTGAAACAGAATGAGATGCTGAATACATCAGGTGAAGGAAGCTGCCATTAGGCAGGATGGTACAGCTTTGTATCTGGCTGATGGGAGAAAGCAAGAAGGGGCTGGGGGTATTAAGATGGACATCATGTCCTCCGACTGCTTCACAGTCAGGAAATCAAGGTTACTGTGGGGATTAAGTGGGACATTTTGTAATGCATCTTCAGAAGCACCTCTTTTTACAAATTTGACATCCAGATGTACTAGCCAAAACAGCAGTGTGATGTGAGGGCACTAGCAGATGGGAAGGCGGGAGGAATATTGCACTGGAAATTGTGAATTAGTCCATCCAAAGTTATTTGAAAGACATGCAGTATTCTAGCACCTGTTTGTCCAGCCCTAAGAAGAGAGAGGAAGCAGATGGAGGCAAGATTTTTCCTAATTTACTGCCTGATTTTTCACACATCTCCACTCCCCAAGGAGCAGGATTGTTCTAGGGGAGTTCTATAAAGAAAACCTGTAGGTGAGTTCCTTGTTCTCTGCCAAACATCTGGCAGCTTTTGGAAAGCTGCAACTCAGCATTGCCAGTTGCTTCCTCTTTAGGCAAGTACTTTCTTCACCATCACACAAGAAGGGAAACAGCCTTCCCACAGCTCAGGCTAAAGTAAAAGAAAATAATGTACGAGTCCATGCACCAGATCTTTCTGTATTTGGGACACAAACTATGCACCTGGAGAGCATGAATGTTACCATGATTTTCTTTCCCACTAACATGTATCATTTCCACTTCCCCGTTCTTTTTGTAATCCATATTCCCCAAACAGATACACAAACAGTTCAACTGCTTTGGAAGTCTATGAGCCTGAATCCACCTCCTGGATGTATCAGAGAAATGCAAAGCAACTGCCATTGCCTTAGAAATCCAGACAGGATGGCTGCTGACACTAGTGGTGGTAGGCAAAGCCTTGCCCACAAGTTATACAGAACAAACTGCAATCCTTGGTCAGACCAAGGAGACTTTCCCAACTGCTCAGCTGCTCCACAGAAACTGGAGTTCCAGACTGTGGAGTTATTAGGGACAACAACCTTAGGAGTGATAATCTTGGCTTTCTTTGTTTTGGTCAGTTATTCGATCAGTCATCCCAGGCAGCTGCCCCCATGAAATGTGAAAAGGCATCATTATATAAAAACTTGCATGAGCAAGCTAGCTGGTAATTAGAAGTAAGAACCATTGCTCCATCCTTGATATTGTTTTTGCTCTGGTAAATCAACTTCACTAGATCTGCTCATGATTGCTTAAGAACAAAAAGTGATCTTTTTTATTCAGAGAATACCGATTATTTCCTTCATATATATATTCATATTACATTCAAGATGCTGGACTTTAAACACACTTATTAAACCAATCCAAAAAGGTCTCCAGCAAAAGACTATCATTGACTATACTGATACTTTTTGCATACAGACTTTTTGGGATCAGTTGAGGTAAAATGGAATGAAGTGCAGATGAGATGCATTTCAGAAGGAACATCACTTGTTAAAAAGAAAAAGAAAGAAAAACAAAAGTCTTCTGTATCTTCAACAGAAGTTTTTGACTTCTGAAATAGAATAGATACATTTTAAAGAGTTTTTTTATTGCAGCTTTTTGAGAGGCACAAACATAAGCTTTTAAACACTGTAAAAAACTTTTGATACAAGGTTTTGAAATACTCATTTTGCGTGTATTGTTTGAAATGGGCTACGCATTCACAGCCAGTTAACTGAAGCCTGTTCCTCTCAAAAGAAATTTCCTGTGTACACAATCCAATCTTACCTCTGGGACAAGATATACACTCAGTAATTAATCACAACATTACTCAGCCTTTTTGGTGTTTACCACCTTCCTTCAAGCAATAGACTCCAGGGCTATTAAGACAAGCATCACACAGAAGCAGAAGAATAGAGAATAGGCATGAGCCTGCAGGGGAACTGAGTGCATGTCCTTATGAAGTTCAACTATACTTATATTCATAGTTTAAGAAAATCCTAAAACAGAAAGATTTGGTTTAAACCCGTGAGGAAAACAAATATTCTCTGCTGTGCTGACATTTGCTTCAGACTGAACAGTGTACACAAAATATTTTCTCTGCATGCATTCAGAAAAAGACCACACAGGATGATTTTTGCAGCACATTATATAAGGGCTTAGATATGTAATTCACCCTGACTTCAAATGAAGCAAACCGCACTCACTCAGCACTTGCTCCTGTGTTGTTTACTGGCATACCCTGACTGCGTTTAAGGCTCACAGTGCCAGTTCTGTTAGCAGAAAGATGTGCTGCAGCTGAGCTGGCACACAACGGGCAGCTTCTGTTACTGTTTACTGATTTATGTGAATAAATCCCAATCACAGTGAGGGAGACTGAAGAGAATTTAGCCCCTTTTTCAATAGAAAAGCCCTATGAAATGAGATAGTGGGCCTGCCTCTCAAACTGCTACAAGTCACACAATACTTAAAATTTAAGCTATTGTACAGCTTAGTTTCCTGGTAGTGTGAAGCTGATGGAAGGTCTTTCCCTTACCCTGCTAGAAGGACATCACATCATTGCATGAGAGGAGATGCAAATCCAGCACACTGAGATTTATGGAGTTTAACAGAAGCTTAAAATTAGAAGTCACAGTTCTTGTAATTTCAAACTCATGAACCAGGCGGCGTTTAATACTTGGTTGCCACCTGTATTAGGATAATACGCCACCTGTATTAGGATAAACAGGAAGAGAGAAGTGTGGCCAACAGTTTTTTTAAATTACAGGTAGATCCATTTTCTGATGAGTGATTTGTTTAAAGCAAACTCTTAATTTCGAACACTGCCCCTCTTTCTGAAATAGCAGGGTGTTCATCCAGACTTCAGTTTTGCATTAGACATTGGCAAAGCATGACAGTTTTAAAAGTGATCATGCATGCAAGAAATGGCAACTGGAGATTCTCTCCAGAAGTTTGCAAACTTTCTAACCTAGTCTGTGCCGTGTTAGCATTAGAACTCTTATCACTCCTCCCTGCTTTCCCACATTTTGTTAGTGCACACAGTAGTTTAGCTTTGGTATTCAGAGCCCTGAATCAATGGTACCTGGTGTTTGCAATTCTGTGGTTGGGAAAGATCAACTCGTGTTGGAAAGTGCACAAAACTGCACTTGAGACGGGGCCAAACTGTAGTACTGAGGCTGCTGGTCCTATGCAGTCTGGGTTTTGACCTTCATTTGAAAACTTTATCATTGCATACACCAGCCATGTTCTGGCAGTTTTAGGGTGTAGCTTGCCTTAAGCTAATAAAGGTTTCCAGATAACATTGCTTAAAGATTTCAGTCAACAATGTATTGGGGTGGATAAATAGAATTAAGAGTAAGTATTCTGAATTCAAAATGCAATCAGTTGATCTGTAAAGCAAACTACACTTCATGACCAGGGATTTACAATGTCCCTACAGGCAGGAAGTTTTGGCTAAGAACTTTGATACCACTGAAGTGGGAATTATATTTTACACCAGTTTGTGAAGCTTCTTCCTACAAGCATTTTCCAAGTATTTCCATCATAAACTACCATCAATTCATCTTTAATAAATACATTTACATTGCCAATTTTGGAATATCGTCAGTAGGACAAATGTTAGATCTGCGTTAGTACCAAGCTGTAATTCTGTGTGATTACCACTTACGAGTGTGAGAAAATGACTGAGCGTCCTTGAACCCTCCAATTTGCCTCGACAATGGAGTCTGTGCACTGGGGAGTATGTTGCTTATCCCAAGAACTATCCCTTATATACCATACTACTACTAACATCTGGAAAACATGCAATTCCACAGTTCCAAGCTATGTTCTTTCAGACCTTAGTTTCACAGGCAAACTCATTAGGAGATGGTGCATGTACTCTTTGAGTACTATTATACTTACTCCAGAGCAAATGAGGTATTATGGCT
Organism: Excalfactoria chinensis; assembly: GCF_039878825.1. Lineage (NCBI taxonomy): Eukaryota > Metazoa > Chordata > Aves > Galliformes > Phasianidae > Excalfactoria > Excalfactoria chinensis. The sequence goes on from NC_092828.1 coordinate 72,227,189, forward strand.
TGAGGACCAAGGTTCAAAATATCAGTTTCCACAAGGAACGCTACCTCTCCTTCCAGTCAACAGATGTGGTCTTCCAAGCTTACGAATCCGATTCTATTCCCACAGTGCTGTTAAGTACAATTAATGCTACTAAAGTCTGTGAAATCAGTCAACATTAAACAGCAAATTATAGTTAGGAAGGAAAAGTAGCATTCCTTAGAGGCATTTTTCTTTACCGTGCCTACTGTTTCCTGCTGGTTAAAAGGAGGGGAAAATCTTGATCTCATATAGGTATCACTTCAAGCACTGAAGCCATCAGTTATTCTTGACTTCCATCTATGGTACAAACTCAAAAAACCCAACAGGAAAGGTCATGACACTGGTTCCGACCCCGATTACACAAACAAGGAGGACAGCATGGTAGCTCTGATGCATTTTTATTGCTTTCAAGTTTACTGCAAACAGATCAGGCATCTTGTTTGCTTAGACCTGTGCTATGTGGATGCACTTCAGTTTTCTGTTCGCTAGCTTCTGTATTTGGAAAGCTTTATAGCTACTTTTTGCGATGATGGGTCCATTCCTGTCATAATCTTTTACTAAGCTGCTAATTAATAATATCACAAATGATCACTGCTTCAAATAATACAACTATTAATTGTGCATAACATTGCATTTTTACAGCTTTGTCATACGATGATCAATGATCTCACCTTTGCTCCTGCAAACATACGATCTGTGACTTACGTATGAGCAGAAAATCAGCTATTGCCCATTTACATGACAAAAAAAACCTTGTCCTGAAAAGCTTGCTCCATAAAAACCATTAGAAGTATGTATTCAAATGTATCATGTTTTCATCTCTTTCTCTGAGAAGGGGGTCACCTTGCTTTACTCAATGAAAAATCAACCACAAGCACCAAGTAGCAAAGGGACAGTAAGATGTCATTAAACTAACAGCTTGTTTTGTACCACAGATCTACTATTACTCAGAAGGACAGTCTTATTCCTATGGAGAGTTTAAGGACAGGATCACAGCTGCAACAAGTCCAGGGAACGCATCGATAACGATCTCCAACATGCAGCCTTCAGACACTGGTTCATACACCTGTGAAGTCTTCAGCCCCCAGGATGGTGCTGGACAGAGTCAAAAATCAGTGATTGTCAGTGTGCTGGGTAAGTAGTTTTTTTCTGTGCTGCTGTGTTGTAATTTTCCTGTCTTTTTAAAGTCTTTTTTTTTAAGCACAAAATGCGCAGCAGCAGGGGGAATAACAGAGAAGTGATAAACAAGGCCCATGATGCAGAAAAAAGGGCTCATTTATGTATTGACGCAGTTTTGCTCCAAGGCTTTGGAGACAGAGAGAACTTGTGGTGCCATCTAGCGTCCGGACAAAGCAAATCTCGCCTGATCCCACTCATAATTAATTTACTTGGCCTACAGTAAAATCTCATTCTCCCACAAGCAGCCTTTATATTCATCCTCTCCAAAAGCTACCTCAACAGGTAGATGGAACTACCCAACTTCACTAGATTTTTGATGTCAGAAAAGAAGGGATACTGCTTGATTAAAATAAAGAGCCCTTCTAGCTGTAGGTGACAACTTCACTGGGAAGCCATTTACCTATCTGCCATGGATAAGACAAAGACACGTGTAAATCCAACCCATGACAGTCGCATTTTCAAAGTGCAATTACTAATCTTCATCTAAAATTCCCCAAAGAGCAAATCTCAGAACAATTAGTTAAGAAACGGTGCTATTCACATAAAAATTCATTTGTGCACATAAAAATTCACCATGTTCATTGCTAGTAGAGTTTCACTTACGTCACTCTAAAGAACTACAACAGCACATCCCGATGTAGGAAATGAAAGATTATAGCTCTAAGTAAAAGTACATCTTTTGTGTATCAAGTGAGAAAACGCCATCCAAACAGATCTTTTATTTTATTTTAATTTTTCCCCCCACAAAACTGTAGTTAATTTCTTTTCTCCAAACCACAAGACACTGAAGAATCAGGCCTGACCTTCTCCTTTTAAGTGGAAAAGCTCCTGTGGCCCTACAGGAAATGATGTGATGTGGGCAGAAAATTATACATGATGAATGGTGGCTGACTCATTATAAGCAGTTCATACTTTTCATCACCTCCATAATATTTTAGCATTACTTATCATGTAAAAGGAAAACTAGATAATAATCCTAAGCTATTTACATATGCTTAGTATTACTCAAATCTTTATAGATCTCTTGGCTAGATCTATAAACAAGCCTGTGCTTGAAATCTGTAACTGAGATTTAATTCTTTATTGCAGCAGCACAAGAACAGGCCTCAATGTGGAAACTGCAGCCCTGGCTGTATACTCATGTGTCATTCTCATTATTTTACAGTCAAACCCTCAAAGCCTTTCTGCAAAATAGAAGGAACGCCTGAAAAAGGCCATCTAATCTACCTCTTATGCAAGTGTGACCAAGGATTGCCTCAGCCCACCTACCGCTGGTACAAAGTAGATGAGAATACCCTCACGCCGGTGACTGAACACTTCAGTACGTAACTACAGGACTACCACACCATGTTCAAGAGTAGGAGTTTCATACTACCAGCTGGGGCTTCACACATTTTGCATCACACGGGGCAGTGAAATATATCTTCTCTTCCGTTGCTCAGTACCACAAATTCCTATTTTTACTTACTCAAATTGGCCAACAGCTGTCACAAAGACCTAATTTTTTTGCTCTCTACTTTTTTCCTATTTCTTTGAATGAAAAACGTGGCACGCTGAAGTGTTGTCTATACCACTACGTTACATTGTTAAAAAGGGTTTATACCATTACGTCTCCCTTCCCTTGAAAGTCTGAATGAACATACATTCAAAATAAGTGAAACTGTCGATCAGTTGCCAAGAACTCAATCCCAAAAGTCTTCAGTACCCATTATCTTTTCATTTAGGAAACCATACTGACAGTATTATGTTATTTACAGAGTATTACAGATGTATTTACACAGTAGGAACATACTTCTCACATTCTAATACTCTCCTGCAGAATCTACTGTAGCAATTTTCAAGGAAGGTGTAAGTTTTTGATTTAAAGACTATTAAAGAAATGAATCAAGGAAGGAATAATATTTTTCACCTCTTAATAGCTTTCAGAACTACCAGCTATAGATAATCATTTGCCTCTGGAGTATATGAATGGTAATCTGTACCTGTTCTCTTCTGTAACGGATCCAGACACGGGCATTCTGTACATTGGCAATCTCACTACCTTTGAAACAGGACATTACCGATGCATAGCCAGCAACATCATGGGGAACAGTACTTGTGAGCTCGACCTAACTTCAATGCGTAAGTGAAAGTAATCCCTTATACGATGTATATAGACATCCTTAAAATGAAGATTTTTGGCCATACAAACTGCATGGACATTTGAGAGCAGTGGTCAGCCACATTTGTGTGTAGATTTTTCAGGTAACCTATAACACTAAATTAGTGAATTTATGTTGTATAGGTAATCATGAGATATGTCCACAAAGTGGGTGCTCAATCATTCAGGGGTCCATAAAATGAGAATAGCAAGTCAGAGCTGGCAGGTATACTGGAGACAGACGGTCTTTGGGGCTCATAAACAATCAGAGCATGCATTTTGTATCTCAGCTGAACAACAGTGATAAAGGCAGCCTGTATTTCAGAATTCGTCTGAAAAGACTGAAGAGCAAAGGCTTTCCAACTACTGACAAGGTTAACAGCCCAATACTTTCCTTACCCAGTCATAAATACGGGGTTTTCTGTGGGGAGGGAGCTAACTACTAAGAAGAGAGGCAGTGGAGGTCCTAAAAGCAGAGCTCTCTCTTTCCTAGAGCATCTTTGGTCTCCTCAGAAAACATTTTAATCTTTAGCCTGGCAGACCGAGCGCCTCCTTTCTGCTTTAGGCTCCCACACTAAATCTCTACAGGATTTTGCTGTAAAATTTGAGTAATCGTGCTTTATCTTTTTAAAATTTTCTTCCTCCTCCCCTCAGATTCTGACGGTAATATTGTTGCCGGAGCATTAATTGGAGCAATTCTGGCAGCTGTTATCATCTGTGCTATTGTCTGGGTCTTAACCAAGAAGGCGAAGAAAAAGAAGTCATCAAGTAATGAAATGCAGTAAGCATTTGTTTGCTTGATTTTACTGTTGATAAACCAGAGCTAAAGTAAAACGTAAATATTGTAAACATTTATAGAAAAGTTAATAATACAACGCTGGGGAAAACTGTAGCTAGTCTCTGCAGTAAGTAAAAGTTAATGGTGGTTGTTAATAGTGGGTGGATGAAATAAAAGGAACAGCAACTAAGGGTTTCCTCAGCAAACTGACTATGGATATGAGTATGGACTATGGAACACATACTGAAGATGTTCTAAAGATATACTTAAATACACTTAACAAGGGTTTAGGAACAGAATGGAGCACAGAATGTCCACTTTGATCTTGCCCTGGAGCTGATTTTTCCTGTGCTTTGGTCATTCATTTGTCTCTTAAACTGCCAAATCTTCAGGGTAAAGATAATTTCATATGCTATACAAGCTGTATTTAGCCCCATGTTGTTAAATGCTAAACACACACAGCTGAGCCTGAGGGGACTGTTACTAACAAAGACCAGAGGCCAGTTGCACACACACGTACATCATTTCTGCTTCGAATTGAAGCTGCTTTAACATATAGGTTTGTGCTTGGATTCTACTCAATCTTACTACGTTGAATTAATCCACCAATATCTACTACTCTAACTGTACCTAATATCTACTGTTCTACTGTACCTAAATATTGAAAGTTGCATTGTTTTGATAAGGTGAATGGAATTCATTTGTTACTAAAAATATTTTTCTAGCTGTCAGTCTCCTCACAGCCCTTTCCTGATAGCACCCTATTTTTATGCATCCCAATGGAACCTCGGATCTGTATGCAATTTCCCTGAAAGCTCACATTAACCAGTACGTTTTGCTATCCTTTCTCAGACCCTGTCCAACAGCATTCAGTTTCTCATTCTCCTTTCATGAACTGGCAGTTAAACACCCAGAAACTTATTATTTTTTTCCAGTAACATAACTTCAACTGGTGGTGCAGACCATTGGAACTGTCAGCCTTAGCAGTGATACTATAGTTTCTTTGGTGCTCTCATGAAAGAGTAATAATAATATGGGGGCTAAGTAATAATAATATGGGTTAAGATGGAAAAGCTACAAAGATTCATTCTTTCAAAGGACTTTAGTGTAGGCAGTGCATCAATATATGAAATCACAATCCTCCTCCTGTCTTCCTGCAGAGTAATGGCTCAGAAACAATCCAATGCAGAGTACGCTCAGGTACCTAATGAAGAAAATACACCTGCAACCACAGTTCTACCAAGCAATGCGACAAATGAACAACCTAGCGCTGATGAAGCAGCAGTGTCTGAAACACCAGAAGATGATGAGAAGCACGACGTGCAAAAGGAAGAAACAGCTTGAAGTTCATTTTAATACAGTTTTCCTCATTGGCTTTGGATCAAGTTATTAAAAAACGACAACAAAAAACATCACTGAATTAATGTACCATTGTAGCTAAACTCATCTGTATTGTGAACCACTGGACTGGACATTGAAAAGGATGGTAGATGTACCTTGCAAATAGCAGATTAGGCCTTTAAGGTTAACCAAATTAAACTTGTTATCTACTTGAACATGCATGTAAGTAAAAAAAAGGATGACCATCTGCAATCATCCAATCTAGTTTGCAGAGCTAACCAGAAAACGGTCACAGCCTTTGGAGAAACTTCCAAAGGTAAGAACTTCCCAGTCAACTCAAAAGAAAGCTGCGTGTCCATACAGTTCTGAGCCACAGCAGCCTTCTCCACACAGCATTTCCTGTGCACTGAGATCCACCATCACAGCCATTACATTGCTGCGTTTTAAAGATCTGGTTTTGTACTTCAGAAGTAAAATCAAGCTTCATCAGAGTGCAAAAACTGATTTAAAGACTTGGACCAATGAAACGTTGTTAGTCTGAATTCCACCTGAAGTTACAAAGACAAGAAAAAAGTCAGGGGAACTTTTACTGTGTTACCAAATGTGGGGTACAGCTTTGTTAGCAATGACCTTCTGACTTCAAAGTTCCCAAGACATCAGAGTTCCTGAGTTGTGCGTCTCAGCGGTTCTGGTTTTCAGTCCAACGGAGTTAGCAGTTGGGTACCCACTTCAGACCTCAGCTGACTGTTTGCCAGACAAAGGGAGCTGTACACTCAGATCCTTTATCAAATCCAGGCACACGGAGTAGCAGATTCACCATGATAAGCAGATGTATCTGCTTTCAAACCTCAGAAATGAACACTGCCAGCTATGAACACATCAGCTTCCTTTGCCTGAGATGACTTAACATCAAAGTCATGCTACTCTTCTGTTCTTTTTAGCCCAGTATTTGTCCATTTTCTGTAGGTAAAACCTTTAGGAGGAACAGTAAATAGTGCATCCACGAGGATAGACAACAGCTGAGTAGTGAGCTCTCTCTTGGAAAAGGCAACTGATCCATAAACACTGACCATGAGACACTTGTCTAGTGAAGCAGACAACCTCCTCTCTTTGGGCCCACATTCTAAAGATGACCAATCCTGTTCAGTTCTTCAAAAGGGAGAAGCAGCCTGCTTTCATAAGAGCTGGAGGACAAAGGGATTCCAGTTCAGGGCTGTTCAAGGAACAGACACTCAGACTCAGCAGCTCCCTTATGTTCTACATGAGGCAGATTCTCCTTGAAATAAGGAGACACTGCTTTTAGCCTCATGCACCGCAGAGAAACGTGCCTGACTGAGGGATCTGCTGTGTTTGGGCATTTAAGTCTCATCTAGGATCTGCTCTTCATAAATCCTTTGGTGACTGTTCCTAGCCTGTAACTATTAGTTATATACCTCATTCAACTTTAAAATAGATAATATAAAGATACAGCTACGCTAAAATTTTCCGGTTCAGTTGCTACAGCCAAGTACCTTCACCAACATGTAAGGCCTGATGTCCTAATGAAGATTCAGGTTGAATCATAAAACATAACTGTATTCATTGTTCTTTCCACACAGTTTTGTAGCTCTCAAGAGATTTGCTACACCTGTTCCAGCCTTCAGCCTCATTTTAGAGGAAGAAAGCATTTACAACGTTCTGGTAACATTGTTTTAGCTAAGAACTGCTCCTGACAGAACAAATATCACTCTTACACCAACACTGCCTCATTCTATAAGCAGATCTATACCCTCCTTCCTCTCCAAAATACCCAGCTTAAGTCACAACCTGTATATATGCTTCTTCTTAATCAGGCACTTCTTTTATTAAATCTCAGATCTTACTAAGCAAAATCTGCAAATTGTAATCATTCAATCTAGCTTTAGAGGCTGGAGGATTTTTTGATACTAATGAGTATTTTTTAGATTCACACCCGAATAGCTTCAGAGCAATGCAACAGCCTGTCACTAAGCATGACCAGCAAGAGTGCCATTTGGGTGCCATTTCTTACCAATGATGTCGCTTAACTTGGCTGACACTGGCATTAACTTGAAATAGCTTCTTCTCAGATGCTCATAGGCCTTTTTCTACTCTTGCTTTTCATGGACGAATATACACAACTCTCTTCATGACTCTGCTGTAGTTGTGTTAGTTCTAAAGTACTCTCCTGTATTGTGTCAACTATAATTTCCTTACTGTGACATCTGTGCCAACTTCAGGTCTCCACGATACCAATGAGATTGTATGGGGGCAAGTGGGGAAATATATTATGTGGCCATTACCATCAGTTCTCCTCATCTCATCTCCACCCATTTCTCTGCATGTATTCCTCACATAACTCACCAGAGCACACCAGGAGCTTATTCTGGTGACTTTGTGTTAGCTGTACAACATAACTACAAAGTTAAAAAACAGAACTTGCTCAAATGATCTTAATGCTTTATATAAAACAAAGGATGCAAGTTCTCAATAAAGAACCCCTCCCTTACTTCTACCCAGTAGACTGCAATAGTTTAACAACAATCCAACAAAACCCCAAGAAACAAATAGAAAAAGAAAAAAAAGCAGAACAAATACAATTCTTCGGGGTTTCCTAACATAAAAATGCTTCTGTAACACCTTTCTCACAGGTGTTTGCTCTCATCATGAAGTTTCTCTTGTGTAAAATAATTTATGATAAAGAACAGGGCACTGTCTGCAGCTTTCCAGTGATGCTTTTGGCAAAGCTCAAGTCAAATTAGACACTGATGCACGGCATGTAGCTCAAAAACCCTGCAGAGCTATGCAGAATGCAGTCCTTCAGAATTTGCCTTGGATGTTTGAAGTCTTTCCTGCATGGACCATTTATCTCCTCCTGTGGGAGCAAGGATCATTACCATGGAAAGAAGGTACTAAGCTGACATTCGGGCCATCATCATCCAGGGATGTGGATTTACAAAGCTACAGAACTGGGGCAGCTTAAGGGTGTTTTTCTTTATTTCTTTTCTATACAAAGACCGAGGACCAATACAGAACTGTATCTTCAGCTTTTCTCAATTCAAGTTTTCAGCAGCATCTGCATAATACGTAAGAAACAACATTTACTCAGTCAAGTTTCTGCTTCCAACAAGGCCTGAAGAACCAGGGGTTACTGTAAAGGCAAGCTTCTATCACCACTCTGTATTCTCAATGAAATTCAACCTGCATTTTTCTTTCTAGGGTAGAGTAAGTAATCGGTAAAGATACCTGTTTAGTTTTAAGTTTCTGTCTTGCTCATCAAAATGAAGTGCATTAACTTAATTCCTACCAGTTAAGACTGTAGAAACTTTCATTTTCTGCTTCGGCACCTCCTTGCAGCTGAAAAAAAGACCCCGTTCTATCTCCATGCTGTGTAAGAGATGGCAGGCTTTCAGCTGACTTGCTCATTTTGTCCCATGCACAAAAGCTATTGTAGAAAATATGGGTTTTGTTACACGTAAGTTTAATAAAGTTTTATAACATCAAAGATTGCTGTTTAAGACACTGTCTTTATTTCACAGAACTTCATCAGCGTGATTTGTTCAGGAAGAACTCACCCACCAGTGCTACAACAGATCATACCAACGTCAGAACAGGATGCTGAAGCCCAGCTCTTTTCTCTCTTTCCAGCCACTCTACCCCAAGCCTGTAGCATTGCATGGGATTGTTGTGGCCAGTGTGTAGTACACAGCACTTGGTCTTGTTAAAGCTCATACAATTGGCCTCAGCCCAGTGATCAGCCTGTTCAGATCCCACTGTAGTCTTCCTACGCTCAGGCAGATCCACAATTCCTCCCACCTTGGTGTCATTCACAAACTTACTGGAGGTGCACTTAATCCCCTTGTTCAGATCATCGATAAAGATATGAAGCAGGGCCAGCCCCAGTACTGACCCTGGGAAACACCACTCGCGACCAGTTGCCAGCTGGATTTAACTCCGTTCACCATTGCCCTCTGGGCCCAGCTGTCCAGCCAGCTTTTTTCACCACGCAGTAAGAATTCTCACCTCCATTGCTAAACACTGAAATACTGAAGCTAATTCCAATCACACAAAAAAGCAAAACACAAAAGAAGAAAAGCCCAACCTCCCCCACAATCAGTTCAATCAGGGATTAGCCATACACAATTCGGGGACAAATGAGCTACTGCCAAGCACGTGGAAGTTCTCAATGATCCTTACTAAAAAGCAGTTTAGAGGTTATCTTCTCTCCTGGCCAGACAAACCCTTACATGACTGCAGTCATCATAGAAGTTGCCAGTTTGTTTTTAATATACTACACATAAAGATGCTTGCTTTCCTTCTTACTCCTATGCATTTTGTAAGAATTCAGCAGGAAATTACCTTACAATCATGCTTCATCCCTTAAATCATTACCTGAAGCACAGAGAGCAGGAATATCATTTTGAGACTCCCAAAGTAGTTTGAAAGAAACAATCCTACTCTGGACTGTGACACAGAAGGAATAACCTGATGTACACAGATCATTAACCTTCCTGTATGTACACAGATCATACAGTGAACTGAAAAAAAACAGCAAGGTATCAAAAATACATTAAAAGCAGTAATCTCTTTAATCAACAGGAGGTACAAGTGGCTGTTCTGGCAGTACACTTTGAGCAAACCCAGAGATAAGACATTTGAGTACCATGCTGATGCTCGCATACAACATCCTTGTTGAACTATTGAAATATGAGTTTGGCAACCATAAACACAAGCACAAAAGAGAAGACAGCCAAGCCAGAAGGCCCCACTAGCCCTCCACCATTCTTTTAAGTATGGCTCCCAGGCCACCCTTTGCCACTTTCAGTGGGGTCAGCTCTTCTTTATTCTCAATGTGAATACTTGCACCATGAGACACCAGCAGCTTTGCCTCATCCACTCTCTCTTCATCGCAGGCTAAATGACTGCAATACAAACAAGAAACCCACAGCCACTTTTAAGTATTCCAGGCTTATAAAGAGCAATAATTATGCCATGTCAGTGCAAGAGCAAAACAAGAACGTTGTGGGGAAAGAGGAGAAACAAATCCTAGAAAAACAAAACCACACCTAATAGATCACCTACAAAGACTTTAAAGCCCGGCTCTGCAGTCAGTAATGCTAAGGAGCACAAAATCCACAGTGGAATTGGAAAACAGTAATCTCTACTTAAATCAAAAGCAATGAACTAAATCATAAAGAATGACTGTAAATGCAGCAAGTGCTTTTTTTCACTTTAGCACCCTACCCTGAGTATAAACACATGTGTTCTACAATGAATTGGGTTTTACGTATAGCAAGAATACCCTGCGCAATCTTATTTATGGCAAAATCTTGATGCCACTGCAGACAACGCAGGGTGCTGCCACCAACTTCAAAGCAGCTGTAGTCTCACTCTTGCACATTCAAATTGCTCTCTGAGGTAGTAACAAACATCAGACTAGTTACACTTCAATTACATCTTATTTTCCTTAGAGGAGTGAGGAAAAGTTTCCAAAATTAGTTCTTACTTGACAGGACGGAGCAGGCCAGCCTGCAAGACCAGCTCCTTACGGCTTTGATGTTATTAGCACACTTTCTACCCCCCAGCAGAAAGGAAACGTATTCCAGGTTATTACAAAAGGTGTTCTACGTTTTATAATAGATGTAGTAACACAAAGTATGTATGTACAGACACGCTTATGCAAAACACTAATCATGATTTTCTCAAATCCTTTTCAATGACGCAGGGATGCGAAGCAAAGGGTTGTCCTGAGGCATCGCAGAGATAAAAAGCGAATCTGAGGTGATGGGGTTTCATTTCATAGGAACTAAAACCCAAAACCAACCAACAAACAAAATCACTTACAGGGGTGTGTTCCCTTCCGAGTCCTGTATATTAACAGACGCATTGTGCTGCAGGAGGATCTGTATCATTTTTAGGTTGCCTTTGGCTGCTGCTCTGTGTAATGGGGTAGATTCAAAATGATCTGTTGCATCTGGATTAGCTCCATTCTCCAAAAGCATGACTGCAATCTGAAGGTGTAGGAAGAGAAAGAGGGGGAAAAAACGGAAGGAAAGTTCATATAACCAAACGCTTTTTCTGAGAGCAACACAACTCCAGCAGCACGGGCAGCCGTACCTCCTGCTTATTTTTGGAGGCCGCGTAGTGCAGGGGTGTGCAGCCATTCTGATTGACAGCATTGATGGGAGCCCCCTTGTCAATGAGGGCCTTCACGATCTCATCACGGCCCGCTGACGCAGCAATGTGCAAGGGAGTCCAACCAGCCTGCAGAGGCAAGCACAGAAGTTATTAAAGCAAAGACGTCAACCAAGAAAACAACCCCAGTGCAGAGCAGACTGCTCCCTAGTCATATTGCACACAGCATTACAGTTGTAGTGCTTAACACTACTAGCAGCAGACAGACAAGTCATGGGCCCACCCGCAGTTCTGCACTCAGCCCCGGATAGAAGTTGTAGCTGCACAGCAGCAAGCAGCTCCAGTTGTATGTGGCACCCACAGGGCAGCTCGCCCCTACAGCAACAACAGCAGTGCTTTTAAAAGGTATTTTAAAGAACAAACAGAAATGGCTGAAAGCTGTATCCAAATTTTCTGCAATGTTTCCTCTATCTTCTCTTCCAATTAAACCAGCAGGCATTTCCTTCGCTGGGCGCAAGCTTTAGGATAATTCATTCATCATGGATGCAATTATTTCAACGTTTCCTGCAGGACAACAAGGGACCTGATGTCGAGTGTGAGCTCAGCACACACGGGGCCTGCTCTGCCGTTATACCTCAGGGGTGGGAAACCCTCAACGCTCCTCACGGCTCGGCCGAGGGTCACGCCAGGGTGGAGACGGCCCGAAGACCCACAGCGACAGCCCAGCCTCCTCCGGCTTTGCAGGAGGCACCGAGTCCCGGACAGGAGCTCTCCCGGCCCCCGCGGGACCCTCCCGCCAACCTCGGCCCCGTCAGGCCGCGCTCCGCGGAGCGCTGAGGGAGAGCGGCCCCGAGTGCCCCGCGCCGAGGCCGCCCCACTCACGTCGTCCTTGTCGCCGACGGGCACGCCGAGCCCCAGCAGGAGATCCGCCACCGCCGTGTGTCCCGCCGAGCAGGCCCAGTGCAGCGCCGTGCGGCTGTCCTGAGGGGAGGAAGCGGCGGTCAGCGGGCCCCGGGTCTATCCTGACGGGACCCGCTGCCGCCGCGGTGCGCGCGGCCGGCTGACCTGGTCTGTGGCGGTGGCCAAGGCCCGGTCGCGCAGCAGCTGTGCGCGCAGCTCCTCCAGGCGCCCGGCGTAGGCCATGTTGCACACCTCCACGTTGGACACCGCGCCCTCCATGCCGGCCGCCCGCCCCGCCAACAGGGCGATGCCCCGCCTGCGGGCTGCCCCATCCGCGGGACGCCGCGCACAGCCCGACCAATCGCGCCCGTAGGCCGGCTCCGCGCCGCGGGGCTTGCTGGGATTTGGAGTCCGCCCGCCGGGACTCGACGCGCCGCCGCACGGCGACGGAACTACGGCTCCCGGAGCGCCCCGCGGAGCCTCCCTGTCGGGCGGCCGTGTCGGGCCGAGGAGGAGGATGGTGACGGCGGGAGGATGGAGTCAGGTGAGGGGCGGCGGGACGGCGCCGCGGGCTCAGGGGGGCGGCGGGACCGGAGCGAGCCCCGCGGAACGGGCCCGGCCCCATCGCCGAGCTAAAACCCCGTCGGCCTCGGCGGGAGGGCCGCGCCTCAGGGCTCGGGGCGGGAGCTCGGGGCCTTGTGGCCGGGCCGGGCACCGCGCCGCTGGCACCGGGAAGCGCGGTCCGCGAGGGCTCGCCGGGCGGCTCCGGAGCTGCCCTACAGCCGGGCGGGAGGAGCGATGCGGGCCGCGCGTGTGACAGCTCTATTTAATGATCAAAGAAAGGAAAAACCGAAAGAAAACAACCCCCTGCGGCGATCGGGCTTCCTTCTCTGATCGGTATTAATTACCGTTAGCAAATGACGCAGGCGGATCCTCCCTCCCGCGGCCGTGCCGTGCCGGCGGCAGCCATGTCGCGCTCCCGGAGCGGGGGGCCGAGGTGCGGGGCGGAGGGTGAGCGCTGCCGCGTTGCGTTCAGTTCTATCCAGGTACGAAAACCAGATCACGATCCTGTCCGACTACTTAGAGGAATTCCCCGACACCGACGAGCCGGTGTGGATTCTGGGAAGGCAGCACCACCTGAACGAAGGTACCTCTAACGCGGTAACTCCTCGGTAACACGCAGAGTGCGGCAGCAGCGGCTCCCGATTTCTTCGTGTATCCGGCTGTCAAATAAAGGGAGATCTCAAAAGCATCGTCACAGTAAAAAGTATCAGTGTGAGGTGTGTGCTGTGCTTTGGTGAGAAGCAGCGCTGCCCGATAGCCTTAGCACTTCGGTATGATACCAACATCGGGTTTCAGCGCTGAGTTTTGCTCCCTGTGGAGGGGACAAGGGCTTAACCCTGTGTTACCTGTCAGAGGTAGCGGCCGTCAGTGCAGCCTTGGTGTCAGGGCTCCCAGGTCCCATACTCGGCCCCGGTGGGCTGAGCCATCCCTTGAAAGGCCACTGGGTCTGAATGCAGCTCAGGGGGAAAGCAGCAATAAGAGCTTAAGAAATCTTTGAGAGCCTTTGTGAGATGTCGGTAAGTGTGTGTTTAAAAAAGAGAAAAGAAAGAATGAATGGAAGTTGGTATTGTTAATATTGTCAAGAAATGACAGCACATGGGGTTTGGGAGCGATGCATCCTTCTGTACTGTTTGGCACGTAGGAGTTCCTCACCTTAACTTGCTTTACCAGTTCTATCCCATGGATGTAATTCTTCATAGTGTTCCATTCAGGCTACACAGAATCATTCCAAACACCTTTTAGAACCACTGCCTGGTCATTATTTCATTCGTAACAATTCAACTTTAATTATAAGTCTACAAAAGCTCTTAGGTTTAAATGGCTAAAAAAGGCATCTAAGTACTAAAGATCTTATCTGTAGAAGCTAACAGGAGGCTTTTCCTTTTGTTTCCTTTTAAAAACATTCCAGACAAATCTAAGCTACTGTTGGATGTCAGCGCTCGTCTCTGGTTTACATACAGAAGGAAGTTTTCGCCTATTGGTGAGTATACTGCGGACCTGTGGCCTCGTTAGGATTAAATAGCAGGAGCGGGGATGGCCTCGTGGACTGAAAAGTGATCACACTCTGCCGTTATCTCTGTGGTGCTCCTCCAGTTCAAAGCCCATGTTAATTGTGGTGAACTTTCCCCATAGGAGGCACTGGCCCTTCGTCTGATGCTGGCTGGGGATGTATGCTGCGATGCGGGCAGATGATGCTGGCGCAGGCACTGATCTGCAGGCATTTAGGAAGAGGTGTGTACTGTTCTGAGTCAACATCTGTACTGTTTGGAGACCACATTCCTTTGTGTGTGTGTGTGTGTAGTATTCCAGAAAAGCACAAAACCCTAATTGATTAATGAGACTCTACTTGAGGTAATAGTGCTTGTCTGACTGGGTGAAATCATAGCAGCCTTAAGCAGAGAAATAGAGCAGACAGGGAATCCTGCTTCACTCCAGAGCTGAGGACACCACCCCTATTATTAGAGGCAGAAGCAGACATGGCAGAGCTGCTGCAGATTTGTTATGTGAGAAGACTTTCCAGCATGGCCCTCGTGTTGGTATTTGATGTATGTTAACAAATCTCACAAGGTCTAAATAGAGCATGTGGTTTTAAATAACCCTGGAAGCTCACAGATGCTGCAGGAGCTGTCAGAGCTCAGCAGCGATCGGTCAGAATAAGTTGCAGTTGACGTTTTTGCCACTCAGCCTATGAAGGTAAAGGACAGTTTAAAAGAAATAGCAAATCGTGAATTCCAGACGCTCTAAACAAAATGTAAACGTTAGAGATGAATTGTATGCAGGTCGCTCTGAAAGTAATGCCTCCTGTTTATTTCCATGGAAACCACAACAGATACAAAGAGCACAATAGCATTGTTCAATAGAGCAGATTCTCAGCTACAAAACACTGCTTTATAACACAGACACCACCAGTAGCTGTGCCTTTTCACCAGCCATGAACAAGAGCCCACATGCTGCGCTCACACAGATCTGCACCAGATGTGACCTGCTGTTGCCACTGCTGAAATGCACTGCTCAGCACCTCGGTGTGCTCACACCCACTGCTTGGTCTGCAGAGACATTCAGCAGGTCTCAGTGAACGGCAGTGGGTGCCATCTTCTTCTGCATGGAGGAACTCAGTCCCACCACTTTGCTTCATTCACACTTCCATATCAGATGCCGTGCTGTCACACTGCCCCTCTGCTGCCATCTGTCACATGGCAACTGAATGTAATGGGATATTGGTGGGAATCATACGATCATTCAGGTTGGAAAAGACCTTTCGGATCACCAGTTCCCACTGCCAGCTCATCCCCACCTGCCCTCTGACCACGTCCCTCAGTGTCACACTGACCCTTTTATTGATCACCTGCAGCGATGATGACCCCACCACCTCCCAGTGCAGCCTGTGCCAGCGCAGCAACACTCTCTCTGAGAACATTTTTTTCTAATATCCAACCAGAACTTCCCTGGTGCAACTCGAAGCCATTCCCTCTCATCCTGCTGCTGTTACCTGGGAGCAGAGGATGACCCCCACAGCTGAGGCTGTGCAGTGGATCAGGACACCCAGGGCTGGGGGCAGCAGGGCCACAGCACGAAGATGGTGGCTGCTAAGGGGAGTTCAACTGCTGTGGCTGCTCCACCACCACCCATCTACGGTGTCCTGGGCCAACATTATAAAACAGGAGGCATTACTTTTGGAGCAGCCCTCATAGATTTGTATTGTCTCGTTGCATAGCTTACTACTCTCCAGAAGTTAGATCAGGATAATGGAAACATTATAGTTCTTGAATCTTAATGCGTTTCCTCTTAGATTGGCAATGGGAAAAACACAAAAAGCAACCAGAAGAATATCACAGAATCCTGCGATGCTTTCTGGACAGGAAGGATTGCTGTTATTCCATCCACCAGATGGGTAAGAACAAACAAGCAAACCTGCTGTACTGAAACTTAATAGTCTGTAAGATGTCAGTTCATGACCTCGAGTGGTGGTTCTGAAGGCAGAGTGTGTTTAGATATAAAAAGGCACGTATATGCGTGTGAGGTATAATAGCACAGAAATGTTATTCACAAAGACATAAATATAGTGGAATCTATCCCCTGGTTAAGCTATGTGAGCCTTGAGTACCGGGGTCGGTAATATTAAAATAGTTATGGAGCTTATTGATGTAATCTGTAATAATTTGGAATCAATATTTGTAACTCTCAGAAGCTTCATTAAAGGAATGGCTTTAAACTAAAGTTATTGTGAGAGGGTGGCGAGGCCCTGGCAGCACTGCTGCCCAGAGCTGTGGGTGCTCCGTCCCTGGAGGTGCCCAAGGCCACATTGGATGGAGCCCTGAGGAGCCTGGGGGGAGAAGAGGGGCAGGCAGCCCTCAGCACGGCTTGGAGCTGGATGGGCTTTAGGGTCCCTTCCAACCCAGCCAGTCTGTGATTCCACGGTTCTGTGAACTGAAAGGATCTGGAAAAAAGCACAGCTTGAGAAAATAATCGTTACTGCTAAATATAGTTTGCAGTTAGTAAAAAACTGATTATATAGCCATGGCATTGAGTATTTTTTGTTATTGGACTCTTTGTGATCTCTCTTTTTTTCTGTGTGTTGTTTTTTTTTTCCCCCTTCATAAAAACAGCACAGATGGGTGTTGGAGAGGGGAAATCGATTGGAGAATGGTTTGGACCAAATACAGTTGCTCAAGTATTAAAGTAAGTCAGATCCTACCAGCTCATTCAGAATGTACTCCCCCAGGGCACCCAGCTCACAGATTAGGGGAAGGCCCAGGCAGGGTTTTAAAGGCTGCATCTGCCTGTCTCAGAATCAAGGATACACTTACTGTGTGCTTACAAGTACAGAGTGGAATGTGGTGGGCAGGAACTGAATTGGGAATGAGTGAGCTCAAACTTTAATATAGTAAGAGCCTGGGAAAGAGAAACTCCAAGTTGTTCTCTGCTGCTGCGCTGTCTGTGTGCCCCTAACCAGTACCAGCACAGACGTCTGCTCCTTTGCAGAGTGGCACAGCTTCAGCAGGCCAGGAGCGCCACCAGGTAGGTTAGGCTGGCAGTATGAAGCGTCAGAGGGAAGCCAGCTGGGCCAAGGGGGAACTGAGCTGCAATTCCTTGTTTTCTGGGCAGCAGTTGAGCCAGCCATAAAAGATGGGCAGCTCCTCAGAGTCTCAAGTCATAGAAGAGACTGACTTAGAGGGATACGTGGAGATGCCTTGCGTTAAGGCTGCAAGTCTTCAGTGCTCAGCAGCAGTGTAAGTACCCTCTTGGGCTAACTACTTCATGTTCATTTGTTCTGTAGGAAGCTGGCTTTATTTGATGAATGGAATTCATTGGCTGTTTATGTATCAATGGATAATACAGTGGTCATTGAAGACATCAGTAAGTGAAACATCTAGTACTCCTATAGCTGTTTCTGCTAAGACCTCATATTCCCAAATGTATCTAAACATGAATGAAATAGTTGGGGGGCACCTGTATTCCTTCCTGGTGGAAGAAAAGGGATAAAAAAAGTTACAAACTCCGGTTTGCCCATCCAAAACTAAAGCTGGGGAGAAGACAGAGGTGCTCTGTGCAATCTGAAATCTTAGCCCAGAGATGGAGCGAGGTTGCAGTTTATGTAAATTGGTTTTAATGTGGGCTTTGTGAAGGAGTTGGGCTTTTTCTAGGCACAAAAGAAAGCAGCAGCAGATCCTAGCACTGAGAAATGCATGGCCGTGCTTCGTTTACAGCCCTAAGAAAGGTGGATTTACAAGTGAAGCTTAACCATAGTTAAAGCTTCTGCTTTGGTCCCTGCTGTTTCCTTTATGCTCACATTGCTGGGCACAAAGAGTTCCTCAAAGAGCTGTGGATGCCATCATCTCTGCCATCTCATTTCCGTGATGTTTTACAGACGAGTCTTGAGTGTATTAATAATCCCAATAGTAAATGTCATTTCGGTCTTACATTTTCACCTCCCAGTCATTAATGCAGTGTCTCACTTTAATGTGCCAGCACACGCTGTCTGCTAGAATTACTTCCGCTAAACAGCTCCGATTCATTTCCGTGCCCTGCTCATTTCATCTCGGGGGCTCGATGAAGATCTCTGGCCCAGCAGCCTCATTTGATTCAGGGACGAAGAGGAACTTTGTGTTCCTTTGTGCACCGACTGATTCCTGGTTTTATTCCCACAGAGAAGATGTGCTGGTCGCCTCCCCCGAGCAGCAGCACAGCCCACAGCAGTGCGCATTTGCACAGAAGCGCTCTTGGCCGAAACAGGAACGCAGCAGGGCTCTGCACAGCCTGGAAGCCCCTCTTGCTTATTATACCTCTACGTCTAGGGATAAATCACATAAATCCAGTATATATTGATGCATTTAAAGTAAGCCTTTTCTTTTTCCCAACAAATTGCTTGTTATTGTCAAATAAGTTCAAGTATCCGCGAGATCAGGAAACAAATCAACTATAATTTCCTTTTCCTCTCTTTGAATTCCTAGGAATGCTTTAAGATGCCACAGTCCTTGGGAGCATTAGGAGGGAAACCAAATAACGCCTATTATTTCATAGGATTTTTAGGTAAGGAAAATGGGAAACTTATTCAAAATACGCAGATGGTCAAAAGAGGCATTTCTGGGGGGAGAGGGTAAGGAGTTTGGATCTCTAAGGTAAAGAAAAATGAGAGTGTGGTTAAAGGGATGAAGAAACGTACCTCAAGTATTTCAGCAACAGCACGATGTGTTCCTTCACGGGAGCAGAAAGCTTAACAGCAAAGCTAGGTGCAAAAAGAAATGATGACAGGCAAAAGCAGCACGTCAATGCAAGTCTGTTGGTCAGCTGTCACCTCTCATTGCCTTGCATTTCGGATGTGTTCTGATAGTGGTGTCTTTTCCTTGCAGATCTTCTTGTATCGAGGATTCCTGTAATTATTGTAAATACAGTCTTCCCACTTTCACCCATTTGGCCCATAATTTTATGGCATTTTGTTCTTTTGTAAAACCTGAGCTGTTTGAGGCATTTTTGTTCCAATTTCGGAATGAATGCCTCATGGGATTACAGATCTCATTTCTGGCCATTCCGCACCTTCTCATCTTGGAATGTCAGGGATTACAGCAGCTGAGATTTACAAAAAGAAAGTACTGGGTCTCACGGGGAAAAGGAAAGTATGTGAGAAAGGCAGAACATACCAACCAGAAAATCCGCAGTAATGGGTCACAATAGAAAACTGTAGTAAATACCCCGTGGAAACCTTGTGTCTGAGCTTTCTGAGCCTCCTCAGGAATCCCTCGCTAGAAGGCCTAGATCAATTGTCATCACAGCCAACATTCATTTCTGTTTTGCAGTTCTGGACTTAGCACTCATTAAAGTCACTTGTTTGTTTTCAACATACGGATGTCATCCATGCAGGCAATGAGCTGATCTATTTGGACCCTCACACCACCCAAAGCTTTGTGGATTCAGAAGAAAATGGTACAGTTGATGACCAGAGCTTCCACTGCCAGCAAGCCCCCCACAGAATGAAGATCATGAATCTGGACCCTTCAGTAGCTTTAGTAGGTGTCAGAAAGTAATCAGCGTATGTATTTTATCTCAAAGTAAGGGCAGGAGTGTGTTTCTTGAACAGCATCAAGACTGAATAACTGCTTCTTTAACACATAGCTCTTCCAACATTAACTGCATAGGATGCATTAATCTCAGGTCACACAGGCCATGTTTGCATGGATGGGAGCTGCCTTCAGTTTCTTTGCTGAATGCATTTACTGTATGCAAGCAGCGTGTGTGTAGCGGTCAAGGGAACAGAATCAGGTTTACTTGATTCCATTGCTGTCATATAAGCTTGGCCACTTTGGACAAGTTACTTAAACTCGCTTTGTATCATAATTTACAAATGTGTAAATGGAATTATTTGTAGAAGTCATCCAACAGACGCTACAGTGTTCTGTAGGTACCTGATGGCTCCAAAGAAATTAAATCTGATCCTGTGCCATTATCAATAACAGTGCAGTGAGCCAGACAAAGGCATCATGAAGAACAGATATTTCCAGCACAGGTACCACAGGGGAAGTGTTCCTTAGGTTGTTCTTTACGTAAGGCTGATGCTCCAGCTCTTGGAGCTGGCCGTGGCTCCATGGCAGCACACAGCAGCTGCTGCACCTATTTTGGTTGGTTTGGTTTGCTGGGGTTTGCGGGGCCTTGTGCCACTCTTGTGTTCTCTGCCTGGAACTGTCACCTATTTTGGGTCTTTTGTAGAGAGGCCGTAGTGGGGATCAGCAAGTTGCTGCTCACACGGCGCTTTACCTGCACTGCAGATTCATACTTCGCAAAATAATGCTGTTGTTTTGTTGTTGTTTGCTTTTCCCCCCTCAGGGATTCTTTTGCAAAGAAGAATGTGATTTTGATAACTGGTGCAGTCTCGTACAAAAGGTATCAGTGGCACGTGACCATCCTTGTTCACTCTATAGGAAGTCATGGGTTTGGTTGGTTGTGGTTGGGTTTATTTCCTCAAAAATGGAAACTGCCATTACATTTCTCTCTGTATTCACAGTAGAAGAGCCATAGGGAGGAATGCATTAACACAGCAGAAACTATCAAGCATTTGCTACGCGCAAACAAAACCACAGGCATGTAGAAATCAAAGGTGACTGTAAGACAGTGACACCTTGTAGTACAGTTCAAGAGATCTGTCTGCCAGGTGTGTTTTTGATGAGAAAAATGTCAGGGATCGATGGTACTCCAAATATAACAGGAGCTCCCAGTACGTCTGCATAAAGCCTTTGTTTCCTGATAGATACATGTAACGAAGGGATGGTTTTATTGAACAGACACTTTGAGTGCTTTAAGGTTCTCTAAAGGCATCATTTAAAATGAAAGTGTTCTGTCCTCAGGAGATTCTGAAGCAACAGAGCCTACGGATGTTTGAGCTGGTCCAGAAGCACCCGCCCCACTGGCCTCCATTCATACCTCCAACAAAGCCAGAAGTGACGACTACAGGAGCAGGTACGGTGTGGGCTGAGAGCCCCCTTGTGCAGCTCAGTGTCCCTCCTTAGCAAAGAGAAGAACGGTTGCAGGTGGAATAACCGTGCTTTCCTAAGCATCAAGCGATATCTACCTGCTGCGTATCCAAACAGCCCATACAATCGCTAGCTCAGATTCACTCAGTTTTTTCAGTCTTAGAAGATAATTTTCTGGAACGCGTCTTTCAAAGTTTGTTCTTTGAAGTGAACAGTCAGGCACTACTTCAGCATCGCTTGTTTTTTGCAGAGCTCATTGAATCTACTGACAAGCTGTTTGAATTGGAAGAAGAATTTGAAATCCTGAGTGTATGAAGGAAACTGCGGCGACTCTTCTGAGGACTGAACACATGGGTGGTATCATTGCATTGACTTACAGCCATGTTAGCCCCAAAGTGCCTGAAATTATGGAAAACAGAGCACAGAATCCACGTAGCATCCAAAACTCCAACGGCAGTTTAACAAGAGCTTCCCCAGATGGAAAGGCAATAAAAGCTCTTGTAGTGAGATGCTTAATGGGAATCTCTTTTTAATGTATCTTACCTGAAGATAAATGGACCTTTGAGATCAAGGCAAAAATAAGCGTATCGCTGGGCTCTCCATTCGGAGAAAGGGATAACCCAGATGGAAAATTCTTGCTCTCATATAATAATGCAATAGTTTAGTTCTTAAAGCAAAACAGTCTTCAGTTAAGGAGGATGTTTACTTCTGTTCCCTCCTGTGGGCTGCATCATAGGAAAAAAAAATACGTTGTCTTGTTTAAAAGATCGACTGGATCATGAGAAAATGGTTTCCTTGTTAAATATTTTAACATGTATCTGAGCAACCACACGTTATTACAAAAATGTTTCTGTAAAAGGAACTGTGTCTAATGTATACGTTTTGCAATAGCCTTCCTGCTTCTGGGAGACCTCGAGAGGAACGGGAGACTCAAATAGTTGATACAGATCACAACCACTGTTAGAGTTACGGTATATTTCACCTTGACCTTAACGTTGAAATCATTACAACTTAGGTTATTTCTTTCAGAGCTAAAGAGTCAAAGGTGGTTTAACTGTACCTTATTTATTTTAAAGTAGATTTACACAGACTTCTGTTACAGCACTTTATCTGTGCATCTAATAAATTTCTTAAGCTTTTCATAGGTTGTATGCTGCTATGTTTTGTTAATTTGTTTGTTTGAACTAAATGCAAACCAGGTTATGTTAAAGCTTAATATATACACATACACGGATTACGTCGTTGTTACTTTTTGAGTTATTGCCTTTTGAAATCTGTTGTGGTCAAAGTGCCTTAATGTTACGGGTTGATCAGAGCAGCCTGGGCGGTTGTATTTCTATAAGGCAGAGTATCTCTCTAGCAGCCCCAAGAAAAACACTTCAAATAACTTAAGGCAAAGATCTTTTTACTCCATGCTAAAGGTCTACCAGACAGTCCCCGTGGTGGTCGTTTTGTCATGACAGTGCGATAAACGTGAACTGCAGAGTTTCATCTTCACCAATAAAAACGCATGGAGAAATACTGAATTGCTGTCTCCTCTCACTTGCACCTCTCTCGATCAGGGCCAGCGTGATATTAAAGAAAAGAGCTAAGAAGAGCCTGCTTCATCTTGTTTAATGTTTAGTAAACACAAATTGGAAATGACATGCTTAGAAAAAAACAGCACTTTTTTCTCCTCCTCTCCCCAGAGCTCAGCTGTACGGCTCTGAGCAGCTGGAGGAGCACTGCAGGGCCGAGCCCTCCTGAGCTGCTTGCTGCACGAGCGTGGCTTCTGGGTAAGCAGCAGGAAAAGGCTGTTTGTGGAACTCAAGGGAAGTTCGGTACTGATAACAGCTGAGCCAACTCCTTGCAATAGAAGCGTACGTCTCTAAACTGGCACGTTAAATGCATAAAGCTCTAATCCTGAAAAAAACACACCTGCATGTGTTCATGTTCAAAAATCCAGTCTGCAGACACAGCACCTGGCTGACACTTATAGCACCATGGGAGCCCAATTGCTGAAAAATTCCCAGAGTTAACTGCACGCATTTTCAGCACATGGTGAGCATTGCTGTGTGCAAACAGCTTTTCACACTGCTTTTGTCCACACCGGGAGCTAAGCACAGTCTGCTCAGTCTGTGCTAGGACAGCTAAAAGTAAATGCAATGTTCTGCACAAAAGGATCATCGGTCAGGAACATTACAGCGTCTTAAAAGGCAATTGCAAAATACATCCAGAGCTGCTGCAGATCTTTCACAAGCGGGGAAATGTTAAATGAAAGACTAAAAATTCTCATCACAAAGTTTGTGCTCATCTCTGCTGTGGTTGAACTCTGAACACACAGAGCTCTCTGACTCCGACCTGGGAAAATAACATCATATTATGTGTATAAATAAGCACTGCAGACTCATATCATGATTTGGGTTGGAAGGGACCTTAAGGATCACCTAGTTCTACTCCCAGTCATCGAAGGTAAAAACATAATGTGCTTAAAGAAAGCGCTTTCTGAAGTATTTTGCCGGATAGAGCTCCAGCAACTAGTAGAGAAAAAGTACTTTAAATTAACGTCTCAGTCTTCTCTTAAGACTAGTCTAACAATTTGTCTTCAACATCTTTAAGCCACGGCAAAAGGGTATTTGCAAGGCACTTCTTTCAGATGTCCTGGAATGTCAATATGTGGGTTTTGTGCATGTCATTAGAAAGAGAAATCAATAATAGCACTACTAGCCCGACCTAATGAATTCATGTAACTATTAACATACTTTTTCACAGCATTCCCTCAAAATTCGTAAGGATAATACAATTAGTAGCACTTCTCTTTAGTTATGCGCTCTAGGAATGTGGAATTAAAATAGAAATGCAGTTTTTTGAATGAGCAAAATACAGCAAGCAGCCCAGAGGAAGAACACAACTGATCGCGACTGTAGAAATAATAAACGTACATCTCGTAACTAACTGCTTTCTTCTGTATTGGTAGAAGCGTTGCATGGTAGCTAGTAGGCCTCCACTTTTTAAACACACATGGCTTGCATAATCACACAAAACTGTGCCAAGGCTGCCACTGAAAGAAGATTAAGGTTTGCAGTAATGAAGTGTTTCTGGTGGCTGCACGTCACTTGACTGCAAGGAGATAAGGACAGGTCTTGAAGGAGACCTTTTACCTGGCATATAGTTAGAGCTATGAAAAATGCTACAGGTGGTTTGGACTCAAATTCACATCAAAATATGTATTACTGGAGTAGCTCTTCAAAATCAACTGTGGATATGAGTTTGGATTAGAATTGATTACCTATTGCTGAAGCCAAAGAACATCCCACCTGTTTTACAAGCAAACCGAAACGTTCCTTTTCAAATCTCCCTAACCAGGCCGGTTATCAACCACTACTGCTTAGTGTTTCGAAGTCACCTACAATGCACTACAAAATTTGGGTAGTTCTGCACTGCACAGGAGAACGCGTGTCCATTCCCGTACAGTAGGCCAGGTACTGTTTGCAGTGATGCTAATAAAGCACAACTTTGGAGAAGTCCCTCTTGGTGGTGGTTGGTTCACGCCTTGGTCAGGGCAGTGGTGTATGTGAGACAGCAGTTATGCTTTGGTCTGAATAAAGAACTCCCAGAGACTTTCTGAGGTAGCCATGAATGAAGAAGCCCCAAACAACAGTAGAGAAATAGCGTGTAGCACCGTGATCCATAGAATGGCTTTCTGAGCACCGGTCTTTCCCTTGTGTGCAAAGTCCTGGATTTTTGTGGATTTCTGGCCGTCTTGATCCCTCTATCAACCACACACAAAACAGGTTTATGAATTTATCTCCTTCACGTCAGTGATTCCTACTCTTAGGTAACAAAGACTGTTTGCATTTCCATTACAAGTTCTTCATGCACACTTGGCAGCGGCTGACCCTTGTCCGAAGCTGTCCTGCTTTCAGAGTTTCAGAGGGAGGAGCACCAACAAACTGCTGTGACTGCTCAACAGTGGTCAGCCAGAAGCTGTATTTGTTTGCAAAGTAGTGGCATGTTCCCCTGGCACCATTGCATTCAATGAAGGGCGTAGCACGGAAATCCTCCAGGCAAGAACCAGGTGAGACAAGGGACTGACCTCCACCCTCTGCGCCAGCTGCCGTGTGCTGAAATAAAGATGTCCATTTAAGTGAGTGCAAAGGAACAGAAGAGGAGGTAATAGGGCAGTCTTCATGTTGAGAAAAGTCTAGAACGGGCAACCAAATGTATACCTTGGTTGTCTGTGTCTGAGTCTTGTGTCAGGGCCAGAGTCAAAGAAGCAAAGGCACGTGCTTATACTGCATATACAGTCCTTGTGTAAAGGAAATCCAGCTTTGCAGTAGCAAAGTGGGAAAATCAGGAGACAATAATGCTGATTTCACAGTTTTCTAATGACCTCACAGTACTGCAAGGGGATTGCAGTGGAAATAATGTTCCAGAAGACAGAGGGGGTTAAGGAAATAATACAGCTTAAAGTTTCTGCACTTAAAGGTTTGAAACACAATGAGTATCTGAGGCAATGTAGAACTACTGCTTCAGTTTTACTACCGGACGTGAGCAGTGCATACAAGAAGGCCAGATAAATGCGAACAAGTGGCCTGCTGATAAAGAATAAACGCTTTGCTTTCCTATGAGAAACCCAGCTAATTCAGTCTCGGTGATGAGGAGATCTAAAAAATGCATAAAGCTGCCACTGTAGTAGCAATGATATCCTTACCATCAGGAAGGAGTATCCTATCCAGAGGCTGCGCCAACCGAGGGGACACTGTGGGATGGTGATATCCTGGCTGTGCACAGCCACAGCCTGGGAAGGTGCTTCGCACACGGAGCAACGACTGATGTACTGTGGGATCTGATTGCTGTCCACTGGCATCATGGGGATGGGAGCGGTGGTGGACAGCCAGTAGGACTTGTCGTTTCGACTGGCGTAGTAGCACACTTCATTGATGTTGCAGTAAATAAAAGGCATCGTGCTGAAGCGAGGCAAACAAGAGCCAGCAAAACCTGGAAGAATTGGGAAAGCAGTCATACCGAGCATCTGCCAAATGTTCCAACTCATACACACTAGCCAAGAGTAGCACAGCACGGTGCAAGTAACACTACTTCCACAGCACAGATTCTGGCCAAGGAAGACTTTCCCTCCAGCAGCTGCCAGCAGTACCGATGAGAACTGCACACTAGAAACAGGGTTTTGGCTTACATTGTTTATGCCTGAGAGAAGCATGCCAACTCACCGAGATCCTGGTTGTGTGATTTTTCCTGCCCCTCCACGTACAATAAGCTGTAGCCATCCCAGAGCTTGTTCATGCCAATGGGACACGGTGGGATTTGGTCTGACTGGCTGTGCTTCACTAAGGTGTACCCGACACCCACACTCCGACCAGGCATTCCCGGCAAGCCAACAGCACCCGGCTTTCCAGCGGCACCTGGAAGGCAGAAGAGAACTCACTCATTGGCAGGGTGGGTATCACTTGGCTCTACAGCTGATTTTGGCATTGCTTTGTATGACAAAGAGGCCAAGTTTGGAGGGCTGTGTGACCCATGAGGCAGACTAGTTCCAAAAGCAGTTACTTCACAGCAGCACCCACTTGTTTCCTACCTCATTTCATTTTCTGTCTTCCCCCCAACAACTCTAACGCCAGAGTGTTAGCATCTACCTCACAGTACTCACATTCTCATATTCTGAGGATCTCAAAGCAACAGCCAAAACATAATAAGTTCATTTTTCACTCTTGTGCTTTAATGTTGATATCTTTGACACAGAAAGTACCAATCTGTGGCAGAATCCCACCCTTCTCTCTCTCATCATGCCTCTATCACCCAACCCCCACAGCTGTGCTCACTGTGAATAGCATTTTGCTCCTTCAAACCTCCAAGATGGCTCCTACATCCACATAGTACTGAAACCAAAAGATGTTCAGAATTGTACCTAGGGAAACATCAGCAGTGACAGACAACAATGACATGTGACATAATCTTCCTCACTGCAGATAAAATTTACTTCATTGCAGATACAAAGCAGAAGATCATGTACTTCCCCCAGTCTTCCTAAGGTAACTAATTTGGTTTCTTTGTCCACAAATTCTAAAGAAAAGTCTAACGATCTGTGCTCTGCAAATCATACCATTACCTTCAAATCCCTGAGGTCCTGGGGCACCCAAGGGTCCTGGGTCACCAGCTATGCCGGGTGATCCAGGTAAACCATCACGTCCTTTCAAACCAGACCTGCCTGGCAGACCCTTTGGACCTGAAATCAAATATGGTTACTACTTCGGAAAACTCTCTCTCTCTTATTTTGCTTGATTTATTCGCCTCAATTTGAATTAGATTGTATTATATTGTGTTATCTTGCATTCCGATATCATAGTTTGTAAAATAAGTTTTCCTCCTCAGATCGTTGCCGCTGCTCTGTTTGTTTCCTTGAGCCCAGCTCCCATCCCCTCACCCCTTCTCCTTTTCCCCTTCCGTTTTTTGGGGGCCGGGTGGCCCACAGGCCTACTGCCCCCTGTCACAGACATAGATCGATCTAGATAACTCTGTGACACACTTTCAGGACCACTCCACCCGCTGGTACCAAAGCTGGCATCATACCAGCTATACTACAGCTGCTGCTCCTAATTCTGCAGTGTTCATTCAAAACCACTATTAAAGCGTGCAAGAATTTATCAAGCAAATTCTAACCATAGTAAAATATGGCACTTGTATGTTTTTCGTATTTCCATTGCTAGAAAACTTTCCTGATGCATTAAGCAGTATTCCTTTTCCAGAATGCCAGTGATCTGTGTCTGTTTTTACCTGGCTTTCCAACTGGGCCCTGGAATCCAGGATCTCCATCAAAGCCAGGGACACCATCAATCCCTGGCAGACCCGGTAAGCCCGCAGGGGCTGTGATTTCTTCTGCCTGTGGGGTTATACCTGGAGCCCCTGGTTGGCCAGGGAGACCTGCACAGTGTAAGAGACAGTGTAAGTACATCTCACAGATGTGCACAGCTTTGACGATAATACTGACACGAAACAGAAGCATGTTAAATTAAAGCTGTCTGAATACACCAGCACTGGGTATCTTTCTAAAAAGTGATGCATTAAGCTCTTTCTAATTTATTTCACTAAGAAACCACAAAACCCTCCAGATAAGCCAATTAAAAGAACTCTGTGACTTTCTTCCCTACAAACCACTTGCAACAAAGTAAAGCTTTTCAAATTCTCTGGCACTCACCTCGACGCCCCATTTCACCTTTCAGCCCAGGGTAACCAGGATCCCCTGGAGGCCCATCTTTACCTGGCATCCCCATAAGACCAGGCTCACCCCTGACACCTGCAAAGGCACACAGATGAGACCTCAGAGGCTGAGTGTGAGGTTCTGATTCCACAGTTGGGGCACTGAAAAACACACTGATGGCAGCAATGAGAACACGATTTCAGCTCTGAGACAGAGGGGACTGTGACCCTTCTGGAACTCTGCCCATGATAATGTACAGAACGGCTGCAAAGCCTCTAGACAAGAATTGCCACTGCTACACAACTACACTAGATTAACAACATTCCTCCATGGGGACATCCCCAGAAACCCAGAAAAAAAAACAAACAGTAAAATTAAATAGGTATGTGGGACACACTGACAACCACCTGGAGCTGGCCTCTCTTTACCAGTCATAGGTAAAACCTGCATGGACAGAAAGGAAAGACAGACAGCAAACTCAGCTGTGGTCACACACAAAGCAGTCACGGTCACCACACAACAACCATTCATACTGTCAAGGGGACAGCTGCCAAACGAGACCCAGATACTTTCCATGGCAAGATTACCTTTGAATCCAGATACGCCAGGGAGTCCAATGGGACCAGGAAGTCCCACATCACCCTTACCACCTCGCAAGCCAGGAACACCAGGGAAACCTGGATTGCCTGTGTCACCTTGGTCAAAAGCTGGTCCAGGGGGCCCTCGTGGTCCCGGAGTACCTGGAAGACCTAGAGACAAAGTGATAATTGGCACAATCTCCTCTTGCAGCAAGTAAATGCTATTGCTATCCCCAGTGGGTCATCCTAGAGGACGGTCATTGTTTGGCTGTTAGTATTTCCAAGATTGTCCTCCTCCCAAAGGAAAAGAACCAGGCCTCAGTTACTTATGTAAACACAGGTATGAGAAAACTTTAAATCCTTTTGACCACCAGAAACCTTACTTCAAATACTAGGCCTGAGTACATATAGCCCTCACCCCAGCTGGCAGTTAGCCTGGTGACTCACATAATGCCTTGGAGAACAACAGCAGTGGCTTCAAATGTCTGGTCAGGAAAAGACTCTGTCTCAGCCTCTTCAATAAGGCTGTTAGGTAATGAATAGGCACTAATGCTATCATGACAGATCTTTCAAACTACAAGGTAAACTTGCTATTGACCTTAGGACAAGCGCTTCCTACCGTATCTTTGAGTAGCAATATCATTTTGCTGCCTCTCAGTTCCTACAGTTAGCTTCTAAATTTCACAAGGAGCCTGTAATTACAGCTGTAGAAACTACAGTCCAAAATGGAGCTGGTATCCAAATTTAGACATAATACATTGGACCTAGGTAGTTACCTTAATGTCTGAGTCTGTCTTCAGCATCACAGTGGGTGAAATGAGTATTGATCACAGACCTTTATTAATAAGCTATATCAAACCAGGATTAAATAGCAGGAACTGAAAACTGAACTCCTTATTTTCAAGCTTTGATTTAAAAATCAGATTATTAAAGCAATGCAAATCTAAGTCATTATCCTCAAGAGTTCTTCGAGAAAATGCATTAAAAAAAAAACTCACAAAAAATAACAGAAATCCTCTTAGCCTACTCCCCTTATGAGGCCTCTCTCCATACCTGGACTCCCATCAAGTCCTGGATGGCCAGCATCCCCAGGTCTCCCACGTATATCAGAAGGAAGAGAAACTCCAGGAGTTCCTGGCAAGCCAGGCAGTCCCACAGGACCTGGGGGACCTACAATAAGAAATACCAAATGAGAAAGTATATCCCAAGCTCTCAGTCATAGGTGCTGACATGAACAAAATAAGTGGCTGAGAAGAATATATTGAGGAGAACAAAAGGAAAGAAATAGCTACTTTCTGCTGTTCAGGATGGGTACAGACAGTCTAAGAACTACGTAACAGTTTCTCAACCATGTAACCAGATCACAGATTTAATATTTACCTGTGAGACTACTGTCCACTTTTGTGGCTTTAGGAGTTCTATGTAGTAATTCCTCTAACTGTGCAGCAAACCCATCAGCCTGAATTGCAACACATTGCACCAGGCTTACAAACATCAGTACTTACCCATGTCTCCCGATGAGCCTTTTGGCCCTGGGAATCCTACAGCTCCTCTACCCAAACCTGGAGAACCTTCCTCACCCTTCGGACCAGGGAGACCTGCAGGGCCTTTGAGTCCAACTTCACTCAGACCTAATTAAAGATGGTTAAAGAAGAAAGCCTATTCAAATAATCTACTAGCAGTTAATTCATTACACAAACAGAACACAGCTATCATTCTAATTTTACACAACAAAGCTGTCCATTTTCGCACACAAAATGTCTGCCTTGCTTTGAAATGCTACTTTACAAGATTACTGTAACCAAACAAGTCCCTTTGGAAAGATTTTCCTCCTTCAGATTTTGCAAAACATTTTGCAAAACAAAGGTATTTCATACAGTTAAAAATATATAAAAGTACAGCAGGAGCCCAAAAGCAGAATTCAGATCTGAACAAAGAAAATCAGCTTCTGATCTGCTTTAGTGGGAGGTGTCCCTGCAGAGGGGCTGGAACTAGATGATCTTAAAGGTCCCTTCCAACCTAAATCATCTGCGATTTTACTGAGGCTTTTCTTGAGTTCCACATAACGGAGAGTAAGGAAACATGGCATCATTCAGACCAACTCAAAGAGAGCACTTGACGCTGCCCTGCTAAAATCAAGCATTCACTGGAGGTGGGAGAGCTTTATGATTTAATTCCACCAACTTCCCAGCAGCTCAAGGAGAACTACCAACAGAAGAACCTTCACTCCACAGGCTGCATTCTATTCTTACTGGCATTAAAGAAGAATTTGCTCATGCACATTCAGTATTTTGATATTTTCCTTTCTTTGATATTATAATTTGATCCACAACCAGGTGAAACAGCAGTTTTGTGAGGAACACTGCTCTCACGATGGACCAGTTAATGCATTTCCCCAGCTATGGCACTTTCATCATATATTTCCTTTACCTGGCGTTCCAGGAGACCCTTTTGTGCCTGGCAAGCCATTCAGACCATTTAAACCTGGAAATCCATGAAACCCTGAAGAGACATAGGGAACACTTACTAAGTGAGCATGTAAGCAAGCAATCAAATTAGATGGAAATGCATAAGATTCTTCACAGAAACTACAACAAGTGTGAGAAATAGGACACGGAGCAATGCAGTACATAAAGCTTCCCTTCGTTCAGCTCCCCTTCATGGAATATTCTCACTGCTCTGACTGGTTTTACCCTTGGTGGAATCCCATTGGTGACCCAAATCAAGAAAGAACATCTCCATTTCCAAAAACTCCTCAGCTCACTTCTAGCAGCTGGTGCCTTCACTAATACTGCCAAGAGATGAGCTGATTTCCCACACACAGCTGGCCCACACATAGTGTGTTGCCTGCCTGCTGTGATACACTTGGCTGAAACCCTGGTTTTCTGACCCAGTTTCTTCCCCCATATGCAGGCTCCAGACATACCTTTCGGTCCTGCTGTTCCACGAGCTCCTGGGAATCCAACAGATCCTGGCTGTCCTGGAGGCCCTGGTGGCCCAGAGATTCCTCTTAGCCCAGCATTTCCAGGTATTCCTACAAACAAGAAGCAAAATGTTTCCGTACTACACATTCAAGACAGTTCAGCTCACAGCTCCATCATTCTAAAGCTTCTGATGCTACAACTTAACTTGTAAGATGAGCAAATTCCTATTTAAGTAATTATAAAAAAACAAAACAAAACAAAACCAGATCAAATTCTACCACTAAAAGCACTGTCAAACTGTGTATTTGATATTTATTTGATAGCTTTTTTAAAAAAAACTCAGAAATGACATTCATCATCACCCACCAAGTAATAGGCCGGAATAGTTCACATAGTGAATAACTAATTAAATTGGTTTTCAAGTAAAATATTCCAGCAACAACTTCCACTGATCTTCCACCTTTAATTCCACTAACAATTTAAGAGCACACCTGCTACTTCACTATTCAGAGACACAGCCATAAAGTGTTGCAGTGGAAGATTTTAGGGCAGTCTTGCCCATAAGCAGCTGCAAAGAAGCTGCTATTACTTGTCTCTCATTAAGGTCTTCCCTGTTAATTAAAGCAATTGTTTTGGGTTTCAGTTATGCAGGATTCACAATGCAGTCGACCCAAAGGATTGCTTTCAATGGGACAAGGTGATACCTTACAGTAACGTCAGAGAAAATTCCCATCTTCTTTTCAACCTTATTATGTAAGCCTCGGTTGAGATTGGCTGACCAGGACTTAAGAACAGTACAATAAGGCTGTCCCACAGTTACATAATGAACTGCAGAACTTAGGGTGCCTAGTCCAGTACCTACTGGTCCTTCTTGGCCAAGATCTCCTGGGCCACCTTTAATCCCATTCACTCCAGTGCTTCCTGGGTAGCCTGGTTCACCCTTGAGACCTTCTCTCCCTCTCTCTCCTGAAATGATAAAAGCATACACTATACCAGAGCACAGAGTAAAGTAAGTGGAGGTAGGTCTGAAGAAAAACATATTTAACTGCAGCTGCAGCACTTAGGTCTGCTTAACCACAGACTGGGCCCTGGAGCGTCTCCCTGGACGCCAAACACCAGTGCAAATTCCCAAGTTCCTCAGGGAGTGAAATGGGACACAGCATGCAAATCAGATGGGTTTAGGACATGTTCATTATCATCCAGATTTGTGTTCCACCTGCATACTAGACTTCTCAAATGTCTTCTACAGAACAAGACAAAAGTGTCTAAATTTACAGATTACAAACAACCCTGAACAGAGCAAAGTTATCCAACCCGATTCCTGGAATTTTGCAGTCTTCAAGAGCAATCAAGGGCTACTTTACCTGGGAATCCTGGGTCTCCTCGCTCTCCTTTAACTCCAGCAGTGCCAGGAACACCAGTAGACTCTCCCTGGTCACCTGGAAAAGAAAGGCAAGCTGAGAAAGCCATTCTGTACCTGACCATGGGAGCAGTTCTCAGCTTGCTTAATAGTGTTGTTTATGAAAACAAACTTTGCTTATACTGTAAATTCACAAAGTAAACAAAGACAACTGTAAATGCTGTTCAAGAGGAGTCTGAAAATGTTTATAAACAGCAATGCATGCAAATACACTCAGGGCAGGATATGACAAATGTTTATGAATAATTTCACAGCATTCTGCCCTTTTTACCTTTAACTCAAGGTGACCAGAGAAAAGAGTACCTCTTACACTGTCCACCATGCTTCATAAAGTGCTATGACCAAGATTTCAAAGGATATTAAAATATTCAAACAATTGGCTTGAGACTGAATGTATGACCTACCAGGAGAACATCTACTTCTGAGCCAGTCACTGGAGAGCAATGGACACTTCCAGAACTCATTTGTCTTAGCCATTAATCACAGGACTGCATAGACCGAAAGACCAAATACACAGTGAAAGATTTCTTACCCTTTGGACCAGGGAGGCCAATAGGTCCTGGGAATCCAAGTGTTCCTGTGATACCATCTGAACCCTGAAATAAAAGCCCAAAACTAGCTTTTCTTTTTTATTTTTGCTGTTTGAAGTTGGGGTTGTATGGGATATTGGACCGCAAAGATGTAGGAAGAGACATCCAAAGTGTCATTCAACAGCATAAAACAAACAAAAACAAAGTTTTGTAAAGAAAAATTCTGTCAGCTTCTGGCCAGCTGCTTTACAGCAGAAGTACTGATTAGAAAACAGTATTTTCCCAAGAGTTCCTTGAGAAGATGAAGATATTTAAGAATATATTTACCCTCTCTCCTGGCATTCCTGGAAATCCTATGATACCACGTGTACCCTTCTGTCCTGGCAGCCCAGGCTGTCCAGACGGTCCAGGGAAGCCTTGGTCACCATGAAAACCTCTCTCTCTGCTTGCTGACCCAACAGGTCCAGGAAGACCAGGCTGTCCACGGCTTCCTGGGATTCCTTTATCACCTGAGTTTATATAGAAGAGTACAATTCCAGTTCATAATACTGACATTCACTGGAACAACTGACTGTTACCCAAACCTTTCTTTAGAGAGAAGGAAGGGATGGGATATTATCCACAGAACAGAAATTTGAACAAAAACTGTTTTCTCAAAATTCAGAGCTGCCACATGCAAATCTTGCTCAAATGTGAATGGCAGAACAGAAAATACTAATATTTCAGGTATTCAAAAGGAAAGACCATGCTTCACCAGGAGTAAATGCAGCTCCCAGACAACTGAAATGGCAAATACCTACATTGTTGTGACATACCTCTGGGTCCTGGGAATCCTCCGAGTCCAGATAATCCAGGATCTCCTTTGTCTCCTTTCAATTGCAGTGCCTGTTCTTGAGCGCCAAGAACAGGAAGACCAGGTGGACCTACATCTCCTCTGTCACCTGAAGAAGTCAGATTATTTTGCAATAAGATTGTTTAACAGAAAAAGAGTATAACACTAGAAACTGACAGATAGAGACAGAACATCCATATCTTCTGATGTCAGTTCATCAGTAAATGCACTTACTGATTCCTTTGGTAGTCAGACCAAAGTATTTCACATGGAAGAATAGAACACAGTATATAAAAGAAAACACTATTGTTTTATAATTAAGTTTATAATTATTATTGTTATAATGTGCAGACATCTCAGAAAGGTCTCTGAAGCTCTTCTGCTGCACATACAGCAAATGCCTTTCATCTATTTCTTACCTTTTTGACCTTGAAGTCCCAGAACTCCAGGGCTCCCTCTTTCTCCCACTGTGCCAGGAGTTCCTTTAAACCCATTGACGCCAGGGACACCGGGCAGGCCTGGCATGCCTGGGAAACCAAGCAGGCCAGAAGACCCCTTTTCACCTGTATAGAAATATTGATAAATAGAGAAAATTAATCTCTTCTGATATACTATGTACACACCTAGTTGTGTGTGCCTAGGTGAAGGCATGATGGGTTTAGGCTGTCACCCAGATCTGGGCAGTAAAACCTAGTGGTGCAAGCAAAGCAGAGGTGGCCATACATTTTTACTTTCCTTTTGGTTTGTGCTTCATTCTCTCCCTTCTATGGCGTTTCCTTTACTTTATAACTTCACTCACCATTCGTCATTTTTCCACATTTCCTGTCTTTCTGTCTTGATGTACACGATATATTCTCCATAGGTCCTTACAAGGACCTCCTCATGACTATGATTTGGTTATTAAATTCATCATTCATAATTCACAGCTCAGCAGCAAAACAAATACATTCTAACACTAGTTGAGAAATATGTATCTTCTGTAGGCTATGGCCTAAAATCAACAAGATCTTTTTTTCTGGGCAGTAACCCTACACTGTTCCTCAGGTAGAATACAAACCTTTGGGTCCAGAGAAACCTGGACGTCCATCTTGACCAAAAGGTCCAGGTGGTCCTAAGAATCCTCTTTCGCCAGGAGGTCCTGGAGTACCATCAGGACCTGGGAAGCCTTTCATACCAGCAGGGCCTTGAGGACCTACATCCCCAGTCAATCCTTTGACTCCGGGAAGTCCTGAATCAAGACAAGAAATAACTCAACAGATTATAACATACAAACACTGGGGAAGTTTTGTGGACAGCTTTCCAAACTCTTTAAGCACAGCATTGTTTTTTATGTAACAAATGGATCTTAAGGCACATGCAGCCTACTTAGAAGGCATAAAGTTTAGAACTGCAAAAGCATTAGTGATCTAATAATAAAATACCTACAAAGAGGGTTACTGCCTACATCACTACACCACTGGCAAGAGTGAAACCCCTTATGATGTCCATTTTTGTCTCCTTTACCAGACACTACAGTGTAGAGCACTAGTCTTACCTTTATCATCAAGGCAGCCAAACCAGGATGGGGAGCATCTTTAATGTCAGCTACATCTACCTACCCCATCCTTAGAGGGAAGCAGAGATCAGTTTGAGAGACTTGTATTCACAAGTTTCTTTTCCACCTCAGCAGTTTAAGTGTTACTTCTCAAAAGCAAATTGCTCACTAAGGGAACAAGCTTCTGATCGTGCTGTGATATAACCAACACCGTATACTGTTTTGCTTCTAAATGCTTCAGAGTGTTTCTAGAAGAAGCTTTGCAATGATTTACAACTTTAAATAAAGGCTCAGACCATTGAAAAAGAGAATGCTTAGATCCAAAGTGAGGAAAGAAAGAAAAAAAATCAAGTGGCTTTTGAAAAATGACATTTGCAGCAGCAGCACCCAACATATGAGCCTCACTGTATTCAAACATTTTAAATTACGATCCAGCATTTTTTGAAGTAGATGAAATGGCTGCTTTATTCAAAAAAGAAAATTCAGGCTTAAATTTTGTGTATGTTAAGGATTTCCATTTAAGCTCCAGGCTTCGCTGCCATCTGAGCATTCTCACCACAACAGTTCTTTGCCTTGTTTGATTAGCAATAATAAGGGGTATCACCTATAGTCAATGCAATTCTTGTAGCATTAAAAGCTAGGTTGTTAGTCCATGAGCTTTTATGCTACACTGCATTTTCTCACCTTGACAGCCTATGTGAAGAACCCATAACCAAACAGTGTGACATCAGAAATGGGGAGTTGATAAATGGAATAGAAACATGGTGAAGGAAAAAACAGATACAATATGTAAACGGGAAGAATAAGGATACAAAGAAATTAATGATTCAGAGAATACAGCTGAAATGTCTTAGTCATTCGGAGCTTATTGCCTAGCAATGGAAGGTATTCAAAAACAGCTGAAGGAAACAGTCATATGTGGCATACGGTCCCAAAGCATAAAATAATAGGGAAGTGAAAGTCATGTTAGCATTCTAATAAAAAGCTTAAAAAGTACAATTTTCATCTCAAATGAGGTTAGTGCTTTCATTCATTTGTTGTCACTGTGTTTCAGCACTGTCATTCTACAAGTTAGGACAGAATTACATCACGGACCATTATCTACTAATTCCCAGATGCCTCTCCACTTGATTTTCAAGTCTTGAATACACTGTTATCATGAAACACTCTGGTCAGTACAGCTTGAGAGATACTGTTGTATTCAAGTGTTTTCTTTCCTGTGAAGTGAAGGGAAACTGATTTCTGACCTAGCTGGTGTAGCACGGAAGTGCTTCTTCTCAGAAAGCTAACAAATTTCCAACCTATAGAAGTCACATTTCAAGCAACCTCATATATTAAAAAATCAATTGTTATAAAAATGGGAAACAAAGATTAGTCAATGTATACAGCCAGCCTGTAAATGCAGAGATGCTAAAAGATATCAAAATGCTTTCTCCCGTCTTTTTGCTGTACAACCTTGGGGCACCATTTCAGTGCAGGAGGATTCTAGCAGTTAGAGGTAAAAAAAATGAATTCTGCACTCAGCTACCCCTAAGTAGTGGTAGGAGCTCTCCCTCAGCAACCGTCAATCTCTCCTACACTTCCTCAACACTGCAATGTTCAGCTCAGCTACTTGTTTTCATTTGAAGAAGTTACATACCTGGTGCTCCTGCAAGGCCAACTGATCCCAGTGGTCCTGGTTTTCCCTTAATGCCAAAAGGACCTCCAGGACCAGGAGGTCCCCGTAATCCGGGGACACCCGAATATCCTGGATTACCCAGCTCGCCTTTAATACCAAGGAGGCCTGGTCTCCCATCCAGCCCTGGGAACAGAGAGATGGGAGGTTACAAAGCAAATAAAACAAGATTCATTTTTTCAACGAAAATAAGAGTACTAAAAGTGTTTGAGTCACATTAGATTCTAAAAGAAAACCACCACACATCCATCTGCAGGCAGCTTAAAGGATTACTAATAGAGTATCTTTAAGAGATGGGAAGAATGAAAGATTTTTGAAAGAAAAATTTGATATTCCCAGCTACAAGCAGCACCAGTGCTTACCTTTTGGTCCTGGAAACCCAAGATCACCTGCAGGCCCTTTATCCCCTGACAGCCCAGGTCGGCCACGCTCTCCCTGAGCTCCACTTTCAGCACCAAATACATCTCCAGGAGCTCCTTTAATTCCAGCTAAGCCCGAAGCACCCATCTTCCCAGGCAAACCATCTGTCCCATCCAATCCTGGAAGTCCTTGTGATCCTTGCTCTCCTCGTGGTCCAGGGAAGCCTTGGGGACAGAGACAGTAAATGGCACTCATCAGAACTACAGGCTATCTGTTTCCAGTGACATCTCTAACAAAATTTAAAAAATATCCATGCAAGCAAAGGCTGTTTGGAAAGCTGCAGAATGTTTTGGTACCAAACTAGAAACAATGGCTTCTCCACTATCACTAACCTCCACAAGAGCTGCAAAGATAATATGCTGATCACACCTTGGGCACTGAGGGGCAGAAGAGACCGGCAGTCCTGGTAAAAGGAGGGCTGCAAAGTTCTCTCTCACTTACGAAGTAGAAATAAAATAGCAATTCTGCGTGAGTGCTGCACTACTCAGAGGCTATGTCATGCAATCACTGACCCCATAAAGATGTCCCCATTAATGCAGTGAAAAGAGATTTTGACAGATAAATATGATGGATATATATCAGTCTAGCTTCCCCCACCACTTGTTCATCATTTACTACAACCATCAGAAACTCCCACAGCTAAAACAAATCCAAGTACAGTGTACAGTGTGTCTTCATCAGAATAACACGTGGTTTAAAATAGGTTTTAAAATCAACTTGAAGTTTCTAAACTGTTAGAAAGCATATGACGGTGGTCCCTGGAGAAACAAACTGCATCGGCTGTCCTATGTCCTTACACCAGAAGTATAATACTGAAAGCAAAGGTATCATTTCAAAGAAGCACAGTGGAGTTCACAACAGTGCACTGTGAATTTAACATGTGGAAACGTAGCCTAGAAGGTGAGACAACTTCTGATAAAACACTGTACACATTAATCATATGATAAGAACTCTCACCAGGTTCCCCTTGCAAGCCAATTATTCCTGGAGATCCTGGCTGTCCTTTTGACCCATTTAATCCAGGCTGCCCCGGAATGCCAGGAAAGCCTTTGCTGCCTTTGGGACCTAAGGATTAAAATAATATTAATGAATGAATGAATAGTGGAAGGCAAAAACACAGCACCGGGAAATGGGATCAGATCTCTTCTGCAAAGCTAGTGCTGAAACACTCATTGAAAACACAACTTAACCCACAAAGCATCTCAAATCCATGGCTTTTTCAACAGCTATGTAAATGCAGAAGAAAAGAGTTTGTGTTCAGAGGTTACTTGAAAGGGAAAAAATGGTGCAATCATTATGATCCTCTATGGAATTTAAGCCCAGATCCTTTGAAGAAAAAGACTACTATTCTGTCAGTTAACTCTCAGGAATACCTATCACTCATAGGACATTAATTAGCAGGTATTATCTTTTCTGAGGAATAGGTGCTTCTTGGTAGTCATTACAATCAGCTTGTCTCCATACCTGGCAACCCTGGAAGTCCAGGAGTCCCAGGAGGACCATATGCTCCAGGAACTATGCAGGGCAAGGTGATACCTGAAACGAAGAAACAATAAGGTTGCACACAGTCCCCTTCAGAGATGGTCAGAAGAGAAAGATTTTGTATCCAGATGTTTTTCACAGAGCATGTAAGTGACTGGAAGTGAACTTAAGCACATCAAACACAGCTGATTATCTGAAATACATGACGTTAAAAAGAATGCATTTGGAACCTGAAATCTAATCTCATCCCCACCACTGTGTTAAGTGGCTGCAACTACTGCTGTGGAATAACAGTAGCATGATACCCACAGCTTCCGCTCAGCAAAGTAGGTATTGAAAAGGCAGTCTGTGACTCAGAGAGCTTATGAGCAAAGGTGAGAGCTTTCAAAACCAGGGGGAGCAGAAAGGGATTTCTAACTCTTAAAACCTGAGTGTGTTTCTAAGTGGTATATAAACTGTACGCTACAGTGTGGAATCCTAAAACAAATGTGCACATGCAAGACAGAAAGTACTGATAGGCGTTTAAAAAACTGTGAGCCCAGAGTTTATGCCAGAGAGATGCACATGCGGTAGGTGGAACAGCGAGGATTTATTTTTCTGCCTTGCTCTCCAACTGTTGCTCCTTCAATCTGGCAGGCTGAGAAATAGCCACATGGCTTGTAAGAACATATTTCCAACAAACAAGACTCAGCAATTGCAAAGCTCTTCGCATGAATTCCAGTTCTTATAAAAAGACTCTGTACTGCCCATCCCTTTTCATTCAGGCAACTTTCACCTGAGGTGGCATTACCAGTTTGCTAGCACATCAGATCTACTTGAAAGATCTCAAACACTTCCAGCATTCCTCTTTGACAATCTCAAGTCATGTCAACATCGTCACAGCAATGATTATCACAAAAACTAACTCAAGCTTTTCCACTCCCGAAATACTTCCAGTTATTTCAAGAGAAGTCTGTACTAAAATGACAGGATTATCTCCTTAATAGTAATAGCTGGCTCAGATTAATACCACCTCAGATACATGTTCTAAAAATCAACATTTAAAGGATCTTAAAAACCTCTTAGTCAGATAAATTTCATAAAACAGATGATCACAAAAGGAGCTTTGGGGAAGAAGGGTGTTTTATTCATTCCTTTGTTTGAATACATACATAGGGGAACACTTGCTTAACTGCTTTGTTGGCTGTTATTTATTAATTCAAATTAAAAACCAACCAAACAAAAGAACAATCCTGGAGCCCTATTTATTTCAGTAATAGTAACAGTCCTGAAAACTGATTCAGAAGTCCCAAATATCAGTGAGTTATTACTTTTACCTGGACAATGAATGTGCTTTCTAAAAACTTCATTTTAACTGTCTTCCCCAAAGCCTTTGGTGTAAAATGACCCTCTGGTGAATAGATTCCATTCAACACCAGTAGTATTTGAGTATTCAACTCGGATATTTGCTGCTTATTATCTGTGTCCTCCTGAGCATAACATCTTCAGAAAGCAGTGACTGCTATGTCAGCTCTGGTAAGCCCACACAGCAGCTTTAGTTAATTTAAAGAGCAGTCTTTAATGCCACCTTATGGCTTGGTTATGAGAACAGCAGTAGTTGTTTTGTCACTTGACTTATAGCGGCTTTGCACCTTTTCAAAGTAAGATCGTATTGAGAAACATGTACCTGGTGGGCCTGGCAGACCTGCTTGTCCTGGAAAACCATCCATCCCTGGGTCACCTGGTGGCCCACGAAGTCCAGCAGGACCGGGATACCCAATGCCAGGAGCACCAATCTCTCCAGGACGGCCCTTGGAGCCAGGTAATCCTGGTAGACCTTTTTCACCTGGGAAACCTAGCCCACCATCACCCTGTAAACAATGGAGACAATTACAATAGAAAATCAGTGGGATGTAGAAAGAAGGTACATCACTGCCATTATAACAAATGCATGGAAGTTTTATCAGCCCTGTGCAAGTTTCAAATGTGCCTGGGAAGGTATGTGGAAACCACTGTCAATCATCTACCACT
Organism: Excalfactoria chinensis; assembly: GCF_039878825.1. Taxonomy (NCBI): domain Eukaryota; kingdom Metazoa; phylum Chordata; class Aves; order Galliformes; family Phasianidae; genus Excalfactoria; species Excalfactoria chinensis. The sequence continues at coordinate 72,269,303 of NC_092828.1, forward strand.
ATTTCAAAATGCAGAAAGACGCAGTTACTATTAAAAATAATACATTTTATTTGCTAGCATACTAAGTACTATGTACTCTGAAATCAGACATATATTATCTTGTTTTTAATTAAAATATTCTGGTGTGGTTTTTCAGTTCCAAGATTAGGCTAATTCATACAGTGTCTTTTATCTTTTAATGCAAAAAGTATTGGGGCCTTCCCCACCACAAGAACTTCATCATTTGACTGGGTAGACAGAGGCATAATGAGTGCCAATCACTGACCTTCACCAAGACAAACTTGTGCCCAGGGACTATGAGATTTTTGGCATGTTTGGAGACTTATCACACAGTTGATCAGGACTAGTAAGCCAGGCCTTTTTAAGATCTCTGCTCCTCATTACGATTCTGAAGCACTGATGCTAAATGAATTTGAACTTACTGGTGGACCTGGTGGGCCTGGCAAACCTGGAAGTCCATCCCTGCCAGGGGTTCCTGGGAAGCCTGATGGTCCTCTGGGTGCTGCTTCACCACGGTCCCCAGGAGCACCTCTGCCTGTTGCATAGGATGGATCGCCTTTTTCTCCCTTAAGGCCTGGAAGACCTTGCTGGCCAGCTGAAGCCTAGAGACCAACAGATTAAAAACAAAACAAGACAAAACAAAAAAACCAAACACGCACATGAATATGAAGAGCCTTTGCTTTCTAAAAATAACATACAAAGTCAGGATACAACAACTGGAGATAGAAATAATTTCTAAAGGGTTTCCTATTGTACGTGTTATACCTAAAAAAAGAAAAGGAGATAGAGGTCTGATTATTTTCAAGTGATTTTTTAAAATCAGTACAATTTTACAGTGGCAAGCCAAATGCTGGTGCATGTCACTACAGTGACAGCAGTCTTGGATGGCATTTGGGAACACTACAGCAGGTTCAGACTATCAAGCCTTCTTCCCTATTACTTGGTGTGCTGCATCCACCAACATTGATAAATATATTCTAAAGGCATTTAGTTTTAGTGTAGAGCAACTGAGGAGACTGCATCTAAGACACACAGACTTAATAGCTATGGGTAATTATGTGGAAAGACCTCATCGTTCGATTTCAGGTTTTCTCTCCATACAGACACATATCTGCTTTCACAACCAGCCCTCTGTTAGGAAGAATACTGGGTCTAATCAATGCATGACTGTGGTCAAGAGGCCCTGGGGTGAATAATCGTTACTGCTTTTAGCCTTGGCTGCTAAATGGTAGTTCTCAGAATTTAAGAACCATTTCTTCCTCCATTTTTATATATGATAATTTCTTTATTTTCAGATTCTTTTCACATATCAGTTTCTAAGCTTACTTAAGAAACTGCACAAAAACTGTGTCCTGGTCTCAATGCAGTCAGCATTAGCAACTGCACATGGACATTTTTTCTCCTTTAATTAATGGTAAACAGTAAAAACTCTTCCTCCCTTACCAGAGGGCCTCGCAGTCCTGGTGCACCCACAGTGCCAGGATCTCCACTAACACCTTTAATCCCAGGCACACCACGACTTCCAGGTGGACCCTGTAGACCTGAGATGCCTTTTAGACCTCCTCTTGTAACTCCTCCATCACAAGCACAATCACCTGCATCTCCTGGAAAATACAGTCATCACTCAGTTACATTTGGATAAAGACCTTTTTGCGGAGCTCAATAAATAGTATGTGATTCAGTTGGGACAAAACCATTCTGAAATGATATGCTGTTGTGCCTACTTTGCTCAATGAGTATCAAGCAAGGGGAACTTTGGGTTATTTCTCTACAACACCCACCACCAAATTACCACATGCAGCACTGAACCTACGCATCATGTGTTATGTCATGCTTACTTTAATGGCCTCTTCCCAAAAATTCATACTCTCTAAAGGAGACGGTTTTAGGAAAGTTTAGGTCAGAAGTCCTGTGGATTTTAGTAGATGGTTGCACGTCAGAGAAAGCAAATCCATACTCCCACTCATAGAAGGTTACAATGACCCTCTGCCGGATAACTTAATCTTTTTGGAATGGCAACTGGGCTCACATCCAAACAGCCACAATGCACAGTGATGTCTGCATTATCCTTTTTTTTTTCCCTGCTAGTTCTGTTACACACTAAAACCTAAATTCTCATTGTTTTTCTTAGCACAGAGGAAAATAAAACTGTTCCTCTGTCATTTCCAGCCTGAAATATAAAAGCAGCACAGAGGCCGTTATTTCTAAATCTCATTACATGTTATAGCTTTGAAGCACAACCTGATCAGCTGAGTATGAAATGTTCATTTGATCATTTGCCTGAGCAGAGGAAGAACAAAACAGGATTTCAACAGCAGTGCTGGGAACCACTCTCTAAATTGTAAACGCTACTGCTCTTTAAATCCAATTAGAAGCTTCTCTGATTTGTCATAAAGAAACTTTCACCCTTAGGATATTAACCATGTTGAAGTGAGGTCACTTGACTGTTAAAAGGCTCTTCCAAAACAAGAGTCAATTACCTTTGTAACCCTTTGGACCCAAAGCTCCTGGAAGCCCTCTTTGTCCAGGTTCCCCTGGGGCACCAGTCCTTCCATCCAGGATCGCATCTGGGAGAAATGAAGGGCCTATGTGTGGAAAGCAAGCAAAAAGCCCTGAGAAGGCTTGACCTACAGCTTGTTAATTACTTATAATGTCAGATATGCAGCTGATGGAAATGGTGTCAGATCAAGCAATGGTTTGCGGTTACACAAGGAGATGAACAGAGGACCATGGGCTGCCATGTATTTGTTTTTAGCTCCCCATAAAGAAGAGCAAAAGATTTTACAAGGTGAGTGTAACAGAGCTTTACTCCTCTGCTGCTCTATTACTGAACTTTTCCAAAGACTTCACAGGCCAAATAACCAAGCAAACTGCAAACGTGGTGCAGAGGGCAAACAAATTAGTCCATGCAGTTCAGGAAAGGGACCAAGTGGCAAAAGGTAAAGGGAAAGTCCCATTACTCACTTTACAACTGCAGCACTACTCTCAATATCTCTTTATACGCTGATGAATACAACGAAACATGAGCTGACAGAAACAGCAGAGGGACGTGACCTGACATAATCTAATGCTATAGTGTCTGAAAGCCCTTCCCTCAGTGACAACAGTAAGATGGAGTGCTGATCAGCACACGTCTGATGTTCCGTAGAAACAACCTGCAACCATCAGCTAAAAACAGCTCCAAGAGCTTTACAGACTCTGCAGAAAAAATAGCAGGATTTAACTGACAAATAATTATCGATTAGGCAGCATTTAATTCCAAAATTTAATGACCAAAATGCAGGACCTGACACTTGGCCTATTGAAACTCATGCCATTAACCCTGGCCCATCGATCCAGTCTATACAGCTCCCTCTGTAGTGCCCTTCTTCCCTCTGTCAGATCAACACTCCCTCCCAACTTGGTGTCGTCTGCAAACTTACTGAGGGTGCACTCAATCTCCTCATCAAGATCATCAATGAAGATGTTAAACAGAAGTGGCCCCAGCACTGAGTCCTGGGGACACCGCTCGTGACCATCACTGAAGCATGTCCTGCTTTTGAAAGTTTTACTCTCAAGAATAAAACAAATAAAACATGCTGTTTGAACTCAGCTTATGGCAGAATAACATAACACAAGATTTGCCACTTTTCCAAGCAAAACAATGCATAATTAAACCAATCAGGAAATACATACAAACTGATTGTGTGAAAATAAAATCACATTTCCTTATGTCTGTAAAGTGTCTCTTCAGGTATCCTATCTGACTCCTGGTACCCGATACACCTACTTGCAAGATCAGTCATTTACCCCAAGTGCTCAAAAAGTCACAGTATCTCCTTTATCTAATTCAGTACACCACGGGAAACTTTACTTAGCTTTCCTCCCATCAACCTGAATGCTATATCATATAACCTCCTGTCTTTTCCGCAACTGAAACATGTTTCTCAGAAGTCAATATCTGAGTTGGCTCAGTTTCATCCTACTAAAACAGAACAAACATAAATTGTGCCTTTAGAACCGTATGCTTCAGTCTATCAGGTTACCCACTTTAAAAATAATTATCTGCATTTTCTTATTTCAGATGGGTGAAGATAAATATAGCAAAGGTTGTGAATTACAGTTACAGTGCGATCTTAACCAAGCTTTTAAGACTTATAGATGAATAATCTCCACTTGCAAATAAATAAATCAAGAAATCATTATTTGCTTTATTTCACTATGAATTCAATGTAAAAATTGATGTTAAAAATGTACATACGCGATGAACCAGGCAATCCTGGTGCTCCTGGCAGACCAGGTAAACCACCTCTTCCTGGAGCGCCTGGTAATCCAACCGTTGCTCTTCCTGGTTCTCCCATTTCACCCTTCACACCAGGAATACCTGGAGACCCTCCAGGGCCCATTCCATCTAAACAACAATGACATGATTAGCAGCTATCCAGCAGCAAACATGTTCTGACATTTTTAATATTGTGAGAATTACTATTGTGTCCTGAACTATAACCATGTTAGTAAAGAACATTTTCTAATTGCATACAAAGGAAAACTTATTAATTGTAGTCACCAGCCAGCACTCATGTACACATTCCTTTGGTCATTCAAAAAAGTTTACAGGGCTGCGTTGAAATCTAACTAATAGGTGAGACAATTAACTATGGAGTACCATGATTCGTTTATTTTCAGATTGGCTTTGATTAATTGCCTTAGTACTGGTCTCTGGATCACTGCAGGCCAGGACTTCACAAATGACATTAAACAGAAACTTGAGTGAGATTTTTGATGGGACAAATGGGTTCCAGCTACAGTGGTTTTACTTAGCCAGCGTGCCAGCTTTCCGCTGCAAAACAGAAGAACTGCAGGGAACCTGCTATAGCACGGGGGTTGGACTAGATGATATCCAGAGGTCCCTTCCAACCCCTGTGTTTCTGTGATTCTGTGAAAAATGAAGAGTCGATCAAAAAAGCTCACTTTCAAAAACACACAGAATGTTCATTTGTAGGAAAAGTTCCACCAATTCGAAATCGAAATGGAAAATTTAATTTAATTCGAAACAGAAATCAAACAAACCAACTTCTGTGTATGAAATACTGAGAGCTGAAGCCTTGAAACAGATTGTAATCACTGTGGGACTAATCCTGCTCCCACCCAAGTGAACATGCTTGGTTTTCCTGTGCCTCTTCCTTGCCTTCTGCACCTCACAGCAGCCTGCAAGTCAGGCCAGCAGGAGGAGGGAGAGGCTAGCTGCAATACCTTCAACATCTTCAGCCTGCCACCCAGAGTCTTCTCACAACAAACACACAGCAAACAGCCTATTAAGGTCACTTAGCAGGTGCTTTACCTCTCTCCAGACCTGGAAACCCTGGAGCTCCTGGAAAGCCTGGTAGACCACTGATCCCTTCGTCTCCTGGAGGACCAGGTATTCCTGGGTTTCCAGGGTCACCTGGGGCACCTATTAAATACGGGACAAGGAAGAAAAACTTGAAAATTTCTGCTGAAAAACTCTGTACACTTTGCTACCTCAGTAGTCACCGATCTCACTGACAGCAAAGCTGTTACTAGTAAGCCTGTTAGGCCAAGCTAACAATGACTGGAAAACTTCCTTCTGAGCCCAGTCAGAGGTTGTTTCAAACTTGTACTGCATTTGAAAGAGAAATGAGGCATTACACAACCTGTCTCCTAAATTTTACAGATTCCAAGACTGTTGTCACCCAGAGCTCATCCAACTGTGGCATTAATTAAGTTTCTTTTCTCAATGGTATTCCTATCACACTGAATGACAAGTATGAACAGAATGACATTCAAGCTATCCATTTCTTTGATACACAAAAATAAGACACACAGGTAGGCTACGTTTCCCCAAGCTCATATAAAGTCAGCTTCCCAGGCGCTAAGCATTTATTGTGCCTTGAAATGTATCATTCTGCAAGCCAGGAATGAAAGATTTATCATAAATTCTGGTATAAATATATGGCACAAAATGTATCTGTATGTCACCAATACAGAAATGAAAGGAGGAACAACAAGAGAGAGGCTAGAATCAAATCACAGCATGGAAAAGTGCTAAAATATAGAAATAAAACAAGTTGGATCAGAAACAAGTGCTTTAATTTAGTTTCAAAACAGAAACAAAATAAAAACATGTACCTGAAATTACTACACCTTCCTTGTCAACAATGATAGGAGGGCCTGGGGGACCGATGTCACCTACTTCACCCTGTAGAAGAAAAGGGGAAAACAGATTTCTCCAGAAAACCACCTAAGTAGAACAAGCAACTTGTGATGAACAGTGGTATCATTAATTCCTCTCACTCTTAACACAGTATCAAATCCTCTTTAAAACAGGAAGTGCAAAATCTGATTGTTGTCCAAATCACCATCATATATACATATTATAAACACAATCTGTTGTGCCAAAGCAGTACATCACTTTGATGATTCATGCAGTAACACTGATCTGTGCATAAACCTATAACGTTCTTCCACACGTTCTTTACCAAATAAGTGGTGACACTTGCATTTCTCATGTTTGCCAACCATATATCAATGTTGGTGGCAGATTTTAAGTTCACTCACAGCAAACTACTATACAGTCATTTTCCACACCATTTCCAGACATCTGGCAGCCTTGGCAGCTATCTTAAGCATCCACTCACTTCCATAAGTTTGACTGAAGCAATGACATTTATTCATGCAAATATATTTACAATGGCAGTGCTTTAGTATTTCCATCTGAGAAGTTACCTTTGTGCCTTCAACTCCATCCAGTCCTGGATAGCCTGGAATACCTGGATGACCCTGCAAAGTCGCACACAGGAACATTTTTATGAAGTGAGACAATAACACAGTGGCATGATTTGCTAGCTGAGACACCTTCAGCGCTTAGACTTGTATTACAATGCCAATTCATTGTCTTACACATACTGTCAAGCATTTGAGAAGGAATAAACAGTAACCTGAATGCACTGATTTCTCAGCAGCTATAATACCTGAGCTGGTTTTCTGCAGTAAAAAATAAAAGAGCATTTCACCTTTCTCCCTGGAATGCCATTGGATCCATCCAGTCCCAAAAGGCCCTAAGAAAGGAAAACACATTATGTCATTTTCAGAAGCTCCATCTCAGTCTGCTCTTACAGGCTCCAAGATCTCAGGAACAAAGAGAGAAAAAGTAAAATTTCAAAAGGAGAAGCTACTAATAATTTTCCTTGTCTTCCAAATATTGATAATCATCATCAAAAGAATTCAACAGGATAACTGATAAAAGGTGTCTTATCTTCTTTAGTCATTATCTTGCTAATTAGAAGTTCAAATTAAATAAGTCATGAGTTTCTCAGCTTACAAGATAGGTAGGTAGTTCATATTTTCAAAGCTGTGAAACTTAATGGAGACAAATATTTTCTGTTGTGACAGTTTTGTTCTTCAGATGCAGCATAGAAAGCTTTGGTCTTCCTGTTGCGTATGAGCACCATGTTTCCGCAAGTTCATGGTGATCTGAAGAATCTAAGGCATGCTGTTAAATTCCACCTTCACTATCCAGTTTGAACAATCTCTATTGCCAGCTAGACTTTTTCATTCCCAAATATGTGTTCTTCCATGCCTTATTCTGGCAAGGGGTAAAAGCTCCCTAAAGTCCCTGCAAAGCCTCTGTGAAGCTTTCAACAGACCTGGAAGAAACCCAGGCCTGCTAGTATCAAGTCCTCCAGTACGTATGTATGATCTTCTTGGGCTAACCTCATCTATTTTCATATTTCACTCTTCGTCTGAGACTTTACTGACAAAAGAGCTGTTGGTTATGTTGTCATACAGCACTGGCTATTGTTGGTCCCAGTTCTATATCTGGGACTCCTACATGCTTTGAGAATGCTTCTGTTAGTGAAAAGTCCACTTTATGAAACTAGTTTAAGAACAGGTATTTAAGGACTCTGTAAGGTTACCTACCCTGCCACCTGGCAAACCAGGCACACCTTTTTCTCCTTTTTCTCCAACACCTCCAAAGCCCTGAGGGAAAACACTAACATTAGATCCGTATGGAACGCTAAAGCACAATCCTAAGTCAGAACGAGCACCAAAACATCTATTAACGTAAACCGTACAACAGAAACACAAAGGAAATGGACTGTTTCAGCTGGGCTTCTTTTGCCCCAGAAAGAAATCAAGCAGCTGGCATTATGTACAGTGCATTATCTTCTTCATTCCCTGTGGCTTCCATCCGTTTAGACCATAGTACATTTCTCAGCAGGAAATGCAAGTAACACTCTGCTATAAACAGCAAAGTTCTGCCACTCTATCGTATTCTACATTTAGAAGTGATTTCAAATCTAATTTCTTAACAGTAACAGCCCAAGACAAAGCTCAGACCACCTTTTATTATTATTATTATATTATTATTATTTCTAAAGCCTAAGAAGGACACAAAAAATAGCATTTTCACGCTCAACAGTTGGAACTGTTTGGTGGTTTTCCCAGTCAGCAAGAAGTATCAAATCCAGAGATAGAACACCAGGATTTAATTTCAGTGAGTTACAGTAGGTATGCAATTTTCAGGCTTCAGTCTTGAAATATCTTATGCTTGTGGTTAAGTTCACACATATGCTCAATCCCACCAGCTTCAGTAGGCCTCTTGTGATGCTTAAACATGCACATAATGGAACACATCCAGAAAGGCTAATAACAAACTGTGCTTCATGAACAGGTTCTCGCACGCCATTCTACTGAGAACATCTGTACACTGAAGAAACCAGCAAACAATTTATCTCATTAGCCAGAAGTTCCACAAAATATTTATTACCAAAACTCATCTAAAGAAGTTGTGTTTACAATAGGTTATAAGCTGGGAAAGACCTCTCTGGAATCCAGAGATAAATTGTTGTTGTTAATTCATAGAGGGAAGATGCTACGCATTCCTGAGTTTATAAGCACTAATGTTAAACAGCCCATTTTAAAACTAGATGTGTACATTCAGACAGTCAGATATAAAGATATGTATATGTGCTTTATAACTTGAAAGTAACAAAAAGTAAATCTAAATACAATTAAACAAAAATAAAGAGGATTTTTAAAATGCATCTAGCTCTCTGTGGGAGACCAAGAAACACTACCATCAAGTGGGTAAGCAAAAGTGATGTATACTTGCAGATTTCCTTTGCAAACCATAGATTAGATGTACTGAAACCATGGCTGCTTTGTAGCATCTATAGCAGGACAACGCTGTCTTTTTCACATTTCCAAGACAAAAATGATCAGATTACAGTTATACTCTTCACAAAATTCTGTGGACATTTGTATTAGATTTTCAAATATTCAAGTGCCTAGAAACTCCTGTAGAGATCTTATGGGCTATTCAAAGACTTCTGATCCATTTAACTCATATTTGGCTCATACTAAAAACTCTCTCTTCCCCTTACCGGCAGTCCAGGCAATCCTTTGACTCCAGGCAGTCCCTGAGGGCCTGGCTGACCCTGAAAAAGGAAAAAGGTAAAGACAATAAACCTCTGTGCCCATGAAAGCAAGATTTACCCCAATCCACCCATCATACTCTTGACTCCTAAAGCAAAGCCTCGTAACTTATTTGGCACTAAGTATGATTGATTTGTGTCATCATTTGCCAGACAGTGCATGCATGTAATGGATTGTCTGTGGCCACCTCCCATGACTTCAAAGACCACTACTTTGGAACTATTGTTCTACATTCCACCACTGCTGGAAGGCAAACCAGATCATCTCAGATCATCATCTTTGAACATGCACAGTAATTCATGGAAAGCGGCAAATAACGCATGCCAAAATAGAATAAAGTCACTGTAATCCTGCTTACAACTTCAAGAGTGAGTCACATTAACATCCCTTGTTTGAGTCTCTGGCTAATGCAACTCCACCAAATAAGAAAGTGACTCCCATGACTTATGCAGTGGCTTAGGCAAGTTCATGACAACTCCCAAAACATTCTGTATATGTCCTAGACTAATTCAACATGCCTATATTTCATGTGTGCAGAGAATCTTTACTCGAGTTCCACAGGACTTTTATAAGACACACTGATGAGCTAAATACGTATCTCAGTAAATGCCTGAGGAACAAAACAAATGAGAGAAATCTGATGATTTCACAGTAGTGTGTGTCAGAGTGAAAGCAAATGACTTGGAGCTTTTTATTTACTTTTCCAAAAGGAATTGTGTTTTGTTTTGGTTTTTGTTTTGTTTTTTTATCACTTGTTTTTACAGAACCATATTTCAGTGATCCAAGGAAAACAAAATAAAGTTCATCCATTCTAGGATTAATCATGGAAATCTTTAAATAGCTTTAAGATGCCTGTCAGGTATGGATTGGATTCAACAGTTCTCCACACTGCTCTGAGCTAACAATATTTTTATTCAGTAGCCCTCTGACAGATTAAACTAGTGCAGAAAATGAGTATTATTTGGAAAGATAACAGCCCTCATTGTCTAATAAGCTTTTTCATCCTTTCTATCAAGAGGATGGGAGGGCTTGTAAGTTATATTTACAGACCTTTTCTCCTTGTTTCCCCTTTGGAAATCCCATGAATTCTAGTATTCCAGTGGACGGAGGGGGACCCGGAGGGCCAGGCAGTCCTACATCACCCTGTAGGCAAAAGATGAAGGTATTAACATAGGCAGAGTGAGCTTGAGCCCCATTATGCCACTGTAAACCCTTCACACAGACTGAAAGATGTCCATCTAAGATACTAAGACCATACATTATGCATCAGTTAACCCAAAGAACACTATGAAATTTACAGAGCATAAATTCAGAAGAAAAATTCAACACAAGAGTTCAGGGTCCATATAAACTAAAGGACAGATTCAAAAGGTGTCAAAAGAGGACCTTTTGACTTGACAGCCATGAAAACACTGCACTGAAATTAGTTCCCCTTCCCTCACTTCATTCAGGAAAAGCTCCCATCCTCTTTTCTGTGCAAATATTATAAGCAAGCAGCAAGACTCTTCAGTATTTGGACTGTCATTCAGTCCAGAAGAAAAGGAAACACAAAGGAAAAAATGCTGGAATCTAGCCACTGTCTAGAGGATAAAGTTATGATAGAACGCTAGAGTATAACTTCACACTCTTTCTGTACTAGAACAAGATTCACCTACTTTTTCTCCTTTCTCTCCTTGAAAGCCTAATCCCATATTACCCTAGGGGAGAAAAAAGAATAAAATGAATAACAAAACATCAGCAACATCAGTATCATTATCATCTAGGCACACCATAAAAAAATAGCCAATAATCAGGTGTTGAAATATGATGGAAAATGGGTGTACTTACTTTTGGACCTGGTGGCCCAGGGGGACCCACTGGACCCTAAATGTGAACAAGATAAAGACTTAATTTATTTTGAATTAAGTAGGATGCAAATAATAGGAAAAACATTTGGTACCTGAACTTTCATCTCTGTCCCCATAGCAAAAGCAAGTGATAAAATAATCTTCTAATCTTCATATCTATGAGAGACAGTGAAGTCCCTTGGCACTATGGTTAATTAAGAGCAAATCTTAATTTAAAAGCAGCAAATGAAGTTTGTTTTAATGGCTGCCCAAATACAATTCTCTCTAGTATTTAAAAAAATGGACTTTTCAGCACATTTCATGATGAGAAAAGCTCTAAACATGCTGAGATTCATATATTTCCTCTAGTCCTGAGATGAGGAAACCTTCAGAACAGTATTAAGTACTGTTTGTAGATGGTGCTCCAGGACTTTGCTGGAGTTCTCACTTGTTACTGTTGCTCTAAACACTACCCCAGAAGAGAACTTTTGCTCTTGTAATTAAACAGTCTGAGTTTACACACTTCACATCTGAAGAATGTGCTTCATCCTTTCAGAAGCACACAAACTTCTGCTCACTGTGATAAATGTAGTCAAGGATGGAAAACTGCCAACATTTTGACCTATTCTATCAAGAAGTACAACAGATAGGGCCTCTTACTTGCAAACCTGGTAGTCCTATAGGGCCTGCAGAACCTGTAGGACCTGGAAGTCCTTTGGGGCCCTATAAGAAGAACACAGGAGAAATACAGAATGCGTAGCACCTATCCCATCAAATCCAAAACAAGCAATCTCAGAAAATATACAATAATAGCCCTCAGTTATGTACATTCATTTATATTCCTTAAGAACCCAAATCACATTATAAGATAGAATTTGAAAGTCAAAGTTACAGAGTTGAATGGTAGAGGGGAGTTTGAATTTAGTAAGGAAAACAAGAACAGATAATAGCAAAATCTGACTTCTGCTGCCATAATGTGGATCGACTCACACCCTTAGAAAACTGGAATTGTTCAAGCTACCGGTATAAAGAAAATAAACAGCCCATTAATTTGAAAAGTGTCCCTGAGAACCAATACAAGGAAAAGCACCAATTTCCAACAGTATTCTTAAAAATTATAGTTCCCCAAATTAAATAACTTACAGAAATACCATCCAATCCAGGAAGACCATTTTCTCCCTAAAAATGAAAAATGCATCAGTAAAAATACCATTGTATTACTGCAAGAAACTATGAAGTGCTATAAATACATAGTTATTAGTCTAAACAGGAATATTTGCTTTAAATTAGTGTTCACTTTTAGTTCTGACACCAGTGTTTCCATGTTTCAATTGGGAAATGGAAAGGCTCCAAAAGTCTGGAATAACGACAACCATTTTATTTGCAGGTAGCAAGAGAAACTGAAGTGGCATTAAAAAGTTGTATTCATTGTAAAACGTCTGCAGAACACACTACAAAAACTTTCATTACAAACACTATAAATAGTTATTTCAAACAATCTGTATTTTCCACAAACAGTGAAGTTTATATAAACAAAGATCTGTATTATTTTTACCAATGTATGGTTGTATCTATCTATCTATCATTGTATGTATGGATCTATCTATCGCTTCGCGGCCTTTTGGCTAAGATCAAGTGTAGTGTGTGTGTAGTATCTATCTATCTATGGGTAGAAATGTTAAAAAGTTCATCATTTTGAAAAAAAAACAAAGGTCAGAGGGGTCTCACATGGCAGAAAAAAAACCCACCTAAATATTTTCTATATTTAATGAGTAATGAGACTGCTGAATATACCACAAGAAGTTCTGAATCTTTTATAGTTTTTTCCCATGTTTAGTGCTTATGGCAAAAATCAAAACCACTCTAAGCCGATGAATATTCATTTCAAGGCAACAAAGAACTAAATTTTTATATGAGGGTATTGAAGAACCAACTCACTGTTTGGATCAATAAACTGAGATCATCTTATCACAGTGTGTATTCTCTTTATAGGAAATAAAATTACAGAAATGATACAGACAGTTCAGGGCAAGGTCCTTATAAAAAGAGAATTAAATTCTGACTTCATAGCAATAAATGATGAAATACTATGAATGAAATACAATATTCATGCATTCATACCTGACTGATTATTGGTATCTCCCAGTACAAAAAACACTGGAAGGCAAGTGGGATTTCACAGGAGATATCTTAATCTGTGCTTGCGAGTCTCCTGGGCTATTATTTCAACGGACTTGGCATGTGTGAGGATGCCACATACAGGGAAGTTCTGCATCTAAGAACAAATATGCTACCTCATGTAAATCAGGATAAGCTTACAGGAAATTCCTCATATCTATGGTTTGACACCAACAAATGAGTGGTAGCTTTCCACAGACAAATGAAGGACCAGCAACTACTCTGAACAGTAATGAGATGAGCTGTGTCCCAGCAATCCAGCATGCAATAAACAAAATATTTTAGTGCTGCAAAGATCAAGCAGTTTCAAGTTCTGAGAGTACTCTGCACTGCCATTAAGGAAGCTCTGGTTTTCTCCTCTGCTCTGCCTTCAGACCTATCTAGGACACCCAAATAACATGATGAGCAACCTAAGCTGTAGCATCAGACCTGAAGCCTCTGGGACACTGACGTATTTCTCATCCTGTGTTTTCTCCTATAGCAAATCTTACCTTCATTCCTTTAAGGCTGCCTTGTGCAAAAACAGGTTCTCCTTTAAGACCTTTTGGGCCAGGACGACCCTGATAAAAAATAAATGACAAAAGTAAATTTCTAGAAAAAAAAATACTGATTTGTTTTTGAAAGAAATTAAATTCAGTATAAGGAACTTCTTGCTCCAGTAAATTACAAAAGTAGCACTGCAGTGGTATTAGGAGAATTTAAGACTTCCTGGGGTTTTAGAAAAACAACGCTCTGCAAACATTTTCTCTGGTATTTGCCTACTTATATTAGGTTTTCCCTTTATTTTAGGCCTTCAAAACCTTTTAAGGTTCTCCCTGAATCTGTTTGACATGCTGTAGTTCTCCTGTACATGTATGTTTTCTCTTCTGTAGCACTGAAAATGACCATATTTACTTAGAAACAGTGAGACAAAAACAAAAAAAAAAAAGCAACAGATTGCATGAATCTTCTGAAAAAGCAGCTGTTATAATTCTAGATGTACCCAGTTTGTTTTAATCTTCATCATTCCATTCACTTTATCCAAGGTGATTTCATGTAATTGCCACCATAATTTGAGAGGAGTTAGCTGATCCAAGCAGCTTTCCTTGCCAAAAATAAAATCCCACAAACACTACGAAATAGAAATTTGAACAGGAAGTACAAGTGAATCAGTTATTTTAGAAAGTCATACTTTAACTTGCTCTCGTTGCTTTGTTATTTTCAACATCACATAAACTTAAAGTCTGAGTGACAAGTAAAAGAGACACATGACCAACTCTTTTTTTGAATCAGCATTCCCTAACTTGAAACATTCCAATCCATCATATTTCTTAAAAACTTCATCACGGTCACTTTTGAGTCAGCTTGAACGTTGCCAGTGACAAAGGGACAGGGTGGTGTGGGAGCATATTGTCACAGGATCTTCATTTTAGCCTCAGAAGTTAACATTTACACAGTAAATAAGAGTGGAATTTCAATAAGAAAATGACACTGAGCTCTAAGAATACTAAGGAACTTGGGGTTATAGGATTCCTCCTAAGAACTTGGGAGCTCTTCTTCCACCACTGGTAAGAAAAGCAAATCCTGGCTTAGTGACAAAAAAACACTACAATTGCCTTGGGACGTACCGGCAGCCCAGGTATGCCAGGAAATCCATCTGGCCCAGAAACACCAGGACTCCCGATTGTTCCATTGCAGCCATCAAGGCCAGGTGGACCCCTGGGTCCAGACTGGCCAGGGTGACCCTGTGTAAAAGGGAAAAAGAGAGGATGACTGACAGGTGGTATTTTATTAACAATGCTGTCCCCAGAAAACTGATGTCTTCCAAATAGCAACACAAAACAAAGGAAACAGGCAACTCCCACTCAAGTTCAGCATATGACAGGCTGCAGTAGAACTAGTTTCTTCGGCCAGCATTGTTTATCCTCCCCAAAGCTTAATCCTAGAACATCATCTGGATTCAATTATATTTTTCTCCAGGGGATAATTTTCTGAAGTACATAACTTGTGCATGAGTACGTCCTGAGAGCACAATCTGAAATACACAGCATATGACACAGTGCACGGGTGCATCTGACAATGACAGTGGAAGTTGCTAATGTAAAAACAAAGGCAGGTTCAACAACACTGAGCGTTTATAATTCTGAAGTTATAGTTCCAAAGCTGAAAGTTTCACTGACTTCTCTTCCTCTCCACTGTGGATTCCTTCCTTTAGTAGTTCAACAGATGTTTCAGCTCCACCATCACATCATTTAGCTTTCTTTATTATATTAAACTTTAAAGTTAGGCAAAGCAACTGGTGAAAGATCTAATGAAACCAGCAGTCTTTAAAAGAAAGTTTCTGCAAAGGTCAATTAATAATCAAAAGCAGGGTAGGAAAGACTTGTACCTAATCCTGATTTCACACCAGTCTAGCTCTGCCATAGCTCTATTCATTTGACTCAGCACTCTAGTGATGCAAAGGAGATAAAAGTCAGAGCCTTTAGTTACTTTCTTCAGTATCACATGGGTATACATTGGCAAAACTGTCAGTCACGCTGCCCAGGCATTAAGCTTCTCTTTATTCTATCCACCTTTTCATAGAAACCAGCTCTGTGGCACTCAATGACAATATTGTGTGGTAAGAAGAAAAATGAAATTCAGGGAGTAAGAATTTGACAGGGAGTAAGTAATTGATGGTTCTCTCTCTCTCCCCTCTGTACACCCTGATTTCATATCATTCCCAGAGCATTTTTGTGTGATCCCAAAGATTCATCTTTAAGGTATGGCATTAAGCAAGTTATGACTCATGCTAGGAAAGTGAAAAATAAACAAGGATAAAATGGAGATAAACCAGAACATTCACAATCCTTCATGCTTGACACATAAAACAAATCAGATTTGTGTTGCTGAAGGTCTTCCCAGTCCAAGTCAATACCATATGCTCTGACCAAACTCAGTGAGAACTCCGCAGTAATGTAAAGTCTTTTATCTAAGCATCTTAAAATGCCTTGCAAAAAAGTGAGAATGCAATAATCTTCATTTTACAGATGAGAAGCTGGGGTCACACAGTAGCTTAGTGACTTTCCCAAGGATGCAGAGCAACTTACACCATAATTATGCAAACATTCAAACTGATCACCAGTGTCAGCTGCTACTGAAAGAGCCATTGCATGCTGCTGGTTGCTCATACCTACTCTTCTTTGCTAGCATAAGCACAGGCAGAGCAGGAAAGAAACCAACAACACAGCTGAAAAATAACTATTCTGTTTCTTAATTTCAGCCAGGTGAGTTTCTTGGTCTAGTGTGGCAATTTGTGACAATAAAATGGAGAGGAGAGAGCCCAGATCTGCCCTCTATCAGTCAATAATGTGCAAACTGAATCAATGCAAAGTGTATATACACTGCAGGATCTAGGCAGGTCACCTACACAGACATAAACTTGAATGTAAGAAGGCCTCAGGACATAGAATGAAGTCATCCCAAAGCATTAGCTAAAGGCATCACTGTGTATATGGTACCAGTAGCCCTGATGATTAAGTCTGCTGGTCAAAGCACCCGCTTGTGGCATGCAAGCTGGGGACTCACCAGGCCCCAGCCAAGTGACACGAAAAGGCTGAAGCACCAATTCACTGCCACTTATACTTGTTTCTTATAACTTACTACATTTGGTTCCCAAATCTGGAACAGATCAGTGGCAAGCCACCTTCTTCCATCCTTACAGTATGCCACAGCCAAGAGCAGCAAGTCTCTGATGCAACAGGCTGTGACTGCAGAGGAAGGCCAGAGTTGTTGATTCCTATGAGGTCCTTCCCTTTGTTAACAGCAACAATACAGAAGCTACGTGAATAGCACACGTATCTGGTTACAACATAAGTTGGCCAACTGCAGGGTTAAGGGAAGCTGAGCCAACATCTGCCCCTCAGACAGATGAGGAACCAAGCTGCTGAGCCTTCAGGGCTGGCCAAAAGCCATCCGTGGCAGGCAGCTAACCAATGGGCATCATGTCTTGGGAAATACTTTGGGCACAGCCTCCTAAATCTTGGCCAATGCAGTGTCCAAGAGGCCCAAAAGACTTGGATATCCCTTTAATATGTGAGGAGTGCTCACAAAGAGGATACAAATCGTGCTGACTACAGTGACTGCTTGTGTGTATTAAACACATCTGTGGCCCTGTCACTTAATCCCATGGCATCCATGTCCATGGTTCTGAGCCAAAGCATGACATAGACGGACACAGACACACGTTGTCTCTTTTGCTCTAGAAGAAAAACATGAGATTTCCTACTTTCTGGCTACTGTGTAATCAGAATTCATTATGCTTTGTTTTGAGAAACTTATCTGTGGCAATACTGAGCATGCACAACAAGCTTCCTCAAGAATAAGTCACAAAAATAGGGCTGAAATGAAGCTTTTCTACAGGAATTTAAAACTATAAGTAAAACAGCTGTTTTTACCTAAAAAAACAGTAGTTAGTTTCACTCTACTAATTCTATGTGTTCCACTCCATTTACTCATTCTCAGCTCCGCCAGTTCCTGTGTTAGACACATCAGTTCAGCTCAAGCACCTCAACTGACTAAGGTGAAGAAGAAGCTTTTACAGTTGTTAACTTATGACATGGCAGAGCAACTAGTTTACAAACCTGAGCTAGGAACAGGCTGGAGAAATTACTTGTGCTCTCTGTTCTCACAAAAGGGGGCATTCCTTAGGAGACAGATAAGGAAATCTGAACCATTCATCTAGGCTCTTGCTTTATCTGACTCTCTTGCATACACTAATGCTGTGATCCCAAGCGACCTCTCTTCTAAATCAAACAGGCTTAGCACAAAGGCCATCCCAACAGGAAAGCTCAACAAATATTTAAAAATAGGGAAACAAATGCAATCAAGGGTGAACACAAAACTAATTGAATAAGCAGGTTCATGGATTACTACAGCAAAGTGGCCTCTTTACAGCCTTGCCAAGTGCTTGTATTTCCTCTAGGAGGGACACAAAATAGGGAAATTCGCCTCTCCATGTAACTCTAACTTTCATTGCACAGACACGCACTTATTCTTCACAGAAATACTTATTTCTAGAACTCTTCAGATAGTTCACGAAAAGCCATATGCATCCCCAGCTTCAGCCCTCGCCAGGGATGTCCTTGAATCTTGTCCTATGGGAAAAAATAAACTTCCCAAGTAGGGATAAGGATTTGACAGTTTCCTCTGCACTCTGACATGGAAAGGCTAGCAATAAACACATGCTGCTGCTGTATTTGCTAGGTTAAAAGGATTAGTCAGGCCAGCTGCAACAACACGATTTACTTGCCACCAGTATTGCCCGGGGAAATTCTATGGAACACCATTTCCATTAAGGTCAACAGTGGGATACTCCTTTGAATTACAGTCTTGCAGGGTTTTGGCCACAATCAAAATATACCTGCCCACACCAAGATACCTGCAGGCTCCAAAGGCACTCTCTTCATGTTTGGATGTTAATTCTTGTACAAAGATAGTGATATATTTTTAGTTCTCTCTTAAATATATCAGCACACATATAGTTTCTCTCCTTTGCTCCGCATTTCACACAAATATATAATGTGCATCAGTTTGTGTACATTTCACAACAAACCTAAGCTACTCCCTATCCTGAAATGTGACTGGCAAAAATGTAAATATTTTCTCAAGCAGGGATGTTTGCTATTTTCACCCAGAATGGAAGCATTTGTCTCGATGGCTAGAATGTAAACAATATGTATTAGTTACCCTGCCCCCTTTTTCTGTCCTGCAGTTATAACAAAGAAGAGCCAAAGGTGAGCATTTCACTGTTCATAAGCAGCAAAACCTACTTCTTTCTCATTGGCCCACCCACTCAATATTGCAAAGGAGACAGAGTATATCCACATATGCTGGAAGCTTTGAATTCTCTCATCTGCCTCCTCACTCTCTCCTTGGAATGCCTGCTGCTGCCAACTACCTGGCAGTGGTTTTTGCTGTATCTCTATCCTTCCCTTATTGTTGGGAATCCCCTTTCTCCAGAGCCTCATCTGAAAAAATACCCTGAGAACAGCATGTTCCCACAGTGTGTTCAATTAAATTAAGTATTATGGGAACAGCTTGTTCTCCTCAGAGCTAGAGAGTTAGTTGGCTGGTGGGAAAAGAAAAAAAATAGCAGCAAGGGAGTAGAGCAGGAGAGAAAACAGGCGAGGATGAACTGAGGGACAGAAGGGGCCAAGAAGGAACTGGAATTCAGTGAGCTCCTTCATGGGGCCAACAGTGCATTTTCAGCCAACCTATCAAAACGATTCAGTGTTTGATAGGAAGTCAGAAAACACAGCTCAACTGTAATGAAGCTCTTGGCCAGCTGAGAACACAAGGTAGATGGGAAAGAGAGTAAAGAGTGCTCAGAAGCACAAGCTTACATTAAGGAAAATATCATTAAGAAAGGAAAAATAATTCTAATATCAGGAGAAAGCAGAACTAGCTAAATAGTGCTGAGAGAACAAGGAAATCTGGAGCAACTTCTAAAGTTGGCCCAGTTAAAAGTCCTCTGAGGCAAATAATTTCTAACACATCTTTCCAAGAATCACTGGGGAGAACCAAAGCAAAAGAGAGTTCATCAAAATACTCTAGGCATATAATTTTCAGTATGATGCAAGAAACAACTACTAGAAAGTTCAAGTTGTAAAGAAATGAACCAAAAGCTCCTCATGGTCAGGGAAAGTAGCTACCAACTCCTATCACATGGCAAATGCAGAACTTACCTCTTTCTTGTTTTAGGTTTCTGAAAGGATCAGATACAGGCCAGTACTAGAATCTAATCTGGAAGCAAAAATTCTTTGGAGGCCTCAGACCTAATCACTGTTTCAGTTCACATCATAGCAAAAGAATACTGAAGGAGATCTGATAATAGTTATCACATACAAGAAGGCTACTAGAAAGAAAACTGGAACAATCTGCACCCTGTGCCCACAACAAGCAAGATAAGAACTAACTGCAGTATAAACTACAGCACGAAAGACTGAAGTGAGGGAACTGGATTTTTTTTTCAAACAGAGAAACTAGAGTCTCCATCATTACACAGTACAAAGAATTGCCATTTCCCTCCAGAGTGAAGAGACATTCAAGTGACTTAATTTTACATATGCAAACTCACTGGGATCCCATTGATGCCTTGAAATCCTGGAACTCCCATTGAACCCTGAAATAAAAATGAGAACACATTATATTTCTCTTTATCAATCTCTATATTTCAGTCAATGTTTCACTCCAACATTTCCAGTCTTGGACTTCAACTTTCAACAGTAAAAGGAGCAAACTATCTCATGTAGATGCTCCCTGACCACAGAAGTCACTGAAAATATAAACGGAACATCTGAGCTTGATTAGATGCCAAATGAGTGTTTCAGGAATGTTTTAATCAGGCAATTTAAAGGAAAAATATAATCTCCTATTGCACATCTGGGGAAAATAAGATGCCAGGAACATAAGCAATCCAGTGTAAACTTAACTTTCAGTGAGATGCTTGATCTTCCAAGAGTTTCAATAAGCCTTACAGGTTTTTCTGTCTATATTTTTATACCTCCATCCAGGGATAAGTAGGCAACCGTACTAATTTCAGATCACCTCTGACTGAGTTGTAAGGGAATATCACTTTGTTGGCTCTACTGCTCTACTCTGGATAACAGTAGAACAGGCTGTATGAGCAGAACACCCACCTGAAATTATTCTTGCTTTGCAAAGGTAAAGTATGTTGGTTCTATGAAGGGGAGAAAGGTAGAATCTTACTGTATGTTGGTATTGTATATGCAGCCATTTGAAAAGATAGAGAAGAAGTTCTGGAGTAGATAAAGGACTATTTCAGGGCAAATTAATTGTTTCCAGTTGTTAGAGGCTAGTTCCAATTCCAGACTTTTGTCTCTTCCAAAATCTTTGTTTATTGACTTCAGTGTTATCTGCTAGAATTGTGAAATATCAGACATATCAGCAGTCAGTGTTTTTTT
Source organism: Excalfactoria chinensis (assembly GCF_039878825.1). Taxonomy (NCBI): domain Eukaryota; kingdom Metazoa; phylum Chordata; class Aves; order Galliformes; family Phasianidae; genus Excalfactoria; species Excalfactoria chinensis. Next base: position 72,290,685 of record NC_092828.1, read on the forward strand.
TGAGTACTCCTTTGCCGTTCAGATTAATGCAATTTGGAGGCAATGTCTTTCATTGTCATCATTGTCAGTTTACCATGTTCTCTGCCTTATGAGAAAGGATGACTGGAACTTCAGTGTGTTGACTAATATTAAGCAAAAGGAGAGTGTAATTCTGCACTGTACTATACAATTGGACACGATGAGTCCTCAGTGTTCAACCCAAAACTCATGATGCAAACACATGCCTAGAGCACAATGTAAACTTCCCTTAAGGTAAACTACCTTCCTGAATCCAATCTACACCAGTGAAAGTATTTGTTCATACTTCCACTGACTCTTCTGCCAAGTCTGAACACCCCTTTTGCTACTTCCTAAGAAGAAACAGCAGAACAAACCCTCAGTAGTACACTTGCTACTGTGCTTAATCATGCACATTCTGTTTACTGACACCTATGCTTAATGTTGGGTTAATTCTGTTTAATATGGCAGTTCATAATATTACTTCTGTTATAAACAGTTTTTCACCAGCAAAACTGAATTGCTGGTTGCACTCAATATCCATTCCCTTTTTTAGATGTCAGCTCAGTATCTTCTACATAGCAACCATCTCCAGATCTCTCTGAATGTAGCACAAGTGATATCCATCTATCTCTGGGCAGGTGAAGTGAGAAACTACTGGCTACAGCAATGTTCTTCTAGCTATGGTTCACATACCAGGATGGCCATAACATTCAGCAGCTTTGGAAACTGTGTTCTCACCTCAAAATAAAAGCAAGGAATTCTCTAAATGTATTAACGTAATACCCTCGTCCTTTGGCAGACATTCCAAGATGTTCTTTATACATTCAAACACAGATCAAACAAGACAACAGATCTACTGCAGGGGATAAAGCAAGAAAATTCATTCTTGAACCCACCTTGTTGCCTTTGTGTCCAGCTGGTCCAGGGGGGCCCACTGCTCCTCTCTCACCTTTTGCTCCTGGCAAACCTTCTGGACCAGTAAACCCAGGAGCACCTATCGGTCCTTGAATCCCAACTGGTCCTGGTCGACCCTAAAATACAACAAAAAAGAAGTCAATACACCATGCTCATAAACTTTCATTTGCTCCATCCAGCTTAATCTTCAACATAACCTGATATCTTGATATGCTAGGTTAGTTAGGACTAAAGTTTTCCCCTTACGTTTTCAGATAAAGATTGTATTTAGATGTATTTCAGATAAATATCGAGTAACAGAAATCTCTCTTTTATTTCTGAAAGATGTGATGGTAGCCATATTGCTGTAGAAATGTGATAAAACAGCAGTGTTTTGTGACAAAGCTGACCACTGCTTACGAAATTTGCAAACTCTTTTTCCAAGGTGCAAAATACAAGAAGCATTTTTGTTTATGCTTTAGTTCAAGTACAACAGGAAGGCAAAACAAGATGCAATAAGTGAGCAGGTCACATGCAGTCAGAAAATGCACTTCAGATTATTTGAGACTAGTATCACGGTTGTCTCAAGACAAGAATTCCACAGTGAATTAACTTATATTCCACACTGATTGCCTTCTAGTCAGGGTGTGTATTTTGACCCAAGTGCAAGAGAAGGTGCAACGACAAACCATTGCCTGAAGAGGGCAACATTTTCTAAAACTGCAAAGACTCATCTGAGACTGATGAACTTCTATTGTTCTATCACCGCAGAGATGTGCAGAGTAGTCTGGGACTTGCTTACTTAGCAGAACAATGCTGTAGAAATAGTGCCGTAGGCGCTTTGTTTTTTTCTTAGCCTCAGAAGCTGCCACATGACATCTGAATACTCACCACAGAGTTTTGTGTTAACATTTTTACACTTCTTAGTTCATTTTGAAAGAATCTGAAATAGATTAACAGATTCTAAGATCCCACAGTATTGGTAGAAATTGGCAGTTTAGGACTATGCTTTCTAGTAGCAAGATATGAAGTGCGTTATATAAAATTATCCATGCAAAGAATCAAGCCTGATGTTAGAAGATATAGAATGGAGGAAGAAGTTTATAAGAAAATACATCTTCCTTTCAGTTCTCTAGTGCTCGTGTCCATGGCATTGTATTTCTCTTCTATTTTCCTCACTCCTTAAAATAGCAAAAGGAATGCAGCTCCCTGCTGCATGGGTTTTAATAATCTCAGCTGGAGACATACAAAGTCTTCACTCCATGCCTTGGCAGGTAGAAGACTTCACTGTTAGTTTAAAAATGCATTTTTACATGTTAATAATCAAGTGAATTGAAAGAATATGTAATTGATTTTTTGAATTCTTTTTCCAGGGTTATTTCTATGCCCACTTAGGCTAAAACATTACATCCCATGTTCCAACACTCTTGGAGCAGTTTCCTTATAAACTTCAGCAGTTCCCTCACGTCACTCTCTATTGTCATTGTTCCATCTCAGTCTTTAACAGAGGTCAAGTACAGCTGTTTCACATTTCATACCTTTTCTGCACAGACACTACGCATACTGTGAACTTCCAGGGGCACAGGCTCCCATCTGAAAAGGCTTTTCAGTTGATTACTTTTAACTTTTTTCACTTTGGGATAATTATCAATGGAATCCTTTATATTGGAACCAAGTGATCATAGCATTAATCCCCAACTCTTCAGTGGTCCTTGGCAACCACGCAAAACAAGAAACACGCTGTGAAAATCACATGCTTTGCTCACGCTGTTGGTCTCAGCTTTAACTTTCCAAGGCATTCAGAGTCTTGCAGGTAATGCTTCGCTTACAAGATGTGGGCTGTAGGCAGCTCACCTCAAGGCAATGCAGCCATGCAGACACCTATACTGAGTGGGCCAGTCACCAGCCTTGAGGGCAACAGCACCCAGAGTTCACCAAGATTTCTGAGGAAAATACACAGAATTCCTCAACCACTTGAACTGTTAACACTGTTGTATTTAATTAGTTTGCCTATTTAATGACTCTGTTTCATGCTAATTGGAAGCAATAGCTATGAAAATTTTAGGAGGTTTTTGTTTTACACTGCTGCAGATGACTGAGATAAGTATATCCAGGGGAGGCAGAAAGGATGAGAAACCATGAGCTCTGCCTGTGCCCAGCTCTGGAGCTGACAGAAAAAATAAGCATGTTCTGAGTGGGGTCAGGTAAAAAGCTCTCTTTTGACCTGGTACCATAAAAGAGAGATTTTAACATCACTTGAAGATTCTGTCCAGAATCTTCAAGTTAGATCACCGCAAACCATAAAGACACAGTAAAGTGCTTCTAATCTCTCTGATAATGTGATTATGCCATGATAATCAGGCTCTCAAGAATTCCTACTGTTTCTTTTGAAGTCTGTGTGGATGGAAATCATATTTTCTATGCTGAAACAAAGGACTTTGCTGCTAAAGAAGCCGTGCTTTTCGTCACTCAGCAGCACTCCCATAACCGTCCCAAGACAAAAGTGTTGTGAAAAGCAGGCGCTGTGCTACGCAGGAGCAATGCCAAGAGAACAGCACAACAAAGACTCAGGTTTTCCCACAAGGTAAACTCACAAGGTTCAGTGATTTCAGTGAGTTTACACTGTGGTGAGTACCTCAGCTTTACTGTGCTTTGGCACCAGGATTGTTCTTACTTCTCATTTAGCCCAAGGATAAAAAGAACAAACAGCTCTCTGCAGTGAGGACAAGATTAATCATCAAATGTGAACTGTATCAAAAAGAAACATCAAGGAATCAACAGAGCCCTCCATTTTTAGTCATGTCTATGCATAGTCCAGTGGCCTGTAGAAAACCTAGTAGGAACTGAACAAAATGGTACTGTTTTGGTGTTTGTTTGTTTTTAATGGAAAACTATAGAAATTCAGTAACACCAACCAAGGACAAAGTCTATGAAATTAGTGCAACTTGTGAATCTTACCACAAATGCCCACTAGAATTCCATATATTTGAAACACGTAACGTGTATTCTCCAAGACACTTGGAAGGCCACAGAGATGGTGAAGGGTCTGGAGCTTCTTCCCTGTGAAGAAAGGCTAAGTGAACTGGGTCTGTTTAGCCTTGAAAAAAGAATACTGAGATGGGACCTGATCCAGGTCTGAGGTGTAGGGGGCAAAGTGGCAAGGCGACTCTTTTCAGCAGTGTGTGGAGACAGGACAAAGGGAAACAGACAGAAATTGGAGCATAGGAAGTTCCACACAAATGTGTGCAAGAACTTCTTATGGTGAGGGTGACGGAGCACTGGAACAGGCTGCCCAGGGGGGTTGTGGAATCTCCTTCTGTGGAGATATTTAAGACATGCCTGAATGCCTACCTGTGCAACCTGGTGCAGGGAACCTGCTTTGGCAGGGGGGTTGGACTCGATGATCTCTGGAGGTCCCTTCCAACACCTACGATTCTGTGATTCTGTGATTTGTGTATCAGGCTTTTAGGCCCAAGCAGCACCAAATTATGATGTCTGTCCCCCTGTAATGAATATCTTGCTGATAAATAAATAAAAATGGCATCATATCAAGTCTCACCTGTGGCTTCTCCATAGATAATTTCAGAATTTTGTGCCACAAGTTCAACATGCATTACATGCTTCTCAGTTACATACTTTGCCATTGCAACCATTCAAACTACACAGGCATCTCAGATCCAGGATTTTGCTCCTGATGCATGGCAAAGTAGAAAAAATAGCTGGGATAGGAATCACCCATTGCTTTTGCATCACCACCCTGCAGAGGGAGGTAAAACAAAATGACTGTAAAACATAATTTGATCGTAGCATCTTTGAAGATAGAAAAGGCTCTACAAATTCTTCTTCCCTTCATCCTGCAATCCATTGCCCTCCCTAGGTGCCATGAGGGAAGGCCAGTTGGGTGGGCAATGGGGGAGTCTCTAAGGAATTCACTGGTGTACCGATGAATACATCACAGTTTCTCCATTGTCCCTACCCATTTTGCCAGCTCTAATACCCCACAGAAATTTTCGCCCACTGCAGCAGAGCTGCTGCACATAACACTGCGAATTCCAAACATTCTTTTTTTTTTTTTTTTTTTTTTTTTCCCAACCCAAAGACTCTGTTAACTTAGAGAATCAAGTACAAATCTGTTCAGTATTTCACTATGCAGTGGAATACAGGTAGCAGAGGTACAGAACCACCAAACAAGCCTCTTATTTCAGGGACAAAAAAAATAATACAAGTGCCTGCCTACCCAAGAGGCAGATCTGCGAGCCTCCCTCATTACCAGACATTAATTTAGTGTCTCATCAGCAAAAAAGGGTGCTGAAACTCAGAAAGTTGGACAAGCTGATTACTAATCAAGCAAAATGCATCAAGTCAGGCAGACCAGCTTCAGTCAGTGTTTGCAGACTTCCGTGTTTCAAAGAAAAAACATTATTATAAAGTAGAATAAAGATCCACAGTACGTAAAAAGTCACTGAATTTAAGGATGCTCATGCTTTCCCAAGCTAATGCACAAATCTATCAGACAGATTAAGGATGTTTCCTGTAACAACTTTTGACTTCTGTTCTAGCACAATGGGATTCTGTACAACTTAACAAGTTCCTTCTTGTCAAGTAGAATTCAGTGACCACTGTCCTTATAAGGATCTTATTCACTTTTTTTTTCCTTCATCCATCATTTCCTCCAAACACAGTGTGTTACAGACAAAGATTTCCTTCACAGGTACATGGTTTGTAGTCTAAAGCATCTATTACATTAAGGTAAACCAAAGAACCAACCATTAGTCTTTGTGGAATTAGAAATGCAAGTTCCTATATCCTCAGTATGAGGAGCAGAGTTCAGCTTAAAACTCAGAAGATCTACGTGCCCTGACTCCCACATTGTGCAGCAAGACCTGTGCAAGGGATGGTCCTCTGAGATGCATGCTCACACGGGTCAGTAGCATGTAAATGTATTTATTCCTTACCCCTTTAAACCACAGTTATTCACCTTAACCAGGGATGCTGCATTACAAAGATGACACAAGATCAACACACCAAGCTCAGGTGAAGTGATTGCAAGTGACGTATCACAGCAAGGCAGCAGTGTCTATTTGCATGTGAGGTCCTCTTAGAGGCATGACCCTTGAGTCAACCAGTCCTTCTTTCTAGGCCTCCAATTTCTTCCCTTCCCCTCTCATATGGGACTCCTGCAGCGGTGGTTATCTCCAGCCTGACATGCACCACCTAGCACAAGAAGCCCCAGTCTCATCTGGGGCCTCACAGCTCTACTGCAATAACAGTAATTACTGATGAAAAACCCTTCAGTATTTTCCTAAATTACAGGTTAGTGTCATGCTTGCATTCCAGCATAAGACATTATTTTCCCCACTGAAAAATGCTTTGTACTTTTAAAGAAAACTATTCTCCAAGTCTTCCACAAACCCAGAAAACTCTTGCTCAGAATGGCTTCTGTAATTCTAGCACATCCCTTGCTCTTCTACACAGCTTCTTTTATTTATTTGCACGATAAGGACAAATACATATATGTGTATATATATATATATATATATATATATATAAATATATATATATATAAACCATGCAGCAAACTTGTTTCATTCAGTATCTTCCCAAAAACCTCTTAGCTTTTCTCTTTGATAACCCCCCTTTGGTTTTTTCAGAAGGTAGGGTGTCAGAGTAATTTTTTTAATTTTATTTTTTACGAGAAAAGAAACATTATTCCTGCATCATGTGGAATTCTTAAGTTTCATGGCTGATTATGGAAGTTTTCTGTTACTGAGAAACAGCTTGGCACACAACACTGCAGAGCGCCAAGGCTGCGCTGGTCATCCCAGGAGTAATCTTTGAACACAGTAATGAGCAACTGCAAGCTGTTTCTCACAATAATTTCCAATTTTAGTTCACGTGATAACAGAAGTATTTTTGGAAGTAGAACTTCTTTCTATTAAACCAGACTAGATGTGACCACAAATAGAAAAAAATCTATGTATATACATATGGCTTTACATACTATTTCTAATGTTTAAAAACAAACAAAACAAGAAAACAACCACTTTAATTCTAATAAATGACTTGCTTCCTGAATCCCATACTTTAGTAACAAATACAGTTACAACTGAAGGTTTACCACAGAGCTTGCATATGCAGCCTGGACATAAAAAACATATCTTCATTTAAACTGGATATTTAAATCTCTGAAAAGTATGTTCTTTGTGCCCCATTTCCAGTTAAAAAGCATTATGGAACATGTTGATCCAATCAGTTCCACATATTTGCTATTTCTGTTTATGGCACACACAGAGACCACATACTGTAGTCTTTCTCCCCCACCACGGACAATGTCAGGAGTGACTCAGCATTAAGTCTAAGTACTCCATTTTATACTCTAACTTTAAAGAAACCCCTTAAAAGAAAACCTAGGAGTCAAAAAAAGAAAGAAAGAAGACCAACTCAAATTGTTTTTTTTTTTTGTTTTTTTTCCCCCCCCCCCCCCCTTTTTTTTTCTTTTCCTTTGATGTACTGCAATCTCTGGCTCTGGGGTAGATAAGACAGTAGAAGCACACGGAAAGGCTCCAGGCAACAGAGAACAGGCAATGCACTATCAGGCAGGCTCGTGGGCTGCACCTTCTCTCTGAGCAACGCCAAGTCCGGGCAACAGCTTTCCTGCACCTAGCACCAAGTGTCATAAAAAGGCACTAGAGGAGCCTAAGGGCACTATTTGTAGGGATTTTATTATTATTATTATTTTTTAAGTTAAAGAACAGGTAGCAAGATTTACAAAGCATGGTGGTGCCTTACACTGTATTTGAGCTAAATAAATAACAGTTGTAAGGAAGTTATGAGTTGAAGCTTTCTTTAAGGGACTATACTATAAACTTGAATGGCCTTGACTTGCTCCTACCAAAGGCATAAATTTGAGTGAAAGCCATATTTCAGAAGAAGCTGTAAGAGTTATTATGGTTTGCAGACAATATTGGAGAGAAATATTCCAGAGTATCACATCTGAGGTGATCACCCCTGAATCCCCCAGCTTACCCACTGTTTGTTTAAGCTAATCGGCCAGGAGGCCCCAGGCAGCCTTGCTCAGGTGATCTGTTGTTTTTTTCTTTTTGTCTTGAACTTTTCACTTCTTGCCACAGTAAGTCTAAGAGTTTTTTGGTGAGCCTTCCCTACTTTAAGCTCAAAGGGCAAAGTTAGGTTCCTACACAAACAGAGCACAGCACATGTAGGCAGCATATGAAAACTGACAACTGCACTACTTGGAAATCAGGCGTGCAGAAGCCTGGCAGGGCAACTGAGGAAATGGAGCATGAGGCAGAAGGTGAGCAGCAGCAGGCAAGAATTGCTCCGCACACCTCTTAGAGCTTTGGCACAATGCTATGCTCATTAACATTCCAAAAAGTAGGCTTATATTGAAAGGATGTGTTACACAACTATGAAATCTTAGCAAAAAAAAATTGCAGGGAGGCCTAGCTGACTTTAATTTGCTTATGAACTAAGCGTTTCTTCTGTAACAAAAGAACACAGTACAGCCAAGGGTTTGAATGGTTTATGGGATTTTATGGTCTTTTGCAACCTCAGTTCATCTCCTCTCCCTCAACTCTTCGGTGCCTAATTTCTAAAATATGTCTTAGAAAGCCTCTACAGTTCCCCGACCTATTCACATAGGACAGCAGCTGTCATAACATTTTCCTGCCCCTTAACTGAAGGAAGGGCATTTCTGAATATTATCTACACCTCTTGACAACAGCACAAGACATGAGCTGAATTTTAATACAATAGAGTTAGTTACTTTGGAAGGAAATACAGGGTTTCTCTAGGACCTCTTTCCATCTTCCCGCTGGCAAAAAGCATTTGTTCCCCAGAACACAAACAAGTAGCTCTTGCTGAGAACACGGCTGCAGGAAATGCTGGCTAGCAGCTCCTTGCTGATCAGTGCCCACGACAGGAGACAGGGAAAGATAGGAAGAGGCTCAAATCCCCCAGCAATGTTGGCTTTGCTTGCAGACTTTTCCTCTAGCCAGACCGATCTGCAGATGCTGCTGCTTCTTAGTAATATCAAAGGCCCCTGGGGAAAACTAAAGTCATGGTGACTTCATGGGCTCCTACAGAATAATTACATTTCTCTGGTTAGCAAGATGCATCAGGAGCACTGGCCATGACACCACAGCTTCTGATTCTCTCCAAGATATGCCCTTCATTACACAGCTTCTCCAAGGATCTTCTATGAGGTCACGACAAAAGAAGAAGATGGGGTACTGTGTATTTTTGCCTTTCCACTTGGCCCTAGCACTCTACAGAACAAACCAGAAGAGTCCAATGGTTTTCCAAAGAGCTGCTCACCCGAACAGCAAACAGCTACAATGAACTTCACGCTACCTCCCCCTCTGGCTGGCATTTCCAAGCTGCCTTCTTCATGGACTCAAGTGACAGAAGATTCATTGTTGCAAAAAAATGTTGTCAGTAGAAAATTAGCAGTATTGAACAGGGTACTGAACAAGTGAAATCTTGCCAGTGTGGGTCCTGTTGAGGCTATTAAAGGGACATTGTATCTAGAAAAGCAGGACGGGTTCAGCCACATGCTGAAGCCACACAGACTCCAAATCTCCTGAGGGTCTGCTGTGCCCAGATTTGTTAATATGCTTTGGGCTCCTCTCCAGCTCTTTTATTTTGCAACAAACCCAAATATCAGTTTTCTAATTCCTCCTGTAAGCACAGCCTGCAAGAAGGTGGTGTTTCCCCAGAGGGATAGGGGCAAGGAGTAGATCTAGCAGCACAAATGCCCACGCCACTGTTTTCCAAGCACCAGTGCTCCTCAGCTGACTTTCACGTATCCCACGAAGGCACAGGCTATAAGAATAGTCTATTCACCAAGAAAGCCATCGTTCAAATCTCTCAGTAGCAAGGAAGCAGGAAGAACTGCAGAGCTCAGATAATTCTTTGCCCATCAGCCTTTACAGCACTCTCAAGGAGATGTGGGATTTAAAAACAAAAACTAATAACAATGAAGGAAATGAGAATTACTAATAAGTATGTAATAAAAAGCACCTACCTCACTGGCTCAGTTTTTAATAATATATTAATAGCTTTCTGCTATAACGTAATGATAAATATTAAGAGCTTTCTGCTCTTCTTTCTGTATGGGAATTGAAAACCAAGCATGGCCAGGACATGCTCTGCTCCCCAGTAACACAGGGATAAGGAGATAACAGATAAGGAACGGACCAAAGGCATGAGACTATACAGTGGGATGAAGAGATGGAAAAGGAATTACGGAAGCCACTTCTGCTCTGCAGATGATACAAAGAGCTTTCTATTTCTCTCATGCTGTGGGAACAGAGCCTGTCCTCTTGTGCTGGAACTTCCCCAAACATGACTTTCAGTGAGTTCAGAAAGGAATGAGGATGAAGAAACTGGTAATGAAAGACAAAAGCCCTTAAGGCTACAGAGCTCTAGTGATCACTTACCTTACTTACTTTTCTGTCCTTTCTATAGGGCCTCCTTATGCTAAAGGCAAGAAAATAGTTCACAAACCTTTTAGGGAAACTTCACTCACTGGTGCTCTTCATTGCAGTTCCAGCTACAGATAAGTTGTTCCCAGCTTTGGTTTCTATCAGCAGCTAAACTAAGTTCCCAGTCTATTTAAACCATGGCAGATAACATTTCTACAAGCTGAATCTGAGACCAGTAACTTAAGAGTAACTTTACAGAAGCAGCCACATGGAGAAGAACATGCAGACTTACAAGAACAATTGAAAAAATGACAATGAAAGACTTCTGGCAAAGATTTAACGTCTCACACACTTCTAGCAACCAGCCACTAATTATCAGGAGCTAAGAAGAAGTTAAGTGTACCAATCCATTAGACAATTATTTCATGCTCACCAGTTGGACTCCCTGCTAAACACTGGGGCTGACAGACAAGGTCCTGCCCCACTACATTAAGAGCAAGCAAAACCATGTTCCTCCCCTTGCACAGTTTTAGATCTGTCTCTGAAGTGTGAAGCCTGGGCCAGGCTCATCCCTTCCCAGGTTGCTGGAAAGTCAGATCAAACCTATTTTAAAATTACATTCTTGGGCTGGAGGAGGTTTTGATCAAAGAAACCTCAAAGAACCTGTTTATTTTGCAGACTCCCAAAACTGCAAAAATGTTTTTTGTTAGTCAAAAACCTTTCAATCTGAATGTGATAACTGAATGTCATATCAGCAACATTTATTTTGTTACGGGCACAAATGCTAGTCTTGTCCTTGACTCCAAAGACTCTCACTAGTTCCCAGATGATTTGACACTTGTACATGAAAGTGGCTATCAATGAGTTGTACCAGTGAACTGATGTGCAAGTGCCATTGGACTGCAGTTTACCTGAAAGCATTACTGTAAGAAAATGGTTAGATAAAATCTAAGCAAAATAATAATAATAATAATAATACATCTCAAGGGAGACAGATCATTCATTTTCCATGATAGTTACTCTAAGAGATCAACATCTCTCAAAGAATCCAGGGGACCATGATAATGGAGGTGCCACAGTATTCCACTGGTCTGTTAATTAGCAGTTGTAGCTCTACTATGGCAATCACACTCATAGTTTCCACACTTTTTATGGAGTTTTCCTGTTGACTTTTCCGTCAATCCAGCAGAAGCAGAATCTTGGTTTAAATGCTGCAAAATTATCAATAAAATAATCTTCATGTTTAGCTTCTTAACTTAGAATCCTTATAAAGTTGCACAATCCTTCCTTAATCTATCAGCAGATATTCTGGCTAGCAATGCATCTGTATTAGAATGATGTTAATTTTTCTTATTGTATCTCGTAATAATTAACATATTGAGGCAAGTTTGATACAAAAACTATGTAGTACAAACTAAAATAGCACAGATTTATCTATAATTAAACATCGTTATAGTTTTTCAGGTAGCAACTAATATGGTAACTAAATAAAAGTTGACTATTAATTTGTTCTGTTTCTGCAGAATATAAAGTGAATCATTAGAAAATGAACAGTAAAGACTCAGTTCACAAGAGTAACACTGACACTATAAAAGCAAATTTAAATGCCCGTATCCAGTCTTGCCTTTGTGAATTCCTCTCTTTTTTGTCTCAAGTTCCTGAGAGACCAACTTTGTAAGTTGCTGAGATAACTACGTTTAAAATCTGAAACTTTCCTAACTTAGTTTGCTCTCCAAGTCATTGCCAAACCTTCACTGGACTAGGATCTCAACATTGCTTTCTTGGCTCCCTGGAACATCTAACTATTCTATTAAACTCCACTGTTGCACAGAAGATGCGTACCAATAAATCGGCACAAATAAAACAAGGTTCCAGGACAACAATCTTATCCTTTGCCCCTCTGTTCTTACCGATGCATTACTTCTGTTCTGTACCTTCCCCATCTGATATTCAGTCTTCATGCCAGTAAAACCAGACCTTAGTACTGAATACGTCACGATGCTGAAACCACATCTGAAATTGGTATCTGATCTATGCTGCATACAGCTACCTCTAAGCCTTACTACATGATTTGATGTTAACATCAAAAATAAGGTAAATAAACCAGTCTTTTCCAGGGGAAAAAAAGTGGAACCACGTCCCACTTACTAAGCATACTGTTTACAAGAAAGAAACACAGCAAAAACTCTCATTATCCATTAAGGTCATTCAGCCCCTAAGGATGCTTCTAGTTAGAAGGCAGGAAGGGAAAGTAGGCCATTCACAGCTCTGTCCGGTAAGGGGTCAGTGGCAGAACAATAGAATCCCGGCAAGCAGTTTCCCCTACATTTTGCCTCCCAGAGCCTTCCAGTACAGATTGCTCCACTAAAACAAAATTATCTGTTTGAACAGATAATATTAGTCAAGATTTAAAACTCAGATGGGAACCATTTGCTTATTCAAGATAGGGAATTTAGAGGAAAAAAAAAATACAACAAAACTCTTCCCAGAGATCTGTTATGCAGCAGAGCCAAGGGGAGTTTTGCAAACATATAAACAATTCACTTTAAAGGGAAAAAAATGGAGCCTGTGAATTCTCATCTACACATCACTTGGAAACACACTGACCAAAGCAGGGGTAGAGGGTAGCAGATGCTGTAAACCTGCAAACGTAACACTCTGGCAAGGCTCCAGTTATCTCTAGAGGCTTAAGCAGAGGAGGTCCAGGCAAAACTTTAGTGCAGTGCCTGATAACAAGAAGCGCCAGGCAGCCAGGGGCTGGTTTACCCATCAGTGACAGAGAATAAGCTGCAATTAGCAAAAATAACTTCAACTGCTGTCAGAGAGTAAGGGAGAAGGGGAGAAACGAGAGAGGATTTCTCATTTCTCTTAATAACTGTTCCATATTGATCAAGATAAGGACGGAAATGAACTCTTCACCTACTTGAATTCCCACTGGCTAAGGTATATAGAATAAATGATTAATTCCAGTGTTGCTTGTCATCACTTAAATTGTATGTTTAAGTCCTTGGACATTTACTACGTGGCTGTATTAACACTCCAAAAAGCTTCATTCATTTGTTGGTATAAACTACACTTCCAGTCTGCTTAATCTTTGACAGACAGGTCTCATTGTCCCCAAAATCCCTTGCTACACAATACAACAAAGACTTAAATGACTCTGTAGGCCAGCCCCACTACCCACAGTGCCCTGCGCTTCCTGCCCATATATCCCTGGAATTCATGACCATGCAGATTACTAAATTACACACTAGGCCAGGGATTAGGCAGGGCTCTTTGTATGGGAGCATCTGAGGTCTGGAAGAAGATTTTACCTGTCACGGTCTGTGCTCATTAGGCTTTGATGAGAGGCAGAAGGAAGCAGTGCTGCAGAAGATCACAAACACTGGTGCATGATAATCAGCGATCTGTATATGATGACAGGATAACCTGACTGGTGCTGCCCTGCACACAGGTCTGGGGAGCTTTAGGCAGACAATAACCAGTCCACTATTTCCAAAGCGGCTCAGCAGCTACTTCTCTCTTAAAAAGAAAAGAAGAAACCGTTCCCTGCTCTGACAGACTGCAAGCCAGCTAATGGCCTTCAGCCTTCTGGCCAGAACTGAAGCATCTAAGGGTTAGGAACACATCCTGCACTTAAGCAAACACACCAACAAGCCAAAGAGAGGGGTATGCTAGCTCATCAGTTGGATTGAATTAGCTGCTAACCTAAGCTGGTGTTGCTTCTGATTGTTTTCAGAATGCTTACAGGCTACATATCTGAAAAAAAATGAAAATAATACTAAGATAATAACGCTTGAATTAACATCATAAACACTTCAAAGGCAGCATGTATCTATTATCAACTGCATGTAAAAAAATAACACTTTCCCATTTGAAAGGTCATAAATCATTGGTAGGTCTTAGTTTTGATGCAGACATCAAAACACGTCTACATCAATATGACAGATGAGAGCAATCTTTACCCAGCCTTCGCATACAGAAGGCTGGTAGATCCAAGCTTCGGCTACCTCTGTCTAGAAGTTCTGTAGCTACTTACTGTAGCCAAGAAAAGTACAAAATTGGTACAAAAATGGAAAGTCAGAAGCACGGACAGAAAAAATCCATTTTACAAAACAAGTTATTCCTTAGGGAATAACTATCCCTGTGTTGTTTCCCCCCCTCTTTGCTTGCATATTCTTTGTTTATCAGCAAATAATGACATCATTCATTTCTAATCAGTTATATTGATGTAACCGCATTGGCCTGAGATATTACATTTCTCACTATCATTTGCACTTAGAGTTCAGTGAGTAACAGAAATTAATTAAGGCATGAGGGACAGAAAGTTTACTGCATAGTCCGGCTCATAGGTTTATACCAGAAGGCAAACTGCTAGCAAAACATACTGACCATGAACTCGTACACAACAATATTGTGATGCTGTGGTTCAGCATCATCCTATGACATCAAAGAAGAGTGTTAATACACACCAACAGGACAGTGTAATTTTAGAGAATCCAAAATGGCCTCAGATCTGCAAAGAGCCTCCTAGCAGCTCACAAATAAATTGCAAAACCCCAGAAACCCTGGGAGGACAGGCACTGGAAGTGGATTCTGGTTTGCACAGACTCAGCAGGACTCTTTGGAAGTTGCTGCCAGCACTTCTTTTGCAGCCAGAGCAGCCACTGTTGAGCTACACAAACTACTCTGAGCCCATTCCCTAGAGCCATTAGCAAGGGAACAAGCATTCGTTTGCTGTTTGAGAAAAATAAGCAAAGCATACTTAAAACGAATAGAGAAAAGCAAATCCGCTATTGATCACTGCTGCAACCTTTGTACTTCTCTTGTTCATGAAGTGACTCCAATTTCAGTTAAACCACAACTATCTGCAGCAGTGTTTTACCACAGGACATTCTTTTAAGCCCTGTGCCATCCTTTATTTGCTTAGCGTGCAATAAACTGTGCCCCCACACATACACCATGCCTCTTGGGACCCTGGATTAAGTTGTTCACAATCCCTGTAGGTATTCATAACGGCCTTACAGTCGGCAAGAACAGCAAAGCAATGAGTGCAAATCAACACACTCTGTGTCTGGATCTCTGAATAAAAGTTCATTTTCATAGTTCTAGACCATCTGAAGACTCCCTTGTCTTCTCACCAACATCTATGCAGACAACTGAAGTACAACACTGATGTCAGAGACAGAAGGATCAGGCCCAGTATGGCTCCTTTCATGCCACTGGTGCTGCCCATACAGCTGACCCTTGCTTGGCTGACTTAGCACCAGCAGAAATGTTGTCTTACATCTGTCACTACCTGGAAACACATCTTTAGACCAAAGCCCGAGAGGAATCATGCTACTGAGGAAGGGTAAAGGTTCAGGGATGAAAAGCAGAATAAAGGAAAAGGAATCTGAAAAATAAAGAAAGGAGGTAACTGTAAGAAATACAGAGGAAGCACAGCTATACCATCCACCTTCAGTTTGCCACACAGACCAAAGATCGCACAAGGTGAGCCCACAAGAGCCAAACAACAGCTCTGATGTGCAGTGTAAGGCAAAGTGTCTTTGCCCGTGGCAAGGGAACAGACTGTGTCCTTGCTCCCACTATGCACCTAAGCACCGAGGATACCCACAGGAGACTCATTACAAGTCTTTACAAAAATCCGATGCCCAGCTCCCTGTTTTTGGGGGATTCTTGTTGCTTTTTTTGTTGTCGTTGTTATTTTTTCTCCTCTCCTCCAAAGAACGAAGCTAAGGAAGAGTCACAAACATTGAATAGAAGTTTCACCACAACTGTCTGGCAAAGGCAGGCTGCAGAGCCTGGGTTTCATTTCCCTGGTTCTCACAGAGGTTGCACTCAAGCACAGAACTTAACTCCCTAAACACTGGGATTTCACTTGAGTCTCTGAAGTTGCATCACCATAATTCCAGGAGCAACTCTTTTCTACTGACATCAGTAATGTCGTAGTGCCAGTGCTCTTACTTTCCAGTCACTCAGGTGCACTGAATGCACCTGAGCTCCCCTGGGTTGGCCCTGCCTTCTCACCAAGTGCTCAATCACTGGTTCAGACCACGACTCAGCATTTCCACTATAAACTGAATATTTCATTTTCTTTTCCACTGAAGCACCGTGAAGTACATTTCCTTTTGAAAATAACAGCAGCTTCACAAGTATACCCAAGACCATCAATCTTCCACGAAAGCAGAAGGGATTAAATCCTCACCTATTTTTAGCCCTTCGGCAAGTTAGCACTTGGAGAGACAATACTGTCTTAACAATATCTTTCACCGCTGACAGTAAGTTTCAGTTATGCAATCTACATACCTTCAGCCCATCAAATAACCTAACTGGTTGGTTTTTCTTTCAGTTAAGCAAAAGAACACTAAAGGTTGATCTATACTCCAATGATTTAAAATAGGATAATGCAGTTTCTTGTGGTGTTTTCATGGCTCCTTAGCTCTGTTCAGTCTCTGCATGCTATGATAACACATTCTCTTGGTCACGGCCTGACCAGCTGTATGCTTATGCTCACCATTCCAGCCCACTCAACTACAGGGCCACTTCAACACAGCAGTCTGTGCTTGCCTAAATCGCTCTATACCAGCATATGCCCAGGCTCTTTCTCTGGCTTGTGCTCCTTGATAGTCTCATCCTTCAACATAGTTTGTATATTGGGGATCATCTCATTTAAAACACGTTGTAGATCCATTAATCCTTACTATGCCTGCCATGAACGTGAAGTCCAAATGTTCCAGTTTAAAGCAGATGGATGAAAATCTGGATCAGCAGCTACAGTCTGGAACAATTCCATGGTTTTATCACAGCTGTGTGTTCTTCTGCAAAAAATGCTAAACTTAATGCTTAGAATAAAAGTTCTTCAATGCAAGGCTTTTTCTGTTGTTTATACAAAGCACAGTTGATCCTGATGTGTAACTGAGGCCCCAGGCCCTGCTACACTGTAAATATCAGAAAGAATCAGACCAAAGAAACTACAGTCTTTGTACAAATGTTCATTTTAAAACATGAACCATTTGGATGCTGTCTTCTAATCCTGCTGGAGATAGCACTGTGCTTCCACATTAATACAGATATTTCTATTTTAGTGGAATTGTTTGATTCTTCTACAGAAATGGTGCAAGAAATCTCTGAAGCACTCGTAGTAGTCTGCATGTTAAATGCAACGAAAAATACTTCAGTGATTACTAAGGAAAAGTCATTAATTCACAGAAAACATTTGCATTTTTACTTTTAAATTAGGTTTAGACACCAAGTATCCGGAAATTCCAATATTCTTGCTCTGACCTATCAACAGAATAGTATCTCATACTGTGTTGTGTGGTAAAGCCAAGTAAATGAAACTAAGCAGACAATTTGTAAATATGCTTTTTGTTTAGACTGGAACACAAATTTTATACAGTACATACAACTCTTAAATCCTACCTAAACAAATTCAGAGACAAGGCAGTCGAAGGGTGCATAACCTAGAACCATAGGTTTTACTTACAAATAACCATGGGAAGCATTTGCTCAGGAAGAATGACCAGAAAAAAAAAAAAAAAGCTAAGTACATTAGTTATAAATACATTTCAGGAGTTCTTCATCTTGCAAGAGTAAGGCTCTTGGAGCACATTAGTTAAAACATTTGACTCTATGAAGCTAAAAATCAGAAGCAATGCTAATACTTAACAAAAAGGAGTAAACCCTACTAGCCCTGACAAGCAAGTGGTGCTTGCTGTGTTTCTGGAAGCCTTCCAAAGCTTGTAACTTGACTAGCTACTTGTGTTTAGAATAAATTAGGCTAGAGAGTCTATGATATGCGATGGTAATCAGGAGCAAGCAAAGGGCATTAGATCTTAGAAACTTGCAGATATTCAGGGGGCATTTGTAATAAAAATTACCTAAGACCCCACTACACCTGAGAGAAATCCTTATGTCTCCCATCTGTTCACAGCTCATGGTGAAGTAAGCAGATGTTTGCTGGAAGACAGTGCTGATCAGGCAAGCTTTTGCCAGATTTGTAAAAACCAACTGGACAGCAGCAACATTTCCAGCGTCACATAAATTGAGCAAAGTGAGAAAATCCACTAAAAGAAACAGGGACAGCTTAAAATTAGCAATCCCCAGACTCTTCAACATCACAGATAACCTAGCAGGACTAGATTCAAATAGCAAGTTTTCTCTTTGGATAGCTATACCTTGTGGTCTCAAGAGCGGAGAAGATTTTCACTCACACTTAATTTAAAGAGTTATTATAAATAATAATAATAATAAATAAATATTTTAATTAATTATAATTATTTTAAATAATGTCAAGGCTTTGATGTGTTTCTTCAAGTGACATAACTGTTGAACATATGGGCAATCATTCTCAAGACCAACAGACTGGATTATCCACTGCAGATGAAGTCTATTTGTTTTCAGCCTTCTGCCTCGACAGTGGAACTGTTGTGATAGTCATCTTTACTTCTGTATGCAATTATGTATGCACAGTTACACCTTGAGGATGGAAAGGAGGGCTAACCCTGCAGCCTCTCAAGAACAGAACACCGCAAAGCCAGTAAACCCGTAATGCTGCAGTTCAGAATCCCATTCATTCACTTTTTCCATAGGCAATGAGTAGCATCACTAAAGTCAGCCCAATGATTTCTCAGTGCTGGCAACAGGTTTTCACTAGTGTAAATCACCAGACCTCTAGCAAAGTTAGACTCTGGTATTTCTCTGCTATTTCCAATAGTTCTCTATATGAGAACTATGAGAAGTGCAGGAATACAGCAGAGTCAGGGTAAAATCAAGACCTGGTATTCACCAATATTCTCTTAATGACTTCCTGAATTTTAGAAATGTCCTTCTGGAACTCACGGTTGCCTATTTAAAACTCTTCCATCATATTCAGTAATTCAGTGCTCTCCTAATCTTTAAATTAAAAAGTTAAAGTAAACTTTGCTCAAGATTGCAACTAAAATCCAGGTGTTCTGGATCTTCCCAATACAATCATTCTATGAGATGCAAAGTAAACAGTCTAGTCTAAGTATAAATATTTAATAAGATGCTTGCATCTGGAGCAAAATGGAGCTAAATTAGTGTTCCCTATTCATAACATAAACAGATTAGTTGCATGACAGTGTTAGTACAAACTCCCCTTGACTGTAAACATTTGCTAGTGTATTTCACCAATAACGTATAATGTATAGGAACAGAGGAAGGATTTATTTTGAAGAGTTGATGTGGATAAGCTCCAATTTAGAGGCCTTATTGCACCTGATTGTACCTGTTCCTGAATTCTCCAAGGAAGACAAGTATTCCATACAACATGGGATTCACAAACAAAAAAGCCCAGTTAAAAATCAGTGACAGATACCAAGAGAAGATTCTCTTGTGCTTCAGGTATCTCCACTCAAACAAATACTACCTTCTATTAGAAGAGAAACCTCAGCCTAAGCTTACATGTATTTTTCAAAAGACAATTCAGCTAAGAACAAGAACAGCCTAAAAACCTGAGCTATTACAGATGTACTGCTCCATCCCAGAAGGAACTGCTCATTCCCTCTTTACTCTCCCTTCAGCAAGAAGTCACCAACAGGTGGGTGGTGAGACATTCTCATCCATCTCACGCACAAATTCTATTCACCTTCTATAAAAGTTGGTATTTTTGTGTGGCCTTGTAACTTGAGATAGAATAGCAAGACAGTAATTCTGACCATGTTTTTTCTAATGCAAGTTTTTATAGGTCAGAAACTTTAATGCAGTAAAGCCATATTGTCTAGAGTGCTCCTCAACCATTTAAATGAACTTCTCTTGCAGTTACACAGCTCACATTGTGTTGGTCAGGTGGACTGGCTACCTTCTCTGCATGAATGAGCACTGATGAGACACGTGAGCTGCCTGTCTCTGTGACTTGAAACAGGTGTGCCAAGTCACTGCTGACAGAAATAGCAACTGATCTACACTCCTGTAGACAGTGCCCTAGGATAAACAGTTGAGACAGCACAAAATGGAAACAGCCACAGACAGGAAGTGAATTCCCCAAGGTAACTTTTGCCAGGTCCTCTAAGAATTTTATCCCTGCAGTCTGAAGCACTGAAAGCGATCCCCATTAACATAGTTGGCTACCAGGACAAGAACTGCAGCTGTACTACAAAGTGGAAACTTGCCACTGATGTTTGTTTGCTTTTTCCTCAGTATCGTCCCAATTATCAAATAAGGAACTTACGATTCTTGTTAGCCCTCACGTACTTACTAGACAGAAGCCAGCTGTACCATCTGCTTTCATATATATATATATATATATATATATATATATATATATATAAAATGAAAAAAGTTGTAAAAAATACTACAGACAGAACTTAAGGATTCAAGCCAAATATTTCTAATCTATTAGGCTTTCCTCATAAGTAACCCTGGAGTACAAAGAGGAAATACAAAACAAATGCTGAGGTTGTTACTAAAGCACAAGTGAAAAAATTATGTATAAGCCAGACTGATCTTATCAGGACTAAGTCAATATTCAAGAATCTTACTTTTGTTTATGTTACTCATTATTATGTCCAGTTAAAACAAAGAAAATGTAATTAAGTGCAGGACTGTTTAATGAGGATGGGTTTTGTTGATTTCCTTTTAAATGAAACACACTCCCACTTAAATTTCTCTTGCGCCAATACATTAATTTACTGAAAAAAAAAAAAAGCCTAAGGTAGAAAAAAAATAAATCAAAGACTGCATTCTCCTCTCTAGACATAACTGGTTGGTGTGCTACCGAACGATACAACAAGCACCACGATCTCTCAGAACTAGAAAATAATAAATAACCCAAAGCCATTTTGCAAGGGCAAGGAAACCACTCTTGTACACAGCACTGCAAGTCCTAGATGTGAATACAGCAGAACTGTGCTACTCAAAGAGGTCTGGAAAGGATCAGGTATTTGTAGCTTTCAAAGAAGTCTACTACACCAGAGGGCAGGACTATACAAGCTTCACCACCCTTTAACACCACATAGGTTGTTTTTTTTCTCCAGGGAGAACTATATTGCAATGAAGTAAGACAGGATAAAAACCAGCAACGTTCCTGTCCACTTCTGTTTGTCCATCACCTGAAGAGAAATACTCCACTTCAAAATGGTCACAATTCTTGATAAAGCCACGACTTAAATCAATGAGCATTGCCAGCAAAGAACACACCCTCAGCCTCCACGTAATATGAAAGATGATACTCTCCTTTTTTTTTTCCTGTGACCTCATCAAATGTCATGTCATATTAATAATTTGAAAAAGATAGAGAGCTTTACTCTTTTATTCAATTAGAGTGATGAAAATAAGTGAACTAAGAGCTATGTCAGCATTACAGAAGAGTGTAATGCCCTACCAGTGCAATAAGCAGAAGACATTGCTTCCATTTCTCAGCATATCCCTGTAATGATGTCACATCATGAAATGCTTCAAGGAAAGTTTTCTCTTCAAAGTCAGGAATAAGAAGTTGATAGCGATAACCTCAGAAGGGCATTCAGCTTGCATGTGGCCTCTCTTCTAAGTAGCTTAGTGGAAAATCCTTATCAGAAGAGAATATTACATGCACTTTATTAGCAAAAGAGCTGTAACTCCATTAGAGGGCCAAGACACTTTTGCTAACCTTGCTGAAAATGAGCAGATCGTTCACATATAACTACATGTATCACACTGCTTCAAGTACCCCAAACATACCCACAGAAAAGCACCTCTACTTTCACTTACCTCAACTTAGTGAATTACTCTAAGTTGGACTGATTCATGAAAAACATAATTTAAAAGCAGAAAGGAACTTGGAGTATCTCTGCACAGTCTCCATACCAAGAAAAGGTATGGAGCACGCATATGCTGGCACTCATTAGATGTTCAGCACCAGGAGCTCGGGCATTCCCAGCAGCCAGCTCACAGAACTGCTCCTGAAACCTCCTCCAGGCATAATGCCCTGGACTAGAGCTCAGTAAAGTGTCATGGATGCTCTTCTGGAGTGCCACAGCTACCCAACTAGTTATCTTTTGCAAAATAAATCAAGTCCTCGTTTTGCAACAGAGATGGGGTTTACAGAAGTGCACTGCCTCCAACTATATCATCCCATCAACACTACACGTAGTAGTCACACAGCTTCTTTACGCAAGCGTGAAAAAGAATTCATTTGGATGTATTCTTGGAATTTCTCTTACCTGAAATTCATATAAAACAGCCCACAAAAATATCTGTTTAAGCAGACAGAAGCCTGAAAGCAATTTGCTTTGAAGGCCCACAAGTAAAGATCCAGCCTCCTTACAGCTGACAGCAAATCTCTTAGTAGCAGCCATAGAGCCTAGCTTCCCTCTTCAGTACAGAGAAGGGTTCATAACACTGGTAACAAAAGCATACCAGAAAGCAAGCACGCTTTTTACAGCAAATAACACATTATAATTATGTTACAAGCTTAAAGACACCTAGATGTGATACACCTGATGCTCTCCCACCTGCTCGTGCAAGAAAAATGCAGAATGCAGCAGCAATGCTAACACTGCAAAAGAAAAGAAAACAAAACAAACACCTGCTTTCTGTCACCCAGTGTACGAAATAACGCCACTGTAAGCAGAACTGTTATTTACCCAGATCTTCTCAGGAGTTAACACATGTTCCAGCTGATTAAAAAAAAAGGAATGGTTAGAATAGATTAGTTGGGGTTTTAGACCCAATGTTAGAAAAACAAGAGAAGTTTAGTTACTTCACTACTCTGGAAAAAGTCTAGTGATAACACTTATGTCATTTATTGTTTCAAGAGAAAACGTTAAATCTTAGGAAAACTTCCTTTAATGTCTGAAGAACAGTGATCCAAGGCTACGAGGAACCAACGGGTGTCCTGTTGCTGGTTTTGTAATGCTTTTGGATTTACAGCTCAAGTGCAGCTGGAGTTATACAGGGAATGACCACCTGCTGCTTCAATTTTGCATGCAGACTATTTCTTTCCTTTGAATTTGCTGTGAAACAGGCTGGACTATATTTCAACAGCTTAGGGTAATCCAGAGGCTGATATCCTCCCCAGAATATTTTGTACTGTAGGAAGACATGCTCTAATTAAAGTGAGACACGAACAATATCTTCTGCTATTTTCTCTTTCACGAGTCTCAAAATCCTTGGAGAATAAATATGTTCCAGAAGAACACATTATTTGTTTTCAGAGGTTCATTATTAAGAAATACATTGTGTCAAGTTTCTGGTATTTTATTTCTAAGGATTTTCTACAAAGACACCTACTTTCCTGAAAATAGAGTTGAGCAAATAACAGGTTTCTTGACTGAAACTTGAGAAAACAACCATAATAATTCTCAGAGTGAAAATCTGGAGCACCAACTGGCCCCTACTGTAGGTCTGTAGCTGCCCTCACTGCAGGGCTTCCCCCATCTCAGCTGGGATCCTAAGTCATTAGTTGTCATCATAAAAGAAATGCCATTACAACATCATGTCAGTATTCAAAGTGGCCAACACAATCAGTAAGTATCAAAGGAAATCAAGCTTCACAAAGAAGAAAAAGTCTGCTTAAAGATTTGCTAGAAAATACCCATTAATCTGTACTTCACATGTAAGAATATCCTGGCCTGTGTTCCAGCTGTTCAGCAAGTGTGATTCATGATGACAGGGTAAGCAGTCCCTGACATGTTTGTGGAGCTACAGTAAATTGTGTTTCCAATAAAACATGACCGATAAGTGTGTACTGTGATTCACAAGGAGAGCTGAGGGGAAGCATTACCACATGGCTCCAAATAACTGTGACCCACCATGCTCTACATCTTCCCAAAAGAGTAACTGCTGCTGTACAGGCAGTGATGTCTTTCATTGTTAATCCATCCAAATAAGCTCACACTGCAGTTACAAATTCAAAATACAAAAACACTTTTATGCTTGTGATAAAAAATAATTTGACTGAACAGAATTATTTCACAAAGCTCACAATCAGTGGGAGAGGACTCTCATATTCAAAACACCTCACTGGTTCTATGACCTACATGATGTTTAAAACACAGGGACAGCCTGAAAATATGCTACATAAATTGACTGCCTTGCAGAGCTCAAAATCTGCATACATTCTGAGAGGCACCCACCAAATTCTCTGTCAAGCTGCAGCAGTTGCAACAAACATAGCTATGGCAAGAATATCCTGGCTAATGCATCTGTTGTTATTTCCCCTCCCCCCCCCCCCCCCCATTTAGAACATTTGATTTTATTTTTGGAAACTAACAGGAAAACAAAATGCTCAGACACAGGCAAGCATATGTTGCCAATCTGGTAATAGAGACGTGGGCATTATTCATTCGGTGTTGCAGCAGATTTGCCAGTGTGCTAACACATAGTCCAGCTTCAGAAGCAGGCAAAAAGGACATAGCTCAGCTATAAAGGAAAGCCAGTTCTGCTATACTGTTCCAGCACAATATTGTGCACTGACAGAATCATAGAATCACAAGGTTGGAAAGGACCTATACAAGATCATCTAGTCCAACCGCCCTCCCTTTACTATACCTACAGAAAACCCCTAAGCCATATCTCCTAGCTCCCTATCCAGATTATTCTTGAACACTGCCAGGGATGGCGACTCCACCACCTCCCTGGGCAGCTATTCCAGTGCCTGACCACTCTCTGAGAGGAAAAAGTTCCTTCTTATGTCCAGTCTAAACCTCATCTGATACAACTTGTGGCCATTTCCTCGGGTTCTGTTTGTTGCCTGTGAGAAGAGGCCAAGCCCCTCTTCATCACAACCTCCCTTCAGGAAGATGTAGAGTGCAATGAGATCTCCCCTGAGCCTCCTCTTCTCCAGGCTAAACAATCCCAGCTCCCCAAGCCGCTCCTCCATAAGATGTGTGCTTCAGACCCCTCACCAGCTTTGTTGCTCTTCTCTGGACATGTACCAGAGCCTCCATGTCTTTCTTGTAGTGAGGAACCCAAAACTGAACACACTACTCAAGATGTGGCCTCACCAGAGCTAAGTACAGAGGGATGATCACTTCTCTGCTCCTGCTGGCCACACTATTTCTTATACAGACCAGGATGCTGTTGGCCTTCTTGGCCACCTGGGCACACTGTTGGCTCATGCTCTGCAATCTTTTGTTTACCACTTTTGGCAATTCCCTGATTTTAAAAATCTTTTCAAAATCACCACTATTACAAACTGAATTCACATCTAAGCTGCTTTTCAAACTACTAAAATGATATGACTCAGACATTTCTTTTTTGTTATAGCTCTCACCTGACCTCCAAGTTCTTTACATTGGCAGTCCCACAGAAGGTCAAACTGTATAAAATAGCATACATAAAAGGAGCTTGACATTTGACAGAACAAGCATATTTTCACAGTCATCAAAGGGAATTATTACTTACTAGATAGCAACAGCTGAAATGTCTCGAATGAACAGCTTAAAAGAAAGAGCCAAGCAATTGAGTTTTTTCTCTTATTTTTGTAGAACAAAGTGGAGGGAAAATTTCCTCTTCTTCATCTTGTTATACCAATGTCTCTGTTTTAGTACACTTAAACCTGGGAGTCTCACAGAAAATCTTTTAGAACTTGCCATCTTCCCATCCATCATGTTACACCCTCACTTCTACATACAAGCTCAGAACACACCATCCCTGCTTGCTGTTCCCTCATCTTACTTCAGAGTCGCACACTCCATCTTTTTACATATTTCTTCATACAACCCACATTTTCGATCAGATTCTCAGCCAGACCATTCTGCACCATGCACACTCTTCACTCACCTCCTATTCCCACTTTGTTGTTATTTGGATATCTCCATATAAGTCCCCCCCAAAAGCCACCATTCCCTTTGCTTTTTCCTAAGGTCTCCTACATGAAATGCCCGTTGTGAGAATAATTCCTATTTTTCCTGTTTCATTCTCTTCCCCACCAGGTATTTAGAAAGTCCACCCTGACTTCTTTCACTTTTCTTGCTACACAAGGAGCTCACTTCTCCCATTTCTCTTTGCCTTTTATTCATGACCAAGTTATAACCTTTTAAAAACAATCTTGCAATTATTTGAAGAACACTTTGTAACATAGAAGTATAGCCATAGAGTAGATTTTAAGTTCTTATTTGTTTCCCACAAAGCACAGACTTGTCTATTCTCTGATGTTCTAGGGTCCCAGAAAGCTCAATTTGCTAATTGCTTCCCTGCTACTCCCAGACCTAAATTGCTTTTGAAGAAGCCATCTTTATTTTTAAACCTCCCAGAGAGGTTGCATCATACAGAAGACTCGGGTGACATAACCCAGAATCCAATTCATTATAAGCAATAAAAACTAATGTTTGAAATACCATCTTTTTTTTCCCCCATCAATAAAAATGAATGGGCCTGGGATTCAGATTGCTTTTCTTGGTGTTTTTTTTTTTTTGGTTTGGTTTTGGTTTTTTTTTTTTCCATTTTGCATTTCCCCTTCCCTCCCCCCCTTTTCTTTTCTGTCGTGTATTACCTTTCACAAAGTCAGGGAATGCTTGCTTATTTCCATTAGTGGCACAAGAGCTATTACATACCATAGTCAAAAAGAAGCATAACCTACAGTTACTCCACTGGTACTGCTCTTTTTTACTATAGATAGATGTTTTCTCTACAAAGAAACTACCTCTATATAGTTATACAGTCTCAGCCATCATGGAAAGCTGATATGCACCAGGGATATTCTGACTTCTGAGATGTGTGGTATCCTGTTCGAGAAAGGCTGTGATTCACACCAATACTGCACATTTTTCCCAGAAAATGAGGACAATTAGCCTAGGGGATCCATGCATTTGGCTTTGCTTTCAACTAATTGGCACTACTGCATCTTTTACTACTACAAATGTGGTTTTGCCTGGTTAACCATCTTCATTGTTTGCTCAATCTGGCTGCAGGCTCTATGACTGGCGTACTTCCTGCCTATCTGTTGCTTAATTAAGTTTGTTTTGTAGTAATCCCTGCTGTCGGCTGTTTTCCTGGCTCATGAGTCGCCTCCTAACCTGACTGTCAGCCAAATCTCTTAGAACCAGGCCCTGCTCCTACATTGGTTCTGTGATAATTCTGTTCCTGATAGGCTAAGTTACTCAAGTGAACACAATGAAAATGTCATATCTTTCATTTACTGCCAATGGAAACTCTTTTAAAAAGGCTCCTATTTCTTCAAAGGAACACCTCTTCTTATTTTAAGAAGATTAGAAAATAATTAGTAGCATAAACAGTACCAAAAATATGAAAACAATCACAATTAATTAGAAGATGGGCAATTTGGGGATGAAGTAACTGGAGAAGGACAGAGGAAAAATGGGATCCTAAAGATAACTTAACCTAGAGAAAGATGGATGACTGAGATGCAGTCTAAGTGGAAAATCCCATACAAGAATGACATAATAATGCGATGGAAGAAAATGTTAGTTGGTTAATTTCAAGGCAGGATATGGGTTAGCTCTTGTCTATTAACTGGAGTGGTAAGACAAAGTCTTGAGCCACCTCTCAGATGCAAGAAGGCTCTAATAATCTCTTTTCAATTCAGACACTGTTGCAGTAGTCACCAGATAAAAATCTACATCCTTGGTTAAGCAAAGGCCCACCTAGATGCTACTGAAGCTCCTATTAACATTTGGTCCTCCCGTCTTTGCAAGAATATTGGAGAGTTTCTCTCCCTGCAGAAACTGTTTTCTGACTGTTAGTTGAAGAGGCTGATAGAAAACAATTTTAGGAACATTTACAGCTCCTCATCAACTGTGAAAAAATGAATGAATAAGGGAAACTGAAGAGTCAACATTCACCCTATTCTGAGGAGCTGTATGGAGAGTCAAATCACCAATTAATCAAATATGTCATTCTGTAGCCAATAGAGATTTAATTTTTATGAAAAAATAATGAATTCAACAGATGTTTTTACACTCCAGTACTTGAAAAGCAGGACTACTGACTAGGAAACTGTTGTTGAACTCTGGCTTGCCCATGCAGAGCAAAACTGTAGTACAAGTAACTGTTAACATCTTTGGGCTTAGAGAAAGATATAAAGCTGAAACATAAGGTCAGTCAAAGCAAGGCTTTGCAGAGGGTTGGAGAAGGGTGGTCTTGTTGCACCTTCCCATCTATCTATACACATAAATCAGCTGGATAGAATGATGGCATTGTCTTCAAGGGGGACAGGACTGTACTCACCCAAATTATGAGCAGTAGCCATGGCAGCTGGTATAAACAAGAAATTAAGCATTTATTCCCAGACTAATAAGCCCGTATCCTCAGTTCACAGTGTCAGCAGCAAAGAGAGAACCACAATTTACTCTTTCTTCCAATAGGAAAAACATAACACAGAGTATGTCAGAGCAATCCAACTCTCCCAGCAGCTGACTTCATGTCTTTCAATAGTTGGGAACAGCTCAGCTTAAATCCTTATCTGTAAAACCTCACTTTTGAGAAGCCATGAGAAAGCCAGATATTTTTTTTTTCAGACCAGAAAGGAGAAATAGACAAGGCAGTCAGTCACCTGGCAGAGAGAGGCTACATAATTTCTTCTTAAACTACCACATCTCACAGCATTATAAGCTGAAGCATTTTTAAATGCTAATAAAATAAAATAAAAATAAAAAAAAAAAAAAGGAACTTAAATCATCATGGGTTACAACAATTACTTAAACAGTAACAAATTATTCTTTGCTGTGATTTTCCACAGTCATCTGGAAGTGCTCTATAGAGCCCAGCTTGAGAACCTACGTTCTGGTTGATTTAAAAAGTAAGCACCGGCCCCCACTGCAATTACAAAATATTCTCCCCTCACAGACAGACTTAGAAACAGCTATAGGGCACTGAGCACCTCAGCCATCCTGGTAATGCAGTGATGGTTTCTGGTAAGTTTCCAAAGCAATGAAAATCTTCACAAGATACATTTCCTAGAACGTATTTTGCCTCATTTAGCACACACCTCTTCAAGCACACTAAAAAAAAACAATCATGGAAGCAGGTAGCAAGTCTCCCTAGCTAACATACTTCAATACAGTTCTCCATTACTGAATTTTAGGAAGTCTGTAAGGTAAGAGCCTGTCCCCCTGAGAAGTCTCCAAACATACTCAAGATCATGTGAGATCACATCGGACTGCACAGAAGAGCGAGTTTAGTCTTGAAACCCATTACACAAGAGGTCCTTTCAAATGCAGTAAGACCTGCTTTATTTGCATTTAGTTACTCTACGACATGCTTCTCATTAGAATGGTAGGCTCAATGTATTTAGGTTGGGTCAGGAGGACACGTACAATAATTGCCTAATGTCGAATTTGGCAAAGTTAGTTTTATTACTTAAATAAAAAAAACCTTGGCAGCTGTTAAAAAAGCAGCTGGCATGAAAGCTGCTTGACTTAACTGTTACCTCATTTTCTCTCATAATATTGCCAAAACTTTGTAACAACACAGAACAGATGGTTGACATCTTTAAATTTTACAGATAATTCCCTTCCCAAATCAAATAATGGCACTTCATTTGTTTAACCAGAAGAGGATTTAAAAAACAATTAACCATCATTTACATATATTCCATACATTAGAACCATATTTACTATGGGTGACAGTACTGCAATATTGTCAAAGCTGCAACATATCACAATAATTAGAAAGAAAGCAGCTCTTACATTCACATTTAGAGAAGGGTTTGGATTCTGGATGACTGTTAGTGCTTCGTAGACAGCAGCCTTACACCCGAAACTGCTGTGTGAACTCATTTACAACGCAGTCAGTCTACCTAAGAGATCAAAGAAACTACGTAGTCAACTGGTATAGAAAGGTGGAAGGAAGGTGAGAAGTTGGAAAGACTTGATTAAGTCACTTACATGAAGCAAACATGCTGAAGTCCAAGAAGTTTCCTCTTCAGATAGGGCACAGTAAAATGACACAGATGACAAAGAAAACAGGCCAAGAATATTATTTTAAGCAGTGTTTCCAGACACCAGTCAGGAAGGAGACTACAGTTTCCAGAATAACACGGTAGGAATTCTGATAGTGTAGATAGTGAAGACAGAGAGCAGGAGTTCCTGTCAAGAATCATAGAAATGGGTTATATCCTGGCAGGAAGAGGTAAAGTGGCAACTAAGAGAGCAGACTGACTTAAAAATACACAGGTGTTGAAAACTGCAGAGAGGAGAGGATGAAAAGAAGGACTTAGTTAAGAACAGGACATTGACTTCTGGCATATTTAAGGTGACCACAGGACATTCATAAGGAAAAAGGTATGGTTAGATGTACACCTGATGGCAGGAGAAAAGAAAAAACAACTCATTATATTGAGACATTTTCCATAAAATGGAAAAACAGCAGAAAGGAATTGTAGAAGGTGGAGGGGAAAATACTGCTGCCCAGCAAGGCCCACCAGATGCTAACCTCTGAAGTCTAGATACAAGATTTTAACAAAGCTGGATTGCAGGCTGTCTATATTGCAGCTGGAAAGGAAGGACCTACAGTAACAGTCGCTGAAGCCTGAAGGTAAAGCTCAAAGATTATGACAAAACATACATGTAGCCTGGTTCAAACACTGAGGTTCTTTTGCAGTAGTAATTGGCTGTTCTTGTCCTAAAGAAAAACAAGGAAAACTCAGAGAGCAAGTAACAAGGAGAGAAAGTCATGGAGTTTGGCTTCACAGATTGGTCAGCCCTGGATGACAAAGAATTTACTATCGAATTAAGCAGCATTTCATTCCCACTTGATTCACCTAACCTCCTATTTTGAGTTCACATGCATTAGATGACTAACTCCATCCGCATATGAATTCAGGAGCATTTGCTAGTGGATACTGCCTTGCTTGATCAATCTTAAACACAGCAAGAACTACTAATTACAATGACTGTTAAGTGGCCAACAGTTTTCAAGAAGTTCTATAATGCAATAATCCTCTTTATCTGAGATGTGAAAATATCCCACAGAAATAACTATAAAATGATCCCAGTATTATCTCTTCTGTGCTGATTAGTAAGTGAGTATGCTAAGATAACATATCTTGGCACTGTTAGTTTGAAGAAAATGTCAGTACCTTGTAGCCTTGTTGGATTCTAATTGGTTTGTGAGTCAACCTACAGCAAGTGGATACCAAAATGGCATTTATCACTGTGTCTTACAGTGCTTCTCAAACTAGGTAGGGAAAAGAAAAATAAGCTGTATAAAACACTTCAAAAACAAAGAAAAAAAAAATGACCAAAAAAACCCACACTTGGTTGAGCTGACACTTCTATAAATTATATTTCACCAGAAAGTCTTTCAACTGCTCCAGTTAGTGATCAATCCAAGCTGAATTCAGCAAATATTGTCCAAAAATACATGTTGTAATTATTCCAATTTCATAGCAAAGGAATGTCAATCAACCTTCAACTGATTATCATGAGAAGCACTCTGTGCCCCCTGTAAAAAGCCGAGGGGATTAGTTCCAGACAAATGTTAAGATCTCTTGCCAATGAAACATAAGCTTATGCTAGATCACAGATTAAATTATCTGAAGTTGTGGCTACAGGTTACACAGCTCAGTATATGGATGTTGGGGTCTGTCATTTTTAGAATAACTGCAAATCGAACAGTCTGACAGAACTCGACTGCCCACAGATGACTTACACAACACTTACTATCAATATTTTCACTTCAAAGAAAACCTGTGGAATCTCACACACCTCTTGGTACACTACCCTTTAATTCAGATGATGACTGCATTTTTATTTTTCTTAAGAAGTCTGGCAGATTTTGCTTAATCTCCTGCTTACCGTGCTCTGCTTCACACTGCACCTCAGCAGTACAAAAACAGGATTTCTTTTCAATGAGAATAGGTCAGAAGACAGGCTCCAGAACATGAGACACTGCACTGGTCCTTCTCTTTATGTGACCAGACTACATTTAGTGCCAAATGTCCTCAACTGTCTAATTCTATGGACAAACACACTCTTTCTCAACCACATCAACTGCTAGAAAGAACTGCAGTGCACATTTTTCTCAGAGGAAAGAGGATCTGGATGCACTAATAGACCTGCAATTATCATATCAAATTTTAATAGACTTCAGAGAATACATGATCCAAGAGAGAAATTAGTTGATATGATGACATGTCACAGGAAAACATTCAATTTAATTAAAAATACCCGGCTCTCTCAGTGCACAGATTTAAGCTGTAAAAGCTGCTTGGTCACCATTTCTACTGATTTATTTCAAATGCTTTGGAAACAATTTCCAAAATATTTTCTCCCTTGAAATTCTTCTTTAGGTGGGAGAGGAGAAGACAAGACTTAGAAAAAGAAAACAGAAAGATTATTATCAACTGAAGAGCTCCAGAACATGTTGAATAAAGCTTAAAATAAATCCTTACACTGTTTTAAATTCCAAGATAAGTGAACAGGCATCAGGAGAAGGTAAACTTGCAATGAGAACCGCAGTTGCTAGTTTATCTTTGCAAATGTTTGAAAGTAGATGACAGCACATAGAAACAAAAAAGCCAGCACTACCATAAACTAACGCAAAATGAGCTGCACAGATGAAATAGTACAGATCATCTACTATTTAGTGCTTCTTGAAATGGCAGACAGGGCAAAGTGTCCTCTTGGTTACCGTTGATTTATCTGCAGTTTATTTCTGAGCAAGATAATTACCAACAGAGTAAAAAAACTTCCAAAGGGCATTATCCCTGCCCATAAATTGAATCTAAGGATGAGGAAGGGGAGTGAAAAATGCTTTTTTTTTTTTTTTTTTAAACACAGTTAATTCTTCTGATAGTCCCAAAAATGTTCTAGATGTAGCTCACTCAACCACAAAGAGACTACATATGTTAGAAATTCAGCCTTTCATTGGAGACTAGCATCAGATTTTACATTCCTCTTGTATCCATCAACAGATGTTCTGAAAGTGGACTGTATGTAAAAATGTAAGCAGAAGTAGGCTTAAAAAAATGTGAACATGTGATTGGACTGTCTTCCTTTTCAAACAAGGCTGCAGGCATCAGGATACATTTGGATACCTTTGGGTACCTTCACTATCAGAGTAGACTTACTTTTAAAGTCACAATCGCTGCCAGCCAGAAAAATGAATGTAGAGATGCTGAAAGTTAGAAACCCCCCACTTTCATCTAAAAATTCTACCTGTAATGAGGGCTTCTCACACTTGCTTTTTATTTTAAACAGCATTGTTAGATTTCATATTAAAAGTCAGCACAAATTCTAACAGTGCAGTTTAGAGAAACTGGAATAATCATGTCCTAAATTCTCAGATACCTATTTAAGCCCAATCATTTCATTAGACCTTGGAGAGAACTTCTAGAGAAGGTCCTAGGTGGGACTTTCCAGCAAAAGTTAAGTCTAGTTCTTGTTGGAATGGCTTTATGTAGAATCACTTCAGTTACTCACAGAACTTCAACAAATGGGAACCAACACAGAGAGGCCACAGCACAGCCCAAGAGTTTCGCCATTAAATTACACAGAGCCAGGCTTTTCATCAGTTTGCCATACAAGGGCCAATTCTACAGCATTAGCTAAGACGAAGGCTTTAAAGTAAATGGACCTGATTGGACTTCATTAAGCAGCCTAAAACTAGCATCAGCTAGCATAGGGCTTTCCTGAGAGCAAGCTATAGGGACAACTAACAGAAAGGAACCTTAGCTATTGCAGAAGCACCTTATCACTCTGCTGGCAGAATTCCCCAAGAGGGTGTTTGACAAACATTGCATCACCCTACCCTTCTAAACAGCAGCATTTCTGTGAAATGGATTGGGATTCATGTTATAGAGATAGTTCTTCTTTCAACTTAAAAATGAGAAAGTCACAAAAAAGAAAAGTAGTATTTTGTATGTGCATTGACAGTCTACAACAAAAACATGAACGTAGGGATGGATATGGGGTATTATATACCCACATCCCATTTCTAGAAGTGTCTAAGTAAACAGGCAGCAGACTCAGACACTTCTACAAGGTTTCCTGTCCCCCTCCACCTTTAATAAAAATGTCTGATCAGAAATAAACTTATCACAGTCCATCAGCTTGATCCGATCAGCAGCACATACAAAGGACATTTAAGGACACTGTCTATACTATTTTCATTGAGTCATCAGCTTATACCATTTTTTTCCTTGGGCTTTTCAGTAATTTCCTTCTTTTAAAAAGAAGCTTAGCTTTATTCTTGTCAGATTAGTTGTGCAAACTGACAGCTGTTTGTTTTGTTTGTTTTTAAATAAATACATGAAAAGGATTCAGGGCATATGCAGAGGCCTGCCTTGTATTTGCCTTTTCTAAACGCAAAGGTCTTGCAGCAATGCATAAGAAGCTAGGCAGAAAGCCAGGGAATTAGCCTCAGGCTGCATGATCTCCTCCAAGAAACAAACAGTGCTGTAGGATAGATAATCACACTGTCCCCTTTCCCAGTTCCATCAGTTACCTCCCTGTCCTCCAACATGGCAGGACTCCAGTAGTTGTCTGCAGATGTCCAAGAAGGTGTCAGCAGGGCTCAGTAAGGCTTGATAGAGGCAGTGTTGTAATAGGGACTGATTACCCCTTCTAGCTGTCAGTTTACTCCACAGACAGGTCTCAGTAGGATAAAATGTAAGTTTAAAAGCCTGAAAGCATCTACTGATACAGGTCACGTAAGGAACAAGCTAAAAGCCAAGTGAGTTCTCAGGTCAGCAATGAAAACAGACTAAAATCTTTGTGACATCTTAACAAAAGAGATACCAAGAGCTCAAACTGCAAGGTCAACACTGCTGTGGCCAGTTCAAACAATCAAGTTGAACCCCAGGAATATAAAGAGACAGAAGAATGATGCTCATTGCTATCCAAAGGTCAAAGCATTTAGAGGATATTCTGTTCCAGAACCAAACCAGGCCTGTGCCTTACCACATCTAATCACAGCGTTGAGTAATTGGCATTAGCTCATATTTTAGGTTGAGAATTTCCTTGCAAAGTTCTTCTGCTTATCTGTTCAGACATGTTTCCACCCTACCACATGATGATTTCAAAGAATTTTTATTCTTCCAGAGCAAACACATCATCAGTTATCAATTAAGAATTCATACTCAAGTTAGTCTGCAGCTAGGAAAACATTTAAGCACATGCTTAAGATCATTTCTAAGTAGTAACATTTTCCTAAGTTCAGTCCTAGAAAGCAATGCCTTGAATTTACCCCACACATCACTGAAAGACAAAGAAAAAAATACATTAAAATCATAACTGCAAAATGAAGTTGGCAGCTCTGCACTGTCCTAAAATGGGAAGTAGCCTGCTATGTTAAGGTAAAGGTTAAAATCCTTTCACACAATTAAATGAAATCAAGCTGTTTTAGAGAAACACTGCTTAAACATCTGGTTTCTTCAAATGCAGAACTCAGAGAGAATTGCTCCAGCTAACAAAAGCTATTCCCCTATTTATTTTTTTTAATTTTTTAATTCAGATTCCTTCAGAGTTATCATTTCTTCACAAGTACCAAAGACAAAAATACTTCCACAAACTAATAGAAGCTATTACAGTAAGGATAAAATCTGTACTGGAAGCCTACATTAATAAGACTTTTCTTTTTAATTGTTGTAATCTACTTAAAGACCATCTGACTTTTTTTGAACTAGGCCTCTGACTTCATAAATAAATAAGATTCCATTAAAGACTTGTTGCAAAGCTAACAATTCGAAAGCCCTTAGAAGAGCTTTTGTAATCCTGATCAGGGACATTACAAATGCAGATGGTTGTCTTCACTTCTGTTGTTCCATGAGCTCATTAGATTCAGAACTACACACTAACTTGGTTTCCTCTTTTTCCTTTAATCGATAAGATACATAATAAATAGTTGTTTGATGTTACAAAAACTTACCCTCGCACCCTTCTCTGGGAAGCATTTGCATCCAGCACTGCAGTCGCGTCCTCCACATGGTCCACTGTAAAACTTCTTTCCACCCTAAAAGAAGGAAAACAAATGACTTCTGTAACTATTTGTCTGCTGAAGATAATCTTAAATTAATATGTTCAAATCTCAAAATTTTTCAGCTATCTTACATCTGTGGTGTGAATTTAGTGGGAAATAAGTAGCAAAATATATTTGAAATTTTACTTCTCTGTAATTGAGTCATTTTCAGAATCACCAAATACTTGGAAAAAATGTATAAACAGTTTGGGGACAAGTAAGTTTACATGAGTAAGCAATGTGCGTTTTCTAGGGCTATCAAAATCCACAATGTTAAATGATGCTTTGAGATTCACAATGCACTAACTAGACATAAACAGAACTCAGTCATTCTGTACAAGCGAATATCTGTACTTCACTAGAAATACCAAGGCATCGCTGTCACGCATTTGTGCCAGCAAGAACCTGCAGGCCCTGAGCCACAGACACAGAGAGATGAGTGGACGGGAGGTGACATATGGACCCATAAGGAGATATACGAGGCAGGCAAGAGAAAACATCAGTGTTAGAGCAGATATTAAAAATCTCTACCTCTGAAAGCAGATCCCCACCTCTGTCAACACAGATGTGTTGACAAAACTGCTCAGTTTTAAACAAACCACATCTCCCCTTCCCACAGCAATGCTTACAGCCCTTGCAATGCCACCTGTCATGCTAAGGGCAACTGAAAATAGATGTACAGTGTAGTGGAGAAGAAATTACACAGCACTTAGGATTTTATTCTCTATAGAAAGAAGTTAGCAGAAGGAAACAATGGCCTCATTCACCACTTGCTCTTCCTACAAGTGTAATGATGGAGGCTCTGCTCTTTGAAGCCCTCCACGTCAACACGCTCAGGCACACTTTCCATCCTTGATGCTGAATCATGTTTTGCTGTGGAGATAATCTCACACAAAGGTGGTTTTGGAAAGACCACACCGAATAGGAAAGGACAAAAAGAAGCAACACATCTGCTTACACCACAGGAAGCCTATGGCACCAGAAGGCTGAAGGCCCTACTGCCATGTGCAACGCTATGCATCAGCCCAAACACCTGCACAACTGTTCCTGGGCTTTCAAAGTCTGAATGAAACAGAAATCTAAGATCATCAAGGTGACCAACTTAAGTGCTTAAACAAGTTTAGACTGGAGCTGAACACTTCCTTCCTAAAAGCATTCACAGAAAATACTTTTCAAGCCTTTAAAATCTGCTGACGCCTGTCAAGTGAGGAACGTAAAAAATGAAAGGCAAGTCAGGCAAGTTTCTCATGCAGCTTTGAACTCCTTTACGTCAGCTTTCTCAAAGAAAGGAACTAGTCCAGTATTGCTTTTTCTGCTTATATGCAGGTAAATAAAAAAATACATCAATTTACATCCTGATGTACCCATCATTTTGCTATTAATTCAACATCCCCAGTTCTTAATGAACAGATATCCTCAAAAACCCTTCAATCCCACATACCCCTAGCCTGAAGAAAGAACCGTGTCTTGCTGCAAAATAGTCATAGCTACCTCCAAACAGTTCCAAAGGCATTAAATGATGAAAAATGAACATCAGACTTGTTCACATTTCTGTTCAATTAAGCCCCACTACACACGGAACCTTTATACTAGTCACTCAGTAACACTATGGCAGCAACAGAAGTAATCCTTGCACTAAGCTGAGTGATAAAAACTGCAAGAATCACCGTGACTCGGAATATAATAGACAGTCCTTACCCTTTGAAGCTGGAAATAAAAGTAAACTTAATGCAGCAGAGGTAATTAAAAAAAAAAAAAAAAAAAGGAGAAGAAAAACTGCATCTGTGGGATATATAACAGGCAGTGAGAGCATCTCCAAGCTGGCTGCACAGGATGATCAGCACCAATCTGAGCCTCCAATGTACACTGGCAAGCGTACATTGTGAAAACCGGTCCCCATCTTGACAGACACTACTGGAAGGGCATTTCTAACCATTAGCAAAATGAGATCCTAGAGTCCGCATAAGACCTCAAAGTGAAGTGCCCTGAGTCAACTTTTGGCATATTACACACATATTTTGTGGTGGAAATATGGACTCATTGCAAGCCAATGTATACCTCTATTTCTGAGGCTTAACCTTACATTTACAGTGCAGATAGCACTGCCACTTCCCAGATGCTTATTCAACTCAGTATTAAATTCTTCCAAGATTTTAGTCTCCATTGATTCTCCCCTTTCCCCCACCCCGTCCCCCCCATTTTATTCTTCATTCCAACAGTCATTTTTATGAACTCGTTTTCTATGGTTCTGCTAATTCTGCTTTCCCCCCAGGAGAAAAACAAAGAGAAACACTGCATGCCAGTGCTGGATCCCTCTCAGGTTGCTGTCTCACAGCAGCCTCTCTCATGAAGCACCAAAGGACGCCTTGCCAGAAGTGTCTGGTGGCAAGCAGGCCCCTCCCAGTGGCAAAGCATTGGACAGAACTTGTGTATTCTTCCTTTGCCCACTGCCTGCGCTGCTCTCCACAGTCCTGCGGTTTACAATATGGGTCAAGTCCAATTCCCACTAAAGTCAAAATAAATCTTCCCATTGATTGCAGTGGGATCTGGATCAAAGACTCACTGAGGTTTAGTAAAATAAGATAGGTCCGTATTTTGAGTAAAATTGTGCATACGCTGAGTTTCTATGTTCCTTTTCATAGCTTGAGTCGTCATTTTGCTTATTTATGAATGAAAGAATTTGGGAAGGAAGTAAACCAAAGCCAGCTGGCTCTAAACCAGGTGTTACATGCCCTGAGTGTTTTATTTAGGGGAAGGAGCTGACACCAGACACTCCACTACTACTTAAATAGCAAACAGACATGTACATAATATCAATGTATACAAACTTAAAGGCTACTCATAATATTCTAGAGTACAGTGCTCTCTTCTGAAAAGGTTTAATATATTTTTTCCATTCAAATGTACAACTGCATTAGTCGGCTGAACATGTACAGATAGAAATCTGAATATGTAAGCACAGGCTTTTCGTACATGTTCTGCATGTATGCAGGTAGGAGATCTCTAACTGCCCCAAAACATAGTTCAGGCTGTTTCTGAAGAACCATGTTTGTCAATGTGGAAGTCAAGAAAACCCTAATGATTTCAACTCCACTGACTACAAGTAGCCCAGGAGTTTTGCAGCTAATAAAGTAAAAAACATAAATTAGTAGTGGTGATTAAAAAATAACAATTTCTGAGACATTAATAGCTAAAATAGCTACAATGTAATTGTAGTAATACACACATTGAGTTATTTCAGTCTTACGTAAGTATTACTAGTACTCAGCATAGGAAAAAAACATTTTAGTTAAAAAATGCTGATATTGGTGAGGAGCAGTTTCTGTGTAGTTTAAGGCATTCAAAAATGACAGAGGAAGATCACACGTACCAAGTCTCATTTCTGGTGTGCCACCCTCAAGCATTTGTGCACAGCTGATTCATACAGATGGAGTGTCATTTTAATCTTTCCATTGACTTCAGCAAGTCCTGGAGCAAAGCCAAAGACAGTAAAGAAAGCTAACAGCTGTGATTCCATAAGAGGTGTCCCAGATCCATGCTCATTCCAGCTCTTCTATAGCAACACACAGGACCTCACAATAGAAGCAAATGATACTGAAGGTCTGCAAGCCCAAAGCAAATTGTACCCGCAGGAGCAAACCCCTAACACAGGACCTGAGTAAGATTTTGAGGAGTAACAGCTCCAACATGTGAGCCGGGGACTAATTTTCTTCTGCTCTGTAACCTAAGGATCATCTGCAGAATACGTGGGAGCTTTAGCTGAACACAATGACTTCAGTCAGGTAAGAGGGTAAATCCACAAGCCAAGAGAGAAATGTAGAGGGCATGCTTTGGAAAAGGGCAGCAAAAAGGTGAAAACCATGTTATAGTTAATCAATAACACGAGGAAAATCAAGTAGCAGTACTGGGTCATAATGGGAAAGTAAGCTGGAAAGCTTCAGGGAAGGAAAAAAAAAAGGCACTAAAGAATGCCAGCATATCAAACTGAAGGATGTAAAGTAAGCTGAACGAAGAGTATGTCCATGATCACATAAAGAAAGTGATGAAAGAAGATGAAGATAAAACGGAAGAATCTCAGAATCATAAGGAATTAAGTCAAAGAAGAAACTTCTCTTCCCGTAAGCCTTATCTCTGGCTACTTCCAAACTCCAGTTAAGAACCACTCTAGCCCAGAACAAAACCCTGACCACCTCATGTCCCTGGAAATGGAACATAAGGAAACTTCTGAAACCTGCAAAAAATTTTTTTCATATAATTAGGACCTATTATCTGCTGATGACTAGTAAGGAAATTATATGGACAGTACCAGACACCCTGGTAAAATGTCACAGTACAAAAACAAGTGAAACATAATATCTCTGTTTACTTCATGAGTTAAGTAACATTACCCCTTTTAGCTCCCAAAGCTTTTAAGATTTCTACAGAACTTTAACCCAATTCTGAAAACATTTACCCACGTGTTTATCTCCTCTCAGAAATCAGCAGACAGATTCTACTTCGTTACGCATGTATTAAAAAGGTGCCTTACTAACTTGAGATAAATCCTTCAAAACTAAAAAACCTGATAAGCCAGGAAGCACAGCAACATCTGCACTCAAAAGTAGCAGCATGACCCAGCAAAGACAGCATAACGTCACGCAGCAAACTGATTCGGTAATTCATCCCAACACAGAAGGTGTCAGAGCAGAAATAATCCAACAGGTTTCCCAGTTAAACTGTATGAAAGCATTTGCTGGGATTTGTTTGAGAGTGAAGTAGAAGAGAAGAGATGCAAAAACATCAGCCAAACGTTGCACAAACTTAAAATACACACACGTTTCTTTTCCCCCACAAAGAATATCAAGTGTTTGAACTCTTTTTCTTTCTTAGATACCCCAAAACTTGTCTCGTACTGTCTGTCAAGTTGGTGGCTTTTTTCAAAAGTATGAAAATCCTAGGAACTGATCATTAAATCATTAGAGGTTTTTTGTCAAACTGGTGGGTAAGTAATCAGTGGGAGGCAGCAAATTAAGAGCAAATCCTGAGTAACTACCAAACAACAGGTGGATACAAACCTCTGAGCAAACGACCACATCTGACGCATCCTGAGAAGTCATCTTTTTCACACCACACATCCTGGTACTGCTTTGCAGCTGTACACATAATGCGTACAGAAAAAGTGATCACAGATGGCGATCCTGCATGTGTGAGCAGGATTTTAGCTGGAATATAGCGCACTTTTTTGTCACTTAGTTTCAAGAAGTATGAACTCTGCACAGGCACAGAGCTTGAAAATCACTCCTATTACAAATGCGTGGTTTAAGATCCTTCCTGCTATAGAGCATGATTTACTTAGACCAGCAGAATGAAAACACGGATGTGATACAAATGCCATTTACACATTCATCAGAAAGGTAAATGCCAGAAGCAAATAAATTTTATCTAAACAATGTTCTGCATTCCACTCTGTTGCCTAGAAGCATTTTACACCTCTGACTGTCAGTAACTGAGAGCGTATGTCAACAGAAAGACCTTTGTGGTAAGAGTAAGTAAACAGCACTACAGGTGACCATCAGGGACTGAATGTTGGGTTACATATATTACACTAAACAGACAGAGGAGAGGAGAGTAGTGGCACAAAAGAAAGTACGTATAAGCCTCCCCAAACATATGTAGGAAAATAACATCTTTAAGCAGACACCCTTCCAGTTACAAAGGCAAGAGGCATCTCCTATGAGCAGGTAAACTGTGTTAATGGAGCCACAGTGTGAGGCAACACTCACTGACTGCCACTTTCGCTCTGTTGCAAAAGCATTTCATGTCAAAGCATCACCTTCCCTCCAGTCCCTGCTACCAGCAACAGCACGATCCAGAAAGCAAAACATCCTACTCTGTGAAAAAAGGTGACCTCAGAACACGAGCATCGGTGGAGATAGTTTTCCAGATCTCCACTTTCTAAATCTACATGTTTCTCCTATAACTGAGTACGTTAACAACTAGTGCAAAACTGCAACAAGCCTGGAAAAAGCATTTCCCAAGGACTAATAAGAATCAAAATGTAAAAAACACACAACAAGCAAGAATCTGTACAGTTTAAACAGTAACACACAAACCACATGTAAAGCCAGACTTATTCTGAGCACCGCTCTTCTTCCTGCAGTCCCATGTAAATGAATAGCTTCCTACACCAGCAGTAGGAATGTCACTTACTGCTTCTTCAGCATAGCATACATATCTGGCTCTGTA
Organism: Excalfactoria chinensis; assembly: GCF_039878825.1. Classification (NCBI taxonomy): domain Eukaryota; kingdom Metazoa; phylum Chordata; class Aves; order Galliformes; family Phasianidae; genus Excalfactoria; species Excalfactoria chinensis. The sequence continues at coordinate 72,333,110 of NC_092828.1, forward strand.
CTGTTCTGTCTCCCAGTGGTTTTCAGTTCAGTTGATAGGCTACATAAAGCAGTACATACCTCTTCCTCAACACCCTGCTGCTCAATGAGCATGTAGTTAAAGCCAGACAGTTTATTTACAGCCAACATGAGCAAGGACACAACACGCAACCACAAGCTTATCTCTTACTGCACAAAAGGCCTTTCAAAGGAAGCTATTAAATGTGAATTTGTAGCTAAGATACTAATTCATTTTAAGGTTCACTGACTTCTTCAGTAAACCAATTTCCTCAAACATTTTCATTCATTTCATAGAGCTGGCAAACGACTGGCAGCTGAGACCAACCGATAGTTACCAATGGAAACCAACCCTCCTCCAATTCTAATGACACGTGAGGCTACAAAACTGGAAGGAAATCCCGTCCTACAGAAACTAGCAACAAACTCTGACTGAATCAAATTCCATCCTGTATTCAACTTCCCACTTTCATTCCTGCCAGTGAGACAGGGGTGCTGGCACACTGAAAATGAGATGTTCGAGGTACAGGCAGCAAAAATGAACCAATGACTTCTGGACAATAAGAGTGAGTAGCTGAGAAGATTCCAGTAGCAGAGAAAGGGGGATGACCTGGACCTGAAACAACATTCCAACTCACATCTCGACCTGGTCTGAGCGGGCCACAAGGCATGGCTGACAGGTACCCACAGTTACCCACAGCTACTCTAGCAGCACCAGAGCAACGAAAGCAAGAAGAGCTCCATAGCCAGATCCAATTAAATCGGTTATAACCTTTAATCCATAACAATGCACATACGTCCAGGAACTTTCGTTATTTTGGGTTCTCTTGCTTGTTGAAACTTACAAGTTATTTCTTACCGGATGGAACGCAGCCAGGCACAAAGAACACGAGTCCTGCAGGCAGTGCCCACACAGTACAGAGCTGCACTCATGGCAGTGTGCTCATTTACAGGTGCCTGTGCCTCGGAAGGAGCACTGGGAAAGGGGCTTCCATCCCACGGACCCAGAGGGCTCTGTATTAACTGTGCATAAGCAGCAGAAGGATGTCCATGAATTCATTATCAAGCAAATGTGGCAGCAGTAACAAGGAACAGTAGGATTATTGCATCCCACTATAGGAAAATGTGCTTGCAGATAACTCAGTGTCACTTACAAAACCAGAAAGGCACAGTCCTATTGATATTGTTTATGAATCCTAAAATACAGCAATTTGTATAGAGATAATAGTGAATTTTTAAAGCATGTTCATATACTGATGCAGCACATAACCTAATAAATTATATATTATAATATTATAAGTCTGCTTCCCTAGTATTACTTTCTATCAAAGCATACGGGCATACGCCAAGTGAAGAAGAAAAGGAACACTGCCCTAGTTCTTTAACTACACAGAGCTGTAAGTTTCACAGCCTGAAGTAATGATTCCAAAATCAGAAATAACTCTTATTTATATGATTTAGCACAGGTATTTACCAAGTTTGTACCTGCCCAGCAGCCTTATTAGCCCCGTGTAACACTCCACCCACAACCCCTGGCTAAATCCAACACATACTGCCAAGCGCTTACTGTACTGAAGTTGCTGAATGGATTGATATTCAGGATACTAAAACCCATACAGCTGGATATTAAAAGAAGTATAGATGACAGGAAAGAGACAGACATTATGTGATGTGCGTATATGATACAAACCACCATGAACCAGTACAAGCCTTTATATACAAAACTAATAAATCAGATAAAAACTTCATAGAAATACCAGTCTCTCAGTATAGCCCTACTATACACATAGCACTCACATATAACCACATCATCTTTCAGAGCCATCTTTGAAACTGTCCCATTTCTTCTTACCTTTCACCAGAATAGTAGCACAAAGTTCAGCAATTGTACAGCACAACAAATCATAAGCTCATAGACTTCTATGCATAGTTCTGTTGCATGAGAAGTCAATAACTGAAGACTTTTTTTCCCAAAGCAAGGTTTTTAAATACAAAAATTTGTTCTTCAACCACAACAGGAATAAGGAAAATAATGAGTAACTTCATCCATTTCAGCTAAAAATGTTTGTCTGCAGGCTTATATATCAGAAGGTGAATGCAACAGCTCCTCTCGCAGAACCACACTACATGTCCATGCTTCTGCATTCATTCCAGATGCAGCTGGTTGGCAGAAAAGCATCAGTCCTGAAAATGACTCAGCTCCTTTATCTTGTAAATAATTCTAACAACTAAAATACTAGAAAAGGAAAATCTTCATGAAAACATCAAGGGCACGTAGTACTTAACAGCAAAACATATGCCAGAAAGTTGGAACATGTCTATTGTAATTCATACTCCAGTTTCCATAGTCAACACAGACCACCAACATTGAAAATATTACAGCAATCTATTATTTGCATCTTATTTTAAAATGCATAACTCCCCAAAGCCATCAGCTACAAAATGTGGGTTTGTTTTTTCTTAAATGCAAGTTTCAGAACTGAAAAATGAAGGAGACATTTTTAAATGAGAACACTGGTAGAAATTGTCTGTGCTTCCAGTGATGCCCTTGGCTAAAAGTCGATGATTGAAAGGCAAGGGAGGAAACTGCATCTGACCTTCTACTCCAAAGCTAACTACTAATCTCTCTGTCCATCTTTTGGATTTGGATCAGAGGAAAAAAAAAGTCTCTGGTGTAGCTGCTTACTGCAATGGAACTACACTAGGGGTCAATACATCCTTATGTGTGCAAGGCAGCTGGTAGAAGGATGCTTGATCCATCTCCTGGGGAGACCACAAAGAGTGGGAAGAGCCTGAGGAAATACATAGCTGTGAATAGGAGGGAAATCTCTTGACAAGTGGCTTTTGAACCTCTTCTGCACTCTGACAACTCAGTGTGCAGGTTCAGCTAACCCAGCCACTACCAAAACAGCCTGAAACAGAGAAGGGAATGGTAAAATGGGAGCAACAGACATTTAACCATCACCATGTCTGCATAAACAAAACTTGCTCATAACCTTGGCAGGCTCCCTTCAGTTCGTTTTTCTGTTTGCATCTAAGATCTTGTAAAAAAACAAACAAACAAAAAACTTGTTGGACCATCACACCCTTGAGATATCTTGTACAAAAGGACACTGCTGGTTTCAATGAGTTTCTTGCCTACTTCTACAATTAGGTCCTCATTTTTCTCTTGTGAACAAAATAAATCAATTAGAGGCCAAAGAAATAGCCAAAACTCATATAGATCTGCTTTGTTTCAATTTTATGCACATACATCTAAGCAGTACTCTGAATGCGTTTTAATTAATTTATTTCCCCAGAGAATACACTGCCTTTCCAAAAGCAAGGCTCCTCGTGGCTATTCACTTTCAAACTTTTTTAGTGAAGAAAAATTAAAATACTCTATTCCACATTGCATTGAGATCCATGCTTAATTTTGAAGACCTCAATGAGACCAACCAACGTAGTTCAATGCCTTGCTATACAGAAATCAACACAGGTATATGCTTTTTTGAGTTTTTGTCCATCAAAGGCCTTAAGAAACAGCTCTTACAATACCTGAGCATAGAGCAAGCCTACAAAAAAGAATATATATATATATATATACACACATACACATATACTTTCTATATTTATATATACTTTACATAAAATATGAGAGCTCCCTAAATTTGCCTCAGCCTCAACTAGAACAGCACAACTGATATCCCTCCCTGCTGAGAATAACTCCGAACATGACAGGGGAAGAAAATGATTACTCCTGAAGAGGAAATAGAACAGAATTGTAACTCCTTAAACCTTACACAGATGAAAATACATTTAATAGCATGATAGAAGCAATGTTACTCCCAAATGTGGGGAAGAAGGTGAGCAGAACTCGCTCTTATCTAACACTTCTATTTTTAATATATATTAATATATATATATTGTGTAGGTTTTAGCTGGAACGTGGCATAAATTTTGTGTGATTTGCCCAAAGGACAGAGTAGGCTGCTTGAAATATTCCAGATTCCTTCCTTGTCAGGATTAGGGAAAGGTTGCCCTTAGCACTGAATAATCCTGCATGCACATTTCTGAAGATACTGAAAATACAGAGACTGTTCATTTTCTCCACAATGAAGTTACAAAAAAAATAACCCTGAAATAGCCATAGTCACTATTATTTCTAAAATGGGTACACAAAAAGCCTCCAGTATACTTTCTGGTGACATGATATATGATACAAAAAATATGTATGGCTACTTTACTACACTAGTTTGATAAATAATTCTCATTACATAAGAATTCATATTTTGGGGAAAGCAATGCAAGTACTCTTGTTAATCAACCGCAGTTTGCAAATTTGCACTAAACAGCTTCACACAATGCTTTGCACTTAAAGTCTTTGCCACATTATCAAGAGATGCTGGTTAAGAAACTCTGATATGCCATCTGAATTACAGGAGAACTACAGTTTTGAAAATGAGTGATCGAGAACTGGGTTCCTGCAGCAAGAAATCAGAGCAGCTGAGATAGAAATTACAGGCAGACTAGTTATGCATCTTCACTTTGTATGTAAACAATTAGCTCCTCCTGCAGCACAAATTAATTGTTATGGAGGTGGCACTTGCTGTCCAGGTTACTAATATACTCACTCCAGATTAAACTTCTAAAATAGGATGACACATCAACTAAAGACAGGGTGGAGCCAAGTGAGAACCACTCCTGCGGGCAGGAATAGTTTAGTTAGCAAAGTTTTATGGCCCAAAGGCAAAAAGTTTATCTACCTTTTCCAGTTCACTGATGATGTCTAAATTAAGGTCAGCCATTCTTCTTCTTGAGAAGGGACTGAAGAAACCTCAGCCAAATCATTTTTCCCTCATTTAACCTTTCATCCTACTTCTGAAATCGTAGAAGTGCATCACAAGTTACACAGGGATTAAAATGACCAAACAGCTGTAAGTCTGTATGATTATGGTTTATCTAAATAAATACATACGTAGTCATCTTCCAGAACTGTCAGACTATATGGTTGAGTACCAACATCATTAACTCTTCAACATATCCTGTATATTCTCATCTGTTTGCTTTCTTCCTTCATTCCATGGGGAGAGTCATCTAAACACAGCTCACCCTCTGCTCCGTGATCCTGCAAACATCAGCTTGCTTTTGTTTGGATATCTCCTAACATCCCCTAGAGGTCTTGTTGCCAGATTGAAGCAATAGAGTAAGCCTACAGCAAATACCATTGTGAGGCATCTCACTGTATGAAGTCCATCAAGTTTTCCAGTAAAGACTTACTGCATCAGTTCCAGAAAGTACCAATCACAATGGGTGTTTTTGGTTAGTAAAGTCATAAAAGAACAAGGAAAGCATGTACTGTTCCACCCACAAAGTACTTCAAAGGGTAGTGAGAAATTACACTCGTTTGGGGGAAAAGGATAACACCACTCAGTTTGTTTTAGGCACTGCACAATGGGTTCTTGCTGTTAATTAACCTTTGCCACCATGCTAAGCATAATTTAAGTAAATATCTTTGGAGCCATTCCTCCATCTATACTATTTATATTATTTTCAGAGAGTGGACTTGTCACGTCAGAATAGTGTCTCTCATAGGAACATACAGCTGTTGACTCTTGGCTGTTCACTACTTTGTCACCTTGACTAGTCATTTACCCTTTACCCAAAATCTGACATCAGGCCAACTGAGTCATCTTCAAATGTTTTGCACTAGCATAAATGTTAGTGAACAATTGGTTCGTTTATGTCAAAATTAAAATAATGAATGGCGCATACAACCTTAAAATTGTATACACTCCTGCATGCACATTAAACTGCCTGAGCAAACAAATTAGAAAGTAAAATCAGACATGTTGTTTTACTATAGCCTTACAACTCTGCAAAAGAAAAGTTACATAAAAGGCCCAGCCAAGCAGCAAATGCAGTCAAAATGCCCTTTGAAGTCCAAAGATCTCTCATTTATGCCAGAGCAGAGGATAAAAAGTTGGCAATTAAGAGTTTTCCAGTACTGTTAAGGCATTAGAAATAAGAGTACATAAAAGGGGTAACATTACGAAAAGTAAATTATGTTTAAAAAAACAATTGTATGTATGTTAGACTGACTATACTACCATGCAAGCACATTTACGTAATTAAACTTGATTTTATTACGGTAACTCCCTTTTCTTGCCACAGCTGCTAACAGTAAAGACACTTCTTTCCATCAGAGTGATGACAATAACCATATGGTTTTAAACACAACTTATCTATTAGCACATTTATCTCAAAGTCCTCTACAAAAGCAGTGGTCATTGGGCAAAGCATTTTTCAAACAAGCCACCTCTGTTACAAATGAGAAGAGACAGGAAGAGTGAAAATTTTATCTATCAGAAATCCTGCATTTCTGTCATTTTTTCATTCCATACAGAAGACAGATTAGAAAATTAAAAGCCTCCTGCAAAATAGAAGACTTTTCAAGATAGAATGTGTGTTTTTAAACACTGAAGAATAACATGTAGGACACTTCTCTTACCCTGGAGCAAGCCCCAGGAGCTTTTGCTTCAGCAGCATATGAGATTAGAAAGCTGGAGCCCTTGACTGCTGAGCAGACAGGAAAGAGGAAAGCAGCCAGAGACCAGGCAGCTTTTCTAGGAAGAGAACTTCTTAGTTTCCACCTACTCCAAAGGATTCCTTGTGCTTTTTCATGTTTTACCCCAGCAGCATTTCCCAACGATAAAACACTCTATAAGGAGGATGTTTTGTCCATCTGGACAAAGTCATTGTCCGTCCGTTGGAAATCAGTAAATGATATACCAAAATACAGACATAAATGACAAAGATGAGGCAGTGCAAGAAAAGATAGCTCCAAAAGAGGCAGAGAACAAGAGACTGGAGGACACAAGGCTGGGAATTCAAGACTTAAACAACAGAAGCAAAATTCTTTTTGAATTCTAACCAAAGAGAGGAAACAGAGATGACCTGAGTTTGCTTCCTCCTTTGTACCCCAGCAAAGCACTTCTGAGCTGCCTGCAGTCAGCCACTGCCTCCTTCTCAGGCCCACTCCGTGCCTTTGAAACCCAAAGGGAACAAGCTGAATTTGCAGAGAAACTTGTGAATTCGAGTGTTTCCCAGCACTTCTTCCTACTCAGCAGAGCAGCAATGGCACAACCAAGCAGATAAGATTACTGGACCCTGCTCTGGCTGGACTTGAGCACAGAATGACTACTGAAAGCACCACGAGGTTTTGGGGATTGCAGTGTGTCTAAGACATGAAATCAACCACTGATTTTCTTACCACAGAAAAATCCTCACTCATCATACTTGCATATACTGCACAGTGCACACAACAAAATATTGAGTTTAGTATCACAGCTGTTAGTACGGGTTGACTTTCTGAGCTGTCCTTCTCATTTCAAGATGTCTTTGGCCTGCAAGAGGCAAACAGGTTGTCCTACAGACAAACAATGCCTCGCAGGAACAGCCAGCCAAGCCCTTCCTGCTGGGCAGGATGATTTGCCTGAAGATTTCTCTCCTTCATACCACAAGAGGACACTACTACAGAGCTATGCCAGATATCAGCTGAACAGCAGCTCAAGAAGCCAAATAAGGCTGTATGATACACCTTGGAGAAGCCCATAGCTGTCCTGCTAACTCCTCTACCTCGTGACATGGGTAAAGGAGAAGCAAGGGAAGGGAGAAAATATAAACTGAGGCAAACAACTAGAAAATGTCAAAAGAAATAATTGGCTCCATTGTGTACCCGTGTATTTAATTTATTGTTGGAGCTATTTGACTTCAAGCAAGACTTTTAAACAGAATGGATGTCTATTCATCAGCTGCGGATATTGCAAACTTCTTCCAGAATGCACAGACTCCATTAAGGATAATCTTACCTGTCTGGAACAGGAAAAGACAGAATGCCTTTCTTACATTTATCTAGATTAAACAGATCAGAGGAGGTAAGGCCTGATGCAGTATTTTGACAGGATGAGAACTTGTTTGCTGAGGAACAAGCACAGATTAAATCTGAGACAACGTGTGCCATGAACACTACTGCTAAGAAAACCAAAAAAGGGCAAAACACAGAACTAGCAGAATAAAGGCGTGATTTTATTTACAAACACCCTATTTTTAGCACGTATCCAGGCTACTAAGCAGATTATTAGCTTTCAGATTATATATTACACAAAATACATGTCATGATTAGTTTGTACTGGATATGGAAATAATGAGACAAAGGGAAACTATGTTTAGTAACAGCTAAGAAGTATGACAGGACAGTCCTCTGGGGCATCGTTATCAAAACTCCACAATTTAGGAACAATACAAAGGATTTATTATTATTTTTAAGACATGTAATGTGTATTCTTTAGAATTTCAATTTTATTATGTTATTTCAAATGTGTGTGAGGGAAGAAAAACACAGCGTGTGCCTTCAGGCTGCCTTAGACATAGAAGGTATCTAAGTAAGCACATGCAACATCAGCTTTCAGTTGCCCAGTTTGACACAAAACTTGATATAAAATTTGTTGAGTTTTTTTTTCTCCCCAGCCTTTACCAAACTACGCAAGGAAAATCTGTCATCAGAAAGACTAAAACTAGAAAATTAAACTGGGGAGTCTGATGCAATTTAGAACTGAAATATCTAGTTGATATAATCTCCAGAACTCCCTTTTGCCAAAGGCAGAGATCTGTATCACTAGGTGTGTGCCCTCCCAGGCAACTGTTTGAAATGGTGACTTGTTAAAATGCTTAACCCTTTAATCCTCATGTACCTACCAGATACACCATTGCCAAACCAAAGAGTGCTGACTGGAATAAAGCGGCATTTCAGACAGGTGGATGAGAAGAAGCTGCTTGGGGAGGAAAGCAGCTAAAATGAAGCATAACCAACTAATGTAAAGCAACAGACAAGGCTAAATAATAATTTGATCCTGGAAGTCCATGCAAGTAACTATTTACAGAAGCCATAAAATTACAAATTTTTACCAATGAGAACACATTTAATCTGTCCAAGACTTCACCTTGCTCCCTCTTTCATGGGGCCCAATAGGGCTGATAACAGATGGAGGTCACCTGGACTGCAAAAACCAAATGGTGGTGATAAAAAGAACAAAATTTCACTGAAATTAACATTTAATGACCAGCTTCCATAACTTGTCTCCATCAAGCAGTCCCTTCAGGGCTGGCTTCAGTACCATTGCGGTGAGAGTCAGAAGTGCTCAGACATGAGGGTCTTGGAGAGGAAGACTTCTTGTTTAAGCAGCAGTTGTCTCCTTATTCAATGCTTAGAATTTAAACTGATTATCTTATAGAACCAGTAACACCAAAATACTTATCTTAACCTTTCAAAATATCCAGAATGTTCTTAAGTTGATTGTGTTTATTCCTTCTTAGCTACCAGGCATAGTGTAGTAACAGAAGAACTGAAATAAGCAGGGAAAACTGATGGACCCACCAAGAGAGGGACCAAATGCAATACAGAAAGCACGCTGCCAGAATATCCGTGGTAACTTAATATCCAGCCTTGAACATTATCACTCAGATCAAACCCAGCAATTCATGAAAAACTGTAGAAGAAATAAAGATAAGTGCTACGAGCAACAAATTCAGTGTCTGGTTGTGCAACATGCTGGCTAAGCACAGATGTCTCTTCTGAGAAAATAACACCCACACTATTCCAAACAACGTTTTTCAAGGACATTGCCAACTAAAGAAACACTTAAAAAAAAAATAAAATATATATATATATATATATAGAGAGAGAGAGAGACAGAGAGAGACAGAGAGCTCTAAATCATAAATCATAACTCTTAGAAGCAGAAAGACTAATGGAAGAATGAACACACATCTGTGTTCACTGCTTACTACTTTCTACTACACGTTTCTGTACAACATGCCTCACTGTCTTCCATTCATTTACTGTGAAACTATTGGATACAAAAACAGAAGAGATTACAGAATTTAACCTAGAAATTGAGATAAAGAACAGGTGACTGCAAGCACAGAGGGACCAACCTTCATCTGAACAATGATTACCTCAGGTTTTATTATTTTAAGAAAAGACTTCTTCATTTTTTCCTTAATTAAAAGCTTCTACCAGCTTCAGCTGAAAAATATCATGGTTTATATCAGGAAACAACAGATGTACTTAGAATAACAGGCTCAGATATTTCCGACTGATACTGCAATACAGAGAAATGCCAAATGACACTGGGCTCACCCAGGTCTTGGTCCACAAAGTGCTGAGCCATCTGCACACACACAATGCGAGGGAGCACACTCAGCAGTTCAAGGACTATTAGAACCAAAACTAAATGTGTCTAGTGCAATATTGCTGAAAAATCACCATGCTGTACTCAGCGCCAAGCTGCAGCAAGGCTTCCATGGCTGCCCAGGGCAATGAAAAGCAGAGCCAAGGAAAACATCTCCTATGCTCCCATCTCCATGCTGGAGCCCCGACCTCAGCTGCAATGAGCTTCCCAACTCAGGATCCGATGGACAGACTAACACTCCCAAGTGCTACAAAACCAGGACTTCTGCAATTGTCCTGTACCATGCCCCACTTTAATTCCTGTTTGAGCTACAAAGCATCTTTTAGGAAATCATCCAATCTTGATTTGAATATCTAAACACAAAAGTCCTAATGACAGAACTAGATGCAAAATGTTTTGATTTTATCAAAATGTTTATAATCTCTTGTATAACAGATCAACAAAAAAATTGATCTACCACCTCAAATTCCTTGAGCTCACCAAGTCAACAGTTTTTGGCAAAAAAAAAATATTCCATTTACATTTTCTAAACACAGTTGTATTAGACACTGTGCTGGTATGTACTGAGAAAAACACATACATGCATGTAGAGGCTTTATTAAACATGTTAGCATCATCTTACCTCCAACTGTGTGAGAATTACCACCAAAAGTACCTCTCTCCCCTTTCCATCTAATTAGTTCCACAATGCTGCTGTGGATTTTAAAATCTAAGTTCTAAAAGAGCTTTACTTGTTTTTAAGCCTACCAGCATGTTAATCCAACATCAGCCTTTCTGTGTCACAGAGAATAGAAAGTGGGAGTTAGCAGCATTCCTGTTTATCTGCCCTCCCTCTTTTAACCAAGGCTTGGCCCAGGACTTTATTTTCACTCCTTACATTACTTCACCTGGTTAATCAAGTGGGTTCTTCACCAGCCTTTACTCCAACCAAGGCCACTCACCGATCACCTGTGCTAATTTGCTGAAAGAGCTTCTGAGATTACAACAAGTATCACTCAGGAAGAAAAACATGCTGGTTCCATGGCAACATGAAAGTCAATGAGCCCACCTTGAAACCCGCAAACAATGGTCCCTTTCAGAACACTGCACAGAGGGGAGGGACCTTGTTTTATTGAGATGTTGGATTTTTTTGGATTATTTGCCAGTGAGTTGTGGTGGTTTTTTCCCCCTCGGAAAGAGAAAAAGAGAAAAGGCACACCATAAAGTTGATTTGATTTTTGGAACCTATTACCAAACTACCATTGAACTTCCTCCTTCTCCTCAATCCTGCCAGAACTGCAGCAGCATACAGCACAATGAAAGCCACTGCCCCTTGATTCAGGTTATACAAACCTGTGACAGATGGCCAAGAATTTTGATCCTAGAATAACCAGGAAAAAGGGATGGCCTCCAGGATGATATGCTGCTATCCTAAGAAAGAATCTGGAGAAACAACGTGGAAGAAAATAAAGAAATAAATAAAATCAGGAAATTTAGGGTGACTGGAAAAACCCTATCCTTCCAAATTGATGGGAAGTTTGCTGAGATTCACTTCATTTCCCAAAGCCAGTACTGTCCCAGCCACCAGAACAGGCTTAGGAATATTTAGGACAGGTCCTCAGTCCTGCTGCCTGGAATGGGCTGGAATGTATTCTGGAAAATGGCCCTATGGCTGCCTTCCCTGTCCCCACTGTAGCCTAGTAACTCACCAGCACATCTTTAACAAAACAATAGCACTGCTCCTTTACCTAATTCTGACTCAGCTCCTTGGAGGTCCCTCTGGTTATTCCTCAGATTCACAGGTGTCCCACTAACAGCTGTGCTCTGAGCAACAATCCATCACACCAAGAGATGGGTCGTTTGTGTTATGCTGTCCTCAGCACAGATAAGACTTCTGTTATGTTGATGGTGGCCTGATTAGCCCTAGCCACTGGCAGCCTGCAGGCTGCATGACATTTCCCCTCCAATCCAGGTGACAGGCTCTCATTCCCACCACACAGCCTTTTGAAGGGATTAAGCTAGAGAACAAAACAGAGGATCCTGATCAGAGAGACACATTAAAATCTCTTGTTCCGTGGAACTGAAAATAAAAGAGTTGAAAGAATGTATACTTTGCATCGTCCAGTAAGAATGATTCTCCTTGTCACAGTTATTTTAGTAGCTTCAGTAAAATATGCTTGCTTTTCAGGAGACGATTTTCCTCATTAGCTCTCAGCAGATGTGAATCTCAGAACTGCAAGATTACAGCAGGCATGTGCTCACAGATGGAGCTGGCCATTACCGTTCAGATTACAGACCACAGCTGCCTCACCCACATTTTGAAGAGACCAGGTGCATTCTGCTGCTAAGCCTATCTTAGTTAGGCTCCCTAGGCTCCTTGCTTGCCTAGTTCCTTTTTTATTCCAGTTACAGATGCATGGAGAGAGAGCAACTGTACACAAGGCAAAGAGATTATTCAAGCTAATATTAGTGACCTGGAATATGTAAATAAGATTGCTTTCTTTGAAAGGAATGTTTATCTGATCTCACAGCACAATGAAGCAGAGAAAAAATTCTAGGACAACTGAATAAAAAAAAAAAAATGAAAATTTATTGTCATAATTTACTTCTGAATTCTCTCATTGTTTAAAAGGTGCCCACAAAGAATTCAAAAGCCCTTCATGACAGATTATGTATGTTATCACATACACTTAAGCAGCCGCATACAGCTATATATGTTGGTTGCTGCTTCTCAGAGTGGCAGAAGAAAGCAGCCCTTCACCTATTCGCTCATTGGCACATAAGTGTGCTGGGAGTACAACAACTACTTAGAGACTTTTCCCTTTTGAAAGACCTTCCCAAAACATCAAAGCTCTGAGGTACTTATCACAAACAGAACACAGTAATTATGAAAAACGTCTTCAAGCAGTTACTGCAGGGGAAATAATCAAAGCACCTCCTCCAGCTGAAAGAGTTCTAAACAGCAACAAAATACAACTTGGAAAACAATGTTTTTTTCCAAGATACACAGTCAAGCAATCTTGAGCAGTCACCCCATAAAAGCCATTTACAAATGACACAAGTAAGACCCTTCACAGCAGTCAGACTTAAGGAAATGGATGCTCTAGCTCCTAGCCAACATATGTCCCAACAGTCACAGTGAGGTCCTATCGCTAAGGATGCGTACAATGCAACACAGGCACTGCATTATGCTCCAAAGGTCGCATACCAAGCAGCAGTGGGAAAGAACTGTACAGTTCTTCAGTTCCTGAGAGCATCCTGCTGGCAGCAACCTACTGAATATCTCTGCCCCGTATCACCTATGAGATAAGACACACAGCACTATCTGGTTTCAGCAGCGCCAGACATAAAAGCATGTTTGTTTGAGGGGCCTTCTTTGTTTGTACAGTACTCTGAGGTTAAAGCTTCTGCTTCTTACTCACTTGCTTCAGGAAAACTACTAATATAGTCTTAGTTGAAATCATTATGTCTTTGTCCTGACATGAAGTGATTGGAAAGTTGGTATCATGAAGGCGGGGGGGTAGTGTGAACGTACACTGAACTATTCTTTCCACCTTTCCCACCCAAAACACACCAACCTGCACTCTGTAATTCTTCCTGCCTCTATCTGAAACGTAAGAAACAAAGACAATGAAAAGATTTTGAAAGGATAAAATGTATTTGGTAGTTCACTTGCAACAATGTTTAAAGAGCTACGAAAGAGGAGAAATCACGTTCATCCAGGCTTGTCTCAGCCTGATGCAACTGGAACCTGGAGCTAGGTTAGCTCTCAAAAGTAAGGGACAAAGCACAGCTGCTGTAATATCAGGAGCAGCTTCACTGCCACAGCTCTAGAAGACTTGGTCCCTTTACTCTGCTCAGTCAACATAAGTATGAGCAAGTTTTTTTGAGGGGCTTCTGCACCTGTATAGGCCAGATTTAGGGGTTGATTCAATAACCTTCATTCATAAGATTATCACTGCTTCCATGTGAATTGCACAGGTCTGAAGGCCACTGCCCGAAGTCTCATTTCCACTCTCTTTCCATCTGTCTGTTTTTTGTCATTCCTCATTCCCACTCTTTCACGGCCAGCAGTCATGAGAGACTAGTGGCAACAGCAGGTCAGATGGCCAGCAGAAACCAGACCTCTGTCCAAGCACCAAGACAATCCAGCTCACCTTACAATCACCTGATGCAGCACAGAGCAGGCAGCAAGCCATGAGTTGGAAGAAGGGAAACCCCTGCTTTGGTTAGGTAAGTACAACATACAATTGCGCTTCATAGATGACAGAGGATAAGAGGTTTGAATTCAATCATATATAGTTCTTTGACTTTGGTGGGCTCAGCTCTCTGCAGGATTAGTCCTTTCCTTGCTGGGTGTATTGATAGAAGGGGCAGAGTCTTACCTCACTGAAGGCTTGCAAATACTTGAGCATACTGCATTCTCTGAAGTCAATGGAAACTTCTGGTTGACTCCAACAGAGGCAAGATTGGGCTTGTTATCCCAATGTCCTCCACAGGCATGGCCAAATGCCATTTTATCCAGAGACCGAGCATAAGTTGTATCTTGCTGAGCATAAAATACTGGAAAAATCTCTCTGCAAACATATTCCATTATAACAAAGGTTAATACTCTCAGCTTCTTGCTTCCTTTTAATCTCATACTAGTGATCACGGAACGGAAGTCCTTTCCTGCCCCACTCGTTTGTTCTTGTACTTGTGTCACTGCTGTTCCCTGGCACATGGGTTTCCCCATTCACCTCCTGCTCTAGCTCTAGAAAGGTCAGCTCTCAAGATCAGTTATACTTCACCTGTATCAGAATTGCTTTCTTCTAGTACTAAGAAAAAAAAAAAAAACCATTTCACTTCAAACAGCACCAACAGTGGCCTGGAGCATTGCCCCTGTGAAGAAAGGCTAGGTGAACCGGGCCTGTTTCACCTTTAGAAAAAAAAGAATGAGAGGGGGCCTGATCCAGGTCTATAAATATCTGAGGTGTGGGAGGCAAAGTGCGAGGCCAGACTCTTTTCAGCAGTGCGTGGAGACAGGACAAGGGGAAACGGCCAGAAACTGGAGCATAGGAAGTTCCACATGAATGTGTGCAAGAACTTCTTTATGGTGAGAGTGACGGAGCACTGGAACAGGCTGCACAAGGGGGCTGTGGAGTCTCCTTCTCTGGAGATACTCGAGACACGCCTGGACACCTACCTGCGCGACCTGGTGCAGGGAACCTGCTTTGGCAGGGGGATTGGACTCTATCTCTGGAGGTCCCTTCCAACACCTACGATTCTGTGTTTCTGTGACACTAGAAAAAGCACCTAGGAGCACCTAGGTTGCTGCACTGACCCTGCAGTGCACTACCATGAGCTCACCATGCTATTTGAGGCAGCAGACACTGCATCTATCTGCTCTGATCTAGTGGTCTCACAAGACTAAACTGTGGTGTGGAGAACTACCGATGCTTGCCCAAGATTGGAGCCACTAGACTATATACGCTGTTCTTTCCACACAGAATTTTAACACAAGGACTGCATATGGTGGAAAAGTCATTCTCCCAGAAACTATTAGCTACCAGACCATCAAAATCACCATCATAAAACAGTAAATAATTACACTGAGACTGATAAACTTCCTTGCCTCAGCTGTTGGATGTTAAGACAAGACTAAACACTTTTGTACATACTAGTAAACTTTCATCATTTGAGTACCTTTCTTGTTATTGTCAAGCCTATAAGCAAATAAGCCTTCTGACTGAGCATATGGCAGGAGAACAGCAGCAGGGTGGGAGAGGAATTTAACATGTCAGTACAGTTTTGAAGAGGCCTCTCTCAAAGGAAGGAACAGCCTGTCCTTTTAATGAAAGTTCCAAAAATGTCATTTTAAGAACAAAGTGCTCTGGCCTATAGTTCTACTTAACACCCCGTCTTTATGAGCAGATGTTTTAAAGGTCATATTAGGTCCTTCTTAAACTAACACAAAAGAATAGTAATGTTCATTCATTTCGCAACTACATTTCTACAGCCAACATTTTAGCCCCCTACTAACCCTTAACCTACTCACGGATCCACTACATTTTAGATACCAGTTGCAATCTGTAAGACTTGCCACTGTGGAGGAGGATCAGGATAGGAAACATTTAAACAAGGTGAACATCTTTAAGTTTATGGGACATGACAAATGTGCCCATGAGCAGGGACAGAGCTGGCTTATGTCACTGCAAGGCCACACCTGATCATCTCTGAATGGTGATCAGGATGGGTTCTTGAGGTCTGAAAGAAATCACATGTCGCTCTCATCTTTGAAACAGGCAAGAAAGATGATATGGGGAACATGCCAACCAGCCTCACCTCAATCCATGGCAGGCCAGAGGAACAAATCCTTCCGGAAACTATTTTCATACATATGAAGAACAAGAACGTGATCAGCAGCAGTTTGTGCATATTTCCAAAGGTGCAGTGATACTTAATCTTCCTGACAGCCTTTTACAATTAGATGACATCCTTGATGGATGAGGGGAGAAGTAGATGTTTAATATGACTTAAGCAAAGTGCTCAACATTATCTGCTTTAACATTCTCACACACAAACTGATAAATCACAGTGAGATGCATTGAAAAAATGGATGAACTGACAAGATTCAAACTGACCTTTTCAAAGGAATTAAGCTTTGATATTTAAGTTTTACTATTAACATGCATAAGAACACAAGCAAAGTCATCACAATAAAGGAAGCTGAAAACCAGAGGACAGTTTTGTTTTGAAACAAGGATTCTGGTTACGATTAAGAGGACCTGATGCAATCCAGCCCAATTTGGGGTGAAGGAACCCAGTACAAGTGACAGATAGATTTCAGAATTCTGTCCCTATCAGCTAGTCCAGATAGTTCAGTCCCTTGTCATTTGAAGGCTAGTAAATAATTAGTTTCACTAAACAGATAAAGAACGGAAGAGCAATAGCTAGCAAAGGTGATTAACTTAGAAGCAGATAGAATAAAAGAAACGTGGGTCCTAACTCTGATTTCACATCATTTCAACCACTTATATTACCACCACTATCAGAAGGGAAAAACTAGTTGAGTAAGGAATCCGCCCCACACTTCCTGGGAACTTGCACATGTTTAAGGCAGATGATAACTTCTCCTGAACATAAGTGTAAAGGAATCGCTAAGCCATGACACTTAGACACAACTCACATAAATGTTATCTGAATCATGCCTTGTAAAAATATCCTGGTCAAAAGCACATACACTTTTCCAAACACATTGCTGGGGCACCACCAGAAGAACACTCCACTCTCTTTGATTTTGCTGTACTGCTTTATGTCGTAGAAGATAACCTTCAGCACTGCCCAAATTCTTGGCCTGTATTAAAAAACAAAACAAAAAAAACCCCACAAAACTGTGTTCTGCTGCAGAAAAGCACATCAGATAAGTAGTGAAATTCCTCCCTCTTCTCTGCAAACGCTTTTCCTACTGGCTGACTTTGGAATGCCAGCAGAAATAGTTCTCAATTCAGAGAATGCCACCATAAAAATCAACATACAGAAAGAACCTAAGACTTAAGGGCAACTGATAAGTCAGTGTCAGCACAAGCATGACGTAGACTTGTCCTGGCAAAACATCCCTCCATACGTAGCATCTGCTGATATTTGGAGCCTAAAGTATGTTAAGAAAAATCATGTAATTTGTCAAAGCCAATGGTTTTCCATCACTTACAACACTATTCCCATTAACAGCTACAGAGAGGAGTTAAAAATCAACTCACAGTTGCACATCCCTTGTACAAGCAAAACTCTGACTCTTTAGACTCCAGCTTGGCACTTTTATTACAACTCAAGGCTATTTATCTTGAAGCAGACCATCTTCAAAGATTCCTCTTCTGTCAACAATGAGAAACAAATGAGTTTTCAGACAACAGGAACTGATCAGATGCAAACAATGATGAGAAAACATCTGGGAGGATATTATCTAAGGAAACTATACCACAGCAATTCCCATTCATTCACAGAATAAGGTTATTCATTTCCCAACCACCCACATTCTGATTAGGACAATTTTGCCTTCATTTGTACACATATCCTTTCTTTCCTTAAACAAACCTATTGGGTCTCTGTAAAGGACAGTAAATAGAGTTTTGTCAGGCATGGACATCTGCTAGAATTGCTTTTTGTTTCTGCAGAGAGGAATTTGAACAGTGTGCTTGAGCTGTTTGAAGGAGACGGTTCAAGATAGCAGTATCATCTCCGACATTTTAAACAGAGAAGACATTCCAGGCCCCCTTAAATCACAAACTCTCCCCATCTAGCTCCATGGCTAGAATACAGGAACAAGACGTTCTGTGAATTCTTCCTAGTTTGAACACAGCACAAGAAGTCAAGCAATTGAAACTAGAAGTGTAAGAAAACAAGCAGATGTTTGGACTTTTTGACCCTTACAGTATCCTTGACCACAGAATGAATGACTGCATACCAGCAGATTTAACATGCTGGTTTTAAATCTTTTTAACAGTGCCTCTGCGTTGAAACTTTCATCTCTAAGAGTCCTCAAACTCTCAACAAAAATTTCTGCTAACCTAAGTTACTTAGCAATAACAACAGTATTCATTTAGAGCATATGCATTCAATTCTAATTTCACTAGAACAGTTGTAGAGTCTTATGGGCTGGTAATTTCTTCACAGTCTCTTATGAATATCCTATTTTCTTCCCAATAGTCAGATCATTCTTAGTATCCTTTCAAAAATGCAAGGAAGACAGGGAAGGAGAGAGAAAATGCACACACCCAGCCACTTACTGCAGCTCTGAGAAATATTTGGATGGAAGTTTTGATCTAAAGCCCCAACTGATGCAAGCAGAGACTTCAAAGTACATACACACAACTAAGAACAGATTTGGGTCACTCTTGCTACTTCTGCCTCATGTTTCTTTGGACTTGTTATGGCTATGACAGAAATGTGCTTAGAATGGACTACATAAAAATCATTGCATCCTTACATATATCTCAGCTCAGGAAGTTAACGTGCAGTACTGCCACTGTCCAGCATGTAGTGGAAAAGAACAGTACCTTTCTCTATACATGACCACAGTTATGCTCATTATAAACACCACTGTGATGTAACTGGTCATTTAAACTTACTTAAGATCAAACAATCTTCCATTAATATGAAGACTGATGTCTTTTCACCTGAACAACTTCCCAGAGCTATACCTTTAAATTTAGCACAGATCCGTTAAGAGATAAATTTGCCTAAGTGACATAGCAAACAGATGAGTCTGCTGTTAGTGTAGGTCAGCAAAACCCCAAAATAGACAGAGGTAGCCAGCTCACTGTTTAGATATTGTAAACTATCCCTCTCTGATTTTGTGCTCTGTAAGAACTGTTAGAAGAATACACAGTAACAGCCAGATACAGAGAACATTCAGCTTTTCATATTCTTGTGCTAAGCTACATTTCTAAGCAAAACCCATCACCTGCACCATGCAGCAGATGCATGCACTGACTTGGAACAGCAGAAAAAAAGATCAATTTTTAACAATTCCCCCCATCATGTAAATTTAACACTGAAGAGCCCTGAGCATTCAGCAGTAACAAAACAAATCTGTTAGAATCATCTCTCATCTCACAAGTTTCCAGCACTATTGGGAATCTGTTACCTCAGCAATCAGAATGTTTTTTGCCTTTGAAACACCTAGCTTCTGGCTCAAGCTTCTTCATAAAGTATGCAATTTCATTGTCAGCATCTCACCGTTACAAGTGTTTCTACAAGGCAAACAGATTTCAGTTACCACTAACTAAAGACCTCCACTGGATATAAATTGACAACCAGGGAGGAATCCAGTCTTAAATTCTTCCCATCCTCAAACCTCCCAAACCTTTTGAGTTCAAGGTCCCTTATTTAAAAACGTTATAAGTTCCCAGTTGCCATATCCAAGACCATCTTCTCCATGAGCTGCTTGATGATGTTCCTTAAGGAGGATGCGGAGACTGACTGGATTCCTGGCCTTGGCCCTGTCCAATACTTGTTTTGAGGAAGGGACAAGGTCACTCAGAAAAAAAGGCTTTCAGTGGAGTGGGCTATAATTTAGCTGGAAAGAGGAAAAAGGCTCAGTCTGCTCATTAATATACCTCAGCATTTGTGGAATAACTAACTCATTTGCACAGTTTAAGGATTACAGTTCTTGCTAAAGTCCAGTAGTGGCACTTGTCGTAAAAACAAATAAAATGGCTTTACCATTTCCATCACACCGCTCCATACATCCACTGTAAAGTTAGCCTCTCTTCTGTTCAACCACTGAGAAACTAACTTTACTTTCCTCTTCACACAGGGGCTATATGATTTTCAACACATTCCCCAGAACAGGCTTTCTTCATGCACTCCAGACCTGCACAATCAAGCTCATCTAAGAGAATGATAAGAGATAAGTAGATGCTTTTTCTTAAGGAATTCGATACCCCCCATAAGAACAGAATTGCTAGAAACCTTACCACTACTGCTGAACCTTGACTTCTTAAGTCAGATGTACAGTAGTCATAAACACAGGATGAGAAAACTTTCAAACAAACATTAGGAATAGTTTCCTCTTTCTACTTCTGTCCTGTCCCACTGAGTTTGGGCAGACAATTCACAGCACTGATATTGCACAAGAGCTGGAATGCAATATCCTGTGGTTCAGCAGGTGGTAGGATGACTCTTCACAGGCTCATTACTGTCTACAATACCCAAAGCCTTTTCTGTGTACTTGGTCCTACTTGCCACTAAAGAAGAAAGAATTGCAAGCTCCGGTTTTGGTATGACCCTCCAGTACTGATTAACAAAGATGCATGGCATACCATAAGGAAGTTAAGGTGGTATTTATTTATTTGTAAGAGTGATCAAAGTTGCTGCTTACTTCACTGGATGATATGTGGTCAGTTCCTGTACTTACTGTATGGCTGAAAAAGAATGGATCATCTGCTTGAGGGCTTACTAAGGGAGTCTGCAGTCACTGCTCATCCTCCTTTTGAACACTGCTCGTGTCTATAGTTTTACAAGTAAGAGACTCGCATTAGCTTCTGTTCACACAGCCGACAAGAAGGAGGGTTCAGAAGAAGAGTTTTGTTTTCTTTACAGCCAAGGGCAGCTTGGTGCTAAATCAGCACAACACTTCTTAACAAAACACCATGAAGCTATGCCTGAAATATTTCTGGCTTTCTCCTTCACACGTACTTTGGTGCTATAGAAATACCAGAAGCAAGAACAATGCACACTGTGCCACTACAATTCTCCTTCTGAAAAAAAGACTTTTAAAAGAAAAACATTTCAAGCTCTCCAGTTCACAAACTTCAACAAGGTTGGTTCTGTCCTCTTGCTGGCATGTAATAGAACCATTAGCAAATCTAAGAGGGGAGGAAAATTACCATAATTAGTAATAGTTATTAAAATATTCTTACTGACTTAAAGCCTGAAGCTTGTGTTTATCAGCTTCCTGAGGTGTCACACAACAGCACATTGGGATCACAGAATCAATCAGACCAGAGAGGAGCATTGCTGTTTATACATCCTCCTTGCAAGGCCAACAAATACAGACTGATCAGATAATACTACAACTACAATCAAATACTGCTACAACTACTTCAGAAGACTTCAAGAAACAATAATATTCTTAAACACAGCCAAGTATTTGACTGTT
This sequence comes from Excalfactoria chinensis, assembly GCF_039878825.1. NCBI lineage: Eukaryota > Metazoa > Chordata > Aves > Galliformes > Phasianidae > Excalfactoria > Excalfactoria chinensis. Next base: position 72,354,958 of record NC_092828.1, read on the forward strand.
TTCTTTAAGGTTTGGAAAAATAAAAATTTAAAAAAAAAAAAAAAAAAAAAGAAGAAAAACAAGGAACAGCAAAGTGTCACCCCAAAAATCTCTCCTTCAAATTACTAAAAGCAAGATGATTTTCCATTAGTTCTGGCTTAAAAACTACTTCTGAATTTATCACTGAGTACAAATCCTCAGAGTTTGAAGACTGACAATTAATTTATTCCTGTGAGAGAGATCAAATGTTTTTACAAGTACCTCAGATAGATGTGTTTAGATTTACTTTATGACAATAATCACTATAACCCTTGCCTTGACATACAACAGTGTATGTATCTCACGGGAAAGCTGCAGCTTTTAGCACCTAGCCCATCAGAAATCTCCACCACAGCACAACAACGCTGTTGTAAGAAGCTTCCACAGAAAACAGTGGCAGAACAGGCAGGACTGGGAATGTGCAGGAAGCACTTCTCTCTCCCCTATCCTGAGTTGATAGAGTATAATAGCCTTTGTTTCAGATGAGATAAAAATAAAATAAAATCAACTAAGGTTTTGGCACCTGGTGGCCATTAGGAAACCAGAGTTATTTGGGTTACTAGACACTGTGTCCCGGTCATATTTCAACACAAACAATTAGACTTGACCTTAAAATTCCCTGCTGCATCAAGGAAAGTCATGTGTTGTTCTGCCCATCCAAAGATGCTGTGCAACATTTGTTGGTAGGCTGCAAAACAGAACAGTAACACCACAAAGATCTGGTATGCTGCAGTCCACAGTGACATGACACTTACTTCATCTATTTGTTACCTGAAATTACTATACTAGGTTTTTCTTCCTGAAAAACTGTACAGAACCCTCATTCCATTCCGATAGTATGTGAAGAAGCTGCATATTCCAAAACAGAACCCACAGAAATAATTTACACAGACGGGAACTCTTAAGAGTTCCCCGTGCATTATTGCAAGGAAAAAAGAAAACAGCTGTACCATGTTACGACCATTCTCCCTTTTCTGTGGATCTTTCACATTCTGCCCATTGACATGCCAGCTTACAGGAGTGCTTGAGATAACATCTTTGAGTCAGAGGCAGCCATTTATGGTCCTCTATCAGTCACCTGACCTTGATACTCCAAAATACCCTTCTTAAAATTCTTTGTTTTGGCCATAAGAAGGGCTCTGCTTGGTAATGGTCATTCTCAGAGTCATACATCAGGTAAATGACCAAATTACCTCAAAACTAGATTGGATAAATATCCTCTCCTCCAACCTTCTTCCAGACATTGAAGCATTTCATATGAGATTTTGAATAATTAATCTGGATAGGATGTCAAATTTACACCAAGAACTATTTCATACTGCTCTTACTGCCACTTGAAATCTAAGCAATAGCTGTATATAAACAGACACCCACACACATTTTTACTTCCATCAAGTATAATATCTTTGGACAATTTAATCTTAATCTTTCTCAAGCATTATGACCCTAATTAGTTTCTCTATTTGTTAGAGACGTGTGTATTGTCCCTGGAGTGTAGACTGAGATGTATTTTCTGGCTTCAGCAGGTTTCCTGTATTTTTTTTTTTCCTGGCTGCACACAGGAACATTTCTCCTGAAGATATGAAGTAATTTTGTGTCTTCCGGAAGATTAGTACTTCTGCTGCTTCAAGGAAGAGGAGAGAATGATCCCCCTGGATAACTGATCACTGACTCAAAAGATTTATGATCTGAGCTGTCACACCAACAATCTGCTTAACAATAAAATGCTGTTGTAGAAAGGTTCCTTATTTATGGTCTCTATTTACTCCCAGCCACACAAAGCCCAGCTGTACTCTGAGCTCACAGGCCCTGCTGCTGCTACGGTACAAGACTGAGGAGAAAGAACAGTTTGTGAAGAAGTGACAGATGTTCTTAGGATTTTCCTCAGCACCTTCGCACTGCAGTATGGGGCTGTAAATTAAAATCACGCCTAAACCTTCACAACTACACTCAGGTGAAACACTTAGCTCAGGCATTATCTGAGTTTTAAGAAGCAGGAGATCAGACTGAGTATTCAAGAAAGCAATGTGTATACAGTGCCCTGGACAGCAGCAGTGAAATTCCGCAAAGCTTTGTATGCAGCTGGAAGACTGAGGATCTTTTGGAGCATTTCAATTCTGACTTCACATGTAAGAGCACAATAGACTCATACTGGTGACTAAAGTTCACAGGTGCTACCATTGCAAGAGCAGTAATAAAAATATGAGAAAAAGGAACAACTTCCCACGGTGACATTTCAGAACTTTCTTAAAGTGCACAGTCATATTCAACCCTCACAAGTTTTTAACACAGTTAACAAAAAATCATTACCCAAAGAGTGTCTTTAAAATGTAAAATCTCAAAAAAAATTACATGCTTGAGACTTCTGATAAATGTTACATTTCCTTCTTTTAACCACAAGTCACAGCTATCTACACTCCCACATAAATCACACAGGCTAGGATGTATGCGATACCTAGAGCTGCAGTGGGAGAAATACAGCCAGAGTAGAGTTCAACCTATGAACTGATCCAAATGTCAACTTCCTAGAATCCCTCCTGGAGACAAATAACTTCAAACTGCAGAGCAGGGGTGGTACATTGCACATCCTGACACCCCACAGATTCCTGTGGTACAGAATACATTAATAAGGGCCAAAGGTTATTTTCCAGCAAAGTTTGGAAATTAAATTCCATAGAAAACCAAACAAAAGGCTACACAAGTGTTCACTTATCTACGAGCAACAAATTCAAAAGTATTTCATTCCAAATTTCCCAAAGTTGCCCTAACACAGCAGCTTATACAGCATGGATATGTGGCAAACAATGCTAAATTAACCAGTATCAAATTTCAGTCAAATATACTGACCCAAGAAGGATCTAAAAAGACTTTTTGTCCAAACGAATTTAGGGTTTAAGACCTTTGCTAACGGTACAGAAAGTGTTAGTGAAAACACAAAAGCATTTTAGTTGATTACTTTTAAGTATGCAAGCTGGCACAGAGGCACAATAGGCAAACAAAGGGTGGATGAGTAAGTTATCTCAAGGTATAAGTGGTCTAACTTAGTTCAGTTCAGATCAGCTACAGAAACATTCCTTGCCTCATACTGAAGAAAACACCTTGCATTTGCTATGGTGGAGTTGTAGATGCTTGCACCAAACCACAAGGAATGTAACAAGGCTGCTGAGGAGCTGTCAGTAAAACTGTCCTCCCTGTCATACACACGCTCCCATCTGTGGTCCATGGACAGTCTCCTGTCTGGTAACAGCAATACTGAACAGGATTTCAGGCACCTCCCCAGCAGGCTTCCCTGCTGTGTTTCCTCACTCTATTTTAACAGCCTTTCTCCTCCTACAGACACCAGTGTATCCAAAGCCACTTAAAAATACTTACAAAGAACATAATCAATCACTGTCTTTTTAAAAGCTGAACTTTGTTCTCAACACTTAACCATGTGCATTGTACATCAAATATGATATAACACAGCAGACTCTGTAGGCCAGGGAAATGATTTTTTTCTGCTCTTCTGTCCAGTCTGCCAGAGATCCTAACTTCAACAGCACCAATGCCAACTGCTTCACACAAAGATCCAAGAAGTCCCACAGCTGACAGATCTGAGATAATGCAGTCACAGGGAAACAGTTCCTCCACCTCCCAGTGCTGCCGAAGGCAAACATCCAGATGTTGCATAATAGTTCCCTAAGAAAATAAAAAATAATAAAAAATAAAAAAATCAAGCACCTGACTTTAATGCTATGAAAATAAAACTGATGCTTTTCAGATGGTTTTGTTTCTCTCAATTTTTATCTAATATGTTGGAACAGAAGGCAAGATTTTATTTTAAATAAGAATGGTTGTTCTCATTCTACCATGATCCCTGGACAAGCTCAAGCAGTGAGCCCAAGAGAACCTCCTGGGGTTCAAAGCCAAGAGCAAGGTTTGCACCTGGGCCATGGAAAACCCCACTATTAATACAATCCGGGTAATATAAGGATAGAGCACAGTCCACCAAAACACGCTTGGGGGTACTGGTGGATGGCAGCTGGACATGAGCCAGCAGTGTGCCCTTACAGCCCAGAAAGGTAACCATATCCTGGCTGCAACAAAAGAAGTGTGATCAGAAGGGCAAGAGAGACCATCTTGACCCTCTGTGCTGCAAGACCTCACTTGCAGCGGAGCCCTCAGCACAGGAGAGACACGGAGCTGCTGGAGCACAACCAGAGGAGGGCCACAAAAATGATCCCAGGGATGGAACACCTCCCTGTGAGGACAGGCTGAGAGCTGGAGCTGTGCAGTATAGAGAACGGAAGGCTCTAGGGAGACCTGAGAGTGGCCTGTCAGTATCTAAAGGGGGGCTGTAAGAAAGAAGGGTACAGAATCTTTAGCAGGGTGTGTTGTAATAGGACAAGAGGAAATGGCTTCAAATGAGAAGAGATTTAGATTGGACATAAGGAAGCTTTTAAAATGATAAGGGTAGAATAGGTTGCCCAGGGATGTAGATGCCCCATCCCTGGAGACACTCAAGGTCAGGCTGAACCGAACTCCAAGCAGCCTGATGAAGCAGTACACATCCCTGTTTATTGCAAGGGGGTTTGATCATCCTTTGCAACTCAAACAATTTTATGATCCTAACATCTTCAAGATCATTATTTTCTAATTATCTGCAGTAAAAATCAAAGCAAATTCCGTGGGATTTTCAGATATTGGCATGATTTATATTTTCTTTTAACCTTTCAGAAGGAAACCACGCATGTTATTGTTAAAAGCACAGCATTCAGCATTGTAAGGCTGACACAAGACTCATAGAATCCTTAGTGCTATTAAGTCCAGTACTCTTGTAAACCTTTAAAAACCTGCCATCACTTGTCCTTAGATAAATACAAATTATTTACATTATGCCATTAGAACAATAATACCAACTTTCTTCTGTTGCTTTATACTGATGCCATGTTTAATATAGTACAGGATTTTATATAATCCAGACTTTAAATTATCTCTATTGTTCAGTTTTGGGCTCCTCACAACAAGAAAGACACTGAGGCCCTGGAACATGTCTAGAGAAGGGCAACAAAACTGGTGAGGGGTCTGGAGCACAAGTCTTATGAGGAACAGCTCAGGGAGCTGGGATTGTTCGATTTGGAGAAGAGGAGGCTCAGAGCAGACCTCATTGCACTTTACAACTTCCTGAAGGGAGGTTGTGATGAGGAGGGACTTGGCCTCTTCTCCCAAGCAACAAACAGGACCCGAGGAAATGGCTGCAAGTTGTACCAGAGGAGGTTTAGATTAGACATAAGGAAAAACTTTCAGAGAGTGGACAGGCACTGGAATGGCTGCCCAGGGAGGTGGTGAAGTTGACGCCCTTAGCAGTGTTCAAAAGGCATCTGGATGAGGAGCTCTGAGATACGGTTTAGTGGCTTGTGGTAGCAACAGCAATGGGAGGACAGTTGGACTAGATGATCTTGCAGGTCTTTTCCAACCTTGTGATTCTATGACCTCAGTGGAACATAGCAGGGAAGTACAACATTTAGGTGAAAGTTCTAATTCTATGTGGCTAAAACTGAAATGCAGTGTTGCATTTGGATCAATTTTTATAAAAATATGTTTGGTATGAAATTCTCATGATTCTCCATTCATGAATATTAGAAGAGTTGGCCAATTGTTCATGAAAATAAAGAAAACAAAACACTTGTGTCATCTTTAGAAACTTGACTAAAAACACATACAAAAAATATATATAAACATATATAGCCTACACCACTAAACTTCCAGTATTACCAACAGCTACTTTTCTTGAAGTAAAAGCAAACTTGCCCCCTTCAACCAGTTCTCCCTACTACGATGACCTGAAGGAATGATTAAATACCTTCCCACTCTCTACCCTCTTTTAGCACGAGAAATAGACATACAGAACCAGGAATACACACAATCACTTCACACATACAACACAATATGGAACAAGAAAAGTTCCATGAAATCATTCACTATGCCACATGGAAAATACAGTCCAATCCCTGAGCTACTACCCATGAAGCGCTGTCTTCCCTACTCACAAGAATGCTGGCAGAGCACCCTGCTGTGGTGTCCTTGTACCATCAGGCAGCAACCAGCAGCTTTGGGCTTACCAAGAACAGAGATTGCAGTGGATATAAACAGAGCAGTACAGTAAATTTTACAGCTCTACCAAATGTTTGAATGCACTGTAGCAGTTTCATCTTAAGAAAGAATCGGGCTTGAAGGAGAATTAGAATTACTTTCCTGTGGCAGCTCTACAATAAACATGCTGACTTGTAGCATTCTACTTCTCTTCTGCAACTTCTAGCTATACTCTGTGTTCCTTTGATACAGAGCCAGGTAATATCGAAATAGTCCAATATAGGACATGCTGACATTCAATATGTGAGGAAAAAATGATCACTCATGCCGGGCAATGAATAAAATTTCAAAAGAAATGGAGTGCAATCAACTCAACAAGGCCCTCAGTGAGGTGCTAGGTAAGATGCAGGCACAATTGTCACTATAAGAACAGGAGCACAGACAACATCACAGAACAGTTAACTGCTTGTTGTTTTGGTGGTAGTGATTTTTTTATTTTTTTGTATCTACCCTTTTAATATCCGCATCCAGCTTTTAAGGATCTTACAATACATCTTTCACTACCCATCTATAACAGAGGAAAGAAAAAAAGGAGCCGTTTCCATTACCTGAAAAGAAATTCGCAACGTTCTTCATAAAGATTAACAACACTGTCACCTTTTCATTACAAAAACACACAGGTAAGGAAGTGCTGCAGAACAGAGATGTGTGTGCGCTGCTGGGCTGCAGAAGGGCCCCTGCAAACAAGCATGTGGTGGAGCTAGCCTGTACCTGTGTCTCACTGCACATTCCTCCCTCAAAGGAATTCAGAGCCAAAAGCCGGTACCCCTCTGCCCTCCTGTGTGTGAGCTCACAGCACCGGAATGAAGAGGAGGGGAAATAGCTTTCTCACTGGAATTTCTTTAATGGGAATTACTAGTGCTCATCTCAGTGCTGGGATGATTTTGTTCAGTCATTCTTAAGCACAGAACACAGAGTACAGAGAACGCATCTGTAACTATCTCAGCAAAATTGATTCCTGGTAAATACAGCAATAAACAATTCAAACAATATCAGTGGGCTAACAGCCTTCTGTCGCAAAACAGTCATCCCAGATCTGGACAGCAGCATAAAGAAAACTATTAAAATAAATAAATCACTTTTGTTTCACTGCTAGAAGGTAACAAGAAAGGGAAAATAAAAGACACCTCATGAGTTAAAGCCAATAATAGAATACTGCTGTTCAGAACAGCTTAGCATGAAAATTATTTAGTTCTTATTATTCAGTTTTTAATTTTATTTTTTAAAACAAAATTTCCTGAAATTTGTTCAGCACTTACTGCTTTTGATACTGTATTTACATTTGAGGGGAAAAATACACATCATTCACAGATCACATCACCTCTTCATGTGTTTTTAATGTAGTATTCATTTACTTCTATCCAAAATACTTGGCAAACAGTTCAGCTTGCTGTTTCATAAAGTATCCCTGAAAAGAGTTGAAGAGTCATCGTAACACTGAAAATCTGATAAAAACATTCATTAAGTCTGCTCTGCCACAGCCAGACTACAGCTGAGATCAGGCTGCTTTCTAATCTGTGCCACTCCTCTCTGAACTACACACAGAACTTGGCTGGCTTCCGTGATGCTTACAGATAAAATCCAACTGGACCCTGGAAAATTCACACTACCATATTAGTTCATAGAAGAAAATTGAATTGGACAGTGTTTCTAAACAACCACAATCAGTTTCTTACATTACCATGCAGTACTGCTTAGAAATGCAATCCTTCCAGCTCTCTGAAGGCAGGCTGCACAAGCCTTCCATTCGCAGAGGGCCGTAGGGCATACAAAACACTGCCAATTATGGTCTGACAGTTCAAAGAACTATGCTACCTAACAGACCGGGATCATTATGCAAAATGCCATTTGCATTTCCTGGCTGGAACATCTGTTCTCATCCAGTGGATGAGCAGAGAACAAGGAGTCACAATCCAGCCCTACTGCTGATTTGCCATCCCTGCTAGGGCAAAACTGCATTCACACGTGGGAGGCAGCAGTACTGCCATGTAAACTGCCACAGCACAATGAGGGTAGGCACAGCTGAAAGACACCTGCAAAGTACTCAGAATCATGACTGAAAGGCAATACAGTAACAGAACAAGCACTTAAGTATTTGAAAGTTAAGACTATGATATTTTACTTTGTATTTATGTAAGGGAAACAAAGTCAAATGCATGTCTGTGATGCACAAAGCCTAGAAAAAGGATAAAACAGACAAATATTTTAACTGTTACCAGCACTTTCATTTCTGAACTCATTCTAGCCCACAGTTCTGCAGCCCACTTCATCTCTGTAGAGCCTTCCAAGGTAATTTTCTGCAGCTCACTTGAAACACAGAAGGCCTTCAGTCCCCAGACACCCCACTGTGGGTTCTCAACATTCCACGTGCTTCAGGGCCAACACATTAACATAGAAATTGTACCACTAAGAGGTATTAGATCGAACCACAGTTTGGAGTTCACTCTAATTATCTAGTCAGATTTTAGTTTAACACTAACAAGATTATAGATTCACAGAGATTAATCTTGTTAAGAGTACCACAAAGAAAACCATATAATCACTACCTTGGAGAGATCAGCTGAAGTATTCTGTTTATGGTCACCAACACATTTAGCTTCAAAAGCTCTCTGGCATTTAAAGAATATTCCTGGTACCTACTTGTGGTAAAAGCAGGCTTAGGATCCAGCATTTACTTTGGTAACTAGAATACTTCACCTCTATTACTGCATGGTTAGAGAGCTTCATCTCTTCACCACCCTATTCACATTTTATTAAGCCTACACGTTTCCCAGTAACAGCAAAGATGCCAGTACTGCTTACCAGAGATACTGCAGACAATTTTCTGAAGCCCAAACTACTTCATTTGGTTTAATATATATATATATATATAAATATATATATAAATGTAATACTCCTCATCAAAAACCATCACATAGCTCACAAGCAGAAAGAGCCATTAAAACTGTGTTACAGATGAAAACAAATGAAAAAAAATCCACTAAATGCAAAGCAATTAGTTTGCATCACACCTATTTCCCTAGTGAACCAAAGTAAAAAGCATGTGTATTTCAAAAGCAAGCAGGAAAGTAAGCAGCTCACTTTCAGCACCCACAGCTAATTACAGCCCATTGCTGTCATGACTGGGAGATGGAGACTCACCAGGCTTTGGTCCTTTCTTACAATAAAAAGTCAGCGCACTCTGTGCAATGCAATACACACTGTGCAAAGCAGGACTTGCCAGCCACACTTTCCATCCGAATCCACCCTTCACTTACGCTGCAGTTCATGTGGAAAGTGTTTACAAAGATATATTAATTTTGCACACAATGCTCCAACTTTTCAACCCCTTCAAACACGCTTTGTTGGTAGTCTACAACCTCACACGGAGGGCTGAAACTGAAAGCCTACAGGCTCCTTTTATGGAAAAGTCTGAAGACTTCTATGAATTCTTAATTTTACAAGCTTGCTTTTTGCCAAATGCTTCTGCTCCTGCAGGCTACGTTCTTTTAGCTGCTACACCCTGCTGTGTGAGCAGGTTTAAACATCAAAGTAAAACGCAATGATTCACCTTCCTATTGTTTTGATGAGTTCACGCTACAGCAGTTGCAGTGATTCTAAACTGCTTTCAAAATGTATGTATTGTACAGAGCAAATGATTTCTGTACACCCCTTCACGGCAATATTGCAATCAATATGATGTGAACAGTTACAGCTATTAAACCTCCTTGAGAAATTCATATAATTACTCCTTGTGTTAATTAACTTGGTTACAGTAATGAGTATTTGAGGCTCTTTTAACAAGCATAATAACATTCATAAATCCATTCTTTAACTGCAATTTCATCTCTTGCTGCTTATATGGAAAAGGGGACACAACAAATATGCAAACCAATAGGAAAGGGAAATACAACTCGTTTCTTACAGAAACCTTGCTAATATGTTGCCTTTTCTGGCAGTTCACAATTAGCCCAAATGCAATACTTAGATGATTTTACCTGCATTATATGTCAGACCAAGGTCTTTCTAACTGTTGAAGATGGTTCGTTTCTACTGATAATGGGAAAAGTCACAAACATAAAAGCACAACCCTCAGATTTGTGCAGAGATTCCTAGGTAACAGGCGTTGACATGTTCTCACTGCTACTGAGGGAGGCAGCAGAAAAATCACCGCAAGATTAATGCCAGGAAACATATTGGCAGCATCTCAAGACTATGAAGACACAGAGAACATAACAGCAAGGCAAGGGCTAGTGATGGAAAGTACAGTAGGTACCTGCTGAGAAGTAAGCAGACCAGTGAGCAAATCATCAAGCGAATGTGGAATACAGCAGCTACTGACACCTCCACAGACTGAAACAGATCAGACTGATCCTCTCAGGATCAAGGTAACCAAATGAGTACAGACCAAGTGAATTGAATGGTGCTGGTTCAGTGGTCCAGTGAGGTTGACTCAAGTAAAGACAAACAAAATCCTGAAGAAGCAACAAGAAGGTGGCAAGCTTGCTCAGACCATAGGGATTACTACAGCTATGTACCCGTCTGGAAGAAGAGCAGAATCAGAGAACAAGTTCAGATTCCTCTGACCAGCAGGAACTGTGGGGAAAAAAAAGTAGTAAAGACTTCAGGGGAGCAGATCTTTGATTTTATGTTAGTTCCGCCTCTTTTGGTTATCTCAGACCTGTGAAATGAAGAAGCTATTCTGAAAATATGACTTTGAACACAAGTAATATCATTGATGTCAACACCTCCTATGATTTTGTTGCATACAGCTACCAGAAACTGTAGTAACACAACTTCCATGTAAATCTGGCCATCACTGAAAGGAAAAGAAAAAAGCTGACCTGCAGGAAATCTGTGCAAAAAATCCAAACCAAAACATAACACACAGGAACAGATTGTTTGATTTCTCCAAGTATTTTCAGTTTTCTCAGCCAGACCTCCAAAGACCATTTTTGCAAGCACCGGGTAGTAAACAACAACTTTACCTGCTCTTTCTCTTAGACAAGTAAACTGAAAGAGATATCAAGTTCAGCCTCCTTTTACAGTCTTCGCAGGAAAGTAAGGCTCTTCATAGGGATATTTTGAAGAGAAAGAAAAATTTAATCATGTCAGTTGCTGATCTCCTGTCTCACCGACTTGCCTTTCTCCAATATTACTTAACACTACAGTTAATAACAAGACAAAACTGAGTTCAACTGCATTTCACAAATACTCTCTTAGAAGAGCCTCTGTCTCCTTCCAGTCCCTTTGTTAGAACAATTCCTTCCACAGGTAACAACATATGAGCCTTAACTTTACTTCTGATCACAACAAGCCATCCAGTATTTGAGAATGGATTCTCAGAGAACTTGAAAATTATTCACAAAAGATCCCTAAAAGTTCTTAATTTTCTCTCTGTCACTATTATAACATTTAAGCCAAGACACAGGTGGTACTAATCTCCCTACAGATGCTGTTTAGGCAATTAGTTATTTCAAAATTGCCATCCACAGAGAGGCACACAAACCCACTTAGGAAGGAAAAGAGCAGATCAAGTATGTCAGCAACTCTGACAAACCCTTTTACTGTCCTTTTACAACTTCTGGTAATCTGTAGCATTCTCATAACACCTGTAAGCATCAGCTCATTACTGCAGTTACCTCAGGAAGAAGAATTAGGAAGGAGTTTGGTGTCAAACCCCTACTCACCTAGAGAGAGTTTTCCTTCAAATCTGACATATCTTGGCAAAGGTTAGACAATTAACAGTACGATATCTGCTTCACGTACTAATATACTTCACATAAAACAAATTATCACTTCTTTTTCCCCTACTGAAACAGAAATTGCAGATGTATTGCTATTAGGAAATCGGTTATTTTGCAAAGGTCATGCTCAATGCAATACAAAATCTTTGCCAAACAAGCACCTCTATACCTATACACTCTTATCAAAAAGAGGCTGCTTTACCTTGTAAGCAAATCCTGAGGCTTAGAAGATATTAAAAACACATCCATCCTTCTCACAATTTCTTTAATTCTATAGACCTCATCCTTACACAAGCAAATATATTACACGCATTACTGTTTTCTTTACCAGACTCAAGGCCCTGTAAAGATATTATAGCTGTAGAAAGTCAAACAACTGGAGGCTTGTGTATCTATGAATGCTGATCAAAATGGCAGAGAAACAGGAAAAACAACACACTTTAAAACAGACTTTAATGGATAAGAGCATATTTCCAGAAACTTTACAGTGGAAAGTGGAGTGATGAGAGTTACAACCCTGTTTTTAAATTTTCTGCTCACACAGATCTCTAGGCCAGAATTTATCTTTGGCATAAGGCCACTGAAAATAACAAGCCTGGTTCAGTTAAGCTAGACCAGAACACATTAAGTGAAAATACGTTAAAAAAGATTTGTATCATAGATGAAAATCACACAGAAAACCTGGAGTATGTTAGGAGAAGAAAAACAGGATGTCTTGGGCTACTAACTTACTGTAAAATAGCTGAGCTTCAGTCATTCAAAGCTGAGCAAACTGTTCAAAACTGGTTTGACTCAACAGTTTTAATTTATCTTGCTTGAATACTTCCAAATGTGCTTGATGTACTGCAGAACAAGATGTTATGCAGCAGAAAAATAGCTATCTCTACTTAACCTGTGTGTTCATTATCAAAGACAAAAAAAAAAAAAAAAAAAAAAAAGAAGATTTGAAAGAGCAGCAAAAATAAATGAAGCCTAAACTCATAAAAGATAACTTATCTGAAAGTTCCAGAAGTACCTCCCCGACAAGAAGAGGATCATAGTAGCTCCTTTAGCTACCACATCAATAACAGCACACGCTCCAGGTGCATTCAACTAGCTTAAGAGTAAGAAAATGAATATAAATAAGGAGTTATCTCACCTCTATGCTGAGTATACTTTCAAACAGACACAGAATGACTGCTGCAACTACAGGTATGAAGAAACTTCTCTGAGAGCTTTGCAAAAGGATGAGAATCTCAGATTTCACTGCAGGAGACCATCTCTGACCATTGCAACCACCCCCCACCTTGCATTTATAACAGGACATACCAAAAATGCAAACAAAACTACAGTCACGTTACTGGCCTAATTTCATACTGCTATTCAGTATAAGCCACCACTTATACCCTCCCCCCCAAAAAAGAATCAGTAGAGAAGTTCAATACACATAATGCCACAACATGATAGAAAGCACAGCAATAACAGCAAGGTAGAACAATATTTGGCTGTACCAAACAATGACAAGCCCAAAAGCAGCAGCTGTAGATACAGAAATTAAGGAAAGAAACAAACAAACACAAAAGTTGCTTACCTTCAGAAAGCCTCAGACATACAAGGATCTCCAGCAACATACCCTCACCTCCACTGCCAACCCATAAATGAGGTCTAGGAAGGGGTGGATCCTGGCACCATGCCTTCTGGTCACCCAGGTGCACTGCATGGAGCTGAGCTCCCCTGGGTTAGTACCACCCACCAGGTGCTCAATCACTGCTTCAATCACTGCTTCATACTGTAACTTAGCAGCTCTGCTACAGTATGCCTTTAAATCCTGTTCCTACAAATATGTACTTGTAATAGAGACTTCTGAGCCAAAGCCATCTTTGCTACAGCTTTATTGAAGATGCTGGCCACTGCCTATTGGTCATAATGTTCCAGAAGAATGCTCAGCAAATTACTGCAGTATTTATGAAGTTTCATTACTGAAATCAGATCAACTGAAGGAAAAGGACATGAGTTATAAGTCACGCCACCTTCAACACGGAGTGCTTCAGCTGTTGACCATTTCTAGTAGCTTGGAGAAAGCTATTATCTTTATTCATCTATTAACATTGCATTCCATAACACTCAAATCATGCAGCACAGAACTACTCAGGAACCCTACAGAGATTCTTACTTTTTGGAAAAAAAGTTCTGCTTACTGCAAAAACAGGTTTATGTTTTCTCTTAATGGCTTACTTTGTGCTGGGAGGTGTTAAGTGTAACTGGTTTCTTATTGGGTTGGATTTTGTTTTCATTTGGCAACACCAGAAAGCCAATTACCCACTACATCTGACAAGATGACAAAAAGTGATCTTTCTTTCCTGTTGAGCATGACTGACAGCTTTTTAATAAGAGTAATTAAGTATCTTAACTGCTGAGACATATAAAGCGCTAACATTATTTGATGAGCCCGTTTCTGGTTCTTTCATCCTTTCAGACTGCTCACGCAAAGCCAAAGATTTTGTTTGCTTCCTAACTCCAATGGAAAATGCCAGAAAGACTCAGAAATGGCACGTAGATGTTGCTCTTACTTCCTTTGGTAGACTTTCCTTGACAAAGTCCCTTCATGCACAATGAAACTTGTCAAGAAACTGAAAATAAAAGAAAAACAAACCAAATCCTGAGATGTGCTTCCTAATGGTTATACGGCAAAACCGGAACAGTTTCAAACTCTGTTGTTGGTCACTTCTGCACCAATCAGGACAAATTTCACTGATGCACAGCACAGATTCATACAAACGACTGCAAAACGTGTTCGCTGCATTTGTTTCAAACAGCTTTGAAAATACCTGCTGCGTTTCCACACAGATCCCAGATTCCCACAGATTCCCAGTGAAGGAAAAAAAAAGAACCACAAACCAACTTATAAAAGAAACTCTCACAGTTCTGCACGCTGTCTAATCTCTTAATCTTTGGGAAGATTAGAGCCTGTAGCTACCACCTGATCAGGAGGGTGAAATCCTACCAGCCTAACGCGTTAGGAAAAGCACAAGGTAGAAACAAGTCCTTTAGGTTTCTAAAAAGCATAACCCCCTCTGCTATTCAAGACTCTTCAAAAGATTTCTTCTCAGCGGTACAGGAAAGTTCTCAGTCCTTACAACTTTAATCAAAAGAGTAGCAAAAGCACTGGGAAAACATTGGCTCAGAAAGCAAGAGCTCAAGTTTTCAACTGTTTTTGTTAGAAGCTTGTTAGAAGTTGGATTTAAATAAACACTCGTAGGGCACGTTATACGGACGGCTTCCATTGATTCCTCGCAGGCAATGCGTGGTAAAGCCAGGACCACAAGGACTGGAGAGCATTGTACGATCCCTATTAACATCACAATGTAACAAAGAGATCGCTCCGAAGGACCGCGCGGCGCTCGGGCTGACCGTGCACGCCGCTCCTCCCGCAGAGCGCCAGCCCACGGCTTCCAGCCCAGCCACCGCACCCCTGGAACGGCACCGACAGAACCGACACCGCGAAGGCGTGGGAAGCCCGCGATCCCCCGCTAATCTGCTTAAACGTTAATTGGGAACAGCGGGAGGAAAATCTGTGTTTACGCCATAAAGTTGTCAGACTGACAGCTCGTAAAGTCGCCGCTTCTGTACGCTACGCGGGATCTAAAGCACTAAAGCACGCTCCCGCTTCTCAGCCGCGAGTTCGGCGTCGTGCCGGGATCCCCCGCACGGCGAGGGGTCAAGCGGGCGGGAGGCGAAGGGAGGCCGAGTCCTGTCCTAACTCCGCGCCGTTTCCCCCTCGGCGCTGCGGGAGCGGAGCGAAGCGGAGGCGCGGGGCGGCGGGGCACCCCGGCAGCACTTACCGCGCTCGCCGGCTCGGCGCGCAGGCACAGCAGCAGCACCGGCAGCAGCAGCAGCGCCCTGCGGGGAGGCAAAAGGAGAGCGCGGAGTCAAGCGGGGCTGGGGGGCAGGAGAGGGGAGTGGGGGCCGCGCCTCGACACTCACCCTGCTCGCCCCGGGGCCGGGCCCATGTCTCGGGCGGTCAGGGTCCGCGGCGCGGCTCGGTGGAAGGGCAGGACCGCCGCCGTCACTCAGCGGAGCGGCTCCGCGCGCCCCGCCGCCGGGAGCACCGCCAGCCCGCACGGAGAAAGTTTGCGCGGTCTGAGCGGAGCCGAAGCACCTGAGGGCAGGGGAAGGCAGGGCCGAGCCGGGCAGGGCAGCGGCACGGGACGAGCGCACCGCCCCTCCTGAGGTGCGCCCCGCCGCCGCGACGGCGGCACCACCCCCTGCACCCCGCGCCGCCTCCGCCGCAGAAAATAGTGCGGGGTCCGGCCGTGCCCGCTCCGTGGAGGTGTGGGGCGGGGAGAGGCGGGAGCGCGCCCTTCGCAGCCGCCAAAAGCCCGTTGCCCGGGGGAAGGGCCGTGGCGGGGAGGTGCGGTCCCGCCGTGAGAGCCGTGCCCCAGCTTTGCCCGCACACGCACGCCACGCGCCCGCCGCGGGGTGCGGATGAATATTGCGGGGGCAAAGTAGTCCCGGGAGGACTTGAGCAGGGAGAAGCGGGCGAGCGCGGCAGAGGGGCGGGCGCTGGCGTCGGGGCGGCCGGCGGGAGACGCCTGCAGGAGCCGCGCTGCCCCGCCGGGTAATGCCCGCGTCGCAGGGCCGATCCCGGAGCTCCTGAGCGGGTGGGAGGATGGAGCGGCGGCGGCCGAGCCGCAGCCCGGCCGTGGGTTGCGTGGTGTTGCTGCTGCTGGGCTGCTGGGGGCCGCGGGAGGCGGCGGCGGCGGTAAGTGCGGGGCGCGCGCCTCCTCCTCAGAGCTCTTTTTGGGGCCTCGAGGGCGGGCGGGATCCCGGGGCCGCGGGTGCTGGCACCGGGCGGGCAGGGCGGTACCGCTGGGGTCCCCTCAGGTGCCGGGGCTGCTGATCTCGGAGGCTCCTCTCGCCCCGCGTGGGAGCGCGGAGCCGTCGGAGCGCGCCGGGCCGGGGATCGGCGTGTTCGTGGGGTGAGGGAGCCCGGGCGGGTTTTGTGCGGGCTGAGCCGGGGGCTGCTCCGGGACAAAGGAGGAGAAGGGCTGCGCGCTGCTGGGAGGCGCACCTGGAGGCGGCGGAGGCGATGCGCGGCTGGCACACGCGGTTGCGCGGGCGGTGACGGCTCCGCGGTTCCGTGCCGCCGGGGAAAGGCCCCGAGCAGAAGGGCTCCCTGGGGCGCGCCGCTCCGCTCCGCCGGCACCTTCTGCTCCTGCCGAGCCGCGACGCTCTGCATCGCCTCCCGCTTCAGCATGACTCTGCTTCGCGGTTCTCACAGCGCGCTTCTCCGGGGGCTGACTTTGTAAAGCTCGCTTGGAAGGCAGTTCTGATCTCTGCTGTTTAGGACGATGTCTCGCTTGGAACAAACTCGTGGCGTGGTAGGAGGTACAGCTGCACTACGAGTGCGCTCATTCTGTAGCTAGAGCTGACAAAATCTTGTCATGAATTCACTTTTGAAGTGCATTCCTTTACGGGGAGACTCCGTAGACATCTCATTTGCCCTTCCAAAGCTGAAGCACAACCACAGTGCACTCCTTTTCTTATTCCCCCTCCTTGATGCCCAGCTGTGTGCCCAGGTGTAAGTGATAGCAGTGTGCAGTCAGTGCCTGCAGGTTGCTAGAACTGCTTCTCTTCATTGTCCGTGGTGCTGCTTTTGATGCTTCATGAAGTGCCACCCAGCCTCTACGCTCTCCCATAACGATCCCCTCTTTTTACCCCAAAGGAAGGTCTAGGGAAGTCTTACTTGTGGGACTGAACTGTTTTAGGAGGTAGGGACTGAAGACAGATAGGTTTGTGTGTGTACATCTGGCGCTTTTCTTTTTCACTTTCAGAAAAGTGCCGAAGCAAAGATCTGTGTGTAACTGGTAGGAATCTGTGGGGTCTTGAAAAGGGGCTGTGCTGGGCTGACCTCAGAGAGATGATGAGAACAAAATGGTGGAGCAGATGGTGGGATTGTGGGTCTGAACACTGCCTGGTGCTGCAGCCTTCCTTTTAGCATGAGTCTTCTGGGGGTGTACCTCTGCATGGCGAGATAAGATTAGCTCATGACCTGGGGGCTCTTGGGGGTGGGAAACAGAGACACACCTCTGTTCCCAAACTGCACAGGTCTGCTGACACTTTGGTTTCCGAATTCTTTATGTTCTGATGTCCTTGAATTTCCCATGACTGTGACAATGCTGAACGAATGCTGATCCTTATCAAGTAAGATCAGCATTTTACTTTTCTGATTGTCAGAAGCGCTGGAATTAACGTTACAGCAGTATGCATGATACACACAGTCTCTTTGTGAATGTTGTTCTGGGGCCTTGTGTCAGATTTCCTGACCTCAACAGGATGGATCTGATGGGATGTGTTCAGGCTGCTTTGGTGTCCTGACTAAAACATCCCAAGTTGTTAGTCAAACTCATCGTGCAGATCTTAAGTGCAGAAATCACACTGTTTGTTCCGGACTGTGTAGTATATACACTGTAATGAGCTACAGGGTAACAGAATGTCACTCTCTTATCTGTTCAACTTAATGAGTAAGGCAGGGACCATGCAGTGCTCTCCTGTGCAGGCTGCTGTTGGATGAAGCATGCAACAAGCAGTTGGCAGCCTGAGAAAGGTCCTGGTTCAGAATGAGAGAATGAATGAGATGGGAGATGGCGTCGTCTGTGCGTGGTGTGATTTCCTAGGTAGCTTCACTGAGAAGGTGCTTATTTGTTTTATGCTTTTATTAGGGTGTGTGAGTGCTTATGTTTAAATAACTCTGTGTTTTTTAAACCAGTTCACTCTACTTATAAAGTGGAGTCTTTTTCTGCAGGGTTTATATTTATACCATCTTATAGAGAAGTGAGCACACGCTGCAATTGTGGAAGCTAATCAGTCTGTATTCTCTAACTAGATAGGTTATTGGATTGTGCTATTCTTCATAACTCAGTTGATGACTCCAGATTGACTTATATTGAAGGTGGGGAAAAACTTTCATATTTAAGACCTCAATTTTTAGTGTGTAAGCAGGCTTTGTCAACCCTTCGTCAACCACTTTTGTCAACTTTGTCACTCATTTCTGCATTACTTTATTTTCGTTGTGTACTGTTTTACTTACAGTTTGGCTCAAAGTATAAGAATGAAAACAATTGTTCAGACATGGGAGGCATGCTGGTAAGATGGGTGTCACTTGTGGCTTTTAGTTTGTTTTAAAGTAACTTGAATGAAAAGTCTGTAAGCTTAGCTGGAGTTTGTCTTTTGGAGATTATAGTGTATATAAATTCATGGGCACGTACATTCCAATTAGTTCCAGCTTAATAGTCTTGATTTGTAAATGATGGTTACATTTAGTTCCTTGTTAGTCTCAAGGATTTTTTCACAGTGTTGGTTATTTGTTACTCTTTTGAGTTTAATAACTGCTCGTGCCTCTTTCTAGTTATGAAAGCTGGGTCTCTAAATGCAGGGAGAAATGGATGCTGGCCTTCAGAATTCCATGGATGTGTCTTGGTTAGTCATGCACAAGACTGTTTCGTAACGTTAAGGCTTGGACCCTCACACAGCTTGTCACTTGTTGACGGCTTTGCTTTTGGCCTTTCAAGGGTCTTAATTAAAGATATACAGTGAAAGTTGTATCTTAAGATGTCTTCTGGCATATATTAAACTGCAAACAAATCAAAGGAATCCTGAATGAAACCTCATGTGATTCCCATTTGGGCCATAATAGGATGGCTCTGCATGAGGAATGGTTACATATCTTAATCAGTTTCTCCACATAATGGAAATAGACTGATAGTTCAGTGGAAGCACCTAGACTTTCACTTTCCTCCTTACAAATGAGTTAATCCGCTTGCTGAAATCAATTACTGAAGCTACTTACCTTTTCCTGAAGTAGGAAGGGAAGTTTTCTCAGGACCAAATGTTTCTTAGTTTACATTACATGTTAAATAAACTTACGTAGTGGCCTTTTTCCACGATGAATAAGGAAGGAGTAGTGCTTACCATTGTGCCATGTAGTTGCTGTTAGTTTTACTGGAATGTGCTGTAACTTCTCTATTTCAAAACAACTGAAATCAGTAAGAACACCCTGACAAAATGAACATGCATATTTTCTATCTGGGACAGAGTGCAGCAGGAGTCTGCACATGCAGTGAAGGTATATTGTACACTTCAACTTCTCATTCACTTAAATTAAACCTCTGCCGTCTCTAATCACATCAGTTGTGTATACTCTCCATTGTATATCACCACTTAACAAGATATCTAGATAAGGTCTACTCGCGCATCTAGGAATAGCGTTAATGCAAGCACAGTGAATAGAAAGCAGTCTCTGCCAATAACAGTAATACCGGACAAATTGCTTTGAATGAAAATGCTTTTTGCTTAGCTGGTTCATAAGCTGTATGGACTCAGTAATACCTGAATCTACTGGGGTGCTCTGAAGTTCTCGCAGTGCCCAGTGCTTGGCATCTGACGTTGACTTCAGACTTGTTTGCTAAGAACAGATGATTTATAGCACAAAATACAGAAAATAAAACTTGCTCCAAAGTTACATTCTGGCATAGCTTTAAGGAGCCTTAAGCAACATACTTTGCCTTCTATGAAAGGTTAGCAATGCAATTAAACTCTACTAAGTATCACTGATATAATGCAGCTTTTAAAAAGGGAAATTTGCTTGTTAGAATACATGTGTATGGCATGTGGAGAAGAAACCTTGGTGTAACAACACGGTATCAACAGTGTAAGCGTATCTGAGCCAAAGTGGAAAAGGTCCTGTTTTAAATTAGTCTAATGCTTGTAAGTCAGCTGCAAAGCAGTTTTTGTTTTAAGTCTTGCAGAACTCTAGTTTTTCTTCAGTTTCTGAAGAGGATCTGGTCTTATGTTTAGGATGCTGCTTTTGGGGCTTCTAGGCTTAATTGGAAATACCTTAATGTGGAGCACTGTTTTACGGTTGTATGACTTCAAAAATTATCTGCACTGTGCAAATTTGAGCTTAGATTTGTTAATGCCTTATTCTCTCTAAAAGCATCGATTCTTTAACTGCTTTATAGCCATATCAACATCTGTTTCAAGACTAAGGGTATTTTTGTTCACTTAAGGAAGTGCATCTTTGTTGTTATGCTCTGGGAGGGAATCTGGAGTGAGTAATGACCTGAGGACTCTTCCAACCTGCAATGTCTCGTGTGTAAAATTATAGCAGAGTCTAGCCATGCTCTCAGGGGTACTTTACTTTCTGCTAGATATCTCGCATATCCTGTAGTCAAGAATTAATTCTAACCGCACTGTAATATTGAGAGTAGACATTCTTGTTTACTTAGAATGGCTAAAATTTTTGTGCAGTAAGTGAATATAAATAAGGAAAGTAAATTGTAGTAGCAACCTTGATAGTTTTTTAACTTGAAGTGTCTTTTAGGGGAAGGAATGTTTTAAGCTGACTTTGGTGATAGCTTTCAAGGCTCTTAGTTATTGCTGCTCAACCTTCTGTGGTTGGATTCCTCTCCCTTTTGGAGAGGAGAGAAAATAGTTTAGTCTCATCAGTATTTTGTTTTCTCTTGTTATTGTTTTTTGTTTTTTTTTTTTTAACCTAATCTCTATGGAGAATTGAAGTGAAGGAGTTGGATTTTAATCTCTCCTTCTGGCACTGTAAAAGGCATTTGCACACAATGCAGACTAGAAGTCAAATAGCTGTCTACAGAATGATTGTTTTTCTTTACAGAGGCATATAACTAGACCTGCAAGACTCCCTTCATCTCTTTCTGTATTTTTCTAACAGTAGCTTCTCTCACCTGTTTCATGTTATATTTAGAGAGGTAGTTATGGCAGGTAAGATCTTATCGCTTGCTGGTATAAGAATTTTAAGGCTGTCTGGGCCATTCGAGCATCTTGTACCAGGTTGAGAGAAGACCCTTCTGTTGCTTGTTTGGCCAGTAGTCAGCAGAGCTGCCTTGAAATGGTTTTGTTTAAGAGACTGAGACTGTAGAGCAGTTCATGAGGAAGGTAAAACTTGCTGGAGGTAAAGACCTGGAGAGGTAAGTGACTGCTGAGTCTCACTCAAGCTATAGTGTATTTATAGTACTCAGGAAATTAAGCAGAACTACACAAATCTCCATTTCTATCTTAATCTTATGTTTAACTAAGCAGTTTCTTGTATGGCTACTGGGCTAGATGAAAATACAAGAGCTTAAATGTGCTGGGAATACATTTGGCTTTATTTGGCAGTGATAAAGTGAAGCAACATGACGAAGCTTACACTAAGAGAAGGGCTGTGTGTGTGTGTGTGTGGGGGGGGGGGGGGGGGGGAGAGGGAGGGAAGGGTGGCTGGAATGATGAGTTTTTGACTGACTCCTGTTTCTTCTTAGTCTTTCAGGAACTTCAAGTGCTTTAAAGCATTGGCAGCATGGAGTGGAAGGGAAGAATTTTGTAGATGGTATCAGAGGTGTTGTATTTTGTTTTATAGCCTACGTTAGCCACATACTATCTGTAACTGGTAGTTATGGCTGGGAAGAGAAAGCCTTCTGTTTATGTAGAACCTTCTCAAACAGATATCAGGCTTATGTATAAGCATGAGCACTGGTAATACTCATTGGTATCTTATGTCTTGTACATATAAGTGCAGTTTGCATTCTTCTTTGAACGGGAGGAAATAAGATAAATGGGTTTCCTTTACAACTTAAGGAAGAAAATCACCTATCACTTCATTCTGTGAAAGCAGTGTTTCAATTCATTAGCACAGTGTCTGGAATAATCAGTTGCTTGGGTTTCTTTCCTAGCTTCTGATTTTGGGAGGCCATCCCTTCCTTTTCTGTTACTTTATTCCGTGATTAAGACTCTGTAACTCCTTCTCAAGAAGGGTGGGGTTCTTTGCTAGGAGATAATGCTATAGGCTAACAACTGTTTTCCCTTTCTGTTACAAACTTCTTCATGCTATTTTTATACTGGGAGGTTTTTATTCTGTCCTAAAAGGATGTCACCCTTGCTTCTTAATTTGCATGCTAGTATAAAATGGATACAAAAACATTGTTTTGGAATCTGGGTATGTGTAATAAGGGGCCAGTGCTGGATGGATTTCTTCATTTGGCTGCAAGCATATGAGCTGTATTGAGCTACCTGTTCCTAGACAAATTAACTTTACATCAGTGTAAACACTTTCAGGCAATATTTCTCACTTGCTCATGTAGAGAAATAGTTCTGAGATCATCCCCAAGTAACATACAGCCATTGTTCCTCTATTGTAAGCAGTGTTCTTGTCTTCTTGGTAGTCATTCTTTTTACTTACATTTTCCAATCAAACCAGGCAACTGAAGAGCAGTGGTTTTAATTTTGCATACTGAACTTATTTCTTCAGTACTCTGGATGTTACTGTGAACTTCAACACATCTTTCATAGTAGTTAATTTTATTATTCTTCTGGCTCTTAATTTCCCTGTGAATTCCATGTCCTGGATGAAAAAGTAACAAGCATTAATTGCTGTAGAAAACCATCAAGATTAAGCAAGAATTAGTGAAGTCTTGTGGGTTTTTTTGCTTCATGGGTTAGCAAAGAAGGCTAATTTTAGGTTATTAAGGAAGATGCATCTCCAGTATCTCAACAGTCCATGCATAAGACTATTCAGTATCAGTTTGTGTTTACTAAATACAGTATTAATTATTCAGAAGTAAATCTTTCTATTTCCTCCTGAGTCCTGGAGGAGAATAAAATGACCATTGTGGGTGAAGAACTGTGCACTCACAGTTAGAATACACCTCCTGGTAAGGAGTGCCTCTGCAAAACAGCATCTGGGTGAAGGAGCTGATGTACTCAGATTAAAACTTGTTGTAAAGTAATTCTATTTGTGGAATGGTAACTTTTGTGATTCAGCTTACTCTGAATTGAACCCGTTACACAGACTGACAGCAGAATTTAGCCTTCCTGACTTAGAAAATATGTATATTAAATTAGTCTAAAAAATTATTTATCTTCAACATTAAAAGACCAAGGTATTCAGAAGGAAAAGGAGGCTTGCTTTCTGCTTTGAAAGATGGGAATTTATATTGGACTACTCCTGTCTCTCTTCATGCAGGTTCTGTGTATTCAGGCATGAAAACAAAAGTTTCTGCAAAGCCATTGCTTTTTAATATTCCTTAATCATGCTACATTAAAACATAAAATGGTGGAAATTTGGGGAGGATGAGAGAAGTTGCATGTCATGGCTTTTTGTGTTCTAAATGAACCTAGAAAGCAAGTGCTATAGCTTTAGGTTTGAATGAGAAGAGTCTCACTGATGGGCCTAGCCTTGTTTGGGAAAAGTGTGTTTAGAACAGCAGTGTGCTGTATCTAACAGTGACTCATGGTCACACAGGTATTGTGACTTGAGTGATCTCTGATTGCTAACATACAGTGGTTGCCTATGGCTTTCCTTTTCTCTGTTTGTTAACAGAGTATAGAAATGTGTTAAATGAGATGCTGAATTGCTGTGAGCATATTGTTCTAAACTCCATTGAAGCTTTTCAGTGACTCTTCCTTTTTGATGGTGAAAAGGCATAAGTTAATATATTATATAGAAGGCTGTTTGAAGCAACAAGGAAGCCCTTAAGCTTTTTGGAGCTTTTCAGGAAGGTACTAGAGACAAATTCCTGAGTTTTTTAAACACTGATACTGAACTGAAGCAAAGACTATTGTTGCCAGTTGAGAGGCTTGGAGGACAAGTAGAGAAAGTGGATGGTTAGGTATTAATTCTGAGCACTAATGATTACAAACTGATAATGAAATATGGAGGGGGGGAGGAATCTCCCATCATAGTCATGCAGGATTTTGCTGTCCTTGAGTTGCAGCTATGTAATAGCAGCATGAACATCACTTTTCATTGGTCACTGTAAACATGCTGCCTGAGAAGCTCTAATTCCTTGCCCTTAAGCACTGTGGTGCCTTACGTGGGAGAAGAAAACTCTCATCCAGTCAGTATAGGTAGTCAAAAGACTGCAGTATTTGGAGAAATTAACCTAGCTTTTTGGCTCTCTGCTTCAGATTGAGCACTTCATTTTGTCTCACACTATCATGGCCAATACCAATCAAATGTCTGAAGTAGCTGATATATTTGAGTGAACTGCAGCTGCATCTTGGTAGCTCTTTCCGTCCTGGTTTTGTATGCGATCATCTCTGCAAAGCTAGAGACCTCTACTGCCTTTGCTGTCTTTGCTCTGATCTGGAGATAGTAAGTGTAGGACACACTTCAGGATTCAACTCCTGGAATGCTTTAACATAGAGAGAAGAAAATAAATAATAAATGACAAGCTTACCATTTTAGTTTTAATGTAGAATTGGGAAAACTTAAGAGCGGAGGTATAATTGTACTGCACTGGAGGGAGGTTAGACACCCTCTTGCTCAGAGCAGGGCTGTCTTCAAAGTTCTGTTTATTTTCATAGTTGCAGTCTGAAAGGAAACTGCAACAGCATCTTCTTTTCCAAACCTGGCTTACTGCAGGCGTGTGGCTGAATCTCTGAAAGTGCTCCATATTTAGTGCTTGTAATTAGCCGACTAGTTACTGCAGATGCAGTATCACAAACTTGCGGCAGATTATATTTTGGAGCATGTCCAAATAGCACTTGTGGGAGTTGGTATCCTCCCTGAAACAGTGCTTCAGGGAATACTTTCCCTTAGAGAAAGTGACTTCTTGTTTTGGAATGTGTGCAAGTGCCAGTGGCTGTTTCTTATTCCTTCCAAACCTCACACTAAACTGCATCCTGAGTTTGAGCAAGGCTTGGGTTGGGGGTGTGGAAGCAATGTGTGTTCTCTCTTAGCCTGCTCTTGCTTTTTTGAAACTGGCAGTGCTTTAATGCAGCACTTAAAAGAGGGCAGCTCACTGCTATCTTTAGAGACATGGTCAGAGAATCTCCCTAACTAGCTGAGAGTTCTTAACTTGCCCCTGAATAAACTCCAGAGAGTGACTGTAAACTAAACGAATTGATGGCGAAAGCAATAATTTTCACTTCCTTGTTAAAGCAAGAAGTTTAACTTCACTACTGAAAACTTCATCTCTTCCCAGATAAGTAGTGCTAAGCTATTCACACAATATCCATTGGTAGTAACATTTTGCTCTTAAATTTTAAAAGGATGCTCTAAGTATTTTTGTCAGTGAATATTTGTGTTACACATTTCAACTTGTCCTCAATAAAGCTCTGTCACGTTTTATATATATACACAGCATGCCTCTATTTTTCTGATTGCATCTCTTTAGATGAATACTCCATTGTTTTAAAATCATCTTCACTGTTGGGGGAGGGCAGGGGAAGAGTAGAGGCAGGTACAGAAGAAATGATCAAGGAGAAAACATCAGTAACTGCTTGAAATAAAAATCTAAGGTGTGTTTTTCTCGCTGTGCTCCTTCTAGCATGGATCAGATTCATTTTGCCTTTGCTACCACTGATGCCATGTGAATACCTTGAAAAACTTGTTGGTTTTCAGTGCTTTTTGTAAAGATCTTACCAATGGTCCTTCTAGCTTGTTTGGGTTTTTTTTTGGCATAGGTTCAAAATGTGTTTTTTGTTTTTTTAATGCAGCAAGTCTTTGACAGGTGCAGTTTAATTCCCAGCGTGCGCTTTCTGCTTAGTGATGATTAGCTGAAACCGAATGTAATCATTCTCCTAATAATGCAGTGTAGAGGTTATACATGTAGTTTCACAAGTACAGGGGGATGAAATCAATTGCTAATCAAATTTGAATACTTAATTACAAACTCTTGTGTGTACCCTATTAATGCTAGCCTGAAGCTGTCTTTTTTATTACTTTAAAGGCAGTAAACTAGATTAAATCTCACTTTTTTTTCTTTGCCCCTTTTAAACATACTGGGAGATTACTACGATTACTACTGTTTTGATCCTCTGCATGTAGGCTCACTTTCTCTTATTAAGGTGTAGTTTAATCTTCTTCCCTGTACTTGAGGTGACAGATGCTCTGAGGAGACCCTGAGCTGGTGTTTGCATGTGGCCAGTGCGTTAGAAAATGAACTGAGGAGCCCACTGCTGAGATCTGCAGTATCCTACTCTTTAAGTGAAGTTTAAGTGTATGAGTTCCCCAACAAGCATCTAATTCCCACTAAATAACACCTACTTTGATCAGCTTTGGGAATGTCTGAACCTGTGTGGATAAAAGAACAGGACCTCCCAAATCACCATCTTCTGATGCTTTTTTCATTTGGAAGTAGGTGCCCCTGACTTACAGGGCTAGAACAGTTGCTCTGTATTCTTCCTTATATAAATGGGCCCACTCCAGAGCCACTTAGTTTCTCAGCTTTGATTCCCTGAGGCTAGAAGGTAGCTTTTCATCATTACTGAGCTATACAGAGAAAGCACTGACTGCAATAGCTTTAGGTCATGAAATGTGCATATAGAGTATGGTGATGTTACAGGCATAAACAAATGATAAAACAGTTCTTACTAGAAGAACCTTGGAGCTATGATACTTGGTCCAAGGAATAAAAGAGAATGGAGAAAATTCCCCAGACATCTACCAAGCTTTAAGTGAGTTAAGTCTTGTTCTGACAGTTAAGAAGGTGTGTACTTCTGCAGATAACATCTCAACACAGTATCGCTGTGCACAACCTCTATTCTTTTCAACACCTATACTTGCTTAATCTTTAATTTAGTGCTTTCTGTAGTTTTAAAATAGACCACAGAGAGGTGGTTGGGTTAATCTGAGATGCTGTTCTATTTTCTTTCGTGTCTCAGAGGAAGAAGTGGAGTTGTATTCTTGTGTGGTCTGCTTCATGCACGTGAAGGTGCACTTGTCAGTGTCAAATAAGTGACATCCATTAAGGGACTGACATTTCCTCTGATGCATGTTGTGTGGATGAAGGTGAGGAGCAGGACGTGTTCTGGGGAATTATTCCATTTCCTTAAGCAGGAAAGAATTATAAACAGACTGCCAGAATGAGAGGTATTATGACTGAACTACTTGGCTTGCAAGCATATTTGAGCCTTACAAGCCTAGCTGACAGTTAGGTCTAGGTTTGTTACATTTGGACGTGGTTAGAGAAAGTGGAAACATCAAACACCTGTCACTTGGGAAAGGTCCTAAATGGCTAGTAAATCATAACCTGTAATGAGTGCCATATGGCACTTCTTATTTGCATCTGGAAAAAATCAGGAAGCCTCTAGAGGCAGTGATTAGAGGCTTGTATGTAAAATTCAAATAAAACTGAGACTTCTGAAAGTGAAGTGGCTTACTGTGTATTGTTGCTGTCTGAATGGCAGGCACTCAAGGTTTGTGCCTCAGTGCAAGCATTGCAGGTATGTAAGTGGACAGGCAGAGATGAAGGCATGCTGAGTACAAACCATTCTTCTAATCTGCAATGTATTTGTCTGTAGGTGACCCAGAGGATGGCTCGATGCAAGTTTTTATGGTATCAGAACTAAGCCAACAGAACTGCAGCACTGAGTTAATACTCAGTTTGTAAGAGATTTTCCCACACTGTGTGTGTGCACACTCAAAAACTTTCCTTGTATATCAATGCACAACTTCAATTTCTAGCTGTGGTGCTGTCATTATAAAGCTACTTCCAGTGAAGTATCTCCTTGTGTGTGTGATGGGGAGTTAAAGGAAATGCATGTAAAGCAGATACTGTAATATTCTAGTTCTGTTCTAATGCTTTTCACGTGGTTTGCTTCTGGAAAAGAATCTGATTTTCAGCAAGTAGACCTGGACTTTGTGGTAGCAAAGTGTGGTCTGCCTGTAGAGGTGGTGTAAAAATGTCCTCTACTGATTCACAAAGCTTCCTGTTGCAAGACTTTGAAGTTACTTGAGTTAGTTTGTCTGTGGTGTGTGTTCTTCTATTAGTGCCCTCTCTTCAGAGAGTCTTGCAGGTTCTGCAGCGTATGCTGAAAAGGGGAGTTTGTGTAGAGCACCTGAGGACTTGTGAGCTTGAAGGCAAAGTGAGCTGAAAAGCCCATCTGGTAGCTTGCATTAATTTCTCTTTGTTTGCACTGTTTATCAGTGGGATATTTGCCAAATCTAAACATACATCCTTCTAAGATACCGCCTCTGGGTGGCAGCGTAAAGATCATACTTAACATGAGCTGCCATCTAAGGGCAGTTCTTCAAACTGATGCAGTATGATGCTGAGATGGTCAGAAACCTGAAGTATTTTGCTTTTCAGGTGTCTCCAGTTTCAACTTTGAAATATTTGTGATTGTATGTGTGATTATTTTTCTTTGTGTATCCCACCCACTGCAAGATACTACACTGGAGCCCATTGTTTGTCCTGTGGGTCTCATAGTGGTGAGAACTAGCCCTGCTCTTTTTCTTGCTTACATTTTAGTGTGAGGCTGGCAGCACTCATTAAAGCAGACAGGCAACTATAATTTTCTAAGATAGAATGCTCTTCTGCAAGTAAGAATGAGCTCCTGGGAGTTGCAGGAGCTAACTCTGTTCCTCTCTGAAGTTCTGCATGTCTTTGGCAGTTTTCAGCTTTCACCCTATAAGTGTGAAGAAAGGTAGCAAAGCCTGGGAGCTGATGGACCACCTGGGGCTTGCACTTTGTCCTCATCTTTGGTTGAGGAAACAGACACAGAGTCTGTCAGGCTGTGATGCCTCTTGCTCTGGGGACTAATCTCTGTGCATATTGGCCCATTGCCTTCATTTCCTTTTTCCTATAAATATGGTGGAAAGCTGTAACTTCTGGGAGGGTCAAGACTTTCTGTGCAAGCTTCTTCCTGCTGACTTGTAGCCCTTCTGTGGCTTGCCAGAGATGAATCCTTCACAAGTTTTTGTCTCTTTGTAAAGCAGGCATTTGATTAGCCTGCTCTTCTACTCCTCTTTGCTGTTAGCTTAGTCTTTTGTGCAGCAGTAGCAGCTGCTTGGCGGGTCACTTGCCCAGCCAAAATCTGTAGTTATGCACTTCTATAGATCTCTTCTTTGAACCTTCATTAGGAGCTTCCAGTGAATGAGAGAGACTGCTTCCTTCTGGTGTCTCAAGCTTATAGAGGAAAAACATCTTCATGGGGAAGCAGTTGTAATTTGAGGTTAGATGAAGGTAAAACAAACTGTGGGCATGAATTCAGTGAAAAGGTGAAGTCTGAAAGTTGTCTGTGGCTCTTGGTTAAATTATCAGCTGGTCTAAAGAGCAGTCTGTTACTGGAAGTATTGCTGTTGTTTTAACTAGAAACTTATGGTGACAATCCTTGTCACAGCTTCTGCTTTCAAAGCAGCAAAGAAAAACAGGAATGTTTAGGTATCTAAATAGCAAACAAACCTAATACTGGCCTTTAAGAGGAGGAAGGAGAGTTGTGGAGCATCAGGTGTCTCAGTCTGTTTTTCCTGCCTCTCTCATGTGTTCTCATTCACAGTAGCCAGAACTGTGACTACTGCACTTTAAAACTTTCTCTGCAAGTCTGAACAGATCTTGTACTGTGTAGGCTTCAAAGGGAAATGGTGCCTCAAGGTATAACGGGTTAAGTTACATATCAGAAGTTTCCTTAATTTAAGGGGGGGGGGGGGGAAAGGTTGATCAAGAACTTCCACGAATGTGCTTTGATTCAGGTTTTAGACCATCATGTTTATATGCTTATTTTCTTACTATATTTAGCTAGGTGAACTGAGGGAAATGATTGCTTAATGGGGTATGTAATGATGCACTTCAAATTTGGATTTTGCTTTAGAAATGTTACTGCATGTAACTACAAAGGTTGCTCAAAAAGTGATGTTTCCTGTTTATTTCCATGGAAACCACAGCGGGTACAAAGAGCACAATAACTAATTGATAGAGCAAATTCTCAGCCATAAAACGGTTTTTCATCATAGTCACTATGATCAGCAAACTTTGTGATTCCAATATTATCACTATTGTTTCCAATGCATTGAAGCTGATATTCAGCTCTGTACATCGTTTCTTAGTTGTTATGCACTAATTTGTGCAGTTGAGCTGGTTGAAAATCTCTTCATTTCATGGTGTGACAGCTGTGCATGGCCATCCAGAGCATTGCTTGTCTTTCAGGTTGGTGTCATCACTGCTGAAAAGTACTGCCCACTCCTAACAGTGGATGTGAGCATAGTGAGGTCTCCATTCAACAAGTGCTGATGAATGGCAGTGAATGCCATGTTTTCCTCATGGAGGAATTCAATTCCACCCCTTTGCTTCATCCTCGCTTCCATGTCAGATACCATCCTGTCAGACTGCCCCTCTGCTGCTATTGGTCACACAACAATGAAATGCTGGGATGTTGGTGGGAAGGACCAGCTTCTACTGCCATCCCACCAACATCTGCCTCTGATATAGTGAGCCAACATTGCTTTCAGAGCAGCCCTCATAGAATAGAGTGAGAAGAGTGGCCATCTGAAATCTGGGACTGCAGTGGTTTTTGCTGCTGTAGCTGACTTTCACAGATTTAAGCAATACACTTTTGATCTGCAGGCTTGTACTCTTGTTAAGGCCAAAGAGTGTGTATCTGGGAATCATAATTAGAACTCACAAAAGCAGCCTTAACTCTGCTTGTCTAGATCCCACAAAACCTTTTGTTTCTCAGTTAAATTCATGCCCAGGCAAGTGAAAGGAAAGCTATACTTGCTGAAGATAAATGGTGAAGTCTTTGACCTGGTTGAGCAGTAAATCTTTAGCTAGCTAAGTGTGTAGGTGTCATGTTACACAGATCTTAGCAAGCTAATAAATAGATGTTCTTCAGGAACACCACCAAAATCGAGGTTAGTCTGTCATTGTGGAATGTCAAGGCTGGGTTTCTTTTCCATTTATAAATATAGGTATAAGTAATTGAATTTGAGACTTCTGTGTAGCTACAGCAGGGTGAGTACAGTAGCCTTCCTCATAAGGCAAAGGCATCTGTATGTGGTCCAGCAGGGTGACTGGACTAGATGATCTTTCCAGGTCCCTTCCAGTCCTTGATGTTCTGTGATGTTGTTAACTATTTTTTCTGTATGTTAAGTTCAGTGCTTTTAATCAGTATCTAACAGCAGAGTTAGTCTTGTTATTGGTAAGTTAAGGTACCCAGTATTTGTGTTCCTTTTTTCTCTAGTGTTAAAACATTCTTACGTTCCTGCCTGGGTAAGCTGTCAAGTTTGAATGCAGATGATGATATTAGCGGTGGTTAGGTACTGACACAGCTGTGTGAGATGCAGAACTTGTTCTGCTATGTAAGCTTCCTTCTAGGAACGGTTCTTCCACAGTTGTCTGGCAGGTAATTGCAGTATCTATTGTGAAAATAACTTCTACCAACTTGAAGTTGTGACCAAAGGCGGATGATAAGACTGAGATTCATGTGGAAATGTGCAGTAAGCACAGCAGTTTGGCAAACTGCAAGATGCTATGGAATTGATTCTTGGCTGTTACAGTTGTGTGCATCTGAGCTAATCTGGGTATTCTAGCAGTTCCAGGAAATACATTTATTTTCCTATGTATGTGGTATAGAGACAGACCTGGTCAATTGTGAGGTCCTATGTTGCTGTTTCCTGGAGTAGGAGTCTTCAAACCCACAGGTTTTAGTCCAATAACACTTATACAGTTTCTCCCAGTTCCCCTTTCTCTTTGGCTCTAAAGAAGCTTGTGAGGATTGAGGCATGCTGGATGACTACCTGAGGGATTTGATGTACCTCTTGTTCTTTTGTCTGTGGTCTTTGTGACTTGATATGGGTATCAGAATGCAAGACAGTGTTCCATTCAGCCTTTCTTTTCTTTGCTCTCCAAAGGTAGTTGTACTGCCTTTAATTTTTATTCCCTGGTTAGCTTGCTAACAAGAACAGCTAGTTGTGTTTTGCTGGCAAATACTGGAGCAGGAGGACTGGAACTGAGGCTGCTGAATGATCAGTGTGGGACTTGCTATGAGGAGCATCTGCTTTTTGCAGCACGTGGAAGAAAGGGGAAGAATAAAGCTTTAAATACCTGGTGGTGCATCCATCCTGAAGCTGTGATTATAGCTGCTAATAGCACCCATTGATTACCTGAGCAGCTGAAGATTTAAGCCGACTGCAGGTAGTGGAATGACTTGCAGACACACCAGCCTCGCAGAACCATCTCTGTTGTACATACTCTTTCTTCCATATATGGAGCACAATTGCGATTATTTCTTAGGTTCAAGAACAGATAAGGGAGAAAATCCTTGTGTTTGCACTGTATGGAAGCTGTCAAAGATTAGTTGCTTTTGAATGGCTTCATGGCTGGTTCATTTTTGCCCATTATGGAGGTTTGTAAAACCAAACTAACAAAAATTGTGCTCCTTAGTATTCAAGTAAACTCTGGTGGGTATGTGTAAATGTAGGAGATAAACTGCAACCACTGCTTAGCGTGGCTT
Source organism: Excalfactoria chinensis (assembly GCF_039878825.1). NCBI lineage: Eukaryota > Metazoa > Chordata > Aves > Galliformes > Phasianidae > Excalfactoria > Excalfactoria chinensis. The sequence continues at coordinate 72,388,053 of NC_092828.1, forward strand.
TGAGTGTGTATCATCTGTTTATGTAGCTTTTGCTGCCTGCTCTCTGCTAGTCCCTCGCCAGCTGGAGTACTGATCCACAGTTCCACATGCTCCTCTGATCCAAGTTTGTAGGCTTTTAAATTTGCTTTAAAACTTTGGCCAATTTTTTCCTAAGCAGAATTTCATTTCAGTGACTTCTGTGCATCTCTTTGCTGCTTGAGGGCTCTTCTCACCTCCAAAGTGGTTTATGGTACAGTGGTGTCAGGTAACTATGGTTCTCCTCAGGACACCTGCTTATGAAGCTGGCTTGTGCATGTTAATCTCATGCGCAAACAGATGTTGCGTGCTGTGGCTCCTCTAAATGGTGAGGAGAGGCTTAGTGTGTTGCAGGCTGGCCCAGTGCCTAAAAGCAGAAGTTATTCACTATTTGCAACTCTTGCTTGACTTCTTGTTGCCACCTGAGCCGTCAAGAGAGAACATACAGTCTGTTGATAGAAACTGTGCTTCTAGATAGGTAAAGTAATGCTGTTGTGCAGCATTGGGAATGAAAGGGATAATCACCTGGGAAATTCTTTATAAAAGAATATGTAAAGAGGATGCTGGAGCAGAGGAATTAGTTTGGAAATGTTCAGGCTGTGCTTTTTCTTCTCCAACTGTTTGATCTAGATTGAGATTTCATTTGTGAGCAGTGTTTGTTCACATCAGGACACTTTTAATTGTTTATGAAGGCACCTTATTGATTCACTATGTGTGCTTCTGTAAGAAGTTACACATCCTTTTGATTATTAATTTCTGATCTGTAAACTTCAAGTTCTGTTACATGACAAGCATCATCCCCCTTCAGCTCTAATCTTTACAGTGGAAAGAGCATTAAAATATTGTTAAGAAATATATGTTGAAGTACCTAAAATGCTACTTAAATACTAATGCATACTTCACCTTGTGGTTTTTTAGATGTGCCCTACATCCGCTCTCCCCCTGCTGCTGAGTAACTTACTTTCCTGCAGTTGGGTGTACGTAATGGTAAATCACTTCCAAAGCTCAACAATCCAAAGCTGAGGTATTGCTTAACTGTGCTGTTTCTTGGATTCTGATTGCTTATGAGCAGGTTAATTGATCTGAACATTTGACCAGTCCTCTATAACTTTTAACTTATTCTTAGGAGAACCTTTTATCGACTACAGCTTTAGGAAGTCCCACGTTGCTATTCTTTCCTGAGTAACATTTATCTACCTTGTCTGTGTCTGTTTTGTTTTTTGGTTCTCTGAAGTATTTTGGCTGATGTGGTTGAGAAAGGGAGGTGGGGAGCAGTGGGGTGTGCTGAAGTTGCCTTGTAACCAGCATCTCTAGGCCTGGTGAGAAAAGAGGGCAGTGTACCTAATGCTTAAAGCAGGTTTCCAGCCAGAACAAATCTTGAGGATAACTTAGGTTTATTCATTTTGCTGAGCTATCAGTTAATTAGCTAATTAGCTATCAGCTAATCAGTGGCCAAGAGTAAGAATTGACTAAGGTTTCAAATGTGTGCTTTTATTTGTTTGTTTGTTTGTTTTAAGCTTGCATTTCAATTTAAAGGAAAATTTAAAACCTACAAACCATTCTGTTGGTGGTATAGAGCAGTTTTCCTCAGTTCATGTAAGGCACAAAAGACCAAGCTTGTTCTGGAAGAATTATCCTTTGACCAGAAAACCAATACTATCCCTCCTTTTATATACTAATGAAAAGAACTTACTCTCCACACGCTGGTTCAATGGGCTAGAAGCTGTCAGGAAAATCCAATGAAAGGATTAGCTGAACTTGGCTAGATTAATCAGAGCCCTTGATTATGTCTTGCTACGCACTGGTAACAGCAAGGGCAGTGGAAATAATAGTGAGTCCATCTGTACAGGTATGTGGTGGGTGGTAGTGAGGGGAGTGTCAATGAGGAGAGCAGTAGGCAAGAAGCAAATCTCCTGTTTTCAGTCATTTCTTAAAATCTGCTTCCATTCCTTGTCTATCCTCTGTAGCTGCAAACTAAAAGATTTTAATTGTTGTGAAGATCGCATGAGCCATTCCTTATAATCTACCCCCAGCTCACTATTCCAGCCAAAATGTTACTACCTTTCCTGTCACCTGAAGTCTACGTGCATCATATTGACCAGAGCTAGGACTTGAGCTGCTGTTGAAGGCTTCTGGCTGCCTTATGTAAGGCAGGCAGCTTTCTCAGTTTCTCTAACCTGCAACAAGTATAACAAATGTAACTTCTGAGTTTCATTGAGTGCGAGGCCTGGAAACACAGCCAGTCACTTAACTGCCTGAACTAGCTGTGGTTAAGTTCTAACAGAGTTAACTGCTGACAGTAGTAATCCAAATCTTTGTCTTAATATGTTTTTTTTCCTGGGATTTCAGTGTTGGAGTCACCGACCCTGGGGGTATTCAAGGAATGACTGGATGTTGTGTTGAGGGACATGGTTTAGTGGGAGCTATTGGTAATAGGTGAACGGCTGGACTGGATAATCTTTTGTCTTTTCCAACCTTGATGATTCTATGATTCTATATCTGTTCTCCTCAAACTTACTGCTTATATGAAGAGAGGTTCCAAGCGCTTCTACTCATAGTAAGCAGCCTGGATTCATTTATATTCTTTATTTCTTCTGCATTCATGCGAGTTACATAATTAAATCTGTGATATCAGAATCCTCTTTCTGCCGAGTTGCTTTTAAACTTGTACTGGCTTGCTATGCAGTACATGTTCTCCAGTAGCACAGTTCTTCAGCCTGCTTTCACAAGGAAGAAAGGCCTTGAGACTACTGAAGTCTAAACAAGAAGCAAGTTCTCATTTAGAACAGATCACTGAGCTCTTGAGTGTTTTGTTTTGTTTTACACTGCTGATGCTTTTGACTTTAGTCTTTGTTATATTGCTGTATGACCCAGAAGTGACATGAGTCAATCTTGATAGAGGACAAATTCTCAGGGATTTTTCTCTTTCAACTGTTCATTTCAAAAACCCTGATGTGGTGGAGTTAAAAATGAATGCAGATTAAAAAACACAATCTGCCAAACTACTGCTTTTGTACAGGGAGATAAGTGACTGCAGTGGGAACACATCCTGATAAGCTTGTGGGTAAAGAGATCTTCCCAGGATCTAAGCCAAAAGCTGCTGCCATTTGATTACAGTGAGTGTTTGGAGGGAGCTTTCTGATTACTGACTTTATCCAGCCTCCCGTTACTTCTGTCTGGGAAGGACTGTTTTCTTTTCTGCAAGTAAAACATCTGAGCTGGGTACGCAAAGCAATCTATCAAAAAGTGTTCAGTGAGCACACTTGACTCTTTGAGATGGGATAATTGTCAAAGTTAAGAGGCTCCTCAAAACATAAAGAATCCAGTCTGGATATATAAATGACTTTAGAAGACAGTCTTAGGTTTTGTGGTTTGTTTTATTTTTAAAGTTATGATTTATGGTAGGAGCTTTATTGATTAAATCACTTTAAGAATGGGATTAAGGAGAGAAGCACTTTAAAAATACTTCATACAGGATTATTTAGGCCCCTTGTAATAAAAAAGTCTTTAATGCCACAGTATTGGGAAGGGTGCGCTCTGTGTTTTGGCATCACATCCACAGATATTTATTGCCTGCATATGCAAGAAACGTATGTACTTTGTCAGCTCTGTTAAGATTGAAATCAGCACAAGTATAGTCCTTGATCATAACCAAGCTGATTTAAAGATCATTTTGCTTTGTTTTGGGATACGCAGATTTGAGAGGCTGCTACCCACGACATATGGGAAGGTACTGGGAAAATCTTTTTTTCTTCCTCAGAGGGGAAAAAAGCATCATCTTATGCTTGTCTTCCTGCTTCTTAGGGGAGTGTATGATAAAGACAGAGCCAGGCTCCTCTTACCCTGTGTAGGCTGGGACAGTGGCTATGCATCATGAGGAATTGGTGAGAACTGGGGAATGCTCATTACCATGAAGGTAACCAGGCCCCGATCAGGGCCTAGAGAGACTGTGGAGTCTTCACCACTGGAGCTACATAAGGTACAGCTAAATATGGTCCTGTGCAACCTGCTCAAAGCAGCCCTGCTTTGGGTAATCCTTCCTGTACTTTATTATTTATTTTCTTTATAGATTGTATCCATTGCATGCAGTTGTCTTGTTGGCAGGATTGGTGTTGAAGATGAGTTAGCACTAACGATGCAGTTTTCTGCTTTCTGTAGGGAATCGATGGCAAAGGGCAAAGACTCTTCTGAGTTTGTGTCTAAAACCCTTACAAAGTTTTGTGATTATATTGTTTCGTGAAGGGGCAACATATTCTCATGCCTTCTCTCTCTGAATTCTTCTTTCCCCATCCAGCCCAATTATTTTCTTTGCCTGAAGACTCAGGAAAATTTCTATAGGAAACATTCTTTGAAGTGTAAGAGGAAGACTAAATGAATCTCTTCTGTTCCTTAACCTAAACAAATCTTCATTATGCTATGTGCCACTGAGATGGTGCATTGTTTTAGACTGTGTTTTACCACCGTGTAGCTCTGTGTTCCTAATTACTAATGATTTATTTTCTCCCCTGTCTCTTGGAGGCAGCAGAGACCTTCAAGTAGATCTGTGTGATCTCCTTGCAATAGGACATTGACACTGCTGCACAGTGAGATAAGTACTTGCTCTTTCTTTCTCTTAGTCTGGTATTGTGAGGCAGGGGAATATTATGTGTAACTAAGGTCAATCTCGTTAAAATAAACCAGTTTTAGGATTAATCCTGCTTTAATCTGAACTTGGTCTTTAAAATATGCTTCTGAAAGTGAAGAAGTTCTGATGCTGAATTCAGAAGGTTGCTTGGGCTGAAAGGTGACGTCAGGAGGGAGTCAGCTGAACACACTGCTCCAAGTGGAGTCGGTGATGAGGCCAGAGTATTGTGTAATAACCAGTCTGATCTTTGAAAACCAAACCTGGATACTAAGATTCATCTTCACTTCAGGAAACAGCTGAATAATTTCCTGGTAACTGAGAATTTTGAATTTCTGTGTACATCAAATCAAGGAACTGATTAGAGAAGCTGAAGATTTGGAGATATGCTCTAGCTGTGTTGGGTGGCACTACTGCTATGGCACTGAAAGCTGTGCCTTGTGAAACAGGATACTTTATTTATCCTGGGTTTCTGTAGCTTCAGGTGAATTAAGCTACTTTGGTGCCTTCATTCTGATGCTCAGTAGTGTGTTTAGGCTAAGAGCCAGGTTGTTAGCAATGCCAGGTAGGTGATGGGTCATGTCTCTGTGATAATGAGGGCTAGAGTTGGTGTGTGGGTGTACTGAGTACTGACAAACTGGCTCGTCTCCTGCTCAGCTGAAACTTTCTCTGTACATACCGTTCTTTGCAGGTTTTTTGAGGTTGAATGGAGAAGCCCAAACCCTCAGTTTTTTTTCAGCTGTTAATGATGTGCTGCAGTTTATTATGCTACATGTGTCCTCAGAACAAATTAAATCCTCATGTAGAGTATCTCCTATTGCTGGTCATACTTCTTAAGTATGAAGAGGTCTGGGAATTGATTGCTGTCTTATATAGGCTATAAAGTTTTGCTTATTCCATGAATCTTGCTTTTTTTAAGCACACCAGTCTGCTCACTTCTGAAATCAACACAGAGCTGTAGTGAGCATCATGCTGAAGTCGGGGAGAATTCAAACTGAGCAGATGTGATACCAAGAATTTGTCTGGCTTGGATCATCTTTGTGAATCAAATTCCTTAACTCCTTCCTCTGACCAATGCCCCTCCCAGACCCTCTTGCCTCCCCCTTACGTGAGGTAGTGTTTTAACTGACTTGTCATGGTTGGTACAGTGTGAATGCAACTAGATGACATCTAGGTGGGTTTTTTGCTTGTATTTTAAAAACCTCTTCTGAGTAGTTGTGCTGTGGAGGCATAAATTAATTAAGGCACTAAGCATCTTTCCATAACTACCATAAATAAGGCTTGGTTAAACTCTTGTTCAAAACCTGACATCTACTGGTGAGAGTCATAAATGGAAGCTGTCAGTGGGTGGTGGCAAGTGCTGAAGAACACGCTTTGTTAAAATTCTTCTTTGGCCACAGGTTGCATTTTACTTTGCCCTAGAATAAATAGTGTTTGAGTGTAGAACTAAAAATACAATGAAATATAAAATAAACATAAAAATGCTAAGGAAACTAACATGTAAAAGTGTAAGTCTTTTAATATAGATAATCAAGCTTCCAGTAGACTGTATATGCTTTCAACATGTGTATGAGGTTTAGGTGACCTACTTTGTAGGCTTATGTTTTAGAATAACTTTAGTAGTATTGCAGACTTGATGTTACCTTACAGTGATTCAAAACACATAATCTTTTCTTATGTTTTTAAAGGCTTGCCATGGATGTACATCTCTAACCAAATGTGACTGCAGTGGAGTTAAAGGAGAAAAGGTAAGAATATCTTATGTGGTTGCCTAATGCGCAGACCTTTGCTTCTGTACAGCTTTGACTTCTGTTCCTGCTGTCTGAGTACCACTACTACTATTAACACTTACACAGATTTATTCTTTGAGGAAACAGTGGGTGCTCAGCATTATTTTTTTTAGGGTTTCAATGCTCTAGATTAATTTCTAACACGTTTCAAAGGTGATTTTGAAGTTATATAAAAAAAAGTATAACATAAAGTGAACAAATGTGATGCAGAATATTCAAGTTACTGCTTTGATTCAATGTTACACTGTTGCAGAATTTTACTATTGGCTGAGATTAAAGAGGGCAGATATCCAGAACTCAGAGTAATTTATGGGGCTGTACTTATCATCCAGATGGCTGTATGACAAATGAGGTCATTCCTTGGCATTTACTTTTAGTTTAGTGCATCAAGTATATTCACAGTGCACATATCTAGTGAAAAATAACATCCTCTTGATGACAAGTTTAGAGTTTGTTTGGGCTACCTGAAACTTCAACCTTGTTGGTTCCTTCAAATGGAGGTGACTAAACCAGGTGTATCGTAACACTGGTAACAGGACTACTTTGGGTTTAGCTTGAAGGCTTTCCAGCAGTGGACTTTATATTCCTAAAATGACTATAGCAGGTGCAACTTTGGAGAATCCATCTGTAATGTACAGTTAGGCTTTTTCTGAATTGGTCACAGATATTTTGTGAATTCAGTAAACAAAATTATCTGGCAAGTGTAGATACAGAAACCTTGGAGTACGTTTTCTGGCCTTCTAAACAAAATAATAAAGGGAACATAGTGTTTTTGACACCCACTTATTAAAGTGGTAGACACACATAATGCAGATTTTCACTCTGGGAGATTTACCGTGAGGTCTGGGAACTTGGATTCCTTCTTCACTAAAGTTAAGTTAAACAGCATAAAAGTTTGCCAGACCTCAGTATTTTTATTAAACTGTCTTTCAGAAGTTTCCCATCACAGTGGAATAACAATGAAAAGCAAAGCCTCCACTCCTCGGTGTGGTAGGTTGCCTGTGTAACTGGTTTGATCATACACATGCCGTCACATTAGTTTCTCTATAATTATGAAGGCACCACTATTTGGTGTCTTGATTTGATCATTCAGTTCTGGGGAGCTGTACAAGGCCTTCACTGATGTCCATAATGCTTTCTGTTAACATTTTTTTTCCACAGCCCTAAACTTTTTCTAATATCTTATGCAAGGCATCTAGAGATGTTCTGAGTTGATGAGGCTGACCCATCACAGCATATCAATTACTTAAATGTTTGATGCAGGTTTCCAAGCCTGATACCTCTTTAACCTAAATTTCTTACAAATTATCTTTGTACCAGTTGAATGTAATGTTGGTTTTTTTTGTTGTGTTTTTTTTTTTTTTTCTTTGCTTTGATGCTTGGCATTTGGTATCTATGCTTCCTTCTGTAGTGACCTCTGGAACTGTAAGTCAGACTCTATATTTCCTTGTCTAATTTGCATATAAACAGCATTAGGCAAAGAGCTGTTTAAATAATCATCCCTCTTTGATTCTCCATTGGTAATGTGACAGTGTGCTTGTCGAATTACTGGAAGTCAGGCGTATGGAGCCTGGTGATGTACTGGGAAGACAGGAAAAGCCTTGTCAAATGCACTCAGTTGAGCCTTGCACTTCTGTTTCACTCTTTCATTATGGGCTTGCAACTAGCTCCTGCATCCAAGTTGCTGTCCACTTGCATTATGTCAACCAAGAAGTGCTTCTTTGTTCAGTTCTGCAGAGCCTACTGTGTCCCTTTGCAGATTCAGAAGTAACCTTCTTTCTAAGTATCCTAGAGTTCCCTTCAGGATATCAAAATTGTAACAAATCAGGCAAAATAATACAAATTGAACTGCAACAAATAGGAGAACTGTTTTCATGTTTTTCCATGGGGAACTGCAGCTCTTAGTTAACAGCTCTTAGTTAACTTAATGAACTGGATCTGGTAAGAACCTATTGAAACAAAAGGAAACAATTGAGCTGCTATATACAGGAAACTAAAGCAAATTATTAAGCTGTCATATACAGATGCTTACAAGAATTACTTGTGCTTCTCTACAAAATGTGAGTAATTGCTTCTCCCTTAAGGAAATGAATGATAATTGGGTTTGAAATAAGTGCTGACTGGCACTTGTGAGATGAATCTGCTTCAGTGCTGCTCCAGCTGATGAAGAGTGAGTGGCAAGGGCTACAGCAAGCAGTCTGTGTGCATCTTGGTCAGCAAGAGGGCATATTCTCCAAGATTACTGTGGTTTTGCTTTAAAATAATACTGTTAAACTGTGTTTTCCTACCTCTTCCTAGTAAAGTATTCCCATTCCTTCTCTGAGGCTTGGGTTTTGAGATGTCTGTGTCATCTCACTGAAAACAAAGTCTCTAGCTGCATACAAACATGTGGTTCAAGTTGGGAACGGTCACAATGCTTTTTTTGTTTTTGCAGTATTTAAGGTGCAGTTCCACCTCTAAATAACTAGGAATATGTTAATGCTATCCTAGATGATCATACCTACTTAGTGCTACCCATTCAAATTAAGCTAAACAAACCAGTTAAGAAGCCACCCTTTAGTGATTACGTTTATGGCCTTTTAGAAAAGGACTTCAGAAGATGACAAGATAACTGGGTTTATTGATGACAATATAAGAGGTACTGGAGAATCAGCTGGGTGGCAAGTTCCTAATGTATTTAGATAAGAGTTTGGTGTACAGGATTCTGGCAAGAAAAGCTTGCAGTACTTGAGTTACAAAGACAGTTCAGGTGCTGTTTTCTTACAAAAACAAAGTGTTCTTGGAATCTTCTCATGTATGTACTTGGAGCTCTGAGTTTCAGGAGGCAATTCAGTAAAATCCTCAAACGAGGTTCCAATTTTCTTTTGTATTTGTCACAATAAAATACAGTGTGGATATGACAAACTCAGCTGTTCTTCATTGCTGGAAAAAAACAGCTGAGAGAAAGTTGAAGCTTCTCAAACTTCAATCACTATCATGAATAATTACTTCGTACATGATGTCCTGAACTACAATAACATTGCCCTGTATTGAAATGTTTACAGACACCTGTGACTCCTTTTGTGAGATAAAGCAGATCTGCTGAATTCTGTATGTTGAAGAATACAGATCATGCTAGAGTGATTTTTTTTTTTTTTTCATTGTAATCTACAACAGTATTAAACTATATTTGAGATCACTTGTTTGTGACTGGCTGATGCGTGTGGTTTTTTAGTAAGGCCTTGATTATATAGTTATATTTGTTAGTGCTTTTAATAGGATATTTGTCACTGAAAGCATAAGATCAGGGTATTTTTAAATGTTTTTTAATTCTCATCTCTCAAGCAATGTTTGTGTTCAAGCTGGAAAGTTGACAGTTTTGCCACATCTGTGTAACTAATAGAGGGCAATTGCATTGGAACTACTTTGAATTTATAACTAAGATCAGGATCCTTACTCCTTGTCCACTCCCAAAGGTAATGAAGTCTTAGAGCTGATGAAGCTTTATTCTGCTATGGAATTCTGTACCTGTAGAACCGAAAGATGAGGTCTGATCTGACCTAAACCTTTCCTGTTTTGTTTCTCTTCTGCTTCAGACTTGACACTACTAAAATATTCAGACTTCCTTATTTTTAGTTTTACTTCTTATGGTTGTTTTTTTCCTTTGCTGCAGGATGAGCAGGCTGGCAAGACTGAGAGTCTCCTCACCCCCCTCAGAGTCTCTCTCCCCCAGCTCTGAATCTCACCTACAAGATCTATTCTAACTGTCTTCCCATTACTGTTGCTACCACAAGCCACTTAACTATCTCAGAGCTCCTCATCCAGATGTTTTTTGAATACTGCCAGGGACAGTGACTCCACCACCTCCCTGGGCAGCCATTCCAGTGTCTGACCACTCTCTGAGAGGAAAAGTTTTTCCTTATGTCTAGTCTAAACCTCTTCTGGTACAACCATTTCCTTGAGCCCTGTTTGTTGCCTGGGAGAAGAGGCCAAGTCCTTCCTCATCACAGCCTCCCTTCAGGAAGTTATAGAGTTCAATGAGATTTCCCCTGAGCCTCCTCTTCTCCAGGCTAAACTATCCCATCTCCATGAGCTGTTGCTCATAAGACTTGTGCTCCAGACCCCTCACCAGTTTTCTTGCTCTTCTCTGGATGCATTCCAGGGCCTCATTGTCTTTCTTGTAGTGAGGAGCCCAAAACTGAGCACAGTACTTGAGCTGCGGTCTCATCAGAGCTCAGTACAGGGGGATAATTACCTCTCTGCTCCTGCTGCTCACGCTATTTCTAATACAGGCCTGGATGCTGTTGGCCCTCTTGGCCACCTGGGCGCACTGTCAGCTCATGTGTAGCTGAGCACTGACCAACACCCCTGGGTCATCCAGCCACTCGACCCCAAACCTGTAGTGCTGCATGGTGTTATTGTGACCAAAGTGCAGGACCTGGCACTTGGCCTTGTTGAACCTCATCCCATTCACCTCAGTGATCCAGCCTATCCAGATCCCTCTGAAGGGCTTCCCTACCCTCAGGCAGATGGACACTACATCCCAACTTGGTGTCATCTGCAAACTTAGTGAGGGTACGCTCAATTCCCTCGTCTAGTTCATCTATAAAGATATTAAACAAGATGGACCCCAAAACTGATCCCTGGGTGACACCACTTGTAACAGATTGCCATTAACCACTACCCATTGGGCATAGCCCTCTAGTCAGTTCCTTACTCAAAGGAAGGTGTATACCTGTCCAGGCTATGGGCAGCTAGTTTTCCCACCAGTTTCCCCAGGAGAATACTGGGAGAGACAGTGTCAAAGGCTTTGCTGAAGTCTAGGTAGACTACATCAACAACCTTTCACTCATTTCACCAGTCTGTTCACCCAGGCATAGAAGAAGATGAGGTTAATCAAGCATGACCTGCCTTTCATGAACCCATGCTGGCTTGGCCTAATCCCCTAGATACCACACCTATGCCGTGTGATCTCACCCAAGATGATTTGTTCCGTAACTTTCCCTGGTACTGAGGTCAGGTTGATGGGCCTGTAGTTCCCCCGGTCTTGTTTACAACCCTTCTTGTAGGTGAGAGTCACATCAGCAAACCTCCAGTCCTCTGGGACCTCTCCAGTTAACCAGGAGTGCTGGTAGATGGTGGAGAGGCTCAGCAATCACCCCCACCAGCTCCCTCAGCACCCAAGGGTGAAGCCCATTTGGTCCCATGGACTTGTGACAGTCCAGATGAAGGAGAAGCTCTTTAACTGTCCCCACATAAATCACTGGGGTGCATCTTGTGTTCCATCCCAGACTTTCAGATCAGGGCATAAATTGCCCTGCCTCTTCTCACTTAGGGAATCCCTCTGTGCAACACTAGAAAAGAAAACAGTTGTTGAAAAAGAATATATTTATCTCCCAACATTTGTATCCCAGAGATCTGGATCAGGTTGGCTTCTCCCCCCGTGGTCATTTCTCCAACCAATTTTTTTTATCCAGAGTAGTGATTATAGCCCCACTCTTTCCTCTGTAGCTAGTCTGGTACAGCTCCCTCAGGAAGCATTTGGTGCAACTCCTTACCAGTTTCCAAATCTAGTCCTTCAAATCATGTTTGCTCTTGAGTGTCATTTGCTGACAAACTCCCCTGGCATTGCTCTGACAACATTTTCCTCACGTAATGCTCACGTTGTAGCTGCTCACTTTCAAAGTAGGCTTAGGAAATCCTATTTTCACCGTTTCAATAGTGCATCTGTTGCCTCCTGTATTTCTTTCGTTTGTTTGATTTACTTTCTTCTTTCACTTTTAAAGGCTGTGGCTCACCAATTATGTGACTGCTTGGAGTGGACACCTCAGAGCAGTTGCGCTTTAGAGGACCATTTGTCAGCAGCAGGTGACACAGAAGGCCAGCCTTTTGCTAGAAGTTTGTTCTAGTATCCATTTGCAGATGTCACTTTCTGTAACAAAAACACGAAGCGTGACCAATGTAAGATTAATAGGCACTGTGTAGCCTAGCTTGTACCTAATGCATCTGGCATGCCTCTTGTATGTGAGTTTTTCCTTTGTGTGCAAACACTGTTCTTGCCAGAGCTTGCTCCCAAGTCTCACTCTGCTTGATGTTTTCCTTATTGGGCACTCCCAAATTCCTCATTCTCTCTCCTTGAGGGGCACCCTAACCCTTTCGTATCTGGGCCTGGGCTTTTAACATTTCTGCAGTCTTGCATTTCAAGTGAAGCAGCATCAGCTGTATAGCTCCATGATAAAGTAGAGCCTGGAGTGCTCTTTCTTTTTCCATTGATCAATACCTTCTGTAAGTGTTTTGAATGTATCTGCTAGTTTCTTATCCTCTGCAGTGGAATGCAGGGCACCTACTGGAGTAGTGTGGTGAGAAAATTAGAATTTAAGAATAAGTCTTAACCCTACTATCCACTGAGTACCTGAAATCATGTCCAGCATAGAGATGCTGTGGAAAATAGAAGGGAGGCAAGCAAAGCCATAATGTTACCTTTTGCATGTTGTGTTCAAGGCTGCAAGTAGATGCTTCTGTTGTCTTGAAATCTCCAATTTTCAGTTCTCTGTTAACGCTGTCCTCTTGAAGATAAGAAATTCCTGGTTCAGTTCCTGGCTCTGGCTGAGGAGATCTAGGCAGGGCCTCACGCTTCTTTAGGGAACGCCATAGCTGGCAGATTGAGACGTAGGAGATACAGGAGCTGCTATTTGAATTTTTGCTGAAGTGATGCAAGAAAATGAAACTTCAAGATGAATTAAATAATTCACAGAGGACTGCACAGCCCAAACCTGGAGATTAAGGTGCTTGTTAGGATGGAATAATGAGCTCAGACCTCTTTTGTTGGCAGTTCCTGGAGTAGTGAAAAAATAATTCAGGTAAATCTACGTAAGTTGCCTTGCAGGTATCTATAAAGCACTAAGGAATAGTGCTGAGCAATTGCTTGTTATGTAAGCACTGTATATATGCTGGTTGGTAGAGCTGTAGGAAATAAAAGTTGATGTAATTGAAGAGTATGCAATAATCTGTATGCGTAAAAAGGTACACCAATTCTGGTATTTCCTAACTTCTTTGTGCTGATTGTAATCTTAATATTTATTGATTTTTTTTAATGAGTCTATTGTATAAAAGGAAGAAAAGTAAATATTTTTTGAATTTGCAGCTGTGAACATTCTGAAACTGCCGGAAAGCAGCCAGTTGTAACAAACAACTTGCAGAGGGGCATACCATGGTGTATGGCAGAGGTGTATCTGTTACACTGAGCTGTCATGGCTCATGCAGAAACATTCACTGAAATATTATTGCTGCTTGGGAGGTTAGAATTTTAGCATGAGGCGCTAGGTAAAAGGGATGAGGAATGTTAGTTTGGTATTGTCTTATCTCTGTTTGTCTTTATTTATATTGTAAGCACTTAGGACCAGAGCCATCACTGAAGATGAGTTTTCAGGAGAGATTTGATGGCTATGTTTTTGGAGGAAGATGGGAGAGTTCTGTGCAAATGGCCAGCACAGGAGAGTTGTTATTGAAATGTTGCTGTCAATAGGTGGCTTAAATAGTCGATAAACATCTATGAAACCTGTTTGAGGGGTGTAGTTAAAGGCAGTGTCCATGTACAGGGATTTCTGTAGCTAAGCCGATGAGATGTGTAATCGCACTGTTAGAGTTTGTACAATAACTTCCTACTGAAAAGCAGAAAAATAGTTTATTTTATGAATTTATTTAAAGTATCCTGTTCTTTTGTCATATTACCAACTGTGCATATACTTTCTGTAGGGTGAAAGGGGATTCCCAGGCTTGGAAGGACAGCCAGGTCTGCCTGGGTTTCCAGGCCCAGAAGGACCTCCTGGTCCAAGAGGTGCAAAGGTAAGTCCCAATTCACGTGGATAACATGGAAATGTTAGGTAGTGTTAGTTTGCTCGTAATGCTGATCTCAAATCATTCCAGAATTCTCGATTATCATCAGCTGAATAGTAAAAATCTTCAGTAGTGTGTCAGGTTAGGATACGTTAGATTGTATGAAACAGTCAACTGTAAAAATGTTGCATTAAGTTTCCAATTGTTCACATGCATGTGTCTGCAAAGACTGTACATGTACTTGTATCCTTTCCCTTGGACTGTTGCTAAGGTCAGAGAACAGGTTTGGCAAGGCGTTGTGATGTTGTTATATTGCTGCTTGCATTAACGCTTTACTTGGTTTACTGATAAGAGTGGTGTTCAGCTCCTGGAGAGGCCTCACCATGTTGGGCAGTATTGCAAACTAGTGTTTGCACCTTGTGGCATTCCTGGGCTGGGATTGGGTGGGGTGATGCAAATGAAGACCTCATTGAGCTATGTAGAGACAGTGCAGGAATGTTCCTTGTGTTCTCTGCTGCTTCAGTTTATTTTTGTTTGCTACTGAATTACATTACCTTGTTCAGATGGTATAATATAGTATTAAAATGTTGAAATGCCTTTCTCTGTATGCATTTCTATTTAATATATACAAACTTATCCAGGATCTGCCTATTTTGTCTGCAGGTACCCAAAATCAAACTAACAAAAGCATAGCAAACAGGTGAAAAATAGATAGGTGATAAGAATAATCAAAAGGCTACACTGAGAGAGAGAAAACTATAATAGTGAAACAAGAAAAGGGTCTTCCATTAGAAGCTGTGATTATGTTTTTATTCTCAAAATGCCCTTTCCTCTCGATCTTTTACTATGAAGTTTAATTTTTTCTATCTTGTGTTGCCCACAAGAGGTCACTGCAGTATATTGGATGAAAGGAAGCAGAAAGTGTCTGCTTCTGTGCAAGCTGAAATAACTTTGATCAGAGATAACCATTTCCTCTGTTGTGGCTTATCAGCTGCAACAAATGCTTTTCAATATGAGATCCAATAAAAAAAACGAAATTATTCTGAGCCTTTTTACTCAGGAAGTGATAAGTTGTGTAGCCATCTTGTTATTAAAATTAAAAGTAACTTTTATCACTGTTTACTTCGATAGAACAAAATGACTGCAAACTTGAATGTTGTTTTGTTGGTGTGGTTTTGGTTTTTGTTGTGGTTTTTCTTAGGGTGATGATGGACTTCCAGGACCTATTGGGCCCAAAGGAATCAGAGTAAGTACTGTTACATTTTTCTAGTGATGTACTGGAATTATGAGTAAAGCCAGGTATGAGACGGGATCCTCACAGAAATGGTGTTTTTTGGGGGGAAAAAATAATTAAGGAGAGTAATGTATCTATCAACTAGAAAATATCGTATTACTTTTTACAAATGATCTAAGACTGTGTAAGTAATACAATTAATTAATGCAATAGTTTATTTTGATACACAATTCTACGTATTATTTGTATTATTTTTCATAAACTCATAAAAGAGAGTAATCCCAATACTCTCTCTATATATGTTATATTTGCATGTCAGGTTTATATGTGATAGATTAATTTGTCTGGAAACCCGTTATGTTTTGTGAATTTGCTTCTTTTTGTCACACTCCTCAGCTAGCAACAACTGATGTATCACTGTCTTCAGTGGCACATGTTCTTCTTTTGTACCATGAGTTGTTGCTTTTTTTCCTCTCTACATCTGCATACAGTTACCTTAGTTGTTCTGCATGGTCTTCTCTGTGTTTTTATGCTATTCCCCCAAAAGAAATGTAAGAACTTTGATGGCTGCCTAGTATGATGTTCTTATTTTACAGGTGATTCTGATGTTTCTTTTTTTGTTATATGTTTATTTTAGTATTTTTATAATTCCTTTTATAAATCCAGTGGCACCATACTGTTTAAAACATTCATGGTTAATTTCCTTTCAGGGACCACCAGGGCTTCCAGGATTTCCAGGAACGCCAGGACTCCCTGTGAGTAAGAATAGGCTGCATAGTTATGAAACTGATCCATTTTGTCTTTCCGGCCCAGAAGACCATCCTGTGAACTAACTGTTCTATCCTGTTTTCATCTTCAAAGGGTTTACCAGGACAAGATGGGCCACCAGGACCTCAGGGTATCCCAGGCTGCAATGGAACGAAGGTAGAATTCCTTTAAAATTCTAAATACTACAACAATAATGTGATAAAGAGCTCCTGCTCTTCTGATCGTGGTCAATGAGTTTAATTTATTGTGATACTTACAGTTACTGAGTTGTGCATGTCATTCTGGAGTGATTCACACACTTGCATCTGAGACGAGAGGCTATGACCTAATATCTAAAGCAGTTACTCACAACGTTAGTGTGCAGCCAACATAGTTACTTTGTTACTTCTTCCAATACTTAATTTTATGGTTGCCAACAGAGGAACGCGTCATAATTAGAATAATATGCTATAATCTTTGTAGTACGCTCTTGCTACTACAGAGAATTTACCACTAAACAATGGAACTTTTTAATTATTACTTTTTAATAATAATACCTTGAAATACTGACTGGGTGTCCTTGTTGGAAGGGATTGATTTTATTCAAACGTGCTGCTTTGCTTCACTTTATGATCTTTCTTTTTGAGAAGCTGATCTTCTTTAGCACTGTGTGCTTTTTCCCTCTCTGCATTATAGTAGCTTGCCTGGAGGTTTGAAATATCTCCATTTGGAAAGCTCTGTTTCAGTCACTTGTATGATTTTTGCAAACCGTTTAGCCTACGGATTATTGCAATTGTGAACTAACAATGAAACTGGGCTTTTCAGTAACCATTTGTTTATCTGTTTTCATTATGTTTCATTTTGCTTTTTGACTAATTGTCATCTTCATCCCTAAGGGAGAGCGTGGATTCCCGGGCAGTCCAGGTTTTCCAGGTTTACAAGGGCCTCCTGTAAGTAAACATTTTTCCAGATCAGCTGCCTTGTAATCCACAGAAAAAAGTCCTACCTAGATCTGTGAAAGCTCAGTTAACAGGTGATGATTAATTAGAGTATTTTAGATGTCTAGCAAAAGAGTGAGCTCTTTTGCTGGATTCTGTGGCAAAGTGAATTAAAAGTCCTTTGAATTCCTCCATGCTGAGCTACTTTGCCACAGAATCACAGAATCACAGAATCACAGAATGACCCGGGTTGGAAGGGACCTCAAGGATCATGTAGTTCCAACCCCCCTGCCTAGCAGGGCCACCAAACATACGCCTTTACTAGATCAGGTTGCCCAGAGCCCCGTCCAACCTGGTCTTGAACACCTCCAAGGACGGGGCATCCACAACCTCCCTGGGCAGCCTGTTCCAGGACCTAACCACTCTCCTAGTAAAGAACTTCCCCCTAACATCCAACCTAAATCTTCCCTCTTTTAACTTAAAACCATTTCCCCTAGTCCTGCTGTTATCAGCCCTTTCGAAGAGTTTGCTCCCCTCCTGGGAGTAAGTCCCCTTCAGGTATTGAAAGGCTGCAATGAGGTCACCCCGCAACCTTCTCTTCTCCAGGCTGAACAAACCCAACTCCCTCAGCCTGTCCTCATAGGGGAGGTGCTCCAGCCCCCTGATCATCTTCGTGGCCCTCCTCTGGACCCTTTCCAAAATCTCCATATCTTTTTTGTACTGAGGGCTCCACACCTGGACACAGTACTCCAGATGGGGCCTCACAAGAGCAGAGTAGAGAGGGACAATCACCTCCCTATCCCTGCTGACCACCCCTCTCCTGATGGAGCCCAGGATCCCATTTGCCTTCCGGGCTGCCAGAGCGCACTGCTGGCTCATGTTAAGTTTCTCATCTATTAGGACCCCTAGGTCTTTCTCTGCCGAGCTGCTCTCAAGGACAACTCCTCCCAGTCTGTACAAGTGCCTGGGGTTCTTCCGGCCCAAGTGCAAAACCTTGCACTTTGCCGTGTTGAACCTCATTAGGTTCACCCGAGCCCAGCTTTCCAGCCTGTCAAGGTCCCTCTGAATGGCATCCGTTCCCTCCACCGTATCGACTGCACCACTCAGCTTGGTGTCATCAGCAAACTTGCTGAGGGTGCACTCCATTCCCTCATCGATGTCATTAATAAAGATGTTAAAGAGCACCGGTCCCAAGACAGACCCTTGAGGGACACCGCTCGTTACCGGCCTCCACCTGGACATAGAGCCATTGACCACCACCCTCTGTCGGCGGCCTTTCAACCAATTGCTTATCCATCTAGTTGTCCACCCATCAAATCCAGTTCCCTCCAGTTTGGAGATGAGGATGTGATGGGGGACCATGTCAAAGGCCTTGCTCAGGTCCAGGTAAATGACATCGGTCGCCTTCCCTTCGTCCACCGACGCCGTCACTCCATCATAGAAGGCCACAAGATTAGTTAAGCATGACCTTCCCCTGGTGAAGCCATGCTGGCTGTCTAGGATCACATGCTCGTTCTTTATGTGATCAAGCATGTTGTCCAGGAGGATCTGTTCCATAATCTTCCCAGGCACGGAGGTGAGACTCACCGGCCTGTAGTTACCCGGGTCCTCCCTGCTCCCCTTCTTGTAAATGGGAGTGACGTGACCCTTCCTCCAGTCATCCGGGACCTCACCTGACAGCCACGACTTCTCAAATATGATGGAGAGCGGAGATTTTTAAGATCTAATCTACATCTACCCTCTTTTAGTTTAAAACCATTCCCCTGTCCTGTCACTACACTTACACAGGGATAGAGTCCCTTCCCAGTTTTGCTTTAGGGCCCCCTTTAAGTAACTGGAAGGCCGTTAATAAGGTCTCTCCAGAGCCTTCTCTTCTGCATTCTGAACAACCCTGACTGTCTCAGCCTGTCTTCATAAGGAGAGGTACTCCAGCCCCCTGATCATCCTAGTGCCCTTCTCTGGACCCACTCTTAACAGATCAGTGTCCCTATGCTGAGGGCCCCAGAGCTGAACAGAACACTGAACAGAGAGGCTAATAGGAAGCAATAAAGCAGCAAATTGCTAGCAAAAGGAAATATAATGCTGAATATTTACTGTCAAAGTACTTCTCAATTTTTTTCCAGTTAATTCTGAAGTTCATAAGAAATGTATTTTCTGCTGTTTAATCTCTAATTTTTCTCTCTCTTTAATGCTTATCTCATGCTGTAGATCTGGTCAGTGGTTTGCAAATAACATGCCAAGAATTTATTTCTGTTGATCTTTCTTTCATTTTTTATTTCTTTTAAACAAAGGGACCCCCTGGTCTGCCAGGTATGAAGGTAAGTGTTCTTTAACTCTTACATCTAAGCACTAACTAAGCATGAGTGTGCAGTGTGATATGGCAAAAGTAAGCTGCTTGCTTTTGTTACAAGACTATATGCATCCTTTGGAATCTGAAGTGAAATTCTGTAAAAAAAAATGTATTGCTTCTAGGTCTTTCCAGTGCAGTTAACTAGAAATTCTGCACTAGCTTGACTGCAAACTGTTTTCTGAAACTCTTGGGAATGTGAGGGACATCATCTGTTCTAAGAGACATCAAGTTAATAGAATGTCTACAGACATCTAAATGCTCCGGTAGTCTGTGTGAGGGTTCAGAAGTGCAACTAGAGTAACAGTAACTCGTGCAACAGTAACTCAGGTATCCAGTAAAGGGAATAGTGCAACAGTTTACATTCCTTTTGGAAATGTGCTTCCCTACTGTTTAGATTATTTATGTAAATGACTTTTTTTTCCCTGGGGGCACGTAGTCTCACAATCTGATTTTGGACCTTTGAGGATTCCTTTTAAGTTTGGTGGGGAGGGGGGTTATGTTGTTGTTGTTTGCTTGGGGTTTTTTTTGTTACTGTATGTATGGCCTACTTGAGCATGAGCCAAAATGTCAGTTTTGGTTCGCATCTATTTAAAAGGAAGCTTGTCCCCCCCCCCCCCCCCCAGAGTTATTCCATTAAACTCCTGAGAGGACAGCGTAACACATTGGGACTGGGAAATGGTGACAATTAAACTGAACTGTTTTTCTCAGCTCCCTCCATCCCAGTCATTGTGCAGGTATTAGAATGCTAGCTGGTCACAACATTTACATGGAAAACAAAGATGTGAGTTGGAATCAGTAATCAATACTTTACTTTAGACCATGAAATGTGAATATTACAGTAGCATACACAGCATTAGTCTCATGAAGTGGGACACTGGAAAAAGCTGAAAGCCTTTTTTTCCATTGTGTTATAAAAGTTTTCTGTACGTGGAGCTAGAATGTCTCTTTTGTGAAGCATTTGTATTTCAATCCCCTGTGATCTTTTGGAATTTAGATCAATGCTGATACATTTGTACACACAAAAAGAGAACCGTTAACAGTTGGTAGTTTAGCCATTTAAAGAATACTCCAAATATGCAATGATTTATCTCATTAAAAGAGGTATTTCTTGGAGAATCTAGTGCTTAAATTTTAAGATGGAATGTAACATAACTTTGATCCTCTCATAGTTTTAAGAGTTATTTTTTTCATCCTTTGGAGTCAGGATGGTGACATAGATTTGTGGAATATGCTAATAACTAAAAGTCATCTGGTTTTCTTCTAGGGTGAAGCAGGTGAAATAATTACATCCTTGCTGCCAGGACAGAAGGGTGACCAAGGATTTCCAGGTCTTCCAGGGATACCTGTAAGTTGAATAAAGTATTGTTAGATTGTGGTCTAACAGAGATATAAAAGGAAGAGTATTCCAATTACAGCACAGTTGGGACACTTGGTGCTAGAGAATCCCTATGTGTATGTGAAAGGGCAAGGCTCATAATTACTGTACCTCTAGTTTACACTGTGAGGAAGGTTTCAAAAGTGCTTCCACATTGCTCTTAATAGGCGGCCACAGAGAGAAGTCCTCTACTCAGGAAAGCAGTGTCCAGCAGACAATAGTATTCACAGTTATTGAATTGCTTCACTATTTCCCCTTCTTGTTACCACTTTCCAGATATTCTCTGTATTAATTCTGGAGCTCCTTTTCCTTCTTTACTCTGAGGTAAAGTGAGTAACAATCTGCACTTCTAGGCTGCAGCCACTATTTTCACTCAGGGGAAGTGAGGATAATGTCTCAGCTGTTCTCCTCATGTTGCATCTCCTGAGCAGTGTTTCTGTTCTCCCAGCAGTCTTCTGTGAAAACAGCTAGTGACTCCGGGCCCTGTGCTTCCCCTCTAAACCATTCATTAATTAATAGGAAGAACAAGGGGCACAGAACATGAGTCAATCGGTTTGTACTGGACAGAAGCCAGAAACTCCCATTTCCTGGTACAGAAAGGCAAACCTCAGGCTATTCTGACCAGACTGAGCCTGTTAGCATTTCTGTTCCTCTGATCTGTGCTTTCCTATTGTCTGTTTCTGGATGGGAGGAATCACAAATACAAAGTGTTTTGTTGTTCTCTCTCAGTGCATTCAAGAGAAAGAAAGAACAAAAGTAGTTCAAAGCAAACAAAAAAGTATTCCTTTATCCAAGCCAAAGAGATGTACTGATGTAGAGAGCAGAACAGTCTTGGCACTTAGGCCTTTCATCTAGAACAAATTGGTAAGTTAGTGGTCAGTTCCTTTGATCTGACACCTATAGGATGCCAGCTGTGCATTTGGTGTTTTTTTATTGTTGTTTTTTTTACCTTGAAGGTCTCACATTTGTCCCGTCGTTGTTTGTTTGTTTGTTTGTTTTCCATAAAAGTGTCTCTCTGAGAGCTTCCTCCATTTTTTCAACAGGGTCCACCTGGTTCTACAGGAATACCAGGTCCAGTTGGTCCTCCAGGGCCCCCAGGTTTGACAGTAAGTTTCTTAGCCTGTTACCCATAAGATGATAAAGAAGGCAATTGCTTCTTTGTTTCCATGTCCTCAGCGGCAGGTTGGCAAAATGCAGAGGTTACCTTAGTCATAACTTGATATGAAGACAGTAGCAATCATTCACTCGGTTAGCCCTAGAACTGCTATTGTACACATTTAAATGTGATGCCTTTGAAACATTCAGCCTGTTCAGAGAGCTCTTTTTACTTGAAATTAGCCTGAATCTTTCTGCAGACTGTATTGGTGTTAAACCTAAGAGTCAAAATTTAGCTTATTTAAGCCTTTAATGAACATCTCACTTAAAGGAAGAGCTCATATCTTGTGTATCTGTGAAGTTTAATGCTAAAAAATTTCTTTTTTCACAAGAGGACATGCAAAATGCTTGGAAGAGTAACCTTTGTTTTCATTTTTTATTAGGGACCTCCTGGTCCACCAGGACTGCCAGGACCTAAGGTATTTTCTGTCTCTCATTGATGGTGGTTGGAGTTGTTTCATTTTTCTTTCTGTTCATTTGTGAATTGTAAGAGCTGACAATATTTACTTCTTGTAGGGTAACATGGGCTTGAATTTCCAAGGACCTAAAGGTGAAAAAGTGAGTAGGTGATGAAAATGATGATGTTTACTTTTGACTTTCAAAACACCTATCCTTACCATTTTGGGATTTACTACCTCTATCAAACTGCCATCTTCTTGCACATTAGGGTGAACAAGGTCTTCAAGGACCTCCAGGGCCACCAGGACAAATTGGAGAACAGAAGAGACCAAATGACATTGAATTTCAGAAAGGAGATCAGGTAAACGGGAAATTATATCCATCTGTACTCAATGTCTGATTGCTGAAGTCTGTATTGGATTGGCTCCTATATGCTCATGTTTACTGACTGTACAGAGCTTCTGTTATTTTTCTTAAAGCACGGAATGTTTTGGGCCTAAGTAGTTTTCCTTTAATAGAAGGCATGCTAGTGGCAGTAGCTCAGTTGCTCCTCTTACTGAAGTAACTAGTCCTCCAGAAGATACTGTCTCAAAGAAAACTTACAGTGACGGTAGAAGCAGTAAAGCTGTTCCCTTGGAACACCCAGACTGCGATTTTCGAAGCTGTAGGGATTATGATTCCCATGAATTAACCAGTTTGGTCATCCATTGTGAAGAAGTCTTTTAAAAGTTTTAGCTTAAATTCTTTTTTTCTTTTTCTTTTTTTTTTTCTTTTTTTCCTCCTTAGTCGTGCTGCAAGATCTTTCTGCCTTGTGGTATGAATAAGCGCTTTTCCTTTTGCTCAAAAGGAAATCTCAAAAGTAATATCAAGCCATACTATAGCAGTAAGCTCAAACTCTTGGTTTGATTTATACGAGTTCTTTCCCACTACAAATGCCAAAAAGTCACTGCCCTACATCTTGATTAAAATCATTTGTTACCTTTCATTTCTGAAGAACATTAGGCACTACCAAGCCATTTCCTAGAGTTATCAGCTGAAACACATTTTCAATGTGCAGTTATCCTAAAAAAGTTTTAGTCTCTCTTTTTGTCTCTTTTTTAATATTTATTATTATTATTATTATTTTATATTATTTTTTTTACTGCACTGTAGTTGAAATAAATATTCAGCTGATTTTATTAGGGTCAGAGCTGTTTGTCATCAGGGATATCTGAAGAACTACTTCTACTGAAGTGCAGGTATATAAATGTACAAAATCCAAGCATTCTAGCTACTTGCCTTACAAAGCACTTGCCTTTGACCAACACTAATGATGATTTTGAGGTTTAAAGGTTTGTTTATGTTTCAACATAAGTTATAGTTGATACAACAAAATCAGTAAAAAACATTCTACATTACATGTGTTTTGTTTTGTAAAGTATATACAAGATTCCACGATATATACAAGCATATACAAGATCTGGAGATATGGTGTATCTCCACTGTCATCTCTGGTGATGATCAACTGTTAAAAGCTTTTGAAAAGTCTGGGAGCCCACCAGGAAGAGGAGAACAACAACAAGAAAATGCACAGAAAGCTTTTGTGGATTCAATAGCCTGTAGTGTTTAGTCTAAATTATTATTACAAAGGTGTGACAAAATAAAACAGAAACCCTCAGTTTTTCATATGGAGATCCTGTGACAATTTTCAGTATTGATCCTAGTGGCCTCACAGTTTCAATAATTACAAGCAACAGCAACTGTTCTTCCTGTAATTTCAGCCAGATTTTGCATTTATTCCTCTTTTTTTCTGTCTTCATCTTCTGTCCTTCCTTCATCCTTCCTTAATTTTGTAGCAGCTGTAGACCACCAGAACAACAGCTGTAGTACTCAGTGTAGTCAGTTGTATCCTAGTGGAGCAAATCATCTGAAGAAACAGGAAGAACAATTAATAAAAATTATAGTTTCACTTGAAAGATCTGCGCAAGTGAAGAATTGATATGGCCCCTTACTGTTAATAGTTGGAGATCTAAATGATAGCAAAAATGTGTGCATATACGTATATATGAATGTATAAATAGGTATATATTTATATATTTAAAAAATCGAGACACTATGGAGTAATAGAGGCTTTAATCCTCTTTTTCTTTCACCCATGTTTGACAGGGTATTCCAGGTGATCCAGGCCCACCAGGACTTCCTGGGCCACAAGGCCCTCCTGTGAGTAGACCTATTCTAGTTCTTTTTCACTGCATCTCTTCAGAAACTGTAAATTAATCTGCTCAGGCTTATGGGCTCAATTTAAGATTGTGTTTATATATTCAGGGTCTTCCCGGTGGCATAAAAGGTGAAAAAGGTGAGCAAGGAGAACCAGGCAAAAGAGTAAGTAGTCTATTTAACCAAGCATTTATTTTTCCAATCAGTGCTATCTTTGAGAATAAAGCAAATGTTGAAATCAGGTGAGGCCTTCAGCCTCTGGGTAAGAAAGTGGTTCTTCTTTGTTTGTTTTTGTTCTTTTAATTCTGTAATCTGGTAAATAAGTCTGTGACACGTCTGGTTCACAGCAGTGCTTCTATCTGTGGATCTATCAGGACTTCTTTGTAGTATCGTCTACATGTAGATCTTAGTTTTAGGCACAAGAAAGTATGATTTTAATGGTGTTATCTGGTTAGACATGGAAGGCTTTCTCAGAGTTCTTAGGCTACTTGGCTGAAGCAGCAGTTTTCTGTTTCCTTTTAGAGAAGGCCTTCATTCAGTTAGTCATTTGCTAAGTTGCCCAAGCAGCATGAGGTTGCTGTATTTTTAGGATGGTCTGTGAAAGCTCATTCTTAGTGTTTTTATTTGTGAGATAAGTCACTAAAAGAGGTCTCTGAACGCTGCATTAGGACCAAAAGTCCACTTATCACATCTCAAGTGACGACTTCTGTTTTTGTATTAACTGAAGAGGGGGCAAGTCAGACTAGCTGCATCCAGAGACAGTATTAATCACTTCATTTCTGTCTAGACTCTGTCCATCCTGAAATTGAAATTTCCTTTAATATCACAGCTCAGAAAAGCTGAGGAAGATCATGGAGGTGTTAAGAAGTAGGATGAAAATAACGTGAGTTGGACTAGTAAAGAAAAGACAAGCTGCTACAAGCTCAAAACATTCTGTATTTTCACTTTAATAGCTACTGAACTTATAGTTGCATCAGCATAATGGGCCCCTTTGAAAACTAGGACACAGATCTTACCCAGGTTAATCAGACAGTATTATGAACACTGCTTAGAAACAAGCTGGTAATAGGTTTTTCAGTGTCCATAGGGATTAAAGACTGTGGAAGATAAATCTTTGGCATTCTAGATAAAATTCTTTTTAGTTGCTGAGATTTATAGGCGGACTTTGATTTGCCTTCTTATACGCACATGAGAAATGAGGCAGATTTACAGAGCCAAAACTCTTGTTCTATTTTGAATTGTGTTTTCCAAGTTACTTCTCTCTGCAAAAATAGTTGGGAACCACATAGATTTGCAAAGATCTAAAGGGATAGAAATCATGAAGGGGTATAGAAGATGGCTTTTTGCTAAAAGCTAATTTACTAACATTTTTGTTCTTATTACTCTGATTGAATGTTGCTTATTCAAAATGCAGTTTTGCTGTTAAGTGACTTTAAAATTGTGCTTTAGCATTCCATATTATTCTGCATGACAAACTCATTTCAATTGGATTCATTTTTGAGAATCAGAATCACTAATATTCAAGGCTTCACAGATCATGGTATATTCTGGTGCTTACATCTGTCTGGTCTTGTTTTCAACTTCTTACTGATTAAACTTCATCAGTAGTGTAGTTAAGTTCCATCAGGCGTCTCATTCTGTAATGCTAACAACAGACTTGTGTTTGACTCACCCAATGGATGGTTTGGAGTCAAAAGGAGCGTGCACTACTTTCACTGTAGTGATAGCATGTCCATTTAGCAAAAATGTCAGCTTTTAGAAATCACTTCTCTGAGCAGAATTCAGCTTCTTGTTTTGATAGTTTTCTTCAGAAAATTGCATTTAGCTTAAGGGGGTTTGGTTTTAGTTTGGTTTTAGTTTGACTGGTCACAGTGTACTGATCTCCTAATTAAATGTAGTGTCTAGGAAGTTAAGATCTGTTTTCCAAGCAAAGAGTTTCTCTAATGTAAAGGGGGTTTAAAGGGGGTTTATTAAATGCAAAGAATCAGTCATAGTTAATCGAATAGCATTTTATGCTGTACTTGCTCACCCTTTTTTTTTTTTTTTTTTTTTTTTTTTTTTTTTGTATTTTTGTGCTCTCATTTTAAAGAAGAAAACCTTACTGAAAATAACTTGAAAATATCTGGGTTGATAGTTCTTTAGTATCTCCGAGCTGTATATCATAAGAACTGCACTCTGGAGAGTTCAGTTTTCTGAAAAATGGGTAGTCTGTAAATTATTTCCGCAAGATTTCTTCACCACTGAATCATTTTATTTCAACACATGTTTATGTTTTTGAAGGGAAAGCCGGGCAAAGATGGAGAACCTGGTCAGCCTGGTAGGGATGTGAGTACTTCATGCATTTTTAATCTCACCAGACTCCTTAAGTTTTCCTTCTGATATGGAGAAGGTCTAAGTGTGATTATTTTTCTTTTCTTGAAGGGTTTACCTGGTGGACCTGGAGTAAATGGTGTTCCAGGAAGAGATGGTGAAAAGGTGTGCCAAGTTATTTGTCATTGTTTCTATGGTAGCTTGAAAACCTTCCATTGCCGAGTCAGTTCTGACTGAGCAGTATTTGCATTGCCTGTGCTGCTAAAACGTTGAGGAATATTTGCTATTATCTTGCATAATAACGTGCAGTAAAAAATGCTTTTGATTTCATTGGTAGGGTGAAAAAGGTGACATTGGTCCTCCTGGTCCTCCTGGAAGTGTAAGTTGGTGATCTTTTCTTTCTGCATTTGGTTGACTGTTAGCCCATCATAGCTCTGGGGTGACAGTGAGTTTGCATATCCAGGTATAAACAAAAGCTGACAGAACCAGCAAAGATTTCTTATGCTTGCTAACAGAAACAATTATATCCCTCTTTCTTAATAGATCCTGTGCTCTGGGATTTACTAGCTTACACAAACAAGGCTAGACTATAACCTCAAAACAGTAGAAATTGAGAAAACTTCACTGAAATTTATTCTGTGTTCTGGCAGTAAAGATGCTTTCTGTGGGGAGAACTTTTTACTGAAATTTTACTACATAATTCATTGAAGTGGGAAGAATACACTGTCATTGGAATTAAGTTCAAAGGACATTGATCTTTTTTTCCCTTACATCTCTTTATCTTTCCAGTGAATCTTTTTTTGCCTTAGTAATTGGCTTTTTTTTTTTTTTTTTTTTTTTTTTTTTTTTTTTTTTTTTTACATAAATGTGAAACAATTACAGGTCATTACAAGACCAGGCATTGATGCAACAGTGGGACCAAAAGGTAGCAAAGGATTGCCAGGACTCCCAGGAGCCAAAGGGGAGCGTGGATTCTCTGGTAGGCCAGGCCCACCTGGCTTGCCAGGTTCTCCAGGTAGGATTGCAAGCAAACAAACAATTTGTATATTCAAATGTATGAATGGATGTTTAATTTTGTGGTCTTTTTGCTCTCCTTTTGACGGATAGACTAATCAGAAAGTGAAAGCAAAACTACTTAGAGCTATCTTTAAATGTCCTTAGGTTGTGGAGTTAATATGAGGAATTCTGAACCTGCTGTGGTGAACAAAAAATGCTAATCATCAAGGCTATCAAACAGATACTAGCTTTATGATCTTAGGGTTAATTTATGTCACATTGCTTACCTGTAACATAACACTATCTATTGCATTATACAGGGAAAGTGTTGTGTATTGGAAGTCTGGTACCCAGCCATCAAATCTAGTCCTTTTTATAGATTGACCAGTCCTAAAGAAAGAGGTGATCTGAGCCTACTACAGTGGAAATGCATAATGACCCCTGTACTTATCTTACATATGCACAGAAAATAGCTGTAGTGTTGCAGCATGTAAATGTTCTTTTTTACATCAGTCCTACTTCCACGTTTTTTCTTCATAGAAGTTTGCTTAGTTATTGAATCCTGGGTCAATTTTTCAAACAAAGATATCTGAAAAATGCAAAATATGTGTGTGTCAAACAGTGCACATCAACATGGAGATTTTCTTTCCATAAAAAAATGTTACAGTGTTACTTGTACTTGCAGGAAAGATATAGCCTTACCTGTAACATGTTATTCATGTCATCTCGAT
Organism: Excalfactoria chinensis; assembly: GCF_039878825.1. Classification (NCBI taxonomy): domain Eukaryota; kingdom Metazoa; phylum Chordata; class Aves; order Galliformes; family Phasianidae; genus Excalfactoria; species Excalfactoria chinensis. The sequence goes on from NC_092828.1 coordinate 72,416,725, forward strand.
GTCATCTTTATAAAAAGGGGACTTTTAAGCATTTTATTAGTTTAAACCTTTTGAGTTCTAAGGAAACAAAGTTCTTCCCATTTAGGGATCACTACTGTTGGACCTCCTGGCCCACCTGGCTTACCTGGTGAGAGAGGGCAGAAGGGAGATCCAGGTTTACCTGGTGTTTCCATTCCTGGACAACCAGGGCTTGATGGACCACAGGGGCCACCAGGACCTCCAGGTCCTCCAGGACCACCTGCACCATCTGTTCCTCCTGGTAAGTGGTTGCCATATAGACAGCAAAAAGATTGAACAGTTTTTTCATTCATTGTTGTTTATTTTTTTTGTTGTTAACTTTTCCTCCAAAGATGTAATTTACCAGCAGCTGAAGCCCATGAGATTCCAAGCTATTTGTATACATCCTCCCAAGCCACTCACATTGCAGATGGACATTTATAGGAGGGTACTAGCTGATGTGGTCTAGATGATTACAGAATTGGGGAGTTCAGCAGTGTGTGATGAAATCTGGCTTTATTATGTCACTTTCTACTGCAAGTGAGCCCTGCCTTTACTGATTTATGAGATTCAGCTAGACTGGAGGAGGAAAAATCTTATCAGACTTTAAGGACCTTTGTGCTAACTTAGACAATAATGATAGTCCTCCAGGGCCAGACAGATTCTGGCCCATCTGTATAAAATCAAATATTTTTTCCCAACTGATGTTAAATCTTTTTTAATCCAACTAGTGAAAATCACATTAAAATTTCCACATAGAGCAGGAGGTAACCACTTTAATGCTTTCTTAAATAAGCTTAACTTTCATGATATCATCTAATAAATGCTTGGAGGGGTTATGACACTGGGAGAGTGTCATTCCAGTGTAATTTGATAAATATTCTAGTGGACACTTGGGATGAAAGCTTTTGTGGATAAAAGAGCTAGGGAACGGGAAATGGAGTTGAGAACTGGAATACTGATGGAGAGGGGCTAACATTGTTCAAAGAGGAATCCAGTGTCTAAATGGCATTGACATCTTGAATCTTCTCAAACTGATTACATTTCATACACGTGCTTCTATGGTATGAAGCTAAATGTAGTATAGAGGTGGACACGTACAGGCTGTGGGAAAGGGGTTTTGCAGGAAACGGATGACTGTTGTGTAGTATCAACAGATTGTTTTCTTTTGAGTTTAGTTTACATTAATGAGTTGTAGCAGTCCCGTATATACATACAAACACTGGGAAGTATTTTTTAAACTATTTTCTTTTTTAAGCAGAATACATGTATTCTAATACAGTTTGATCATGAAATCTCTCCTGCTTCTTCTTAGGTGAAGGGTTATGTGAGCGGGGTCCACCAGGTCCTCCAGGAATTCCAGGACAACAAGGCTTTGCTGGAGAGAGAGGCCAGAAAGGTGCATAGTCATGGCTATATTTTGCTTTTTTCTGTCTCTGTTTGTTAAAGCTTGTTAAACAATATAAAGCTTGCATTAAATAAGGGTACACAGTGCCTCTTCCTGGTAGGGTTGACTGTAGATGTTTCGTGTTACTGACTAAGAAGTCTATTTTGTTAGGACTTAAGATAGCCTCTCCTCTAGGTGTCAAAGCATGGGATTCTCAAAGTGACTGAGGTGTAACCACTTTGCATGTGAGCCTAGCATGGGTAATCATTAATGTAAAATGTAGTTTTGGATTTTAAAGTACCTTCCAGATAGATAGAATCTCAAAATATTTGTAACAGTTGCCACATCTTTAATGTGTATCCTTGTCTCCAAAAAGACAACCTTGCAATGAGGATGCTGATATGGGTAAGTGAGAATTTTTTCCAGTCTCAACCATGGACGTCTTAGATGACTTTCAGCATCTCACTTAATTTTGTACTCCATTCAAACATTGTAAGGATCAATTAATTAACCTTCATGAAGTCTTTAGATAATACAGTGGTGAATGTCATAGAATAGTCTGTACATGAATGAAATTTCTAAACTTTGTGAAAAAAAACTACTTCTTATTAATTAGATATATGTTTAGTGTATTGTTGAGTCTACCAAACGTTCCCAGTATTGATTTTGCCCTCTGTGATCTTAACTGAAGTTGAGGATTTTGGTATATGTGTTTTAGAATTTTAGGTTGAAGTGTCAAGAACGTGCTGTAGAATGTGACTAATTGCCAAGAAAAAAGTTCTGTTTTTTTGTTTGTTTGTTTTGTAAGCTTTTTTTGGTTTTATTTCATACTACACTATGCTAAATATGTTCCATCCGTACACATTAGATGTCTGATTCTTGGTGACCAAAAAGCTTCAGTTTGGCCTTCATCAGGGAAGCTTTCTGATATTTAAGTTATCAAATCATTACACCATATTGTCATTTTAGACCTGATATTATAGATTGGTAGGAAGAATTTTTAGTATTTTCTGAGATCTGATGCTCAAGTATTCTTTTCTAATGCAATTCTTTGTAGGTGATCAAGGAGACACATGCTTCAATTGTATAGGAACAGGAATATCTGGGCCTCCTGGTGAGAGAGGACCACCGGGACCTCCAGGTAGTCCAGGTAAGGTTGTAGTCTTCATTATTTTGCAAAATATTTTCCACTGAGCCACCTTCAGATTTGAGTATTTGTGTATTGTGTTCAAATTCAGATTCACAATTGCCACCTCAAACATATAGGTGGCTTGTGTCCACCCACTTGTCTCGCCCAGCTAGAAACTGTTAGAAGGAAACAAGCTGCATATGTGTAAAATAAGCACTCATTTTTGAAAATCTAGTGTTTCAAAAATAATAATTTTCTGATCAAAGACAGGCTTACAAGCATTCTGCCTCTTGAAGGTGTAGGGCTTGCTGTAGATTTAGCTGAAAGAGAAAAAAAAATCTGCTACTTGCTGTTTCTGAATGATAGAAGAGCTGGAGCTTTTTAAGTGGAACATTTTTTTGGCCTTCCCCATTTGAGTTATGGGTTTTGTTCTGCCTGAGTAAAATTAAGCTCTCATTTAATAAACCTTGCCTGATTTTAAACAACTTAGCCTATTATCTTGTGCAAACAGCATGTTTTGTATTTACAGCTTCTTTATTTTAATGATTTTATTATATATTTTTTTTAATCTTTTCTTGCACTACTCAGGTTCTCCTGGTTTTCCTGGGCCAAAAGGTGAAAAGGGGCTTCCAGGATTAACTGGCCTTGTAGGGCCACCAGTAAGTGGCGCTGTTATGTTTTGCTGGGAAAACAGAACATCCCCTTTGTCTTATGTTTGGTAGATCTGTGTACAAATTCTTGTCTTATATGAATACTTTTCTGTGTGTCCCTTAGCTAGTTTGAACGCATGATTCCTATGTTGTGCCAACCTCAGTCAGGACGTGAAAGGACAAAGAAGTTGTTTATTTGTTTTCCCTCAGGGATTCCCAGGGCCACCAGGTGCTCCTGGGAGACCTGGTCCTAAAGGAGACCCCGGGGATGTCTTGGCTTCACCAAGGATGAAAGGTGACAAAGGTGACCCTGGCTTCCCTGGACCTCCAGGTCTTCCTGGAATAGATGGTACTCCTGGACGAGATGGACTGCCAGGTCTGCCTGGCCCTAAAGGGGAACCTGTGAGTTCCATTTTACGATATCTTGATTGGACGCGTTTTGAATGCATTTGGCGATAGTACAGAGAAGAGGACTGACAAATGTAGATTTTTCTTAATGTAATTAACTCAGTAATTCTTTTTGGTAGATGCTAATCTAGTGGTGATACACTGAGTAGTTCCTGACGCCTGTCAGTACCTCTTCTCTTGGGTCATATCAGTTGATCCTTTCCATCGTTCTCTGTATTTCACCTGTATAGCATGAAGAATTAATTAGACGGGTTTAAGCCTCACCTTTACCATGTTAATAAGATGCTGACAGTTAATGGCCATGCAGGTTGGAAGGATGAAAATTGTCAAATAGTTTCAAAACAGAAGAAGTTAAATACTTCACATGTTCCCCTTTTTTTATACTGCTGTTCCTATTTTCAGGGCAGTGTTGCATTCAAAGGAGAAATGGGAATTCCAGGTGACCCAGGAATACCAGGTCTTCCTGGAGACAAAGGACTTCCTGGACCTCCTGGTTTTGGTCCACAAGGTTCACCTGGTGAAAAAGGCATCCAGGGTGTATCAGGTCGTCCGGGGCCTCCTGGAGTTCCTGGTGAGTTAGTCTCTGTGTGTTCTTGAACAAAAGCTGTAAGGTTTTATCCATGGGCTCTGGATAGTTCTCAGAACACAATGTTGCATTTAAGCTTTTCTCGGAGGCATTGTAAGACCTAGCATTTGTATGCTCCCTTACTGAAGGTCACCACAGAATTGCTAACTCAGTTGAAATTTTATGTTACTGTAGGAATATGACTTTCCCTTCTACTCTGACCTCTAGAGAAGCTTCTACTTCTTAATTTACTTTAGTAGAAATGAACTGTATCTTCCATCTGGCTTATGCTTAATTATGGTGTGACCACAACTGCTTTTAGAAACAAGCATTTGCTTTTGTTACTACTTTGTCAGCTGCACAGATCCTAAGCAAGTTGCACTGAAGTTAGTTATGGAAAATACTATTCATGTCACGGTACCTTGGAGGAAGCTGAAAAACGATCTTACAGAAAACTTCTACCTAAACAATGCTTCTAAGCCTATAAGGGCTGTATGGGGCTCAGGGCCGGATAGCCCAATGGATAAAGTCTTTGTGGTGTTTATGTTCTTTGTAAGCTTGGCATATGGGTAGCAACTTTTCTTTCTACTCAAATAAATGCAGAGAAGAAAATTCCATTGACTGATATAAATTTCCTCTTTTCTGTCTCAGGTCCAAAAGGTGACCCTGGTCAGACCATTACAGAACCAGGAGTTCCTGGTCCTCCTGGTCCTCCAGGAAGAAATGGTGACCCAGGTCTTCCAGGTAAAGCAGCAACTTTACCAGTCTGTGGAATTCCAAGAGCGGTTTGTTTTCCTTGTGACTGATTCTTGATAACTAATTTGGCTTTCTTCTTTTTACAGGGGATCCTGGTCAGCCAGGTCAGCGTGGCTTATCAGGCGTCCCAGGTGCAAAGGGAGAGCCAGGTATTCCTGGCATTGGACTTCCAGGTCCACCAGGCCCAAAAGGTGTGTCTGCAACCATGTTACTGTACTTCACATCTGAAAGAGGAGGCATTGAAGATTGTGCCTCTTCACTTATTCATAGTTAATTTATATCTCTATAATCCTTTAAAAAAAAAAAATCATTTGGAATTTATACATCTTTAGACTTACAGAAATATCAGCAAAAAACCTGTATGCTAGGCTCTCATTCCTGTACTGTACATTTGCTGTACTGCTCCTTTGTGGTAGCTTACATTATTCAGTAATCCAAGGATACAAAAGCAAATGGAGCAAGCTTTGAGAAATTATGAAAGATTGAGCTATTGATAAATGATCTCCAAATGCTCTTTCAAGATTCTATTGTTTCAGATGTGAACTGTTCATAGTTTTTAGCACACGCAGCAAGGCGAGTGCCCTCCTCTGAGCAGAGTCCCAGAGGTCCTCTGTGGAAAAGGCTGCATACTCAAAGCAATCTCAGACAAAAGCGTACCTCCTGAGTATCCTTGAGCTAACATAGAACTACTTTTCAGAAATCATTTTTCAAGTTACTTGAACATTTTTGGAGAAGTTGTTCTGATGCTCTCTGATATCTTTTCCTTTGCTGCACTAACCATTATGTCGTGCGTAGGTTTCCCAGGAACTCCAGGCCCACCCGGAGCTCCAGGAACTCCAGGTCGCCCTGGCCTAGATGGACCTCCTGGACCACCTGGTTTCCCAGGACAGAAGGTCTGTGCTTGGTTATGAAATATAAAGCTTTTTATTGAATCTTCTTTTCCATCTGTGAAGTTGATAGGTAGAAAGGTTCTCAGCTCTCATTGTTAGCTTTTCATGGTGGGTCAATCACATTCTCTGTTTGAAGCTTGAATGAGTGTAGACAAAAAGAAACTGAATTCTTGAGATGATGTGTGTTTTTTCTTTACTGCTCTAGCATTTCTCAGGAGAGGCTGAACTCAGAAACCTTCTTTTTAAATCTGTTGATTTAAATTTGTCACAGGGGGATCGTGGATTTGGGGTTCCAGGACCACCTGGACCCCCAGGACCACCAGGCATAAAAGGAGTTCAAGGACCTAAAGGTGATCCTGGCTTCCCAGGAAACCCTGGTCTTCCAGGACGGGCGGGTTTTGATGGAACTCCAGGACCCAAAGGTATAGAGAAGTCTCCCCTTTTCTGTTCTCTTTTGAGCTTAAAAACTGTTAATGCAATAGGAATCTCATGGCAATTACTTCAGAATCTAAATGGAAACTTGTATTCTCAAAAGGCAAGTAAGCAAGAGAGTAGATACCAACTTGTGGGTCAGTCTCTGGAAGTCCATCATCTGGAGACAAATCATGTTTCTGTGGGAGTAAAACTAGTAGGATAATTGTCATTTTTAATACTCCGCATGTAGAACAGTGTGTTCGCAACTGATGAATTCCTACTGTTAATAACTACCTGGGTTACACTGTGGAGTATGTCCAGTTTGCTAAGGAGCATTTGTTAAGTTAGATGTGGATTATGATGCAAGTATATGTCCCTGTGTAGTATAGAAATGTAGACTCTATATATTCCAGAGAGAAAGAGAGTAAATCTCTAGCTTGCCTTTGAGGTGTGTTTTTTTGTTGGCTTTTTTTTAGTATATCCAATCCTTGTTTATTTTGTTTGCAAAAACAAGACTTCAGAAAGAATATGCAGGCACTACTCTGCATCTGAAAGCAAAAATCTCTGAATTGATTTCACTACTTAAGTAAGCAAGAATGTTCTTTCAGGTGACCCTGGACCAAGTGGACCACCAGGACTTCCAGGCCCACCAGGCATCCCTGGCATTGGAGGCCAAGGGCCACCCGGACCTCCAGGACCACCAGGTCCTGTTGGCCCACCAGGTAAAATGCATATGAATTGTATCCTCAGGTTATTTCTGACATACTTTAAGCAGGTATATGGAACATGCAAGGTCCCCCTGAACAGATAGATAAAGAAATTTCACATCTGTTGGATTGGCTGTCTTGCCAGTGAAGTGGGCAAAACTTGGTGCACAGTGATTTCTACTGGAATCAGAAGTGTATTCAAACTTGCTGTTTTCATGACATAGAGAAAAAAACCTACTTTATTTTCTCTGCCTCAGCACATTCCAGGAAATGTTGCATACTGATTGTGTCACAATCTCTGTAAAGGAGTTTTACAGTATTTATGCTCCGGGACAAGACAGAAGGTAGCACAATGTCAGTGTAGAGGTCTGGGAACAGAGAAGGGGGAAAGCTGCCTTTAGATGCCTGTGTTGTGCTGTTATTAAGTTGCTTTCAAATAGCAAGATGGTTCTTAAATTCCCAGTATTCTATCTTACCAATCTCTGTTTTCCAAATTCACTGGGTGAGAGATATTTTTAAATTAGTTCTTTACATTATTATCTACAAATTTATGTGTTTGGAAAGAAAGCATTCTGCTCACAGAGCTTGTTTAGAGAGGTTCCTTTATTCCTGCACACAGTGTACGGTCTTGATGTACACCAACCCCTGATGTTACAAGTGCATGACGGTCACCACAGTTAGCACATTCTCTGTTGACATGAGCCTCAAGTATCTTTTTTCACTTTTTTCCCACTTGGGAAAGGAATATGTGGTTGCTGCGCTGGCAGGTCTCGAATGCATTGAGTGTTGGAAGAGCTAGGGACAGAAAGAGGTCTGAACAAGGCGCACAGACCTGAGCTATCAGATATGTCCTCTGCTTGACTTACTGTGCTTAACACTACTTCTCCTGAACCTACAACTGTGCTTTAGGCTAAGCCAAAGCAGAAGGCAACTCGAGTGAGAATTGCTGGGGGATGACAAATGCAGAATTACTAGCGGGGCTGATGTACTACAGTGGTTATGTTCTCACTCTTCCTATTTGTACTGCCCAATTACTGTGGCTACTAATGGTGTGATTCCTCTGAAATCCAGTTGCATGGTTGATTCCCCATTTGAGAACTTTGTGCTATACCCTCTAGCACTGCTATTTCTCTGTTCTGTGCCTTACATTCCTATGTCTTGTCCCTTGTTTCACTGTCTTCCAAGTCTGTCTTGTTTCTTTTACTTGATGCAATGTTAGGGTAATATTTTTGGGGTTCTGTTTTACAGGCAGTTTGGAAAATTTTCCTTTCTCTGCACCATCTTTTCTTCAAATAGTTTGCAGTAACTCACCATGTTTGGTTGGTTTTGTTTTTTTTCATTTGAATGTGTAGCAGATTAGTCCAGAATTTATTTCATTGTCTGTATTATTCTAATTATGACATGCTCAGACTTTCAAGAACTAGAAATTTGATTTGAATTTATATTTGCGAAGTATCTTTACCATCCTGGATACTGAGTTTGTTGTATTACTAGGTTAAAAGTTTCTTTGTCAGTTTTGGTCGTCTTTTTTTATTTCCAACTTGCTGGTAGAACATGCACAATCCCTATCTGTCCTCTGGTATTGTTTTTTCTCTGCAAAGTAAGCAGTTCCAGGCACATGACATAGTTTAATACAGTGGTAAGCAACTGTCAATAGAGAACATGCTTATAATTAACCAATGGATGTCTGCAGCCTACACAATCAAGAAAACATGATCTGCCTTTTTAGCATGAAATATGCACAGCACAACATCGTTCTTAAGCTTGCTTGTGCAGCTGAGGGAGGTCCCTGTCTTTTGGAGTAATACTGCCTTGTATTTGTGAGCTTTTGGCATGACGTTTTCATCATCTCAATACTCTATGCGAGGGCATGTAAAGTGCAGTAAACCATCTTGGCAAGTGTAAGGATATAAATTTGAAAAATGAAACAGTGAAAAAAAAAACAAACACAGAAACACATATTGAGTGTTTTGATTTGTGTTTGTTTGTTTTTTCCTGTATTTGTTAAAAAGTAGAAGTATCTTTTGAAAATCCCTATTTGAAGGGATTTACTAGATGCAGAAACTGTCTGATAAGATGTGGTCTGATGTTCAAAAGGTGCCTGCCCAAGCCAGTATCTAGTAAGACAGTTTCAGGTAAGAGTTCAAACACATCATGTTCCTCTCAGTTGGGAAGAAAAGGCTAGACATGGAGAGAGGGGACAATGCAGCTTTTTAAACAGTGTCATCAGTATTTGAAAATGCCTCACTTTGTTTCTTGTTTCTGCGTATGGTAGTGGCTACACTTTGAGCAAGACCCCCAGATTTCCTTTCAGTCTGGGTTCTTTTAACAGTGTTAGTGTTGTATTCTTTGTACTTAGATCAGTTTGGGATTTTGTTTGCTTTATTTTTATTTCCCCTCTAACTTGTATGTGCTCCATTTTGTTTCCTAACTTAATGACTATTAACAACTCCTTACTGCTACCTGTCTCAGCTTCCTGATGAGCTTTAACTCATTGGCTTATAGAACCTCAGAGTCCCCAGATACTGTGGTTTCTTTGCCAAAGCTTATTCTTAGCTTTGGATTTAAGAACAGCCGATTTTTGCCTTTTCAAGAGTATGTACCATCTCTGATACAGAGCACTGGAGGGAAACAAGCTGTCTGCTTGCTTCAGCAGTGCCTCAAGCTCAGAATCGTTAGCATTAAACAGTGTTGAACATAGTCTGACAATTCATATTTTTCACTCAGAGAAAAGTAATGCAGTGCACAGTTTTGCTATCCTTCAAAAATATTCACCTATTTTTTTAGAGTGTTATAAAATGGAGTCATTAATGGAAATACACCTCTGAGAATCTCTTTATGATAATGATAAAACACAAACCAATCTAATCAATCTTGAATATTGATTTTATTAATCAGAATTAAATGATTATTGTAGAAAGACGTTCTTTTCCATAAATATTTGTTACAATTTGTTAAAATTTTAGTACTACATCTCTTCAGGAAAATCTTCAGGGAAGTGTGACCTTTAGTGCCTGGAAGTCATTAAAAATACATGGCTTTAAAAGAATTTGTGGGTTTTCACCAGTGCTGGGAATGTATTTTGGATAAAACTTGTCTGTTGCTCCAGTACAATGCCCAGAGACGCCTAGATCTCAGCCTTGCCTTATGTTTTTGCTAAAAGATTGTATCTTAACATTGTCCTAGGGTTGCAGGGTGTACCAGGAGAGAAAGGGGATCCAGGTCCTCCAGGCTTTGATGTTCCTGGTCCTCCAGGTGACCAAGGAACCCCAGGATATCCAGGTCCCCCTGGCCTACCGGGCCCTCAGGGTTCACCTGGACCACCTGGCCGGGATGGAATATCCGGATTTCCAGGTAAGTTCACATTTTTTACGTATGGACAAAGGCCAAACTGTAGTTACAGGTGGATATTTTTTATGCTTGGCTTAGAGAGCCTCGGTGTTTTTCCTATTTGTTTAAAGTTGGATACGCATTAAGTATTACGTTTCATAGTGTTGTTGCATTAAACTCCTTCTCACCTCTTCCCTCTTGGCTTTAGCTTGATACAGTATTCTCCATGTTATTCTTTTATAGCTTTCAAAAGTGAAAATAATCATTTTCATTATAAAAACTTTCTAGTTTATCTTCTGATTTCTTTTCCAGTATTGCTGCAATTTAGGGTTTGTGTGTGTGTTTTTAAGGAAGTAATTTAGAAATCCCAAGTTTTGAGGGTTTCTGTTTCTGCATGGGGGGGCATGTAAAAGTTTTTTAAAGTAGTGTACTTGTAATGGTCTTCTTGGCTTTCACTACATTTGAGTTTACTTTCCAGCAAGTATTTATTTTACAAACCAGAGAATTAAACTTACTGGAGTTCTAAATGTGCAAAATTGGTAACATTTTCAAGTGTTCTTTTATTCAATGAAGAATCAAGTGTTTGTGATTTCCATAAAACATAGTTCAGGCTTTATATGCATATACTCATTAATACCATAAAGATACGGGCAAGTTAATGTTAGGTACTGATGGGTTTTGGCTTCTTATTTGAAATGACAATGGTGATTCAATATGTTTAGGTGCCAAAGGTGAGATGGGCGTCATGGGAGCACCTGGGCCTCCAGGGCCTCCAGGGACTCCTGGAAGAAGTGGCCTTCCTGGCTTGAAAGGTACTGTTTGTATTATCCTACCACGAAGAGAATGCAGAATGCAGTTTTCCATGTCCTGTGTGGAAAGTGATTTTGTAATGCTAATGTCTCAAATTAATTACTGGGGTCCATGCGTGTTATCTTGACAGTTCTGATGTTCATAATTGCTTTCCAGTTTTAAGCCATAGCATTGTCAGCCTTCTTTAATTGATGTCATGAAATGTTACCTACTATTAAAATGTTATCCTTGGATTGATGGGACCCAAGCAGGGCTCTCTCAGTGTGGGTCACACAGACAGCTGTTTCTTCTGAGCTGCCTTCTTACAGAACATGGGCATCCCCTGTGCAGCCCATTTACTCAGATTTGTTCCAGTTGCTGTAGAGAACCTTTCATAATCTGACTGATCATTCAATGAATTCAAACTTTGTATGTTAACCTATGTAAGAAAAGGTAATACATTAGCCGACCTCATGGATCGTATTGTTTTCTTTCATTGTCTTTACCTACTATAGGTAATAATGGATTGCCTGGCCCACCAGGGCCTCCTGGACCATTAGGACAGAAAGGTGTCAAAGGTGAAGCAGGCCTGCCAGGTCCACCTGGAAAAGTTGATCCAAAACAACTAGGAGCAAAAGGAGAAAAAGGCGAGCCGGGTGTTCCAGGTACAGAGTTGTGTTTGTGGATTCTGGGGAGGTGGCTTGGCCCCTGTAGATAATAGTGACCTTAGAATTCATTCTTTCTTACAAAAAAATTAAACTCAGAATAGGAAATTTGAGTCAGGTTCTCTTGTTTTAAGCTTTCTAATTAAAGGTGTTCTGTGACAAAGGTCCTGTATGAGGTTGGTGTGCAGTTTCATTGTTTATTACCTGTTACATTATTTGATCTACTGCTATACTGTAATAGCACTAAGGTGCTCTTACCAGGGTGAGGATTCAGTCTTCTGTTGTTATTCTTAAGTATGATGAGAGATAGTTGTCATGGCTGCTGTGCTAGTTGTATTGCTGCTGTCTCTCAGGCCCTTGGGATTTTGCCTTGTAGGATGGAATTGCACAGGTCATCTGCTCATGCGTCACCTCCAAATTCTCCCTTTGGGTGTCTCTGTAAGCTTACCCTCAGCTCAGCAAAATGTCATCTCTGTGTGTCATCTCAAGAAGCTGGAAGCCTTGAAGGTTTTCTCAGTTCACTCCAGTCTGTTTTCTCTCTTGTTTGTGTTTCTGCTCCCCCTGTCTCACCCCCCGCAAGTGTTCTGATGTCTCTGATGTCGTCTTTGAACTCTAATTTAGTCTTGAGAAGTGTAAAAATAGAGAGACCCCAGAGAGAACCGGAATGCCAGCCACTATGTGCTAATTTGTCTGTTGTATTAATTTCTGTGAAGCCTGGGTAAGCTCCTAAAACACTTGCTTTTGTACTTCTTTCTCTGTTAAGCGAGAGCTGTAGAAAGCAGACTGAAGTATGCCTGTATGGCAGCACAAACTTATTGTGTGGGATAGTAACCACATAGTAGTTGTAAAAAGTTGCCAAAATACCTGCATTACTTATTATAACAGCTCAACCCTTAAGTGCTTTGGGTGTACTGATGTAATTAAACACATATATCAATAATCTGAATGAATATGGAGAGGTTAGCGTAGAGCCTGCTAATCCAAAAAGAGTCCCTTCTAGGTGAAGTGTACTGACATTAGTTGAAAAATTAACTTTTTGTTCTACTTGCAGCATATTGTTTTCATTCTGTGGTCATTTAAAACTTTTCAGAAGCAATGTTTCTTTGTCCTGTGATACTTCTCTTGGTCAAACATAGGGGGAATTATGTCTACTGAAGAAAAATCCCTATTTGGATTTTCATTCATACACGTGAATATCCTATACTTTAATGTAAAAGCTAATATACAGTAATAGTCCTAGTGATAATAATTCAATGTATAATTTTTCTTTAAGGTGTTCCTGGTTTATCAGGGCAGAAAGGTTATCAAGGTCTCCCAGGTGACCCAGGTCCACCAGGACTTAGTGGTCCACCAGGCGCACCAGGGTTGCCAGGTAAGTAAACAAGACTTCAGGTGGATAGTTTAGTTATGTAAAATATTCATGCATTTTTATGTCATGGGCTTGGGATGTTAATACAGGCATATCTAAGGAAAGCCTAAGGATTTGCACTTTAAAACTGCTGCACAGTTTAGGGCTGTTGAAAATTATTATCCCAGCAGAGTGCTTTGAGCTTTTTCCTCTGAACAGAACCAAAAACACTTTTAAGCTGATTCCACTGAAGATGAGGACTGCCTTTGGGGTGACTGGAGAAGTTCATATTGCTTGAGTAACCAAAATGACTGCAGGATTTACCAGCAGGACTCGCTTTTTTGTTTTGTTTGTTTAAATCTTACATTCTTTATTGTTCTACTTGCACTTTTTGGATGGCCAATTGAGTGTAATGTGAAAGCTGTCTGGATGTCACATCTTTGCTTTCAAGAATTCTGAGAATCAAGGAAACAAACTCTGTTTTGCTGCACTTCTTCCTACAGCTACCGCAAATTATCCGAAATCTGGGATCTTTGCTCACTGTCTGATGTAGGTCTTGCTCTAAATATCTTGTTGGGCCTTGGGAATATTTTAACCATCCAGGACTCATGCTAGTTAGAACACTGTAGGTCACATTTAACTTTCTAATAAAAGCTACTATGTATTGCAGATGAGGAAAAGATAATGTGTTCATTCTGCAGAGTTCACAAGAGACCAAGTCACAGTGGTACTAAATTATTTCAGATAGCTACTAAATCGTAGGCTGAAATTTGACCCATTTAATCAACACTAATCTCCAGAACACAGAAGAAATTGTCCTGATCAGATCTTGGCAAAGAACTGTAGAAGTTTAAATTTTCTCTACAGATGGGGAAAAAGTTTGTAGGAGTTTTAATCATAGAGTCATAGAATTACTCAGGTTAGAAAAGACCTCAAAGATCATCAAGTCCAACCTCAGCCTAACCATAGTACCCTAACTCTAACAACCCTCTACTAAATCATACCTCTGAGCACCACATCCAAACGGCTCTTAAACACATCCAGGGATGGTGACTCGACCTCCTCCCTGGGGAGCTTTTTCCAGTGTTTAACTACCCTTTCTGTAAAGAAGTGTTTTGTAACGTCCAGCCTAAACTTGCCTTGGTGCAATCTGAGGCTGTTTCCCCTAATCCTGTCACCAGTGAGAAGAGATTTGCCCCGCTCTCACTGTAAGGACCTTTCAGATACTGGAAGAGAGCAGTCAGGTCTCCCCTCAGCCTCCTTTTCCCCAGACTAAACAGCCCCAGCTCCCTCAGCCTCTCCTCATAGGGCTGATTCTCCAAGCCCTTAACGAGCCTCGTTGCCCTTCTCTGGACCTGCTCCAGTACCTCCATGTCCTTTTTGTACTGAGGTGCCCAAAACTGAACACAGTACTCGAGGTGAGGCCTCACCAATGCCGAGTACAGGGGCAGGATGACTTCCCTAGTCCTGCTCACCACACCATTCCTGATACAAGCCAGTGCCGCCTTGGCACAGGTGAAGCCTAAAGTAACTCTAAATCCATTACCTTTTGTAATTAGATGACAGACATAATTGTACGATGGCACATGAATATCAGAAACTTTTAATTACTGTCATTAATTAACTAAACTCAAAACTTTTCCAGGCATCAAGGGAGACATGGGGCTTCCTGGGCAGCCAGGACCAACAGGACCTCCAGGGATAAAAGGTGCTATGGGAGAGATGGGCCTTCCAGGTTAGTCCTTATGCTTATATTTTACTTTTTTTAGGCTAGTGCTTTTCATTTCTATAATACAAAAGTGGAACTGTTTCTGTGCAGCACATAGTAATATATTTAAATGAGAATGCACAGGAGAAAATTCAAGTACTAAATATATTGTAATTGTACATAATTTTAAAGTGCTTGCAGAAGTAGAACCAGGATGGTCTGCTTTTTGTAACTTCCATTTTTTCTTAGATTCCATTCTGTAAAATAGTTGGGAAAAAAAGATGATTCAGTAAATTCAGTTTTCATTACACAGGGATCAGATACAAACATAACTGGGGAAGGAGTGTTTTTTATAAAGACTACTGAAACAAAACTTCCTGTTTCTGATTCTTGTAGTATGAAATTGTGCCTAATTAATAAAAAGAGGTGTTTAGATCTGTGTACATTAAGAATGGAAAAAAAGATATCTTAGAGATGTCATGAAAAACCCATAAAAGGTCTTAGTTAACTCTTTTAGTTATTGAAAATTAAAGAACATCAGTTATTCAAAGCCAATTTGTTAGTCCTGTCTAGTTCAGTTGGTATTATTTGGGTGACTTCTCTGAACCATTGCAAAAGTTTAATTTCTATTAAGAAAACTTGTGTTTTATGTTTTGGACAGGTCCCCCAGGAAGCAAAGGCAGTCAAGGAATAGCAGGACGTCCAGGGCAGCCTGGGCCTGCTGGATTTCCTGGACTGAAAGGGGAGAAAGGTGATCCTGGTCTTTCAAGCATTGGCATTCCTGGTCTGCCTGGACCAAAGGTACATTTACTGAACTTTGCAATAGGAATTTACATGAGGAAATCAGAGTCCATACTGATTTTTTTAAAACTGTATGTTAATATTTGTAATAATAAATATGTATATAAATATGTTAAGATCAAGCAGCATTTCCTGTAGTCTGTTCTTCTCAGCTGGGAGCAAAAATTTATAATTTCACTGGGGAAAAGTATTCATGTATATTTTAATCTGCTGAGAGCTGAAGATGGTTCGCCAGACTTTCCAGTTGTCGTTGCTACTCACATTTTGACAGTTGATACGGATTTATGCAAGTATCTTTGTTCCCACATCTAATGATGCAGTTAATTCTGGAAAAAAAGATAAGACTACGTGTTTAAGTTACAGTGAGAATGACATGTCATTATTAACGCTGTTCAGAATTTTTAAGTGTCTGTAAAACTTTTCCACTAACGCTTCGTAACATATTTTCTGTCTTGTCGTGAATTGATGAAAAGACTTATGGAATATTTAGCAGATTTCACCGATACTTTACAATTGGTGTTGAGCAGCAATTAATTCAGCAAAGTTGTTGCATGATTTAAGTCCACAGTTGCTGGGCTTTTTTTCTTTCCCATTGTCACAGGGTACTGCATAGTACAAGAGTCTTGGCTTCTTAACATTTGATTGCATTTTCACAGAGTCACACAATGATTGAATTTGGAAGAGACAAAGGTTACTAGAGGTTTCTAGAGGTTTCTAGAGGTTACTTTTTCCAGCCCTCCTGCTCTGGCATCAGGGTCACCTAGAGCAGGTTGCTGAGGACCCAGGACCTCAGCATGGGACATCAAAGTTCTCCTATCTGTTTTGTTCAGTTTCTGATTACCATACATACAGTTATGTATGATTTCAGAGATTTAGCTCATTTTCCTTCTACTTTTAAAAACTTAATTACTGTTCATTCCTTATAGCTGTGCTTTCAACCCATTTATGGCTAAAACTTTAAAAGCTGCCATTGGTTTTTGAATGTCAAACTACCAACAAAATCTGAGAAAGCCCAGTCAATGAACTGGTATGTGAGCATAGCAATTCAGGATTAAAAGGAAATGCATCAGGATTGTGTAGGTACGTGCAAGATAATCTGACCCTGTGATTTGCATCATCACTAGTATCAAAGAATAAGAAAGTGCTCGGCTCTCTTAATAGAAATCAAAAATTTGCTTAGGAGAAAGTATTGCTGGCAAACTGAAAATGTTGGTTTGCTACTTTTTTTTTTTTTTTTTTCTGAGATTGTTAACATTAACTGGATATAAGAAATACGCACTATGGAATTGTGATGGTAAGAATGGGAATGTACAAGAGGGACTTACTGGCCCTACAAAGACTGGGCTCTTATTTCTGCTTAATTTTTTCTAGGGTGATCTTGGTTTGCCTGGATATCCAGGTAGTCCAGGCAGTAAAGGCATAGCTGGAAATCCAGGTTTGCCTGGATTGCCGGGCAGTCCAGGTGCAAAAGGAGAGCCGGGCCTTCCTGGATTCCCAGGTAATTCTGAGCAGGACTTTTTTTCCAGTATATGTATAAAAATGCAGTGGGTAATTGGTGGAGAGTTGCTTCTACTTTCAAAAGCTTTTGGGAATCTGCTGCTTATAAGCTTTGTGCTGTTGGAACTGTCAGCGCAAGTGCAAGTGTGTGAATGCATTGCTTCAGAGCCACGTGAAACAACCCATCTGCTTTGAGGGGGGTAGTAGTTGTGTGAGGCAGTGTATTCCACTCCTTACCTCCTCTGACCCACAGAACACCTGCTTTTGGCTCAAGTTTTTCCTTCCCAAATCAATAAAGATACTGTAATCAGGAAAACTGAACATTTTTAAGTAGTGTTTATTGTCTGAAATAAATATTACAAAGGGAAATCCTTCGGAAGCATTATGAAGTTAAGCTTTTTACTGTTTTCTGGATGTATTAGTAGTCCAGAAATTGTTCGTGGAAATATGTCAGTTCTTTCAATTCTCAATTAACTGATCTAAACATGATGTCAAAAAAAATGAAGGTTTGTACTTATGGAGTGATAATACATACAAGCATACTTGAGCTGTCTTTAACTTAGGGAGCCAGAGAATTTATAATAGTGTAGTCATGGCAGCAGGAAGCTTAGCAGGGAACAAAACCTGGCTGTGAACCTGAGGGATTTAAGCTGTGCAAAACCACGACAGTGCCATGCATGGAAAAACTATGAGCAGTCAAAAAGTTGTATTTGGGCACTCCCTTCGTCAGGCACAGATGATGTTCAGAATAGACACATTCCAACAGGTTTATCATTTTTCCTACCTCCCACTCAGTTAATGCTGTAGGGGTTAAAGTCAGGTATAAATACTAAGGCGGCTGAGGAAGAACTGGCCAGCTGTAGTTCATAATGCTTTTGCTTTGTTGTCAACAAGAAATACCTGTCTCTAAAATGGTAATTTCCTAGCAGACTGACAGACTGACTCTGTTCTTGGCCACTGGCACTCAGCAATTAAGAAGACAGAGTCTTGAAAGTAGCAGTAAGGACAGTCACAGTCACACTAGTATGTTTTGTTTCTGTACATTCTTTCCTTTATAGTTTATCTCCTCCATCAGCTTTAAATCTGCCAAATGGACATAAATACAATGTCTTGATACAATTAGCTAATTTGGTACTCAGGGCATACCAGACTGTGGTATTTCAAGACCTGCTAAGAAGCCACTTCTGTGCTGTGTTTAATAAACTGTCTGTACTTTATAGGAACACCAGGAATTCCAGGACCAAAAGGTATTGAAGGGCCTCCAGGTAATCCTGGTCTGCCTGGACCACCTGGGCCAGTAGGTGAGCACAAACAGTCACGAATGTCACCTGCTACTGTTAAAAGCGTGACATGTGAAGCCATTTCCTTTCTTCTTTTTAATATCATGAAAATGCATCTATACATACATGGGTGTTCAAATACCATTGCACACAGGTCACTGAAATGAAGGAGAAAAGAAAAAAGTTTTAACTTTTCACATCTTTTGTCTGCTTTTTGAATTGGGATGAGACGGAAATGGGGGGGGCTATTATCACCGTCACATCCCGAAGAAGCCCCGCTACCGCCTATATGTTTACCCCCTCCGAATACTACAAGGTTCAGCCTCGTTAGCATCTACAACAGCCTCTGAAACAAGTAGTTAACTGTCACTATTTACCAGCTTTGGTTATGTATTCCAGTGGTTGAACATAGTTTTATAGGAAAAAAATCCTGTTTATGCTGAAGAGAAACATATTATTTTTAGTTAACCATTTACATGGTCATGGGCATAAAAGCCTTTTCTAAGTTGTCAAGGGGAATGGGGGAAGGAGAGAACAAGAGAAAGGAAAGAGGTTTTAATTTTAAGATTACACCCTTGTAAATTTATACTACATTCATACCTTCAGATGCAGTTGGGGGCAGGGCACGGTTATTAATCTGTTTGCTTTATTTTACTTTGTTTTACTGCAGGCTACGCTTCACTGTGCTCAAGTGTTCTATCTTCTTTTTAGGTGATATTGGTCGTCCTGGCCCTCCTGGTCCTCCCGGGGAGAAGGGACAGCCTGGTCGAGATGGTATCCCTGGACCAGCTGGTCAGAAGGGCGAACCAGGTTAGGTTTCCTTTGATATTGGTTTCTGGGGCTTTTTTGTCTTCTTTGGTATGCATTGTGACATCCTGCTTTTTCTGTTTTTTTCCTTTAACTATCCGTATACCTTCAAAGTGCTTCTGTGGTTTCCATCTGATGAATGGTTCACAGAGGATGCTGTCAAGATGCCTGTGAAGCACAGGACCAGAATTCAGTTAGCTCTCAGATTTTTATTTCCTGACATGGCTGAACACAGTATTCAGTATTCTTGTATTCAGTGGTATCTGTATTGCTTCAGCTCAGGGAGAGAGTGGATAAATGGCATGATGTCTTCCTGAAACACAGAACCCCAACAAGAAATACAAATGTTTTATGAGCCAAAATTTGAAAAAACACACTGTGAGTGGATGGAAATACTTACATTCAAAATATTATGAAAGTCACAGATACATTATGTAACAAAACCTCCAGCTTCGGTGTGGACTTTGCGTATGAATAAGGAAGTAGAGCTTTAGATGAACTACACTTTCATTATTAACTGAATCTATTTCTTTGCAGGTCTGCCGGGTTTTGGGCGCCCAGGACCTCCGGGGCTCCCAGGATTATCAGGTAGAGTTTCTTGGATGGTTTTTTTGTTGGGTTTTGTTTTTTTTGGGGGGGTGGTTTGTGGGTTGTTTTTATTTTATTTGGTGTTGTTAAAATGCTCAGTGGAAACTGCATAATAAAAACAGCAAAAACAAAAAACTCAACCCCAACATTGTATCTTCTGAAACCAGTGAATATAGAAAACAAACAGCAGATCATTTTAAGTTAACCAAGGTAATAAAGACACTCATTACTGACTACTGAATATTGTAAATTAGGAATTATGCAGGCAAAATAAAACCACGCAGGATAATTGAGTCTACTGAATTATGTGGAACTTTGCTGATCTGTCTCAGTAAATAAAGTATTCCTACAACAGATGACAAACGTAGTTGCTTTGAAAATGCGTGCTGTATTTTCAAAAGCAGCTTCACAGCCTCAGTTGTATTACGCTGCTGTAGCATTCCTAAATTCCTCAAACTTACTTGAGAATTTTGCATGCATGTCTTCACTTTCAGCTGTGTCTCAAAAAGAAATACTGAAGTCTTAATAATTTTCTCAGGATTTCTTTGCAAGTGTATAAGTCTCATGAAAGCATTGCTTGTACGTTCATAAGCTCTGAGGATGGTTATAAATTACAGTGTCAGTGAGTAGTGAAATGAACTTGGTAAGATCTTTTAACATTTCAGAAGCTATAGCACTTTCTCCTGCTACAATTATTAGCCCTAATTCTTTTCTGAATTTGTTGCCTTGATTTTATATTTTCTCACTGCATAAGCAAGGTAAGTTCTGGTCAGACTTGCACCTTCTTAATCAGTAGAGAAAGAAATAGCTTTGCAAATTCACAGTTGGAATTTTTCATATATCAGTGTACAGCAGTGTTCATAAATATGGCTGTTTGGTTCTACAGGGCAAAAAGGTGAACTGGGGTTACCTGGCCCACCAGGACCCCCTGGACTTCCAGGTCTGAAGGGAGAACCGGGTTTCCAGGGATTCCCTGGCCTACAGGGCCCACCAGGTCCACCAGGATTACCAGGGCCACCTCTGGAAGGCCCTAAAGGTAGCCCTGGCCCACCAGGTGTTCCAGGAAGACCAGGTATGGGCATGATCCGTATCTATCAAGATTTATCAGTACTTTTGTTTTTTTGCTGATAGGTTATCAGTTTTTGGACTTCCTCAGTTTATTTGGATGGATAAGTTCAAGACCCATGGAATAGGTCTTAATTATTTATGGGCAACCAGACAATTTTGTTGCCAAAAGTACCAGTATTTAAAAATAAAACATCCTCAGTTTCTATTAATTTCTGATACCTGACAGCAAAAATCCAGTGTTTTAATAAATGTGAAATTCTCCGCATGCTGTCACAGAAATCATCTAGCGAGCACGATACCGACTTTTGAGCACCTGATACCTTTTGCAGTACTGTCACTTGATCAGCAAATGTCATCGCGCACAAAAACCGAAAGTAACAAACCCCATTGTCTTAAGAGTCATGAAAATCAAATTCATGTTAGCATCACAGCATGATCAAATTGGATAGCTGCCTCTTCACCTTCATGTCATGTAACATTGCTCCATTGTGTCATGTGGCTCCCATGGATTCAGTGCACCATCATGCCGTGTTCATCTTTCCATTCCACGTTTGCACTTTGTTCCTGCACCAACTAATTCTGGGAATGAAACACCTACAGTGCTGAGTTAACATTGCTGAGCAACTTCCTTGCTTGTTTTAGAATTTGTTTTTTTTGTCATAGAGTGTTTAATCACGTTAAGATATACTATTCAAATATATAATTTTAATGAGCCTGGCACACTTCTCACCCAGGATTATTGCTATATCTTAAGTCTAGAGGTACTTTGGCACCAGTAAGACTCATCTCACTTAACGTGCTTGATAGTCTCCTTAAAGGAGGCAGTATTTTCACACCTAGCTAATGTTTGACTACATAGATACAAAGCAATAATGTCTTTATTTATTGCCCTCAAACTCTCACCTCAGATTTTTCTGTTCTAGTGTTTATTTGGGAAAGTCAGTTTTGAGCCAGCGTATTTGTAAAATAGCACGTGTTTCTCACTTCAGATATCAGAGGAGAATATAGATTCGAAGTAAAGGTTTGGAAAGAATTTAACATTCTATAAAAACAAACAAAAAAAGCGAACTGTCTAAGCATCTCCTGATGTGTATGTAACACAAATACTGACTGAGGTTCTGTGCTCTGCTGTAGCATTGGTGTTTTGATGAAGCTTCTAGTCCTTGGGTACACTCCTCTGTAATTGAGTGGTTACTGACTCAAATCAGCTGGGGAAGTAAGAGTAGTGCTGGGACATGTTTTGTGCAGTTTTATGAGCATTGAGGGGAAAAAACAACCATTGAGGTTCTGCTCAGCCATGTTCTCTCTCCTTTTCTCTTTCTTTCTCTTATTTCTATCTTTGTTGCATGCAATGTGTAAAGTGATGCATTTGTTTCACTCAGCTATGCATGAACTAATGTGGACAAACCAAACTATTATTGCAGTTCTGGTACAATCAGCACTCCAGCCTTTTGTTTCAAATGATAACAGTCTATTGTTGAACTCTGATTTTTATAGCGTTTCAAATAAGGCAGCTAGTCATAAAAGTAACCGTTTGGCTGTCAAATTACTCCCTTCCTAGGGACATAAATAAAAACAGAAGTTGTGTGTATATATTGTCTGTTGTTGACTTCTGGGTTTGTGCTAAGAATAGTAAAAGTGATGAGGTCAAACATGATGAAACACTGACTCAGCTGAGTTGCCTCAAAACCAAATTTGGACAGATGATGTTGGGAGGCATTTATTCATCAAGGAGAAAATGAAGCCAGTCTCCAGGGCAACGTAACACTGCTGTTATTCCATATGTAAATTTTTCATTGCAATGAATAATAATAGTTTGGTGTTTTGCATACTGTATGTGAAGAAATATTGAGCTAAATCTAAAAAGAAAGGTTTAGTTGAATATGTTAGTTTGTTGATATTTCTAACAGTTTTGATGTTTTTCCCCTTGTTCTAATGATGACCTTGGTGAACTCTGACCCCCTCCTCCCAGGTCCCTCAGGTTAGCCCCTTAACTCCAAAATAATAACTTTGCATGAAGATGGAAGTATGTACTTTTTTAGTGTCTGAATGTAGATATGCTGAGTCATTTTTTCTTACATACTTTTTAATTTGAGGCAGAAAAGAACCTAGGCTTTCAAAGCGTAGGGTTCCATGTTGCTGTAGGAAGGTCTGCTTTCCCTCTGGTGAAAGTTCACATGGGTCCACATTTACAGTGCTTTTATAGTATCCCAACTGTGAAATTTACTTTAGTATATTTATTTCCAGAGAAGGTGAAAAGAATATACGCTGCCTTTTCTCTTTATATTAAAATAAACAAACAAACCAAAAAACAGCATATTTTGCTGTCCTCCCCTACCTTTGCTACATAATTGTTTTGTAGCTTGGGCAAATGACATTATTCATTTTTATAACACCTGCTGCTGCTGATTTGTGGATGCTCTGATGTGATGTACTTTTAGTAAGGTGTTCCTTTCCTACCAGGAGCCTCCATAGGAACACACTGAGTTACACAGAAAACATAAATGCTTTATGTTCCCAGCATAGAGCATTTTAACTTTCTAGTGCAGAGAAATCCTTATTTCCATTGCTTCGTTTCACCAGCACGTTTGGAGGAAATGAGGAAAACTCTTCCTTTACCATGGATTCATTTAACTGAAATGAGGCACAATGGCTTCTCTTACCAGTAGGGAGGAGGAGCAGGACTGGTAATTTTCACAAGCCTTTCTTAACTCTAGCAATCAGCAGATAGCACAGGTCAGCTTTTGGGGAGAGTCTAACTTTTGTGCCTATATTGAAAATGACTTAGTGTATCTACTTCATTGTTATTATTAAGTCTTTAAGTTTTGCTATGATGACTTCTATGAAGCAAAGAACTGTCATCAGAATTCAAGAAGAGAAGTCTTCAGTGCGCTGTGATAAGCACTGTGGGGTAGCAAATGTGGTAGCCCCTGTGGTTTGAAAACTGAAACAAATATCTGGCCTTATGCAGTCACGGAAATAAATAATACAAAAAATATATACACGGCTTTGCCTTTTAATTAAAATGTGGTCACACAAACAGTAACCGCAGTGTCAAAGAGAATTAGCATCCTGGATATGCTGAGAGGAACTTACCAATTGCTTCGTATTTTGTTCCACTGTGCCCAGACAGCATTCAAATATCAACAAATATGGGAAAAATGTATAAATCATAGCAAAACTTATTTAATAGTGAAAGAAAGTTTATGAGTACTTAACAGCAACAATGAAATGTACATGTCGTTGTTTTTAACAGCTGTATTACAACTAGTATTTAAAATGATTTACCAAATATGTAAGAAATAGTACACCAAGGTAAACCTGATATGTATTTATTGTAGTTTTTAGCTGCAAATCGCATGGTTATACATTGATATACTTAAATCATTTCACTGACATGAAAGATGCGAGTGGCGCAGGAGCTGCAATACATTAATTCAGGAGGAAGACCAGCTTACTTTTAAACAAAAGAATACTGCAGTGATCTTCCTAATGAGGTCATCACATGCCATTTTCCATAATACCTTTTAACAGGCAAATTAGCATCTTGAGGTATTTTTATTAAGAAAAACTGATGCCAGCAGTAAATGCAACAAATTCTGATTTTCTAAGTTTTTGCTTTTTGCTTTCGTACTTTTATTTATAACACTTGCTACCCTTTTAATCCGTGTCAATTCTTGCCACTGTTTTGGGAAGTGTATGCCTACTTTTTGGTCCTAGGATTTTGTTCACAGACAATTTCCACTCTTACATAATAAGCAGTGTAAAGCTCTTGTATCAGTCACACTCCTGCCCTGCCCAAAGCACAATTTACTTCAAATGTAGGCTGTCATTTGCTGTGTACCTTTGTATTTGCCAAGCTCCAGGCCCTGTGAGTGATGAATATTGTCAGTGAAATGGTTTCATAGTGTAAACTGCAATGTGGGTAGGACTAACCAGGCTCAGGCCTCAGCTGTAATGTTAAAGCAATAACACATTTAGTAAAGCTTTTAAGTTTGTCATTAAATGAAGTGTGTCAAATTAGTCTTAGTAGAGCCAAGTCACCAGAATAGCTTGTATCTGAAAATACATATCGTGTACTCATGTATGGTCTTATGCATGCATGTGGATTATATTCTAAATACAAAATATGCTGGTGAAATGGGTTGATGTGTAGTGTATATGCTCTCATCTGTACTATTTCTAACTAGTAATCTTGTTTTGTACTGTGTGATGTCTGACCCTTCTAACATCGATCATTGGGCTTTGGTGAACTCTGATCCTTCCAGGTCCTCCAGGTTAGACTCTTAACTCAGTCACTTTATTTTACTGCGTTGCTTTTGATATAAAAGATGTTTTCCCGTGGTTCTGTAATTATCTTGTTAAGGACTGTGGTTACCCTGCAAGTTGTGTGCTTTTGTTCAGCATGCCTGATGGTAGATGGTAGCCTGTTGTTGTTTTGCATGTGTACAATACCAGACCAGTTGAAAAGAACAAAATGAACACAAAAGCCTCTTGCATGACGGGATGTTTTCTGTAGCTGAAACTGCAATGGGGTGTGTGTGAAATGCAGTACAAAGTTGCTCCTATTTTAAAAATTTGGAATTCTTCACTCAGGTTTGCATGCAGAAATACAGCTCATCAAGTTTATCCACTGAATAAGGACAATGAGGATTTCAAAGGGCATTTTAAATTCTCAGAGGCTTCAGAAGAATTGAAAATCCAGCACACTGCTATGTGTTATTCATTTGTTGTACTACAGGGGAGAGTGCCGTCGCACTGTCCTGCAAAGAGATCCTTTTGTTAATCCAATTAGGAGATCTAACATGCAAAGTGTTTTTAGCTGCTGCTGCGTTTGCTTACAGTTTGCTTTGCCATAAGTTACCTTCTATTTAGACGATAAAGGCGCACGGTCTAATTTTTCAGTGCTCAGAACAGCTCGTCTTCATTTAAATCCACTGTTCTGTTTTGGTTTAATGTAGTTGCTGCAAAGAGAAAATACTTAAAGATTGGCTCAGTTCCTCTGTTAGATTTACACAGAATAATTGTACTAAAGACAGACAAACCAGCTGGAAGGTCACTGAATATAAAGTACCTGCAACTCTAATTAGTATATAGGCAAGACAGAATGAGGGGCTTCCTCCTGCTGAGCAGTCAGTGAATGAGAGATAGCAGACTCCACTGTAGGTATTGGAAACAGCAAAAAAGCAGCAATATTTTTGCGTTAGTGTCTGTTAACGTAGCACTTAAGAGATGGTGAATGCAATGCAGGACAGCAGAGGGTATATTTGTACCATCTAATTTGGGTTTTCTTGGCTCCTACTAAAAGGTGGCTGTCTGGTCACTGCTAAGTTCCTAACACAGGTGATTTGCACTGCTGCCTAGAAAGACCTGCTTCTCTTCATCAGCTGGATGAGAAGCCTTGCTTCCTGATTTGGGTAGTACAAATAACCCCTCTTTGTTTTTTCTTTAGTTAGGGTGCTTTATTTTGTTTTTACATTGAAGGCACAGTCTTGTGGAGAACGGTTGACATGTACTGATACGTTTGTGTTTGTTCCACAATGTTAAGGTTCACCGGGCCCAGAAGGTCCACGAGGGCCACCAGGCAGTGGGGGACTCAAAGGTGAAAAAGGGAATCCAGGACAGCCTGGCCCACCTGGCCTGACTGGTCAAAAGGGAGACCAAGGACCACCTGGACGCCAGGTAGGACAAGAATTGGGTTTGCTTTTAAATGCAATAAAAACTGGACGTGTTTAGGTTACATATGCCTTTTATTGTAGTAAAATAAAAGCTAGAATATAGTAATGGTTATAATCATAGCAAGATGGAGGGTCATTTCTTTATCCCCCAGTCCCTAGGCAGGTTTTCTGCATTATATTGCCATGGGAGCTGGAGTTGCCAATGAAGGGTTCACATTCCAGTATTCTCTGATGGCACCTGCTTTACCAGGCAGTGAGCAAGCAGAATACAAGGCAAGGCCTCAGCCCTCTCAAGCGCTACTTCACAGATCCAAAATGTACTAATTCGTCCTCTACCCACTGTTTTTATCTTCTTTTCTGAAACCACTGGGGAGATGAGTGACTAACATGAATCTGTTGTCTTCAGGGAGATCCTGGTCGTCCTGGTCTCAACGGAATGAAGGGTGACCCCGGGGTTCCAGGAGTTCCGGGATTCCCAGGTATTTAATGAGCATTTCAAGTGAAAACTTCCAGACACAGTAGCAGCTCCTCAGGGAGAAAAGAAGCCTGATTTGGGCCACTCTGCAGCACACTTTATAAAACATGTTCTTTCACTGTATGACTGTGTTAATTTGATCTTTCAGGTATGAAGGGTCCCACTGGACCTGCAGGACCTGCTGGACTCACAGGCAGTCAAGGACTGCCAGGCCCACCAGGTAGGAGTCTTGGGTAGCACTGCTGTCACTTTGATCCCTGTTGGTAGAATTTGTTATGAAGCTGTAGAACTGTGTGGATCTCAGCCAGCAATGGAAGTGGTTAAGAGAGCATCTGCACTCCTGCTGTGTTTTATACTCTATATACAATCTACTTGGATAAACTTCTGCAGGAGCTGTCCTTTCAGATGTCACCAACAGCACTTTTTTTTTTTAGAATCATAGAATTACCCAGGTTGGAAAAGACCTTGAAGATCATCAAGTCCAACCTCAGCCTAACCATAGTACCCTAACTCTAAAGACCCTCTGCTAAATCATATCCCTGAGTACCACATCCAAACGGCTCTTAAACACATCCAGGGATGGCAATTCAACTACCTCCCTGGGGAGCCTATTCCAGTACTTAACCACCCTTTCTGTAAAGAAGTTCTTCCTAATATCCAACCTGAACTTGCCCTGGCGCAACTTGAGGCCATTTCCCCTCGTCCTGTCACTTGTCACCAGTGAGAAGAGACCTGCCCCGCTCTCACTGTAAGCACTTTTCAGATACTGGAAGAGAACGATAAGGTCTCCCCTCAGCCTCCTTTTCCCCAGATTAAACAGCCCCATCTTCCTTAGCCTCTCCTCATAAGGCTGATTTTCCAAGCCCTTCACAAGCCTCATTGCCCTTCTCTGGACCTGCTCCATGTCTTTTCTGTGCTGAGGTGCCCCAAACTGAACACAGTACTAGAGATGAGGCCTCACCAACGCCGAGTACAGGGGCAGGATGACTTCCTTAGTCCTGCTCACCACACCATTCCTGATACAAGCCAGGATGCCATTGGCCTTCTTGGCCACCTAGGCACACTGCTGGCTCATATTCAGCCAACTGCCCATCAGCACACCAAGGTCCCTTTCTGTCTGGGAGCTTTCCAGCTTTTTTGCCTTTTATATACACCTACACTTATTCTTTGTACTTACAAAACTTTTGGCTGCTGACTTTGCAGTACCAAAACTGTCTTCAGTGCTCTTTTCCATCCTGGTTTAACTAATACAGAGCTGTTTTCTCTCAGGTCCACCAGGTTTACCAGGTACCATTGGACGAAGCATCGTTGTCAAAGGTGACCCTGGTCCTCCAGGACCTCCAGGATTGCCTGGGTCAAAAGGGCCACCTGGACTTGCAGGACCACAGGGATTGCCAGGTATGGTTCTAAGTCGCTGTGTGAAAATGACTAAATATAGCTGACTGCATGTTGCAACACGTGACTGAATTCAGCAAGGGATGAAGAGAACTGTGGGATTGTACCAAGATGTATACATCTAGTTCAATAATCTGTTCTCATCTAACATATCATGAAACAACAGATGACCCCAGACAGCTTACACAGCCTATTTCTGTAGTGATGTTTCACGAGCTTTCAGTTTAATTACCTGCTTGTCTGTTCTAGGTCCAGTTGGTGTTCCTGGTGATCCAGGGCGAGATGGACTCCCTGGTTTTGACGGCCCGGCGGGACGTAAGGGAGAGAGAGGTCTTCCAGGCCAACCAGGTAAGTGTTCATCCCATAAGGACCTACTGGAAATAGAGATGCTTCCTATTGAGTTCCAGCTAACACTCAGAAGAGACATTTGCCTTGTGAGAATAATAAAATCATAATTTTAGGATTTTCTTAGTGCAAGAATATTACGGGCTGCTGAACACACTTCAGTTTGGAAAATTCTTGGGATCAGCGTATTATTAGTCATTGCTGAATAATACCATAGAACATTTACCTCAAGATGAACGGCATCCCCTTTGGAGCAATGATGAGGCATAGCAAGAAGGGAAGAAAGTAAGAAACAGAATTGAGAAATTAGTGAAGTAATTTTCTCTTTACATGAAGATCGTGAATGGGGAAAAGCAGACTTCATAAAGGAAATAATGTCATAATAATATGCAGCTATCATGCATATTTTGCTACCATGAAGTTAAGTTATTGCTTAGAATTACTGATCTGAGAAAACAGACTGTGCCCTGAATGGTTTAGTGTAAAGCAGAAGACAAGTATTAGGTAGCTATCTGTTGCAGCCTTGTGGGGAAAAAAATACTAGAATTCAAACAGTTAAAACAGAATAAAAATCCACTCTGCCTTTTCTGTTTTTCATCTAAGTAGCTTTGTGAAATCTGTTGGCACTATTTGAAGAGGAAAAAAAATGTAAATAATAGTCTGAATATTTGTTGTTATACTTTCTGGTATTTTGCTGTTCAGTAACAAATGCTTTTTCTTATACTTCTCTCAGAGTAATATCACTCTTTCCTTGCTCCAAACACATTTACATTCAGAATACTCCCATGATGCAGGGAAGTTGCACTGTTATAATTAGTTCACAATTTGATCAAGCTTAGAAGAAAAAAATAGTTCAAGGTAGTTTAAGCAAGATGGTGTTAGCAGATTTCAGGTTCCTCAGCTAGCAAGCACATTAGTCTCTACACCGTCCTCCCTTTCAGAGCTGTGTTATTCTATATATCTTGCTCTTGACAAGAGATTGTGTTAATAAATACTGTGTTGTGTTTTCTCTCATGTGGATAGGTTCACGAGGAATACAGGGACCCCCTGGTCCTGATGGCTTACAAGGCCCACCTGGGCCTCCTGGAACAGCTTCTGTTGCTCATGGATTCCTTATTACTCGTCACAGCCAGACTAGGGATACGCCACTATGTCCACAAGGAACTTCAAGAATATATGATGGATTCTCTCTTTTGTATGTGCAAGGAAATGAGAGAGCACATGGCCAGGACTTGGGTGAGATATTTTGTATGCTCTGTCTTTAAGGGGAAAAGTGTTGTACGTGCTTCTTCAGATGCTCTGGTTTAATGAAGATAAGACTATCCTGGAGCTTACCTAGATGAGGATGAGGTATGCATGCTAAGATCTA
The DNA here is from genome assembly GCF_039878825.1 of Excalfactoria chinensis. Taxonomy (NCBI): domain Eukaryota; kingdom Metazoa; phylum Chordata; class Aves; order Galliformes; family Phasianidae; genus Excalfactoria; species Excalfactoria chinensis. The sequence goes on from NC_092828.1 coordinate 72,446,771, forward strand.
CTACATCCAGAATTCAGGATGAAGGACTGTAAACCAAACTTGAGAGTTAAGTTTTCTCCTCAGGTGACAGTTTGATAATACGTGCTGAACACTCTCAATTATCCTTCTCAAAAAACTGCTACGAACAATGAAGTGAGAACTTGGCTGTCACATTTTATGTATCTCATTCCGTAGGTACTGCTGGGAGCTGTCTTAGACGTTTTAGCACCATGCCCTTCATGTTCTGCAACATCAACAACGTTTGTAATTTTGCATCAAGGAACGACTACTCCTACTGGCTATCAACTCCAGAGCCAATGCCAATGAGCATGGAGCCACTGACTGGGCAGAACATTCAGCCATTCATTAGCCGGTGAGACAAAGAGGGCTTTCAAGTCTCTTTTTTTAATACCTGGATAAAGAAACAGTACATTTCACCACGTATTTCCAACCCGCATGTTGGATATTGTAAGACATGATCTTGTCATGTTTTGCTCTGGGAAATACAAGGAAAAGAGCTGGTTTTAAAGTTGTCTGAAAAAGCCCATCTACGTGCAGCAGTAATCCTTAAAGGCTGAAAGGCTGTAAGGGCTTTTCTGACCCGAGGAAGTGTGAGTGCAGAGTTACTGTGAACAAGAAAAAACACAGGAGCCTGTAGCTTTAGGATTAAGGCATTTACCTGGGGACTTGGAGCTTCCACTTCTTGTTTCAGGAACTGCTTCTGTGTTTTACCCAGTGGTTAGTGGAAATGGGCAGAGTTTGTACTCAGAACCACTGTCTTACTGCGCTCACAAGATACATGAGGGGTCTAGATTAATAGGACAGACCCTCACAAGCTAGCTCTGTATGATAACTCTTAACGTACATCTTAATGTCACTTGTTTCTCTGATACTTTCCCTGTGTCCAGATGTGTTGTGTGTGAAGCTCCTGCTATGGTGATAGCTGTCCACAGTCAGACCATTCAGATTCCTTCGTGTCCTCCAGGCTGGGACTCCCTTTGGATCGGTTACTCATTCATGATGGTAAGAACTGCCTCCTACGCCAGAAGCTACTAATTACCTGTTCATATCCTCAACCAGCTGCTTTAACACTCTGTTAAAACCTACAGTGATAGCCATTAGAAAGCCTTTATCTTAAGTTGATAACCATGGCAGCCAAGATTCACAACAATTTTCCAGTACATAGAGAGAATGGTAATGCTCTATTAAGTCCTGCCTTTCTAAGGAGTTACGGAGGTGTCTGACATCACATTATCTCAATATTGTCTCAGCCAAACAGTGGTTCTGTTAGCAATGGCATCCTGTGCTATTAATTTCTATTTCCTACTGTAAGTTTTCTGTGTTTCTTTCCTGCCCACTACCCCAGCACACTAGTGCTGGAGCAGAGGGCTCTGGACAGGCCCTGGCATCACCTGGATCCTGTTTAGAAGAATTCCGCTCAGCTCCATTTATAGAGTGTCATGGTCGTGGCACTTGTAACTACTATGCCAATTCATACAGTTTCTGGCTGGCAACTGTAGAGGTGTCAGAAATGTTCAGGTAAGAAAACCTGTTTTTTCTATATTGCTTTATTCCAAGCTGAAATATTTGGAAACCAAATTTATTCCCAACATCAAAAGAGAGGTGTTTACAGGGAAGTAGGGAAGACTTCAGTTTGTTTTCCCCCTCACAACCAGTTTTGCAAGTGTGTGCTTGGGTAAGCCTTTTATACGATGTATCAACTTGTGAGGGCACATTCTGTTTTGCAAGGAGTCTGATTCTTTTTACATCGACTCTTATACACATTTAGTAGTATTTTCTTTGAATGCTGTCCTACTGTACTGACTGTAGTTGGAGTTTAAAAGGTTTGTTTTGTTTTTTTTCCCTTGCATGCTCTTAATTACTCAAATGCTTTAAAAGGAGGTTCACAGACACAGAGGGGGACAGGTGTGAGGGGAAATTGGGGACAATCTGCATTGTCTAATTCTCAGCCCTAGTGCGGGATCAACTGTATTTAAACCTTTTAAAGCGGATGTTCGTATAATCTGTTTTCAAAGCCTTGTGTGAAGGAGGTTTCACACCCTCTCCAGCAAGCATTTTTACCAGTACTCTGCAGAAGGATTAGGACATCAGCTTCTCCGCCTTAAGGATTGCAGCTCCTCCAGGTTTTTCCTTTTTTAATTGACCAGCAGAAAGAAATGCTACTGCCCTGTTTTTGCACCGCTACAAACATCATGAATATTCCCACTGCCACCAACCTGAAAAATGTGGCCTTGTAGTATAGGGCTGGCCATGTGCAGTGTGACATAGCAGTAGCGGCCTCTAATTGGGTTTTGTGTAACAACTACACTGTAATATTTAATTGGACATGAAGTAATTATCTCCAAGTCTTCAGGTTAGTTGATCAGTGATAATTCATGGTAAAAACTACCTTCTGCTAACTACTGTGGATCTTTGAACTTCCTACCATTTGCCATCTCCCATAAACACAACTTTATTTAAGAAAAAAATCAAAGATAGCACTTAACACGTGAACGCAACTCACATCAGTATGTTGTATTAATGCCTCTCGTTTCCATATCCTTACAGAATAGAAGTAAATTATTTGGTAAATGCATAATTTAAACGTACAGATCTCACTGTAAAGCGGATTGCTCTAATACCTTTCAGCTGAGAAACCGAAAATCACAAATGCATATTTCATGGCAGGGGGGGATGTACACTGTGGACCCGAGACTGTCCCTAATATGCAGAAATCACATTCAGCCCTGTATATGCTGTAGCACAAATAGTAAGCTGAGCAGAAGCAGTGGAGAAGCGAATGTTTTGCATAGTGGGGCACTGGACAGAACTGAAGTTCTGTTGCCTGTTGTGGATATACAGAACAAGAATTCTTAATAGAAACTCTGAAATGCGGGATTAATTCCTATTTATGTTTTACCTCCATATCTGGAATTAAGTAGAATTCTTAAGTTACGGTTCCATGAGCAACAAAGAAGCTAACCCTTGCCTCACTGTTTTGTCTGTCAACCAGTAAACCTCAGTCAGAGACACTGAAAGCTGGAGACTTGAGGACGCGTATTAGTCGCTGTCAAGTTTGCATGAAGAAGACGTAACGTCTTGAAGGATGTTTTAAAACAGTTGAAAACTCCTGAGATGCACTGTCCTCCAGCTGTAACAATGGTGCTACTGTGCAGAAAGGAAACAAAACACAAATCCAAACTGTTTTAACCATGCAAATTCAAGCGTACCTCACTCGTGCCAAGCTAAGGGTTGGTTTGGTGCATATTTGACAACAGGACTAAAGATGAGATGAAAGAATCGACCTCCTGGAAACGGTGAAGACACTCGTGGTTCACAAAGGATCAGAAGATGAATTTTTCATTTCTCTCCCTGTACCAAAACGGCACCTTTTTGATCAGTCAAGAGAATCAAGAAAGAAAAACACGACGCACTGAGGATGTTTAAAGTAACAAGACTGCAGTTTTGAAAAACATTTTTCATGGTGCTACTAACCCTACTGTATCCCAGGTTTTTAATATGAAATTTTAAGCTTATTTCTCTGTAAGTAATGAAATGTGTATATTGTGTAAACACCTTTTTAGCTGAAACTTTCAGTCGTTTAGAAACAAACCAGACTCGGATAGAAAAATGCTTACGTCTAAAATTAAAACACACAGCAGTATTTTATTACAAAATTTGTGGTACGGAGAGAATTTCCAACTCTTACACCACTTATTCATTCGACGTTTCGTTTCCTCGGTTGCCAACCTGTCGTATTTGGGGAAATGCACAATTATTCTGAAGTCATTTTGATCAGGGCTTTGAATGTCGATGCTGCCGGTGGCTTTGGTTGCGTTCAGAGATCCCCACCCACTTGAAAAGTTTGTTGGTTTATTTTTTTTTTCTTTAAATCTCGTGAAGATCTGTGAAACGACCAGCCATGTGCCTGTATCCTTCTGGTCTGAATAAAGCCACATTCACACATTAGTCGTATTTGGTATAGATCAACAAAAGCTGCTCCTTGGGAATATCCAGTTATCAAAGCATGTAAGATGATGCTTATGTGAAGCCTCTCTTTACTCTGAAGTGAAGTCATTCGTATTATCCAAAATAGTGTACGTGCTACGAAACGCTCAAATAAAGTGTAAACTGGTGGAAACTGATCTTATCCTATTTACGATTTAATCTTTTTGATCATATGTGAATTTATAAGCATCCACAATGTATTTACAATATATAGCAACTCCTGTGTATGTACAGCTCACGTAAGGCCCTTAAAGATGGTGCATGCGGTTCCTTGTTTCTGATGTCATTCTGTAAGACTCCTACCGTGTATGTCTTAGTGTGTCACTATTTGTGCAATAGCTGAAAAGTGATCACTTTTTGTATGCGTAACTGCCCATGATTGTTCTGCTCTTATGGTCAGTGCTGCTTCACTTACACTAATGTATAAACAGCTCCCTGGCCAAAGCAAGACTGTTCTTCAAAATGACCATAATATAACATTTTGATTGTATATTGTCACCTCCTCTATCTATCAATACAACATGATTTGTGAATTAACATAGAGCTTTATACAGGTGAAGTGTATTTGTTTGTTTTGACTGCTGTTAATAATTTATCTGCTCATGGCTGTTCACCCTTTCCTTTCAGTTGTCCTTGTAACCGTGGAACATCAGAAATCTCCTTTTATGCATATTTGACAAAGACATAGGACTGGTGACTAACCCAGGTGGCAGTGGTGAGATTGGTGCTGATTTCAAAAGTCTTCAGGTATGAAACAGGTTATTTAGTTTAAAATGAAACAATACGAATAGCTTTATCCTTTTTCCATTAGTACAGTTTATGTTGGTAGAGAGCGGCCTGTTCAGCAACGTGCATCCCTCAGTCCATTTCATTTTGATTTGCTGGTGCATATAAACAGAACCTGTTGCTACCTCCAAGTCAATAACTCTTTACCAAGCTAAAATAAAGTCTTTTTTACTGTAAGCCCATATCTTCTACTACTTGCTCCTCCCTCAGCAGCCTAAGAGGAATGCAGGAGCCTATTCCTAACCCCCAGAAAGCAGAATAGAGGCTCAAGTCCAGGAGCACCCAGGGTAAAGAGCTCATCCAGCCCTCACATGGGTCTTTACCAACTCTACTTGTCTTGCTTACCAGCAAGAAGCTGCGTTCGTATATGGGGATCTAGGAACGGGCTGAACTTGTTTGTTCTCAGTACTGTATCCATGGTGCTTCTTTCTAAGATTGGGCCTCTTTTGCAGCATGCACAGCAAAACTCACTGAACAGAGACAAGACAGGAGTTACAATTCCAGTCTAACATAGGTAGCACGCAGAGCAGCTTGTTGTGTGGCAGCAAAGTAGTTCCCAAACCTGTGGAATGACCACAGAAAAGCAGATACGCTTCTGACAGGTATGTTCTCATGAACTTTAATCAACTCAAGAGTTTTTCTTTGTTTCTTGAGGTTGTTTTTTTTCTTGGTTAAAAGTAGGATAGAGAGGAAGGAGCGTCTTTTAACTGAGACACACAGTAGAGACTAAAAAGATACCGCACCTTAGAGCAGGCAAAGCACCTGACCTGTATTAGATCTGAGTTTCTCTTCTATAAAAGCAAGCACGGTTATTATTTTCTCCCACTTTGACTGCTTAGACTGTAAGCTCTTTGGGGCAGAGACATGTCTATGTGCAACACTGGGGGGGCGTCAAATGTTGACTGGGGCCTCTAGGTGCTATCCATCAGTATATAATATTAAACTACAGGTAAAAACTCATTTGCAAATGTATTATTATTACTTTAAATGAAAAAAATCCAACCCTGTTTGGACCATATACAGTCTTCAGCCTAAACATGATCTGGATCAGCCTCACCTACAGTTAGATTGTTTTGTTTGTTTGTTTTCCTGAAGTGTGATTTGTTTTTAACTGAAGTTTTTATTTCCCTGGCTAATTATGTTAAACTTACTTTAGTTCATCTTAAGCAGGAACCTGGAAATAACACAGCTGCATTTATAAGCTGTATGGGGGAAAAGACAAGCACTGTAGCCACTCGAGGGCACTATACAGCTTTGAAAGAAAGCTGAAGTAGAAAGAGGACCAAATTCCTGGAGGTGCCTGCTTCAGCAAGGACTTACATTAAAGCTTGCTAGAAGTGATGTGCATTGCCCCTCCTTGCTCACTGCCCAGTCTTTTGAAAGCTTCTTGCAGAACGCAGTTCAAGAAGACTTGCTGCCAGATGCTCGTTAGTTAAAAAAGGCCATTTTCCAAATGGAAATGAGTTTGCAAATCCTAAAAACAGTAGCACAGAATCACAGAACAACCTTCCGCACGGCGTGCATTTATACTGCTCTACTAGTGAAAAAGAACAATGAAATACTGCTTAACACCACAGGCTACTCAGTAGCTTCCTTTACTCTCCAGTGCTACCTTTTCCAATCCAGGACTGTAAGGGAACTGCTTCCTTCAACCTCAAGTTCACATGTAATGTGGGATTTAAACTTCTGAAATGGTTCTCCAGTCACGGTACAACCAAGGTGGGTGCACAGAGCAGCATAAAACATCAGAAATACAGTGAACTAGACTACTGCATGTCAATGCTGTGCTTTAAAGCTGTCAAGCATGCAGGTTTTTGTCCCGTGCCATAGAGGCCAGGCCCCCTATAGCTGTGGATTTCTCACCTCAAAGGACAGAGGAAGTACCAGTTTTATAGACTTTAGAACCTGGAAGCAATTCATTGATCTTGCAAGATACCAAAGCCCAGGTTCCAAAGTTCCATTTTTCTATCTAGGTTCTGTGCATGGTAGTATTTGCTTTGTGTATTTTGCAGACTTTGCTAATGGTGCAGTAGTGCCATTGTAGGGGCAGCAAGGGAGCTGCTTTCCAAGAGCGAGGAGTACGTTGCTCTGGGCACCATTACATGTTTGTAAGTGCTTCTTCCCAGAGAAGTTACCCTTCAGACAGTTCAGCAGTGTGGTCAGACGCGGGATATTTCTGCTGCTGTGGCTACTTCCACTGGGCTTGGTGCAAGAGACAGCAACAACTTCCTCCTCCCAGGGGAGGCTATTGACAAAAAGCAGGAGCAGTAATTAGCTCAGGGGAGTAGTAGCAGCGTGCTACATTTTAAAGCACAGGACAAGTATCTTGGATTCTTTGCTTTAGAAGGAAAGATTATTAGCTCAACCCATTTGCAACAGACAGGTGACCAATGCCTAAGAAACAGCCCCAACTGGCAACCAAGTCAGGAGTAACTGGTTATTAAAGCAGGCAAACTGCTGGCTCCACCGGAGGTGCTCACTATAGCTCAGGGGTGGAGTGCACAGCAGCAGCTGCTGCTCCAGTGCCAGCAAGAAGCTTCTGTGCCCACTGAGCTCAACTTTCCTGACTGTCAGACTCCTGCAACTTGTAACTCTTCTTTAAGAGGAAATTAAAAGCAATCTGAAAATAATTTCACTGAAAATAGATTAACTCAGTGAGTGAGTCAGAAAGAAAAGCGAAGAAACAAAGCAACTGCCTGAGCCTGGGGCATTCCTCTAACAAAAGAAAGAGGGGGGAAATGTTCTTACCTCCCATTCATACACAGCAAACTCAGTGCTCCCCTCTGTGGCGTTCTTTCATGACCCTTCAAGAAAAGAAATCAGAGGAACTGTAACATAAACTGAAATGCATGTTTGAGGGAATGCTTTTGCAGTGGGCGCAGGGATGAGAAAGAATACAAATGATATTACCTGGTAACTCTTAAATGGTCCTTCTTCCCCTCTATGAACGGCTCATTCCCAGGCCTTTGATTACTTCCAGTACCGCGCTTCTCAATGAGATGCAAGGCCCACTAGCGCTGGTGAATGTATTTCAAAACAAAGGCTTTCAGTGTGTGTTCTAGCGCTGCCTTTGAATTCAGGTAGGAAGTCCTGCTGCTTTCTGAAGTCAACTGCGAGCTTTCATCCTGCTCGAGGAGTTGTGAGTTCTGTCAATGCTTCATCTAAAGAGGTTTGAGTAAAACTGTGCCTGAACCATCCCCACCCTCCAAAAAAGGAAAGAAACAAAACCCCTCAGTTCAGGTCCAGTGACACTTCCAGGCTGAGGTCTCTCCACGCAGTTAACGTGAGGCTGTCGCAACAGCCCTGATGGTGTTGGGAGGATTTTCACTGTTTGCTGCTGGTAGGGCTCTTTGTTTTTCCTCCCAATAGAAGCTACAAGCTATAAAATGAGGCCCTTAGTAAGGGGGCTCGTTTAGTTGGAGAAAATTCTGTTCTTCAAGCAAACCTGACTTCTACCAAGTTGTTTTAATGCAGCATTCTGAATATCAGAGTAGGAATTAAGTCAGGTGTTTTGAAAGAAAGAAAAGGCATTTCAAAGCAGCCACCCACATCTGTGGAGAGCATGCACGCTCACGTCTGTGGATGTAAGTTATTGCTATGCAGAATTAACACATCGCTCACATCAGTAAGAATGTGAAACGGCGCTACAGTTTGTTGGTATTTCCTGCTGAAGCTCAGTTGTTTCTACAAGTGGGTCTATTACCTGAATAGTGAGACATCCATGTAGGTTTTGTTTTTACATACTGGCACCTAAACACATCTCAAAGCCAAACCTTGGGCTCCTTTTACCCTAAGGTCTGAGCCACCTATCTGATGCTCCGCTAAAAGTTCCTTCCAAGACATGCTGATAATGGCATATTGCTCTGCATTTCAAGGACACATCATGCACCACTTCCCCCCCCACCCCCCCAAACACACCGTTCAGAAGCTCTGCTGTTTACCTGCACTACAACTCTGTGACAGGGAAAGCTCCTCGCTGTTCTGCCATAGGATAGATAGGATAGCTGTTACACTACGTGAGTGGCAGAGCAAATTGGAAAGGCTGAGAATCACCCCTGAAATACACTACAAGCTCCTTCAGATCTTCATGGAGGAAGAGCGACGCCGTGCTCTGTAAGGAAAGCAGCAGCAGGAAACGCAGTTTCGACGGAAGAAAACAAAAGATCATTTAAAAATAAAACCCAGACACGGAGCTACATGAACACGTATTTACTGCAAGTAGCTCTATGGAAAGCCAAGTCAGATAAATATAAACACTATACAGAGCTTCAAGCCAGTCTCCCAGAACCGCAGATGCGATGTGTTTTACAAAGAAAACAACGTAACAATATTTACAATGGAAGACAAAGCCAGATCAATCAGCTCAACTTTAAAACAGATCTGTGAAGCAGAAATAGCAAATATAATGAACAGTTTCAACCATATGCGTTTTAGTTTGTACAGACGATAACTGTCCAGTATCAAATTAAATTTACAGGACAAACATTGTTCCATCATTGGTATTTTGTACTATACAGCAGCATAAACGGGTAGCTGGAAGGTAGTATATATAGTGATATGTTTTACATATTCTGAAAATGTTCTTCCAGCACAATACTGAATAAATTAGTTGCTGTAAACTAAGAGATTCAAAAAAGATTGCATATTTTTATGCCGTACCTGTTAGTATTTGTACCACTCTAGTTGAGGTTACCCATTTAATTATTTATTCAGCATTTATTAAATCAGTGCTGTATATTGTACAATGGCAGCCTCAGGGATCCAATATGAAATAGGTATGCACGTTTTTCCTCAAAACAACCCTTTCCTTTCACGTTAAAGGTTCAGAACTACCTTCATCCAAACTGCGATCTCTTAAAAAAGATGTAAAGCTTTATAAAAAGCTGTCTACGTATTGCATTATTAATTTACGAGACCAAACAAAAGCTATATGGCAAGACAGTATCATGGTCTAGAAGAGTGGTCATATTTTCCATTAGTGTATGTTTAGCAGCAACAAATATCCGTACCAACTTGAACTTCTCTTCCAGATTCGCACCCAGCTCTGTGCTTTTAAACCCTGTACAACAGATCTTCCCATTGCCGGACGTTGTGTCAGCTGATGGGTTCCACGCGTCCCAGTCACCAAAACCCGACACGGACATTTTAGTCCTACCCCAAAACAGATCTGTGTACACACCGCCGAGCTAAAGGGACGGTGCCGGATCGGTTCTACAAACTGTACCGGTGCTGTGCAGGTTGTATTTGTTAGAGCGAGGCAGCCCGACTGGTCGGTTGTACAATATACAATGTAGAGGAGTACAGCTGTGTGGTGCAGTACAGCATGAGGATTTATGTACCACTTCTAAACCCTTTTCCAATCGTCAGTGCCTTTCGTTACACATGGCATGTACTGACAACTAGTGTCATGCTCTTTACGTTTATAGCAGTGTTAAAAGCCTAAACTCATTTCAACCAAATATATATATATATCAGTACAAGAGTGAAGCACTTAAGCCCTGATTTTTCTGCAATTTATTTTTTAAAACGCCAAATAATCATTGTTTGCACTTCTATTACTGGGATAAGGACAACTGAAGAGCCAGTATTTGACTTCTTCCCATTATGCCACAAAGAAAGAACAAAAGCAGTCCCAGATTAAAGACGGGACCTTGGCTGAAAGTAAGATCAATTAGGGTGGTTCCTCTTTAAGAAGCTACAGCTGACAAATGTAACGCAGGAGTCGCAAATGCTGGCTATGACCCCGCACTCCTCCATTTGAATGCGTGAACAAAAACCTCATTTTTACACAATTCATGTTTATAAACAAGTATCGTGAGGGTAAGAACAAAAACAACCTACAAGACAACCAGCCCATTAATCCTACTTTGTACATACCAAAATTCTGAGCAAAAAAAAAAAAAGTCAGCTTAAGCCGTGACAGACGTTTGATTTAAAGTACTCTAAGCCTATGATCAAGAAGTCTCTCTCGTACCATGAAAGCAAAACAAAACAAAAGGCAGAAGAGGTCTCTCCTTTCCAGACTGGTTCAGCCCTGCAGGTTCTCCCCTCCATCTCTCCCCTCCCTCCTTCCGCCCACCCGAAGAAAGGCTCCTAACTGCCCCAATAGCTCTAACCACATGTTTTAAGCTAATCACTTGTTAACGTACCAGAGAAGCAAAACCCACGGTAAGCAGACATCGGAAACCAGCTTTGATGTCTCGGAATATAAATAAAAACAAATTAATGGGAGAGGCAGGAGGAAGAGAAGGGCGTGTAAAGGAGCTCCCATTAGCACTCGTGCTGCCTCCCAGATAGACACGACAGGAAAGACCAATTTCCATCACCAAAGCGCAGCTATGAGAAATCTCAATTCAAATTAATTCAACTGTAGAGAGCTGATGTCTATGACAAAATTAATTGGAAGGATGTGTCCGTGCTGGTGGAAATGAAAGTAGCCGGCTGGAGCTGAGCTTGGCTTCCAAAAGCACCACACAGTTTCTGGAGTTTCCAGCAGAAAAGTCTTCTCTTCCAACAATGGTTTCCATGGCAATGCAGTCAGTCTGCAAAGGAAGAAGAAAAAACTGGTGACATTTTAAATGCGAGTTACATGGGAAATAAGTGTTTGCTAGCGAGGAGAACACGAGGAGCTCTCATCCGTGGCAGAAGGGACAGCGCTGCACGCAGGCAGCTCCCTGACAGGGCTGCGCTCCCCTGGGTGTAACTACACACACTCCCATTCACAACAGGTAGAGAACTGCAATACAAACACTTGCTGCAAGTCACAACAGCCGTGTGCCCCGGCCTCAACTTTCCAAGAAAAAGCATGATTTCGTTCTAACTACAAACACCTCACAGGGTACTTCTCCTTTTTGTCTCAGCCCACTGTACAGAAGCACACAGCTGCAACACCAAACCTGCAGAACCATCTTTGCTGCTACCAGCTCAAAGCAGTGACTCTTCCCTCTCACTGCCCACCTACCCAGGCTGATGCCCACCTGCAGGACTGGCCACTGCTGCCACACGGGGAGGGAGTAAGCAGCAAGTTTACTACCAGAGCACAAATGGCAGCTAGCATATAGGAGAAAGTCTTCAGGAAACATCAAACACGGGAGCAATCTCACTTCCCCTGTCCAAACCACGCTGCACAAGCTCCCATTGCTCAGGGAAAGCGATCCTACAGAGGGCATCTCAGCCTGCAGGGGCAGAGGGGCCCTGGCCCCAACAGGGGCAGTGCTTTCCTTGGGGCCGCAAGGACAGCAGTTGGGTCTCAGTGTTTTGCTAGAGAAGGTTCAGTGCCGAATTATCTCCGCCCCAGGAATATGCTGAAGAAAATGTGACGGCTAGAGCACAAGCAAATGTTACGTATACTAATGCAAACCTGTATGTTTACTTACATATCCCATCGCCCGGAGAACGCACACGTTAAACACACCGACTCCACCCTAAGCTAAAGGAGCTCAGATTTCACAGCCCGACAAAGAGCGCCGCCTCTTCACAAGAGCGCAGCCAGCAGCTCAGGGGCTGCCCCAGGCTGCGCTGCTGGGTCCCGCAGCACGGCTGGGCGCCGCTCTCCACTGACACGGCAACTCGTTTCTGTAATGCGAGGAAAACACGGCCGGAAAAAAAAGTACACCCTCAGAAGTCTGCACTCCTGTTATTTCACGGACATGCTAAGATCGCTACAAAAGGCCGTTCCTGGTCACACGGTGTGTAAGCAGCGGCTCTGCTTTCACAAAGGCCGAGTGAAGCTGTTATTTCTGAAATGCTTTTTCCCTTCAGTAAATATTTGGTTGTAGGACCGAAGGACGGAAACACACACCTCAGCCTGAAGCCAATCACACCTCTGCGATGCACACCAGCGAGCCATCGGAACAGGCATTAAAGCCACATTCGGGACAAATTAACATCTACCAGCACCCCCCGCCCCTTCCCTGCCCCGCACCTGACATGAAAGGAACTTCAAAAGCCGTCTCTGCTTTGGTCGCTGCATTTTCCTCCACGCCTAACAACGCGCACCTGGAAGCTGCACAACGGGTTGTTCTGAGCCCCACCGGCACAACCCCAGCGCTGGGAGCAGCGAGAGCAGGGCCGTCGGAGCAGCATAATCCCACGTGGCAGGACTCCTGTTTGTAAATACCTCCGAGTTTGTAGCAACGTCTGTAAACTGCCAAATCTCATTTCAGATGCTTGAGGGGGGGAAGAAGGAAAAGCCTAAGAGCAGGGGAACCTGCTGCACTCCTAACTGCGGTGCTTGGAACAAGCACAGCTCAAGCACAGCTCAGGCGCAGTGTAACTAATGCTAGCAAAGAGGTGAGCAAATGACAGCCCCAGCTGACACATCAGTTTGTAGGGAACCAGAACGGCCCTCGGCTGAGTTGTCACAGCTCTGAGTGCTCCCAGGCAGGGCCGCACAGCGCTCCCAGCCCTTTGCCAGGCAGTACATGAGGTCTTCTTCCCCCTCTCCTACGATTATATAAACACATTTTCATGTTTCCCCTCAGTTTTTAAGCTAAAACAAAGTTGTGGGAGCTGTAAACAAAGAGAAGGAAGCCCCAGGTGATATCACCTACAGCTGACAGTGGCCTCACAACACCTCAAGTGCCTTCAACCGGAGCTGCTGCTGTTAGCACTACTCTGAGCTCCTCACTGCTGGAAATGAGCACTGCAGCTGGAGCAGCACAGCTGGCTGCTGCTCAGCACCTCTTTTCTGGCAAGACAAAAGCCTCAGCATTTACTTACGGCTATAGATACAGCTGTACAGGAAGGGCCCCCCTCACCCACACCCCCTCAGGACACAGAAGCAACCCCACACCCTCCCATAGAGCCAAGCCCATGAGCAGTGGGGTCCCTGCAGCACCGGGGCAGTCCCTGCAGCTGCGGCCCTGGCAGCTACTTCTGAGCTGTGGAGCTGCACCATGGCCAACAGCAGCAGCTCCCCATGGCACCCCCAGGACACCCCACAGCTCTCAGGGCTACAGCTGCTACCAGCAGGAACCCAGCTGCCCACAGGACCCCGCGTGTGGCTCTGTTCCTATGAAGGCACCTCCAGCTGTGCACGCACAGAAGCAGTGATCAGTCAGAGCTTTGAAACAGGGTCAGTGTTGAGGAGTAAAGGCCCGTGTCTGTCATGCCCTGTCAGAGCGGGGCTGCGAATTTCCACTTGTGTTGTTCCTCATGAGAAGTTCCTTAGGACAAGGGGTGGCTTCTATCCCAGGGCTATAGCAGTGCTCAGGCACTGAGATCTGCAGGGATTCACCTCCCCATGGCACTAATGCAGGACAAGGGATGCCAGGGGAAAGCAGCACAGTTCCTGGAACACAGATCTTCTTACCTCAGTGTCCACAATAAGATCCATCAGTCAGCAGTTTTCTATGTTCATGGCACACGTCTGAGAATTGCTGATTGTGTTTCGCTGCTGATGCCACATGGATGTATGTGACTCAGTACTGATAGAACTGCAATGGGAGCTGTCAGATCAACAACCCGTGTCTTCCAAGAGGAAAGCAGACTCTCCTCTTTATCCCAACTTCATCTCTGTTATTACATTCAACTCCCTATTAGCATTCAGTATGGAAAACAAATGCAGAAAGCATCCAGGAAACTTTCACAGATCGCCTCTCAAAAGACATAAGCAGAGCTTTGGAAACAAACCCAATCTCTCCATGGTACACAAGTCAACTTACAGCCACCCATTTGCGATGGGATCTGATGATGAAACTACACAGAGCTGTCATCTTCCCAAGGAATAAAAGATCAGAAGAAAAAGATGGAGAAGACAGAAAAGAAACTACAAGGGCCAATGTTTGAACTGGGCTGGCAGCGAGCCACTGCCCAGAAAAACATTTCGCTCAAAATCAGTGTGCCAAAAAAGAGCTGTGCGTGTTTTCTATGAACAAGAAATCCATAGTTTCATAGAAACTGGAGGCAGAGGATTAGATCAGTCTTAATTATTTCGACTGTGCACCCTGTGTGTTCTATCTGGAAGCATATCAGATGAGAATATATCCAACACACACTTCATTTCCTGCACCTGAATTACTAAGGTCACACAAGTCAGACCGCTTTAAAACACACCACGAGGCTTTAGGAGCAGAGCAGACACGTCCTGTTTCCCTCCAAGAAATCCACCCTAAATAGTACGTTTTTACAGGAAGGGCTTTTACTGACATAATCCTGCAACTGATTCCTAAAAGGATAAAAGCTTTGCTTACAGAAGATATTAATTTAAGATAATTAAATGATTAAAATCTCCACATCAAAGACTAAGGCAATTTAAAGCCTTCTGAAGAACACCACCGAAGTTCTCCATTTCCCAAACCTCGGGTTAAGGGAAGTCAGCATTCAGCAGGCTGGCGCAGGTGAGAACAGCTGTGCACATCCCCACGCAGCAGGCACACGGCGTGCCTGTTGTTCAGCACGGCACCGGGCACAGCAGCACCTTGGGGCACAACATGCGTGTCCAGAAGTGCCCTGCTCATGCCATGGGATGCTGCATCCCCGTGACATGGCATGGCGTATTGCAGCCCAGCAAGGGGAATGGATTTGCTGCAACACAACCTTCACAAATCAGTGAGAATTCTGTTACCCCTGAACCTCAGTTAGCCACAGTTAACTATCCTGTGCCACTTTCCCATTTCTTTGGGTTTTAACTTAATGGTGTAGCTCTAGACCTAGCTAGAGGCAAGCGGTGCTCTTTGTGCAAAGGATTTCTTCTCAGCTCACACACTTAGATGCCAACTCGACAAACACGTATCAGAGGAATGGACACGCTGACTGGAGCATCGCATGCACCCACTGCAGCACTGCACTCCGTACCTGGGTAACCCAATCAAGGCCCTGACACACAGAAACAGCCTTATTTGGGTGTTCGCTCAGCCATAGCCGTACCCTTAAGCACATATTTCACATACTTCCTTCATTCAGCAACAAAGTAACGATGTTCAAATTAAGCTAATGGAAATATTGTGCCCGTGATTTGACTGACCTTTCTCCAAAAAAACACATAACTTGTTAAAAGAAACCTGTTACATGATCTCTTTTTCATTGCATAAGCCACTTAAACAAAGCGATTAGTAACAGCACACCCCGGTGAATTAGGTTACTCTTCCTCTCCAAGATGCGAGAGTAACTTTGTCTTCTAAAGCCCAGAAATAAACACACTTTATCTACAGCCCAAAGCACAGCTCCAGTACTTAGTGCTCGGCAACCTCACAGCTTAAAAAAACCCTCTCCCATGCTTAGTGAACGTTTTATTTACTTCGCAGAAAAGCCTTATCTCCTGCTGCAGCAGCTTCTTTTCCTGCTTCAATGAACAGTGCTGGAGTTTCTAGGAAGGCGTTATGCACACTCCCTGCTTTCCCCTCCTTCACCAACGCTATTCCTAGAATTAGGAAGCTCACGTGCTGTTCTGGCAGGGCAGGAACACAAAGTCAAACCAAAGCTGTCAGATCGATAAGCTGCTTTATTTTCCTTTTATTTTCAAAAACTAAGTATCCTTCCCAGTATGGCAAGGTGACACTGAACGAACGTCTGACCACGTAAAAACCACAGAAGCTTCACATTTCAGACTTCCATGTTGCAGAAGAAAGAAAAAAAAGTTCTGCTTTTGCAAAAAGAAAAAAGCCCCAAGCTGCAGCAGCACGCTCTGGCTGACCTCCCAGCTGGCAGAAAACAGCTAAATTTTAGCCAAACAGACCTTGTTTGTGTGCCTTATGTCAGTACGACCTGCTGCAGTTTGCTCCGCTCTCGTGACAAAGGTTGAGAGCCCGTAAACATCAGCAGAGAGGAACGTTTTCCACCTGTGCTCTTCCTGCAAGGCAGATGCTGAGAACTGCTGGGAAACAAGGAAAAGACCACAGCCATGTGGAACGTGGGTACGGAGCAGCACGGGTCTGCTTCCTTCTTTCAGAAAGGACCTGGAAGGTTCAGAGCAGTGCTGGGAGGAGCGAGGCAGCCTCCCTGCCAGGCACAGCCACAAAGCAGCCTGTATGGAGGCATGGGGAAGCAGCAGGAAATGTTAAGAGCACAGATACAGTGTGTGTCCCCACTGCATGCAGGAAGCCACCAGAGTGCACAGGCTGAGGGCATGGCAGAAGAGGATACGACATCTATAAAATCCTAAGTGGCATGGAGGGGAAAGATAGAGCTAATTATCTCCTCCAATACAAAGTGATGGGGCTGCCAAAAGAAGTCAAGTCCAAAATAGATGCAAAGAGGTCTGTGTACAGCACGCGTTGGGTGACCACAGGCTGCCACGGATACACAGCATTACACAGCATCAGAGAGACTGGAAAAGTACTTGGAGTAAAGACCCATAGCAGGTTATGAAACAGACACACGGCATCAGGCTCAGGAAATCCCCCAGGCTGAAAAAGCATCAGAGGCTGAGAGCACGCCCGTGGGGAGGTGCTCTATCAGCCTGCCCTGCTCCTCCTCAGCCAGGCAACGTCTGCTTGCAGGTCTGCTTTGAACGGTCACAGCCATTCCCACCGACACAAAGGACACTGTCATTCATGACTAATGGCACAGCTCCACACCTTTCAAGTCTCTTTTCATGATATTTCCTTTCTATAAGGAAGTTTCACATCTTCTAATTCATCCTTTGCTCTTCCCAACCCCTTTAGTCATTGACATTTGAAAGCATTCAGCACTTTTCTTCTTTCGACTCCGTTGCTGTAAGTGATTGTCAAAGGCAGAAACTTGCTGCGCGGCCACATACCAGGCGACCACAACCGCCCTCAGCCCTGCCTTCAGCCCACGTGTACCTGCACGGCGCTCTGCAACAGCCCCTGCCTGCTACCACACCAAGCAGAGGCATGCATTGATTTTTTTCCATTTTCTAATTAACATGTCACTGAGTCTGCATGAGAATACTCACAGCCCTCATGTTTTGCAGGAGAGGAAGAAGAGGATTGGACTGCGTGCATGGGGCAAAGCCCTCTCAATCTGCACACAGCAGCCATGGAGAGGGCCTTCAGCTCCCAGAGGCAGCTCCAGAGCTCACAGAGGTCAGAGTTACACCATACCTACACACAGACAAGTTTGAATCACGTATGTACTCAGACCTCCTTAAGCTGGACTTCCAGTAAATCCACCCCCAGGCCCCTAACATTAGAAGATTGCCTCAATCTGGAGATTCCTCCTAAAGATCTCCTACAACAGAAACAAAAAGGAAACAGTAATGCTAGAGCAGCTTCATCACCCCATCTGCTTTTGGATCAAAGTCTCAGGAAGATCATAAGATGCAGATCCACATCACACTGACTGAATGCATGTTCTGTGATCTGCACGGAGACCCCACGCAGGGTGATTCTGTGCTCAATCACACATCCCCGCATCCCTGCTGCACCAAATCCATCCGTCACGTGGCTGCAGGAAACCTAACTTACAAAACCAAAACAACAACAGAAACATCACATTCCACATCTAAGAGGGAGAAGTAAACACCAGGACATGCACCTAACTCGGAGATACGTGTTGGCCCACATTCCTCTCACCAAAATTAATAACCTGGCCCACATTCTGACATTTACCTCAGCCTCTTCAAGTCATATAAACCATTACAACCACCGTATTTATAGCTCTACCTCCCATTACTGCCTGCCTTGTGCGTGCCCTTCCAAATGCCTCCACCAGCTTCCTCTCTCACAACCTTTCTCAGACAGCCTTTTATCTCTTTGAGGTGCTTATCTTCACTACCAATGGCAGCCACCTCGATCATTATCTTGCTCTCCACCCCAGCACATTAAGTTTCATCCATCTCTCCAGTTTCGTTATGAAGGGTGGGCTCTTCAAGATGGGGACTAACACGCTCATACTGGTGGCACTGAACACGGGATCTCACTCCTGCCTACCTGCTCAGCTTCTGCAAACACGTGAGTAGGGGGCAACAGATTCACTCCCAGAGTATTGTCTGAATGACCTCGAGATCAAGCCTGTTCAGTTTTTAAGCTCATTCCTAACTACTACCCTGTCAACCTACAACTTAAAAACGCATTTCTAAAAGCAAACAACACAAAACAGCACCACCACCCAAAAAATCACCACAGAGTTAAATATAGATGGCAAATACCTCCAAACATCTCTCACACAAAAGCAAATATTCCAGAAGTGTGAACTTGACAGTAAAGGCTATTATTAAAAATCAAGCAGCTCACAATTCTCTCTAATGAACAAACTTAGAACACACGATATTCCATAAACTATTTTTGCTTCTCTTTGCCCCCCCAGCCCATGTTGTTTTAGACATCTCTCTACAAAGAAGCTGGAGATGAGATGAGCTGGAACACTTATGAGTGCCCCCAGCTCACCCACTCCAGCGGGCTCTATCTGCTTACACCAGGAAACCCAAGGTGCCTGGACTCAAGGAGGTGTCTTTTTGCGCTATTTAATGGTATATCAAGGCTGTATTAATTCAGTTGGCAAAAAGCTGCCATAAAAACTGTAATATTTGTCAACATCTTAAATGGGAGATTCACATGAATGAGTTATCACACGGGTCTCATCTCACTCTTCCTGGTCTTGCATACAGCAGGCTCGTTTATTTAACAAAGCATCACTTGCATTAAGAACTCTGCAATCTCCAGGTGTCCCGAGATATCCGTGTGAAAATAAACATCGGGTCCCAAAAACATTTCAGGCTCCAGCTACCCAGGTATCAAGAAAGTCCTACAGCAAATTAACCTGTGCAGTAAGAGCTGTGAACAACAAAGCAAGCTAGCCTGGCACAAGCATGGAAAAGAGCCGCACCATCTCCTGCAAAAGGAGGGTATTATTCATTAATGCCCCTATAAATTTAGAAGCAAATTTTACTAGAATTCTTGCACTCCTTAAGGTATTATTTCTCATGACTGTCAGAAATAGAAAAGCAACATGCTGATATCTTCTGCCATCTGCAAAATCCCATTTTCTTAGAAGTGAAAACTTTCTCCAATTGATTAGCACATTTATGAGCCCGTCATGTCCTAGCAAGAGAAGAAATGCACTTCTTATATGCTGTACAAATGAAACGACAATTCAATGTGATATTTGTAAGTTCATGATACGCACATGCATATCATGCAGTAAAAACAAGCACCACTCATCTTTCAGCATTAATTAAAAACTTCTGAATTTTCTTCAGTCGCATTGGATCGTATCATCACCTTGGAATTACATCTCAATCTTAACTGTATTAATTTCAGCATAACCCATCTCTTTCAAAAGCCCTTTCTTCCCAGAAGATTAAGGAAGATTAGCCCTCACACTTAACTCACAAATCACTGGCACAGAGCACACACCTATACACATACACACTAGCAATTCGGGCTGTTAGCATTCGAGCATATAGGAAAAGGGCTAGAAAAACAGCGCTCTGAATTAATCAACCTTTGTCCCTCAAGATGCTGTTTGTCAGCGCAGAAAATCCTTCCAAGCAGTCCATTACACTGCTGCCATAGGGGTAGTGCCCCACCCAAAGAAAATCTCCAGAAATCCAAACACTTCTATGTTCGAGATCTTTTAGATAAGATATTCTTGTGATGTCGAGCAACACCTCAAAGATGCCTTTGATGAGTCAGGCTCATTTACTTTTGTCTTCCCCCTGCCCTCCAGAATGTCATGCATCCCAAGTGATGAAGGCTCCCAGCTAACCTGTAACCGCCTCTAAGCACAGTGACCTTTACAGAGACACGGGGCTTGATTAAAACTAGAACACGCTTTTTCCTTTTGCCCTATTAATTGCTTTAAACCGTAAGGTTCTGCTTTAATAAGACAACAGCAAGATGTAATCACTGGATTGCTGTCGATATGCCAAAGCTAAACGTGAAAGACAGCCAAACAGCAACTTACAGTGTGGGCCATGGTGCTCATCTCCAGCCAGGTCCTCACAGACCACTGACGGACGAGTCAGGATAAAACAGCAATAATAAATGCCCCCAGAAAACAGGAGGCTTTCCTCTCTCACCTGCCTTTCAGTTTTAACATTCCTCTTTCCTTGGATTGAAGAATGGCACATTTGATCACAACAGCAGTTAAACAAAATCACTGCAGAGTTTGTTTCCTGTTTTGGATCAGGAAAAAAACAACCTTGTTACTTCAGTCAGCACACTGGGTACTATTCAGCGTGTGCTGGGAGCACCACAGACCCACCAGCAAAAGCACACGGGCACACACCAATCACAACACAGCAATACAACCTCTTCTTGTACCATCCAAAACCTCAAGGCATAAACCCTCCCTTCCCAGCCATCTATAGGAAGAAAAGTTGTTAAAGATCCTTTCATAAAGAAAGGCATACACAGAGCCAGCAAAGCTCCCAGCTGAACGTCCTGCTAATGGGCCACCGGCCCCACAGCCAGCCCCAGAGACAGCGTCCCACAGCCCCGGGGCAAGAAAACGTACTTAAAATTTCATCAAATGACTGAAGAAAAAAACCAAAAAGCCAGTCTGCACCAGTACCAGACTCGTCCCAGAACTCCTGTGTCACATAGCAGTGCTTTAGCCTACAGGACAGTCACAGAAAGTCAGACTTACAAAAAAGACACAAGAACATCAGCTGCAACTACAGCCTTAGTGAGGAAAGCTGATTTCCAGGAGCATTCCAACACTCACTGCACGCATTCGCTCTCAGCAGCAGGGGAACGTTCTCATCACAGATTTTCTCACCAAGCACAAGTAAAACCCAGCTGATTCCTGGTCAAATATGTCATAATTAACTCACTCCCACACTGCAAGGCAAAAATCTGTTCAGCCTTCAGTAGCTCGTATGCTACTTGAAAAAGTTACCCCGTATTTTTACAGTAAGTCACTCAAGACAAAGTAGCATCTGTTACAGCAAGACTTCCAATTTTGGGTTTTTTCCTCCAAAGAATTATTATCCCCACGTTCCTTGCAGGACTTTGGCTGCACGGCAGCGTTCAGATGCATTTCAGAAGGGTTCTTCAAGTTATTTTTAAGCAGTCCCCTGCCCCAAATGTTCTGCTGATACAAACAAGCCTCAGTTTGAAGCAAACTTCTGCAAACCACGGCTCTGAAATCCAAAGGGGCAGTTATTTGTCTGGTATCCCGTAAACTGTAATTTACTATATTTGCAATAGCTAAAACTTCCAGAACTTCTCAAAGTGCACATTGTTCATCATATTCAAGATTTTGCATTTGAAATACACGAGTACCATAAAGGATCCGGACAATTTAGAATCAAAGTTTTCCTTCACAGCTGTAGTTATTTTCCCTCCTCCCGGCTCCCCAGAGCATGCACAACAACCTCACACAGGAGGAGATTAAAAAGGTGAGGAACATTGAAATTATAATCCTGCACTTTAGAGAATTTCTGAAATTAATGCCTGAACACACCATTAGGATATCAGGTAGAGGTAAGATTAAAGAGTAGGTGTAAAATAGGTGGGTTGGTATTAAACTGAGTGCTGCATTTACTCTGAACAGTCTGTTTTGTTTTTTGGAGTCCGGGGTATCTTTGTAGGTTTAGTATTTCTAATTACGTCTGAAGAAACTTTTATTATACATGACCCATTATGCAGTTTATTACCACCCCGTTCTCATTATCATCCCCAGTTTCTACAAGGTCCAACAACAAGGTATACATTAGCTAAGCCCTGTTTGAAGTAGCTTTTGTGTTCCGTACTCCTAGCACAAAATTTCATGACTCAGATTCACGTAATCAAAACAGCAAACCGCTTGCTTCAATATTGTGTAACAACCTCATGATGAAACTGTTTTGCTAATGACCTCCTTAAACTTCAAGCACTCAAAATCAGAACCTTATTTTCTTTTTATCGTAGTATTCGACATAAACCTGACCTCAATTTTGCCTAAATCCAAAATAAAAGTTGAATGGCGAGCCAGCTCTGTTTATCAGTTCAAATTAATGCCTTCCCCTCCTCCATCCATTTCATTTCATGAATGGAGGAGGGGGGAAAAAAAAAAACAACACAGTTTGATTCACACCAGTGAACCTGAACCAGAAGTAGTTTGGGAATTACAATGAGGGGGAAACGATGCATTGGAAATCTCTCTCTCCATTTCACTCTCAGCAGTTCAGAGAACGCAGTTGAGTCACTGTACACAACATCTAACTTGAGCAAACAAGAAAAGCAAACAGAAGTTGGGAAGTGTTTTCCTTCCAGCACAACTGCAGCCCAGGGAGACTAAAGATCTCTGCATGATAAAGTTTGATAAATACGGGGAGCTCCTTCCTAGGAAGTAAAAGGTAAATGCACCTAGTAAATATTTTCCTTCAGAATGTATTTCTTTCACCTCAGACCATTTTTCAGGCAAAGACTAGAAAATTGGGATGCAGAAATGAAGACAACGCTCACTTCTGCAAAAAGTCTCCCAAAGTATTAAAACTATCAATTACACACAGGTACACCGCGCCTCCTCTTCAGGATATAAGAGGTTTACGAATGGGGATTTATTTTCACTATTCAAAATGGAACTTGAACATTTTTTTCTGGATTAGACATTCTTTTTAGATACTGAAATAAAAGCTTCATCACATCAGAAACTGGTAGGCTGGTTAGGGAATACAGACTTCTAAAATCAGGCTTGCTATAGCTCAAATGCGTGATTTAACAGGCGACCGAAAAACAACATCCTTAAAATCAACGGTCTTAAGCCATTACAAAGAAACAGACATAGACCACCAACTCATAACGCTGTGTTTTAGCTCGGGCTGCTCTGCAATCCGCTCCCCGCTCCATGAGCCACCTGGAAGAAAACGTGCCCACACCTCCACCTGCCCTCCTCCTGCACACAGCAAATGGTTCATGTTCCCATTGTGGAAAACTCTTAGGCCTTGTTTTGAAGCAGAGTGTTAAAACTCTGTTTTCTTCTTAGGCCTAGTGGGATAACAGCAACCTCAGCTCTTAATATTCTCACACTTAATTTCCTGCCAGCATCCATGTTTTTTTGTGTGTGTGTGTTTGTTTTGTTTTTCATATGTAGCTTCTTTCACTTCATTTTAATGCATGTTTCACTTCCAGAAAGCAGACTGGTGGCAAAACACACCAACAGCAAGGCTCCTTCCTCCTGCAACTTGTAACAGACAAGGAAAAAACCCAAGCACAGGCCTGGGGATATTTTGCTGTAGCTGCAGTAAACAAAACATTTAAAGTAAGTACATTTTCTAGCCAGTCTCTTGAAAAATGCTCTTAAACGTAGTATTTACAGCCCTGACAAAATGAAATCCTTTGCGTTTTCCCCCCCACCCCCACTCTTAATTATACACATTTGAGTTAAGTGAGGGAAATAAGATCAAGCACAAATTCTGCTGTCTTTGGGGGTGCTTCTAAAACAACCAAACACTATGGCAGTCAGCTTCTCTTTGACTTAGAAGAATCTTTGAAGTGCTGAAAGCCTAACTTTAGAAGAAAGCACTTCTTGGACTGGCAACTTTCAACGTCTTCTAAATTTGATTCCAACCAACAAAACAAAGCAGGGAAAAAAAACCACTGAGGCAAACCACACATTTCTGAGCAGCCCCAAGCACTGCTGCCAGACTGTGAATGGCATGCTAGCTGAGTCAGGCTTACACCTTCCCCTGTTAAGGGCTACACAATTTTAAGCTGCTACGATACCTTCTGTCTTCAGACGGTTATAAAGTAAAACTAGGGAGGGAAAAAGTATCATTTTATTTAAGACTGTAACAAAAAAAATAAATAAAAAGCGGAAGCAGCCTGCCCGTTTACTGCCGTCTCTATTGACAGACAAGTAGACAAACATCAATGTCCAACAGCGATTAAATATTTCCTCTTAGCAGTCATCAATTATTGACTACACACACATTTGCAAAGAGAAGAAAACAACGCTTACAACACACATGGTTTTCTGCCTGGGTAGGTGTATTACTGTAAGGAGTTGCGTGGGCCACCGGTATCAAAAGATATATTATGCTTCCAAATACAATCTTACACTACTGCTTGACCAGGAGGCATACATAACGACACCAGCAGCCAGTTATTATTTGCTCCCACCACAACAGCAAAGAGCTGAATATGATTAAGAGCCTCTCCACTTGCCTATGTGCAAGCTTCAGACCTAGAGTCCCTCCCCTCAGTCAGTTCTGCCACTACCACAGGTGCTCCTCACTGCCTCCTAACAGGCAGATTCTGCACAGCAGAGGCCCTCAGACATTGCTCAGTCCACAGTGAGTGCAAGGGCAGGAGCTGCGGGAGCCCCTCACAACCACACTCAGCCACCAGGAATGGCTTCCGCAGAGGACACCATGGAGAGCAGAGCTCAAAAGCAGCACACCAAACCTTCAGGGGAAAGAGAGAAGTGAGCTTGTTTACCTAAGATTCAAACAAATAAATGCATGCCCATTTGTACACACAAAGCTCTGAAATACGCGTTTCACCCACATTTACTGCAATAAACAAATCCAAGCCCCACTTTTTGATTTCTAAACCTAATTCAGCAGCTTTCAGCTCTCCTCATCCATGAGGCAAAATACTTAATTTCAATTTCAAAACAACGGTTGGAAGAGCTATCTAGGTATAAGAAAGGAAGAAGAGGAAAACAAACTGGAGAAAAGAAGAGCTATCATAACCTCAGAACGAGAATTCACAACACAGAACGATGGATGTTTATACTAGCAAAATCATTTTATACAAAATATCTGAGCAGATGGCAGTTTGATAACACTTCTAATTGCCTAGAAGAGTTACATAAACCTATACCCTGTAGGCCAAGGACCACGTCCTCTGGTGTGTTTGTTCAATGGTTAGGTGACTGTGCTACTACAGGACAAGCTGTACTGTAATACAGATTATATAGCAACATTTACCCCATTTTTAAGACCACATTTTAGTATTAGGTCACAATTTAATTCCTATAGTTAAGCATGCATGAAAGGAAAGTGCTTGTAAAGTTACAAACCTTTTCGTGCAGCGTTACACTTCAGCCCATCAGACCTGGTGAAGTCTATGCTTACGTATGCTCCACTGTCCAGACTTGAAGTACCATTTTGGAGATGGCAAGTCGGCGTCCCAGTACTTGCCTCACAGCTTATTGGATCATCACATAAATTCAGAGCTATGTAGTTTAAGCCGTTCTGAAATCCAGTTGAGGTATCCCTGGACATTTTGCTTTCCTGACCATCAGAAATGCTTTCATCTGGTTTTAACCAAACATTATCAAATGAGGCAGAGCTGTGTCTTTTACTACTATCAGTAAAGAAAGAAGAGGATGTCGTCACAGTCCCAGCAGAAGAGAAGGTTTCAGAACTGTGTCTCCTCCTGCCTTGAGGATCAGCTCGGATAACTTTCGGTCCCATTGGGGGCTCAGCACTAGTAACAGAAAAGCTACTGCTACCAGCATATCGATCAACAATGCACAGTCTGTTAACTATGGAAGAAGGACTATCCATCTTCACACCATCATCAGATTCAGCAGCGAAGGGCCGAGGTGGTGTTGCTGCCATGTTGAACGTCATCTCCGTGTAATCATCAGTCCTGTTACTTGCAGAGCTAACACATGCAGTACCAAAGGAGAGCCTAGCATAGTCAGGATTTTGTTGGTTTCTAGGAATACTGGAACTTGCATAAATTGAAATATCTGTTAAAGAGTTAGATAGTTCTTTCGCTACTTTTGGTGACTGTACATCCAAGTCAACACTCATGTAATCTGAAAGCGGGGACTGTCTGTGGTCACTACTTGAGCCCAGAGATGATGGTGATCCTTCTGCAGATAAGGAATACGGCGTATTACTTGCCTTTTCATTAAAATCAATATTGATGTATTCACCAGGACTGGCCGGCTCAGCTGGAACTGTGCGATCATACATTCTTGGGATAGTATTACTCCCTCTTGTACCGAGAGGGAGCCTCGTTGGCCGCGTAGCCCTGTTCTGCACCAGTCCTTCATCTGAACCTTTTGCCACCGGTGACTTAGAGATGCTGTTAGACAGAACTTCGCTGTTGGTGCTTTTTACATTTTCTGGTCCACCATAGAGGAGTTTTCCAGGTGAAGACATTGGAACATATTCGCTGTGGTCACCATTTTGGCCTGTTAATGCCTTAAAACTTCGAGGCAAAGAAAAATACGAACTGAAACCTTTGGAAACAGAACTAGTATGTATATAATTCGAATCACTGGGATGCTTTGGAGCTGAATTACCAGGCGACATATCCATGTATTCATTGTTTACAATCTTCTCATTACTACCTTTAGAAATAAATCCAGTTAAAGGACTCCTTACAGGTGAAGAGCTTGCCTTTGGAAACATCATCATATATCCTCTTGAGTCAACCTGAGATGGCGACCATGAATTGTTAATCTGTTTCGGAACAGACATACTTTTAGGAGTCATTGGCAAATAATCGCTGTTACTTGACAGAGAGGATGCAACGCCTGGCATCATTGGCATGTATCCATCATCCCTGGCTTTACTGGTTTTATGGTTGCATATAGAATCAAGATTACTGTCACTGTACTCCAGTTCATGGTTACCTTTCAATTTCGGTGTTTCAGAGTAAAGTAATCGTCCGTGATTTCCTATGGAATCTTCATCTAACAAAGCTGTAGTTTGTGTTGTTTTCTGCTGCACTGCTACAGAAGTTGGTTTAGTTAGAGAGTAAGTTCTTTTTCTGAAACACTTTTCAGCTTCCATATAATCATCTCTTGAGCTATCGTCTGCTTGCTGCTTACTCATGGACATGTACTCACTCAGACAATTCTCCTCTCTGATAGGTGGTGTGTTTCCCAAGGAATCCGGTGTATTACTCCGGACCCTAAAGTACCTGAAATCTCCAGGGCTGGAGCCATACTCATCAGAAGAGATAAATCCCCCATCACTTGGAGAGCCACAAACGGAGGAGCTAGAAGGCCTGGTCAACATGTCTGAAGCAGAGCCATGGCCACTGCTGGAAGAAACACTGATGGGACTTGTAGTGGAGGGAAAATGAGACACAGGCAGCGAAGCAGACCTAGTGTGATATGATGAGCTGAATGCGGCTCTAACGTACCTTCCACTCCCTTCTTGCCGGCCCAAATTCATCCTTGCGGTGTTGAGGTGGATCAGGCTCCCTGTCACTGACCTAAAAGGTCTAGTCATGGTTCCTTCTCCCTCGCTGGATGTCCTGAAGCGGTAGGAGTTGCTGCTCTTGGTGGTAGGAGGCGTCCCTCCAACTACACTCTCAGTTCTCGATCTTCTCTGCAAGCCCGTCTGGCTGGGTGGCAGGTTGCCCAGGTGCCTCCTAGTAGTGATGAAGGAGATGGGATTAGTACCACTACCACCACCAGAAGACTGGCTTTTGCTTCGGGGTCTAAACTCTGCAAAGGCCTTGAGCGCTTTCATGGTCTCCAAAAAAGTCTCATGCATATTCTGGGCCACCACAGAATCATCCACTTGCATCCAGAGCTCTCCAGGACCGATGGAGGCCGATCTGCCCACTTCGATGAAGAAGAAGTTCTCTGAGTGCCCACAGCGGCGAATATTCATCAGCTGTAGGTGGACAGAGGGCACCTCCGAGTTAAGCTTAACGAGGTGGATAGCCTTGCTGGAGAGGCACAGCCGATACACTCCAGTGAGGTTTTTCGTCTGGCCCAGCCCTTTGGGCTTCACGTTAACCTGCCACACCTCCTTGAAGGCAGTGCCAGGCCTCAGGGAGGCCCCGTAGTGCTCGTCGTCCTCATCCACCTGCTGCTCCGCCTGGTCCTCCTGTTCCAGGCAGCCCCTCTTGCTCTGGCTCATCAGCTCGCTGATGGCTTGGTACCAGGCCTCCTGCTCGGCCTCGTTCTCCGCCAGCATAGCGAAGTACTCGTCCTTGGTGTACAAGGCGATGATGTGCTTGTGCTTGGCATCGGCGCGCCGGCTGACGGTGAAGCACTGGTAGAGCGGGATGACCCGCTTGGGCGGCGGGCAGCAGAGAGGGGCGGCCCCGCCGCCCCCCGCCCGCAGGCTGCTCTTGAACTTCTTCTCGCTGTCGTAGTACTCCAGCCGGGCGGGGGCCAGCGGGCTGTCGGCCCGCAGCACGAAGTACCGCTTGTGCCCGTGCTTCTGCTTCCTCAGGTAACCGCACTTCCTCACGTCGTCGCCGCCGGAGGACGACACCGGGGCTGCGGCGCGGCCCACGGGGGGAGGCTGCCCGCCGCGGCCCAGAGCGGCGCGGCCCGCGGGGCCCTCCGTGGGCGGACAGAGCGAAGCGCTGGGGGAGCGCCGCAGCAGCAGCAGCAGGTGGTGGGGCTGCGGGGACGGGCAGCGCCCGCCGTCCCCGCCCGCCGGCTCCCCGTCGCCCGCCGTGCCGGGTTCCCGCTGTTGGGGCACGGCTCCGCCTCCCGCGTGCCGGGCGCCCGGCTCCTCCTCGCCGCCCCTCACCGCCGCGCCGCCGCCGCCGCCGCCGCCCGGGCCGTTCATACCGCTCGCCATCTTAGGGGCCAGGCAGGGTCTGGAGAAGGGGGGAAGCGGGGCGGGCTGCGGGAACCCGCCCTCACCGGGGAAGCGCCCGCCGCGGGCCGCGCATGAGGAGCCGGGCGGCGCCCAAGAGCCGGCGCTGCCTGCCCGCGGTGCCCGCCTGCCCGCGCCCTCCCGCCGGCGCCCGGCTACTCGCACTCACACGGGCGGCCTCGGCGGCACCACGGCAAAAACATCACGTGATCGCGGAGGGCGGGGGCGCGCGCCGGGAGAGAGGAAGGCGGGGCCCCGGCCGGCGGCGGGCGGAGCTGCGGAGCGGGCCGCGCCGCGCGGCTGAGTGACAGAGAGGCGGCCAACGGGGAGCGGCGGCCGTCGCGGAACGGGCCAATCGGAGGAGGCCTAGGGGAGGGCTTCGTCGCGCTCTATCCGGGGGAGGCGGGACTTCGGCGGAGCGACGGCGCCGCGGGCCAACGGGAGTCGGCGGGGGCTTCGGGCCGTCCGCGGCGTGGCGGGGCGTTTCCTGCGCCGAGGACGGGTGCGTGGGGAGGGAGGCGGGGCCGGCGCCGACGGGAGGGAGCCGAGCGGCGGGGCGGCGCCCAATCGGCGCCTCACACACACGGCTACGGGAGGCGGGGGCGGGGCGCCGCGGGAGCTCGGCGGCGCGAGTCAAACGGAAGGCGGGGCTCGGGTAGACGGGCAGGGCGCTCGTCCAATGAACGGCCGCGTCCTCGGGCCGAGGGGAAGGGGAGGCGGCACCGCCTTCCCCCCCAGCTCCCGTTCAAAAGGTGCCCGCCCCCCGCGCGGCCGGCGGTGGTTCTGATTGGTCGGCGAGGCGCGTCTGGCGCGCGGGGCGGTGGCGGAGAGCAGCGGGGCCAGGGCGGGGGAGTGCGCGCCGCCAAGGAAGTAAACAAGTGTGGCGGCGCGGGAGCTGAGCCGAGCGGAGCGCAGCGCTGCGCTATGAGGGGCCGCCGGAGCCGCCCTGTCGGCCCCGTGGTGATGGGCTGCCCCGTGCCCCGCGGCGGGACGCTTTGCTCTGGCTGCGGTGTCCGAAAGCACGGACAGGTGCGAAGCTCTGTGATCGGTGCCTTCGGGATCCGCCGTTTAAATAAAGTACCTCAGGGTGCGGAGCCGCTTCTCGCCCTTCACCTGCCCGCCGTGGTGCGTGGGGAGCGCGGAGTGCCGCCCGTGCTGCGCTCAGTGCTCGGTGTGCGGTGGGCTCAGAACGGCCTTTCCCTCAGCGCGCAGCCCCGCTCAGAGCTCTTGCTCTGCTCTCAGGGCTGCTCTGTGCCCGCTTCGCTGACAGCTCTAAGCAGTGCCTGGCACCGGCTCCCACCACACACTTGTTACGTTCTTGGAGAAGTCGCTCTGTGTTTTCTTGCGTTCTTCCCCTCGGATGTGGGGAAAGACTCCGGCAGCTCAGACTGGGAGCTGGCGTGCCAAGCCTCGCACTTGCTTTATTGATGGCAGATGCCTCGTTGTTTGTACTTCTCTGTTCTCTCTCAGTCCATTGAGAAAACCATTAAAAGAAGAATTCCGGGGCTTCTATTTAGTGTGTGGATTTTACTTTTCAGTCATCCACTGCTGGGCTTGTTTAACAGAGACTCCAAATAGGCCATCTCTGGATGTAAACAGAAATGCATCAGCCTTTTATGATCTTTATACAAGTCTTTTGCTACTACGCTGCAGCGTTTTCCCTCAGGAGTTCAGAAAGCAATGTGTGCATAATCCTGCAGGATGGGATTTGGGGTTGGGAGGAGCCACTTGTGATGCGGGCAGTGAATGACAGAGACCATAGGGCCGTTCTTCTGATGGGCTTTCTTTGGCTGAGAAGAGTGCTTCGCCTTCCTCAGAACTTAAATGATCCATGTTTCCATATACGACTACTGGGAAACAGTTCCCCAAACTGCATACTAATCTTTAATGTGCTCATGCTTTCTCAGCGTCCATTATTAGGGGATGTAAGAACATCACCTGATTTCTTTTCAATTAAACATAGTTCCTTGATGCATCTCTCACAAACGTTCGTAGGTTTCCAACTCACTGTACCTTACCAGTTAAGCACATAGCTGTAGTTTGGTTTGCACTGTCAGTGCTCCGCTGTTACGTGGAGGCAGTTCAATATTCTTTAGTTTTACTTACAGAAACCAGCCTTGCCCATGCATTAAGTGTTTCCTTAACCGCGGTTCATTTGTCTTCCAGCAATTGCAAAGGGAAATCAAGATCCCCTCTTTGTGTCTCTTGATCTTTGCTGGACCAGAAGAACCTGTCATTCTGAATTCTGGAGGTATGTTCGCTTTGTCTTTCATTTACTTTCTCTTTCTACCCTACCAAGGTGGGTACTGTAAAACCCCGGAATCCGGAGCCCCTGTTTTCATTATAGTTTCTGTAATTAGTTATAATGTCTATAATATGAAGTAATGGAGAGATTGGTACTTGTTCTGTGCGGAGCCAAAGGAGGGCCGTATGTCATTTGTTGCAGAAATGTTGAGAGCCAATGAGGAGTTCCTGCGGGTGTCTCCCACAATTCCAAACAACAATGTTATTCATTCGGTTACAATGTGGAAAGGTGAATGGCTTTGCACACAATGTTGCAGGACTTGTGGCTGGTTACTTCTGCTTATCACCAGCCTGTATTATGCACATCTTAACCTTTCCTGCAAGAGTAATAACCTGAAAAAATGGCAAATAAATAAATAAATGTAGGAAAACACAATTTTAGTTCAGTATGGCACATGACATAAAATGGAAAGGAAATTCTCTGTGGAATTTTAGGCTAACAATTGTAAGGGAAACTGTTGATCACAGCCTGAACCTCTGATTAACCACCTGAGGCAAGCCATGAGTCAGCTGTGGGAGCACAGGTGAAGGTAATTCAACTGTGCTACAGGAAGGGGTGGAGCTTGGCTACACCTCTCCTAGACCATTTAAGGGCCGACCACCACTAAGGCAGCATCTCTTTCTGGAGGTTGCTTCTTTGTGGAGTTTCTGTGGTGTGCTTTGATATTGGTGAGCATCCATCTCAACTGAAAGTCTCCGCACTGGTGAGTCTTTTCTTAGATATCCTCTGGCTATCTGTTTACTCCGTAGTTACAACTGTACGCTTGTATTATTCCAACTATACAACAATATTGCAGAAGCATTTATCAGATCACTGTAACAAAGTATACTGAGTGAAAGCTAAGCTCGGTAGCTCTCAGGTTTTTGTGTTATGCTCTTTTGGCAATTGTAAATCTGTGTACGTTTCCAACGTCTTATTAAATGTTTGAACCACATTTGTGAATTAGTATTTCTTGTAAGTAGCTATTTCTGGCTCAAACTCTTCCTTTAAAAGCCTCATTTTCTCATTATGGTTCCTATGTAGGCTGCTGTCCTTAACTTCTTAGCAGTTTGTTCTCAGCACGGGTGTAGTGTGATATACACAAAAGGCAAAGTAAACTCAAGAAATCAAATGGAATAATGGTTTTAAGTTAATAGATTGTAGTTGGGTTATTCTGCAAACAGGGAAACTTTCCTGCTCACCCTGTGTCAGTCAAATAAGAAAACAAAAGGATATTTCTCTATGTTTAGAGCACAAAAACACCTGTTTATGGCATGGATCAGGAATTCCAGGCTTTCTTAGATTTCTGCCTTACATTCTTGGGTGCAGAGAAATGCAAAGTCACAGCTTGAAGCAGTGATTGAACAACTGGTGGGAAGGCAGGGCCAGCCATATTGTTGTTGTACTTTCCATCACATTATAGTATTAGACTGGGTGATTTGCTTTGTTTGCCTTCTTCAATTCTTCAGCTGTTAAATAGAGACCAAAGTTCCTCACTTCCTTCATGGAGTAATTTTGAAGATAAACGCTTTTAGAGATTATGAACCTAAGATGTTATGTGTGGTATCAAGAGTTATGTAAAGATGACTGTAATAGCCAACCTGAGGGCTCCCTTAGCCCTACAGATCTGTAGAATCCACTGAATTGAGTCCCCTAATTGTTCATTTTCCGGGCATAAATTACACGAGGCCATAAGTCCTGCATTCAGATTTCCTTGCTGTGGTTAATATGGTACCAAACCTCTGTTTGTTATGAAAATGTCTAGATTTGATTTTAAGATTTATAGGTACAAAGACTTAAGGTGATTGTATTAGAGAGGTGCCCAGTTTAATCTGGAGGGAACTGTGGGTGCTCAGCACCTCTCTGGTCAGGGAGGTCTGGTTGTTTACTCGTTCCATTATATTCCTTTCACCATCTATCTAATCCTAGCGTGTAATTGTCTACAGAAAATGCTCAGACTCCTCATTTCTTTACTGTTTTGTATAACTGGGGATAGTGACACCATGCAGTGAAAAGAACCACAGAATGCTGTTTTTCAAATGCATATGCTCAAGTTTGCAAAACACTTTCTCACTGGATCAGGAATGAATAGTAAGATTATTCTGCCTATTTGTTTTCCTATGTATGGGTAGTTGCTATTTGCTGTTTGGGTTATTTAGTGGTGAGAGCTTGGAGATAATGTGGAATATTATGCAACTGGTTTAGTGAGAGAAACATAGATGTGTCCTTTTTTGAAATGCAGTTGTGGGCTGAATGTCCAACTCAGTAAGACAGGGAAAATACTTAAGCAACCAGAGTTTATTCACTGGCTTCACAGATGGCCTTTGGAAAAATAAGAGTGGAACAGAAATGTAAGGTATTCATTTATGTAACTGGAAATAAAACGTGGTATAGTTTGTGCCATCTAGTAAGTGTACAGGGCTGTTGTAGTAAAGGAAAAGTGTTCAGTGATCAGGTTAGACAGCATGTCTTTAACTCTTTGACTTTAGAAAAGAAAAAGTGGAGGTCTAATTAAATGACCTCTAAGCGGTTTAAAAATGAGAAGGTTCAGCATTATACTAGATGATACCATCTCTAATTATTGTAATAATCTTTAGGTTAAATATCTATTTACCTTTCAGTTTTTTATTGTTTTGTTTTGATGAATGAGGTTGCCA
This sequence comes from Excalfactoria chinensis, assembly GCF_039878825.1. Classification (NCBI taxonomy): domain Eukaryota; kingdom Metazoa; phylum Chordata; class Aves; order Galliformes; family Phasianidae; genus Excalfactoria; species Excalfactoria chinensis. The sequence goes on from NC_092828.1 coordinate 72,480,849, forward strand.
GTATTTTGTTTCTCCGGATTGAAGTTATGTAGCAATAAAGGTAGAAAATACAAGTTTTCAAGTGCATTTTTGTCTGATGTATTTACATCTTCTGGTGAAAGCTTCAGCCTCTGAGCATCAATACTTGTTTGCTGGAGGTCAGATTAGTCTGAATCTGAATTTCTACAGCAATATCTCACTCCAGGAATGAGTGTGTATGTACTTGTTTTTAGTGACAGCCACAGTGAATGAACTGACTCTTCCTCATGCAGTTTTATGTTGCAGCACTAAGCTTCCTTACTTTATTTTCTAATTGACAGAAACTGTCCCTTCTTCTTGATACAAGAGGGAAAGAATTACATCTCATCTTCACAGTGAGATGTGGGATGTTTAACTTAGTGCTAGTCATAGAAACAATTTTCTGCAAGTAATTCCTGTGGGCTCTCTGAACTGTGCCTGAATTATCATTCTTCTCTATATAAGGGCATTCATTTTTAACTGCATATGAACAACTGAATTAGAGGAAAAACATTAGAATGCACTGTTGTTAATGGGCTAGATTTTAATTTAGATTTATTGTATTTTCTGATAAATACCATGGAGTAAAGTCAGGTTTAGTTAGAACTGGGGTATCTTGTAATGGAGTAACAGGAGACCACCTGAACTTTATTAAAGTACTTCTTAGAAGAGGAGAGGTCATTTAAATTTAGGAATCCTGGCATGTAAACCCTTTTCCATGCAGAGGCTGTTTCTCTCACCTGTTGTGTTCTTCAGCTGAATCTGAACTTTCTGTTGGGGAGTTTGGGCTGGTATTTTCCTTGTGCAGTATCTATGACTGACAGCTCAGAAATGCCTCCTCTTCTCATACAGAGGTGGCATAACTAACTTCCAAAGATGCTGGACCTGCATCCCAATGAAATGCTTTAACCTCACTATTTTCTTAACAACATGGCTAATCTCTATTGCAGAATAAGTGCTAGCTTAGAGTTTAGTCTTCTTCAGACAACAAACAATTCATAGCAACTACAACATCCAGTATGTGGAAAAGGCAGAGTGAGAGTGCATGTGCTCCTCACCATATGAAGCCATTTTGATGCAGTCTGAGGAAAGGATGATAGTGGCTTTGCACATTTCTCTTGCACAGTCTTGTCTCACTACAGGTGGTAGAGTCCATACAAGGTAGTAAAGAAGTGGTTTTCTATATATTTTCATGCTCTTGAACAAGGAATGACACAGGCTTTAGTAAATGATATTCTGCTTCACAAACATGACCTTTCTGAAATCCAGTGCCTGCCTTATACAAAGTAATCTCATAGTGCTTGCAAGGAAACATAGGTGGAGTGCAGAACAGAACTGCTGTCTGCATGGATTGCAAAGGCCTTGTCTGCACCAGCATTTTAGGACTAAGCGATTGCTTTTGAAGAGGGAAGTCTTGGATTGTGTGTACTGAATTTCTTTTTTGATGAATCTTAAGATGAATTTCAGCAGCATGACTGAGGTGTATTGATGTACATTGCTCCGAAAGCAATGCTTTCTATTTATTTCGCTGGAAACTACAGCAGGTATGAAGAACACAAAACCACCATTTGATTGAGCACAATCTCAGCTACAAAACACTATTTTCCAACGTAGTCACCACCATTAGCTGTGCATTTTTACAAGCCATGAACAAGAGCCTGTACGCCTCACTCAGAGCATCTGCACCAGTGAAGGGGCCCCACTGCCACAACTGCTGGGAAGTATCACCCACCCCTCTCTGTGCTCACGCCTGCTGCTTGGTCTCCATGAGTGTCAATGAGTGGCAGTGGGTGCCATTTTTTTTTCCTGCATGGGGGAATTCAATCCCGCCTTTTTGCTTCATCCTCACTTCCACGTCAGATGGTGTTGTGTCAGACTGCTCCACTGCTGCCATCTGTTATGCAGCAACAAAATGTAATGGGATATCGGTGGAAAGGTTCAACCTCCGCTGTCATAATTCCACCATCTGTCTCTGACATCATGGGTCAGCATCATGAAATCGGAGGTGGTATTTTTGGAGCCCTTGTGCATTAGTGTTTTAAGTGAACTTAAAATTAATTTCTCATTTATCCCTAATCACCTTGTTTTGATTTGTGATCTGGCATGGTCTCAGAGTACGCAAGCTGAATTCCTTGCTGATGAAATAAGACCTGAAGCTGCTATAGATTAGCACGGTTAATGTACTGCATGATATCAGGTAAACTGCCAAATGTGTGTTCGGTAAACATCAAGTTTTCAACACTGGTTTGTTGGCTGTGCAGATTCTGCTGTACTGTTCTGTATTTCTTGTTAATGTAGATGTAGCCATAATGAGCTCCAGCTGCTAATATTTAATCTATGGGACTAATTTAAAGTTAGTGTAAAGTAAAACCACAAAAATGCACATAATGTGAACTGGTGGCCTTAGTGTGGAATCTATTGTACTGTTGTGCTTGATAACAAAGGTAGTGACTTGCTGAACATCTCAGGCATGTGCATAGCCTTGAAGAGAAATGTAAAGTAAACAAGGCAAATCAGACTTGTGTCTTTTCTGTGATCTGTTGGAGAGAAGAAAAAACACACACACCATCCTTTGCATGGAAAGCTGAACCATTGATCTATAATGCCTCAGTAATATTCAGTTTGTGAAACAGATTATTTTTAGTGATCTGTGAACTACCGCTAGGGTTGGGTAACTTAAACTTCTTTTTAATCAAATTATTTTTATGGGGTCATCTAAAAATAGAGAAGTTTTCACTGAAATTCAGTACAATCCTGTGATATTGAGTATTAGAAGTGTATAGGTGTATACACATATATATGTAAATTGAAGAGTACAGACGAAGATGGTCAAATCAACTTTTCTGGTTGCTGCATGAATTTGTTGACATGGAGATGCCTCAAAGAATTGTAGGGCTTCAAATAATGATGCATTGTACTAACAGAAAGACTACTTCATAGCAGTGCAATACAGCTGCAAGAGGCATTTTTCAGTGTAACAGAATTAATAGAACTCATAGTATACATGGCCCTTCTGAGCCACATCTAGTGTTATCTTCTCTTTTTAAGCCAACACAAATGTGATCTGAAGTGAGAAGTGCCTTCTGATCATCATCACTCTCCTGTCCTACATTGCATATTAGCGTTAAGCTCTGTAGAGTTTTGCGACAATTTGCTAGAGTTTTAACCTATTCCATAATGCTTTCAGTATTGTTTCAAAGAGGTTGCTGGGAAACACGTCACCATTTAGGAATCAGTCTGTTTTTCTGTCATGGCCAGCAGCATAGTGGTAGTTGAGGTATTTCTGTAGTCCTTGATTACAAAAACAATTATTCATTATCTTTAGTGGGAATGATTTAGGAAGCTTAGCAATGTTTTCCCTGTTTAGGGGACTCTGGAACAGTAGAACAAAGACACATTGTGGTGCAGCTAAAGGAGGATGTTTTCAATCTCTCAACTTATCATAATTGAACGTATTTACAAGTATAAGCTTTTACAATATAAATTAGATTGATTACAATCTGCCCTCTGACATGGGATTTAAAATTTAATTGTTTACAATACCATAAATTACTGTCCTATTTTAATCCATAATGAATTGCAGTATTGTTTCTAAGTGAGTTATTTTATAATCTTTAGCAGACGATTTCCCTCCCTCTATTTTAGAAGTTAAAATTCCAAAGCTGTTAAATTATAATGCACTGTTATGTTGGATATTTACAATCTTTGTTAGTGCTTATTTGATGGCCGATTGATACAGTTCTCTACATGTGGTATGTAATTATCTCAACCGTGTAGCAGGACAATGCAGACATTTTAGAAAACACAGATAATGTTTTTGCTGTTTCAGTTTGTTAGCAGTGGATGATTTTTTTGTTCTTTTTTTTTTCCCCCTCCACTGTTGTAAAATATAACTGTCTTAATTACTGCAAAGTGAAGTAATGATGAGTAGAAAATCATGTGTTGCTGTCCCTTGCAAAGTTAGCGCTTTTGATCTCCCTGACACATCTCAAAATTGAGGATGAGATGGAAGCTTTGCTTGTCCCGTTCTTGGAATGGGACAAAACAGCCTCACCACTTCAGAAGGAGCTCAAAAAGAAATTATGACTCAGTCCTCTGAATCATATTTCCCCTGAGCTGTAGCATTGCACAAGTGGGGAGTATGCTGTCGGCCCTTTGCCAGATGAAGCATGTTCTCTCTCTCCTGTCCAGTCAGCTCTGTTTGCTGACACAGGAAGGAGGAAAATGATGGGCATGTTTACTTCCAACCCAGTTTCCCTCAACTTCTTTACTTGTTCGTGGAAGGAGACAACGCTTCTTCAAGGCTTGCTCGTTAGTGCAGTGCTTGTGGTGCTGCTCTCAGGAGGGATGGTGTGATAGTACAGTAGAATGCAAGAACACCATACAACTTCCATAAGGAGCTTTTTCTTCCAACTGGTGCTTGGTGTGTTAGGCATTTGCTTTATTTGCTCATTTGTTGTTTGTTGGTGGGATCCTACTTCCTTGCCAGATCTGAAGTTCATGCTTGTTCCTTGGGCATTCACTTATCCCATAAAAATTAGAAGTAAATCTGTTGCAGTGTAGGGAATATATCAGAAACATCTACATGACTTCGAAGTACTGAGTCTGATTTGATCATTGCTGGCCTTGCTAGATCTGCATCAAGTAACATATGAAACAAAGCTGAGTTCTTGGTGATTGTTTTCAAAACATGAGTTGTACTGACATAAACCAACAGAAATAGTTTCTTCTTGTGTGATGAAATAAAAAATGTAGTAATAACCAAATAAATCTGATCAGTTAATCAAACTCTACAATGTCTTATAATGGATTTAGTCAACTGATCTTCTACATCGGCAGTGGTTTACCTGCAAATGATAAAGGTTGAAGTATTCATTTGTTACCATTAGATCAGCAGTGCAAAGGTCCGTTGTTCTTAATGGTTAAAGATGTTAATCATTTTTGTAATCTACTCAGAATCAAGCATTTACAATTCTGAACTTGCTAGCAACAGTACTTATATGTGACATCTGTGCTGAGTAGTATTTATTTTCTTCCTTCATTAATGAGGGAGGAAAATATAAAGCAGATAGGATAGCAGACCTTGGAAATACTCATTTCAGTGTCAGACAGTTACACTTTCACATCTGTAGTGATGTTTTAAGAGCATTTTTACCTGAACTGTATGTTTAAGGGACAGATTACACACCTGTCAGTACAAGAGGAAATACAGGAGGAGATATCGATTTGTGAATTCTAGGCTGTAGGAATGCTTGGGCAAATAGCTGCTCACAAATATAGATTGTGCAATTCAGTTTTAAATATGAGACTTGGAATTCCAGACTGCATGATCCATGCACCTACCCTTGTTTCAGAAGGAGTTTTCACAGACTCACAAGTCACTTTCAAAGAAACAAAACATTGTTATAAAATGCAATAGGTGATGATAAAGCCTGAAAAAATATGTTGCAATAAACTGTAGCAACAGGAGATTTTCTCTGAATACTTGTTCTGTCTCCTGAAATTCTGTTGTAAGGGGTGTAATTTTTACTGCGAAGTTTTGAAGCTTGCCAAGCTTTACTTTTTATCACTTTGTGTAAAATGAAATACAGGTGGAATAATTGCCCTCATCATGATTATCACCATTACAGTATGCCCATGCTTACATGAACCCTAGAAGTCACTTTGGAGGGTGCAACCATATCATAAAACTGGTAGATCTGATCTTTACTGTCCTTGTGATTAGAGTACCATGTGTTTGGTGAGCAAACAGCAGCCTGCTGAACTTCCATAATATTATTACCCATAGTTAATGATGTTCTCAGAAGAAGCATTATCTACAACTCAACTCCATTTTTAGGTAATTGCAACATCTTTACTATGATTTGTTTTGTATTATATGTGACTTAATACGACAGTAAAGATTAATTCAGTGCTTCTTGGTACTGATTCATCTTGGAGAACAGAGTAACTTTCCTGTGTATCCACAGCCTGATTTATTTTTGTTTAACAATTTTTGGGTGAGAGGAGAGGAAAAAGTGTGTGCAAGTATGTTATATCAGTGAAAAATCAATCACTTAATGCCTTGCAAAGCTTCCCTTCTGTTATTTCAGTGGTGGGATATTCTGTTACGTAATGTTGGCAGTTGTGTTAGTTCTCTGTATATGTATATAGTATGCAGCATAATAACACTTAATACAGGGCAGGTAAGTCTCAGATTGTTTTACACGTTTCATCATAGATTAACATAGGCTTACCTCTCTTTTTAGAGTAGCATTTGATGTATTTTGAAATAAAGTGCCACTTCTAAACCCTGATGATAAAGTGTACACTCCTCCTGGTAGCAATGCATTTCTCATCTCCTGACAGTTTATGAAAGAGTAGTGTTGAGAAGACCTCAAAATCTTACCTAATGTTCTGTTGTTGTTTCTTACTTCATATTTAAAGTGTTCGTGTGCCAAGTTTCAATTGTTTTTGAATGTTGCAAAGTGAATCTGGCATTGGATGTCAGCCCCTTCAGCATACGAGTGTTGTATGTGTATGATGTAATGAAACTATATTTCATTCAGTCTTACAAATAAATGTCCTGAATAGATTTATAGAATTTGTGACTCAAAATACCGCTGTTAAACTGCAATGGCCGTGATAGAATATATTCCTAAAGCATTTATATTTTTGTTTGTGGTTTAGATGATTATTTGTACCCTTGATATTACTTTTGTAAATGACATAAATAAGTTTTAAGAATGTGTACAACAGATAATACCCCTGTGTTTCTTCATATTTACATATTTAAGGGCACATTATTAAGTTAGGATCTGAACAAGTGGCAGAGAAGTATGCTGAAGAAGTTGTTTGTTGCCCGTCCTTCATGCACTGATGAAGCATTTGAAGGCTGTTTTATTCAGAAAATAAATGAAATTTTAATAGCCATTATATTTCTTACAAAATAATTTAATAACATTAAATTATTAATAATTAAGCTTGAATGAAGATAAGATCACCTCCTTGTTCTTTTATATGCTACACTCGGAACGTATTTGGATGCAGCAAGTGGTCTGAAGGGGGGAAAAATACAGGCCTTTATGACAAGATAGTGAACATACTGTTAGGAGAAGGGAGCGAATTCAGACCTCATGTTGGTGGAATTAACTCAAAATGGCCTTGGAGAGAGCAGTGTTAATTTGTCATAACTTAAAATTGGATTGGGTCATTATCCTTCTCCTTCCTTTCCTATCCACACATATAAATGTCCTTTGCATGTGTCTGTGTGAAAGGGAAAATGTAGCCCAGGGTCTACACAAGTGAGTCACTTGTTTAGGATCATGTTATATGTAGAATCACTGTACAGTCAAGTAAAGCAGGTGACCTAATTGTATAAACCTAGTTCTCAGTTTTGTTAAAATCATGTTCTACCAAGGTGTAAAAAGTGAAAGACATTTCCAAGCACTGATTTCTTGTACTTTCAATCAAATCTTTTAGTGTCTAAATGTATAATCCTTGAAGCAGTTAATGACTTGAGAGCACAGCTCAACTGATTGTTTAGCATTTCCAGTGTATTAATCTCAGAGTGATAACCCTTAAGTTTCTTCTTGGATAAAGGAAAACATGTGAATCAATACTGATATTGTTATCATTTCTCATCCTGAAGCCAACTTCTGACCTGGGGATACTGAAGTAGGCCTAGTCAATTGTTTGTTCAGGTACAAAGAGTCTGCCTTTCTTCCAGAAATGTGCACTAGAGTTACCTTCACCATTTGTAGATGTACCCAGGTACTCCCTGTGCAACAATGTGAAACTGACTCAGAGAGCTCAGTGCAAAAAAACAAAGTGACTAATCTTTTTGTAGAACTGGGGCTTTGCAACTTTGCTCTGAGTCATGATGACAACTCCAAGCACCTAGACTTAGAACAGAAATAAACAGATTTAAACAGAGCACTTGGTTTCATAACAGATTGCTCCTGATCCTTCTGTCAGAATGACCTTGGTAATGCTATTTAACATCAAAGTGCTGCTGATATGCAAGGTAGTTTAAAATCCCTAGGGGACTATGAAAGTAGAATCAGAGCAGTTAGGTAAAATGAGGAAAGGAAGGAGAGGAACAAGACTTAACTTTCCTTATCCATTTAAAAGCAGAGTGAGAGCAATCAGTTGTCCAGCAGCAAGACTACAATCAAGATTAGACCTGGAACTGATGGAATTAGAATGTGGAAGGGAGAGGTAAGGGAGATATGTCAAGAACAGACAAATTATTAAAATATTGTAGCAAACCTTAATTAGTTCTTCATATGCTGAACTTCAGTAATATTAATCCTGTGTTTTACAGCAAATCTCTCTGTTAAAGCTACATGTCCCTCCGTCTTTATGGTGATACCTAGTACATAAAGGGTAAATATTCACACCAGCTGAGCTGAAGTCTCTTCTGAGATGGATGACCAGTTGTTTCTAACACCTCCAAGTTATAGGAGCAAATCCTGCTTTCAGGGGCACTTCAGATGTAAACCTGAAGTTAATGATCTGCAAATTAAATATGGAAATGAGTTACTCCTGACAGCTCTTGTATAACTATGAGTTGTATTTGGCCCTACATATTTATTTCAAGATCATAAAATATATTATACCTATTTTGACTCTTTACTAGAATGGGTCTGGATGTGTCTGTGCAGACCAACTTAAGTTTTTCTGCTCAAAATCCAAGATAGCCAATGAGCTGTTTGTGATTCAAAGCTGTGCAATATTTTAACATGCTATCACAGACCTTATAAACCCTTTGAAATATCTGAAAGCTGTTCAGTTGTGTTGCCATGATAGCATGCTCAGACTAAGAAATCCAAGCATTCAGCAAGGCTGGTTAACCTTTGCAGTTTCTTTGTCCTAAGCTGCTTTACTTCAGTATAGCACACCAACAGCGTGAGTTCAGATCTGCTAGCGTGACTCTTAAGCATTGCCCAATGTTCACTGAAAGGTACCTTCACTACAGAACAAATATTACAGAACAGAAGAGACACTTGATACAAATTATAGGTATAAAAATTAATAGATTTTTTCATTAGAAAATCAGCACTGTTACTGAATGCATTATGATCCTTGAGTTGGCAATTTTGTTTATTATACATCTATTGCTAGATTTCTGCTAATTAAAATACATACAACAAACAATTTTTATAGAAATGGTATCTCAGTGTCCCATTTTAAGCAATTGCTTTTGCAACAGTAGTGGGGGGGGGAAAGTAAATAACTCTGGAAATGAGCAGTGTTGAATGTCTAATTTGAGTCACAAAGTCAGCAAGAGGCAACATGTTAATCACTTTAACATTAAGAAAGCCAATAAGCACGTTAGTTGAACTGCTTTTGTGCTTGAGGTAGGATCATGTAATATCTCAAACTAAACAGAGCTGGGCCTCGTCTGTACTTGAATGGGAGATGAGTGAGGAAAAAAATCCATTGTGCTTCAAGAAAGGATGTCAGAGTTCTAACAGATTTCATCATTATAGCTGAGTCAGTACTGAAGTCATGCTTGCTATGGTGTTAAGGATACAGTTAGAATTGAATACCATATTTGCTCAGTGGTTGGGTTTAAACTAGATTTGTAGCATTACATGTAGGAAAGCATTTTTGTCATCTGTCTACATCAGTATCCTGATGACAACGGTGTACAACATGCAGAGCCCAACAGTGGGATGTAACATTAAAAGAATATAAATACACTTTAGTTATTAATTGCTCAAGATTTTTTTTTTTTTAACTTCAGCATGTCAGGTGGACGTGATCATCATTACAGTTTCTTGATCTTATTTCTTAGTCACTCCTGTATTTTCTACTTAAAAAAAGAAAAGAAAAAAAGGATGGAAGGAAAATTTGCTGAAAGTAGTATGTGTTTATTTGCTTAACTGTGAGGGTGGTGAAGCAGAAAAACAGGCTGTCCAGAGAAACTGTGGATGCCTCATCACTAAAAGTACTCAAGGTCCTGCGCTGCCCGATCAAGTGGGAGGTGTCACTGTGCATAGTTTTGAACTGGATGATCTCTTGTATGGTCTTTCCAGTCCAAATCATTCTGTCATTATATTGTCCACACAAAGCAGGCATGTAAAACAAGTTAAAAAAACTTCGTTGTGGTGATGAGTAAGTACAGATAACAAGGGATATCACTAAAGGCTGCTTGCATTTGCCTGAGCAAAGCTAAAATAGATGATTAATTGTATCTGTCCTCAAACTTCTTTGGGGGGGGGGAAATTATTTGGTTAATGTTCTTGATTATTTGTCCAAATTAATGTGTTTTGAGTATTTCTGAAGTAAAATATTTATAAAAATATTTTTATTATAAAAATATTGCCACTAGAACTGCTGCTGAACAAACAAACGCTGGCACAAGTGCTGTTACTTTAGAAGTGGGTGCAGCCTAAAATGAGAAATTAAGACTGAGTCTGATACTTGTGTGTGTTAATTTTCCTTCTGCAGACAATGGAGAGAGAACTCTCTTAATTTTAAGAGTAAAAAGGGAGGCAAAGTGTGCTTTCACTGCAAAAAAAAATTCTTATGGTATGTCAGAAAATACGGCTGCTTCATTCCCATTTCTCTTTAACAAAGTTCTGTTCTTGGCTATGCACAAATTCTAGAGCACTTTTGTAGATAGTAAGACCACTGAAGATAGGAAAGGTTGTACAATTTATAGCTACACTCAACCATTTGCTCTATTTCTGATCTTTTATTTATTTATTTATTTGTGAAAATACAGTTCTGCATGAAATGATTTACTGATTATTCAGAAATATTTCCTGTAGAATTGTTTGACAAACCCCAGTTAGTTGGGATATCAAAGACCTGAAGGCCAGTGGTGTCTAAAGTTGCTTAGCTAAAACTCAGAAATAACTTTGTTCGAAATTGAAAACCAGTTAACAAAGGCGGTAACTTTCTGATTCAAAATACAGTAGGGAAAGCCTACCCTATTGACCCTCTGCTAAGGACAGTATTTTTCATAAGTACTTTTTGAGTGTTTTATGCCCACGGATGTATGAAATCTGAATTTGCTTGTGTAAATTCTCATGCGAAACTTAGTGCAGCTTATTTCTTTGCTTTCTAATAAATTTTCAGGCTTAGCATCGAATCTATAGAATGCTAAAATAGGTTATGATGTCTGTACTAATTGAAGCCAGGCAGGGGGGTTGGAACTTCATGGTCCTTGAGGTCCCTTTCACTTAGGATTAAAAATATTAGTATTTGGGTAGGCTGTCACTATTTTTCTGTTCCCATGTGCTTAGGATTTCATTTGGAGGGATTATAGGGTGCTAGAGCCTGCCTGTACAAGCTAAAGCAAGCATGAGTGCCTAAGATTTAATAAATTTCTGTAAATTCTAAAATATTAAATACAGCCTCTGGATTGCCAGAACAGGTAGGAATTTGGTTCTTCGGTAGCACCCATAACGAGAGAGACTCTTGTGTACATTACCTGACCAAAAGGTGGTAGAGTGCACTGGTGATTCAACACAAGTGTTCTGGCTTGTTTTTTTAAATACTTGCAAGGAGTTCACCGATGATTAGCTGACACCCAAGAATGAGACGTTAGAAATTTATTGTTTAAGAGAATCCTTAGCTTTTGACTCACACACAAAAATGAGGTTTTAAATGAATGACAGAGGGGCACTGAGTTCATGAGTCAATATGGTGGGTCGGAGTGCAGCCAACTGTAGTCATGGAACTAGTATTCATATTCTGTAGACAATTAACATAAATAGTTAAACTAAGATTGACCGAAATCAATATAAACTCAACTGTAAGCTAGAAACTAAACTAAGGTTGATATGAACAGGTGAACTAAACAAAGAAAAAGTTGTGGTTTATAATTTCCTTTTAGATACTCTGCAAATGTGGCCAAAGCTGATTTGATGAACGTGTGCATGTCTTCTGTTAGGAAGATCTCATCTTGTTTGCTGTGGATGGGTGGGGAACATAGCATGTACCTTAAGTCCGTTCCATGAGGTGTACTATACTCAGCTTATACAGGGTCACAGAATCAATCCCTGCAGAATACTGAAATGAAGTCTAGATTTTTCAAGCCAAGTAGCTGTATCAAAGCACTATTTGGCTACTGCTGAACTAGGTACAAGTAATTTATTACCACGTGGTAGAGAAGTTTGATGTTTGGTAGTTTGTATTTATCTTGCACTGGATAATCAACATGAAAACACTGCTGTACTGTGAATTTTATAATTGATTAAGTACAGAACATCCATGCCTACTGTAAGGGAAACTGAACTTTTTGCAGAAAGAGGATACAATTAAAATAATATACTATTGTCAGTCTTCCATCCCATTGGCATGAAATTGTTTCCCTTCTCATGTAACTTACTGACTTGATAGGCATCATTTATTCTATTACAGAGGCAAATGATGTTTACCATGAAAGTCTTTAGGTTAAGTTCATTTGCACATGTTTTCAATTGTATTTTAATAGACTATTACTTGTATTAATTACTTGTAAATAGCACAGTTTTAAGAAATGTTTCTTAAAATATTTCCCTTTTCTCTTGCAATAGTCTTTGCTTGTAACTAATCTGTTGGTGCTGTGTTTTCAGTTTTGCAAGTGAAAATAGTTTGTGAATGTATGTATCACTAATTGAAATCACGAGGGAAGAAAGAATTTATGCTGATAACTCTTTTTCTTACACATCTTTTCTAGAAATGGAAAATAACTTTTATCCATGAAGTTCTGATTCCAGAGCATGGAATTAGGCTTCCTTTTTTCTTCCATGTGAATTTACCTACCAGCAGTAGGACTAAATAAATCAGTCTTTTTATTTACAGGGTCTAATATGTATTGAATAGTCAGCTGCAATTTTTTTGTTCTACATCAGTTCTAATTCTGTATTTTATGATCTCCCATCTAAGTGCTAACTAGAATCAGTGATATGTAGTTTGAGTGCTTTTAGTCTGTGTGAGTAGCCTAGCAGGAGAATAGGTGCATGCACTTGATAATGCTAGATAGACTGCTTTGCTTGCAATGATTTTGGTTGTATCAGTATGCAGGGAAGGCAGTCATAAATTCCAGAAGGAAAATATGTCCATGGCTAGAATTCTTAAGAACGGTGTTTTAGTGAAGTACCTACACATCTGGATGAATAATACTTGTGCCTATACTGTGCTGAAATACTGCATAGAGCAAACAATGATTCACTCCCTTCTAATACATCTTTTCTTAAATAGAATGATTCATATCAATACTTCCTTAGAGGAATACACTCTGTTTTTATTTGCTACAGAAACCAGACTGCAAGACCCAACAAAACTTCTCCATTTCTCTCAAAAGAAACCTCTGTGGGATTGTTTATTGATGAATATAATACACAAATAAGGGTTGACAAAAACTTAAGCACAAGTCTGATTTAGATTCTCAAGTGACCGGAATGACTTTTCATCAATAAAGCTAACCAGCTGAACCGAGGATAACAAATTCTGTGAGTTAAGCTTGAGGGACTGAAAAACAACAAGTCCCTCTCACAAGCGCAGGCTTGGCTTTATGGAACAGAAACACTGAAAACCTTTTGTCTGTTAGTGTCCTACCACAGTTAAAAAAAAAAACAATCACATTCCTCAGTGCCTCATCACTTGTTGGTACAGGACAAAGAGCAGTGCACTCCAAAGGCCAGATGAGGTACTGGGTCTGGGTTCCTTTTTCTTTTAATCTAGAAATACAGTTTATGGGAACAGCGTACCTTGCATTCAGTTCTGTATGTATGCTTGAGCAACATTAGGACAGCAGGTTTACAGTCTTAGTTCATCATGTACTGAATTTATGCTCATCTTGCAGACATCCAACAGGGTGTAATGCTCCTTTCAGTTCTATTTCCTAGCTTGGAATAGTTTTTACTTTGAATTATTACTGGCGACTGTCAAACAAGGAAATCCTTTTTCTACAAACAATAAGCTATTATTAAGAAAAGCAACAACAAGAAGACCAAAACCTACCAAGATTATTCTTAAAAACTAAGAAGCAAAGCTGACTAAAATCTGCAGAGGCTTATTTTGCAAATATGCACTTTCTATCTCCTGTTTATACCGTGAATTTTCCCTATACAATTCTCTACAGACAGTCACAGCATCTTTCACCATGGAAAGATGTAAGTGCTGTGAGAAAGGAAATGGGAACAAAGGACTTAGAGCATAATGAGAATTTATTTTATTTTTTTCCAAGGGAGATGACTGTGATTTCTGGCTTAAAAAATAAAAATAAAAAAAAATTAACATTTATGAAGCAAGGCTAAGCTTAGGTAACATAGGCTTGTTGGTCAGAAGATTCTCCTTTGGTACAGCAGCAGAGACTGAGCAAGACTTTATACGTGGTAAGCACTGTAGTTGTAAGACTTAAGCAGAAGGTTTAATTTCTATACCGAGAAGTTGGAAAGAAACTAAGAGTTTTACAGTCCTATTTCATGACAGGAAAGACTGGGAATGTGGAGGCAGAAGCTGACAGGGAGGGATGGATCCTTTTTGGCACAAGCTAGCTGAAAGTCTGGCTGTAACACTAGGCTGCCCCTCAGTCTGTACATATCATGGCTTGCTCTTTAAAAGGTAGCCAGGAGTCTCAGCAGAGAAGCTAATACTGAGAGATCTTTAAAGCCTTAGTTTGTCTTCTCACCAAAAGAAATATTTCCCCTGTAGGGCCTTGGGCTATACTTGGTGATCTGAGAAGTTTACCTGGCTGTTATGCTTGTCATGCTTGATCCATGAGTAAACAGAGGGTCTCAAGAATGTTTACTGGGTGCTGTGCAGTGCATACAGAACTCAGGTCCTAAAAGCAGTTGTAGCTACATTAACAGAGCACTACTCAGACTTACTAGGTCGACAGCCTTTGCAAAATAGCAGCACAACTGCTTTGCCCAATGTTGTGCTCTGCAAACATTCACTGTAACCTCTGGTTTGAGTATGGCATAGGTAGCATCAGGTATTTGTGCAGTGCCCCACAACCTACTGTGGGCAAACCTTTGGCTTCAGAAAACCTGAATAATATATTAATCTGTTATTAGATGAAAGAGTGTGATAGTTTCATGGTAAACTGCCCGGCATTCCTGAGTTATTGTTACAATGGGTGACTTGAGTCATCCTGAACAAGGGTAGGGTTCTGTTTGGTGAATTGCTTAATGCTGAATTCCCTGACACCTCAGTTAGATTGCTTTTGGCATCTGAACTCTTCCCTTAAAACAGGTTTGGATATTTCCATGCTGTGCTTCAGTCTACAGGTCAGAAATGCCCTGCCCACTTGACAGTGGGACACTGATTTCATTAAACTGTGTGATTTGTAACTGAGCAAAACTGGAAAATAAAGGAGGTAGAAAATATGCTAATTAAATTATACATGTTCATTTTAAGTTTTTTTTCCAAAGGTTTTTTTTTAATTTAATTCAGATCATTCATCTCTTATTCAAGTACACAGCAATGACTTGTGCAAGAACCCAGCTGCCAACTGATATGCAATAGTTACAGCCAAATGAAAGCTTGTCTTGGAAATATCTGCTCGTGATATGCAAAAGAATATGGATCATGTTTCCCTCTCTAAGGATAGCAATCCTACAGTATTGAACCCTCCAAAAGGTAAATTAGTAGAAACTACTTAAGGAGTAAAGTAAGTGCACACAGGAATAAATATTACCTGTTCAGAGCAAGTCAACCCAGCTTTGACACAAATCTATTGGAATCTCTAAAAAAAAAAAAGTGAAGCAGATGAATAGGGGGTGGAGGGGCGGGAAGAAAATAAACAAGCATTGCAGCCTCTTTTAATTTCCAAAAGCCAACAAAAATTCACACCTACCAATAGTTCCCACAGAACTAAAACCCTCAGAGATTAAGAGGGAAAATCCTCACTTGGATAAATGAATGGTTAAAAGGACAGGGGTTAAAATCGATGACTGGTTGTCCCAGTGGGTTTTGTAGTTGTAATGGCACGTAGCTCATTGCATGCCAGGTACCTGATTGTTTATCCAGATTTCTGAGGAGGTTTTACATGTTTGTGAAAGAGGGCTTTTCAGAGACTTTGGTTTCTTGGGCTGGGAGGGAATTAGACTGCAATTTGGGAAAGAAACATTAATCAAACTTTCCATCCTTATATCCACAGGATAAACTGGATCAAGCTGTTGCAGTTACAATAATTAAAGTATAATAGATGACTACAGAATCATAGAACTGCCCAGATTGGAAGGGACCTCCAAAGATTATCAGGTTCAACTTTTCCTGGGACAAAGGAGCCTAGGTGAGGTTGTCTAAAAAATTCTTTCTTAAATTGAGATGGTGCTTCTCCCAATGCAACCTGTACCCATTTTCCCTTCTATTCTCCTTGTGACTCTGAGTGAAGTGAGAGTTGGCTTCAGTTAATCCTATTTTTCCTTTTGTTTTTTATTTTTTATGAAACAAGTACAGTCAGCCCAACATAATAGAGATTTCAAACACTCAGCAGTAGAGAAGCAACTGAGGATCAAATTTTAGCCTTCCTATGACTGTGATTTCAGAACATATTTAAGCACAGATGTAGTTTTAGTTGTGGACTGAATAGTGCTTTTTCACAGAAGCAGGTTTTTTTAAGACCAACATTCCACTAAAAATAGCTGTTACAAGTTTCTATTATTGTTTCCAAAATAGAAGTGATTGTGATTAAATATTAACTGCTTTGGAATTCCATGTCCACAATAGAAGAAATCTTGATTAAAATTCTAAATTTACTGCAAGGATTCCATATAGCACTCTAGTTTTATTCTAATACCCAGTTGCCATCAGGCTCCAGAAAATGTATGAAAATAGAGAAGATAATCCATGGAGACAGGGAAATTGGTAGGCAGCCAGCTCCGGTACTAACACAAGTGGGTACAAATAAACAAACTGTATAAGCTGTCAGTGCCAAGCCAGCTTTTGCTGAAGCCATACAATGAGGCTGCAGAAGCATGACATACATGAAAACTGTAAAGAATCCAAACCAGCAGGCTGGCTAATCAATTTATGCTCTCTCTCCTTTATTTCCTAACATCTTTTCACGGGTTTACCGTGAAATGAATTACTTGTTAATGTAAAAATATTGGTATGTCCAAGATGGTGTATGATTGAAATGCTATTGATGTTCATACAGTAGTACCTTCTACTGAATAGTCTGCTGAGGCTTTTCCTGATTTGGAAGTCTGTTTAGGAAGCAAATCATCCTGATTTAATTTTTATTCTTTTCTTGGATTCTGTGGGTTATATCTGCAATTGTGGCAATTGCTCATGTTCTCCTGATGGTGGTTTTTGTTGTGTTTTTTTTTTTGTTGTTTTCTGAGAATCCACTGTCCTTGGTATAAACATAGTGGATCCGTGGGAGAGAAATCAAGACAGCTGTAAGCCTGCTAAAGCTAAATGAATAGTCCCCTGTGTTTTGACATACCCTCTTTTGTGGCATAATCTGAAGCATATCAACAGTAACACTGATGGGTTGCTTTCCAGAGCGTTTTAACAATGTTCCATATGCCATTTTATATTTTAGTGAGCCTGTTTTCTAACATTAGAAAGAACATTGTTTTTGCAAGTGTGCCATTCTACTAATTCACACATAACATTTGGTTTTCTCCAAGGATTGGTTTTGCTTGCGTGATCTGAAAGTTGCACTGAGATGAATCTGGTTGGCAAACAAAAAAAGATGTTTCTCTGACATTTACTCAAGTATCTTTTAACTGCATTAATAAACCGAAGAGTAAAGTTTAAACCATTGCCTACTGTACAAAAAGTATACAAAAGAGAAATCCCCCCCCCAGCACTAATCTATGGGCAAAACACTACAATTCCTATTCATCAAATATCTTTAAAGAGCAAAAAAACGCAGCAAAAAACCCTGAACATAAAAATGTCCTTCAAATGTACAAATGGTGTTTTCACTGATTGGTTTTAAGGAAGACTGAGGAATATCCCAAGTGTTTGTTGTGATCTATGTGTGAATTCCTTCCAATAGCACTGACTGGCAGAACGAGGCTTGCCCTGCAAGCAGGGTGGGATAATGCTTGCTTTCAAGCAGATGTGCACTCATTAGCAATAGTTCAAATCCATCAATTTGTGGGTGTCCTTTTCAGACTCTTTTCAGCCAGCTGTTTGGTGTGGTGGTGTGTCTGTGTGTGAGAGCACAAGTTGGGTGGGGGTAGAGCGTGATTTATTTATTTATTTATTTCCATTAAGTTATCTGCATTGTAAACAATGCTTGGTTCTGCATACTAATTTCAGCAGGCATCCAGCGTCAACACTGACATTTTCAATCTTTCTTTTATGTCGCGTTTGTGGAAAGTGACCTGTTTTGTTTGTGGAAGCTCTGGAATCCCACAGGAGAAGGATCACTCAGCACCATGGCCATCTGCCAAGTACAACTTGTTCTGAAACACAGTGGCTCTGAGAAGTTGCATTATCAACTGAAGCACAATGTCAGCGTAGCAGGAGGTAGGTTAGACTGTTGATTAGCTGAGTTGTTATGACCAGTGTACCGTTCTGAGTACATAGAGCCTTGCAGCAGAAGTGCTTCCCTTTTTCTTTTCCTTTCTACTAATGTGTTGTCTCATACTCTACTTGGAGCTGGCTACTATGGAACTCAACAAAGACTCCTCTTAAAGGACTGTAATGTATTCAGCACCTGTGGTGTATGCTGGGAATTGAGAGCCTGACTTCTTTTATGAGGAATAATTTCTTAGATTGCTAAATAGTTCAGAAGGCACTTTATCTTTGTGATAAAATATCATCTTTTACACTTAGTATTTAAGTTCTACTTTTATTTCTGGTATCCTATTTCTTTAGCCCATGCTGTGAAGGCAAAAGTCTAAGACTCAAATAATCATAGAATAGCTCAGGTTGGAAAAGACCTTCAAGATCAAGTCCAACCACATCCTAAGCATGCTACTATAACAACCCATTGCTAAATCATATCCCCCACCACATCCAAATGGTTTTAGCCACATTCAAGGATGGTGGCTCAACCACCCTCCTGGGGAGCCTATTCCAGTGTTTAACAACCCTTTCTGTAAAGAAATTTTTCCTGATATCCAACCTCCTCTGGTGTCATTTCCCCCCATCCTGTCACCTATCACCAGTTGAGAAGAGACCAGTC
This sequence comes from Excalfactoria chinensis, assembly GCF_039878825.1. Taxonomy (NCBI): domain Eukaryota; kingdom Metazoa; phylum Chordata; class Aves; order Galliformes; family Phasianidae; genus Excalfactoria; species Excalfactoria chinensis. The sequence continues at coordinate 72,499,921 of NC_092828.1, forward strand.
CCACTCACTGCAATCATTTTTCAGGTATTAGAAGAGAGCAATGAGGTCTCCCCTCAGCCTCATCCCCCCTGGGACTAAACAGTCCCAGTTCCTTCAGTTGCTCCTGATGGGGAATATTTTCTAGGCCCTTCACCAGCCTCACTGCTCTTCTTTGGACCTGCTCCAGCACCTGAGTGTCTTTTCTGTATTGAGGCACCCAAAACTGAACACAGAACTCAAGATGAGGCCTCATCAATGCTGAGCACAGGGGCAGGATTACTTCTCGAGTCCTGCTCACCACACCATTCCTGATACAAGCCAAGATGCCATTGGCCTTGGCCACCTGGGCACACTGCTGGCTCATATTCAGCTGACTGCCCATCAACACACCAGGGTCCCTTTCCATCAGGCAGCTTTCCAGTCACTCTTCCCCAAGCCTGTAGGGTTGTCTGGGGTTGTTGTGATCTTGGCTTATCGATCCAGTCCATCCAGGTCCCTCTAGTGCCTTTCTGCTCCATCTAATCAGCCAGCTGGAAAGAATAAAATAGCTTAGGCAAAAATAAAGTGAAGTGGCTCCTGGATTTTGGTGGAATCAATAAAGCTGTTCCTTCATTTTAAGTAAATATGTTGCTAGCTCACATTTTCAGAATAACTGCTGGATTCAATTCTTTTGATATTTATCATTGACTCCAGACACAAAATTTGAATCCAGATCTGTGCTTCAGTATCTTATTCCTTGTGAAGTTATAGATCAGGAAGTTTTTGCTATTATAAAAGTAATGAGGAATTACAGAAATTAAAACCAGATTTAGTTCTGAATATTGCATTACCCTCATAGGATGCAAGAATGTTTTGAAAAAGGACATGGCCCTTCGCTGCTGGAAATCTTATTATATGAGCAAATCAATTACAGAGTGGTTCAATGAAAACAGAAGCTAGACTTTAGTTTATGAAATTCCTTTTCAGAGCTTTGAGTTTGAAACAGTTTTCGAAAACGCTCTTTTCAATTAGCTGCCAGAACAATAAGATTAGTATTACATAAAGGAGAGATTACTGTGCAAAGATGATGACTTACACAGGATTCTGTTTGTTTTCTGTAGGTCACAAAGTCACTTCCAGCTACTGGTATTTGGCTTGTTTAAAATAGTTCAGCTGCTCATAAGCAGCACTAACTGAAATGAACTAGGAGGTCAATTTCATTCTGTTCAGATTCATAGTTCAATAATAGTAACAAAGTACCAGTTGGAGAATATTACTGATGAAAACTCGCAGATGAACAATATTGCAATTTTTGGTTTATCATTTCTCTGTGGAAATGAAAAGGTTGATTGCTGAATCTTCAATTTGGCAGGATATTTCTGCTGACTTCTGTATCATTGGGGTAGATATGGGGCTAATGATATTTAGTCTTTTTTTGTTGACTGAATCCCTGTGTAAATTAGCTTTTTGCAGGTGCAAAAGACATAAGGTGTGCTAAAAATACGAATGCATTCATATTGTTCCAAGAACTCCTGGTTAACACTAACTTGAGAACAAACTCGAATTTACAGTTTTTAACCTGAGTACTGAGGAAAGGAGGTACATCAGCCCAGGGTGGGGAAAAAAGTGCTTACTACAGAAAGAATGTATAAAATGAATTGTCAGGCAGAAAAGAGTCTTCTGATCTTTGTCCAAATTTCTACACTTCTATATTCGGTCCTTGTGTCCCTGAATATACGTTGTGAAAAACTGGTCTGTATGTGCAGAAGGGGAGTACAGAGACATTCATCAAAGGGTGGGCAGAGAGATTTGTGCACCCAGTGCTTCCCCACTGCATGGCAATTGCAGGAAATAGCAGCAGTGTGTAAAAGTATAAACCTTCCCAATAGCATTGCAGCAGGAATCTGAGGCTTCTAGAGCTTGGCATGCTCCAGTAGTAAGAGGGAGGAGCTTACTCTGCTTTTCCTTCTCCCTGCTGGTAAGAGCTGGTGACTGACTTATGTATCCCTTATCATCCTTTGCAGTCTCTGCTGCTTGAGGCCAGGGCCAGTGACCTAGGTACATTGAAGGGAAGGGTGACAGCTGTAGCAGGGGCAAAGAGTCAAGTATGTTTGTATGATATCTGTACATATCTGAACTTGGTGGGCTTCAAGGTTTCTTCCAACCCAACCATTCTGTGATTCCATTGTTCTATGATTCTAAGTTTCCCTACTAGAGATACCTTACTGGGGATGAACGTGCCCTATTAATGAATAATATTGCCCTGAAAGAAAGAATATTGAGATAATCCCAGTGAATATTATCATAATTGCTGCATTCTGATTTGAATCCTAAATATTTACTCATATCTGCATGTGAACATATAATGGTGGATAATTTATGATGTTGGAAACTTCAAAATCTACTGGAAAAGGCAGATAATAAGTTCATATAAAGAATTAAGCAGCAAAGCAACTGCAGCTGTCAAAAGCTGCAAATTTGCAAATTCTGTTATCTAAATTGAAGTATGCAAAGTGTAATAAGAAAAATAAGCATAGCGGATGAACTGAAATACACAAAATGTTACGCTTTGCTTTTTGATCTGTTGCGCAGATTTTAACAGGCTGCTTGAGGTCTGCAGAACTTGCAGCTTAGAAGATTGTTCCGTAAGGCACATTGTAAGCTAGTTGGTGTTCAATTTTATTTATTTATTTTTTAGGGGGCCTGAATGGCTAAATATGACTTGTTAAAATCTCAGGTGGACTTGTATTCATCTGAGATTGTGAGGTTTAATTTATTTTATTGCTTTAAAACATTGGCCTAATATGCCCTGCTGTGAAAAATGAAAGCAGTAAGCATCTTTTGCAGCTGCTTTCTACATACGGGGACTTTTTTGGAATGAAATGATAGTAGCTCAGTCAGGTGGCTTGCCATCATATTTGATACCATGGATATTGCTAGCATATGCATATGCAAGTAGCAGGATCCAGTCTATAGTGAGCAAATGAATAAACAAATTCAGTTCATTTTTGCATAGCTATGCAGGAGATACTTCCATCTGTGTTACCAGATCAAATGCCTGCACAGGTCTGACAGAAACTTTAGGATATCTCTGATAAGAGAAGCTTCAAATAATTTAAGCACGGTAGTGCAGCGAATACACGGAGAAGGCATCCATGAAGTCACATGCTTACAGCATCTACACTGATAGCTTAATTTAAGTGGCAGTAAAGGCAATGCTAAACAGTCCACAACCAGAGCACGAAGCAGCAATGAGGGGAAAGGAAGTGGGAGTAAAAAATTGAACAAGCAGATTGGCTGTAAAGAAACCAGCAATTCTTTGCATTCATCAGGAAACCTCTTTCATTTAAGTAATCAGGAGCACATTTCTAGAAATAAGTGGTGCCTTAGACATGATACGCTTTCTTTAAGCAAATAATTCCATTTGAATATATACTTACCAGAAATTTCATTTGGATGCGTCTTGGATTTGTTCACTAATATAATCTTCCTGAATGTTGTTTTTTTTTTTCCTATCTTCCATGAAATGTAATGCATTTCCCTTTGGGGTGTTGAGAGAACATATAGCTCAAACGTATGTACCCAGACTACATGCATCATCAGACCAACAAAAGGGTTTCTGGAAAATGAACTCTGAGCAAAAGGAGCACTTAATAAGGCCAGTTTGAACAGCCGCACCCTGTGTGGAACTTCCCTTGAGGTCACACATGTTTAAATGTGATTTCTGGCCCTAACCTGGCAGATTCCAGAGATCTAGAGAGGAAGTAGACCATTTCTTAAGGACTCAGACTAGAGCAACAGGCTATTTCTGAATTATGAGAAGCTTTGATTTAGATTCCAATGCTTATATGATGCTGAGGATTCATTTAGGCTTCATATATGTGGATAAAGTGCCTATGATAGTGTCTGTAAAGCCTCATTCCTTGATAATGTTCGTTTTAAGTTTGGATTGCCTTTGGAGAATCATAAAGTCAGACTATTGGCAAATAGGGGGGTGCCTCTGGAAGCACTCAGGTTTGCAGAATCTTCCAACATCTCCTTGAAAGCTTTAATTATCAGTATTGAGTCTGCTACCTGTATCACATATCCCACAGAGTAGCCTGCATTATCACACCATCTCACCAAAACCCCTTGCACAGTTCTGTGTACAGTCTGGCAGTCACTGGGGTGACATTTAGAAGCAGTGCTGGAACGATCCAAGAACCTAGACAAAGCCTGTAGAAATCATTGTTTTGGGCTAAGCTTGAAGTCACTCAGTTTTAGTTTCCAGCATGTACAATGAAAAAAAAATTCCACCTTCCATTCATATTTCATTCTATTCTTTTTAGATTTTATGTTTTCTCAAGCACTTTTTCTTTTCAAACATCTAGAATATCTGCTGCATTGTATCCATGAGAATTTGTTGGTTTTTTTCTTTTCACTAGCCTGTAATAATTAAGAAATAGTCCTACTAAAATTAAGCTGTAACCTATTTGCAAGCTCTGTGTCTCTGATCTGTTTAGTCAAATACCGAGTTTCAACTCAAACTTAGTGGTGATAGCTGTGTGATTGCAACCTCTGCTATGTGCTTATCAGCCATCTTCACTGTGGTTGTCAGTACTTTGTTCTTAACGGTCTCTGTTCTTTCTCCGTGGTTGCTGTTGTGTGACCATTTCTACTGTTATACCCAAAAGCATAAACTGAAACAGGAGGAATTTGATTAAGGATTTAATGTGAACCTGGCAAATGTTGTGTCATTGAAAGCAAAAAGCGCTTCCATGAATCAGAACAGTTAAGCTATTAAAATGGATAAAAATACAACAGAATTCACAGCTATGCTTGTGATTTTATTTATTTATTTTAAAAGGAGGTCCAATTCTCTGCAAGAAAATGCCATGGGAACTAGAAAGAGGCATTTATCATGTTAATTATGGTTGTTACTATACATTTATTTATTTATTAATCTAATCTACTGTGTACAAAACTATATAATAATGAATGAATGCTAAAAGCTTTAGTTTAAATGACAAGTTGATACCCTCCCCCCTCACCTATGGAAAAAGACAGAGATTGAAGCATAGAATAATAGCTCTTATTCACCAAAATGTGAACTTTCAAAATGAATTAAATGTATAAGTCCCATCATCATCATGTTTATCCAGCTTCTTGACACTGATACTGTAATAGTATTACTCCAGTTTTGTTGGCTATCACCTCTTTTGAGATCTTGACCTATTCACTGAGCTATGCTGGCTTCACATTGATATTAATTAAATGTATCCAAATCTTTCCAGCTTGACTCTATAATGATGTTTAATTCATTACAGCCATGCTGTGATATGGTGTGTACACCTTTGCAGTTTGGCTTGTTCATGTTGTAAATTAGTAATTAAACTCAGTTGACTATCTGAATGACCAGCCCATCTAAAACCAGCTTCAAACTACCTGCACTTCACTGTATGTTACTTCAGAATGTTGCCATGCAGATTTAGGCAGCTGTTCAGGTTTTTGTTTTTTTTTTCCTAAAAATATATTGCCATAAATTACCAGTCTGTTATATGAAAGAATATAATACCTATCTTTTTTCATTGTAAGTGCAATTTGGGAAGCTTAACTAGCACTTCACAAACTCAGTAGTTTGAGTTCTCTAGATGACAGCCTTTTGTGAGGGATAAAAACCCAAAGAGGGTTAAGGAGGGAACTCTGAGAGGTTAAAAAAAGTGCCTTCATGTGAAAAAGGTTGCAAACAAAATAGGGCATATTTGAACTTATTCTCTTTCCAGTGCTTTAGCTGCAAGGGGCCTCAAGCATACCACATGCTTTTTCACTTTTAGGGGCCCTCTACGTAATACAAATTGAAACCAGGGCATGCCTTTCCTTAGAACCTCTGCCAGGCGTTTTATTTTCATAGCTGTCAACTTTAAAATCATGCTTTCCTGAAACCGATGTTTTGATGGAGGTGGGAGAAAAGAGTAGGCAAGTGAACTCTGATTACTTGAATGAGATGCTTTGGTCACTGGTATCCTGGCTGACCCTCTCACATGGGAGTGGGGAGCAGCAGCAGTCTAGACGGAAGAGGCCAACAACTAGCTGTCCACTCAGGTTTCAGATTATAAATGAGCAGTCTTCAATTTCTCACAGATGTTTGGCAGCCGCTTTGCTTTCACTCTAATCGTAAGCAGGATTTCTTATGTTTGAAGAATGTGGTGACCAACAGAGTTTCATAGGGTAATCTACCGCTATAGCTTCAGTGCTGATGATTCCGTTGCTGTGGTTTAAATCTGTCAACTAGAAAACACCATGTATTTTGCAAGTGAAATCACTAGAGCTATTCAATCATTCAGTCCTGGTGCATCTTCCTTTAAAGTGTGGGGGACAGAGTGTTTGTTTCATGTACAGTGTTAACTGTCAACAGGTTTACTCCGGAGATAAACTTAGTCCTTTAAATCTAAAGTAAAGCTGTATCTGTAAAGATTCTTCAAGGATCAGAAGTAAATTATTATCATCTCCTCCAAATTATAAATGAAAAATAAACTCATTCAATGTTAGCTGAAGTGAAAAAATAAATATCATACAATGTGCATGTTAAGTTGGTTAGTAAAATAGTATGTAAGAGTGATGACATCAAAAGATGGTCAAAGGGGCAAGGGGGGAATGGTTTTAAACTGTGACAGGAGATTTAAATTGGATACTAGGATTTACTCAGAGGGTGATGATGCACTGGAACGGGTTGCCCAGAGAGGCTGTGGATGCTCCATCCCTGGAGGCATTCAAGGCCAGGTTAGGTATGGCTCTGGGCAGCCTGGTCTAATGGTTGGTGGCTGCACATAGCAGGGGGTTGAAGCTAGATGAGCACTGAGGTCCTTTTCAACCCAGGTCATTCTGTGAAAAGAAACCCAGTGACAAATTTCATAGAGTGTAAAGGAATATTGCAGATTATGCCTGAGATGAAACAGTCGTACACTGTGTAGCTGCAGACTAATATTGTTGCTGAGCATCCCAAAGGCTTGATTTGTTTATTTAACTTATACTTCAGAATATCAAATGATGAGAAGCATATTACATCCTATAAAGTTACCCTGAATATGGAAGAACCCAGTCATCATAGCCCCACTGTGGTCCCTCTTAACAGGGATTCTGCTCTGAGTGGTGTATTAGGCAATACCAAGAGAAATACCACACTTCAAAAAGGGAACAGAAATCCTCAGCTGAAGAGAGACCCACTGGATTGTGAAATAATCTCCCAGAGGAGGTACTGGGAAAAAAAATTGGTTGGAGTATTTAGGAACTGATGTACAAAGTCTACTGAAAGTGCAAGGAAGGGGGCTGTCATAATTTAGCAGAGCAAATGAATGCTTTTGTCTTGGCTTATAAAGGCTGATCATGTATCACCCTGTGCAGCAGTATGTATAACTGAAGTTTCTAGATACTAAAATCTAAATAGCATTAAAACAATAATACTGTTTTACTGAAGTAGTGTATGATGTTCAAAGAAACTTAAACTCATTGTCAGGATAGAGACAGAATATATACAGTAAGGTCTTAAAGGTCAGTAAGGCATGAAACCAAACACGTGTTAGCCAAACATCTCTCCAAAAATGTTTGCTTTGTTACAGAAAAGGGAAGATGTTCTATTAGAAAGGAGGGTGACCGTGTTACTTTAAAGGACTTTTGAAAATATTAAAAGGGTAGGCTGAGACCACAGAAATATTAGAGAATGTGGGTGAGTGAATGCAAAGGACTGATTGAAATGGCATTAACACTTCAGAAAGAATCAACACTTATAAATTCACTCTTCTGCACTTATGTACTGAAATTACCTATCGGATTTGTCAACAGAGGAACAAAACCTGTCAGCTGACCTGAGTTTCTGGGAACAGAATTCAAAATGTGTATTTGAAGTGGTAAATGCTCAAAAATTATTCCAGCAGCAGACCAAGAATTATTGCACAGAGAAGTTGCAAATTACTTTGCATAATTATTCCATTATTTGAAGTTAAGCAAAATCCCAGTTTCCATAGGTTTTCAAGCTCCTTACAGCAGGAAAACATGATATAAGCCATTTGTGTTGTGTGTTCCTGTTCAATTTTCCAACTTCAGCATTAGTGCTTCTGAAGGTGGGAATACCATGCATTACTAAGCCCGTACGTGGCTGGAAGGAAACATATCCAGTTCATTAGGAGCTGTGTGGGTATTCTGTAGCTTTCAGTTCTAAACAGGGCTTCTGGAAGTCAGAGATGGTCCAAGTATGTGAAGTTACGTTTTTGGAAAACAATGCAATGATGGAGAAGTCGGTACCGAGGACAGACAAATGACTCAAGAACGCTCAGGAGTCCATTTATAATTTGGGGTGTGTTTTGAGATAAGGTATGTCAGAAGTCACATCAAAAAGAACAGGCGCAGCACAGATATGTTTTGAGAAAAGAAAACCCTCAGAGAATTTAATGACCAAGTAAGTTTATTTAATTTCATAACTTCAATCAAAGATCACCCATTCCCAAGTAGTGCAGTCTTAAAATGATGGTTAAATTCATAAACACGTGTTCAATCTCGAGGTATTGATTTAATGTTTGGCTTGATTAGTATGGATGAACATGTACTGTAAGAGGCTGTATAAAGTTGGCTTTCTGAATCTGCATTTTTGAAAGGATATAAATTTGTCCAGCTGCAGTCTGCCTTATTCTTTCACCACTATGACTCACATGAAGCCTGTCTCTGTTGCCTGATGTCACTGGCTTTCAAAAAGGCACTCGCATACTGGCAGATGTGCAGAGGCAGTTCTGAGTGGAGGAGAGCAGAGTGCTGCATAATCTTTCTCAGAAGTGCTGACTTTGGGGAGTGTGCTCTCTTTTTGCATTATTATCAACACGTAGCATGTCATGAATCGACAACTTTGTAACACAAAGCAACAAAAACAAAAATATTTCTAGTCCTCAAGAGTCAGTTTCAAGTATACCCTGATGTTTGTTCACCATCTTTAATCCATGCGCTTGCTGTGCGTTATCTTGTATTTTTCTGTTGCCAAATAGAAAAGCAAGGCCAAGCAACTTCCTAGGTAACATTTCACTGTAAAATCTAAACAAGGAACAGAGATCTTCAGGCATAGAAGTCTGACTCTCTTTAAAGAATGTCCTTCCAGTTCTTAAAGAAAGTGAGATGCGATTTACAAATATCAGCTCATCACAATGATCATAAATAATCAGTAGTGACAGCAACTGATAATTCTTCTATGAACTTCTAAAATGCCCAGTCTGTGATTCTCTAGAAGGCTGTGTACATTTTTAGAGAAGCAGCATTTCTGTTGAACATTTTTCTACCTCCTTGAGATCTGTGGATTTGCAATCCATACTACATTTTGTAGGCCCTTTTTGCAAGAGTCCAACTTCTGCTAAAGAGTTTTGTTTCTATCCACAAACAAAGCAAATGCTTGGTATTTTATGTTCTCTTCTTGTTTTTCCAGAATGGGTCAGTTTGGAGAAATTTCTCTGTCCCAATTTATGGTTATAGATATCTCCCCTTTTGGTAAAACAAACCAACCAACCAACCAAAAATATCATTAGATTTTTGCCATTGCTTTTTACTGAGCTTTTCTTCCTCTGAAAAACAGCATATAGATCATCAGCTCTCTTAAGGCTTCTGGGAGATTCAGACTGGCTGGGAAACATGAAATTCCTGGCTCCTGCTACAGCACCCAGACCACTAGACCACATATTTTTTTGTCATGGAAAATTAAAGCCCATTACTTTGCAAGCCTTCTTGATCTGTTTCTTCCCTCACCCTGCTTGCATTGCTTTTTACTGTGATGAAGATACAAAGTTCAGATTTTAGAGTTAAAAATCAGCTTTTAACAAATTCAACAACTACAATCTTCTTAAGAACTGTACTTTTAATACCCTAAATATTCAGACTACTGCCAGGTCAGTCAGCATTTCAGCGTGGGTTGACATTGTTTTCCTCTGGCAGTAAGCAACCTACATTATGACTTCACCTCTTAAATTTGCTCAAGAGGTTGATTTTCACTAGAAGTGCAGTTTTTCCAAGCCATACTCAACTTAACCATATCATAACTCAGCAATTTAATTTGTTCCATACTGTTTCAAGCGCCACTCTCAGCAGTTGAATGGATGAGACTTTATTTTTTTGGAATCCTGAGAACGCGTAATTTGTTGTGTTAGCCTTGTATAAAATATAAGGAATCAAAGGAACAAATAATTACAGCACTTACATAGAAGTACTTTTATATAAGTACTTACGTGTATGTATGGATACAAGTACTTGCACAGAGATATCTAAACACATACGTCTGTGTGTGTGTGTAGTGGTCATATTCTTTTCCGGAGAACTAACCTGGTTCATTTTTTATATCATCATGCAGATACTGCTTCTCAGAAAAATGTCTTGCATGAAAATTTGTGCTGTTCCACCCTCCTCACAATGGTTTTCTGGTCAGTAAGTATTATATAGGTGTTCTAGGACAATCAGAGGTATGCCCAGAGCTTTGCTCTTTCTTGGAGCAGGGATGGTGAGTAACCACAAAGGACGTAATGGTAGTTCCAATATAGCCTCAGAAGGAAGCATCTGAAGTGCTCTGGATGCTCTGGGCTGTGTCACACCGGTTTGTCTTCCAGAAGACTCTTCCCCAAATTAAATATGGCTAAAACTGACACAGGAAAAAATAAGCTATGGGAACCTTACCAACCAATAGGAGTCCTTTTTAGTTAAAGCACTATATAGCAGTTCAGGACTGATTCTTTCTTTTATACCCAGGAGGGTGTGATAGTGTGTATCTTGTAAAAACAGCTGCTGCTTTCATGCTTGTGTTCAGGAACAAGATAACTGCAGCAACTCATACCTCTTAACATCTATACACAGGAGTCATACCAAGCTCCCTCTGTGCTGCGCTTGCTCACATGTTGGGCTGAGGTCCAATATAGGATGCAAGAGCCTGTGTGATAAATACTGAAGGTTCTGTTGAATCTAAATTTGTTCTTCCTGCTGTGGGGATGAAGTGGGAAAGGGAAAATCTTCTCCATATTGTCACAGAACTGCAGAATCACTTTTGGCTGCAGCCCTAGCAATTCTTCTTCATAGGAGAAATGCAGCGCAGGATTCAATTAAGTCATGGTATCATTTCCCTCACACCTACCTCACTCTGCTGTGTAAAGGGCTGATAAGTATAGAGCCCTATATCAGAAGTGTGTGATGGGGAAGAGGAGAAGAGCAGAATAACGAGGGAAATGAAAGAGAAGAGCTTATGGCCCTTTCTACTGCCCTTGTGAAGGAAGTTCATGATAGTTCACAGGCTGTCTTTTGAGGAGGCAGTATCTTCCTCCTTCATAGTACTGTTGCGATTGTCCTTATAGCAGTAGGTTATTGTAAATGCAATAGCAGAGAAGCTGAATAGTTCACCTGCGAGCAAGCCTGTCAGCTTGATTCTCTGCTGCTTACGTCAGTTATCTAACTGCATTTTGTGAATGGAGAGAGTCACCACCCATTTGTTGCTCCTGCACTGGTCAGGAAAGCAAATGTATTACTTTTCAAAATGGCATGGCAGAAGTCCAAGCGTATCTAACAGAGGAAGGAAGCAATCTTATCAGCTTTTCTGGCCCACTGATAAAACCATACACAGAAATCACTCTGCTTTAAATGAGGAAAAGGAAGTCTTTGATGAAATTTAGAACTTGCCTTGGGAATCACATCAGTGGAAATGACATGTACAAATAACCAAGCATTTCAGTCTGGATGAAGTGGTTTGTTTGTAATATCAAAGCAGAAATATCTACAGGTTCTGACAAACTTCCCCATGGGGGATCAGTTAACATCCCTTCTGGCCTGTCTACTTGGTCATGTACTTTCAATCTAAACTGTTCTTTACTAAAACAAAAAAAGAAACAACAGCAACAAAAACCACAGCCGATACGGTTTTAGCTCCATTCATGCCATAGAGTCTAATTTGCAGTCACCATTGCAAAAAGAGTATCTCGTGTATTGGTATTCCAGTCTTATTTTGTACTAAAAACTCTAATTTTTTTAAGCAAACCATAAGATCTTTTTTCAATCTTTTTTTGTACTTAAGCAAATCTCTCCACTGGCAGCATGTCACGCCACATGTGAATACTAGTTCAGGTTTTCCTGAGCTCCAGAATCTCTGCAGTGCACCTTATTTTACAAAGCAGACATACCCAGGTACCTCATGTTTTACCTGTTCTTGCTTCTAGCAAAATAATTGTACTTGCTGTGAGAAAACAATCCCAACTTTGGTTGTCAGGTTAAGTATTATTAGCATTCTTATGGTAGCTCACAGAAGTTGGTGAAAAAAACAGCTTTGACGTTGTTTAGGTCTGTAGTCCGCAACAATTTGAGTTGCAGTAAGCTAATTTCAGAGTAACGCTTGAAGTAAATGTATGTTTGGTCAAAAGCAAAACACCGTTGTATTTCAATGGTATGTGTAATTAGGGTTATGGCACAGGTTATTTGTCTTTGATAGATGCTATTCTTCAGGTGCAGATCCTGGATAATGCTGAATGCCTGTATCTTCCTGCTGAATAAATGATAGTGACAGGTGTCCAATTCTAAGCTTATTTTACAATATAAGAATGAAATTAACCTACAGTACAACAGAGTGCTCCACAAAGTCTGGACTTTCGATACGAGTGTTGTACTTGTTAATGTCACGCTTACATTTGAACTTCAGTAAGAAACAGGAAGGTTTAAGCAAGTTGTTGTGGTTGCTGTATGTTGCTTTCTGACTGCTGAGACAAATAAGCAAATTGATTGCTAAAGCCATATTCTGTAAATTAAGCATGAGTCTGAACATGCTTAAAATATATGAAAATTAATAATCAAAACCAGTATACTCAATTTAGTGTGCCTTGAGAGCAGGACACTTGTTAACTGCCTATCAGTGAAAGCCAGAACCCTATTCTTGCCAAGCTCTCTCACTTGCACGTTTGGCCACCTACCAGTCATTGCCTCAGCATTCCAAAAGATTGGAATGGGTATTTTAAATTTTGTTTCAGTGCATTTGGTCTCATCATTTTCATTTTTATAATAAGTGACAACTGCTGTTGCTGTTATGGGCTGGAAGTTCAAAGCATGATTTCTTTTTTAGGAATTTAAATGATTTCTCTGAAGAAATGAGCAGATTTTGTACATATATCAAGTAGTGAGTATACAGGAAGGAGAATCGTATGAGATTCCTTCCTTCCTGGAGCAGCTACTGGAACAACTACTGTTCACATCAATAAAGCAGAAGTGAAGAAAACAATCCTAATGCCATCTTAGTACTGCGATGGGCACTGGAAAATGCTGCAGGCAACAGAAAATGTCCTCCTTTCCTACTTAGAGTTTTTCTATTCTAATCAGACCAAAAGAGAATTCTGACTGTTTTACATACTTCATTACTTATTTGTTTTAGAGCTCCTTGTTTTGTTATCATGGGCTCATTCTGCGGTTTTCATCCTGATTTATCAGAGTCCTATTCTCTCTGACCTTTAAAGTACAGCATGTTACTGCAGCAAAGTCAGTTTTCCAGTACCAGAGAAATGAATCAGTTGACATATCCATGGCCTTTTGCAACTTGCAGAATTTATGGGGCCGTAGGATCTCTGTACAGTTGTGTCAGGCTTAGCTCAGTATGTGTGAGCTAAGTCAAATCTTAAAATCTCTCTGTTCTGTCCTACTTTTGTGCACAGCAGAGGTAAACGTATACTTCTGAGAGCATCCACCCAAACAAAAAGAAAGCTTTAAGTTCTTGCAAAATCTGCTGTGCCACTGTTTTCCATCTGTCAAAATCTGATACTTCTGGTGGCTGGTAATTTTTCAGGCAAAAGAGGTAGAAGCCGGAATATTCAATCATCCCATGCAGTATCCGCTGTAGTCAAAACAACCTCGAGCAAAATGACATATGCTGCAGACCTCAGCCCAGTCAAATGATTCCTTCTGCTCTATCCAGCTCTTTAAAGTATTTATAAGTTTTTTCTCAAGTGCTCAGACTGCCTTCCACTTTTGGTCCACTTTCTATTATCTGTAATGTAGGGCTAGACTCTCAGATAGAAAGAGGACACATCCAGGCAGGCTCTGTACAAGCTCAAATACATTTTAGATGTAGTATAGACAAGAACTTTGAGTTATGTATCAGTGTGACGTTTTGTCATCCACATACACACATATGTACATCTGTATATATGCCCTGTTTAGTCTTCTGGAACAGATATTAAACGCCAATGACTTAAATGCTGAACAAACTGTGTGTTAAAAAGGAAGGATATTTCAGGCCACTTTGTTTTAAACCAAAGCGTAACACAAATGGCATGCTGAATTTCTGATGGTAGGATTTACCCTTGGCAGAAAAAAAAGGGGATGGACTGTATAACAAGGAATTTCAGTTTACAGGAGCATCTAGTTGTGTTCCAGATGTGTTTCCTCATTGTCATAGTGGACTAATAAGCAAATAGTAGATAGCAAGGCCTATATGTTAGTTGCCTGAAACTCTTAGAAATTAGTGGGTGGGAAGTTATTAAAATACAGCTTCTCTGTGTGTTCTCTTCAGATTCTGGATCATTTCTTAAAAATAGATCACTCCTTGCACGTGTATCTAATACCAGTATATATCTAGAGTAATTTCTTTGACAGGAACCCAGGGGGAGTTCAGAAGAGACCCATTTTGTGCTCATTGAAATCATCAGACTCTCTCCTTATCTCCTGGAAATGCTTAGCTGCTGAAATGCTTATCAAAAAGCACAGCAGCCCCACATTTGAGTTTGATTCCTCTGTGCACTGTCTATTCCAGATGTGATGTTTTTTGTACTTGGTACAAATACACAATACGGACAGGTGTGCCACAGGTTTTAGTCTTTAATTAGGTCAGTTTACAATTAAATCTGGCAGTAAGAAATAGGTTAATTGCTTTAGGCACATTTTAACAAGAATTAGCCCTTGTATAAAAATGCTTCTCTTACAAGAAAAAGACATTTATTTTTCTGTAGGGAAAGGAGGAAGACTTTGCTGTACTTTTGATATCAAAATAAGGAAGGACTACTTTTAATTTTCACAGATATCCAAATATTCATGTATTAGATAGTCAGTACAAACAAGCTATAATCTTTCATCGCTTTTTCAGAGCCCTTTGTAGGAGCATCCCAAGTAGCTGATGGAAGAGATAACAGTGTTTCACTCTCTTTTAAGGATTGCAAATATGAGAAAAGTTTCACATTCTGCTCAAGCTCCGATAGTGCCACTGATGTTCTAGGCAAAAGTGAGGGTTGACCCCATCTGTTTCTCTGAACTTTTTATCTGACTGATGAAAGAGGAGAAGTAAAATGGCGGATGGTTCCTCCTCTCCCGTGAATGGATGGGATCTCATTGTGTTGCTAAGTGGATTCCTCCAAAGTGGTTCAGCATCCTGCAATATGATTTTCACCGGGACTTTGACTCCTGGCAGTCAAGTATTCCCAGTAACATACCCCAAAACTTGTCACTAGGCAATTGCATCTTTGATATCATTCCTGAAGTGAACTGAACTGGAGGAAAAAAAAAAAGTAAAATGAATATGTTAATAATCCTGGTAATTTCCTGTTGGACTTCGTCTGACCATTAATTGCCACTGTTGTTTATAAAGCCTGCTTGGTATGTTGATTTTATTTGAAAGGACTGATGTAGTCTTTCTATTTTGCTAACTGAAACAGAAAGAATGGGAAAAATGCAAACTTGATACATCTTGTTGTGGACTTGCACATTTTATACTACATGTTTCCCAATTCATTGCTTCCCTAAAATTACTGCTGGAATAGTTCTGCTGAAACATTGATAGAACATACATTAGAAGATAGAACATACATTAGAAGATATTTACAGCTCCAAGAGCTAAAGGATGAGTTCTTTGGCTGATTGTGCATCTGTTTTGCAGGCGAATGTGCCTCTCTTCTCTGAGAACACTGAAGCTGTGCTCCCCATCCACGACTATCTCAAGGTACCAGAAAGCATTTGTAATACAATATGAGATTAATACCACATTAAAAAGGGAAGAATGACAAATGGTGGATGAAAGAGAAGAGTAGTTTTTTTTTTCTTTTGGCTTGGAATTGCATGCCTGGTCTTTATTTAGCAAGGAGGTTTGACATTTATACTGTATTTATCTCAGTGTGGCATCAGAGATCTGGATTTCTGTCTGACTAAAGGAAAATCATTTCACCCCTCTGTGCCTCTGTTTCCGCCACAACCTCGTGTTTGTCTTCATTTAGAATGTAAGTTCTGTGGGGCTGAAAATTGAGTGTGCATGTCTGCGCAACCCCTGGGGCATAGATTTCAAATGCAGCCTCTGCGTATTGCCAAAATACAAATATTACTATTTCTGTTGTGACTCTAAATGAGCCATTTGATCTATTTGCATTTATTTCCTCAGCTACAAAATGGGACAATAACTCACAAGGGGTCTATGAAGATTAGCTCACTAATGCTAATGAAATATTTTGAGTTCCTCAGATAGAAAGCTTTTAAGAACAGTAAAATATTATTGAGCAAATGACATCTGTGTTTTATTAATTCAGGAACACTGTGTGATTCACCTTAAAAATACAGATTTGGTTGATCAGGTAGAATGGCCCATTTGATGGCAAATTAGCTCAGCGCTGTAGCTTGCACTTTGCAGCTTTGTGCATGGAAAGAGAAAAGAGGAAGGGGCTGAGGGGAAATTTGCTTCAGGAATACCAGGAATTTGAACAATTTCCTGTGTCGAGTCTGAGGGTCCTCCTCTGCCATTCAGGAATGACACAGTATAAACAGCAGTAGAGTAACCTCGAAAAACTAGTGAGCTTTCTATGAATTAAAAACAAATGAGCATGCAATGTTTTTAAACATGTACTGGAGAATGAGCATACCAGAAGCCTGTTCAAGTTTCAATTAAGAAAAGGAAAAAGCAGTTGGTATTAAAATCTGACTCATTTTGGGTAAGGAGGTCTGGACTAACAGTCCGGTGGTGATATTCACAAGGAACCACTCAGCCTTTTGTTTCCCAGATAAATAGGGAACCTTGCTGCACACAGAATTGGCAGTGTAAGGAGTTTCAGCAGAGGGAATTATATGGAGAGGCCAACATACTTTTTGCAGAAATCCATGAGGTAAAAAGTACGAGGATCAATAAAAGGGGAACCTCCAAGCATTTAACATAGACAAGGGATAAAATCCTTTTTCATAAACATTTTTCAAGGTAATAAGTGGGAATAAGCTCTAACTATGGGTAGGAAACATCCTCAGAGATGTTGGTGAGTGGCTGGGTGACTTGGTTGTTAGTAGGGCTGTATAGGTAAGAAGATGGGTACACAATTTTAAATTTATATACATTTTTATTTACAAGGTTTCAGGTCCTGTTGGGAAGAAGTTATTCCTGCTACAAGATTTATTAAGCGATTCTTACGGTTCTGTTGAATTCAGATGTGTGCATTATAGAACCAGTCGATTTTAGTTGCTAGAATGCTCCATAAAGGTTTTTTAAGTCAGAAGCATTCCAAATTCATTTCCAATTTCCGTAGCAACAGGAAACGTTTGCGATATATTTATATGTGCATGTGTATGTATATATGTGCTTACAGGGAGCCTAGAAGTACAATAACCCGGGAGGCATGCTGAATGAGGAGGAACCAGGAGGAACCTGAATGGGTTCAGACTGGAGAAGAGGGAGAGTCTGATAACTGAAGGAGCTCTTATTTTATTCTGTGCAGGCAGGCAGGAAAGGCAGTGCAACATGAGCAAGACATTTCATTTGTGGTCGAATCCACAGATGAGCTATTGTAGAAAGTATTCTTCAAAACATGCTTACATGAGAGATGGGGCACGTGGTACTGATTAGATTTAGTACCAGCAGGGCAGTTTTATGACACAGAAACATTAAAGTTGGAAAGCTGCAAAACACATTTCAGTGTCAGGAGGCTGCCCCTTTATTGTTACAGCGCCTTGATGGGAAGGAACAGAGCTCTGCACCTTCCCAGAAAGAGCTCAGCACCTTTCTGCTTTGGCCAATATTATAGTTGGAGAGATTCAAGGCTAGAGACAGTGTTTTCTTTTAATAGTCAAACAAGCTGGAAAACAAAGGAGAAAGCATGCCTCACATTCCACTGAAGTCAGTGGTTTCTGTCTCTTTTTGCACTTCAGTTCACTTCCAGTTCTCTTTGGCAGGAAGGGAAGAGCCTGTGATTGACTTGGCAGTGTCTCCTTTCACCCACGGGTACGGAGCTCACCCCTCTCCAGCAGGGGATGATGCAGCCTTTGTGGTGCCATGAGATTCTGCTGCGTCCAGTCACTTGGTCCCTTCTTGCCCATTAGTGGATAGATTAGCTGTAAGAAAAAGAAGAGATTATAACAGACAAATACACAGTCTCTTTTGTTACTGTTGTTTGGTCTTCTCCCAGCATGCCACTGATTTGGTTTACACTATTTTTTCAGATGGTACCTATGTAAGTTTACTCACTGGAACTTTCAGTTGGATTTAGAGAGGGAAAAACTCTGATCGTTCATTTATGTTCAAGTATTAGTGATGAAACATAAGGTTGGGAAGCATCATACCTAGAGACAGTACAGTACTGTTATTCTCAGAGCATCTTCTGAGCCATGTTGTGACAATCATTCTGAAAGGTGCCAAGCACATTTCTTCAGAGTTATTTTTCTGCTAGGAGCAGATTTACACAGCAGATGAGAATCATCTTATTCATTAAAAAAATAAATTAATTAAGAAGGTTAAGATGATCCTTAATTGTGGGATTAATTTCTTCATTGAAATAATTTAGAAAATAGTTTATTATCCCCAGAAGGTGTTGGATTTAGCACGTACCTACAATCTGCTATTAGCAACCTTTATTTGCTCTGTTTTCTGCTCTTCACCTTTTAACGACTATAAACCAATGGAAGGCTGAATTTCCAGGTGTTGACTTTGCTTCAATGGCAGTTTCTTCCAATCCAAGGAGAGTGGGAACATCACTAGTAAAAAGAAGACACTCCGCTAAACATGTAAGTATTCTTCCAGTGTCAGTAATAACTGATAGGGTCCATGGTAATGAATGAGAGTATCCCTATTGGTTTCACTTTTTGATACAGTCCCTCTTTCAGCTTTCCCTTAACACAGGCCTTCATCCTTAAACTATTGCTTATGAGAAAGCAATCTGAAAGATAGAAAACAACGACCAAACCAGTGTTCACTAGATAACATTTCAGTTGTTTACTAATTGTTGAGTTTTGCACTGGATTTAATTTGGTCATTTAACAAAAGGATGAGTACTATGGATGCATATGATTTAACTAACATGCAAGGTTGTATTACTAAAAGAACACAACTACTGAGCTTGGAGGTGTCAAGGTTCTCCCAGCATGAATTGTTCGTTGCTTTCCTCTTCAGACAAGTTATTTCCCTATACAGTGAACAACAGTGGCTCTTCTTTTGCTTGTGTGCATGTTCATTTAGATGTATAGCTTCCTTAATTGGTACATGGATTCAAATGAGAATCTCAGGAGAGCAGAGTTATAGCTTTCCTTCTGTTTGAATGGAAGTACTGCCTGAACAGCATGGTAGTATGCAAAAGCACTTATGTTTGTGAAAGAGAAGAGATTTGAGGCATAATTTGAGGGAGGTGGAGCAAATATGACATTACAAAAAACATTTCAATTGATAAAACATAGTGGATGCATTTGGGGAAATTGAAACCCAGAAGTCAGATAGAAAGAAAAGCAAAGCCGAATGGAGGAGGAGGAGGGCTCTACCTTCCATATAAGCTAATGAGAATTGAAAGTTTTCACTATCTTTCAAAATCAAACCTTTGTAAAGCTTGAGATAAATAATGCATATCTGAAAAAAATAATTAAAAGGCTTTATAGTAGTAGGATGTTGAGACACAGTAATGTGATAAAAAGTGAAGTGCTAGTGCCTCCTGAGCACAGCTGAAGGCAGCTGGAAGGTGATGGGAGGGCTCTGGCAAGGCTGAGTGCAGGGAGGGAGGAGTAAATGCCTTGAAAGGAGTGCAGGCCAAAGGCTGAGCAAAAACTAGTATAAAGCTCGGTACAACACATAAAATGAGATTAAAATACATACTGAATGAATGTAGTTTTATAACAGCTGAGCCAGTGCTGTGGTCAGATAACAGACACTGGAGGTTGTAGGATGGCTCCACTCCCCACAGGCTCCAGCAGAAATCAGTGGCTGCATTATTAGTAACATGACATCAGTTAATGAACTTAAGTAACTTCAGTAACAACCCTGCTTGAGGTTCTGGGTATTTATTTAGTAATGCTTCTGGGTTTGGCATGATTGCCCCCTGCCATGATCTTCTACAGCCTCAAACAGAACTAGCTGACGGGAAAGGAGCTGCTAAACAGTAGGTACATCTTTTAGTAGAACTCTATTATAGCGGTGAATGTGCACTCTCTTATCATGCAAAACCAAAGTTTATTTAACAGCAAAATAATAAACCACGTAATGGTCCACATCATCATTTTGCACTAGCCGTGGTTCAAGCCACACCTCTGTCTTCGCCAGTCACACCAATTTTCTGGGTGTTACTGTTGGGAAACACGGCAGCTGAGCTCTTTGCTAACACAGCGACAGTTCTCAGGACACCGATACTATTTTCATTTGTACTGCACTACTTTTATAGTATACTCAGTAACTTCTGACTTTCTCGCAGAACGTGCAGGCAGTGTGGACCTGATTTTCATAAGCCTTCATTGCTGCAGTAGCACATGATAGATTCATCTGATGCTGTTATGTTTTCCTATACTAACCTTCTGGGGGAAGGAAAAATAAATAACTGTTTGACACACACGCAAGGAATGTTGGTCTGCAACCCAGGTCAGTGTAAGCCTACAAAATTCCTCTTGGTTTTATTGCTGGCATTGTCATTAACGATGTTCTGTGCCTGTTATCTGATCAGATTAATACTTTTTCTGTTATTTCAAGACATTCCAGTACATTAAGCTTAAAGTTGTCATTGATGTGTATGCAGTTTATAAAATGAAGTTACCATTACCTCACCATTTCGTTCTGCAATAAGATATCCTCCCTCCTAGTGCTCTGCTCTGCAGTATGACAATGTCACACCCTCCTCCCAGTGATTTTTCCTCGCTGTAAAATCTGTGACTGTGGTTTTCATAGTAATTGAATGACTGTGCTGAAACAGTTGTTGCTGATTTCCTCACCTCTGCTAAGGCTGTGTGGAAGGCTGTTTGCTTTTAGGTGCTGTCTGACTTAGTGCAACTGTTTCTGTAAACAGTAGTGAACACAGTGGGTTGAATTTTAAAAGCACTCAGAACAATGTTTCTGTCTTTACAGCCTGGGCCTCCATAGCATAAGCTTTGGCCCACGCTGGTGCTGTCAGCAGCCAAAGCCAGTAAGGCAATCACTGAGGAGGGGTAGGGAGCAGGAGCTTCATTTTGCTGACATCACTGAGATCATGTTCTTGTTGCTGCTCCTTCCCCTGGTCCTATTTCATTTCTTGCTTTCTATGTATCCCAGCAGTGGGCAATGCAGCTCTCAGCACTTACCAGCCATCCATGCATGTACTCATGCATGATCTTTTACCTTCCCTAATTGTCATACTTGCAGTTTTCTTCCTTCTGAAGATGTTTACTCTTTTATCATCATGTAGACACATCTGGCAAAGTGGATCTTCAGGAATGGCTATTTTCGTTATTCACATGGCATTTCAGTATGATCAAACCAAATAGCAGCTGTCATTCAGCCATCTGCTGCTGCGAATTCCTAAAGATAAAAAGCTATTAACAAAAACCCACAAAATCATTTGACTCCTAGGAGGCACATTTGGGCAACTGTATCTAAGATACAAGCAATTACATGTTGAGAAGAAGGAAGAAATCGTAGAATCATAGAATCACAGAATGGCTTGGATTGGATGGGACCACAAAGTTCATCAAGTTCCAACCTCCCTCCTGCAGCTAGAGTTGCCAGCCACTAAATCAGGTACTAGATCAGGTTGCAAGTGCCCCATCCAACCCAACCTTGAACACCTCCAGATACAGGGAGGGCATCCACAACTTCTCTGGGCAACCTGTTTCAGCACCTCTCAGTGAAAACCTTCCTCCTGACATCAAATCCAAATCTTCCCTCCTTTAGTTTAAAACCATTCCCCTTGTCCTATTGCTACCATGTAAAAAGTTGATTTCCCTCCTTTTTATAGCCTCCCTTTAAACATTGCAAGGACCTTATTAGGTCTCCCCACACCCTTCTCTTTTCCATGTAAATAAAATAGAGATTTTTTTACAAGTGAATGAAGGGAAGCAGAGGGGGTCCTGCAAAGAAGAGAGGAAGATGTCACGAAATTTCCATAAGAAGGCAGGCTGAGAAAGACAAAGCCCTGAGGGTGCTCCACAGCTAAGTAAAGGAAGTGAGAAGAATCCATAGAGAGACATAAAAGAGTGTCCTGACAGACAAACTATCAAGGTAAAGAGCAAGAGGCAGAAGCGGATCACACTTCAGTTTTTAAACTGAACTGCTAAGCAGCCTTTGCAAAGTGGAGAAGCTTGTAGGCACACCCGGCATGCTGGGCAACTGCTGGGAAGGTTCCCTCCTGGAGCAGTGGGAAAAAATTGGTATCTGTTTTCTTGTATCACTTTCATCTGCAGAGAAATCTGCTTTTCCTTTCCATAAAAGTCTCAATAATTGAAATACTGAGAAGCAGAAACAACAATGTGACAGGCCATTGCGTGTTGCTGGTGCAGGCACAGACAACAAGTTGATCCTCATTATTAGCACTATCATCTTCCAACTTCATCAGGAAACTTGTTGTGCAGAGACTACTAACTTTAATCGTCATGAGGGAATAAATCAAAATAGGCTGTACTGCAGAAGTCTGATTCCCAGTTCAGGGAGTAATTACTTTGATTTCAGGATTTACAGCAATGTAATAGCACAGAATGTTTTGTCTGTTTAGTCTGTTTGAACTTCCATGTTTGGACTTAGAGATACAAAAAGACACTGCAAATTGAAACTTTTCATGCTTCTTTCAGGGCAGACACATCCTCTCCTCTGTTAGGAAGCGGCTTTATTGCATGAGTTTGAGAGACTGGATGTCCTCCAGTGCAAACAAGAGATACATGTCTGTGTATTTGGAATAGTTGTGTGCTGCATCGTGGCAAGTGTGTTGTGGCAAGTAAACCTGTGAGATTCCAGAGCCCCTGCAATAACAGATGTCTGACATTGCAGAGAGGTCAGGCCAGCCTGAGGATGCAATCAGCAGATACAGCCTTCAGTTCAAAGCACAGCAGATCTGTTATTATTCAAGGGCTTCTGTGATTGCACAATTTCTTTTCTCAGCTAAAGTTTTTCCAAAATAGCCTATCCAAGATATAGCCTGCCTGTGAATGTAGTGTAAGACATGTTAAAAAAAAGTAGTATAGTGACTTCTAAGCAACTTGTAGGATGAATGGGTTGAAAATCCAACTAAAGTTGTTTGAACTGTCATCACATTACTACGATTAGTCCACGTGTTTTTATCGGACCACTCCATTTGTAGAAAATGGGCAGAGGGAAGCCAGCAGAACGTATTGCTCATGTAGTGCAGTTCGGGCTTTGGCTGTTATGCCCACTCCCTACAGCACTATGCAGGAAAGCAGGAGTGTTTGTTGTGTGAATAAATTACTTTTTTGTCCATAAACTTGTATTCTCAGAGGAGTAGGCATCACATGCACCCACTCTAAGCCTAGAATCCTTAATCGTGTTATTTTACTTTACTCTTCTGGTCCATAAAACGCCCACACCGGTGTGCTGGTATAGTTTAGTTGACTTTGTGTCTATCATGGATAAAATTCACAGGAATTTATCTGGGGGCTGATGATGGCCATGTCAGGCTTTTTTAAGCATATTGCCATTTTATACAAGCATTTCAAGGCTGTAACCCAGTATGATGCTGTAAGAAATCAGTTTAAAATTACCTGAAAGGATTAACAAAACATCATTCTCTCTAAGATCTCCTCTAATCCTTCCTGCTTCTAAATCAGCAAGTTACCGCTATAGTTCAAGTCTATGCTGGGATTTGAGAGAAGTCAGAATTTCTCATTTGTTTGATTTGGGATTCTGTAACATTACACATCCACTTATGTGGGGTCTCAGAAGTGGAAGATGTTGGTAAAGCGGTGGCCCTGAGGTGTGTCACAGAGTGAGGCCGGTGTGTGGCTGCAGTGGAAGTGGGAAGCACCAAGCATTTTACTTGACAGAGCCTTTGCAGTTCCTTGCCTCTACTGCCTGAGTGATGCAGTTACCTCAGAATTTCTAGTTCAGTTTGTTTACAACACTGGGTTCTTCTTTTTCTTGATAGTTGTTCAAGGTCGTAAAGCTCTGTCTAAAAATAAAAATTAGAACACGTCCCTGGTGCACATTCCTGTCTCCTTTCTCAAATGAGACCAACCAGAAAGCAGCTGACACTAATGCTAACAGTGGTAGTTGAATATAGAACATTGCTGAATACACCGGGGCACCGGGGAGTGCTGCTCTCGGTGCACAATGGCTCTGTTATTCATTCTGGCAAAACACTGCCGTGGTGACTGAAATTAAGGTGCTAGGAAGAGACATTCTTCTCACAAAGTCCTCTGTGATAAGAAGAATAGAAGCATGTCCTCAACTTGTATAGATGACTTCGAAGAAGTCCAGAGACAAAATTTCTTTAGTTCTCAACAGCCCTCAATGCCCAGGGCATCTGCTGCGAACACTGCCAAAATTCCCTCTCCATACTCATCTATTGCATACTCCAGAATCTGCTTTAAATGATCGTGATGAGTGTACATGTATTTTGTCTTTTCCTGTATAAGATGCATACCTACATAAGATGTCATTTTACCTATTTGTCTTCCTGCTTGAGCTGAGAGTGGGAGCGCTGATTCCAATTCTACAGAAATTATTCCAAATATCTGTGAATATAAGAACATCTTTTTGGGTATCACTTTCACTTTTTGGGTATCTTCCTATACTATTGTTTTAGTAGTGTATTGTGAGACACTCCAAGGTATTGTCCACGTGTGGAGAACATTTATTACCCTGTTACTTTCAAATGTATGTCATTTTGTTTTCGCATCTTAGATGTTGGACAAAGACCTAAAATGGTGAAAAGCTGTAGCTCTGTGTCGGATGCACGCAGATCATCTCAGATAGCTTGAGAAAACATTCTGATACGCGAATGTATTCACCAAGACACCCAACCATTTGTGCGATTGGTTGAACTCCAAAAGAAAAAAATATATTTTTAAGTGTTGTCATCAAATATTTTAAATTTTTTTTGCTTGAAAATTCCTCTTCTCTCTCATTCTGCTCGTCCTCTGTCAAGAATGGATGTTTTAATAATGAGCAGGGATCTCCACTAAGGCTACAAGTATCTCCTCGTCTCCTTTCCAGCAAAGTCTATCCATTTGGATTCTTGAAGCTTCTATTCATCATTTCTTCAAAGATCACATAGATTGCAAAAGATGCTCCTGTTGGAGACTCCCTGAGCTTGCTGATGCTTTTGCTTCCTCAGTTATTATTGCATTCCTCAGTGTCATGCTTGGAATGAAATTGCTTTTACTGTTGGGTACTACTAGTAGTTGTACAGACAGTGCAGGTGGTGCTGAGAAGCCCAAGCACTTTGCTAAGATGGTGGTCACCAGGAGTAAACCCTGCTTTTAAGAACAGCTTTCAAGCTTTCTCAGGTCTCTAAGCTCCTTTATCCATCTCCCAGCACATCTTCAAAGCTTTAAAAGCTCCACAAAATATCTAAGGGAAATAAACGTGCTGTAAGTTTGTGTAGTTCTGCAGAAATACATTCCCAACACCTACACTCCAGGATCTTGTTTCAGTACTGGGGTGGATGGTACATGAAAAAGGAATGTGCAGGCAATTGAAAGCCACGCTTGTATCCACAGCTAAATATGGGCATATAGCTCTGGTACCAGATGTTTACAAATACGCCTTCTGCTTGTTTGCTCCTTACTCTTTGAAACTAAAATTCCTCCTCCAGCGATAGAAAGTAAATATATTGCACCAAATTTTGTCCTTTAGACTTCGCTCTGACATGTGATGACTAAATGTTACCCCGCTGTTTGACCTCAGTCACAAACCATATACTGCTTGGTAGTCTAAGAATGTTTAGCCCATGCCTGACCCTATAAATCATTGCTGAAGTGTGGAAAGGCGCTGCGCTGCCATCTCTTACGGTGCCCACAGTGCAGCGGCTGCTCGGCTGCAGCTGAAGGGCCGCCTGTCGGCGACAAGAGGAACAGGGCTGTCAGCAAAAGACATCGGTTTTCTTGTTTGTCTGTCCGTCTGTATTCTCTATATTCAGTTAATGTAAGCATTGGCAACCTAAGTTACATAGAAGGCTTGTTTATTTATTTATTTATTAATGGCATCGGTATTGGTATCTGCTGTTTTCTTTATTTTTAGCTTTGTTCCTTTACATCACAGGTTCGCTTTAAAGATTTATTTTTGAGCTTAGTTATGTTTAATCAGATCCAAGATTGAGAGGAATAACGTTTTGGGCAACCCATTTTGGTAAGTCCACACTGTTAATCCCAAAGGAATCCTTTTGAAAGAATAAACAAACAAAAACAACAACAAACAATCTATCTCTTATTTTTTAACCTTTAGCTTAGTCCATAAAGGTAAGCAAATCTGAAATGCTGCGAGGCATCAGCAAACCGGAGTTGCCTACATCTGAGGGGAAAGCAGGTCGTTTTCAGTAGGAGGGCAATTCTGCTTGTATAGCTGAGTGCTCTGCCCAGGGTTTCATAAAGCACTTTGATAGTGCATACTGTTAGAGGAAGGGGTGTTTGAAGAGAATTCTGGTGGCTGTCGCTGTTGTATTTGTTGTGAGCAGTGCAAGTTCGCATGCTGAGTAGTTTCACTCATTCTAAATTCTCCTTTGCCACAAACAATAGATGCAGAGAAGTAATTAGGCGGATAATTGTCTGCAGGTACTACCTCTGCTAACTAGATTTCCCATCCATTATGTGCTTTACTGATTCTGTTATTTCCCACTGGAATGTATTTTAAAAGCAATTTTTTCAGGATGCACCTAGATCTACTTTTTTCATTACCTTTGCTCCTGGTACTTATCTCTTACAGTTCATAAAACATCTATTTTGATAGGTACACCTCTGTTCTCTCCTTTCTTCGGAGATATTACACAACTCTTTAATTTCCACACTTTCTTGTTACACACATTTGTATGGTGATTTCATCAGCCTTCACCTTCAAAGTTTGTCCATGCTCTGAAGTTTTTCAGATCTACCTCTCCATTCCTAAGCACTCTCCTATCACACGATGTTGCTTCATTTCCTGTTGAATATCTTCTTTGCAGGCAATAACACCGCAGTCCTGCCCATTGCTCAACTCTCCACCGCTTCGTGCAAAACATTCCCTAATAGCATTTCTAATAAACATGTTTGTTCTTCCCGCACAGCTGTGGCTCTCTTAGGTCACTCCCCAGCCCCTGCTGGTGTAACATCTTCAGTACTTTCCATGATCCAAAATTTCTGTCTCCCTTCACCGCCATAGCTTGTATAAAATGTATTTGTTAGTTTCATGTTCTTGGCTTGGGAATCTGACCAGATCCTTCCATCTTCTTTGCTACATAATGTGATGAGTTAAACATCGCTTTCAGCTCCTCCTTATGTAGTATCCATAGAAACCAGTGAGCTACCTTGAACCTGACCTTTTTGGAGATGCTGTGTGATCTGTAAGTTCGAGTATGGCTAGGAATATTCAGCTGCCCCATCTCCCATTCAGGATCCCTGCGCACTATGTCAGAAAAAATGACCAAAACTTGAGGACAGGAACAAAATGTAATGTTTCCCATTTTTGGCTGATGAGAAATTTAACAAGCAATTGTTTGTGTCAATTAATGTGACAACTATTGAGCAAACAGCTGCTACTCCAGATGGAATATGTGTGACAGCTGGAGGTCCAGGTGCATTGCTCTGGAATAAATCAACACAGCATTGGCATGTTGGTTTATTCTTGGCTGTTTTGATGGCACTTCCACCAGCTTCTCGGATGCTCTCTTCTCTATCCTTAGGAAACCTTTTTTTTCTTTTTTTTTCACAATTGTATGTTAAAGTGCTGGAATTTAAATAGTAGGGAGAGGTTTTACAGTGATAGTGAATAGAGAAGGATTTAGAGACGTGGCCTGTTATAATTCTGTGAGTGTATTCATTCTGATGCTTTAAAATGTGATTACAGGAGTAATGTACTTCGTATTTTAGACTTCTTAAGTTGTACAGGAGCAGAGAAAGCTTTTTAATTACAAATCACTAGCCTTGTATCCTCATTTTCCTGACTGGGACACGGTGCCAGGTGGAACAAGGGCTGAACCACTGCTGATGACATTGTTTACTCTCTGAGAACTAAGTTAGGATCAATAATATATGCCACTGAGGTCCCCAAATAAGTTGGATGGATTTGTCTGGAAGTTTATCACTGTAAGACTCTGTAACCTTTTATCAATTTCTGAATCACTGTATTAACCAATCTGTTTTAGTGCCTATAAGGAAAGAATCTCTCTCGGTATCCCTGCAGAAGAATCTGGATAAATAAATCCAGAGGTCATCTAGGAAATCCCCAATGTGGATTCTGACTAGTCTTGTCCTCACATTTCTGAAGAGAATCTTCATATCCTTAAACGTGTTCTCAAGAGAATCCTGTCAAATACTTGATAAAGTTGGTAAAAATGTTGTGAGAAGATTCACATACTTTGTGTTCAAAGAGATCCACTCCAAAGGTCGCAGCTTGTCAATAGAAAAGTAGGTTAGGTCATATGTGTTTATCAAAGGTAATGCATTGAACTAGGCAGGTTATGTATATATATTGACCTTGCTTTGAATTGCCATTAATAAACAGGAACAGTGTAAGAACAGAGGTTAAAATGGAAGCTGTGTCTGGGCTTGCCTCTTAAGCCCTTCTTACTTTTGGGACCAAATGTTGCTGTTTTAGTGGTATCCCTTGAAACAACTGAGGCAGGGAGGCACAGTCAGATCTCATGTTTTACCTCTGGTCAGGCAGAGGGCTAAAAATACATGGGAAAAAAGAAGAGTAGACAGGATCCTCCGTGCAAGTCCTCACTCACAAAGATGTTAGGCTCACCATTTGATCACTGTGTAGCACAGATGAGCACAGACTTTAGTGTAACACTGACATCTGGCAGCTTCAGTATTTCCATAGTATCCCATGGCTGCATTGACAGTTTCAAAGGAGGTGCAGAGCATGGGTTACCTTCACAGTGTCCTACAAAGTGGAGAACTTACATGCAGAGAAACCCTTATTTACTATTTTGGACCTATCCATTTGGAAAAAAACATTTCTACCCTTATCTATCTAGTGTAGAAAATAAGTTATTGGTGCACCTCCCTGCTAGAAAGCAAATTGTTACTGCAGCCAAAGGGTTGTAAGCAACTGGCCAGAAGTGTGCCATTGATTCTGTGGAATTGGGAACTGGCACTGGAAGTTCTTCTGCATGCCCTATGTCTTACTTCAGTAAACTTTATTGGAGAATATACTTATAGTACAAAGTACAAATTAGAATCAGCTCATTTTGTTCCTCTTTATTACTGAAAAGCCTTCTGCTAATAGGTGTGTGGGTAGAAACTTTTCATACTGTTCAATCAGCTCTGTTTATTTGTATTTGTTTCATGGGTGTGCTTAAGATCTCCCTGAGCCATTTGTAGGTACAGAGCAACACTCCCTCTGATACTCACGTTTATCCTTTGGGCTCTGAACTGGGTGCCCTGTTGTTTCTGTCTGATCATGTATGTTTGTGGCTAGAAGGAACAGAGAGAAACAAACCGGTTGTGAAAAACAAACAGAAAAATCCCAAATATTCAGGTCTATTCAAACTGATACACACAGGGTAAACCAAATGCACAGTTTCCATTAACAGCTGTTGCAGGACCAACCAGGGGATCTTGCACCTGTTTTGTGAGTTCTCCCAGAATGAAAGTAATTCTTTATTTTTTCTTTTAGAAAAGTCATCATGAATTTAATACGCAGGAATAGTAACTAGGGGAATATCCCACACCGAATAATAGAACTCTTTTAAGTTACAGCACTTTTGGTACCTAAATTGCCTGGTATTTTTACTTTGTGTATATTGGTCATTAATTTGAAATTGCTCCGATGCCTATTGATTAGTTTCATCTGAAACGCAAGCATCTATTAAACAATACTGATTTTTGCATCACCTTCTGGCCAGGTAGGTTAATTGAGCGGTGCTTGTGGAAGTTATTTCAGATACTGTCTAATATTTGCCTTCAAAGAGCTGATGGAATTACTTGACATTTAGCCTACCTGCTAAAACTGCAGCTCAAGCAATGAGACTGTGTAACTCAGGCACTGATTTAAGTTGCATTTTGAAGAAAATTTGTTTATTCCCTGGTTTGATATTTAAGCCAGATCCAGTTTCTGTTGGAGACAGTTGGAGTTTTGCCATCGTTTTAGCAGTTTACTACTGGACTATCGCAGTTCTAGGGAACACAGCGTAGCACGGTCCTTGTAACTTTACTGTTAGAAAACCCTGCATTTACAGCAGTGTTATGCATTGCACGTGACCTTGGGGCACATAGGTCAAAATAGTTTCTTTTAGTTCTGGATTTTAGTACAAATTCAAAACCTAGTGCAGGTTTCAGTCAGCACTGAGCAGTGTGCTTATTTATCAAATGACAGGTGTCACCTCATTAAGAAGAAAGAAAATATTCCTAATGCTTCACCTTCTCAAATATCTATGTGAAAAAGAGGAAGCATTTTATCAGTTACTCTCACTGAATATTCCCTGCAGTCTTACATCTATCTGTAAAGCAGTCTGGAAGAGACAATGTGTTGAAGCTTCCTTTGGAACAGCCCCTTCCCAGGAAGCACACTGTAAGATGTTAACTACAAACTGTAAAATGACGGACCATTTCTGCAGAATAATAACTGTTTCCCACCATCTGCTGAGATGTAAAGAACGATCAGTTTTATCTATGTACTGAAAACAGAGGAAGAGATGAAAAACTATTTCTCCTTTCTGTGGTTAGTGTTCTTACATCTCACGACCAGCTGTTCCACTGTCAGCACCTTGCTTTTCAATCATCTTTCTTCAAATACAAGCATTTATTAGTGAAGCAAGAGCTACACGAGTCAATTTTGGGGGGTGATAATTTGTATCTTGTGTTGTATCTTGTCTCTTGGGTTCTTTCTTGCAGTTGTGGTTGCTCTGTTGTGGTTCATTAGGTGGCTCCTGGCATTTGGGCATTTCTCTATGGGCTTAGGCCTCACTTTACTCTGCTCATGCAACCATTAGGATAAGAGAAGCAGGTTGCAAAGTCCAATACAACATCTTTTCCTATACAATGTACAAGTAACAAGTAACACAGTAGTTAAAAATAGGTGTGCTGGCTTTGCCAATGAAATTTGACTGTTTTCCAGTCAATGTCTTATCGTCTATATAAAGGATAAAACAGATTCCATTATATATCCCTAGAATAATTTGTTTATACTCGTGGCGAGAACTAAATTAAGCTACATTAAAGTTACACTTTCCTTGTGTAGGAAAGTGCTGAAACATGAAAGGGATTTATATAAGCCAGATTTTTCAGGTGAGGTAGCTTTCATAAGCAGTCTTTGCTATCCACATTCCCATAGTGGGAGCAGTGGACTTCATTCTTTCCTTCGTTCTTTCCAAATTCCAGCTTCATTGCCTTAATTGCAGAGCTTTTGTGCCAGATCAGCTGGCCACAGAGCTACTGTTCAGGTGCTCAGACAAAACTCTCCATTAAAAATAAAATAAGGTGATAAATCTGTTTACTTCCATCTGGAGGTAGATGATTCTTTACTGCAAAATGATTCTTTAATGGTCACAGGATAAATATTACACTGAAGCCTACCTATGGATGCCCAGCATTTAAGTCTAAGCCAATGGTAAATTTAGGTCAGAATATGCTACAAACTGACCTGATCTATTCTCAAAAAAAAGATGCTTTGCTTCTCAAAGCAAATGGGCTACTGTCCATTTATCAGTACAGCTGTAGCTCTTGTTTCATTGGTGTCATGACCTAAGGAATCCTTTAGGCCATGAAAAGAGGTAATAGTTCACTTCTCAGCCTTTTGAAAAACACAGCAGAATTACTGGGAAGAAGGTGGAACTTTGGAAGGCTTCGCAGAGTTGGATTGCACCACAGCCCCAGATCCAGACTGCACAGGTTTTGTATTTTCAACCTTTTCTAGTGTAAACTCAGATACCAGCAGTAAAACATGCTGAAGGATATCACATTAATATGGATCTATTTGCATTTGAGCTATAAGCTCCCTCTACAGAAAAGAAATATCAATACACAGAAACAGAAACAATTCTGTTTATCAGGAACAATTCTGATTATTTCTATTAATACAACCGTTACAACTTTTCTGTGAACCTCAGAAGGAAAGTAAATTAAAAGCAGAGATAAACTTAGCTAAAGCCACAAAAACATGACAGCAGAGCGCCTGTTAAAAGATCTCTGCACATCTTTTGAGATAACCTAAACCTAATGTTTGCATTAGCTCTTTCCTTAGCTTCATAATAATGTTAAAAGTCTCCTGTTGCCTCCAAGAATCACACCGGCTCCAAAA
Source organism: Excalfactoria chinensis (assembly GCF_039878825.1). Lineage (NCBI taxonomy): Eukaryota > Metazoa > Chordata > Aves > Galliformes > Phasianidae > Excalfactoria > Excalfactoria chinensis. The sequence goes on from NC_092828.1 coordinate 72,532,460, forward strand.
AATACGTGTTTGGATTTAAGAAATCAAATATGGAATGTAGAACTGATATATATGCAGGGTCTGTTTGCTTGCTTTGTTGATTGATTGATTCTATGACTGTATGATTCTATTTCTAGTTGAAGAACATCAATCTTTTTGGAGGAATTTCTTAACTTTCCTGCTAAGCGGAGTTAGAGTTTCATATGAATTTGCCTACCTGTAGAACCAGATTTTCCAGGAATGAAGCAACATGGAACAAACTGGGAATAGTGTGATTTATGAGTAAATTTGTTTGGGAACAAAAGACATGCAATAGTATTCAGGCTTCTTAGGATTTATAAGCACACAAAAAAGGGATAAATATCAGATACTCCATCAGGGACAGAAGGAAGGGAAAGAGAGGGGCAGTGCCTTTCTCTCAGATCCTGACAGACCCATAGTGCAATTTAGAGTGGGTTAAAAAGTTGCGTTGTAGCTCAGATTTTTCCTTCTAGTTTTCTGTAAGTCAGGAAAACAGAATGCTATCTGCATTTTAAATTGAAGTACTATTCTTTCTTCTCTGAGCCTAATAAATGTCTTATAGAGTGACGTCTAGAACTGGGCTTCCACTGTGCTCCAAAAAGTGCACACGATTGCCAATATTTTAGATATGGAATTTTCCCTCAAAATACAGTCTGGCTACTTAAAAGCAGTTTATGTAAGGGGAGAAAGAGAGGCTCGCTTCTTCCCAGGATTTATTAAAAACTGGGGAATACAGGATGAGATGTGAAAAAGGACCAGCCAGCCTATTGCAGCTGCAGCACTTGCAGCCCCTGATGAGAAATAATTATGGAGTGTACTGGTTCTGCTGCACCCAAGTTAAAATAAACTATGGCTGCATGCTGCAAGTGATGCTTATAAAATCCTCTTGTCTGCTGATGTCTATGGTACAATGCATCATATGTTTCACATGTGTTGGTAACAGATATTTGCGATGTTGTTTTGTGTATACAGGACACAACTGTGAGCTGGTGCTACACGGCAAAGTGATGCAATATACTGCTGAAGCCATTGTCTGAATTTCAGTCTGAAATTTTGAGATAAAAGGACAAATGCAAAGAGAACTACCCGACAGGTCTGAAAGGTAAGGCTATAGGCCCCTTCTGGCTAGTATACAAATACACCTATGTGTACATACACAGATTTTAGTTATCAGCTTGCTACCTTGAGCTATCATGGAGGCCATTGTAATACAGATCTGTTTACCCAGCTTTTACTCACATATGGCTGGATTTTCATAAGAGCTCATGTACCATTTCATTACCTAATGAAACGGATAGGATTTTAAAATTTCCTCTATCGACCACAGTGACACTTCGAACCAACCTGTTCCAATGATTTATCCCCCTAGGGCGTGCTTTGACATGGATTACGTTCAAATAGTAATTTGTAATTGATCTCTCTCTATATCCCAGTGGGTCTGCCCAATGGTTATCAGTTCAATATATAGCAAGACCTGTTTTTCTGTAAAAAACAGGAGGGTTGTTTACTGGGATAAGTGTAATTACATTCTACCAGGTCTGGTATGACAGGAATTTGAGGTGGAGCAGTGCATAGTCCAGAGTCCTCCTGGGACTGTAACAAACACAAATTCTGCCTGTGTCTATCCAGAGAAACATGTTTCTTTTTTCTTGAGAATAAACTGGCCAAACCAGACCTTCTTAAGTCCACTGTGGTTTAATAAATCCAAAATCCAGCCTTAGCAGTACTTTCTTTTCCGTCAAAGTGTGAATATTCCCAGCACCTGAGATCAACTCCTCACTAAAATCAGTGGGTCCAGTTGTTGAGTTCTCATTCAGTCCTTTCTCAGGCAAAACACTGAGTCGTGATCCAGCTTTGTTGGTGACACATCAAACACAGTCTATCTGGATTTGGCTAGTGTCAGTTGCTTCTCTTGTTTTAAGAGGCATTTCCTTGAACTTACCTACACACGGCTACAATTACTTGTGCATTTTGAGAAGTTTAACAAAAGTTTTGAGTACCACATTTCAAAAGACTCAGTCACTGTTCAGCAAGCTTCAAGGTCATAGAGAACAGCATGCCTTTGTGTCGCATGAGGGCTCTCATACTGCTTTACCAACTTGAAGCTGAAGTGCTGTGTGAATCACTGACCTTGAGGGAATCCTTCTGGTAAACATTGCTGTACCTGCTAAATCTTTGAGCTGTAATTGGACGTTGTTAACAAGGATGCTGTATGTGGCATTCAATCAAGGAAGGCTGATAAACCACTGCAAATGAGAAAGCGAACCTACCAGTTTAATCTTAATCGCCAACACTGGTCATGGATCACTGCTTGTTCTGTTTTTTTTCTTCCAGTAGAATAGTTATTCTAATTTGCAAGAACGCTGCCTTCTGCTTCCTCCTGAATTTGCCCTTCAGCATGCATTTGTTGCAGTAACATTTTGAACCTGCCGAGTTGTTATTAAGCATTCTGGACCCTTTTGATCTTTCCAAAAGTATTTCTTTAAGTGATATTCATGTGTGCTGTGTATCTCATATTTCTAATCAGTCTTTAAGGAGTTACCATACTGCCTGCAAACATCTTACATTTCTTTCTACTGCTTTTACTTTTCAAACATTGTAATGATGGATTTCTGTTTCTTGGTTTCTGTGTGGACCTAAATACATTTTGGCCACCGTGTGCTGCTCTCACAGTAACGTCTCACATACAGCTTGATGTTAGGGAAAGAATTTTCTTCTTGTTTTCCCCCATTAGAGTGTCCCAATATGAAGTCATTGCTCTAAAGTAATATCCAGAATTTTGTGTCATCTTTAGAAGAAGCTGAGAATGAATTTCACACCCGTCTGTGTCTATCATTTGACACTTCACTGAGTAATGACTGGTGCCAAGGCAGGCAGGCAGGCAGGCAGCAGCATGGGGAATCTCCAAGTTATCCATCTCCCTTCCTTCCAGTGGAAATTCTGCAGTGAATCCTGCTGGAGAAGCAGGATTCTGATGAACTGGTGCAAAAAACAAACAACAAACAAACCAACCAACAAAACCCTCCAGTGATTGCACTGCAACAAGTATTTGTGAATGAAGTAAAAAAGCATCTCTGTAGACAGAAATCCTGATGTGATAGAAAGGCTTTTTGAACAAACCAGCCACTTCAGTTTTCACTATTGCTGGTTTTATTCCTTATATGTTACTTATTTTATCAGGGAAGACGTAGATAAATAAGAGATTAAAAGGTCTTTTTTCTCAGGTTCTTTACTCATGCTGCTGCTGAGCCGTTCCCTTTGCTGCCTGTACTGGGATATGCAGCATCTGCCATAGCTGCTGGCTGCAGAGGTATATGAAGGTATTGAGGTGGTTTTCATGTAAAATATATCACTGTGTGTTTGAAAGACAGAGAACTGCGCATAGTCTGCCAGCAGAAAGACCTTTGCTAAGCCTGTTTCAGGCTCCACAGGTGCATATGAGTAAATGAGGGGGTAATGCAAATAAGTATTTGTCACAGCGCTGTTGTTCTGTGCAGGCAATTCACAGTCTCTGTAATAACACAAACGTAATTCCTTTGCTCCACTGGGATTTATAGTGGTCATTTCCTACAAATTGAATCCACAGAAAAGGAACGTGGCGTTGTACTTCTCAGACACATTGGCACTCACATGAACAGGAAAAAGGATAGTTCTGTTCTATATACATATAGATATATATATGAGAGAGATTATGAAGCACTTGTATTAATGTAAAGCAAAGAAGTAACGTGGTGATGTAGCGACAGACATGAGATTTCAGCCGTGAAGAGTCTGAACTTTCCTGTGAAGCAACCTTTGTGGAGCAGATGTTAATTCAGCGGGTCACGTTGTTTCTCGGCGTTACAACCCCTGCACAGCGATGACAAATGAGTAGGCAGCTGACACTGCTGGACGCGATTCAACCTACCAAAGGGCACGGCCTCACATGCCCTGACCCAAATTCCTCGTCCTCTCCCCAGCGGTCACCGCCTGCACAGAGGGGTGCGCGTGGGGGGAGCGGATCTGAAGCAGGTGGAAAAACAGAGACGGCGTGCGGACACAGAGCCCTGTTTGTACACCCGCAGCCCTCTAGCAGAGCTAAGAGGCAGCGACGGGCAGTGAGCGCAGCGGCAGATCGTGTTCAGATCTCAACGGAGCCATGCCGGTGTTGCTATGCTGCACGCTACTCAACCGCGTTCGGTTCCGCACAGCACTCAGACAGCCGTGACTGCGGGAGCAGGGCGGAAAGGTTGGGGGCTCGGGACTCGAACCCGCGTCCTCCCGGCAGCGAGCGGCGGGCCGGAAGCGCTCTGGCGGAGCGCGGCCGGAAGTGGAGGCCGTTGATCGCAGCGCACTTCCGCCGCCCGCCTCGCGCCGGGAGGGGCCCTCCGCGCCTGCTGCCGCCTCATGGCCGCCTCTGTGGTGAGTCCGCGCGTCCCCCCGCCGCGCCAGGGAGAGCCCGGGCTGGGGCTCGGTTACCGCTGCGGGGTCGCCGCGGCGGAGCGGGAGGAGCCGCTGCTTAGGGCCACGGTTATGAGGCGGGGAGCCGCGCGGCCTCGCGCGGAGGGGGCCCGGAGCGGAACGCGGGTCCGCCTGGCCTTCTCCGTCCTGGGCCCGACCTCGGGCTCCGCGCTTCTGGAGATGAGGGGATGCACACGTGGGTCAGGAGGCGGCGGGAGGAAGAGCGGGATTGTGGGGAGCTGCTCAGTCCCGGCCTGACTCTGTGCTCGAGGTCGTGGGCTTGTGAGTTATAGGGGGCCTGAGCGGGCTGTGGCTGAAGGGCTTCGGGCCCTAAATAGGTGGTGGAGGATGAAAGAGGAAGCTGGCATTTGGGAACTGTCATCAGGGTCCTCAAAAAAAGAGTAGTAATTCGAGTACGATATTCTCGTTCAATGCCAAGGAGGATTGTCGTGAAGTGGTCAGACAATGGAGCGGGGAGGAACGGAAATCTCCATCCTTAGAGATGCTCAAAGCATGACTGGAACCAGGACTCTGAGCAGCCAGGCCTGACTTGGAAGCTAGACCAGACCTCAGAGCTGGTCTTTGAGTGAGAGGCCAGATCAGACGCCCTGCGGAGGGTTCTGAATATGTGTGCAGGGGTACAGTTAAAAAGAACTTGTTTTGAGTATCAAAACTTAAACGGTTTGTTTTCTGTTTGACTTAAATCCCTATTAAGTCCCTGAAGACTTTCAAGGTGAGGCTGGATAAGACCTTGGGCAGCCTGATCTGCTTGTGGTGCCCCTGTTGATTGCAGGGAAATTGGACTAGATGGCCTCAGAGGTCCCTTCCAACTCTTTAAGGATTCTATGATTACACATTACAGGTTCCCTAACTGCTCTTTGCTTTACCCTGGTGTTGCTCTGTTGGTCTTCCTCACACCTGTTCCGTCTGTGCAGTGTATAACTGGCATTGTTTGGCTGCTGGTTAGAAAGCGTGTGTGCGCAAATACAAGCTGATGGAGTGATAACAGCCATCTGCCCCAAATAACTAACCAGCCAAGTTATGATTACTGCTCCCCAGTGGGTGCTCTGGCTCCCCTTATCTCACAGTGCCACAGTTTCTGTTGGCGCTTGCAGGAATACAGTGCCTTGTTGACTGCTATGGCACTTTGGCTTGAGAATTGGCCTCTGGGTTCAGAAACTGTTGGAGGAGATGGGAAGGCGAAGAACAGTGTCATGTCCTTCCACGGGGGATTTAAAATAAATAGGAGTTACTGTAGAGTAAGCAGAGTTTATTTGATATGCTGGTGAATATTTTGCAGCATGGGAATTTCTCCAAGTAAATGGGTTTCTTGGGGTAATACTGTAGGAACTGGCAGTAGTTTTGGTATATGTTCATTAAAGGCTACCAAGAAAAATAATGGAATTGCGATGTGCTGATGGAATTGTAAATGTTGAGAGTGTGATGCTGAATTAGAAGAACGGAAAATTATAACATCTTAAATAAAACATCATTACAAAACCAAATTAAAGATTACAAGTAGGTTGCTGTGTAAGTAATGCCTCCAATGTGCAAAGAGCACAATAGCGCTATATGATTGAACAGCTTTTCAGCTACAAAACAGTTTTCCAATACAGTCACCACCATTAGCTCTGCTTTTTCACTAGTGATGAACAGGAGCCTGCATGCTGAGCTTCTAGCATCTGTACCAGCGGAGGTGCCCTGCTGTCACTGCCACCACTGCAGGAATGCACTGCCCACCCTTCACTGTGCTCACACCCACTGTTTGCTAGGCGGTGGGTACCATGTTTTTGACACAGAGGAATTCAGTTCCACTCCTTTGCTTCATCCTCAGTTCCGTGTCAGATGCCATTCCATCAAACTGCCTCTCTGCTGTTATCTGTCACACGGCAGCAAAATGTAATGGAAAATTGGGAAGGCTCAGCCTCTGCTGCCATACCACCAACATCCTCCTCTGACATGGTGGGCCAACATCACAAAATAGGAGGCATTGCTTTTGATTAGTCCTCATAGGTCTGTAAGCAGGAAATTGAGATATTGCTGTTTGGGGTCTATAAGAGATCAGGGACCAAACAGGTAAACAAACAGAGTAAATTACTAAATGAGACCCCAGTGCAGCATTGTGACAACAAATGCTGATACCTTGGAATGATTAAAAAAAGATGTGAGAGGTGCTTAGTTTTTACTTGTGTTGCAGAGCTGGAGAGATGAATAGATTCAGCATGCCTGTGGGCAGTCTCTCTCCCTAGTATATATCCGAGTGGAACTATTAGTACTTTTTGCATATATCCACGTGTGACTGTGAATGTATCTCTCTTTCTATAGGGATAATTTGAAATACCTGTATGAATCTGTTTTTAAAAAATCAAGTGTGAGGTGATGTGATGGAGATCCTATTCATTTACAGCAACACGCTGGATACGTTTTGTTCCTTTCCTTCAGAACATCCATCACAGAAAGTAGCAGCTCATTTCACTGAGTGCTTGTGTGTTCACAGCGCTTCAACCAGCTGGAGCCTATTTTTCAGTGTAACCATTTTCAATTTAAATACAATAAATAAACCAGCATTCAGAGCTGAGTCCTAAAACTGGAGCCTTGCTGGAAGCTGATACAGTACCTCCAGGAAGTAGAAAAGCAGTTTCCAATCAGTTTCAGTGTTGCTTGACATCATCTTTTAGTGCGAGTGAAGAATATAGTGATTTTGGTCGCTCACTAGCTGGAGCTACAGCTTAGATGTCTAGTTTGCATAAGACATAAATAATAATAATATAATCAAATGTAAAATTTAAAAATACTTAAGCTTTTTATTTGTCTTTTTTTTTAACCTCCAGGATTTCAAAACCTATGTGGATCAAGCCTGCAGAGCTGCAGAAGAATTTGTCAACATTTATTATGAGACTATGGATAAAAGAAGAAGGGTACGTACACGTTTGACCAGTACTTTGAACTGTTCTGAATAGTTTCATGTGCTTTTCTAGCTACCATTACACTTGAAAGTAAGTACTTCAAGTACGTACGCTTGAAGTCGGTTACTGTGAATGGCATTGGAGTAGAGATCTCAGCTTGGCCTCCTGGGCTGCCCTGCATAGGGTTGTTTTGTGTTACTGCAAAGCATGATTCGGAAGGGGGGCGTTTTAGGAAGTACCTCACAGCACAGTAGTTCAGTTGAAATCCAGATACATGTTAGAGGTACAGGATTTGTTAGCTGACCTCTGAGGTATAGCGTATTGTAATTGTAATTTTTAAAATGTAGGTGAACATGAAAGTATCAGCAGCTGCATATTGTGCTGCTTAGTCATATTGTGCTGAAGCAGGGTAGGTACAGGTGTAGCAACAGCTTGCATGAGAGCTAGTCACCCATAAGCTACAGCTTATGAAATACTGAGGAGGTTCTGATCTGCTGCTGCATGTAATTGTCCTCTTGCATGGTTTCATTGCTCCCAGTTGTTGTTTTCTTTACCTGAAATCATGCTTTCTGACTACTCGTGTTGCATGTGTGTGCGCACAAAATCAGTGATGAGCTTATTCTGCAAAGGTGATGTTTTCCTTTCGTTAGCAAGCAATTTGGGTACATCGCTAGCTTTGTTAAAGGAATGTCATCAGTATATAAATTTAGAGGCACGAGTTGCTTTGCAAGTCATAAAGCAAAGTATGCTTCTGTTTCAATTCTTGTTCAGGAGCACTACTTTTTTAAAGTTAATAATTGAGGAGAGCGTTTTATTTCCTCAAGAGCAGAATGATTGGTGATACGAAACACTCTTTCAACTCCTATGCTGAGATGTTGTGTGCTGTATGTGCTCCCCCTCTCTCCTCAAAAATGCCTGTTTGTGATCCCTCAGGCTCTGACCAGGCTGTATTTGGACAAAGCAACGTTAATTTGGAATGGTAACGCAGTCTCTGGACAAGAGGCGCTGAATGAGTTTTTTGAAATGTTGCCATCCAGTGAATTCCAGGTTAATGTGTTGGACTGCCAGCCTGTTCATGGTAAGCTTCTATTACTATTTATTTATTTAGTCATTTCATAACTATTGATAGACAAGTACAACTATTACAGTACCCAATATTTCTCTAGGGACTGTCTTATCAGTGAAAATATTGAGGGTTGGAAGGTTAAGCCGTGCATAAATAAAGCACAAAACCAAGAGGTGCAGCAACTCCACGTTATACGGGAAAATGGTTTTTTTTTTGTTAAGATCGTGTTCAGATGTGTCACATTTTCATGTATTGAGAAGGTTGAGCTTAACAGATGGTGTTGTCCTTGACAATGTGTGAGAGCTGAGAGACCTCTGCTGTAGCCTTTGGTACTGCCATGCAATAGAATGTGGGACAAATCACTGATCTGAATGATCTGCTCTGCTCTGACTTCTTTACATCTTGAATAGATGTGAAGTTCATCTGATTTCTAATTAGCGATTGCTAAAGAAATGCTTACGTAATTGAGAAGTTAATAAATGACTTCTAAGGAATATTTCTGGAGTATAAGAAAGGCAACAGCCCGTGGTCAAGCATGCTTGCTTTCCTCTGCTGTAAAAGGATACAAGCTAATAGAGGAGGGAAGAGAGAATGTGTATGCAACGTGCTAGATATGTACACGTATCAAACAGAGAGAGCTTTTTCTAAAAAGAAGATCAGGGGATTTTTGTAGTGCTCTCAAATGAACAACATTAGATGGAAATGTAAAACCCATTTAAAAGTGCTGTTGGCGAGTGAATGCACCGTTGTCTATAAGGAAATGATGTAAGAAAGCTGTATTTTTTGTGGACCTGTAACCAACCGCTAGCCTGTAACTAGTGTAACAGAATTGAATAAAATATGTACGTTTCCTATTTCTTTCACCTGTTAGTCTTTGTTTGGGTTGTTTTCTTTGTTTTTTCTTCCTGTGAAGAGCAAGCTACTCAAAGCCAGACAACAGTCCTCGTGGTGACTTGTGGGACAGTAAAATTTGATGGCAACAAGCAGCGCTACTTCAACCAGAACTTCTTGCTGACAGCACAAGCCACATCTAACAGCACAGTGTGGAAGATCGCGAGTGACTGTTTCCGCTTTCAGGACTGGGCCAACTAGTGAGGACTGGCTACGGGAAGTGACCTCTCATTCCACGTAATGAAGCTAGCTGTTCAGTTGGCCACTCTCTGAGCGTGGGCTGTGCTCAGTCTTCATGTTGCATCTGTCATTATGGAAGGTCTGCGGATGTCTCAGGCTCAATCCCAGTGACCATGGCTTTTTTAATAAACGATCTGAAAATGTAACGGGTTACTCATATTAGTTGAACGTAATGAAATGCTGAAGGAGTTGAACCTAAGGAAACGCAGAAGGTAATGAGCTGTATTGGAATCATTCCTAAAATGCCTTACGTGCAGCTGTGCTGCCACTTACAGACTTTTTGTATGTAATGCAGAAACTTCAAACGCAAAATTCTCTTATTGTATACTTCTGACCAAACACGTAACTGCTTCAACTTGAAAAGCCCTGTTTTTACAGTAGCATCTTACCTCTTTTGAAGAAGATGCCTGCAACATGTTTATAGACTCCTCAGAGCTTCCTGCTCCTGGTTGTCAGCAGCTTGTGAGGATTGGCGATGATTTCTACTCTTTGTGAAAGTTGCAAATACAGCCTGTGAGCGTATAATCTCTCAAATAGTCTGTTGGAAAGCTAGTGTTACCTTCATTGGTATGGAAGGACTGTGTCTTGTCAGGTTTTTTTTTTGACTTAAGCATCTCAGAATTTGGTGGTTGTTAATTTATATTGATCCATATTTAGGGAATACTGAATAACTCAGAACTTCAGTGCCAACGACTCTTGTCAAATACTTGTGAAGGACTTCAGCCGCAGTTTTGATTTTGAAGTCTTGACATGTAAGAACTAGGTCAGTAACATCATTTCTGTCTGCTCTGTCAATTCTGTCACTGTGAAGGACGGAATCTTCTTCCCATCTAAAGTCTGCAAGTTTTGAATCCCTGTTATCTTTTCAGGAAGTATTGTAATAAAGAAAAAAAAAGACACTAAAGGTGTGTATTACTGTGAAGCCTTTTTTCTCTTCAGTACTGTTATTCAGAACAGGTTCTTTGGTTACTTTTAACTTGGCAAAAGAAGCTCTGAACACAAGTACCATCTTCCTTGCCTGCAGATTTTTCTTACAGTTTTTGTGTTTCCCATATTTATTCATTCTATTGTATTTTTTTCCTTGCTTTAAACAGTAGCTTTCATAGAATAGTTTTTGTGGGTTCAGGCTAGAAGATTGCCCGTCTTAACTTGGGAACTTAGAAAGTAAATCTGAATATGGATGCTTTTATGTAGTTATATGTGTGATAGTACACTTGTTTGCTACTGAAAATACGTGAGGGGAAATTGTTAATACTGTTGCAGTGACAGCAGCAGCCATCAGGACTGCAGCTCACTTAGTTTTATCACCTAAATTGGAAAACTGTGAAAATGAGCAGTATCTTACCTTGTATAAAACGCTTGTGGTTGGCATGATATCCTATAGATAATATGGGATACTTAAGTGAAATGGGTGGCTTTATGTAATTTAAAGGTACCTTTTACATCATTGGATGTACATTGGAATTGGTAACCTGACTTATTTCAGAAGCTGCTGCTATCCTGAGTGGTTTCTGAAGCTACTGTGTAACGGTTTCTTTTCAACCTGGTTTCTGCAAGCAATGTAAAAAATCTTGACGATTGTAAATACTGTAAATGCGTTGTTATATCTGTATGTAGTGAAGAAAGGGTTGCTTTATTCACTGTTTGTACTTAACGGAATATGCAAGGTTTATATATTTTCTTCGATGAGTTTGAGAAGAGAACCCTCGGTTGCCTGTTTCTCATATAGCACTGCTGAACTGATGCTGGTGTGCTGTGCTTTTCTTTGTTCTTCATGACATCGGTAGTGTTACAGTCTGCTTACATACACCAGACAGGTTTTGTCTCTTGAAATGTAGCGATGGGTGCACCTGTAACATTTTGCTTTTAAACTCTGAATACGTTTGCCAGGACACACACTTATACTTGCACCTGCTTGTTCTGGGAGTAAGTACCTATTGGATGTTTGGATCCAAGTTCTAATTTGTATACTAATTTTCAAGCTTTTTTCTATGCAGAGTGGGAGATTTTGAATATCTGAGACAGTGTTTTGATTGGTTTATTTCTATTGATTATTTTCGTGCTATTTAAATATACTCCGCTTTTAAATCTGGCTTCTGCAATTAATATTTAAGAAAAAAAAGCACCTACCTACCTGAAGTTTTTTGTGAGAGGCTTATTAACTGTCACAGAGCCAGTTTGTACTCTCATTTAGTAAGCTGCATAGTTGGAATTGGACTTGGTGTGCACACAGGGATATTGGGAGGGAAATTTATTAGAGGTTGATTGCTTTAGTCTAAGGGAAAGTACTATCTGTGTGCTGTCTATCTACAGCCAAAAACCTCTTTCCAGGTAGCTGGATAAGTTAGGGATACTGCAGCTTGCTACCACTTCTGTGGTGAAGTTAACAGGAAAAAAACCCACAGAGCTGCTTTTTATTCCATTACATACCAAATCAGTCTTGACTGTGCAGTAATATCTGAAGTTTACACCAAGCATCCAAGAAGTGAACATCTTCATGCTCTGTAACCAGGAACTAATACTAGCAGAGTTTTGCTTGATCCCAAGTTGGTGATGTACAACCAGACAGTGAAACAAAGCCAGGTGAAGAGCTGAGCACCTCCATGTACTAAGCTGTGGCAGCTGAAGTCTTGGTAGATGTTCTGTTTTGTGTGTGTTCCCTGTGTTGTCTCTATAAGTCACTGTTCTTAATGTTGCTTCGTTATTCTACCATACTGCAGTTCAATTGACCGGAAATACTTGTACTGTTTCTTGGAATGGAGAAAAGCAATTTGTTCTTGTGGTACAGATGACACTTTTGATATGCATACATTTCATTACCGTGATGGGGGAAAAGCACATTATAAAAGAAATGCTGTTTTATCAGCACTTGAGTCTATTTTGTAAGCTTTCAGAGTTGTTAAAAGACCTCTTGTAAGATTCCATTTTTAAGAGAAAGCCCCTTTTTTTTCCTTAAGACATTTTCGTAGTTTGTTCTTAAGAAATTAAAAGTCCAGGAAATAATTTGTGGCTTCTTTATCTTTACTGCTTGTGTTCTAGATATGAGTCATGTGTTCTGATCGTTGCAGCTGGTGCTGGGACACTGCAGAACAGGCTATGTATCAGAAAAGTTATTTGGAGTAATCCTACAGCAAGTACCTCACCAAGAGCACTGTGAAGCAGTGAATGGTGTTGAACTGGCCAGAGCATCAGTCTCAGACTGATGTTTGTCTCGGAATCATTAGCTCACTGGCCTGAAGCAGTGACTGAGCACCTGGTGCAGGGGCATAGCCAGCCCTGGGAGCACAGGTGGAAGCAGTTCACCAGTGTGACCAGAAGGGGTGGGCCCAGGCCACCCCTTCCTGCCCCCCCACCCCAGTCTCTCAGACCTTATTTAAGGGCTGGCAGCCACAGGGGGAGCAGCTGTATTTGGAGATTGCTGCCTTTGGAGCATTGGGTGAGCCCTGATTCTCAGAAAGGGGTAAGTCTCTGTTACCAGGTTGGGACCGCTCTTCTTGGGTGATCCGAAGGCTGTTGCTGTTGCCTATCCTTACATCCTCCTATAGAGAATTTACTGATGTTTTGACTGCTGTCCAACAGATATTTGGATGAAGCCAAACAAAACTTGTTCCAGAATGTTGGATTATAAATATGGAAGTATTTACAATCTGAGAACATATCGTTGAACCTCTGCTCTTTCTGTGCTAAGAAGAAACAAGGCACTTGATTAAGGAATGTTTCATGTGGTAACTCAGATGCTTCATTCACTTCATTTTGCTGTTGATGTTAAATGATGATGGTCACTTAGTGTGGATGGCTTTCAATTGCTGGTAATGGAGATGATGGTAGTGCAGGGTTGGTGTCCTGCAGGAGCAGGCTGAGGGCTCGGCAGAGCAGCAGTGCTGCCCAGAGACTTGTTCTCCCCGACATCAGCCAGCCTGGTAGGGCTGCGGGCACGCTCTGCAATGA